>NC_064834.1:73360857-74830232 GCF_024166365.1 Elephas maximus indicus | reverse complement strand
GTCTCTGCTCACCCTCGGGCCCCTGGTTAATGTAGTCGGGGATCAGGCTGCTGTGCCAGCACGGTGGAGGAGAAGGCGGCGGTCTCCAGTGCCCTTTCCTCAGCTTGGGTGGTCCTGCAGACTTGAATAAAGTGGTGGGGGAAGACCTCAGTGGCTCTTCTGCCTGGGAGGGAGTTGGGCCTGAGCCCTGAACAGAAGCTGGGACAAACCACTCTGGTCACGTTTGAGCAGGGCCTGTTCTTTTGAAGAGTGTGCAGCTACATCTCTGTAAGGAATTGAGGGGAGCATCTCTTGGTGCCCCCCCCACCCCAAGGTGGGGTAGTGTTTCAACTCTGGAGGAGTTGGGGAGGCGTGCTGGGAGGGATGACAGCCAGAATGCCCTGGGATCTGCAGTCTTCCGAACCGCACTCTAACCTGCCTTGTAAAGGGATGCCACCTTGTGATGGCCGTTTGTGTGGCATGAGGGTGAGCAACAGCCTCAGACGAGGGGTCTGTGGTCACTGGTGGTGACATGGGCTCCGGAACACTGTACAGAACAGCAACCAGGAGCACACAGCATCTTAGAGTCCTTAAAGCACCCCACATTGTCTTTTTTTTTTTTCCTAACGATTTTCTTTACCAAAAGGAGGCTCGCACAGTACAAGGAGTGCGGTGAGCCCTGGCAGTCTGGCATAAACTGCCTGTTGAATCTCAAAGACCAGGCAAAATCTTGTGCAGGGCCGAGTCAGTTGAAAAAGCCCAGAAGGGAGCACAAGAAGGGCCTGGAGAAGTAGGGAGCCCTGGGTTCTAGTCCAGCCCTGGCACTTTATTACTTTTGACTTTGAACTAGCCACTTAGCTTCTCTGAGCAGCAGTGTTCTTGTCTGTGGACTGGGCATAGAGTGCCTACTTCACAGGGTGGGGGGGGGTGTCATGGGGTGTTGTTAGTCAGTCTTCCATCAGCCACAGTGACTTTGAATGCCTGCTGTGTGCCAGCACTGTGCGGGTGTGCTGCGGGCTTCCCACCCAGGTCTGACAAGTGCCCTGGGAAGCCAGGACTGCTGGTGTTCAAGGCTCTGTAAGGTAAAGAGCCAGCCAATAACCAGTTGCTGCCTACTCGACTGCAACGGATGGCAACCCCATGTGTGTCAGAGTAGAACTGTGCTCCATAGGGTTTTCAGTGCTGATTTTTCAGAAGACGATCACCATGTCTTTTTTCCGAGGTACTTCTGAGTGGACTCCAACCTGGTTAGCAGCTGAGTATGGTAACCATTTACACCACCCAGGGACTCCAAGATAAGGAGAGGTTAAGGAAGTGGCCCAGCCTCCCCCCTGCCCCTTGTGTTTGCATGCTGGGCTGTATGTAAATCCAGAATTTTCTGAGTTGTGTCCATACTCTGTTTAGACCATCTGGATGGGATGGGCTATACTGTTGTTCCTGCAGAGCTGGGATGGGAAAACTTTTGTTCTGTTGAAATGGCCGTGTTTTTCATGGGCAACAGACAAGGAGTGTTTTGTTCATTCAGAATGGCGGCTGTGATGTGGCTTGAGGAAGGAAGATGAGCTCCAAATCCATCCAATAGCTAATGTCACTCGGCGTTCTCCTTACACTGTGGGCAGCTGCAGACCCCAACAGGTTTGGAGCTGGGCTGAACTGTAGCTTTTCCCTTGCTGGGCCCCAGTGTACTCGGAACAGGAAGCTCTGTGGTAGCTAACGAGGAGCAGGGTCTTTCTGAGGGATATTTGGAGAACGTGGATTTTCAGATCATTGGTCTTGGCCAGAACCATCTCTGCCACGCCCACGCAGACAGATGGACTCAGAGTGGGGAGCAACGTTGCTTGGTTGCTTACTGCTGGTTGGTCCTGGTGAACTGGCATGCCGGTGGGGGCTGGACGCTCTAGGGTCTCTAATGGAGTGCTGGGTGTTGTCAGGAGCTTGGTAGGGCCTGTCCGTGTTATGTGGGTACGGTCAGCACGAGTCCTCATAGCTTGGGCAGTGCTCATTCCCTTTGTAATCAGGATGAAAACATTCACAAAATGGAAGAATAAGATACCAGAAGGAGCTTTGAGGACCTTGGGCAAGAAGGAAAAAGGGAGAAAACAAGATAAGCCTGGTGAATTTAGCCATAGAATAAATGCATGAAAGACTGGCTTGGTGAGGAGGAAGTTAGGGTTAAGAGAGGGTGTTACAGGAGAATTTTTTTCCTCCTGGTTTAAAAGGGAAAAGAATTTCCCTAGAAGGCCAGACATGATTGCATGCCCCTCCCACCCCACTGCCACCTGTAATGCTCAGCTTACCTGTTGCCAGCCGCTCCCAGAATGCCCTCCATGGCTTCCTCCTTTGGCCAGTAGAAGGATGAGGTCGTGGCAGAATAGGCTGTGCCCAGAATGACCCACTGCTGTGCCAACACTCAGAAAGGGGGACAAATGGCATGTGACCCAAGAGGAATCTGTTACTACTAATCTTACAATGGAAATTTACAAGGTAGTTTTTTTTGAGAAAGCCGGCGTTGACTGAGCACCTCCTATGTGCCAAGTACTTTATATATGTTACCTCTTCTGATTGGAGAGTTGGGTAATTAGCCCCACTTCACAGGGAAGGAACTGTGTTGGTCACATCCCTGAGTGCGGGTGCCGAGGAGACAGAGCTTGTCTTTGAACCCAGGCTCATCTACCCCAGAGCTGGTCTCCTCCTTGGCACTGCCTCGTCCCAGCTGTGTGCCACGCTTCAGTTTGAAAGAGAAGGCTCTTGCTTCTCTGGATGGACTCCTGGTCACATTTTTAATCATAGCCTATGGGCAGAGAAGTAGGTTGCTCTGCGGGATGACATTTAAGAAAAGCAGCCTCATCGAATGTGAATGTGTTGTTATGGTACAAGAAGTCTTGGTTTGTCACTGGCTGTTTTGAAATAAAAGGCAGGAAACCCCCTTCTTGCTTCTATATCTTGCATAAAAGTCATCGAAACAGAACCTTCTGTCTTGTGCAGTGGTCGGCATTGAGGAAGCAGCTGTTCTCTTCACGGTGACCCCAGCAGAGCCAGTTTTCAGAAGGTGGCAGGGATCCAGGGTGGTCTATTCCAGCTGCTGGGTCTGCTTTCATTTCCCTCCCCCCACCCCCCCACACCAATGTTGTGGGAGAGGCCAGAAGGGAGTTTTCCTGGCAAGGGCAGGACAGACCCAACTCTCCTTTACCCCAAATAACGTTGTGTCTCATCCCCTAGAAAGAATGTCACCACCTCTGTAGGTCCAGGCAGAGCAAGTGAACCGGGTCAGCCATCTCCAAGTCCCTGACTGGGAAGGCAGGCTTCCACTGTTGGGATTGGGGCTTCTTTGATGCTACTTTGAGGTGCATGGACATCCAGACACAATTGTTAGCTGCCATCAGGTTGGCTGTGACTCATGATAGCCTCATGTACGACAGAACAAAACGTTGCTCAGTCCTGTGTCATCTTCACAATAGCCAGCACGGTTGAGTCCATCCTTGCAGCTGCTGTGTCAGTCCATCTCACCGAGGGTCTCCGTTGCCTTCGCTGACGCTCTGCTTCACCATGATGTCCTCCTCCAGTGGTTGATCCCTACTGATGACAAATCCAAAGCAACCAAGTCGGACAGTGTTCTATTGTGATTCATAAGGTTTTCATTGGCTCGTTTTTGGAAGTGCATTGCTAAGCCTTTCTTTCAAGTCTGTCTTTGTCTAGAAGCTCTGCTGAAACCTGTCCACCAGAGGTGACCCTGCTAGTATTTGAAATACTGGTGGCATAACTTATAGCGTCATAGCAGCACTCAGGCCACCATAGTGTGACACACTGACAGATGGGCGGTGGCGTTTGTTTTGAGGCCTCCTGGTAACCGAAAGGGCGTGGCAGGGACTGCAAGAGAGGAACAGGCACGGCCAAGGCCAGGTGAGCCCATGTGGCTCTTCACCAGGATGAAAACGTAGCTATCGGGAGTTGTCAGGGGTCCGAACGGTCTGAACGTTTAGACCACGGGTGCACACTGGTAGTCTGGGCCATAGGTGGTGCCCGGACAGATCCGTTTGCCTATATGATACATTAAGACTTTGTGAGTGCCTTGGCAATATTTAAAATCAGGGGATTTTACACAGAAGCCTGGAGTTTGAGCTTCTCTTGACGAATTAGAAGATTTAGTGATATTGTATGGGCCACTCTTTCCAGCACAACCATGCCCCGGTTAGTGGTGGTAGCAGCTGTCCACTTTAGACAGGCCAGGTCCTTGCAAGTCACAACAGACGGCCTCCCCCCTCCCCGCCCCCTGCCCCCCCGACCGCTGCTCTCATTCACATTACCTGCTTGGCCCCTGACGGCCTTTTGGTTGAGATCCCTGGAGTGGATAAGATGTTGAGAAGACAGACTCAGGTTTCCTGGCTATCCAGATTTTTTGGCACAGGGTGACCATGGTCAATGGCATTTACTCATGGAAATGCCAGAGCCGCTGTTTACCATGTTCAAGGTTGTCCCTCCCTGCTTCTGCTGGTTGTTCCAACTGATAAGCCATGCACAGGGGGAAGTGCTCCCATTCACCTTAGCAGGCGTTCACTGTCACCTCACTGCTCCCACTGTCACCGCTAACAGTGAGCTCTGGGAGCGAGTGCCACAAATGCACTTTCCAGATCTCAGGAGCCCACCTCACTCAGGGCCCCTTAAGCCAGGGGTGGGGAGAAGGAGCCCTGGTGGTGCAGTGGTTAAGTGCTTGGCCGATAACTACAAGGTAGGGGGGTTTGAACCCACCAGCCACTCCATGGGGAAAATAGGGGACACTCTGCTTCCATAAAGATGACAGCCTTGGAAACCCTGTGGGGCAGTTCTACTCTGTCCTATAGGGCTGTTATGAGTCAGAATCAACTCTACGGGGTTTTGGAGGGTGCGGAAAGAAAACTTGCATTGCTATCAAGTTCCCAGGTGCTCCTGGCAAGCACCAGCTGATGCTGATACTGCTGGTCCGGGAGTCCCACTCTGAGAAACTGTGCTAAAACCACACTGTTGAAGCAGGTGTCGGAGGCCCTGATGTTTAGCCCAGCAAGGGTGTAAGTCAGCTTGGGCCCTTGGCTATGACGTGCATGTCTGCCCCGTTTGTGAGCCTGCTCTTCCTTTTTTCTTTCCTAGCTGTGCAGCGTACATACATGCAAAACTTTGCATCCTGTTTTCTGGGAAACTTGACCCTAGATGCCCCGAGATAGTTTTCCAATCAAGTGTTTTTATGGAAGCTGTTTATCTTCAGATTCTGGTTGGAATAGTTGGGGAAACATTGTTTCTTGCCTTTGGGTACTTCTTGCTCTTACCTTTTTATCCAGACCCAGATGCCAAGGCAGCAGCATTGTTGATTCTGAGATTTGAGCTTTGGTTTTCCCACATAGGTTTATTTGACCATTCTCATCAAAGACAGACCCTGGTTGAGTGGATGCCAGCAGAACTGGCATGCGGACCCTGGGCAAACCCTGCCTTGGCTGCAGTCATCCTCCAGACAGCTGGGAGCTCCCTAGTAATGCTTGTGCTGTCAGAATGCCTCTCAAGGCACCACAACAGCCATTCCTGGTGTCAGTCCCTAGGCTGGGGCACCGCTTGTCTCTGGCACCCCAAAGTCAGTATCCTCATGCAGTGGTAGGAACTGGGGTGCCCAGAATTCCCACTTTCTCTTACCCAAAGACAGATGAGCCCAGCCTGGGCTTCTTGTTACAGCTGGGGAAACTGAGACCCAAGCCGGGAGGTAGTGAGCATGAGTCCACACAGAGCCAGTGAGTGGTCAGAACCAAGTTGCCAGTGATGGTTGGCTGCCTGCAAAGATGGATTCCACCTCGTTTTTCATTTCCAGTCATCCCAAGTAAATCTGACATCACCACTTTAGCTCAAGATGGAGCAGCTAGGAGGTGATGGCTGTCACCTTCTCTCCCAATTGCCACAGTTTTCCTTACAACTTTGTTTGGTAAGGGACTGTCCCTCCCTTCCACTCCAGCTCCTCAAAACCAGGGCACAATCGGGCAGTCAGGGGTTTGAATGAGGCATTATGTGATTTTGTTTCCTGGCTCCTTCCTCATTGCCTGGGCCCCTGCGTGGCCTCACACTTCTCCCCCGGCAGCTGTGGCACATTGGCACTTGTGCTTTTATATCTATGCAGACATGTGGGGAGCACGTGCTCGGCACATGCATTGATCACATCCTTGTCACTCGGGGCCGAGACGATGGTGCCATTCTCATGGGGGGCTGTCCATCGCCGCTCTCCTTTCCCCGGGGAGAAAACAATCGCGCAGTGTCTGTTGGCATTCTGCGTTAGCTGTGTGGGTGAGGCCAGGGCTGTTGGTGTACTGGGAGGTAGAAATAGCTATTTGGCAGCTTCGCCCCCTTACTCTGCCATTTTGTGAAGGGGGCAGTTTGGGACACCCTGTCGGGGTCCCCTGTGTCAGCTCAGCCAAGTACACCACCAGCCTGTGTCCTTGTAGCTCAGCTCATGTGCCTGGTGCCCTGGCCAGCAAAAGCAGAAGGCAGGACAGTTTTGGTAGGGGACCCTTGTGAGCTGGGCAGGGAGCCACGGGCGAGTGAAGCTGAGGCTGTGCAGCATGGAAGAGCCCCCACCCTCCTGGCCTTGTGAGGGGTCCAGCACGAGCCAGATGTGTGTTGCCACGCCTGTTTGTGCGGCATGGGATGCTTTCTACCAGAACCTGGGATGGGGTTCTGCACTCCCAGCTTCCCCCAGCTTCCTGGGGTGCCGGGCACGTCACTCAGTGGGATTTCTCTTGACGTGCCTGTGCCCTGTCTCTGGGTGTTGAACTCGTACCCATCCGTCAAGGCCCCACTCTCGTGCCACCTTCTCTAGGAAACCTCCCCAGACCTTGACCTCCCCCCTGGGTGGCATGTATTGCATCCTGGCACTTAGCTTTTCCTTGTGGTAGACTTGTGTGAACCCCGGGGGCTTGTGTCACCTTGATTCTGCACATTGTCTTCCTCCCTGCATCCCTAGCATGGCCAGCCCAGTGAGCACTGGACTGGGGATGGGCGGTGACACCCTGATAACAAGCCAAACAGCAGTGACGACAGAGAAGCCCACACAGGGCCTGCAGAGGGTTTGCCTGGTCAGCGAGTTACCTGGAAAGGACTTTGTTTCAGTAAAAATCTGAAGTCCATGTGTTCTAAGGAGCACAGCGGCAAATAATGTGTGACCTCTCTCTGGCGATTCTGCCCCTTGGTCCTCGTCCCTCACTGCAGGGCTCATTGCTCCCTTGTTCACGGGAGGTGGGAGGTGCAGCTGGGTGCCCAGCCTCTGCCTGACCCAGGCCGTCTGGGAGGTGCTGCTCTGCATCCCCAGCAGAAGCGAGGCTCGGTCTCCGGCCTACCCCTCCCAGAAGCAGAACGTAGGAAACAGCAGTGTGAGGGGCGGACCCTGGACCCAGGTTTTCCTATGATGGGTGTGAGAAGGGGCTCCCGCCTGCTGCCCACTGCGGCTCTTATGCGTGCTTGCAGGCCTCCAGGAGGCGTGAGCCCTATCAGATTCAGGGACTTTGGGCCAGCCACAGATTCTGGTTGCTCTGTGGCTGTGGACCCCAGGCCACCTAGGAGCCCAGCCCCTCCTGAACTGGGAGGTGAGATCCTTCAAATTAGTTGAACAACATCATTTTGATAGCTGTGGGAAACCCCCCTTTAAGCAAGAGCCTTTAGTAGCTTTTGGCAGCAGGAAAGTTGAGACGACTTCGCGTGGCAAAGGCATTTTTTGGTTCAGCAAACATTTCCTGAGCAGCTCTCCTCCATGCCAGGTGTTGGGAACCTAGGGGACTCAGGTTGGGTTCTTGCGCTCTGGAAGCTCACAGTCCCTGAGGCAGACAGACACACCTCTGTTTACTTCATGCTCCTGTGATTCACCCTCCATGTCCTGCACAGAGACTGAGCACCTCACCCAGCCTGGTCCAGGCGTTCCTGGAGGAGGTGACACCCGAGCTGAGTCTAAAAGATGAGGATAACCTGTCGGGAGGCCAAGGCAGCTAGAGGGTGCGGGGGGTCTGGGGGGATGCAGGGAGCAGCTTCCAGCCAGAGAGAACAGCACAAGCAGAGGGCCGGAGGCCTGAAACAGCCTGGGTGTTCAGGGACTAGGAGTAGTGTGTGTGTACACGTGTGCGTGTGTGCAATCTGTATGTGTGTGCCAGCTTCCTGCCCAGTCTGCCTGGCCACTGGGAAGGGCACCCCTTCCAGGCACTCTTCCAGGCGTTGCACTTCTGCACATCACGACCTAGTCAGTGTTTTGTCAGTGTATTAATAATTAAAGGGAGCAGAGTCTGCCTAGGCAGAGACCTGCTGGGGCCGGGGACGGAGAGGCCCCTGGACAGCTATCCCTCTGTGCAGGCTATGATGTACAGTTCTGGACTTTAGAGGGTGCCCGTTGCTTTTCTTTTAAACGTACCCTGCTTCTCCACGCATCTTGTTTTACTTTTTATTAGGTTGAGTATCGGTCATTAATTTTCACTTCCTTGGGAGGAGGGACTGTGGCTTTCGTATGTTTGTGTGTTCAGCCCCCAGTGCAGTCCCTGCAGGACACTAGTGATCACCCAGGAGGGGTTTATTGAGTGAGTGAATATATAGCTTCCAGCCACATTAGGTGTGTTAGGGCTGCTGTGAACTGCTCAGCAAGAGCACCTGAGACCTGTTACAGCAGGTACGTATTACAGTTCATCTGTTCTCATCCTGTCCTCTTATTCAGTAGGATGGCTTTTTTTTATTTCTAACTTCATTATTGTTATTTTTAACCATAAGAACGTTAAGCTACACCCACGTCGGTTAATCTTACCCTTGACTGAGGTGGCCAGCATTGCTCCTCCTGTACGTATTTTTTAAAAATAGGTTTATTTTTTAAAGCAGTTTAGGTTTACAGACAGATTGTGCAGAAAGCACTGGAAGTTTCCATAGGGCTTCCGCCTGCACACTGTTTCCCTCGTTATTAACATCTTGCATTCCTGTGGTACATTTGTTGCATTGATGAACCAACAGATACATTGTTACTAACTAATGTCCATAGTTCACATTGAGGTTCACTGTGTCGTACTCTTCCTTGGGTTTTGACAAACGCATGATGTCATGTGTCTGCTGCTACAGTATCACACGGAATAGTTTCACTGCCCTAAGAAATGCCGTGCTCTACTTATCCGTCCCTTCTCTCTCCTGTGAACCCTTGGCAACTCTTAATCCTTCCAGTGTCTCTCTAATTTTGCCTTTTCTACGACGTCAGGTAGTTGAGATCACACGTCCTATGTGTTTCTTCACTCCTCCCAGATGACGCCTGTGGCCAGGGAAGCCCCCTTTCTGCTGGGAGGTGCCACTCCGATGGTGACTTGGGTGGGAGGTGATGGGGGAGCTTGAGGCCTGGTTGCAGTTTTGCCGGCTGACTAGTGAGGTGAACTCCCCTAGGAGCAGGGGGAGTCTGGCCCAAACCTGTTTCAAATGGCCCCACTGGTGGGACAGTGACAATAACCCGACAACGGCAGCAGCTGGCGAGTTTGGCAGCTTATCAAGTGCTTTGGGGTCTGTTGTGGACAAACAGTAGAATGAATCTTTGTTCTTTCCAAGGCAGAGGCCATTTTTGATGAGTAAAATGATCCATTCCCCCTTGAAAGTTGGCTTAACCCCTTCCAGGGTCTCACTGACAGTTGTAATGGTATCTGCTCCCCTTTGGAAGTTGGGTTAACTCCTCCTTGGGTCTTGCTGACAGCTGTAACGGTATCTCTGCCTAAGAGTCTGGAAGGGTTCAGCCAGGCTTCCCAGCGTGCCTTGCTTTTACACCAGGGGCATCTGGTTGGCAGTGTCAGTTCCTCTTTAACCCTGAGGTCTTTGCTCTGGGTAAGGAGGGGCGGGTGTAATATCCAGTGTTAGAAGGAAGTGGAGACCTGTTTGCAAATGAGGCACCCCTCCCTTCTCCACCCCCACATGTGCCCAAAAAAGAAAAAGAAGAGCTCAGGGTCCAGTAAGCAGCTGTCCCTCCCCTACGCTCTTTCCAGTAATTCCATGGCCAGTTCTAAGTCAGGCTGAGCAGAATACATTGCATATATCGACTTTGCTTTGACTGAAGACCTCAGCAAAGCCCTTCTTACCATGCCCTCCTTCTTGTCTAAGGAGGCAACAGGCTGGTGCTGTTTGAATTCTGCTGCAGACAGATGGCGGTGGTTGCTCATATAGTGCCTCCCGCCATGGGGTTGCAGCTGGTGGCACAGAGGGGTCTTCACGGAGCCCCCTGCCCTTCAGCGCCCTCCCTTGACAGGTAGCAGGTAGATGTCTTTGGGGGTTTGATCTGAGGGAGCCACAGAGTCCAGGGCCCTTGTCGGTGCAACAGGCTCGCCCATCAGAAAGCTCTGGGCGTCTGAAGAGTTTTGTTTTGGCAGATGGTGACATTCTTGGAAGTGCGGTAAATAAAGCTTACAGCATGGGCGGGGGCAGAGAGGAAAGGCAGAAGGCCTAAAGTGTAGTAGCTGGTTAACCTGTCTGACTCATTTCTATGCCAACCTGTAAACTAGGTTGGCAGATATGACTTGATGGGATGCGGGGGTGTGAAGTCCTGAAGCGTGTGAGCCGAGGTCAGGATGTGACCTCTGAGCGTGCAGGTGGCAGATGGCAAACCTGGTGGCTCTCGTGTCCGGAATAGTCCACATAGTGCACGTTGGTTCCCTCCTGTGTCACCTCCAGAGTCCCGGTGTGATATCTCTGATACTGTTTGGGAGCAATGTGTTGGGGCCACCAGCCCCCTGAGATAAAGAAGATCACTGCGCTCCCACCTGTGTCCCAAGTGCCAACTGCTGGAAGATTACATGCACCCGAGGCCTGTGAGTTTCCATGAGAGCAGCCCAGGGATCTGGCCGCGGCCTGACTGGGAGTGCTTTCCCTGCCTGTCAGAGCATCGGGACGGAATGGAGCGCAGGCAGCAGCAGGGCAGGGCAGGCAGCCTGTGCTGGGGGCGGACTGTCTTGCAGGAAGCAAAGAATGTAGCTGCTCTGGGCCCTAAAGGTCCATAAACATTTTGGAAAGTAAGAGGATATTTTTGGGGGAGGAAGTGGGAGGTAAAGGTGTAAAAACTGGTGTCTGGCTATCTTTCTGACCCTCCGAGAAGCTCCTCTAATATAGAAAGTTCTAGTGTCCCTGGGTTAATATGCTTGGGTGCTAACCAGAAGGTTGGAGGTTCAAGTCTTCCCAGAGGTGCCTTGAAAGAAAGCCCTGGTTATGCACTTCCAAAAAATCATTGAAAACCTCATAGAGGGCAGTTCTGCTTTGACACACGTGGGGTTGCCATGAGCCAGAATCGACTTGACAGCACCTGTCAGTGTCGCTGAAAGATGCCAAGATGGCACTGTGTGCTTAAGGACGGAGCTCGGAATATCCACTTGTAAGAAGCTGGGCTCCTTCTGCAATCCTCATTTAGAAGTACAGAAAGAGAATTACCACCTTTCCTCCCCACCCTACCTTCCAGGCCTTACGTGCCCCTTGAGCCATGGCAGGCAAATCAGAAGAGCCTCGTGGCCTCCTGCTCCTGACTTGGCTGCGTTGAAGGCCTTAGATGAGGCTGTCGACGGCACCAAGTGAGGATCGGCCTTTGCTGTCACCCAGTGCCTTGAGTGCTGCAGGCCAGGGCTGAGCAGGGCCAGGAAGGCTGCCAGCACACAGCCCATCTGAGCAGCTGACCAGGACAGGCATCATCAGCTCTGACTGTCCCTTCTCTCAGTTCACAAACCACCTTCAAATCTGTTATTTGTTCGGTGCTTATGCTCATTTGAAGTGCCCATCTGCCTGCATGTGACAGGTGAGGAAACTGAGGCTCAGAGAAGCCGAATGATCTGGCTAAAGCTGCACAGCTGGTTTGTGGCTGTGCTTAGACTCTGACAGGTCAGAAACAGCTTGTCTGGCCCAGCCTCCCGTTTGACAGAAGAAGGAACAGGCCGAGAGAAGGGAAGTGACTTGGCAAATTGGATGGAGCTGCCCAGTGGCAGAACCAAGCCTGACCCCACGTGTCCCAAATCTTGCTCCGTTGACATAAGCCACACTGCTCCTTGTTTGGGCTTCACAGTTTTTGTTACTGGTTTTGCCTTGTTTCCGATTTCTTTTTTCACCCCGCATCTCTTTGGTTTTTAATCGTGGTGTGATTAAATTTGGTGTACTGTATGTAAGTCTGAGTGAAGAACGGGTCATGGTCATCTTAGTCTAAGTGGCTTAACGTTACAGTAGATTATCCTCTGGGGCCACTCACTGTGTCTCAGCGCCCTCTGGTTCTCTGCCCAGTCTTGCCCTCACCCTGGTTTGCAGGAGAAAGCAGTGTTAGTGCTGTAGTCACTCCGTAAGTGTTACTTCTCCTCCCTTCTTTTACGTCTCCTTCACCTCTCGTCCCCCCTCCCTCATCTCCTTCCTTTTGAATTTGTTGAGCAATTCTGTTGTTTTTGAGTGCCTTCAAGTCGATTCTTACTCATGGTGACCCTGTAGAACTGCCCCATAGGGTTTCCAAGGCCGTAATCTTTACAGAAGCAGGCTGCCATGTCTTTTTTCCACAGAACAGCTGGTGGGTTAGAACCACTGACCATTCAATTTGCAGTGGAGTGCCCAACTGCTGTGCCACCAGGATTCCTTTCAGCAATTCTAGTCCATAGCAAACTCATCTTTTGTAGTGTTTGGTGGGTTAAAATGACATGAACAGTAGCGACAATTACGGGAGTGCCTATAGGAAGCTCATCTTTCAGTTATTTCTCGTTGACAAATGAGCTCTTGACAGGTTATGCATGCAGTTGGCTTCAGTTTCAAGAAACAACATGGGCCGTCTTGTTCCCATGTTCAGATTTGTTTTGGCTTTGGATCCCCACACTTTCATGTCCCTGAATCATGTCATTCCTCCCCTTCCTCTTAAAATGTTATTTGCTTAAAAAGAAAAAAAAAAAAAAAACAGAAAATCCCTCCCAAACTGTGAGAGTGACTGTGAGAAGCCCCGGAGAGCAGAGCCCTGACTGGGCTGCGCAGCTGGTTCGATTGCTGAGCTTTTCTCCAGTAAGCGAGGCTCCTGAGGGAGCCCAGGCCACATTGTTCAGCCAAGGGCACCGCCTAGACCCTGTTACGGATTGAACTGTGTCCCCTAAAATATGTGTTGTAAATCCTCACCCCCATACCTGTGGTTGTAATACCATTTGGGAATGGGTTTGTTGTTTTAATGAGGCCGTGTTAATGTAGGGTGTGTCTTAAGTCAATCTCTTTTCAGATATGAAAGAGCAGATAAACGTAGAGAAGCAAGGAAGCAGAGATGGGGGACGATAGATGCCAAGCCACATGGAGATCTCCAGGGAACCAGGAAACAGAAGCTGAAAAGAGACAAGGACCTTCCCCCAGAGCCCATAGAAAGAGAAAGCCTTCCTCTAGAGCCAATGCCCTGAATTCAGTCTTCTCCCCTCCTAAACTGTGAGAAAAATAAATTTGTTGGTTAAGACCACCCACTTGTGGTATTTCTGTTATGGCAGCACTGAATAATTAAGACAGGTCCCTTTCTAGCCATATAACTTCCCCTGGAGAAACCCTTTCTACTGCTAGCCCTCCCCCAGTGTGGGCCTTTGGTGGCCTTTGATTCCCCAAATGGCCAGGCCAGGAGTGAGTGTTCATCCCAGTTACTGAGGAAAACCCCTCCGGGGCACGTCCTCCTCACGGTAGAGTGGGTGCATTCTCTCTGTGCAAGGTCAGCAGGTGCCTTAATCTTGCAGCAGGAAAGGATTGCTGCCCTCCCCGAGTGTCAGCACCCCATCTCACAAGTCAGGGGCCCAGAGGACTCAAAAGCACTCCCCCTGGCCTGGAGCAGATGTTGGAGCAGTGAAGACAAGGTGGTTGTAGTCAGCTCATGGGCCTTTCATAAGGGCCTGCTGTCTGCTAGGAGCCTTGCTCGCCTGAGGACGTCATCTCTTCCAGGCACGTTTGTGCGGTGCCCCCTTACAGAGCTTATCTCCTTTACCTGCTCATACCTGAGGGGTAAACCAGGATTACCTCTTTCAAACCACAAAGGAAGAATCTGAGTTTAGCCAAATTAGGTAACCCGTCCAGGGTTTCGGGTCCCTTTGCTTCTCTGGGTCTGAGCTGGGCCTGGAATTGTAGCTCCTGGACTTGAAGTCCAGTGCTCTTTCTCAGCTTGGTTATCAATTTAGCAGACAGACACTCAGGAGGTCCCCACTCAGGGAGGTGGGCCAGGTGCTGTGCTGAGGCCAGGAAGGTCGCTAAGGCAGGTCCGTCTGTACCTAGGCTGCCCACGTGGAGGGGAGGGCTCCCCACTGAGACCTGGGAGATGGATCTTGAGAGAAGGGCGAGGTGGGCTGGGTAGATCAGTGGCTGGAGGAGGCCTGGGGCAGCACAAGCCAGAGGGACTCCCTCCCGGCTTTCCTGGGAGACCCTTCACCTGTACACCAGTCACAGCTGCACAGCCCTGTGGTTAAGGGTCCATCACCCTCCCCAAGGTGCCCTTTCCAGCCTCTCCCCCAGTCTGCAGTGGGAACCTTAGTGCTGTGTGCCAGCATCGAGTTCCAGCAGGGGGATGCTCAGCCTGGGCTCTGAGCACAGAGTCTGCTGCAGACCTAGTGTCTGTGCTTCGGTATTGGTGCCACTGAACCTTACAGGATAATTATGACAGGACTCACAGACCCTGGAGCCTGGGGCGGATTAACAGGTAAGCATGAGTAAGCACGTGCATAGGTTAAGACAAAGGCTTTGGAGTTGAGCAGATGGGAGCTGGGTCCCTGCTCTGTCCTTCACAACTGTGTGACCTTGGGCCTGGGCCTCAGTTTATCCTCTGTAAAATGGGCTAACAAGAGTACCCGCTTGTAGGTGTGCTCTGAGAATGCCATGCATGTTGCTGTGGTTATTCTTGCTTCATTTATGCTCCGTGGAGAGGTGGACCCTGTGTCACACTTTATTTTTGCAAAGATAGACCAAGAACTAGGAAAACGGTTAAAAAAATTTTTTTTTTCTGGGTACTGCCTCTATCGTGGATCTTCTTTAAGTCACTAATTTAGGATTGAGCCTATCCTCAGTGTTAAAGTGTTGATTGATGTCATTGTTAGATGCCGTCGAGTCAATTTAGTCTCATAGTGACCCCATGTGACAGAGTAGAACTGCCCCACAGGGTTTTCTAGACTGTAATCTTTACAGGAGCTGATCACCAGGTCTTTCTCCTGCGGGACTGCTGGGTGAGTTCAAACTGGCAGCCTTTGGTTAGCAGCCGAGAACTTAACTGTTGCACCATCAGGGCATTTGTCTCTGTTTCCTGTTTGTTGAAGGTGGGGAGGAATATCCGTCTTTTATCGGTTATCCTTCACTGGGACTTGCAGATGGACAGCTGGGCTGAAGGAGGCATTTCAGTGTCCCGCTGCAGTATGGGAACCGCCAATTCTTGGCACCCGTCCTGTTGTTGACACTGCAGACTCTCCTTCCAATATCAGCTTGGTCTGGAAAGTATGAGCTCTTGATACAGTTCCTAGGCAGTTTTAACATTGATCCTTTAAACTCAGATGACTTAGTTACCAAAACAGCCAGCTGAAGTCCTCCCCAGGCAGCTGCAACCCTCTCGTCTCGGCGGATGTGAACCTTGGCTCTGTGGCCGCGGGACCCAGCTCCCCTCCTACCCCACTCAAGCTTTTTGGTTTGTCTCAGCATCTGGCAGGGATACACTTCCCCAAACGTTCATTGATTGGCTTCTAGAGCCTGCTGCAGATAGCTTTTGTCACACCCACAACTGAAGTGAGGAAAGTCCAAAGTGCAGAAGGCCTTCAAGAAGACCTTGTGGAAGGCTGTTTCCCTCCCACTTCCTTTACTTGGTAGGAGGGGAAATGGAAGGGCTTGCTGTAGCCCTCAGGAAATCACCCTCAAGGGCCAAGGTCCTGGTTCAGTTTTGCTCTGAGGCCTGTGCTTAAGGCGGTGAGGTAGTCCTCAGCTATAAAACAACCGTGAACGTAGCAAATGCAGGTGAAAGAAAGAACATTCCAAAAGAAGGCAAAGTGTGCTTGTTGATGACTCCCAGAGTGGGTGGCTTCTTTTTAAGGGGTAGCCCTTCAGAACACATTACAGAAGCATCTGGCAAATTCCTGTAATCTTGCTCAGATTTATATAGAACTTCTGAGTTTGCAGAGGCTCTTTTGTGTATATTAATTCATTTAGCATGCAGTCCTTTTCTGCAGCAGATGAGCCAGGCAGGGTTCCCATTGCTAGAAGCTGAGAGTCTGAGACCACAGTGATAGCAGACAGCTGTGTTCAAGGGGTGCAAACAAGCGAAGGCATGTCGAAGGCTGCAGAGCAAAAGCAGCCTCCCTGGTCCAGGCAGCTTTTGTGTTAGAATGACTTGCACAGGAGAGCAAAGCCGCCACCTGTCCCCGTTGTGTCAGAGAAGGCCGGCCTGGAGTCCAGTCTCGGCGTTGTCCCTGCCGGCTGTAGGATCTCTTTTTTTGGAGCCACAGTCTTCTCATCTGGAAAATGGAAACATTCCTCACAGCGCTGCCCGCCTCACTGGGACTGAGACGCTCCAGAGGGACAAACCCAGTTGTGGCTGATCCTCAGGGAGGCGGTGGGGTGGGAGGAGGACATGAGAGTGGAGCTGGGCTCTGGGGCAGGGTGACCTGGTGCTGAGTCCTGGGCCTTTCACTGACCGCTGACCCCCTAGCTGCACCCTCCAGCCCTGTAGGCCTTTCTTTGGGAGGCCTCAGAGCTGGTCTTGAGCAGAGGCAGCTCCAAGGGGTTGAGGACTTGGGTGGATGGGCAGTTGCCTTCTGCCACCATGTCTGCACCAGGCATGTGCAGGTGGTCAGGGCAGTGGGGTCACAGGTTGGTGGCAAGTCTGACTTTGCCCTCTGCTCTTTCAGTAGGCATCCTGGAGAAAATGAGTCACTGAGTGGAAGTGCCTGGGGCCAAAGCTTTGTGTTCCAGTGACCAGGTTGGGGGTACCCTGATCTAGCCCTTTTCTGGGGCAGATCAAGTCCCCACCATCCCGGCCCTTGCACGTCGTTGCCCCAACACAGTTAGTGGCATTCAAGTGGGCTTTTTAAAAAATTTACATGCAGTACAATCCACTCTTGGCATTTAGTCCTATGAGTTCTGACAGATGCATAGATCTAGTGGGCTTTTTTTTAAATTAAACTTTTTATTTTGAGCTAACTGTAGATTTACATGCGGCTGTAAGAAATACTACAGAGACACCTCTGTACCCTTTACCCAGTTTCCCCCAATGGTAACATCTTGTAAAACCTTAGTACAGGAAATTGACATTGATACAGTTAAGATACAGAACATTCGATCACCATCAGGAGCCCCCTGTTGCCTTTTTGTGGCGACACCTACTTCCCTCCCACCCCCACCCCGTCCCAAACCCCTAATCTGTTCTCCATTTCTATAATTTTGCCATTTCAAGAATATTATTAATATGAATGGGATCATACAATATGTAACTTTTGGGGATTGCCTTTTTGCACTCAGCATACTTCTCTGGAGATTCATCGAGGTCACTGCATGTATCAACGGTTCCTTTTTACTGCTGAGTGTTTTCCATGGTGTGGTTGGATCAGTTTGTTTAACCATCCACCTGTTGAAGGGCATTTGGGTTGTTTCCAGGTTTTGATCATTACAAATAAAGCTGCAGTGAAATCCGTGTACAGGTTTTTGTGTGAACATAACTCTCCATTTCTCTGGGATAAGTGCCCAGGAGTACAATTCCTGGGTCATACAGTAGTTGCTCAGGTGGGCTTTTGAAGGATGCATTTGGGATGGAGAGGCAAGTGGGGGCCCAGGTGGGAAGCACAGGCCTGGGAGCTGGTCCACCTGGGTTCAAGTCCAAGTTCTCCCCTTGGACTCTGGGTGAGTTGCTTCGTCTGACTGTAAGTTGGGCTTAATAGAACCTGCTTCATAGCTAATCTGTGTAAAGTTCCTGGCATGTGGTAGTTGCTCAATAGATAGAAGCTATTCTTTTTTTTTAATTTACTTTATTTTTGTTTGTTGAGAATATACACAGAAGAACATACACCAGTTCAATAATTTCTATGTATACAATTCAGTGACATTGATGACATTCTTCGAGTTGTGCAACCATCCTCACCATCTTTTTCTGAGTTGTTCCTCCCCCATTAACATAAGCTCACTGCCCCCTAAGGTTCCTGTCTCATCTTTTGAGTTGCTGTTGTGAGTTTGATCCCATGTAGATAGGTCTTAAAAGAGCACAATGGTCAAGGCAGACACAGGTGGAAGCAGTTCTTAATATGGATTGATAAATGCTCCAACAGGCTGCAGCACGACCCGGTCCCCAGAGGCAGCCAGCTGGAGGGCTTTGTCAGGGGTCATCTTGGGTAGAGCATGTGTACCAGTTTCTGTCCCTTCAAAGGCAAGCCCCTGGCTCCTCACCAAGAAGACCCTGCCCCATGCTCAGACTGGACTCCAGACAGGTGTCGACACTCCCAGTGAGCTTGGCCAGGCCCAGGCCACAGGCCACAGAATTCCGCGGGATTTCCTGATCACAGTGGATCCTGGAACTTGAGCTGGATTTGTCTCACAAGGTCAGAGAATGTGCCGACTCATTTCAGTTCCTGCTATGCTTTAGGTAGATTCTAAAAACATCCATTGAGCTCTTACTGTATGCAAGGCACTGTGCTGGGTGTTGCAAGGGGTTTATAAAAAACTTTTCCATACAGGCCAGAGCAGCCACCTTGGGTAGCCCCTGTGGCTGCATGGCAAAGTTAACCTGTGGCCCAGCATTCCAAGCCCTTGGCCTGGTTTGCACCTGTCTTTCCAGCTCCTTGTCCTTCTGCCACCCTGTCCATGTACCTGTGCGCCAGCCACTGGGGTCACCTGTTTGCCACAGACTGTGATGGAAGGAACTCCCCTGCCTTTGCGGATGCTGGTCCCTCTGGCTGGGATCTCTTCCCTTCCTGGTGAAAGCGTTTTTTGTTCTTGTTTTTGTTTTTAAGTCAAAAAGTATCATAGGCATAGGGTGAAATACCCAAACAGCATGTAAGACTGCACATTGGAAAGTGTCTTGAACCATTTTCTTGTTCTGGAGGGATCATACTGCATGTCCTCTTTTGGATCTTGCTTTTTTCACTTTATCTCTCAAATACACTGTATCATCCATGCAATTTGAATTGCCACACTCACGTTCTTTTTGCAGGCAACATGGCGTTCCTTTATATAGCTGCAGAGTAATTTCTTTACTTCTTGCTTGTGGGGTGGTCATCTAGGTGGTCCCCAGTCCTGGGCTCTTGCGGGTGGTGCTGCCTGTCTTTGGCCCGGGTATCAGGGGCCCTCTGTAAGCCCCGGCCACACTCTGCCTGCCTGAGTCCAGCCCTCTGTCTCTGGCTTCAGTGTAGATTCTGAGTGCATCCTCTCTCCCGTGATCCCTGCGATCAAGCAAGAACCACCAGTACCTTCTTTCTCTTTTGATACCTGGCATGTTTGCTTGCTCCCAGCGGCCCAGCAGCTTCCAGTATTCACCCCTTGGGCTGCCCCTGTGCGCCCTGCCACTTATAGGGGCCACTGGGGTTGGAGCTAGCCAGAGCCCTGAGGCTCCCCCGGCACCACTGCTTCAGGCCAGCGTTGCGCTCTGTGCCCAGCAGTATGCCTGGAGGGGATCACATGTTTCCATGGCAGTGGACAGACTTGTGCAGCATTATTCTTCCTGACGATGCACAAGGCCATCAGAGGGATGGGCCTAATATAGCCAGCCCCCTGGTGATGAAATTTAGCTTGTTTCTGTTTAAAAAAGTACTGAGTAGACAGATGTTTATGCATCCACTGCCCGTAAAAGTACCTGGGCCCACAGACTCCCCCGTGGAGTGGAGAACAGCAGCTGCTATCTGCTGAGCACTTACTCAGAGGAACTGGACTCTGAGCAAAGGGCCCAACCTGCTCTGTTATCAGTAGGAGGTAGGTACTGTTGTCCCTATTTTACAGAGGGGGAAACTGAGGCTCAGAGAGGAGCTAACTTGGCAAAGGTCACCCAACTAACTCAAACTCAGGTGTATTTTACTTGAAGACCTGAGCTTGTCACCACCAAACGTTACTGCCTCCTTAGAGAAGAAGCAAGGGGGAAGGTGGGTTACCCCCAGCCCCCATGCCGGTGGCTGTCTGATCTCTTAACGGAATTGAGGCCTGCACACAGAAGATAGTCACCATGAGGCTTCCCTCAGCCACCGAGGTGGCACAAAGCACCCTTTTGAAGGGCTGAGTCCAGAGTACCTCTCCTGGTGCACTCCTCCTGGGGCTGCCCCGGCGAGCATCTCTGGCCAGAACTCTGAGGAGTGACCCGGGACTTTGCCCTTGAGCAGGTCCCACTTGGTCCCACGTGTCACTTCTAGACATAGTGGGACTGGCGCTGGGCCTCGGGTCCCTGGTGTGGCCTCGGGACCTTCGCCTCCACCAGCCTTCCAGCCTCAACAGTCAGTCCTTTGGAAATGTATTGATTTCCCCCTTCCCTTCCCTGCTTTTGCACTTTGGATGAACCTTGTTTTCGAAGAACAGTAGAAGGTAATTTTCCTGCGCTTGCCAGCTGGCCCGTAATTGAGCAATTTCAATAACACCCACTGCAAAGTCTAATCGAAGTAAACAGGAAAATATGATTTACAATCTGGACAGCAAGTAAATACTAGAGTGCAATTAATTTTTACACAGAGCAGCAGATTCTGCAGCATTTTCCTGCACGGAGCAGCTTCTGTTGAAGGGCAGACAGGCGCTACCTCGCTGTTCACGCATCAGCATCATCATTATTTCTCCTTGAGGGTGACCTGCAGGCTCCTTGATCCATGTGACTTTCCCTGAAGTTCTAACCACAGAGGGCCAGGATGGGAACTAGGCCCGCAGGTCATGTGTGAGGAGCGAGCTTCACACCCGAACTGAAGGCTTCTGCGCTCTCTCTGTGTTTGCTCGGGGGAATGACTGGAACCGGGCAGGAGGTGCTGATGGGCTGTGCAGAGTGAGAGGCTGAGGGGCCTTCTCCCCTCTGGGAACTCAGAGAGAGTGGGGTGGGTAGGCCCCAAAAAGGGGCTGGGCTTGATTTGGTTCATTTCTGGGGAGGGGACAAAGCTACAAAGACTCTCCAGGACTGCAGACCCGTTGTTGAAATGTTGTGGTTACAAGGGTGGAAAATGTGTGCCTCTAAATGGTCCCTCTTGATTCTCCCCCTAGAGGCCCTGGTTAGTACAAATAGTTAATGCTAACAGAAAAGTTGGAGGTTCGAGTCAACCCAGAAGTGCTTTGGAAAAAAGGCCTGGTGACCTGCTTCTGGTGGTTCAGCCACTGAAAACTCCCCGCAGCACAGTTCTGCTCTGACACTCGCGCGTCGGCGTCCAGTGGATGGCACCTGGGTTTTCCCTGGTTAACTCTCCCTGCAGCTTCTTTTCATTGCTGGGTAAAGAAGGGGTGCCAGCATACTGCTGTGGGTCCTGGGTGCCATTTGGCTGCCCGAGGGTCATCCCTTCCATTTTGAAGGTGGGGAGGACATGCGTTCCACCCTCAGCCTACAGCAGTGTGCCCTGGTGTTTGCTGCAGCTGCCAGCAAAGCCAGCTCAGTGGCAGGATGTCACACGACTCAGGCACATGTCAGTGATTGCAGGTTGTTAGAACCCAGACCCCGAGATAGACCTGAGAGGTACAAGGTACCAAGCGGCTGTGCCCAGTTTCATGCTCTGCCCTCTAGGGCTTTGGCTTTAGGGATGCCCTATGGGAGATGGGCACTCCGAGAAGTGGTCCTGGGCCTTCCTGGCCCTCCCAGATGGCGTCTCCTTAGCGGGGAGCAGTCCAGCACCAAGGGGAGTGGGCAGCTCTCTGAGGCCCTGGCGTTTCCTCGTCCTCAAGTCCTCTGCCTTTCTTTTGTCTTTCCAGGGAGTTGACGCCTGGCCATTTTCTGGAAGGGCCCCACCTGAGGGTGCAGGGCTGATGGGGAGCTGTTTCTGCTGATGCCAGGTGCCTGGAAGGTGCCCAGAACATAGTCCCTGCCCACACCTGTCCATCTGATCATGGCTCGTGCCCACCCTGGGCTGGAGCCCAGCCCTTGAGGTCCTTACCATGGTGATGATCCTGAGTAAAAGTCTCGACAACCAGGGAGCTGACTCTGTAACGTGCAGGACCTTCAGCCCTGAGCTGGTAAGGACCAGAGAGCTTCATTTCTTTGGGGACCTTTGTGAAGCCTGATGTACAAGTGGGGCATCTGCTGGGCACATCGAGGTCATGGTGCCCAAGGGTAGAGCTCGGGAGACGTCCCAGGCGGGCCACAAGGCAGATGATAAATACTTCAGAAAGAGGCAGCAGGCCCAGAGTAGAGGTCACTGTGAGTGAGGGGGAGAGCCCGCCACCCTGTAAACAATACCCGGCCCAGCTCTGCCGCCTCTGCCAGCCCAAGGCCGGCATTCCTGCGTGTCTCCGCCTGGAAAGGGGGCTCTTTCCAGAAGGGGGTGGTGCCCACGTGGGGGGCCGAGATAAGGCCACACCTCCACAGGGAGGTGGAGAGCTAGCTGCACCCCAGGAATGTCAGGAGTGGGAGCTGATGGGGAGAAGGCGGGGCCGGTGAGGTGGCCAACCCAGGGACAACCCGCCCCCTGCCGAGGCTGCCCATGGTGCTTGGAGAGGTGGGTGGGGTCAGGGAGGCCATGAACTCAGCTTTCCCAGACCATGAACAAAACAACTGTGAACAGCTGAGTCCCATCACAGCCCTAGCCCCTTCCAAGCTGAATTCCTCAGAGGGAACAAGGCCCTGCTCCTGGAAGGCGCAGGAAGAACCCGAGCTCAGGCATAAACTATCCTTTGGAAGACTCTTGCTTGTGGGTAAGTCCCCAGAACCTGCTGTGGCTTCTGTGGTCAGCATGGGGCTGGCCGCCAGGGGTCACATCGCCCAGCACCTACACCCTGTCCAGTGCTCTTCATAGCCACCTCACGAGAACCCACACCAAGTCCCCTTGGTGGGCTTCTGTTCCTGGCTCATGCCAATGCAAACGCCAGACTAAGAGCAGACAGGCCTGAGGAAGCCCCTGAGACCTGCCTTCACCCCACAGACCTTTCCGGAGCTCCCCAGTGTGCTGGGCACTAAGCAGTACGGACTCAGGGAACAAGATGTTCAGAGTGGGGCCAGCCCTTCTTGCCCTTGAGACACCCCCAGTCTAGGGGGCAGGCAGTCTGGACGGATGTAGGTGCAGTAACATTCCCAGCTTCCATTACCATAGCGCATGCCTGAAGTCCAGGGGAGGTACAGGGCTACAGAGAGGAGGGAGGGCTGGCTTGGCCTTAGCACCTCAGGGACAACCTTGCAGAGCAGGAGTGCTGGACTTGGCCTTGGGGGGTGAGTAGGAAGCGGCATAGAAGTAGTCAGGTCCACCCTCCCCCTCGTTTCACAGACACAGTGGAGCCTGGAGCTGGTCAGTAGCTGCCTCCTCACTCTGCCCTACCCCCTCATGCCAGCTCCACTTCTGGCGCCTGTGACCAGGCCTCTTCCCCTGGACAAGCATGCATCGCCATGGCCCTCCCTGCCTTAGTCTCTCCCACCTTCACCAGACAAACCTGGAGGCAGTGCCACTCTGCTCATGAGCCTTGGCCTGTGGGGCCTGCATGGTGGCCCAGGTGCCTGTCCACACCAGCCCCAAGGGCAGGGACCCAGCTAACTCATCCCTGTCTCCCAGCTCGACTGGTGCACAGCCGAGAGCAGGCACCCAGGACGCATTTGGTTGATAGCACCCCTGATCCCTGTAGCGAGCAGGCACCCAGGACATGTTTGGTTGACAGCACCCCTGATCCCTGTAGCAAGCAGCAGGCCATTCCATCTTCTGACCATCATTGCTTTTTTTCAACTTGCATTGGATATACTGTCTTATAGATCAGGATTCCTCAGAATTCAATTGTTTCTTACCATCCCTTCTGCCACCACGTGGTCCAACCTGTGCCCTCTCTCCCCTGGATTCTTGTAGTAGTTGGGCCCCCTGCTTTAGCCTCTTCTCTGCCCAGTGGCCTGAGGAAACCCTGTCCCCCATCTGCTCAGACCCTCCCTCTGGCTTCCCGTCTCATGCAGAGCAAATGCCAGAGTCCTTTGTAGGATGTGCAAGGCCCCACGGGATCTGCCCCCACCACCTCTCTGTCCTCCCCTCCCCTCTGTTCCAGCCACACTGGCTTCCTTGCTCAAACATGCCAGGCATGAGCCTGCCCCAGGGCCTTTGCCCTTCCTACCCAGCCTGGAACTCTCTCCCTTCTCACTCCTCTGGCCTCTTGGCCTAAAATTTAATTCCACTCTCCCTCCAACACATACGTTCTATCCCCTTTCTCTAAAATTTTCCCTCTTCGGCCCTTAGCACTTTAAAAATTTTACCTGTTTGTCTTGTTTCTTGAATGACTCCCCACTAGAATGTGAGCTTCATGAAGCCAGGAAAGCTTTCTTTTGCCCATTGCTGAATACTCAGAGCCTAAAAACAGGGCCCAGCTTGTGGTTGGTGCTCTGGGAGTATTTGTAGAGTGAGTGTATGCGTGAATTACCATAGCCCGGCTTCTTCTTGGCTCGTCTGCTTTCCTATTCGCTGTTGTTTCCGTCTCTCTCTGTCTGGTGGTCAAGTGCATAGCTGAGTGGGTACAGATAGGAGTTGCTGTGTTTTTTGTTGCTGGTGGCTTTTTCCCCTGGTGGGAGTAGTTCTGACCAGAATGGAATGACAGCAGGGGTAAGGAGCCATCAGAGGTCTTGATCAAGGACCCCTCCCCAGTTCCAACTGTGCTGTTGGCCTCAGCGGCCGCCGCCGTGCTACTTCTATTCTCAGGGCAGGGCTGGCTAAAGCTCAGCCAGGGACCCGACTCCGGTATGGGGGCCTGTGGTCAGCCAAGCTGCCCTTGGGAGAGAGGCCTGAGGCCTTGCCAGAGGAGCGTGACCTGGATGGTTGTCGCCGGGCACAGAGACCCAGCCTGTAGAAAAGAAAGGGGAGAAAGAGCAAGCTTGCTGGACCGTATCCCTTGCTTGTACTCTTGGTGCCTCACAGATGGTGATCTTTGCTTTCCTCCCAAACTCTCTCTCCCCGCAAGAAGTATCCTTTTCCTGCTGCTTCTCCTGATGGGCCACTCCAGGCCCAGAACCACCTGGCCCAGGGCTGTAGGCCCATCTCTCTGTTCCTCTTCCCTCCCCTTGACTACCAGATGGAGATAGTTGTTCTATGGAGGGGAAAAAGCAGGGTGCGGTTCCCTTTTGGGTCACTGCATGTTGACCGAGTGTCGGCCGCTTTCTGGCCTGGCCTAGGTCTGCTGCTGGGTCAGGGAGGTGGAAGCACAGTGTGGGCAGTGTGGTGTTACCCAGCCTGTCACGTGAGCCTCTCGCCACCTCACTGAGGGGCAGGGCCGTGCCGCGTCTACCCGTCATGCAGACAGGAAGTGGCTGCTCGGAGCACCCAGGGGTGCGTGGATCTCACAGCTGGTGATATGGGGCCAGCACAGACTGCCAGTCAGGCCCTGCCTGCTCTGCCATGCACCCTCCGCCCCAGGACCCAGCCCTGGCCACCTGGCTCCGCCAAGCCTCAGTGAGACACATGCTGTAAATAATCCAAAAAAAGACCCCAGATCATCTCTGTCCCGTGGTGACATCTCTGAGAGAGGATGTGAGATAACCTGATGGTTGGGTTTGTTCTGTGAGGCCAGCCGGCAGAGGCTGAGAGGAAGTTGATGGGGTTTTGTGTTGGCTTCCTAAACTGGTAACATCATCCTCACATAAATGCCATCAAGATAACAACAGGAAAGACCGAAAGGAATTTCTCTTTGTTTTCTAATCAGACTCAGAAGATAACAGAAGTGGGGGCTAAGATTAAAAAAGAAGACAGCGTTGTGGGAGGTTGGGAATGAGTCACCACAGCTACTTGGGGTGACAGGCCAGGCCCAGAGGCCCAGCGGCCCTGGACCCTCAATGAGGGAAAGTCTAAACCTGTCAGCAAAAGTCCCCGGGATCCTTGGAAGCAGAGCTGTTACTTGGGGTGTAGGTCTGGCAAGGAGCGAGCTACCCTGGCCTCCCTCCCCGCCCTTGGTGGGGTCACGTAATGGTTGGCTTGTTAAAATTAAATGCCTGTGACAGCATGACTGTCCTGACTCCCCAGAGAGATGAAGGAAAGAAGAGGGAAAGGACCAACCCCGCCCAGCGTTTCCTTCCCTAGCCTGGGCTGCTGGGCCTGGGAAGACGCTGTGTGCCCATAACTGACCTTGCACAACCAGCTGACGGCCATGCCCAGTTCCCCTTTCCTGCTCTACCCGCCGCTCTGCTCTGCCCAGTGGGTACTTCCTGATGGTGTTCTAACATTAGCTGCTGCTGCTGGAAGGTCGCCTAGAAGGTCGCCTAGACAGGTGACCCAGGAGCACTCCCCCCACCCCGTCCCCAGCGCCTCTCCACCTGTCCACAAGCAGGCCCGGGGGCTGTCCTCTCATTTCTAGAGGGACCTGTTTTCTCTGCCAAGCCCTGCCTGAGTCCCCAGGCCAGACTCCAGCACTCCTAACGGCTAAACACAAAAGGGGCTGGGAGCTGGACCACTCCTGGCCAAGGGTAGTGCGGGGCTCTGGCCACTAGGCCTTTTCCCACAGTGACCGACAGGCATTTTGGGGGAGCTTCTCAGGTGGTTGGGGCTCTGGTGGTGCAGTGGTTAAGTGCTCAGCTGCTAACCAAAAGGCCTATGGTTCAAACCCAGCAGTCTGCTTCTGTAAAGATTACAGCCTTGGAAACCCTATGGGGCAGCTCAACTCTGTCCTGTAGGGTTGCTATGAATCAGAATTGACTCAGTGGCAATGGGTTTGGTTTGGGTTTCGCAGGTGGGTAGGGCAGTTGCTCCCTTCTGCCCCTGAGGGATGAGGGTGGCAAGCTTGTTACTTTGTCTTCAGAGTTGGTGGCCATGACAGGCCTGACATTCTGCTGCTTGGATATCAAGGGGTCCTCAGGACCTTCATGAATTGGCACTTGGGGCTCAACAGTCCTGGCCAGGACCCCTGGCCAGCCATGAGGCTGGCCTATAAGCTTTCAGAGTACGGAGACCCAAGGCCAACTACAAGCCTTTCGCCTGGGCAGGGAGATACACCTGGGGCCTCCAGGCCTGGCTGGCCCTGCGACTGCAGAGCCAGGCCTGTCTCTACCAGCACCTTTTGGAGCCTCCACCTGAGCTGTACTGCTCCCTTTTCAGCTTTTCTCCTGCTTTGGCCTGGCCTGGGCCTTTCTTGAGAGCTTCGTTCTGGAGGCTGGGGCACCCGCCATTCCCTCCAGAGCAGCAGTGGGAGCCTCCACAAGGCTCTGTGGCTCCCTCGGACCCTGGGCCAGCAGAAGGGAAGGGCCATGCTGCCAGCTGAGTCCATCATCTGCATGGGAGTGTCAGGGAGAAGCTCAGACTTGGCCCGTGATGAGTCCATAGTCTGTGTAGGAGCATCAGGGAGAAGCTCAGTCATGGCCCATGATGAGTCCAGGGTCTGAGTAGGAGCGTCAGGGTGAAGTACTGTCATGGCCCACAATGAGTCCATGGTCTACATAGGAGCGTCAGGGTGAAGCGCTGTCATGGCCCAAGATGAGTCCATGGTATGCATGGGAGCGTCAGGGAGAAGTGCTGTCATGGCCCACGATGAGTCCGGGGTCTGCATAGGAGCGTCAGGGTGAGGTGCTGTCATGGCCCATGGTGAGTGCAGGGTCTGCGTGGGAGTGTCAGAGAGAAGTGCTGTCATGGCCCACAATGAGTCCAGGGTCTGCATAGGAGCGTCAGGGCAAAGTGCTGTCATGGCCCACAATGAGTCCATGGTCTGCATAGGAACGTCAGGGAGAAGTGCTGTCATGGCCCACAGTGAGTCCAGGGTCTGCACAAGAGCATGAGGGAGAAGCGCTGTCATGGCCCATGATGAGTCCAAGATCTGAGTAGGAACATCAGGGAGAAGCATGGCCGTGGCCCTCGATGGGTCCGGGGTCCAAGTGGGAGCCACGGCCCTCAATGAGCGTGGTATATTCTACAGGGGCTCATCCCTTCTGAGCCGTAATGGTGTTTTTAAGTCAGGGTTTCTTTCTCTAGTCAGACAGATGGGCCCAGACTCCATTTGATTTCCAGGTTTTGCCTTTCCTATGGAAACCCTGGTGGCGTAGTGGTTAAGTGCTATCGCTGCTAATCAAAGGGTTGGCAATTCGAATCTGCCAGGCACTTGTATGGGGCAGTTCTACTCTGTCCTGTAGGGTCGCTATGAGTCGGAATCGACTCAGCGGCACTGGGTTATGAAGGATCTGCTTCCAGAAACTCTGGTGATCTAAGGCGTCGCACGGAAGTGACGCTTGCCCTGCAGCAGGCTTGGGCCAGAAGGCTTCTCAGCAGAAGCACAGCGGGGAAATGTACTGGTTGTCTGCTGTTTGCAAACACCAGCTCGGCTGGGAGCTCGCTCATGTACGTGGCCTGAGTATCTTGTGGAACCTTAGAGGCTGGGCATTTCCCGGGGCCTGGGGGTTGGCCACATAGTGATTCGCTAATCCTTCCCAAAGTGGGAACAGAGGTTCAGATGCAGAAATGGCACAAGCCAGCTGGAATGTTGTTATTTGTTGGGAATGAGAAGGCTCTGGCTAACCTGGAACCGAGTGGGAATCATCACCATGTGGCCTTGGCCATGTGGGTTTGCCCCCAGCGCTAGGAAACTTTTGGGTATATGATGTTTTGGCTGGGCCACCACCAGCTCTGTCTCACAGCCTGGGAGCCCTGGGCCATCTCGAAGTCCCACATACCTCAGTCAGGCTGGCGTGGTTGTAACCAGCAGAGCCCATCTCTGGATGTGAGTCACTGGAAGATAGGAGAGCTAATAGAGCTAGAGGAGAGTGGATGAAAGCAGTGTGGACCCTGGGAGTGGTACTCACGGGCAGGGCAGGCCAGCCAGGCAGCAGGGGCCATGGGAGCCATGCTCATGGGTAGGGCCAGGCAGCAGGGGATCTGGGGGTGGAGCTCACAGACAGCCTGGTCAGGCCTCCCCGATGGATGCCTGCCCCAGCACCCCTCAGCTCAGAAGTCGTCCTTGGAGCAAGTGTGCATCCAGTCAGTCAAGCCTAAGTTTCAAGCCTACTCCTTGGTTAAGAGGAGACCAAGGCTTACTGGTCAACAGTCCCTCCAAGGCATTCTCCAGGGAAGGGGTGCTGTTAACAGAAGAGGGGGGCAGTCCCATGCAGTCAGTGAGAGGAGCAGAGTAGGGCTTGTCCGGAGCAGGGAGAATGGAGAAGCCGTCCTTCACATTGTAAGGGCTCAGCGTGAGCTGTCACTGCCCCTGCACCCTGGGTACAGGCAGAGGCCAGCGGGAGGAGCCCAGGCCAATCTGGGGGCAACCCTGACTCCCCACCAAGTTGTGACTTTGCATGAGCCCAATGGTTTGGGGGCAGCAGGTTCGGTCCAGTGAATACCTGTGTCCATCTGCAGCACACTGGGAATGTGGGCAGTAGGAGGCAGACAGGCCTCTACTCCTAGGGGCCAGGGTCGGTCCGGCACTCAGGGATGCCTGCTAGGCGCTGGGGATGCCATGTATACCAACAGCAGCCCTTTCTGGAGAAGCTCACGCTCTCCTGGGGGCACAGAGAGAGGGCATGGACACACACACATTAGATGGAGAGATGGCACAGATAGCGGGGCAGGAGGGCCCCACCAAGGAGGTGATGGGACAAGCAGTTGTGTAGTCCAAACTCAAAGGCCTCTAGGTGGCAGTGAGCTGGCCCATTCCCACCAGGTGCGTGAGTGCAGGGATGTGGACAGAGGCAGGGCCCCGGGGCCAACCCTGGGCCTGTGAGCTGTGGGGAGAGGATTTGTCCAGAGTTCTAGCCTGCTGCTGGGGAGGCATGGAGGGCTGCAAGCAGAGGAATGACACGGCCTCCTCTCTGCTTTAGAACAACAGCTCTGGGCTCTGGGTGGAGAACGGGGCCACGGGCAGAGGCAGGGCAGCCAGGGAGAAGGCGCCCTCGGGATTTCAGTGGGGACGGTTGGTGGTTTGGAGTTGGAGTGGCAGGGGATGTAAGAGTGCTCACAACTGGGAAACCGGAGGCTGCTCTGGGGATCAGCAGGAAATGCTGAGAAGTGCTTGGCGAGTGAGTGAGTGAGTGAGTGAGGCAGTGAGTGAGCAAGTGAACAAACCAGTTAGCGGGTGAGTGAATGAGTGAACAAGTGAGCTAGTGAACCAGTGAGTGAGTGAATGACTGATTGAGTGAATGAATGAGTGGCTGAACAAGTGAGTGATGAGTGAACCAATGAGTGAGTGAGTGAGTGAGTGAGTGAACCAGCGAGTGAGTGAGTGAGAGAGCGGGTGAGTGAACCAATGAGTGCGTGAGTGAATGAGCAAGTGAGTGAAGAAGTGCCCCCTGGACGTCGAGGGCTGGGCCAGCCCCTAGAGCCTTGGCGCAGGCTGACTAACTGGGCAGAGCAGGAGGGGAGGTGTCTCTCGCCTGGTGGCAGCCTCCTGCTCACGTGCACACACTGCTGGGGGGCCCCTTAGTCAGAAGGGCCCTGTAGTACCCCTCTGCCAAGAGGACAGGCCAGCTCAGTGGAAGGAAAAAAGTCCATGCCTGAGTCAGGGTTGGGGTGCTGGTCTGCTTCCTGATTCTGTTGGTGAAGCCCCAAGCCAGACACGCTGCCCAGCCTTCTCTCTTCTGCTTTCCTGGCCCTGTCCGGGCTGGGGTTTCTGTGGGCTCCAGCCTTGGTGGCAGACACAAGGGGTTGGAGGTGGTTCCCCAGAGTGCTTCCTTTGTATCTAGGTGCAGGTAGCCTGGGAGCTGGCTTCCTTGTCAGGCAGAGCCCGACCGTGAATGGGCCTGCCTTGTCTCCCTACCCCTGTCCCTGGAGCAAGGGTCTGCCGCCTGCCTCGGCCACAGTCCTGGCTCAGCCTGTTGCGCAGCCCTGGCAGCAGGGCTCTCGCATGTTTGTCACCATGCTCCATGTGGTGACTTCACTGTGGGCTTTTAGCTGTGCGCCTGACTGCGTGCTACCTGCCAGCTGGGAGGGAGGCAGGTACAGTCGAATTGAACTCTTTCCAGATATTTCCAAGATGGCTCTCAGTTGGGTGGTTAAGTCACTGTGAGACCCAGGAGGGCAGTGTCTCCTGATAATATGGTATTGCTTTAAACCCAGGAGAGGGCACTGGGGAGGGCCTGCCACATGCACACAGCCTTGCGGGCTCCTGCTCTTCCTTCCGAGCCCACTTAATGCTTCCTCCAGGAAGCCAGCCCTGATCTCCACCTCCCAACCCACCCCTCGGCACCCTGGCCTTGTCACCAGCCCCATCTCTCTCTAGTGTAGTCATTTGTCTTTTTGACTGCCCCCTCCACACTGTGGAGCTTCCTGAGGACCGAGGTGAGCCCTTCTTCACCTCTGTGTCCCCAGGTAGCCCAGGACCGGCACTTGCCACCAGTGCAAAGATTCCAGAATGGGGCAGGTGGGGGTGGGGGGGCTGGTGCCAGGCGCTTGCCACCCTCTTATCTGGGTGGGACAGATGTTCCCTGATCAGCCCCACCTTCGTCTTTCCAGGCCTTAAAGAGCCAGAACTGGGCTCCCACCCACTTCTTGGCCTCCAATCCTTGTGTATCCCTGTTGTTTGGGGAGACTGGGGCTCTGCTTGAGGTGGAACCGTCTCTGACCAGCCGGCTGACTCCTGGGGCTGAGAGCTGTGTTCACCACTGTGTGTCCACCCCCCAGCACAGCGCCTGCACAGGAAAGCTTCCATATGTGCTGAGTGAATGAACAAATGAGTCTTTGAAATCCTTGAGGCAGACTCTTCTTCCTTGGGCCTGACTGGGGCACAGTCTGCTCTTCACCAGAGGTCAGACCAGGGTTCTTGACGTGGGCTTTGAGGAGCACAGCGACTTCCAGAAGTAGATCAGGCGCCCTGGACATGGGCTCCCTTGGTCTGCTGTGCACTCAGTGGCCACAGCATGGCTCATCTGGTGCTCTGCGTGGGGCTTGGGGGAAGATGTAGGTGTTTACAGGGGAAAGGAAAACTGTTTGGAAATATGGTGCCAAGGTGTTAAGAAGTCGTAGCCATTATGTTGGGGCCAAGTGTAACCATGGAGTTTCTGTTCAGGTCAGAGAATGCCTCGGGGCTCATGGTGGAGGCGGGGGCTTGTTGTAGTCACAAAACCACCCTCAGAGCACGGGCCCGTCCCCTGGACCTTCTACCCGATGCTTCTACCTATAGGAGGAGGAGACGCTCTCGTATCTGCAGGGGAAGGTTCTGGGGGTTGATGATGGGGCCCTGCCTCCTCACTTGAGGTTCCTCCTGCCACCAGGGGAGATCCCCTCCTCTTTCAGCCTTGGCTGTCGGAGGCCTCCCTCGTTTTCAGCCCAAACTGGTGGAGTTTGCTCAACTGTGTGCCCTCACACCTCCTTCCGTGCCCTCCCGACATCACTCACATGGAAAAATTCCCTCGTGTCAGGAGTCACGGGGTTTTCTGGTGTGTTTTCAAAGCCATTAACTTGATGGACTCCATAACTCACTGGAGACTTTAGACGAAGAGTCCAAGCCTAATTACCTGCAGATGTTGTCTCTCAGACTGTCTCTTCCTTTCCCTGGCCTGACACTGGCAAAGGGCAGTTACCCCCGAAGTCATGACTTTAGCAAATGCTCAGTACAGAGCCATGTGAAACGTGCTTCCATGACTTGAAGAAGTGAATAGCTTTTCTGGTTGTTTTCAGCACACGCCCGAGAAGATGAGTCAAGGACCTACCCTTTTCTCTTGTGGAATTATGGGTAAGTAGCCAAGGTGTCTGTGTGTGGTATGCTCTTCAGTCCTCCTCTAGCCGCTCACTGAGGCCTGAGCCGAGGGGTCTCTTCTGTGGGTGTTCGCTGTCGGGGTCCCGGGCAGCAGGGGTGCCCCAGGGGGCTGCTGGGCTGAGTGAGGCACAGGCTCTGGGCCTGAGCAGTACAGAGTTCATTTCTAGCTGTCACATGGGTAGTTTCTACCTGATTGTTAAAATCACTTGTGTTTATTTTTTATTTAGAAGACGTACTGTAGTAGAAATCATAAGTCTTCCATGGTTCCCCAACACACGTGATAACTGTGGTGAATATTTTGGTGTATTTTCATGTTCTTTACCTTTTTTGCATAGTTGGATACAAAGTTGTGTTAATTAACATATAATTATATGAAATTATATCCAGTAAAACCTGCAAAAGCTGGAACCTGTGTAAGACAGAAACCTGTCAGAGAAGGAAAACTAAAATATTTTCCACTAATAGAGAGCGATAGAAAAGTGGTAAGACTGCGCCCTGTCACAGGCAGAAAACTTGGGAGACCTGTTAAGTTCCGGCTCTCACAGGTTTCACCATATTTATATAAAACATATATTTCCACTTTGATACTAGTTATCATTTCTGGAAGCTGTGAAATTGCTGACCTCATCTGTTTTAATGAGTTTATAATACTGCATTGTGTAGAAGTATCAAAATGCATTGAACGATTTAATGATTTCTGGGTTGTTGGTTGGAGGGGCTGTGTTATTTGCTGTCGTAATTAACAGCGACTCCCTCAGTGTATGTGTCTTTGTCTGCTTTTGTGTTATTCCTTAGGAAGGCTCCCCGGGGTGGGACAGAAGGGCTGGAGGGCAGGGCCATTCTGAAGGCTCTTGATTCATGTTGCTGACGTGCTTTCTGGAAGGGTTGCCTCGCTCTCCTTTTTCCATCCCAGTGTGAATTACTGTTGTTTTTAAGGGGGAGAAAGGCAGCCACATTGACTGTATTGATTTCTTTATGCTCCAGGTGATAGGGCATGGTTTCTCCTGCTGCTGCCTCTCCAAGAGGTCAGGCAGGGGCCCCTGAATCCCCTCCCCACTTTGGGGGCACCTGGCTGGAGGAGTTTCTGCGATGTCCCCCCTGCTGTGGGATCCAAAACCATACTTGAATGATGGATAACCACTTGGGTTTTCAGTTTACGTTTTCCTGTCCTAGCAAGTCTTCCTCTCCTCTTTCCCAGCCCTTTCCTCTGTGCATGGTGGTTGATTTTTCTCCTTTAGACTCAGCTCCCGCTGCTCAAGTGATGGTAACGGAGGCGGTGCTGATGTGTCACATTGAGTACCATGCTGGGCACCTGAAGTATGCAGTCCCCCCGCCACCAGGAGGTTTAGGGTGGGGGGTGCTCTGTTCGCTTGGGGGAAGCCGAGGCCTAGTAAGGTAACCCCTCCCCAAGTCCGAGGTGGACCCCGGTAGGGGGAGTGGGAAGATGGCCTTCTTCCCAGTCACACGCCCCAGCCCTGTGGGAGAGCCGTGGGCATGCTGTCAATGCTGCCACCAGAGGAAGGTGAAGCAGGCGCTCACCTGGCCTTGGTTTACCCTTGTGACACAGTTCTGAGACTGTCGCCACATGGGGCTGACTGACCTCCTCAGGGTTAATGCCTTTCAGCAACCCTCAGTGCCTGGCCATGTGGCCCTGAGCTTCCCTGTCACCTGGGCCCCTTTCATGGTTGAGCCGCCTGCCTTTGGCGTATGCAGGAAGGAGGGAAGCAGTGTGCCCCTGGGCACGCCCGCACTGTACAGCCTGGGGCTTAGGTCTGCCCTGGGCTGTGGGGATGTTTGGTCTTTATCCCAGGGCCATCTGTGGCAGGCTTCCTTGGCTTTGCCCCATAGACATCAGGTGGGGCTCTCGTGGCTTTGCAGTGGGCAGTGTTGGGGCCCACAGAGTTCCTCTGAGAGGATATCCTAACTCTTCTAAGCCTCGGTTCCCTCATTTGCAGAGGACATGAGAGCACCTACCTCATAGGTTTGCTGTGAGGACTCTGAGAAGTCACACTGGCAAAGGGTTAGCTCAGAGTGAGCACTTTATAAATCATAAGTTAAAAAGAGAACTGAAGCCTAACCTGAGAATCCTGTTGACGCCCAAGGGAAGGGACCATGGTGGTTTCTTCTGGGACGGTGTTGCAGGTTGACTCTCTTAAGACCCGCCTCGGTCATGTGCACCTTCCTTCTGAGGGCCCTCCTTCCTCTTCTCTGCAGGGCAGCACCAGACCTCCAGGGCAGGTGAGGTGAAGCTGGCGCAGACGTGGTGGGATCTCCAAGTCCCCACACCTTCCCCCTCAGCTTCTTCCGCCCCACGCCTCCTCTTCCTGTTGTCCGGCCCCCTCCCCAGTTGATAAACCCTGACCCATCTGACAGTGGGTTCTTTGCTGAGCAGACTGCATCCCAGTAGCACATTCTGGTATAATTACTTACATAGTGCCTACTAGTTTCAGGTGTTCGGTGCAGGCATAATGAGACCAGCCCCTGCCCTTGAGGTAGTTTCTGTCCAGTAGGGAAGATAGAATGATGAATAGCTCATTTCCCGTGCATTAGACCAAGATCTACCACGTGTCAACACTGGGGGTCCTGGGAGCTATAGCCAAATCACCCCACTTCCTGAACCTTGGTTTCCTCATTTTGATAATGCAGTGTCTACTTGGTGGGGGTGGAGTGGTTGGGAGTGTTGGTGGGGTTTGAAGAGAGAGCAGCACCCAGGTGGTGCCCTGCTCCGCTGTTCTGCCCTGGCCCTCCCACTGGTCTCTATCCTTCATGCCCAGCACTCCTGGGGGGGCTCAGCTTACCTCCCCAGCCCTGTTAACCCCCGAACCGAGGTTTGGGAGCCCCACCCTCTGCCAGGAATTGTGAGTACACCCCAGACAGTGAGATTTCATCTTATATGTGCCCGTTCCTCAATAATGGGGATGAGAATACCCTGTGGGCCACCTGGCAGGGCTTTTCTAGAGGGCTTTAGGCCTCTCCAAGGCCAGACAGTGCGCTGCCAAGATAAAATGCCGTATTATTATAATCACCAGACTCCCTCCCTGTCTCCTGGAGATAAAGGACAAGTGTTCTGGCCGGATCAGTGGAATTCTCCCGTGAGAACATGGGACAGGTTGGCCCTGTGACTCAGGGTTTGCTTTGCTCTGAGCTTCCATGCAAGGCGCCTCACTGGAAGCCAGTTCAAGTTTCATAAATGTCCTCAAGAAAATCCAGGCAGCTCCTTAGGGGAAGGAGGCCTGTTTGCTGCTGCTTCACAGGCTCCAGGGGCCCCGCCTCCCCTGCAGGGCTGAGATAGGAGGCGCTGCTGCTGCAGTCAAGTGCTCACAACAGTGTGTTTTTCTTAAGTACTTGAAGCTCTGTGAGTAAGAGCTGGGCCACAGGCCCTTCCCGGCATGACTCCCTACCCCAGTTGGGAACTCCGTACAAAGAAGCGTGTTTGTCCTTTTCCACGGGTGGGAGAGAACAGAGCAGGTCCAAGATGTGGATGGGAGAAGCAGGCAGAGAGGAACCGAGCTGCCACCAGCCTGCCCTGCCCGGAACCGAGGTCCTTACTAGGGCGCCTGCCCCATTCCGGGACCATGGCCCTCACCAGGGTGCCCACCCTGCCTGGGACCGAGGCTCCTAGCAGTGAGCATGCTCTTCCTCCTGGTTTCCCTTCTCACTTCCTGGGCCGTCCCCAGCACATCTTCTGCTCATGAACTGGAATTTCCTCTGCAAACAGCCTCTCTAGGGTAGAGCCGAGCACTGGCCAGTCACTGTGTGCTCACCCCAGGAAACGGCCTTCAGGTGGCAGCTGCTTGGGCGTGGTCGTCCAGTGCTCAGCTGCCAGGCCAGCGAGCTGTCCCCCTCTTCCTTGGGTTTGGTTTCTGGCAGGCATAAGCGGGCTTTGGCCGCGGCTGAGAGAACCATTCTATGTGGGTGGGGTATGGCAGCCCTCATGAGTCCTTGGGTCCACAGCTTCCTCGGGGACCCTGCATTTGCATGGGGAATGCTTCTCCTGGCTGAACTGGGTCACATGTGCACTAGTTTAATCATTTTTGGTGCAACAGGGCTGGTGGGGTGGGAGAAGGCTTCATTTGCTCCCCTGGGCTAATTGCAGCCATTAGGAGTTGTGAATTGTGGGGACAGTGAGCACTACCCATTTCTATTTTCCTCCCCGTTGAGGCGGAGAGAAGACCTAGAAATCCAATAATGTGTGAAAGAGTGAACGCAATACCAATTATTTCAAAAGGCCACTAGGACAAGTCTTGTAAAGACAAGTCAATGGGCAGAGAATAAAACAATTCATATGCTAAAAAAAAATTGGACGGGAACCCATAATTACTTTAGGAGTTATGGTAATAAATTATTTATTAATGTAAATTACTTCACAGCCATAGGATGTAGAGGAAACTTGAGCAGAAGGATCATACATTATGTATAAAAAGGAGTTGTAAAAATATTATAGCGGCCCTCCTGGTGTCCCTCGCTTGCTCACTCGCTGGCTCAGGTTTGTCAGCGTTTTAATTATAAGCCCTTACTTTCAGCGTTTAATTACTTGGCTGTTAAAGTCTCCTCTGTACATAAAAGAGTTGCTCCCTGGGGCACTCTTTGTAGTCATTTCTACAAGGTAGACCAGTTGGCTGTGTTGAGTGGTACAGGACTAGAAGGGTTCAGTTTTAGATTTGGTAACTTCCGGTCTTCTAATTCAGCCTGTCTGTGTCACTGGAAGTGGATTGTGCTTACACCTTGTATGAACAAGTTGGCATTTGAAGACTGAGAGTTTTCAGTTTCCTAGAACAAATAAATACACGAATGAGACCAAAGGAATATCAACAGTGACAAACCAGAGCTGTTCAGTTAGGACTTCTGGCCTCTGACGCCCTCCATCTTTCAGAGATGGCCATTTTGAATGTAATCATGGGTCCAGAGCTGCATGCCATAAGCTATTCTTAGCCAGGTATAGGCTAGAGTGAGACTCATTTCCATTAATAAAAGTACATCCTTATGTAAGTATGCATATGTATGCTTTTTTAATCCCTAAAATATGGGAAGAGCTTTTGCTTTCAGACAGTGTTTCTGGAATAAAGCACAGAATGGAAGTAGATGCCAAATGTGGTTGGCCCATGATAGCTGTTTACAATGACAAAGGAAACGGTGGGGGGGGGGCACGATGGGGCCAGAGGACAGGGAAGGAAGGGCCCTAGCTAGACTGATGTTGGGCACATCCCCCCTGGTGCCTTGCCAGGTGTCCTTGCACGTGGAAAGACAAGAGAGATGGGACAGCCTGGCCCAACCTCAGAGCACGGCCTTGGGATCGAAGACCAGGTTTAGTCTGGCTCTGCCACCTGCTAGCTGTGTCCATAGGTGAGACGTACTGCCTCTTGGAAGCCATGCCCCCGGTGAGATGGGGGTTGGCTTGAGGACCCACAAGATGAGTAACGTGTTGGGCAGTGGCGAGCACTGAGTACTACCTCTTGATCTTTCCCAACGGCAGCAGGGGTCCCAATGGCAGGTTGGCTAATTAACAATGAATATACATTTATTGAGTTCCCTGTGTAGCTGCCCAGCTGCCAGGGCCCTTGTGGGGTCGTGGAGCCCAGCTTTGCTGTGTGGAGCAGGTCAGAGACTAGTCACAAGCAGCTGCCAGGTTCTTGTGTCTGTGCACATCCACGTCAAGGATGGGAACCACTAGCCTTTCCCTACAAATTTCTTAATGCCCCTGGTGAGTGGGATGGAGGACTCTGGGTCAGAGCTAAAAGGCTGTCAGAGGGTCCCCTGTCCACCCTGCCTTGGACAGCTGGGAGACGCCCAGGCCAGTGCTTTCTTTACATCCCTGTACTGTCTGCTTGGGGGAGCCCGTTAGGACCCCTTTCTGCAAGAGCAAAGACTTCCCAGAAGCAGGGCCAGCTGCCATGGCCAGCATCACAGGTTAACAAAACTGTCATCAGAAAGACACCTCAGTATTGTCCAGTTTCCTTTGAAAGGGCTGGTGAGCTTCTGCTGCCCCCTCCCAAAAAAAAAAAAAAGTTGCTATGAGTCAATTCCGATTCATAGAGACCCTATAGGTCAGAGTAGGACTGCCCCATAGGGTTTCCAAGGAGCAGCTGGTGGATTCGAACTGTTCGCCTTTTGGTTAGCAGCCATAGCTCTTAACCACGGTGCCACCAGCGCCCCCCGCCCCACTACCCAAATTAAGCCCACATTCCTTGCAGTCCTTGGGCCAGTTTTGTAGAGCTCAACCTTCAGGGCAGAGGAGCAACACTCCTCATCAGCACCAGTTAGATAGGTGTAAAATCCAAAAATGAGTCGGCTGGGTGAGACCTGGCTGGAGGCTCGTGGCCCCGGGCTGGAGGACTGCAAGAAGGGTCTCAGGTCTGTGCTTAACCTTTTCCGGAAACCGCTTTCTGCTGTGGTTATGTCGCCTATAAGGCAACCTTGGAAACATAGTGCAGAGGTCAGGTACTCAGGGTGTAAACCCTCTCTTTTGAGCGTAAGAAGGCTTGTACTCTCCAAGGATCTGGGCCTCTGCGAATTTCCTTTCAAGTTCGAGGGTAGAAATAGAAACAAGAATACTTGAGGTCAAATGCTAGCCATGCTCCTCGGGTGTTTTCTTTGAGTGCTAGGATCTGCTCCCCTCCACCCCCGAGACTTCTGCTCTCCTTAGTCACCGGGCACAGGACCAGAATGGGGGTCCTTGTGTCCACATGTGTGAGCCATCTGACTTTCCTGTGCCTCTTGGGTGGTCAACAGAGGCTTCTAGCTCAGTCACCAAGCCTCAGCTTCTGGGGAGACCTTGGAGGTCAACTAGGTCAACAGCGAGAGAAGCAGACCCAGGGTGTTTGTGTGGCTGGCCCCCCCCATGTGCAGGCAAAGGTCTGTGTGCTTATACAACACTACACACACAGATATACGCACACAGATACACTTATACTTGAGCACACATGTGCACACTCACGCACTTGCACTCACCCTGCATACCCACACCATCACATGTATACCCCACAGTGCACTCACACACATTCATCTGCACACTCACTGTCATGTGTATACCCCACAGTGCACTCATACACACTTACACCTCACATACTTAATCCCTCACATATATACTCCCGCACATGGACACACTCATACAGGCACAAACACATTCACAGCCTCACATATACACCCCACACACGCACACACTCATACTTGCACAGTCACACGTGTACTTGCACGTACACATCTGCACACTCATGCGTTCACACCCTCACACACAGCCTCACATATACATTCCCCCACATGCGTGCACTCTCGTGTGTACATGCACATATACACTTATACTCAGACATACACGTATATACTTAGGCACACATACACATGTACACTCCACATGCACACACACGTGCACATATATACACACATGTGCACATGCACATATACTCACATGCACTCACAGATACACTCCCTCGCGTGCACACACACACACTCAGATACACTCCCTCATGCACATATACTCATATGCACTCTCACACACGCACACAGATACGCTCCCCCTCACATGCATTCTCACACACGCACACAGATATGCTCCCTCACATGCACATGCATTCTCACACACACGCACTCACATACGCTCCCTCACATGCACATGCATACACTCACACATACGCAGATACACTCCCTCACATGCACACACACGCAGATGCATACACTCACACACACACTCAGATACGCTCCCTCACATGCACACACACACATGCACATATACTCACACACACGAAGTCACAGATACACTCCCTCACATGCACATACTCACATGCACTCACACACACGCACACAGATACACTCCCTCACATGCACACACACGCACATGCATTCTCACACACACGTACTCACATACGCTCCCTCACATGCACACACGCACATGCATACACTCACACATACAGATACACTCCTTCACATGCACACACACGTACATGCACTCACATACGCTCCCTCATATGCGCACACGCACATGCACACACACGTACACACAGATGCACCCCTCACATGCACACACACGTGCACGTGCATACACTCACACACATACACACACACACGTGCACATATACCCTCTCACACACACAAGCACATTCTTGTCTGTAACGTCATACTTGTAAAGATAGGCTCAGCAGGGAAATGGAGAAATTTTAGATGCATCTGAAAGGGTAAAAAGTGGGGATGGAATAGAAGTTGAAGAGTCGAGGCCAGCTTGCCCAGAGGCTTGTTGTCAGGCTCCAGGGGGCTGGAAAACCCCTTTGCGCAGCTGTAGGACACAGCTGATGGGGCCCAGTGTGTTCTCGGGCAAGGCTGGGGCTTCAGACTCATTCTCTTCATGAGTCCTTGGCTTCTTAGGCCTTTTCCAGTGCGGTCTCCGTCCAGGGTGTGCTGTGCGGCTTGGCAGGGAAGTCCATGCCTGTCAGTACCTGAAGGGTGGAGCTGTCCTCCTCCACACTTGTACTTTCTGTAATGGGCTAAAGACAACAAAAACATACCAACTTTCAGTGGTTTTCTGAATCCAAATTTGTAGAGTCTAAGCTCACCAGCCCTCTAGAAGCTTCCTGGGTGTGGCTGCGTGGTCTGACTGAGCTGCCGTTCTGACAAGGTGTTTGAGAACCAAGCCCCTGTGTAGCCTGTGGTCTAGAGCAGTGGTTTTTAACATTTTTGCATTGGAATAACCTGGTGAGCTTGTTAAAATGCAGATTCCTATCTCTAGAGGTTCGGACTTACCAAGCGGAGAGGAGCCTAGGACTCTGCATTTTACCAAACCGCCCCCCCCACCCACCCCCCCCGCAAGGAAGCCCCTGCAGGTGGTTCATAAAGCACACTGTGAGAAGTCCTAGCGTGGAAGGTAACAGGTCCCCAATCCAGCCCGATTCCACAGAGCTCGGTACTCAGCAGGAGTGGGAAACTGAGCCTTCCCTCCCAGTAGCAGTCGTCATAATCGCTGTAGCTGCCATCGTTGAGAGCACAACAAGGTAGTTACTGTTTGTCAACTCCATTTTAGACATGAGGAAACTGAGGCTCAGAGAGATAAGATAATTTGTAGAGCTAAGGTTTGAACTCAGGACCACGCCCTTCCCGCTACACCACATGCTTACTGCTCTGTCGACTTCACACCCAAGGCCACTGTCACTTAAAAAAAAAAAAAAAAAGCGTTAGGGCTGTTCGTACAGAAGTGATATTGAATGGGGGGGGGCATCTAGAATCCTCTCTTTCCCCTTAGGGCCCTGCCAAGGCCCTTTGTGCAGTGTGACATCATCGGGGGCTGCTGCTCGGGGCAGTTTGCCATTAAAGATTAGCTTCTGTTCCTATTTCTTTTGTCGGATGACCTGACCCAACAAATTGCTTTCTGTTCCTGATAAAAGGGGGAAAATAGAAGGACTAAACATAGCCTTGGTTGTTTTTACTTTTCTTATGCTGTGCTTCTCAGAGCAATAAAGATAGCAACAATTACAATATTATCTGCTGGGCAGATGGAACAGGTGGCCACCTGATTGGTGGGGACATAATAGTGGTGCTTAGCATCTGGCTGTGCTTTGTGTTTTTGGAGTATCTTAAGCATTCCTGCACACAGGGCCTCCCACGGCCCTGGTGGCCCTGGCGGAGCAGAGAGTTCAGGCCACAGCACAGGTTAGACCTGGAGAGTTCAGGCCACAGCACAGGTTGGACCTGCCTGTCTACAGAAGGGTAACCGTTGCCAGAGACCTCTGTGGCTTCCTCTGCTGTGTCTCCCTGTACCTCTTCATCCACTCCTTTTTTCAGCTGCCCCCGCCTGAGGCCAACTGTGAGCCAGGCTCTGTGCCAGGCCCTGGGCAGCCACAGGGCTGTGCTTGAGGGGCTCGTGGCTCAGAAGAAGTGGACATGGGAACAAATGAGTCAGGGTCAGCCTCATGTATGTGTCTGGGATCAAAAGTCTGGGCCGAGAGCTGGGGAGCACAAGGGACACTTTGGGGAAGGTGTATCCTGTGAGGAGGTAATGTTTGATTTGGCTCTTAAATGAGTAAGAGACTCTGTTGGAGGAAGTAGAACGAGGGCAGGAGAAGAGCCTTCCAGGCCTTGGCAAAGGTGTGAAGGTGAGACAGAGCTGGTGTCTGTGGGGATGCTGTGGTACTGGGCTGACTTGAGACCTGATACTTACTCTTTCCTACAACAAAGAATCTTACATGTTACAGTCATTCAGGCTGTTCTGGATTGGACTGTGTCTCCCCAGAGTATGTGTTAGAGTCCTAACCCCTGTACCTTCCGATGTGATCCTGTTTGGAAACAGGGTTTTCTTTGTTATGTTGATTAGGTCATGCCTGAGTAGGGTGGGTTCTGAATCTGATCACTTCTGAGTTGTAAAAAGAACAGATCAGACATAGAGACCCACACACTGGGGAGGACAGACACTGTGAGGATCACCAAGAGATGCCCAGAGCTACCTACACAGAAGGGATTGACAAGGCTGAGACCCTGCTTTAGACTTTTAGCCCCAGAACTGTGGGGAAACAAATTGCTGTGCTTTAAAGCCACCCACACGTGGTAGTGGTGTTGCAGCAGAGAGAGGCTTGCTGTTTAAATCAGGGAGGAGTAGCTCCTGCTATGAGCAGGAACGCATGAGGATTTACCAACAACCCCGGTCACTGCTGGGAACTTGAGAGTTAACCTAAAGGCCGAGCAGACTGAAAGCCAGACCGCCACAGGCCGGCTATATCTATGCTTACCCCTCTCGTCTGGTTATTGAGTTTTATAAAGAGCTGCTGGTGCCTAAGAACCAGTCTCCAGGACAGTGTACACCAAACCTGGAAAGGTGCACATTGTGGGCAGTGTCTGGGACTTGCAAGGATGATTTTGACTCCGCACGATTCTTGTGTGACTTGAGATGTCGCAGGCAGTTTGGTGTAAGTGGGGCATAGGCTCCACCGGGCAGCTGTGACTTGATTTTTTTTTGATGCCAGGCTAAAAAGTTCGCATTCTTCCCGGGAAGCAGTGGGCAGCCGCTGAAGGGAATGGGCATCAGGTGTGTGCCTCAGAAAGTTCTTTCTGGAGCCAGGGAGGAGGCTGGGTGGGATGGAGCCGAGGCCCCCGGGGTCTAGGCAGGAAGCACCAAGATCATGGGATGGCCACAGGAAAGGAAAGGCATTGCCAGATGCAAGACAGTGTGTTTGTGTTTAACTGGTCCCCAACTCCCTTTCTTCTTATGACTTCCCCAGAGAAGGAGAAAATTCCAGGGCGGTGAAATAAAAATGGAACAGAAAGTGGCGTCCTCTGAGGATAAGATCAAACCTGTCTGATTGCACGGGTTTCCCAAGGCCTGGCTTAGGCACATTTGGTTGTGTCTCTACCTTCTAACCAGCAGCCACCATGGCACCTTCTTGGTGCTCTTTCTGCTCCATAGCTGGGCCCACTGGTTCCTTCCTCAGTCTGTCACACATGTCTCATTCCAAAGGAGAAGTTGGTGGCCAGCCGTCATTCTAGGGGGACTTCCTGGAAGACCCCATGGAGCAAACCTGGAGGTGGATGGGAATGTTAGGCCTAGCCCTGGCATTCCGTCAGGACGCTAGTGGGCTTAGAGGTCAACCCCCCGTCCCCCGCCCGCTTCTTTTGGTAACAAACAAGTTGTTTTTCTGATTTGGCAATATATTTTTCCTTACAGAAAATTTGGAGGCTATAGAAGAACAATAAGGAGACAATGTAAATCAATCAGATATCTACCAGTCAGCTGTGAACATCTTGGTTTATTTCCTTTTCATCTTCACATTTAACATGCACATTTCACTAACTAGAAGTCATGCTGTGGGTACAGTCTTACATCCTGTTTCTTGCTTCTTAGGATTTCATCACTGGCATTTCCCCACATCATTAAATAGTCCTTGAAACTGCGTTTTCCTGCTCAACGCTATTCCTTGATAGTTTAACCAGCCACCAAGTGTAGGACATATAAATTATGTTTATCATTTTGCTGTCACTTATATTGTTTTGAATGACATCATCGTATTTAAATCCCCACTTTCTCCTTAGGATAATGTTCCCTCTCCTTTTAGATTGGGTAATAGGATGGTATAACTCAATGTTCGTTTTGTATTTCTTTTTGTTATTTTGTTTTACTGAATGTTCAAGTGCTGACTAATGTCAGATTTAAGCCATTTTAAAAGTATGGCAAATGATTTCCATGGGTAGGGAAGGCATATTTTGAACAGCATATGCTATTTACGAAAAGGTACCCTTTGGGGACTTTTGGAAATCATTTCTCCAGCTCCAGGAAAGGGACATGTATCGAGACTTGCAGTGTGCCAGGGCTTGGGAAGCTTCAGAGACGTGATGAGCTGGATGTTTAGGGACGGTCCTACTTTTTTCTCTCCCTCTTACATCTCCGGAGTCTTAGCCCCTCCTGAGGATGCAGCCTCTAGCAGTTTCCCCATCGGTGCCCTGTCCAGGGCGCCGGCCCCTCGAGCTGCGTATATCTCATGAATGAGGTAGGGTGCCTGAGTGGAAGGAGTATGACACTTAACCACTTAACCCCGACTTGACTTTGTCCCTTTGGCTGGTGCGTCTACCTTTGGCGCCCCCCCGCCCCCAGTCATTTCCCCGGAACCTATCAGGTTGCTGCCGCATGTGACAGTTAGCCACCAGGTCAGGCCCCGAGGTGTTTCTCCAAGCCCTTTGGAGACTGGCCACTGGAGAGGTGGTCTATCAGTAGTCCTTGCTCTCTGAAGACCTTGTGCAAGCTGCATTCTAATTTCCAGAGCATTCAGCTCGTCTTGCACTACTCGTACACTGACTGGGGCGCGGCCAACATCAGGTTCCCCTGTGGCCCATCAGCGTTGTACTGTAGTGAAAGAGGGCCCACACTGGTTACTTGACCTTTTAAGCCTCAGTTTCCCCATCTTGGCCATAGTGGTGCCTACATGCAGGGCGATGTGGGAATTACAGGCCTCCGGTGGATGCTCGGTAAGTGGTGGGCATCTCCGTGAGAGTCAGTACACATTTCAGCACCTACTGAATATCAGGTTTTACTGATCTATGTGTCAGGTGTTACTTCTCTTTTAGTTATCTAGTGCTGCTATAACAAATAGAACAAGTGGGTGGCTTTAACAAACAAACTTATTTGCTCACAGTTCAGGAGGCTAGAAGTCTAAATCTAGGGCACTAGCTCTAGGGGAAGGCTTTCTTTGTCAGCTCTGGAGGAAGGTCCTTGTCTCTTCTGTGCTTCTGCTCCTGGGCGACCTTCATGTGACTTGGCATCTGTCTTCCCCCATCTCTGCTTGTGTCACTTGCTCCTTTAATCTCTTTTATATTTCAAAAGAGATTGACTCACGACACACCCTATACCAGTTGTCTCGTTAACATAAAGACAGCCCATTCCCAAATGGGATTATAACCGTAGGCATAAAACCAAACCAAACCATTTGCTGTGGTCTCCACTCTGACTTATAGGGACCCCGTAGGAGAGATTAGAACTGCCCTGTAGGGTTTCCAAGGAGCAGCTGATGGACTCGAACTGCCGAACTTTTGGTTAGCAGCCGAGCTCTTAACCACTTTGTCACCAGGGCTCCTACCATAGGCATAAATAAAAACCCAAGTCCGTTGCCATCGAGACAGCTCCGAAGACTCAGCGACCCTATAGGACAGAGTAGAACTGCCCCGTAGAGTTTCCAAGGAGCACCTGGCGGATTTGAACTGCTGACCTTTTGGTTAGCAACTGTAGCACTTAACCACTACCAAGGTTTCCACTGTAGGCATAGAGGGTAAAATTTACAACACATGTTTTTGGGAGACACAGTTCGGTCTGTAACAATTGTTATTCTTCTATCAACAGGCTTAGGCCACAGTTTTCTCTGCATTGGGATCTGCACAGTTTATAAATAGATGTGGATTACCAAAAAAGAGAAAGTGCTAACATGTCGATCCCTGGCAGGACAGCATATTTCTTAGCTTCCCTTTTGTGTTGTAAACTTGAACACAAGAACTATGTCAAATTTATCTTTACATCTCCCAAAATTCCCAGCACAGTGCCTGACTCCATAGTAGGAAAACAATGAGTAATTCTTGAATATTTCCTGAAAATCAGGGTCCAAGTGCAAAGTCAGCATTTCATAGCAAGGTTAACTTATTCATGTGTTCATGTGGAGACCTGAGCACATACATTTACATTGTACTCTTAACCTTGTGTAGCCACAGGCTTGCTCCTGGAGTTTTTCATTGCTTGGGAAACCAAGTGGGCATGTGGGAAGTACGCAGTGATGGGCAGCTGTTGTTGATGTTGTTGAACATCTTTGTGGAGGGAACATAAATCTGTAGAAGAGCCAGTGTCTGTTAGCAGCATGCGCTTTGAAGATGGAATTCAGATGAACAGGTCTCGCCTGGCAGTGCCCTCCACCCCTGTTCAACCTTGACCTTCTGAAGAACCACAAGTCTCCTCTTTTGTCATGGTCCAGGTCTTCAAGGCCCAATGACAGGGTACTGCTGGAACGTGACAGATCCTTTGCCCCAACCCTGCCACAGGCCAGGGCAGGGCAAGCTGGTCTCCTGCCTGAATAGTGAGAAAGCATTTGGGGTAAAAGCATTGCTTTGGGTTTTCCTGGAAGGCAGTATGGTTGGTTGGAAAGAAAGCCATGCCAGGAGTGCCAGGTTTGCCCAGACCCAGGCCCCACTCGGCCTCTGCCTCAGCCTTGGGACCTGCTCCCTCCTGAGTCTCAGCTTTGCATCTATGGAGTGAGGCGGGACAGATGGTTTCCAGGGGCCCTCCTCGCTCTAAAATCCTGTTTAAAGCGGGCTGTTAGCATGGAGTCAGAGGGTTGGCCGAAGGCCTTCTCAAATCCTGCTTTCTCTCTGTTATTTATGAACCAGAAAATGACAGATGGCGAGACCTGGACAGGAAGTGCCCACTACAGATTGACCAACCAAGCACCACCGTCTGGGAATGCCTGCCAGAGAAGTGTCGGGACAGCGCCCTGTGGCATAGGGAGGCGGTGACTGCCTGTGCGGTGACCAGCCTGATCAAGGATCTCAGCATCAGTGACCACAATGGGAACCCCTCTGCACCCCCCAGCAAGCGCCAGTGCCGCTCCCTGTCTTTCTCCGATGAGATGTCCAGCTGCCGGACATCATGGCGGCCCTTGGGGTCCAGAGTCTGGACTCCGGTAGAGAAGAGGCGGTGCTACAGTGGGGGCAGCGTCCAGCGCTATTCTAACGGCTTCAGCACTATGCAGAGAAGCTCCAGCTTCAGTCTCCCTTCCCGGGCCAACGCGCTTCCCTCCCCCTACGACCAGACTGCATTTCATCTCCGATTTGGGGGGCAGCCCTGCCAGGGGGCACCAGGCCCAGCCACCTGTGGACAGGAGGGTGATCTCTGGAGCCCCGACCCAAACCCCATGGGAGGCAGCTGGTTCGACATGCAGCGTTCCCTCTCATGCTCCCACGAGCAGTTCTCCTCGGAATACTGCCCTCCCTCGGCCAGCAGCACCCCGGCCTCGACGCCCGAGCTGGCGAGACGCTCCAGTGGCCTCTCCCGCAGCCACTCGCAGCCCTGCGTCCTCAACGACAAGAAGGTCGGCATCAAACGGCGGCGCCCTGAAGACGCCCAGGAGCAGAGGCCTTCCCTTGACCTGGCCAAGATGGCACAGGTAAGACCCCTGCAGGCAGGCTGCTGTAGGGCTGTGGTGGTGCCCTTCAGAGCCACACTGATCCTCCCCCATCTGGGCCAAAGGAGCCATTGCCAACCACAGAAACTCCCAGAGTGGCTGATGTCCTTGCTTTTTAAATCCCAGTCAAAGAAAGGTTATTTCAGCTCTGTGTTTTCTTTTTTTTTTTTAATTCCTTATTTCTCTCAACTGAAGCTCAGAAGTGCCCTTTCCTTGTGACACCCTGCATCTGTGGTATCTGGGCAGACAGGTGGTGAGAAGCAGATGTTGTAGGCAGGCAAGCATGACCAGGCACTGTAGTCCCCTTTGCTGGAGCCTCTTCACAGGAACCCAGTGCTGCAGCAGCTTTAAGGAGTATTCACACATGCCGGGCTCAGTGTCACCTAGATCAGGTGGCCCTGAGAGAGTTCGGGGTGGGGTGGGGGTGAGCTCTTATTCTTTTGATTAAACTGTCAAAAATGTTAGCGCATTGAGAACTCGTGATCAGTATCTTCTGTGCCACTCTGTGATTGTCCTCGCAGTTCACTGCAGGTGAAGCCACTGGCCACACACCCTGTCACTTGATCCTCTTTGTCTTGGGGCCCTGCCTTGTGCTAACACTGATCTTGGTTTGTATGCAGTGAACTTGGAGTTGATACACCATCATCAGGATGCTCTCCAGGCCCAGTCAGTGTCTGGAATGAGTTCTTACTGGAGGGTTTCCTGAGGATGACAGTGTAGACATGAGGCCTGGGACAGAGGGGCGGCCCTTGTGACCCATGAGTCAAGGACAAGGACTGGTCAATGTGGCAGGTAGAATGCAGAGTTCATGGCTCTGGACCCAGGAGGTGCTGAGTTGTTTGGCACCTCAGTCTGACCCCCTGCCTTTCCTGGCCTTGTATATGTCGGCCTTGGCCATTGCTGGGTTTGATGTGGGTGAAGATGCACTTGGTGCTGAGAATGGGCCCAGAGGGTGTGGCCTAGCACATGGAAGCGCTGTGGCCAGGTGCAGGGTGGGAGGCTGGTACGTCCACACCAATTTGGACATTTCAGTGCCCGGTGCTATTTTCTCCTGTCACTTTAGAATGAAAATGTAGTTTCTTTTCATGGGGGTTCCTTCTCTCCCCTAGCCCTCCTTTGCAGGGATACAGGTGTCCCAAGGCTGGAGCACCCCTGGCCTCGGAGTCCAGGTTTTCCAGACTTTGTACAAGAGCCAGGGCTGCCGGAGGACAAGCTCAGTGCCCCGGCACCAAGCCATACTGAGCCTGCCAGGTCTGGTGGCTGGCCTGCACCCTCTGCCTCCAGTTTCCATTTCTTCCCTTGGGGCTCCAGGCCTATCCCTTCCTTTCCCCCAGTGTTGGGTATTTTTGACGTTATAGCTGGACAGCGATCGAGCACACTCATTTACGTTGGACAACCAAGTGGATTTTTCATTCTCTGAAAGAAATTTCAGCAGGTAAAAAGCCTGGCAAGATGGCAGATTTGGGAGATTCCTGAAGGAAACTCAGAGCCCTGAGTTCTTGATGTGATAAACAGCTTCAGTTAAATGTTTAGTGCTGAGCTTATTTTATTAGCCAATAAGCTAGATAGGTAGGAAGAACGACTTCCATATGTTGTTATATTTTATTAGCCACAAATTGGAATAATACTACTGGCACCACTGGAGATGTTTCCCATCCTCCCTTTGGAAGAAATGGTTTAAAACTGTGTTGCTCGGTGGGGCTGCTCAGAGGCATAGATGGTCTCACCAGCTCCAGGCAGGTCTCCAGGACCCAAGGAGAGGACTCTGGGCCGGAGGAGAGCTCCAGGATTCACCTGTCTGCCATGCCCACCTGCTTGGGTTTGGAAAGCTTTCTGAAGAGTCCACGGTGGTGAGCTGGCAGACACTGAGCCCTCCACCATGCTAGCCCCTCTCACCATGTGGCTCTGCTAGCTTTGTCTCTCTCAGGGTCTGCGGGTTCAAGAGGGTGACCCATCTGTCTAGAGGCCCTGAAAACCAGGCCCAGGGCAATCCCTGTACATTTGAAAAGAGCCCAGGACTCGGCCTGGAGAAGGCAGGGTACGGCCCGAGCCCCAGTGAGCTGGGCATGTTGCGGTGCACAGGGCCCATTGTCCAGCAGACCGCTGGGAAGCTGTGTAGCACCCCTGAAGGCTGGTGGGGAGTGAATGCCCATGGCATTGTGCCTCCATCTGCTGCACTGTACTGTCTGTAACTCCCGGGGCGCCAGCAGGGTCTGTGTGTCTGCGGGAAAAGAAGTGCAGGCTTATACGGGCAGCAGCTCTGGTCCGTGTTCCTGCCATCATTTCTTTAAGCTGCCCTTGACTCTAACCTTTCTCCCACGGGCCTTTTGACCTTGGTTCATTTATTTGCTTTTGAAGATTAGAGGGAGAGGGTTTCCGGTTGAGCGTTCTGTGAAGGAGCCCCTTTGATTTGGGTCCTGGGATAGGCACGTGAGGGCCACAGAGGAAAGGTGCAGTGTGCCTTTTCCATGAGCCCTTTGGAGCTGCTTGACTTTCTGGGGAGATGGCCCAGCTTCCCGCAGGGACTGACCGGGGCTGAACCAGCAGGGTCCAGGGCAGCCTGAGCAGGGTGGGTACCAGAGGCCCCTCCAGCCTGTCAGCCTGTCAGCAGGAAAGTGGTCAGGGAGAGAGCCTGGGAAAGTCAGACCAGCAGAGGCAGGCAGAGAGCTCCAAGGCCTAAACCGCCCTTCCCCTGTCTACACCTGCAGCTGGGCATAGCAGGAGTACATGCTCCGAGGTCGGGGTGGACATAGTCTTCATCTATAAAGTGGGCGTGCTCATAGCACCTGCTGAAGACTCTGCTGGAAGCAAAGGGGTCAGAGTAGACAGGGCTCAGGGTTTATCCATTCCTGCCCCCTCCTAGGAAACCAAGGCCCCTGCCTCTGGGTCTGCCGGGAAGCTTCTGGAACCTGGTATTTGATCTGCATTTAGCGGAAGGCTTCCAGAGGAGGGCCAGGGGGCAAAGGGGCCTGCGAGCCATGAGAAGGAGTTAGAAGGCATGGGGCTGATTAGCTTGGAGGGGGAGGCAGAGCTGGCAGGAGGGTGTGAGGGCCTAGAGCCAGCTCTAGGGCCAGATGGTCAGCTTAGAGACTAGCTCTGTCACGTAGCTGCTGTGCAGCTCTGGGCCAATTGCTTAACATCTCTGTGCAGCAAATAGCAATTCTCTCTTCCTCGTAGGACTACTGGGGGTAATAAGGGCAATAATGTGTGTGAATGTGTGTGTATGTATGTGTGTATATCTATGTATGTGTGTGTATAATGTGTGTGCAATTGTTAAGTGCTCGGCTGCCAACTGAAAGGTTGGTAGTTCGAACCCAGCTAGCAGTTCTGCAGGAGAAAGACCTGGGACTCTGTCCCCATAAAGATTACAGCCAAGAAAACTCTATGGGCAGTTCTATTCATCATATGGGGTTGCTGTGAGTCACAATTGACTCACTGGCACCCAACGACAACAACAATATTTACGTATGTGTGTAAATCTGTGTGTGTGTATCTCTTTCTGTGTATCCTTCGTTTTCTGTCCTTGCCATTAACTTCTTCTCTGTTCCTCTCTTTGCCTGTGGGGAGCTCCATGTTCAGAGCTGAGGTTATGAAACGGCGAAAGAATCAGGCTTGCCACCCGCCAGCGTGAGTGGACATTCTTGTCTCATGGTAGAAGTGATCTGGGAACTCCCACGCACCTTTCTGCCTGCGTCCCTGGGCACGGGTGCCCAGCAGCAGCAGCAGGACAAGACAGGACAGAAATCGCTTTCCAACTGCCTTTGCTCATATCTTCTTTAAGCCCCCACCACCTGAATCTTGAGCAGAGTTGCCAAGAGGGATTGCAGGTGACCCAGCCATCTGGACCCTGAGTGGAAGTTCATTGTAGTGAGGAAAGTCCTGAGGTGGAGAAATGACACCAGGACCTATTCCAGAAACATCCACCCCTCCCTGTGATTGTGCTTACAACACTCAGTTCCAGAGAGCGGCTGCTCTCGGACAGGCCCTAGGGTCAGCTGTGCCCGACCCCACCCAAGTCTGATGCCACTAGTCCGTGCCCAGCCCCTGCCCTCACATGGCCTCCCCAGGACCCTGCCACCTGGTGTTAGTGTGAAGCCTGAGCCGCCTTTCTGCACAGTGACAGTGTGCGCCATTGTACAGGGCCCTGCTGGAACCCCAGAACTGTGTACTAGGAGGATCCATGCTGACATTGCTAGCTGCTGCTTTCCTGAGAGCTGGTCTGACCACCCAGCAGACCTGAGCTGTGCATTGTGACTTGGAGGCAGATCACATGTGCCTGAGCAAAGGACTCAGACAAGGCAACAATGCGCCAGATCACCCACAGCTGCCGCGCCCCTGGGTGTCACTGCCCTGGCTGTGTTTTTATCTCCAAGCTGGTCAGCTTGAAAGAGCAACAAATTGTAGTTCTCAACAGTGCTGCAAACAGAAGTGAGACATTTGTGGGGAGGGGTCGGGGATGCCGACACAGAGGGTTGATTGATTGCAGCTGCCACACACCGAGCCCTGAACCTCCCCAAGTGGCCTCAGAACAGGCAGCGACTGTTGTGTTCACAGATGTCTCAGGGGCCTGTGAAAGCTGGCTGGGGGCAGTTTTGGTAGAAAGAGGCACGAGGGTGAGAGGAGCCCGCCGGCAAATCTTTGGGATGTTGCAGGGTGCTGGAGCTGGGGTTCTGGGAACCAGCCAGGAGAGAGAGCTGAGCAGGGTGAGGGGTTGCCTCAGGAGGTCATCAGAGGGCTATCACAGATGTGCATTAGTAATACTAGCTCTTTGCTAGGCTCTTCCTGCGGTCACCCTTCAGCTCTCTGCCATGTGTGCTAAGAGGCTGCCTCTTAAGGGAGACCCTGGCCCTCCCCAGTTACCAAATGTGGGGAGGCCCTTCGTGCCACTCACTGTGTGTGACCTTCTGCTCAGGCCATCCAAGCAGCTGCAGGCCAACCGTGCAGAGTCCATGGGCTGTAGGCCTGCTTTGCCCAAGCCTCTTTGGCCTTCTCTGTCCACCCAGGCAGCAGCTGGTCCCTTCACTGTTTGAGGCTCCTGCTGCCTTGCACCCTAGCACATGGCCTGCTAGGATGGGCGCTGTGCCATCAGCTAGCCGAGGAATTCAGAGGTGACGCACCATTTATACCACAGAACACAGCCAGGAATGGAGATCTGGTCAGAGAGGTGGCCCAAGAAGCCCTGTCATTCCAGTTGGGGTGAAATAATTGCTAAATGGAAGTACAGGAAAACCTTGGTGGGTGCACGGAAGTAGATGCTCTCCCTCAGAAGCAGTCCGACGGACTCCTGCAGAAAAACTGAGCCTTTGTGCCCTGGGCTGTCTCCTCATGGCTGCCAGGGCAGCACTCTGGGCCCTCATCCAGCCCTCCTCCTCCCATGCCCTGACAGACATGACCAATCAATCGTGGCAGCCTTTCCTGTTGAACTCAGAGGAAATCTAAGAACCCTCCACTTGTGATCTTGGCAGCCACTTGGTGGTCAAGTGTGACTTTCCATCCCTGCTCTGATTCATCCCCTCACTTGAGGATGAGGCCCCCAGAGTCCAGGGGGGATTCGGGGACTTGCCCAAAGCCACCCAGTGAGTCAGGAGCCGGTGGACTCCAGAGTTCCTCCTGCGGCATGCTTGGTCCTCTGTGGGGACTGCCCAGCAGGCCTCTCTGGGTGACCGACAGTGACAGGAAGTAGCTGGTAGGGCACTGGATGTGCCGGCTTTGGAGTCAGATAGATGGGCTGTGCTCCCTGATCTGCCTCTGAGCTGGGTGTCCCTGGGCAAGTCACCCAGCCTCAGTGTCCATGTCTGTAAATGGGAAGAGCTGGTCCCACTTCTCCTGGGTGTGGGAGGATTTGGGGAGTTGAAAAGCACATAGCATGGATTCACACACGAATGTCAGCACTTGGCCAGTGTCAGCTTTGACGGCAGACAGTCAAGCCTGCATCCCATCCCCGTAGCTCCTGTGGGGGCCACCCTCGCGCATCATGACCTGGGCAGAGCCAGCAGGGCCTGCAGCTGTTGGTGTGCAGTGTCATGTGAGGCCGGCCTGGCAGAGTGGAGCGGCCTGGTGGGGGCAGTGGTGCCAGGGAGCTAGTGTCACCTTCTCTCTGGTCTCAGAAACGGGCATGTCAGTGTCACTGGGGAATTCCTCCTGGGAGTTCCCCCAATTTGAGGAAAGCCCTGTTCAGACACCCGGATCCCTTCTAGCTGTCCCCTGTTGGAGCTACTAGGTTGCATAAGCAATCTGCTTGAGGTCACTCAGACCAGGGCCGAGTATTGACACAACAGTTTTGATCTCTCTGGGGAAAAGAGGAATAGGAGGAGTTCAGTTGGGGTCAGGCCAGGGAGGCAGCTTTTAATGCCACTTGGTGATTTTCCATGCTGTAGTGGAGGGCCATTTGGGGTGGAAACTGTGAGGAGAAGCAGCCCAGGGGCCCAGGGCTCTGGTCTGGGGGCCAGTTGCACAGGGACTCCCCAGGCCTGTCTGGAGCGCGTCGGCTTACCAGGCCCTGCTCGGTGCCAGCACAGCAGCCTGGGAGGGAACCCTGCTCGGGGCTGCAGCCGTGGGGCCGGGAAGGAAGACGGACCTTCCTAGCAAGACGTCTCAGGTCTTGCTTTGTGGCAGCCAGAGTAGACAAGCCTGGAGGCCAGCTCACCTTGCCTCTTTGACTAGCTCAAACCGGTCTTTCAACTCCATTGGCCTGAAAGAAAGGGCTTAGAGCAGCTTACCTCAGTGGCATCAGTAGGGTTGGTATAATCCAGTGTGGTAACTCATGGTGTCAGGTACCACTGGTCCAGGGTGGGCAGGGCCAGCTGCTGGAAACCCCCGCTGTGGGCAGAGTGGCATGGCCCCACCCACCCCCTGCACAGGCCCCCACCCTTCCCACCCCCATCCGTCCCCCATCCCCACAGCTCCTCCCCTCTCCCATTGGCCAAGGCAGAGACCCTTTTCTCCACCCAGCTGGTTGGGAGGGGGATGGTGCAGACGAGTTACCACCCAGGGTGAAGGGTGACACCAACCCTAGTGATGCTCACAGGCTGTGAATATCCACAAATCCCAAGATCGGCAGATAAGCTGATAGCCCAAGTCCCAAGAACCGGAGGTCCGATGCACAGGAAGCAGCCACGGGATGCAGAGCAAGCAAAAAGCCAGACCGTCTGCTTATATTTGGATGCAGGCCACACCCCCAATGAAACTCCCTTTCAACTGATTGGCTGCTCGCAGCAGACCCCGTCGTGGAAGTGACCACATATAAACACTGAGAATCACGGCCCAGCCAAGTTGACACACAATCTTAACCATCACACTTGGAAATAGGGTCTTTGCAGCTGCCATCAAGTTAAGATGAGGGCATGCTGGAGCGGGCTGGGCCCTCATCCAGCATAACTGATGTCCTTATTAGAAGAGGGAAATGTGAACAGGCATGCAGAAGGAAGACAGCCAGGTGAAGGCAGAGGTTGGAGTTACGCAGCTACAAGCCAAAGATTGTAGGCAGCCGTCAGAAGCTGGAAGAGGTGAGGAAAGATCCTCCCCTCGAGCCTTCAGAGGGAGCATGGCTCTGCCACACCTTGATTTTGGACTCCTGGCCTCCAGAACTGTGAGAGGATAAGTTTCTATTGTTTAAAGCTACCTGGTGTGTGGTGACTTGTTACTGCAGCCTCCGGACATGCCCACAGGCAGCAGTGGCCCTTCTCATATCGCGTGGCTGCCAGCTTTGAACGTGTTCGTCTGTGGGAACGTTCGGGGCTCAGGGCTCTGTCTGCCCAGGGCGCGCACCCCTTAAGAGTCAGCCACAGTTGTCAATGTTGTGAGTCAGACTTTAGGAGAGGGGAGAGAACTTGTTAGAAGGAAGCCACTGCTGCTTACCGGTGTTGGCGTTCCTCCTCTTGGGTGTCCCTCGCCCATGGGTCCCTGCTGGCAGACTTTGTGGTGGGCTCGGCCAGCCCAGATTATTGGACCTGGTGGTTCCTGTCAGCGGTTTTAAGGAACAGTATGCAGGTGGGACCGACAGGACTTGCCACTGGCTAATCCTATTACTGGCATCCAACGCACCCTAGTCATATCCCAGTCCCCATAGGTGGGAACTTCCTTTAACCTGCCGTTTTGAGTATTTGCTGATGTTAAGTCTTTCTTGGTCTCTAACCCACAGCCCTCACTTAAACCCTATCTCTTTGTGATCTTTTCCCAGTAGAAATGCAGTCTAATGGATCGCTGTGATTTATTTTGTTTCTACAAGTATCCATGGAGCTGTCCACCCCCAGATCCTTGAGCATCCGTGGTTGGCCAGCCCAGGCAGCCCTTCCCACACTGGCGAAGCTCAGTCCTCATCTGTAGTTTTCAAACCTCTGACTTCTTGGCTAAAGCGTCGCTGTTCTTGTCCATTTGAATCTGGGCACCCCATTCCACCTGTTGCTCTGAGGCTCCTGAGGAGGGAGAGAGCAAGGGCAGAGTGGGCTAAGGTGGCATGGGACCACAGAATGGGCTAGGGTGGCGTGGGACCCCAGAGTGGGCTAGGGTGATATGGGACCCCAGAGTGGGCTAGGGTGGCGTGGGACCACAGAATGGGCTAGGGTGGCATGGGACCCCAGAGTGGGCTAGGGTAGAGTGGGCTAGGGTGGCGCGGGACCCCTGAGTGGCCTAGGGTGGCATGGGACCCCAGAGTGGGCTAGGGCGACATGGGACCCCAGAGTGGGCTACGGTGGCGTGGGACCACAGAATGGGCTAGGGTGGTGTGGGACCCCAGAGTGGGCTAGGGTAGCGTGGGACCACAGAGTGGGCTTGGGTGGCGTGGGACCACAGAGCAGGCTAAGGTGGCGTGGGGCCGTGGAGCGGGCTGGGGTGGCGTGAGGCCGCGGAGTGGGCTGAGGTGGCTTGGGACCACAGAGTGGGCTAGGGTGGTGTGGGACCGCAGAGTGGGCTAGGGTGGTGTGGGACCCCGGAGTGGGCTAGGGTAGTGTGGGGCCGCAAAGTGGGCTAGGGTGGAGTGGGACCACAGAGTGGGCTAGGGTGGTGTGGGACCACGGAGTGGGCTAGGGTGGCGTGGGACCACAGAGTGGGCTAGGGTGGTGTGGAGCCGTGGAGTGGGCTAGGGTGGCGTGGGGCCGTGGAGTGGGCTAGGGTGGCGTGGGGCCGTGGAGTGGGCTAGGGTGGCATAGGACCACAGAGTGGGCTAGGGTGGTGTTGGGCCGCAGAGTGGGCTAGGGTGGCGTGGGGCCATGGTGTGGGCTAAGGTGGCGTGGGACCACGGAATAGGCTAGGGTGGTGTGGGACCCCAGAGTGGGCTAGGGTGGCGTGAGGCTGCAGAGTGGGCTAGGGTGGCATGGGACCCCAGAGTGGGCTAGGGTGGCATTGGACCACGGGGTATGCTTGTCACACTAGCTCTGGTCTCCGCTGTGCCACAGCCAGCCAGTTTACCTCAGGTGGGAAACATCTCCAGGAAATGAGCAGAAGAGCACCTAGTTCAGCCCCAGAGGAACAGGGTGGGGAAACCTGGCCGTCCCCAGAAGGACACAGGTGTGTCTGTCTTCTTCCCACTCCTTGATCAGTAGCACTGGGCCAAAGGTTTCTCAGAGTGTCTCCAGGTCATGACTGAGCACTGTGCCAGTGGGTCTGTTGGGGTCCCTGTGAGGGCCTGTAGTGGGGGCCCCTGTGGGTGTGCCTGTGGGAGCATGTGGGTGCCCCCATGAGGGCCTGTGGATACCCCCTGTGAGGGCCTATAGGTGGGTGCCCTTGTGAAGGCCTGTAGGTGGGGGCCCATGTGAGGGCCTGTAGGTGGGGGTACCTTTGGGTGCCTGTGGGTGCCCCTGTGAGGGCCTGTAGGTACTCCTGTGAGGGCTTATAGGTGGGTGCCCCTGTGAGGGGCTGTAGGTGGGTGCCCTGTGAGGGCCTGTAGGTGGATGCCTCTGTGGGTGCGCCTGTGGGGCCTTGTGGGTGCCCCTGTGAGGGCCTGTGGGTGTGCCTGTAGGGGCTCCTGTGGGGGTCCCTGTGGGGGTCCCTGTGGGGGTCCCTGTGGGGGTGCGAGCATATGTGGGGCTCCTGTGGGTGGCCCTGTGAGGGCCTGTAGGATATGCCTGTGAAGGCTTGTGGGGGTTCCTGTGGGGGCCCCTCTCGGGGTGTGAGGGCTTGTGGGGGCCCATGTGAGGGCTGGAGACGGATACACAGGGTTGTTGCAGAGCTGGGCCTGTCTCACGCCTGCCTGTGCCTGCACCCTGAGACCACGCAGGCCACCAGTGTTCAGGGGCCACCACAGGGTGATGCTGTGATTTAGTTTTGTCTTTTGCCACACGCCCCCGTCACCAGGGCATGGACTCGACGTGGTATCTCCCTGTTGGCAAGGGCCCATTTAACGATAACATTTTGTATTATCGACTGTCCTGAATGACTGCCCTTTCTTGCCACTTGAAACCCCAGTTGAGAATAAAGAAAGCAACGGCTCCCCAGTAGAGTAAGCCTTTGCTGCAGAGCCCAGGCGGTGGGCCTGTGGTTCCACTGGACTCAGAGTGGGTGTTGATTGCCTATTTATGGCCAGAAGATTAACAATGCCTCCACCGAAAGTTGGGCGTAGTAGAACTCTTGGATAATTCCCATTTTTTGAAAAGGGAGTAAGGGGTGGCTTCTCTTTTGGAAGACAAAAAAAAAAAACGGTCGGTTCCAAAACATAACGCAACCACCAGAAGCTGAGGCTGTGAGCAGAAGCAGTGAGCTCACATCAGTGATATGTGACTAAAGGTCATCAGGCCCCCCAGCCCCTGCTGGCAGTGGTCGGAAGAGGCAGTGCTTCCTCGCCAGAGCTCTGGGTGTGGAGAGGGTGCGGTGAGCTCCCTGGTCAGCCAGGGCCCTGCCGGGAGGCAGAACTGGTGGCGATGCCAGCAGGGAGGGCAGTGTCCACAGTTGCTAGGTTTTTGAAGAACTGAAAAGGCAAGAAGACAGCACGTAGGTTTCTTGGAGGAAGTGTCTGCAGGGAGCTGCTCCCACCGTCGGGTGAGGGGACCAAAGGGAAGCTTGGGGTCAAGGCACCAGGCTGGGACCCAGACTCTGTGGCTGGGACTGGTGGGTGTCTCAGGGCTGGGGAGAGGGCAGGCGATGAAGTTGGTTCTGCAAGCTTTAGAAAAGCTGCACCTCTAACTGCTAGTAAACGGAGCAAAGTGCTCCTGCCGGGTCTGGAAGCCTGGCTGGGGTGACAGCAACAGGAAGCAGGCAGGAAGCTGCTTGGCCTGCTCCCGCCTCCAGCCTTGTGGGCTCCCTCTCACCTCCTATTGGCAGAACCTTACAGGAAGCAGATGGCAGTGGGTTTGCAGAGGCCCGCCCCGTCCAAGGCGGCTGGAGCTGAGCTGACCGCTGCGGCTTGTGGGAGCCGGGTGCTCCCATCTGTACGCAGCTCCTTCAGCCAGGACAGCCCAGGGGACAGGTGGTACAGATCTGGGTCAGGCGCTCTTCTGCCGACGTCAGTCTGGCATCTGGGGGCACAAGATCTATTCTAGTGCTCTTCTCAACCTCTTACCCATTCGTTCCTCATTCAGCAGATTCATGTCCGATGTCTGCGGGGTGCGGTGCTCTGCTGGTCCCTGGGGATGTTTCTGTAAGACACACATGGCTGCCGCTCTCACATAAGCTACTTTCTTGAAAGAGGAATAGGTAACAAGCAAGCTCATTCAGACAGTGACATGTGCCATAAAGGAAATCAAATGGGCCGACATGAGAGGTGTTGGGAAGGAGGGGCGTGCTGCCTTTAGATTTGCGGGTCAAAGGAGGGACTCTTAGAGGAGGGGACTGAACATAGAGCAAAATGGCAGGAGGCGTCGGCCCTGCACAGTCATGAGGGAGAGCACTCAGGTAGAGGGGCGAGCAAGAGCAAAGCTCGGAGGTGGGAACGGCCAGAGCTCATGGCGCAGCAAGACGGGGGTGACGGGGTACAGGCTGTTCAGGAGGGGCCGCCACCAGCCAGGCTGGTGTAGGGACAGTGGGCTTTGGTCCTCAGCTGAGTGGGAACCCCTCAGAGTTTTGAGCTGGGATCTGATGTGACTCACTGGGTCAGAGGCGCTCTGAAGGAGCTGCCTTACCTCACTGCAGCTGTTCTTTTAAACCTCAGGGATTTGACCTCAGCCAGCCCAGGAGGGGCCGTGGCGAGAAGCGGGTGAGGAAGAAGGCACTGACGCGGGGTCCCAGCATTTGGAGAGGAGGGGTGAGAAACTGACGTTCTTGTCCCAGAAGGAAACTTCCTCCCAAGCCCCTTCCCGAGCTGCTGAAGACCACCAGTAAAAGAAAGACTCTGTGAGGGCTGGCTGTGAGGGAGACACAGGCACGTCAGGTCGTCTGTGCACGCTCATGCAGGACTGAAGGGCCCGGGCACCTCTCCATCCCTGAGCCCGGCCCTTCCACGTGGCTTTCCCTTCTTGCCGCCTTGCCCTGACTTCTGGTCTGCCCCTTTCTCATGTGGGTACCCCAGGAAGATAATGAGATGAGGAGAGGGGGCTTGGGCTGTCGGACCCTCTAATCTCTCCTGCCTTTTTGTCTCGAGGTGCCACATGCCCCCATGAAAGGACAGATCCTTCCTGGCCCCAGGGCCATGATGGCCCTCTGGCCCACGGTGTGTGTTGCCAGGCGTCCACTCCAGATGAGCAGGCATTTTTTTTGTGCCACCTTTATAATTGAAACACAGCCTTAACCAGGCACAACCCACCTAGAGAACTTGCATCTCACGCTTGCCTGGCACAGTCTTGAACAACGGAGTTTTCCAGAAACTGATGCAGATAAAAACACGAGCAGATATCAAGGCGGGGTAGCCAGCAGATGAAGCGACCCTCCGCTGGGCACGGGCCTGCTCACAAAACGCCCACTGGAGAGGCAGCAGCCGTGGTGGCAGTGTTTGGGGAGAGCCTTTCAGAAGGTAGGGGCTGATTATGTTTGGCAGGACAAAGGAGATCTAATTGGATATATTGTGGGGTTCATTGTCACTCAGCAGAGACACCAGAGCCTCAGCTTGATGCACATAGGCAAATGATGAGCCAATAAATGCACCTGTGCCCACTGTACACCTAGGATGGCAGGACCGGAAGGAGTCTGGTCCTAATCCTTATGGTCCTGGCATGGTGTTTTGGTGCGCCGCTCAGCACGCAGCCCTGCGCAGGTCACTGTCCCCTCTGGGCCTCAGTGTCCTCTGTGTGACATGAGGATTAAGCCACCAAATGTGTCTGGAAGCTCTTAGCATGGGCCTGGTGAATAGCAAGGCCTCGAGAAGCACTGTGATCAGTACCCATGCTATTATCACAGCCATTGTTACTGTTTCTTGAAGCAGGATCTGTTTCTTGTAAGCTTTTCTGTTACAGGCAGCCTATGAGAAAGGGGCAGCCCTCTGTCCTGCGTCCCGAGATGGAGATGGGGGCTGAATTGGGAGAGCTGGTGGGCACTGCCTGGGCCTCCCCTGGGCTGCCCCATCCTGGGCACGGAGAAGGGAGATGAGGAGCCCACCCAGCCCTGGGGGCAAGGAGGGCTTCAAGCAGGCTGTGACCATACAGATGGCGTGAGCTGTGCCACATTATGTGTGTGTGTTCTCCCCAGAATAGCCTGTGAGGGGTCACTGTCTCCATTCTGGAGGCAGTATAACTACAGCCAAGTCTCAGAGGGGTGAATGTCAGCACTGCCCAGCGGAAACAGCACGAGCCACATGCGTGGTTTTATTTTTATTGTGCTTTAAGTGAAAGTTTACAATGCAAATCAGTTTCTCATACATAATCTTATACACAGGGTGTTATGTGACCCTAGTTGCGGTCCCTACAATGTGACAACACACTGCTTCTCTCCGCCCTGTATTTCCCGTGTTCATTCAACCAGCTCCTGTCCCCTGCCGCCTTCCCATCTCACCTCCAGACAGGAGCTGCCCACATAGTCTTATGTGTCTACTTGAGCTAAGAAGCACACTCCTCACCAGTATCATTTTATGTCTTATAGTCTGAAGAAGTGGCTTCGGGAATGGTTTTAGTTTTGGGCTAACAGAGAGTCTGGGGACCATGTCTTCTGGGGTCTCTCCAGTCTCAGACAGACCATTAAGTCTGGTCTTTTTACTAGAACTTGAGGTCTGCATCCCACATTTCTGCTCCATCAGGGACTCTCTGTTGTGTTCCCTGTCAGGGCAGTCATTGGTGGTAGCTGGGCACCATCTAGTTCTTCCAGTCTCACACTGTTGGAGTCTCTGGTTTATGTGGCCCTCTCTGTCTCTTGGGCTCATATTTTCCTTGTGTCTTTGGTGTTCTTCATTCTCCTTTGCTCCAGGTAGGTTGAGACCAATTGATGCATCTTAGATGGCCACTTGCTAGCTTTTAAGACCCTAGACCACATGCGTAGTTTTAAATGTTCCAGTGGCTACATTTAAAAAGAAGAAAGGTTGAAATTAACTTTAACAATATATTTTATTTAACCCCGCATATCCAAGTATATGCTAGTGTTTCAACCTGTAATTGATGTAAAGAGGCATTCGACATTATGTTTCTGTAGCAAGTTTCTGGATCTGGGCTACCCTTACGTGTCTCAGCAGGACCTGCCGCGTTCCAAGTGCTCAATCACTGCCTGTGGCCAGTGGCTTCCCTGTTGGACAGTTGGGGACAGGTCACTGGCCTCCAGTCTCACTACACTCAGTGGCCAAGGCTGGCCACCCTGGAGCTCCTGGTGCAAGCAGGGAGCAGACGCTGGGAGTGGATGGAAGGGGAGATGGGGTGGGCATCGACTTGGGGTTAAGTGTCTCAGCTCCGCCACCAAGACCCCTTTCCTTCGGGAGGCCTGAGTGCCAACTGGTAAAGGAGGGGCTGGGGAGAGGCCCCCCTGCTCTGACGTGCTGGGTTCTCCGAGGCTGCACTCCGGTCAGGGGATGGTGGCAGGGAAGAGCAGGCCCCTGAGGAGGCCTGAGCACCAAGCCTTTGGATGCCTGAGGGTCTACCTCATCACTACAGGTCTTTGGCTCACAGGCTGTGGGGTCAGGGAGGCGCAGAGGGGGTCGACTCCCTTTGTGGACTGCCTTCCTCTCCAGGGGCCTCCTTTCTCCTGCAGCTGTTGCAGCCATGGAGCCCTACCCAATTTAGTATCAGTGGTGCGGGGCCAGGTGTCCTGGAGCAGACCAAGTGGCACTAGGTGGGTAGGAGAGGAGGCTGGGCGCATCCCGTGGGGTCCAGGTGGTGATGCTGATGAGAGAAACTGCAGCACCTAGCCCCCGGCACTTCTCCATGCTTACAGATGACCAGACTGTGCTTGTATTTCCCTGCATCACCTGAGTGTCCTATGACCTGGCTCTGCACAGCTGACCCCTCTGGGCCATCGGAAGGGACCTCCCTGCCCCCCCCCCAGCCCTCTGGCAGTGAGCCTGAGCCTCAAGGGTGAGGGGCATGTGTGGGGGAGCCCAGGGATGGGATGCAGCAGGGAGGCCATTGGCCATAAAGAAGCTTCCAGAGCAGGCCTGGCAGCCTCCTACCCACAGTTTTCCTGGAAAATTGCGTTCGTGGCTCTTGTTTTCCCCTCCCTGCTAGGAGGGATGTACAGGAATGCTTGGCCTGGAGTGTTTTCAGCCAGGGAGCTGCCCTGCCTGCCATGGGAACCTTATGGGGCAGCCAGCAAGCTTGTAAACCGGTTCACATCACCAGCTGTGTCCAAGTGGCTGGGCTCACGTTAAGACCCGTTCTGCCGTCAAGGAGCTTGCAGGCTGTAGGGAAGGGGGTGGGTGGGGAACAGCTGAGTCTCTACAGGTGATGCCGTGGCAGGCAGTGTCAGAGGGAGAAGACCAGGTGTGGATCCTGCCGTGCGTCCATCAGGGCTCTCTAGAGACACAGGATGTACACACATAGACAGTGGTGGTTCAGTGGTGAAATCCCCACCTTCCAGGTGGGAGCCCAGGGCTCAGTTCCTGGCCAGTGCACCTCGTGTGCAGCCGTCACCCATCTGTCAGTGGAGGCTTGCATGATGCTATGATGCTGAACAGGTTTCAACAGAGCTTCTAGGCCAAGACAGACGAGGAAGAAAGGCCTGGCGATCTGCTTTAGAAAATCAGCCAGTGAAAACCCTGTGGATCACAGCAGACCAATTCCATTATGCATGGTATCGCCACGAGTTGGGGACCAACTTGATGGCAGCTAATGACAGCAATATACATATATGAGCATATATATGTATATGTGTATGTATATGTATATGTATCTATGTACATACAGAAGGAGAGAGAATTTAAGAAGTTTGCCCACATGATTATGGTGGCTGGCAGGTCTGAAATCCATAGGGCAGGCCAGCAGGCTGAAAACTTGGTGGGATTTCTACAGTTCAGTCTTGCAGCAGAATTCCTTACCTCTTTGAGAAACCTCAGTTTTTGCTCTTAAGGCCTTAAACTGATTGGATGAGGCCCACTCACGTTGTAGAGGGTCTTCTCCTTAAAGTCAACCCTCACAGCAACATCTAGACCAGTGTTTGACCAATAGCTGGGCCCCACAGCCCAGCCACGTTGACACGTGAAACTCACCATCACGGTGATTAACTGTGTGCATCTATCGCAGGGCAGTGACCCTGCCTGTCAGCACTGTCCCTGCAGCACCTCACATAGCACCTGGCACAGGGTGTTTGTTTCCTAAAGACTCATTGAATAAATGAATGAAGAATGAATGAACAGAAGCAAAGGGCCTGGATTCTTCCCAGCCGGGCAGATTGGCTCTCGTGTTGGTAACTCGAGAAGCAAGGAAGACGTTGCTGTTCACTGGGCTCAGGGTGGCAGGCGCTGCCCCAGGGGTGTGTTTATAGTGACACTGCCTCGCCATCTCAGCCCTGGAAGGCTGCTGGTGCCCTCCCTGTCCTACAGAGGAGAAATGGAGGTGCAGAGTGGCAGCCGGCGTCCTGTGATGGCAGAACCAGGGCTGGCCCTGCCTGCCCTGCTCCCAGTTAGGGGCCCGGCCAGAGCTCAGGCATCAGCACAGGGGCCCCAGGGCAGCAGGAGCTGGAGCCAGGCCTGCCTGCCCTCAGTGTGGCAGGCCATGCTTGGACAGAGCTGGCCCCGGACACATGGGGCTCGCTCATGTGAGGACAGCCAAGTGGCTGGCCCCAGGGGTCGGTGCCCAGTCACAGGATAGCAGCTGGCCTCACCTGACCTGGCCCTGCCCGGCCAGCTGTCAGAGCCATCTAGACGGCCGGAGGTGACAGTTGTCACCATTCTGGATGCAGCAGCTAAAACTGGATTCCTACTGAAATCTGAAACAAGCTTGAAGCAGTGACCCTGAGCTGGGCCACACTGGAGCCCTGGCAGTGGCCTTGGTGAAGCTCAGGAGCCTGGGCCTCATCAGAAGGTGATGACGGGGGTGGGGAGCTTCCTAATACCTCAGCCTGGGGCCCTGGAGAGACCTCATGATGCAGGAGGATAGCCGGGAGCCCATTCCAGAGCCATCAGCCAGGAGAAGGAAAAACACCGGGCAAGCATGTGCTGACCCCAGCTGTCGGCGCTGGCACTTGGTTCTCCCTGGGAGCCTGGCTTCCAGGTGGAACTGGGCTCTCCTTTGCCTCCAGTGCTGGTGCCCTCCTCCTCCTCTGGGGTTTTAGATCACACGGTGGGGAGCCAGGAGCCCTTGCCCTGCCTGGGCCTTGCCCTACCATCAGACCTTTCAACCCCTGGGCCTGTGTGGTGGAGTGGGTGCTAGGCAGGGGACACTCACGAGAGCTCTGTTGGGATTGCGATGCACTGCCTTTCCTGTTTTATTTAGCATTCTGGTGACAGCAGTAGTTTGCAGTCATACCCCGGTCATCCAGGAGTGATGACAGCCTGTCACCTCCAACCATCTAGAGCAAGGGGATCGACAAACCACGGCCTACAGGCGAGTCTGTGGCCTGTTTTTGTAAATAAAGTTTTACTGGCACACAGCCATGCCCACATGTTTACTCACCGTCTGTGGCTCCTTTTGCGCTACAGCATCAGGATTCAGTAGTGCCCAAGTGGAGTAGTTACAACAGAGGCCTCATGGCCCACAAAACCTAAAGTATTTACTATATGGCCCTTTAAGAAAAGTTTGCCAGTCCCTGGTCTGATGGACCTGTGCCTCAGTTTCCCCATTTGGAAAGTGACTGAAATTTGCTTGGCAATTTCTCTCTGAAATTGAGCACTTGAAGGACCCAGGACTGTCATCTTGTGTGTCAGAATGTGGTGGAGTTGTGCCCTAATCCCCATTGTCTAGGGCTCTGCCAGCCCAGAGTTGGCCCTCCAGGCCCTTCCCAAGCTCCCAGGTGGCAGACAGGAATGCCGTGCCTGAGAGAGGGAGACTGGGCTGTGGAAAAGGAGCGCCCAGCACCTGTGAGTTCTAGTTGATGGGGGTCCTGGCATCAGAGCACTCTGTGTAGCCCCCATATCTCAGAGCACAAAAACAGGATTTTTTGAAGTGGAACTGTATTCTCAAAGTGGCACTGCTCCAGAAGTGCTTGCTGGGCTGCTTGTCCCATCCCCCTGGGACGGTCTTTGCAGGGTGCTCTGGAGTCACTGCTATGCTTGAGAACAGTGTGCACCAGAGCAAGGATTGCACATTTCCTCTGCATTTACTCACGCCTCTCCTGTCCCTCGAAGAATTTTGGTAGGACCGTTCCACTCAGTTCAGTGGAACAAACGCGAACAAACACAGCAAGGGCAGCCTTGGGGCTTTCCTCACTTAAGACAACCCCCCCTAAAGTCCTCCCTGACTGGGACCCAGAAATCTCTCTGCTGGCCAGATATGGTCTGGCTCCCGAGGTGGACACCCAGCTTTGAAGTTGCAAGAGGAGATGAACTTTGTGGTAAGCGAGCTTTGGCCCGGCGAGGTCGTTTTGAGAGCTCTGAGAAACTAAGGGTGGGGATGGTTGGCTCAGATGTTTAAAGCCTCAGATAGCCGTGGGTTTGTCCTGCGCTCCACCTAATACTGAGTGGGCCAAGACTGGCAGCCCCACGGCCAAAGCCTTCCTGTGTCTGAGAAACCCGCCGCAGCCAGCCCAGAGTGGAGGCTCTTAGGGACCAGGAATGTGGTCAGGGAAGGTCTCTGTGCAACTAGGAACCACTCCCACCTCTGGTGTTGGCACAGACCCTGGGTTTTGTTTTTTTTAGTTGTGGTAAAGATACATGTGAGAAAACATTTGCCATTTCAACAGCCTGTTTTGAAGTTGATGGTGAGAAAGTGAGACACGCAAAGAGGCTGATCATGCTGCTCCCTGTAAGCCCTCTTCTCCCACCTTGGCCTTTGGGGCGTCACGCAGCCTGCAAGATGTGGCTCAGACTTTTGGGATGTCCGTAACTGAGGAGCAGGAAGACCGAGGGCTCATAATTTTCCAGAGTTTGGCTGCACAGGCCGTACAAATCCTGTGAGCCTTAGCCACTCAAACTGAGCTCCTGCTGTGTATGGGCAAGGTCTGTCTGGTGCCTGGTTTTGTAAATAAAGTTTTATTGGAAAGCAGCCATGCCCGTTTGTTTACGTATGGCCCATGGCTCCTTTCTCACTACAACATCAGCGTTGAGTAGTGCCCAAGTGGAGCAGTGGGGCGGGGGCGTGCATCAGCACAGCCCCATTTGGGAGAGACCAGCGTGTAAGCAGTAGCCTGTGTGCAGGCAGAATGAGGCATGTGCTAAACTGAGGCCCCAGAACATTCTGGGGTGCCCGAGGGAAGACTGTGTGATGATAATGAAATTGCAAACAGTTCTACAACCGTCAGTATGGGCCCTGTTAGCTCATCAACCCCCGAATCGACCCCATGAGACTGAGACTGTTATTGTCAAGGTCACAGAGCCAGTTGACGGCGGGCCTGGGACTTGGACCCTGCGTGCGACTGGGAGTGTACGCTTGGCTGGTATACCACACAGATTCGGCGGAGGCCCTGAAGGCTGGAGAAGATTCCGTAGGGGAATTGAGGAGGAAGAGTGGAGCAGGGGTGGAGGTTGGCATGTGGCCCTGGAGGCCTGCCGGCTCTGGGACTCCTCATGCACCTCGGCTCTGCCTGCGGTGGGTGAGATGAGGCCAGTTTGCCCAAGAGCCTGTGTGCCCCCAGGTCTCCACCTATGCCGGACTTCTGCCCCACACCACATGCACCTTCATGGGCTCTGTGGACACTAGTTGTGCTTCTCAAAGGTCAAGCAGAGCTCAGCAGGCCTCGTTAGGGTGACGCTCCTTAGAGCCCGAGTATGCTTGAGCACCTCCAGGAAGGGCAAAGAGCACAGACATCTGGGGCTGGACCTGTGGCAGAGAACCCTTGGAGACCTGCCAGTTGGAGTGTCACCAGGGCTGGGCACGTGGCAGGGGACATTAGAGGTGGCCTGGTGCTTCTGGCTGCAACCTCCTTGGTTGGCACAGCATGTGGCAACACAGAATGTGGCCAGGTCTCCTAGCTGCCTGATAGGAGCCCGGCCCCCAAACACGCTCGTGTTGTCTTCAGTGTGGTATCTAGCAAAGCCCATCCCAGGCTGCTAGCCTACCCTCATGCCTGCCTTCCGCTGTCTGCTGGGCTGAAGCCGGGAACCTGCCTGTGGGCCTCCAGAGTGGCATGGTCTCTAGTGTTTGGGGTCAGTGTGGCCCACATGTCACAGCTGCTTTTGGTGGCCAAGTAGCAAAGAGGCCTGTAGGAGGGAACCTTCCAGTCTGTTGGGAGGCCGTGGAGCAGGCTGGCCGAGAGCACAGATGCAGATCTGTCTCAGTCACTGCATTCCCTGTGCCTCAGTTTCCTCATCTGTAAAATGGGAATGATGATAGGGTTTTTCTGCTATGTGCCATTATGTCTTGAGTATGAGACAGAAGTTATCTCATTTAACAAATGCTCAGTTCCCAGAAGATAGCAATATTCTTGTTAGAACAAGGGTGAGCAAGAAGTTTTCAGATCCCCTGGCATTTATTGTTTGTTCTGGTTACAAAATCAGTGCATCCACACAGAGTAATTCAAACAGTTTAGAAATATGAATACACAGACAGTGGGCTTCCTCGGAGCTCTGTCCCCAGCATAGCCATTGCTAACTGTTCGGTGTAAAACTCGGATACTGCATGGAGACTCTCACAGCCCTTCTAGCCCACCGATCCCCCAGGCTTCAGTACAGACTCTAACTAGTGGCTATGGTACACGGAGAGGTGACAAGAAATAAGACTTTGTTCTCTTAAAAAGAGGGAGATGAAAGAAACACTACTTATTAAAACAGAACATACATATGCCCTTAGCACAGGTTTCTCATCCTGTCTAAAAGGAAAAGCAGACACATGGTTTAGAAAAAAAGTCACCACAAAACCTTGGCCCTGTTGAGGGTACTTGAATTCTCCTACGCTGTTGGGTCCCAGCTCTGTGGCGACTGGGTGGATTCTCTGGTATCATTATTTGTAATAGTGATATTTCCTTTCTCACATCAAAGAGCACCACGCCATCAGCATGGCTGACGCACCGCATATCGTTCAATCAGCTGCTCCCAGATCACCCCAACTGTTCATTCTGCGGGCCACGCTGGCCTGGACTCAGGAGCTGGCTGGCGAGCCGGCCAAGCATGGTTTGGCCAGATGTTCCCAGCTGTCCAAGAACAAGAGGTGTTTCAGTGTCAGTTCTGCCCCACAACCTCTGGGCAGCGCGCAGCTGCTCTTTTTTGTTTTGTTTTCTGTGAATAGTTTGCACCTGAATTTGGGGGAGCAAGTTTGATTGTGTAATGTTAGCAAAGCAAGCTGTTTGGTTTAATGCTGTGGTGCCCAGGGTGGCTCTGCATCCCCACAGGTGGTGCCCAGAAGAGCCTGCTGTGCCCGCACCCACTCAGGACAGGCTCATTTGCGACGGGGCCTGGTGTGCTTCCAAATGGCCCCTGCACAGCCAGCGGGTGTTTTAGCGCAGGGAAACCTGGAGTGCTTCCATGTTGGCCAGGTCCTTCCCTGGCTCTCCAGCTTGGCCCTACTGCAGTGAGTAGAGTCGGGGTGCCGTCCTCAATCCCCCTGGGACCCGTGAACAACCCGTGTTCTGTTCTCTCTCTCTTATGTCTTCCTGGGACCGACTCATGCTGTCAGGCACTGTGCTAGATGCCGCAGCGTGAAGCACAGAGGCAAGACCAGTTCTCAGTCTCTAGACGTGACCCGTCCATTCCAGAGGCCACCTTTCTCCGCATCGAGGACAAACACAGTGGTGGAACAAACTGGACACGCCCTGTTCTCTGGAAGCTTCCCCCTGGTGTGGGCAGACAGAGGGTAACAGGTCACCTGAACATGGCAGGACACAGTGGCCAGGTCCTGCCTTTCCAGCCAGGAGTATCCAGTGTGGTGATGGAGTTAGAAAGGGGTAGCTCCACTGAGGCTGGAGGAGGCAGTCCTGGGAATTGAAGCCCGTATTCCATGGTGCCCTCACCTGTAATGGGACTTTGCAGAAGCCAGGGACCTGTGTGTGCTTTGGGCTCAGATAACAGCACTGTTTGGGACCTGGGCTAACGTGTTTTGACTGTTGGCAGAGCTATGCTGTGCCCTTTATCCCATCTTACATTTTAAAAGATGCCCTGGGATGATCTCGCAATGCCTGGTGAGCAAAGCCACAGCAGGGCCACCTTGCCTGCCTCTGTGAGGCGGATGCTGTAGACCCAGGGCCCCCAGAACCTCCCCAGCCTGTGCCATGGGTCCCAGTGTTGGCTGTGCCCAGGTCACAGGAGGGAACAGCTATGGCCTTGGGCTGGAAGCTGCTGCCCTGCACATAGTGCCACTGGGCCTTCCAGCTGGCAGCTGGTGGTCCTGAGTGCCCACCGTGACACGTTCGGCACCGTCCGGGCCTGGGAGGAGGGGCCTTGGGTGAGATGAATCAGAGGCAGATTCGCCTTCCAGTGACTCGATTCTGTTTGTTCTGCTTTAAGTGGAAAATACACCATCATTGCCCACCCCTGCCACCGTCATCACGCCTGCAGACCTCAGGGAGCCACACTGCCATCCCTGGGAGCATCCCTTCCTTCCTACCACCCCTACCGTGGCAACAGATGAGCTGCCCCACCCCCAGGCCCTTGCCCTTTCCCCGAGTTCCTGCCTCATCCCTGGGCTCCTGTCCTATTCCCGGGCTCCTGTCCTGTTCCCGGGCTCCTGCCCTACCCCTGGGCTCTTGCCCCATCCCTGGGACCTTGCCCCTTCCCCAAGGCCTGCACCCCTTCTCTGGGCTCGTGCCTCTTCCCCAGGCTCATGCCACGTGCCCCCGTGTGGTCGGTTTGATTGAGGGGTAGAGAGAAGATTGTTTTTGCTCAGACCACAGAGCGAGCCATGCCTTCTGTCTCAGGTCCTTTTCTGGGCACTGCAGCCCTGGGTGAAGGTAATAATTGCACCTGGCAGGTGCCAGGCCAGGGTTTAGCTCATGAGGCACGTCGCTGTCATTCTGTGCTCACGAGTAAGGATTTCTGGAAGCAGACCGGATGCAGGGCACACCAGAGGCTCTGAGAGAAGGATTAGGGGGCCTGGTTGGAGAAGCTGAAGCTGGCAGGATAGGGGCTTTGCCTTAGCGCTGGTGCAGCTGCCCTCTCTATCCATTGTCCCACCTGCATCCTTGCTGCTGCAGCCTCAGCTTTAGGGTGGGCTTTGGGGTAGTGGGCCTCAGTTCTGGGGCTAAGTTGTATGCATGGAACCCCTGGGCCTTCCCAGCTGCCCTTGATTGTGTTGGGTCTTCCTTCATTGTTCTGTGAAGAAGTTTGCTTTCACTCTGGTGATAGTACATAAGGGAGGGTTTCAGAGTTTAGACACAAAAAGTTCACTTTAGGATGAACCGTGTCCTTTCAGGTAAGCCTCTATCACTTAGAATAAGCGGTAGGTGATAAAGGGTTGTTGGCTTGAGAGGGGAATTCGAAGCATTGGTTCTGAGGAAATTGAGTCTGGAGATTAATCATCAGCAGAAGAAATGATTTCTTATCTGGAGGGTGTCACTCAGGGTGGCATGAGATGGGGAAAAACAGTGCCTTCAGAATCTAGTGGACCAGGGTTTGAGTCTCAAACCTTACCGCTGCCTAGCCAGGTAACCACTCTGATCCTCAGTTTACTCATTTTTAAAATGGGGATAATAATACTTGCCTTACAGGTTGGTGTGAAGATCAAATAAGCCAAATGGTGTGAAGCACTTAGCACATCTGGCCACACTGTGGTGTTCAGCCAATGGTAGCCACTATCATCATCACCCCGACTACCGTCGTAATCATTACAGTCATCACCACCATCACAGACATCACCACCGTTATAAACATCACCACCGCCGCCACCATCAGCATTGCCATCGCCACCATCACAGCATTGCTGCCATCATACAATCACCACCACCACCGCGACCACGACCACCATGACTACTATCATCATCATTATCCACATTGTCATCTGGGATGAAGAGTCCACTCAGAACACTTAGAAGACTCAGGCCGTGCCTGGCTCTCTGAATCATGGTGGGGAACGCCTGTCATTTCAGGATACTGCGATGGCTTTTGCCTCCTTCAGAAAGGCCCCTTTACCTTTGCCCATTTCTGATTGGTAGGAAGTTCTTCATTGTAGAAGGAGTTTTATCTTTTTAGCACTTACTCTGGGAAGAGGGCAGAACGTATGGTATCTTAAAATTATCCTGTACTTAATTATATCACTAAGAATAATGTATTCTGACTCCATTAAAGTCATCTGGAAGATAATGTCGCCAAATTGTCTTGTTATGACTTCAGCGCCTCATGCTATAAATGCCTCAGTGGGCGACGGAGCCTGAGAGCACCATGGCGAGGGAGCTAGCCTGGGAGTGAGAGCGCCTGGGTCTCCTGCCAGCTCGGTCGTGCACGAGCTCTGGGACCTTGAGCAAGTTACCTCACTTCTCTGGGCCACAGTTTTTTCATCTGAAAATGCGGATAGCGATACCTGCCTCCTGGAGGCCTCGTGACAACCAAAACTATGCAGCACGGTTCCTGGGACATACTGTGTCAGTCTGTATTAGCTGCTTCGGGACCTGAAGGGATTCCAGCATTCTTTGGAATTCCATGTAAACTGTGAAGCACACGCTTCCCCGTGTGTGCAAGGAGACCATGCACACTGTCTGCAGTTCCTGGGAGCCAACGCCCGGGCCCTCATCCCACTGTCTCCCTGTTGGCGCAGTATGTGTCAGTGGGTGACGCCCATTCTGGGAGGTGGTTTAGAACTAGCCTTGTCCAGAGCTGTGCAGTCGTTGGGTTTTGGCAAGCCTGTGGTATGCAGTGGAGGAGAAGTATGTTGGGAAAAGCAGCTGCTGACTCACGTGGCCTCAGGGTTGGCCAGAGCTGCCCTTCCTCCTTCCCACTGCAGCCTTTGATGCTTGGGCAGCGTGCAGGGACAGCGCTCTCTCCACCCTGGCCCCCATCCTGGTAGTCACATGGTGGTCAGAGGGTGCCACGTGGTTAGGGCCCAAGAACAATGCAGGGACTGCTGCCAGAGTAGGCGTTCTGGTGTCTGGCCGAGGCAACACCACTGAGTTGCCATGGAGTCGCCTTCGACTCCCGGCAACCCCACGTGTGTCAGAGTAGAGCTGTGCTCCGCAGGGTGTTCAGTGGCTCATGGTTTTGGAAGTAGATTGCCAGACTCTCTTCCCAGCTGCCTCTGGGCAGACTAAAACTCCCAACCGTTTGAAATAGCAGCCGTGTGCGTTAATTGTTTGCACCACCCAGGGACTCCCTTGGGTAGAGACATGAAAACTTGGAAACAGTCAGGGCTGGTTTTCTTGCTCCCATTTTTGAGAATGAGGAGGTAGTCGCAGAAAGTTCTGGGGACGTCCGTAGTTCTCAGAGCTTGAAGTGACCTTAGTCCAAGGCCGCCGTTGTGCAACTGGGGAAACTGAGGCCTAGAGAGGAGAGGTACTTTGCCCGAGGCCACTTAGTTGGTGACAGAGCAGCGATTAGACTCTGGCCTTCCACCGCTGTGTTGCCATCCTTCCCCTGGCGCTCCACCCCGAGGCCACAGCAGTGCCTGCAGGTCGGTGGATGGTGCTCTCTCCTGCTGGCCCTGTCCTGTCTCTGCAGCCTCGCCCCGAGCCTCCCACTGGCTCTCCTGCTGCCCTGTCCTGTCTCTTCAGCCTCGCCCCGCGCCTCCCAGGGGCTCTCCTGCTGTCAGGCAGGCTCCTCTAGGGCAGCTTCCACAGTGGCTAACCCCACTGGCCTCTTTGTGGCGAGAGGAGCCCCCCAGCAGGCGGAGAAGGTGAGCCTGGTTTGAGGTCTGGTGGCGCCTGCCTCCTCCGCCGCAGAGCGCCCCTAGGCTATTGCTCATGCAGTGTCAGGGAGGCCTGGGCAAGGTGCAGCCCCAGGCTCTGCGCTGGGCTCTTCTAGCGAGCCCCCGTTTCCAGAGCCCCACAACAGTTATTCTCGAGTCTCATGGCAGTCCTTCCAGGTGCATGGAGGCACTATTGCCATTTTAAGATGGGGAGATGGAGGCTCTGCTGGGGAGCTGACGAGGACCCAACAGGTCTGAGCTTGTCCCACCTCGGAGGTTCCCTCCTCAGACACTGGAATGCAGGCTCGTGGGCACTGGGCATGTGGTCTGGTGGCGACCACGCACTCCACCCTCTCGCTTTGGTGTGTTCTACCCCCAGCCTGTGGTCTTGTGCTCGGAGTTTTCTGGCAAACATTCCCAAAGCCTAGAAGCCTCAGGATCTCCCTGTCACCTCCTGGAAGATTGGTGCCCACGGTGCTCCCAGAAAGAGGGCTTTTTTGAGGAGGAAGAGTGCGCCATTTTGCCCGGCAGAGGGCACTGAAGGGGGCAAGTGGCAGTGAGGCCTTAGCTCTTTCCAAGTGCAGGTCCTGTAGACTTTCTCTTCGTCCACACCTACTTCCTTTCCCATCCAGTCTCCATGGAGTCCCCTGCTGGTATATAGCTCTCTGCAGCTGGTCAGTGCCTGCACGTCCGCCTTCCGGGGCTGTGGAGAGCTGTGGCCCGAGTACAGCGCCATTGTTGTGTACCTCTGATGGAGCCAAGGACATTACCCTGGCTTGTCTCAGGCTACCATCTCACTCGAGGGAGATGCTGGGGGGCCACCCAGGGAGACACAAGGCCCCCGCTGTGGTGTGTGGCATGGAGAGAGCCCAGACTTTGCCCCTTCCAAGACTCAGTTTCCCCATTTGTGTGGTGGTGCCATCTCTTTCTCATCTGCAGTTGGCATGAAGACTTGCAGGACTCATGGAAGAGACCCAGCACAGAGTAGGCCCTCGGCAAACCATCTCCCCGCTGCAGTCTGCCCCTCCATACTGGGTTTCCAGGCCATTTGGGGCCTCAGAATACATGAACCAGTGTCAGCTCACTGCAGCCTGGGCATGGGACTTAGCAGCAGGGGGATCATTTCCAAGTGCCAGGTTGCACGGAGGGTCCTTGGAGTGTGAGGCATGCCAGCTCTCTGCGAGCCACTCATTTAGGCCATCCAGGCTCAGCACCCTCATGTCTGTTGTTGTTAGGTGCCGTCAAGTCGGTTCCGACTCATAGCGACCCAGTCCACAACAGAACAAAACACTGCCTGGTCCTGCGCCATCCTTACAGTCATTGTTATGCCTGAGCTCATTGTTGCAGCCACTGTGTCAATCCACCTCATGGAGGGTCTTGCTCTTTTCCGCTGACTTTGTACTTTGCCAAGCATGGTGTCCTTCTCCAGGGGCTGATCCCTCCTGACAACATGTCCAAAGCATGTAAGATGCATCCTTGCCATCCTTGTTTCTAAGGAACATTCTGGTTGTACTTCTTCTAAGGCAGATTTGTTCATTCTTTTGGCAGTCCGTGGTATATTCAGTACTCTACACCAACACCACAATTCAAAGGCGTCAATTCTTCTTCGGTCTTCCTTATTCATTGTCCAGCTTTCACATGCATATGATGCGATTGAAAATACCATGGCTCAGGTCAGGCACACCTTAGTCTTCAAGGTGACTTCTTTGCTCTTCAACGCTTTAAAGAAAAGAGGCCCTTTGCAGCAGATTTACCCAGTGCAATGCATGTTTTGATTTCTTGACTGCCGCTTCCATGGCTGTTGATTGTGGATCCAAGTAAAATGAAATCCTTGACGTCTTCAGTCTTTTCTCTGTTTATCATGATGTTGCTTATTGGTCCAGTTGTGAGGATTTTTGTTTTCTTCATGTTGAGGTGCAATCCATACTGAAGGCTGTGGTCTTTGATCTTCATCAGTAAGTGCTTCAAGTCCTCTTCACTTTCAGCAAGCATGGTTGTGTCATCTGCATAATGCAGGTTGTTAATGAGTCTTCCTCCAATCCTGATGCCCCGTTCTTCTTCATATAGTCCAGCTTCTTGGATTATTTGCTCAGCATACAGATTGCATAGGTATGGTGAAAGAATACAACCCCGATGCACACCTTTCCTGACTTTAAACCAATCAATATCCCCTTGTTCTGTCCGAACAACTCCCTCTTGACCTATGTAAAGGTTCCCCATGAGCACAACTAAGTGTTCTGGAATTCCCATTCTTTGCAATATTATCCATTATTTGTTATGACCCACACAGTCGAATGCCTTTGCATAGTCAGTAAAACACAGGTAAACATCCTTCTGGTATTCTCTGCTTTCAGCCAGGATCTATCTGACATCAGCAGTGATATCCCTGGTTCCATGTCCTCTTCTGAAACCAGCCTGAATTTCTGGCAGTTCCCTGTTCATATACTGCTGCAGCCATATTTGAATGATCTTCAGCAAAATTATGCTTGCATGTGATATTAATGACATTGTTCTATAATTTCCATATTCGGTTGGATCACCTTTCTTGGGAATAGGCATAAATATGGATCTCTTCCAGTCAGTTGGCCAGGAAGCTGTCTTCCATATTTCTTGGCATAGACAAGTGAGCACCTCCAGCGCTGCATCTGTTTGTTGAAACATCTCAATTGATATTCGTGGAGCCTTGTTTTTCTCCAGTGCCTTCAGAGCAGCTTGGACTTCTTCCTTAAGTACCATCGGTTCCTGATTATGTACTACCTCTTGAAATGGTTGAACATCAACTAATTTTTTTTGGTATAATGACTGTGTATTCCTTCCATCTTCTTTTGATGCTTCCGGCATTGTTTAATATTTCCCCCATAGAATCCTTCACTATTGCAACTTGAGGCTTGAATTTTTTCCTCAGTTCTTTCAGCTTGAGAAACGCCAAGCATGTTCTTCCCTTTTGGTTTTCTATCTCCAGCTCTTTGCACATGTCATTATAATACTTTACTTTGTCTTCTCGAGCCACCCTTTGAGATCTTCTGTTCAGTTCTTTTACTTCGTCAATTCTTCCTTTTTGCTTTAGCTGCTCGATGTTCGAGAGCAGGTTTCAGAGTCCCCTCTGACATCCATCTTGGTCTTTTCTTTCTTTCCTGTCTTTTCAGTGACCTCTTGCTTTCTTCATGGATGATATCCTTGATGTCATTCCACAACTCATCTGGTCTTCGGTCACTAGTGTTCAGTGCATCAAATCTGTTCTTCGGATGGTCTCTAAATTCAGGTGGGATATACTCAAGGTCATATTTTGGCTCTCGTGGACTTGCTCTGATTTTCTTAAGATTTTCCACATGTCAGTTTATTGTACTGTGAGGGCTTGCGTGTTGCTGTGATGCTGGAAGCTATGCCACCGGTATGCAGATACCAGCAGGGCCAGGACAGGTTTCAGTTGAGTTTCCAGACTATGTCAGACTAGGAAGAAGGACCCAGTAGTCTACTTCTGAAAAGCATTAGGCAGTGAAAACCTCATGTCCGAAGTGGGCATAATAGGAAATCAAGCACCTCAGGGCCGTGTGCACATGAAATGAGGTGATCTTTCAGATGAGCCAGGCTTGGCAGAGCCTCCAGCATATGCTAATGCTCAGCCCCTGTTGCCGTCCCTCACTGTCCTGACCTCCACCTGCCCAGGCTGGGCATCTCAGAGTCACAGGGTTGGCCGAGGAGGGCTCGCTGCCTCACTGTGGCCATGCCCCTCAACTGGAGGCTGTCACCTCGGTCATACTCACCAGGGCAGATTCCGAGGGTGCCCAGGCATGGAGGGAAGGACGTCAGTGACTCTCTGCCTAGCTGGGCACTGCTCCTGTGGCTGAGCAGAGACACCAGCGGTGTTCCCAGAATCCCCAGCACCAATAACACCTACCTACAGCCTCCCCAGAAAGCCATCAAGTGAGTCACCCAGGTGTCGCAGGCTCACGATGAAATGAACATAGATGAGGGGGGAAACCAATGTTAGCAGGACAGAGGGAGATGGGGGTGGCTTCTCCAGTAGCCAGAGAGAGGGAAGGACCAGCAAACAGCACCATTAACACCTGGGCTGCGGGGAGGCAAATGGGGGCTGCCATCTACACGTGGTTCCTTTGCTATCAGGTGTCCTGTCTTCAGCCCACCATTCCCACGGTGCCAGGCTGGGAGCAGAAGGCCCGAGAGGGAGATTGGAAGGTGGCGGCTTGACAGCCTGGGAACTGGTCCTTTTCCAGGGAGGGGAGAGCCAGAGTTCGGGGTTGACGGCCAGGAAAGCGGCTCCATTTCTTCTAGGATGCCTCATCGAGCTCTGCTGCAGAACTGCGTGCTTCCCCCTCTCCTTCCATCCCTCAGTTCTAGAGGCCTGGGGAGGGTGCCTGAGCCCATCGAGACCAGAGCAAATGGAGGCAGTTGGCGTTGAAGCCTCAGTTGGGAACTTTCTTGAAGGCACTTGTCAAATGTCTGAAAGAAGACTGTAATTCCAGAAGGAGACTGGGGAGGAAGACCATCTGGGGAGAAAGGCCATGATGTTAGGACTGGGGAGGCTTTCTCACGCTTGGCACCATTGGCATTTGTGGTGGGTAGTTCCCGGGGAGGGGTTTCCTGCATTGTAGGATCCTTGCCTTAACCTACGAGATGCCGGCAGTGCTCCCCTCTTCCTGTCTTGACAATCACCCAGGGGCAACTTCAATGTGGTTTGAACCTTTAGGCTGGAGTGGAGACTGACCTCTCTGGAGAAAGGTAACCCTTCTGAACTGGGCAGTGGTGAAGAGAGGGGCTCTCTCGTGCCCACCTCAGGTGCCCTGCAGGGTGGAGCCTGGTGCCCCAGACGTGCCTCTCAGCTTTGTGGGCTCCATGTTTCCCATTCTCTCCATGCCTGCCAGAAAGGGGAGGATGGTGACATTGTCTGATAGCTTCTAGGCCACCCCTCTTGCTGCTCATGGGCGATGCCCAGCAGGGCCAGGCCAGTGGGCACCCTGCCAGACAGCCTGCCAGCAGTGGTCGCTGCTCTTCATCTGCAGGGGCGGCTGTGCCTCTTTGCCAGCACAGCGCCCTCCTGCCCATTCATCAGGATCCCGGGGTTCTTGGAGCCGTCTTAGCGACGCCTGGCAGAAGCCCCGCTCCATTCATGCCACCTTCTGCCTTCAGAGCTGGCTGTAGCCACTGCCCCACTGGGAGGGCCAGCGCTGCCGCCAGCCTCGGCCTATCTTTGGCCCCCGGAGCTGTCTCCTGGACTCAGGCTGCATCTCTCAGCAGGGCCTAGGAAGCACTCAGAATTTGTTATTGCCATCAGTTTTCAATTTTAAAAGACGTAGAGTAGGAAGGAAGGAGGGACTGATGTTCCCAGGCCCCAGAGAGCAGGTTCCAGGTCTGTGGTCAGTGCGGACACCACACAGGCATGGCTCCTTGAAGGCCTCCAGGGAGCCTCTCCAGGCTGCCCCTTTCTACATGTGGCCGGGGCCGGGGACGCCCTTGATACCCTCCACTGTGGTGAGCCTAGCCATTGCCCTGCTGCCACCCTGCGGGCCAGCCCTTTTTTCCCAGCAGCCACTGCTAGGGGTCCTGCCTTGTGGGCCTGGCTGCTGACTCGTGGGCAGACACTTGCACGGTTTCTTTTCCTTCCATCCAGGGGAGGAGAAGTCCCCTCGGGATCCTGGTGCCAGCAGTGCAGCCCCCCACCTACTGGGGCAGATGCTCTGGGCAGTGCTGGGCCATATGGCAGAGGGACCCAGCATATCATCCCTCTGTCTCCCCAGCCCCCCAGGTGGACCCCTCCTGCGCCCCTCTCCCTCCCATCTCCACCGCTGCCCCCAGGACCCGCCTGCCCCCAGGTTTCAGTCTTGAGCTTTTGCTGATCTCTGCAGACCCCACCCTCCCCAGTCACCCTGGAATCTGACATCAGAGCCCTCTCCCTGCAGCCCTGGGGGTCGTCTCTCTGGGGGCGTAAACCTCCCCTGGGTGCGTGTCTGCTTCTGCTGTTAATGGGAAGAAGCGTTGGTGAGAGCCCGGCAGCTCAGCGGAATTAACTTGAGTTTCTCTGCAAGAGCAGGGCTGCCATCCATGTCTTCATCCACGTCTGGATGGGAGCTGCCCTGGAAATTCTAAGGATGCTGGGAAGGGGGGGTGCTTCCAAGGGTTCCAGCTGGGCCTCTGAGGATGGAGTGTGTGAGGTGCCTGGCCCCCTGAGCAAGGGAGGGGTCGGGTCAGTGGCTTCAGCCCCCTCGGTGGCAGCTTTTGTCATTGCCATCTTCCCACTAAGGAACAATGCCCAGAGGGGCTGGGTGTCCAGGCAATAGTGAACAGCTGGGAAGTGGCCAGCCTAGTCCCCCCTCTGCCCCCAGCTGTCAGCAACCACTGGCTGGTCAGATGTATTGTCCCAGGAGGCATCCTGGGGCAGGCGTTGGGGGGCGGTGATGGGAGCAGGGAAAGGCCAGACCAAGTGGTGTCAGCCAGAGCAGGGCCATGGAAGTAGCAGGGGCGCCTGCTGGCCCAACCCTCCCTCCCCCCAAGCCAGGTTTGTCTCATTGTCCCCAACAGGTTTGGAGGCCTCCAGCACATGCAGGGTACCCTAGAACACTCCAGAAGCCAGGCAGGGCCATGTTCCCTCTAGATGCCTGTGCCTCTGAGAATGGGTTGTGGTCTGAGGCCTGCCAGCCCCCAGGAGTCATGGGCAGCATTCACAGGTACGCTTGGCTGCTGAGCCTGGTATTTTCTCTCCTCTAAAGAGCAGCCCAGTGTGGGGACAGCAGCCCTGGAGTCGTGGGAGGGGAACGCAGCCACTGCCAGTGGACACAATGTAGCTGGAGGGATGAAAATGAGACCAAGAGAGCCCGCAGGCTGGGGCCTTAATTTGGCAACAGTCTGCCCGGCCCTGCCAGGCCCTGCCCGCCTCCCAGGGCTCTGTTTGGGGACCTCTTGGGGATGGAGCCTTTCGTGGCTGAACCTGATGTAAGGGGCTGGAGTGATCTCACAGCCCTCCCTGAAAGAGCGAGGCGCTTTGCCGGAAAACCCGGGCATTGGCTCTGCCCCTTCGAGTGGTGAATAGCCACAGCCAGCAACTGCCGGAGGCCTGCCCCACAGAGAGAAAAGATCTTTTTCCAGCTGCAATTAAATTCCTCCCCCCTGCCCCCGCCCCCCCCATCAAGTGGAAGTTGCTTGCTTGCTTCCAGCTGAGTGAGCGGGAGCTCGATTCTCTCGGTGAACCTGAGCACCAACAATGGATGTTTCTCAGGAGACGGATGAGGGCCTCCTTTATTTCTGGCCTGCCAGCAAGGAAGGGCCTTTTTTGTTAGTGTTTTGTGAGTCTTTTTCTTTCTCTCGTTCTCTTTTTTCCTCTCCCTCTAAGATCATCTCAAGCTAATGGTGAGAAAAAAGGGATATGTGTGAGACTCTGCCACGACAGGTCCCACAATACCTTCAGGAATGTCCATTTTTCTTGCTTTCATGGAAACACTGTGAGGTTTCCACTTAAAGGAGACAATGGTGGAGACTGAAGAAGGGGAGGGGGTGCAAGGAAAATGGAAAGTGGAAAGGCAGCACAGCTCGCTGGACCCCAGAGCCGTGTGCTGCGTCTGTGGGGGCTTCTTCTAGACTCACCCTTCTCTGCCCCAACGATTGTGGGCAAGAGCCGTGGCTTGTTTGTAATTTTGCAGTGAGAACCGATTTCAAGTGTAAAAGAAACGCCACCCTACCTTTCAGGAGTTGGTCTTCAGGCTTCAGCGTGCATAAATTGAGGGTGTGTGCGGGGCAGGGGGGAGGTTGAGTGTGCATATGTGGGTTGAGTGTGCACTTGGGGGGGATTGAGTAATTGAATGTGCATGTGGGGGGTTGAGTGTGGGGGAATTGAGTAGTTGTGCACTTGGTGGAGATTGAGTAATTGAGTCTGCACTTGGGGAGTTGAGTGTGTATGTGGGGAAGTTGAATGTGTATGGGGGGGGTATACTGACCCACAGGTTCCTTGTTCACAGGTTAACATCAGAGACATTGTCAGCGAAGGACCATAGCCAGTCCTGACCATCATGTCTTCCGGGCTCCTGGGTTGGCACCCGTGCCTCAGGCTGGTTCTCCTGGAGAGGGGTAGTGCCAGGTGTGAGGAGGTGGCATCTGGGGCTGTCTGGTCTGAGCCAGGCAGCCCGTCTGTTGTGGCGAAATCCCTCTGCCCCCACTGCCGGCCCTGGACACGGGCCTGCGTTCCCACAACTACTCAGGAGGCGTTGGCAGGAGAGGGAGAAACCGTCACTGTGGATCTGTCACATGCATGCTCCGGCTTTCATCCCCTCCCTGTTCAGGACCCAGGCCTCATTAGAATCCCCTGACCTGCTTGCATGACAGATTGCCCACAAGCCCGTGGCAGGGCCAGTGTTCTTGTGGGTGTGAGAGTAATGGCTGATCTGCCCCGGGCCCACCCAGCACGACTACTGTCTGTGCCTGAGTGGCTCCCTGATGAGGGTGCCAGCGGGTCATCCTTCCTCCAAGGAACAACCCGTGCTTGGTTTGCAAGGTGTGTGTGCATGTGTGTGTGTCTGTGTGTAAGTGTAATGCAGGTGTGTGTGTACATGTTTACATGCCCATGTGTACACGCGTATGTGTGCATTTAAATACACGTGCGCACATGTACATGTGTACATACCCACATGTACGTGTGTGGGTGTCTGTACACGTGTACATGCCCACATGTACATGTCTGTGTGCATGCCTGTCTGTACACGTGTACATGCCCATGTAGCCTGTGGGGCCTAGGGCATGTGCTGAGTGTGCTTCTTGGGAAAGCCAGGTGGGTGCATTGAGATTGCATCTATGTCCAGGGGTGGCCCATGGGGTCTGGGGTGTGCAGTCAGCGCACTTCGTGGAAAAGCCAGGTCGGCTCATCAAGGAGGTTGCTGAGCCGCTCCATCTGCTGCTCCCCCTCCAGGGGAGACCAATCCCGAGGGCCTTCGGACATGAGTTCAGGATTTTCTACTAAGCAGCCAGTGAGGATTGCCGGGGTACTCGGGGGTGGAAATTAGGCTGGATTTCTGCGATCCTGAGTTCTGGAGTTCCTGGTATCCGTGTGATGAAGGTGACAGAGAGGGCAGAGGCTGTGAACAGGCAGAGGCGGATCTGAGCCTGGCCCTGCTGCTGCCCCATGGTGGGTGTTTACCCAAGCCAGCCTTGGTCTTCCCACGTATGAGATGGGGGTGCCGGTAGAGCCTGTCTCTTGGGGCTAGGTGATGAAATAATGGGGGCAGCAGGTATACCAGGTTGCGTACATTACCCTGGACCATGAGGCTTCTGGGGCTGCTCAGTGTCTTGGGGTGCAGGTACCATGTGTGCATCCTGCCAACCAGTTCACAGTAATGATCAAAAGGAGAAAAGGGAGCCGGATGAATGAGCCTGCCAGGAAACCCAGTTGTGTTGAGTGTGTCCCAAGGAAGTCAGAGGACCTGGGCAGGCCCTGCCCAGCCCTTCCAGAGCCTGAGGTCAGGCCCACCAGGGATCCACAGTCAGCCACGCTCACTCAGGCCTCCCTACTCCACTCACATGACCAGCCTGCCCAGTTGGTGGCATGAGTCCCCTCACGAAGGGAACACCAAGGCTCCGAGGACTGAGATGACCCTTCCAAGGTCACTCAGCCAGAGAACAGCCAAGCATGCTCCAGGTGGCACTCCGCTGACGCTGAGGACAGGCCCTCCGGGCTTCTCAGGAACTCCAGGTACTCCCAGGGCCCTCGAAGGCAATGTTTCCTAGTGCTTACCCAGGGCTGGGATCCAGACCTCCTGCTGGGTGGGCTTCGCCTGGCCCAGTGAGGAATACAGAAATCCCCCTTTCCTAGTCCCAGCGGCCCAGGAGCCTCAGGCAGCACAGGCTGTGGAGTGCCAGAAGTTCGTGTAAGCACAGGCATAGGCTCCCAGATCTTCACACCCCTGGCTCCTATGTGTCCAGGCGGTCATTGTCCCCCAGGGTAGCAGGCTCTGAGAGGGGTTGAGACCTGCTGGGACACCAGGCAGAGCTAGGACTCTGATCTAGGCCTCCCAGCCCCGGACGTGGGCCCTGCCTGCCAGAGCTTCAGATGTGGTTGGAGAGGTGGGACTTGGGGTGTGGAATGTCTTAGGCCATGCCAGGAAAGGACCTCCCACCCTCCCCCAGGGACTGAGTAGAGGTGTTTAACTTGCCTCCAGGCGAGAGAAAGCCTGGTAGAGGCACCCTCTAATGGCCATCTAGGCCTCAGCGGCGCTTTATCCGCACCACTCTCCTCTGGCTCCAGTGGGTGTGGGGGGCATGACAGTGGAGCCCAGAGGAGCGGAATGTGCCCAGGAATGTCCTGCCACACCCGTCCCCAGCAGGCATGTCTGTGGCCATCTACCCTGCCCAGGCACGCTGGGACATGCTGGCCGTGCTGAGCCAGGGCGAGCCTTGTCCTCACCCCCGCAGGGCTCCACCGGCCAGGGAGGCCCAAGTGGCCGCTCCTTCCTGGGACCAGGCGCTCTCCTGATGGGACCTTGCATGCTTCAGCCTAGGCTTCTCTAGGGCGCCCCCTGTTGGTACAGTGGGACAGTGACTGGCAGACATTGTACATGACCTCACTTCCGACTCACTGCAGCCCTGCAGCGGCCTTATGTCCCTGTTTACAGATGGGGAGACACTCAAATTGCACAGTGTGCCCCAGGAAATGTGAGTCCCGGTGCAGAGCCAGGCCTCCAACCTTGGCTCCTTTGCAAACGTCCCTTAGCCCAGCCCTTCCCTCCAGGACACAGAAGACTCCAGCCCTGGCCCAGGTGCTCAGACTGGGGGCAGAACCCTCCAGAGCCTGCCAGCCAGCTGAGGGCATGGGGCTCCAGGATGGAGGTGGGTTCCCTCTGCCTGGGGCCAGGAACCTCCCAGAACCTCGTGGGGTGGGAGTGGGTGTCTGAGCTGGGCTGGGAAGGGTGAGGTTTCTCAAGGGAGAGAGGCTTATTGAGAGCACAGTGCAGCCCAGGGAGGGCATCCGGAGCTGCCTTCTCCTCGCAGGATGCTTGCTGTCCCTGTTCCTGCGTTTCCAGGCATATCCAGAGGTCCCTCCAGAGAGTAGCAGTCTGCGTTTGTGTGTGCCGTTTGACATTGACGAAGGCTGACCTGACCTGAGTTTGCTTGAAGTGCGGTCTCACTTTGGGACATTTTATCTGGATTTCCCAGCATCTGGCCTGGGAGAAGACAGAGGTTCTGGTGAGCAGGCATCAGGTGTGTGTATCATCTGCCACCTTGCCCCACTCACCCCCTGCTGGTGGCCCTCTGACCCTGGTAGCTGGGGCCAGCGCTCAGGATGTGTGCGGTTAAGTCCACACCTTCAGTACTGTGGACCCTGGAAGGAGCTGGTGGGGGGTGTTGGACCCCAGCTGCTGGGGGCAGCTCTGGGCCCTGCCTGGACACGCCTGTTGCTGATGTCAGGTGGGCAGGAGTCTTGACAGACATGGCTGCTGCAGGAGAGACAGAAGCTAACCAGAGAGGGCAGGGTGGGGCCCAGGCGTTCAGAGGCCTTCCAGAAGGGGTAGAGGCAGCGCTTTGTCAACCGAAAGAGGCAGTAGGGGAAGGCTGCGGTGACTGTTTGCTTCCGGAGTTTTCCACCCTGAGGCCCGTTTGGGCAGATAAATCAGTCAGTCGCCCTTCCGCAGCACTTGGCTGGCTTTTCTTGTTATGATTTATGGTTTGTTGTCCAGGAGAAGAGTTTTCCTCCCCAAATTGGAAGGAAATCCCGCTGAGCCTAATGCTCTGAACTTGATCTAGCGTCTCATCTACTCGCCAGGTGTTGGGAAATACGACAGCAGGTGGAAGTGGGGGCCTCCTTGTTCACACACAGCAGAAGTGGGGGTACCTGGCCCACATGTGGGGGCTCCCTGTTCACACAGAAGTGGAGGCTCCTGGCCTACACGTGGGGCTCCATGTTCACACAGCAGAAGTATAGACACCTGGCCCACACGTGTGGGCTCCATGTTCACACAAAAGTATAGACACCTGGCCTACTCATGGGGGTTCCGTGTTCACACAGCAGAAGTACAGACACCTGGCCCACATGTGGGGGCTCTGTGTTCACACAGCAGAAGTATAGATACCTGGCCCACATGTGGGGGCTCTGTGTTCACAAAGCAGAAGTATAGACACCTGGCCCACACGTGGCGGCTCTATGTTCACACAGCAGAAGTGTAGACACCTGGTCCACACGTGGGGGCTCCCTGTTCACACAGAAGTGTAGACACCTGGCCCACATATGGGGGCTCTATGTTCACACAGCATCCCACTGCTCTCCTGCTCCTTCAGGGAGGCAGGTCTCATTTTTGTGAGCCAAGGTCGTGTGCTCTGCCTTGGGTAAGCCATAAAGCCCAGCAGGGTTCTCCCACTGAGCAGTCCTCACTGCGGCATGGGAGCCACTTGAACCTCTCCACAGCAGCAGCACAGTTCCAGGCCATCCACACTCCCTCCCTTGTTCTCGGGAAGGGCTTCCCGCCCCACACAGATGTCCAGGAATTTCCCTCCCTGTGTTCTGTGGAGAAAGACCTGGCAGTCTACTTCTGAAAAAGCAGCCATTGAGAACCCTATGGGGCACAGTTCTACTCTGACACATGTGAGTAAGCTTTGACTCATTGGCAACTGGTTGATGGAAGGTGTCCTGCCCCGTGCAGGTGTCCAGCAGGTGCCTGGTTCCGTGAGTCCCTCATGGTCAGCCCCTCCCCACGTTGTCCTGGCCTCGGCTCGCGTGGAACTCACATTGAATGTGGTGATTATCGAGCGTGGGAGCTTAGCCTGCTGGGTTTTCTTGTCCACACCATCTTGCTTAGTGCCATTTTGAAAAATGCATAAGCTTTGTTCTTATCAATAAGAAGAAAAGAAGAGTTGAAAAGAACTTTGGTGGCGAAATATCAGAAATACTTAACGTGCAGATTGGGGGGCGGGTTCTTTTTTTTGAAAATTGCAAGTGATCATTTGAGTAAGAGTTTGACCTGAGTTATTCTTTTCTAACTTAGTGTCATCATTTCTAACCTAGTGTCCCCTCCTCTTAAAACACACATTTTATTTTTAGAAAGTGCGTTCTCATGATTGGAAAATTAAAACTAAATACAGTGTAAATTCTTGCCTCCTCTGTCCTCTCCCCCAGGACCTCAAGTGAACTGTTTTGTTTCTCAGAATCCTTCCAGAGTTTATGTAAATTCAGGCAACTGGGAATTTCTATTCTTATTTTTTTCTCATTTCTTATACAAAGGATAGCGTGGTATACACACCGCTTCTGCACCTTGCTTTTTAAAATAGTAAACCCTTCAGGTGTTTCTACATCAGATCAGGGCTACCACCTCCTTGTTTCCATCTTTTCACATATTTAAATGTGGTTTGTATGTCTTTTTCTGTGGTCATTTGCTTTTCAAAAAAAATTGCTTTGTTGGTCTTTTTCTTCTCAATTGTTTACTGGGAAGATTAATTTTTGCCTGTGAGATGAGTTGCAAGTATTTATGTATAATTCGTTCTCTGTCTTTTGACTTTTTTTTTTGGCATTTTTTAATAGCTTTATTGAGTCATAATTCACACACACACAATCCACTCACTTCAAGTATACAACTAACAGTGGTTTTTAGTATATTCACAGAGTTGTGAAACCATCACCACAATCAATTTTAGAACATTTTCATCACCCTGGAAGGAGACCCTACATCCCATATCCATTAGCAGTTACTCTTTATCCCCCTCTAAACCACCATTTCCCCAGCCCCTGGCAACCACTAATCTACTTTCTGCTTCTTAGAGATTGCCCTGTTCTGGGTATTTCATAGATGGGATCATGCAGTATGTGGCCTCCTGTGTCGGGCTTAATTCACTTAGCATGTTTTCAAGGTTTGTCCACTTTGTAACATGTATCAGTTGTTGTTGTTGGGTACTGTCAAGCTGGCCCCCACTGTGTGGCAACTCCATGCACAGCGAACAAAACACTGCACAGACCTGTGCCATCCCCATGATCGGTTGTGGTTTGGACCATTGTGATCTATGGGGTTCTCACTGGCCGATTTTCAGAAGCAGATTGCCAGGCCTTTCTTCCTAGTCTATCTTAGTCTGGAAGCTCCACTGAGATCTGTTCAACATCATAGCCACACACAAGCCTCCATGGACAGACAGTTTGAGGAACTGACAACTTTTTCCAGAGTGGCTACGCCAATTTACAATCCTGGTGCTTTTAGCATTTTTTGGTATGCATGCATTTTTTAATCAAATTTATCCATTTTTCTCTTTTATGGCTTCTGGATTTTGAGTCTTAAAAAGGCCTTTCTGCCCTAAAATTATGAGGGAATTCTCTTATGTTTCCTTCTAGTACTTGTATGGTTTTATTTTGAACCCTTTGGTCTGTGGTGTGAATATGGAGCCGGCCTTATTTTTTTCTCAGATGGCTACCCGGTTGTTCAGTACCATTTCCTGAAAACTCCGTCACTTCCTGTCTGCTCTAAGATTCTGCCTTTATCATATACTAAACGGCGTATTTCAGAACAGTCTCTTCTGTTTCATTAGCCTCTCTGTGTACTCATGGACTAGCATACTGTTTTAATGATCAAGGCTTTATGATATGTTTTAATGTCTGGTTGGGCTACTCCTCCTTGTTCTTTATAGACTAATCTTGTTGGTTTATTTTTCCATAGAAACTTTTGAGAATCTGCTTGTCTAAAGACGGGGAGGGGGGCTGGTTGCTGTTGGTGTGTTAAATTGAGATCGTATTAAAATTATAAATCAGCTTAGGAAAATTTGCCACTTTTTGATGTTGAATCATTCTAAGACACAGTACATCGCTGTCTTTGTTCAAGCCAAGTATTGTGTTCTTTAAAGTTTTCTTACTACCGGTTTTACGCAGCTCTTGTAAGTTCATTCCTAGATATATTACCTTTTGCTTTGCTAGTGTATCTTCTCGCTCTTGAAAGCAGGTTTTCGTTAAAAAGGGCAGTTGGGTTTGACTGTCTGTAGTGTAGGTTCTGTGCCCAAAGCTGAGCTCCCCACCCCTTTCTATGCATATATGTGTCCAGAGACAAGCCACGCACCTTCCCCCAGCCCAGGCCCTGAGGGATGGGCAGGGGGCAGGCAGAGGGAGCACGGCCTGCCTAGCACCATCCTGGGCCTACTGGTCTCCTTACACTTGATCCACCAGACAATTCATGAGCCTCACTGGGCAGATGAGGAAACCAAGGCTCGGAGGTTTAGTGATTTGCCGAGGTCCTCCCCTCAGGCACCGCTGAGCTCGATGCCAGCCCTTCTGCGCTGTCCTGCCCTGAGGACCACAGGCTTTCCTGAGCAAATCAAGCATCTGCGCGATTTGGGGCAAGTTCCGTCCCCTCCCTCAGCTTCAGTCTCCCCATCTGCAAAATGAGGTTGTAAAACTTGTCAGCCATTTGCTCTCTTTTCCAGAAAGGTCTCTTCCCCCCAGTGTGTCCTCTGTGGAAGCCCGTATCTAGAGCAGAGGCAGGAGCTGCTGGGCAGCTGAGAAGGCCCAGTGTTGCGCAGCCCCATCTCTCTGGCCCTGACGGGGCCCTCAGGCACCCTGTTCCAGGCAGCAGAACAGAAACAGTATGTGCAATGCCCTCTGCCGGCCCCGGGCCCAAGTCTGCACCCCAGTCCTATGCAGAAGCTGTCCCCACACCGATGTTGCATGCACCCTGGCCTGCCTTGCCCAGGACTACGGCCACGGCTGCTCATGACCTGGGCGTCCCGCCAGAGCCCTGTGTGCTTTGGAAAGGTCCCTGGACTGTTGTTAAGTGAAGAATTCTCTTCACGCCAAGATGAGAGCCAGGTGGTTTCCCAAGTCCTGTCCTGATTGTACGCTGGCTGGAACACACACCACAGAAACAAAATGTTTGTTCTCCATTGGGAGGGAGGCCCTTGGCATCGGCTGCCATGCCGTCTGTGTTGGGCAGGCCATCTGCCACCCAAACCTGGTGCAGTAGGAATATCTGCCACAAGGCGGCCTGTGGGGCACGAGCAGAGGGGCCTAGGCTTTTGGGTGCCTAGGCATGGGCTGCCTAGGAACTGACTCCTTCCCAGCATCCAGGGACCACAGGTCATTTCCCACGTGGTCCCTCTCCAGCTGGGCCGCAGGCCGCAGAGGTACCAGACAGAGCCATACTTCGCAGACAATACAATGGAAGGGGCTGGAGTTGTGTAGCATGGGGACCCTAGAAAACCATCAGAGCAGAGACAGCCCAGGCAGGCCAGCTGGGGTGGGAGACTAGACAGCAGTGGCTTCTTGACTGGGCCAAGGATTTCGGAAACTTGGGGTGAGTCTTTATCCCTTCTAAGCGCCACCACTGCCAGGCACAGGGCCTGCTCGCCCTGGATGGAGTTGGGCCCTCTAGTCTGTCTCTGACCAGCCTGAGCTCCAGGGTAGGTGGGGGCTGACCTGTCGGCATGTGGTAGGTGCTCAGCAGACATCACCGGCCCCTGCAGAGTGAGCTGAGGACCAGCTTCACAGGGGGCAGGAGCATCCCCATAGCTTACAGGCCCATCCTTCTATCTTTCAGACTTCACTGACCCACCGGGCACAGCTTGATCCCGGAATCTTCCATCGGGGAGCCTTGAGCATCCAGCAGCAAATCATGCTGGGCACTGGGTCCCGGAGGCGTCCCTGGGCGATTCCTACTTTCCAGCCTCAGCAGCCTGGCTTTCCCCACCTGGGCCTTGCGGCTGGCATTTCCCTTATTCCTGAGGATAGGGAGCAGGCCCGGCTTGAAAGGGCTACCTCTTTCTGGGTCCAGAAGCGAGTGTTCCACAGAAACAGGCTGCATGGGGTACCATCTCTTTCTGGGGAGGCCTTTACCACGGCCCAGGCGAGCCACTGACCTTCCAGCTCGGGAAGTGGGGCTGGGAAGATAAGGTGCCCGGTGGGAGGGGCACAGCCTTCCGAGGGGAGGGGCCTGCAGCAAGCCATTGAGGGGAGAGTTGACCGTGCCAGCCGTGCTCAGGGCCTCCCCAACCCTTGTAGGGTACCCAGTTGACCCACAGCCCTGACGCAGGGCAGCCTGGAAGGAAAGATGCTCTTGTCACCAGGACTCCTCCAGCCCCAGGGTCCAGGGCCTCACAGCTTCCTGTAAGAGAATGTGGCCTGCATGCAAAATGCAGATTTCCCAACGATTGATTCGCATAGGAAACCCTGGTGGCGTAGTGGCTGCTAACCAAAGGGTCGACAGTTCGAATCCTCCAGGTGCTCCTTGGAAACTCTATGGGTTAGTTCTATCCTGTCCTATAGGGTCACTATGAGTCAGAATCGACTCAACGGCACTGGGTTTGGTTTAGTTTGGGTTAGCATAGGCCAAAAATACGCTTTCGTTTCTCTTCTGAGATAGTTAAAAACTCAGGAAACCGAGTGCCTCCTTGTCTCGGTGGTTTTAGTGCCGGCTTCCAATACATGTGACTTAGGAACGTTCTAGACCATAAGCCGTTCTCATGGCCTGGTGCTTTTTGATACTTGGAGAGTTGTCTCCTGAATGCCTCTGTTTGGGGAGGACCAGTAACTCCCCCACACAAATCCAGACACCTGAAGTGGAAGGGTCCCCAAATCCCCCCACCTTTCCCCACTCTCCTGACTGGCGCAGACCTGAGCCAGGGCACGGGGACACTGGTGGGGGGCGGGGGGACAAAAAAGGAGGATGGCCCAGCCTGGGGCCAAATAAGGGCTGGGACAAGGGCACCCAGGGGGACACTGCTCTGGCTGTCTGGACTCGGGGTCTTCCATGCAGCTCCGTGGTCTGGTTGGTGAATCTCGTCACCAGCAAACCATGGATGCCTGTGCACCCCGCTCCCTGATACTCCTCAAAGGCACTTGGTCCCTGGTTGTAGAGCCAGCACTACCACTGGTGGAGAACTTCAGCGACAGCGAAAACAAGGCCCCTCAACAAGTCAGATGAACGGCGCCTAAGCCCCAGCCTGGCCTGGCAGTTACATCTTTCTCTGCAGGGAAGCTGAGGGCCTCAGGCTGTGGCTCCAAGGAACCATGGGGTGCGGGGGGAAAATGTGTGCACTGGGTTGACCAGGCCTCATGACTTCTCGCACAGCCCAGGGCTCCTGTGGGGGCAGGTGGGTCAGCAACAGGGATGCCCAGTGAGGCAGCGTCACCATCCTACCTGGTGGGCCAGTCCTTCGCTCATCAGCCCTGGTGCTGCCTCCCTAGAGACCCTGCAGCGCCTCGGCCTTTACCTTCCTCAGCTCATCCAAAGATTCCACATACAACAAGCCCATCAGAATAGGTTCTTTCAGGGTTTTCAGGAGCAGTGAGTCCCCTTCCACCAGAGAGAGGGTGCCCTGTATTTTCTACGTGTGAGCCTATATCAAGCAGCTTGCTCAAGTGTCAGTGGTGGTTGTCTTCAGTCCAGAGTGACAGGCCAGCACTAGCCATTGGCAGGACAGGGCCCTGGGGAAGCACTGTGATCTTAGCATCAGGAGCCTGCCGTTCGAGAAGTGGTAGGGGCTTCCCAGGGCTCCCCAGGCCCCACATCCTGCCCCTGCCCTCCAGGCACATCCCTTTCCATGCTCTGGGGGAGGACCACATGGCAGAGGTCCTGTCGGGAGTCTCTGGGGCACCCCTCATCGTCCCGCCCTCAGTCCCACTGCCGCTGGCCCAAATTCCAGCAGGGACGCCTGGCTGGGGCTCTTTGTGAGAGAGGAGGCCAAATTTTGTGCTCTGCGCGACAGCAAGCGGGTCACTGACTCCATTGCACACGCTGGGCCTGCCCCCTTGTCCTCCAGCGCCCCGAGCAGGACTGGCACACATGGTGGCACTGAGCATACCCATGACACGGTGCAGTCACTCACTGGCAGGCCCGTCTTCTCTTCAGGCCCACAGAGGCCGCCAGCGCTGGGCAGTGGGAATCAATCAGCTTTGCTGCCTCTCCAGAGCCCACAGGACAGCCAGGGACCATCACTGCCTCTTCCAGACAAGGGATCTATGGCCTGGGGCACCGAGTGCCCTACAGGAGCCAGTCTGGGGCCCAGCCCTCAACCCACGGAGTGGCACAGCCATCACAGTGCCCATTGAGGAACTGCCAGCTGACTCCACCCAGAAAACCAGCACCTTTGGGGCGGGCTTCCTGGGTGGTTATGATGTGCACTGGTTTTAGGACATCAACTGAGCCCTTCTACCCCCATCCCAGTGTACCCACTGCCCCAAGTTCTCTGCAACAGCTCTATGTCCTCATCATTGTTAGGTGTCGTCAGTCATTTCCAACTCCATATTACAGAGTGGAACTGCCCCCGTAGGGTTTCCAAGGCTATGATCTTTATGGAAGCAGACTGCCACATCTTTTTCTCGCAGGAGAGCCGCCGGTGGGTTCAAACCGCTGACCTTTCCGTTAGCAGCTGAGTGCTTAACCACTGTGTCACCAGGGCTCCTTAATAGCTGTACAGTGTTCCTTTTCCAGATTACATACTTTAACCAGTATCGTGCATCCTACGTTTTTTCTTAAGATAAAAATCCTAGAAGTGGAATTACTGAATCAAGGGGTCTGATACATTTTTACAAATTACCCTTTAGAAAGGTGTACACCAACCTTTATGAGCATGTCTGTTTCATTGCAAGCTCTGTGAAACATACCAAAATAAAAACACGAACGGGGTTTTAGTGTTTTTTTTTTTTTTTTTGCTGTTTGTCAGGTGAATAAGTGAATTTTCGATGTCTGTATTAGCACAGAGGTTTATGTGCTCCTTGGCCAGGGGTATTTCTCCGTGTGGGAGCTGCTGGCGGACCCTGGCCCAGACGGTGGTGGAGGCCAGGATTGCGGTGGTGGCCTGGCTCTGTGGGGCATGCAGTCCTTGGGTTCTGGAAGGAGAGTGGCCCTCAGCAGCCTGTGTGTCTGCTTCTTTACAGAACTGTGAGACCTTCAGCAGCCTCAGCTGCCTGAGCACCGGGATGGAGGACTGTGGCCCCCCAAGCCCCTTCACCCTCCATGCCGGCAGCACCCGCTCCTGGACCACCTTGCTCTCAGCCTCCTCTGCTGGCACTGGGGGCAGGACCCCGGCCGGCACCCCAGTCCTCCAGCCACCACCCCATTCCTTCGATGAGCATCTTGCCAGCAAAGAGGAGCTGTCCTGCGAGGATGCGGATGGCTGTGCCCTGGACGAGGACCGCGGCCGGAGGGAGGAGCCAACCTTGGCCTGGCAGGACTGCAGGGCGGCAGGGAGTGGCCTCTGCTCCCTGGACGGCGAGTTGGACATTGAGCAGATAGAGAACAACTAGGGCCACGGGCCCTGGCTGGGCAGGGGATGCGTCAGGATCCACGGCCTCCGTCTGGGCACCAGGTGGGCGCGCAGAGGGCAGGGAGCCTCACTCCTGGGCCTGACGCAAGTTTCCCTGAAAGGCGTCAGGCCCAGAGGAGTCAGCCTTCTGCCCCTATGAGTGCTGATCAGTCCCCACCGCCCCGCATCCCCGCGCTGACTTGGCCCAGCCACCGTGGAATGTACCAGCCTCTCATCATGGACTTGGGTCCATGCAACTACTGTAGCCGACAGAGCAGCTTTGGGTTTGGGTCTTTTTTACCCCATTCTTCTCATGGGACGTTGACCGTGAGCACCCCAACACCCTGCGCTGGCTTTTGTGTCATTTCCCAGCCTATCTCAGGGCTGGGCCAGTGCTGCCTGGCTGTGTCCGGGGCTGCTCAGCCTCTGCTCAGGTTCCGTCTGGGGAGTCAGCCACAGCTTCTCTTATTCCCTTTCATTCTGTGCCTTCTCTCCCAGGTCTCCCCGCTTCAGCTAGGGGTGGTTTGGGAGATGCTTCCTTCTATAGTAACACCAGAACCATTTGGCCTTAATTCCAAGGGTGGGAGGCAGAGTTCCTGGGTGCCAGGGCCCAGCCTACCAAGGCTGGGGAGCAAGCAACCTGGGGGGCTTGTTAGAGGCTGTCCACTTTGGGGGGAAATTTGGTGCAACTGTTTACTGGAAGGACAGGCCCACTCCCAGCTCCTGGGCAGCACACTGCCATGGTGTGAGAGCCCCACCTGTGGCCCCGTAGCCAGAGGCAGGCTGTTTTCCTGCTCCTGCTAGGGGTCACTTCAGCAGGGTCGGTGGATGGTGGCCATTCTCCATGGCTAGCCAGTCACCAGGTACCAGCTCAGTCAATCCAGGGCGCCCTCCTGAAAAGCTCTCAGGATGCTCTGCCCATCTCAGGGCTGGGGGGGGGTCTGTGGAGAGGCCTTGGGGCGGGGGGCCCAGGATGGGGTGGCCTCTGGCTAGCCCTCCCCCGAGTATTAAAAGCACATTTTCCTTTGTTCTTGGGCTTAATCAAGGTGTACCCCCCAACTCAAGACAAGCCCCCCTTTCTCACTGCAGGGAGGAGAGTATTTCTGCATGCTGCTTCCCTGCTGTAGCCCAGGCCCCCACCTGCAGACCCCGGGGCCTCCACAGCTCGGCCTGCAGACACTCCACAGGGCTCTGCTGTCCAGGAACTTGGCTTTTGGCTAACCGGGCATCTCCGCAGACAATAGCAGTTGGGCAACCTGACCAGCGAGTGGCTAAAAATAACCAGTGTGCCCCTGGAGGGCACTGACACCTGATACAGGCCCTTCTGGAGTCCCTTTGCTCCTGCTCACTTCCGCTGACGAGAGCTCCTCCATCCCACAGGCTGAGGACCCACGTCCTCACCTTCTTTTTCCTAAAGAAGACCCTGTTGGGGAAACTGCTTTTATCTCTGCTTTTTACTACATCAGAAGGGTGGCATCTCAGAGTTGCCTCTTAAAGTCAGCCCCCAGTCCAGTGGCTCAAAGGCATGTTGAAAATCTCAGGCAGGGGGGCCTGGGCAGGTGCCTCTGTGCTGTGGCCTCCAGCAGGAAGACAGGGCTCCCACTGAGGCACGTCCACGTGGGACCCTGGACAGCCAAACCAGGGAGCAGGTGGCCCTGTGGACAGGGTCATCTCCCTCGTCACCCACCGTTCTTAGAGCAGGCCCAGAGGAGGGGGTGGTGGTGGGTGGGCCTGAGAGAACATGCTGGGCTGGTCCTCCTGGCCTCCAGGGCGCTTATAGGCCCAAGGCAGGGTCCTGGCCCTTTCCAGCACTCAGCTGTTCTTGGCTGTTCCTGCCCCCCAGAGCTCGTAGCCCACAATAGTAACCAGGGGGGAGAAGGCGTGTCCTTCTGCTCAGAGAAACAACGGCCCTTCAGTGGTTTCGTTGTTTTGATGGGAGTAGACCCCATCTGGAAAGTGCTCCCACACCGCCCAGAGGGCCTGTGCACGTGGTCTGGACTCTGGGCACCAGGAGGTCCCCTCCGGAGCAGCAGCCCCCAGCAGGGGAGTCCTGTGGACAAGACTGTGCAGGAGTCCCACTTTTGTCAGGGCGCTACCTTCCACAGCTGACTCCCCGGAGCCCCTCCTCTGAGGGCCCAAGAGGAGGCTCACAGCCCCGAGGGCAGTGTGTTGGGCCCTCCGCCTGCCTGGGTGTGACCTGTGCACACAGTCCCCACACTCACCCCAAAGAGCTGGGCCTGGCCGCGGTCAGGGTGCCTACGGTTTACAGGATTGCAGACCCTCTTGCCTTACCGTGGCCACGGGGGGTGGGGGGGGTGGGGAGGGCAGGTTTGTGCTGACAACACACACGGATTTTCATTCTCAGAAAGCCTTACTTTTCAACAAAGTTTTTGTAGCAGAAAAGTTTTGTGAATTTGTATGCCGAAAGAAAATTTAAATAAAGGAAAAAATCTACGTTAAAAAGAAAACAAACCCAGATTTCCACACAGGTCTCCTAGTGGGAGGCGGGTGTGGATTTCCAGGGTTGGCTGTCTGCAGGGAGCGTCGTCAGTGCAGTGCGGGACCGCGGGCGGTCACCTGACCAGGCAGTGACAGGCTTGGCTTGAGCCGCCTCGGGAAGGCTGTCTCGGCGGGGACGGTGCCGCATCTCACCGTGTGCACACAGGGTCAATGAAAACCCTGCCTCTTTCCACCCCAGCCTGCGTCAAGGTCTCGCTGTAGCCTAGGTAGGGTAGTCCTCTTCTAGCATAGTCTCTTTGGCAGACAAGTTGTGTTTTCTGTGCGTCAAGAGGCATCCCGGGGCCTCAGGTGACTGCCAGGAGGCCTGCGAGGGCCGTGTCGGGCTGTTCCGACTCCTGTGTCACCCTGGTGAGAGGGGTGGTGGCCGGAGCATGTGGAGCTGGGACAGCTGCCGGGGCCCCACTGCGCCTGGGCGGTGATGCCACAGACAGCCGACATGGGCCTGCCATGACTCTTGCACTAGGCCAGCTCTAGTCTCAGGAATTTGCTTGTTACTTTTACTGTGTAAATAAACCTCCTGGTTCCATACCTGACACAGGGAGTGGCTGTGTGCTTTTTGTGGAGGCAACAAACGCTGGCCCCTCTGCCCACCCGAGCGTTGCTCTGGGTGGGGGCCAGAGCCTGAACCCTTGGCCGCCAGCGAGCCTCAGGGTTAATGTCTGAAATGGGGATGACAGACATCTCAGAGCTATCAAGAAGCTCTAGTGCTGGACAGTGGTGGCCATGCAGTGTGTGGTTGGGGGCCCTTCTAGAGGCCGGCAGAGGGGGTGGCATGTGTATGACGAACAATGTGAAACCCACATGAAGTTGTTTGTTTCAGATTACTAAGTGAGCACAATTAAGCCTGTGCATGCCGTGCTTACGGTGAATGTACCCCTGTCTGTGTTGGGGGGGAGGAGCCAGGGGACCCCAGGACAGCAGAGCAGAGACAGCCCCTCCATGCAGTTTCTGGGTCAGGAGCGGGCAATGGAGTCTGCTTTTCCCAGAGCCCTTGTGAGTGCCTCGCTCAGTCCTCAAGGCCTTGCACCTGTTTGTTCCAGGCCATGGGGTGGCCATCTGCCACCAATCCACCAGGTAGCTGAGGAGGTGGTGGTGCAGGCCGGCTGCCCATGAGGGGAGCACGGTGAGGGTGCGAGAGCATACAGCCCACCTGTGCATATTCCTGGGTACATCCCCACTCATGCCTGGCCCTCCAGATCGGGGCCTGGTTAGCCAAGCTCAAGAGGAGCAGAACGGCTGATCGCCCTCTAGGACAGGTGAGGGCATGTGTTTGGAGGTAACAGGCGCAGGGGGCTTCCATGACTCCCCAGGGGTAGGGCCAGACTTCAGCCCCCAAAGAATCGTTTCCTATCTTAAGAGGACACCAGTGCCCAGGTACACCCCAGAAGTCACAGCCCCCACGGCCATCACAGGCCACTCCCATTGCAGGAGCTCAGGGGAGTTTGGGGGCAGCATAGTGGAGAGTACTAGAAGGGGCATGGGAAGTGGTGAGCTGCCTCTTAGCCTTGGGTGAGTCAGTTTCTCTCTGTGTACCTCAGTTTCTTCATCTGTAAAATGGGGCAAATGATAACACCCATCTCCTTCCACCCCTGCAGCTCTGAGGGCTGCCTTGTTCTCTGCCCAGACCCAGCAGGGGTCTTCACCCCAGGAGCTGCCCTCTGACACCCCACCCTCCCCATCCCACTCCTGGGACAGCCCCTGAAAGGGGCTAAGCCTGTCCAGGGAGAGAGAACCATTCTCCTTTTTAAGAGGGATAGACTCCTGACAGGAGGGCAAAGGAGAGACAAGGTCAACCAGACCCACAGGACACACCAAGCCAGACACTACAGTTGTATCCCCGTCCTGTGCCCCACAGGGCTGGTGACCACAGCCTGTGCCTGCCTGGTGAGCCTGACTTGTCACTCTCTGATAAGCCGCAGTTCGGGGACTCGGTCAAGGAGTGAGCAATGTGCACCTCATCCCACCGATGGCCAGGCGCCTCCTCCCTCACATGCCAATGGCACCCACCCAGCCAAGCTGGTCGGTGGCCTGCCCAGCAAGGCCACACATCCCCATCTGCCTGGGCCACCGTGTAGGGGACACAGGTTTCAGCACCCAAGGCTTGATCCCCGTCCGCCTCAGTGCAGTGGAATCCTCGGACCAGGGCCCACGACTTCTGTTTCAAGACATCATATCCCAAGACTTACCAACAGCTTCTGAGTTGGTTTAAAGGAGAAACAGAGCAATCAAATTATCCAGCCAGCTGATGGCTTTTGAAACCCAAGATGTAGATTGGGAGTGAATTTGGTCCCAGAGGCCTCTGGGGGAAGGCCACCTTGCACCCTGGTCTGGAGACTGCTGCCCGCCACGCCAGGCCACGGCTGCCCCATGGGAAGAGCAGTGCCAGCCTCTGCCCAGGGGGGCCTAGGTTAGCTCCCTGCCTCTCTGGCCTCAGTTTCCCCTTCTGTTAGACAAGGGCTGGAGCAAGAGGCGACTCAGTGTTCAAGCACATGGAGGGCCAGGGAGGGGTGCCTGAGCCCCTGCCCTCCTCCCCACATGGGCCCTTCCCAGAAGTCAAAGCCCAAGTTGGCCGCTGTTCAAAGGCAGTTTATTTAACCATGAGCTTCCTCCTCCTGCATACACTGGTCATGACACATTCACTCCTGTCAAGTTATAAAGTGCCCTCTGGGATGCAGCCTCGATGCCACAGGTTAAAATGCCAGCTGAGGAAGCCGGTGGTCTTGGGGATAAGGGAGGTGGGGGGCTGGGGTTGTCTGGGTGGGTGGGCAGAGTGCTAGAGAGCCACTGGGCATTGGTGGGGGGTGGGGGTGGGCAGGGGTGGTGGGCAGGGTCTTTGGGTGGTAGGCAGGGGCACTGGGCTGTGGACAGGATCCCTGGGTGGGGGCAGGGGCACTGGGTGGCTCTGGCTACCTGGCTTGTGCTGAGGAGGCCCTGGGCTTTCTCTAGGCTTCTCACTCAAATCCAAGCAGTGTTTGATACAGGGGCAGTGGGCAAAGGCCCCTGGAACCAATCAGGTGGAGTTCATAGCATTTCAAGGCCCAGGTGCAAGTGGGAGCTGTGAGGGAATGGCCTCGGCCTCGGGGATGTAGGACTTGCCCAGAGTCCGCAGGCCAAGGCAGCTCCAGCCCATGCTCAGAAGGTGCTCCCCCCAGCCCTCTCTGGGGGCAGCCATGGTCTCGGCTCAGGCAGGGAGCAGGCCACCAGACCAGGAGCAAACTGTGCCTGGGGGCCTCGGGCACGATGGGCAAGGAGGGAGGGAGGAGGGGTCAGCAGAGGGAGACCTGGCGCCCACCCGCCCAGGACAGAGGGCAGAGGGCAGTTTGTCTGGTGGGTGGAGGGGCAGGTGGCGCACGGTGGTGGCTCTCCAGAGACCCTCAGGGGTCTGCGTGCTTCAGGAGCAGGTTCACAGCCTCTGCGAGGTTGTCCACATACCCGTCGGCCTGCACCTCTGGGTGGTGCTCGTCGCTGGGCCTGGGGAGCAAGGCAGGAGTTGGTTAGAGGTGACCCCAGGTTGACCCACTGAATCCACAGCCTGGTAGCCCTGCCAGCACCTGGTCACCAGGGTGTCACCATGGCGTTCACGATCTTGTAACACCTGTCCCCAACATAGCAGGGGGCATCTCTGTGGGTCTGGGCATCGCCAGGCAGGGCTTGTCCAGCAGTGGCTTAGGGGAGTAGAGGCCCTGCCCCGGAAGCCTTGTTGGTACCCAGCCTCAAGGTTCTATTGAGAACCCCTTGGGGGAAGCACCTCCCCCAAGGTTCCAGGCACCCCCCTCATGGCACACATGCCTCCCTGACTGCTGGGCACTGTTTCCTCCACCTGGAGACCGCCCACGCCCCTCTTACCAGGTCTGGCTCCAGTGCAGAGTGACTGCTGGCCCCTCTGCCTGAGCCATCTCCAGCAGGAGCAGCAGCCCCAGGAGAGCCAGGATATAGGCCTGCATTATGCCCCCAAAGGGATGCTCCCTACAGCCCTGCACCTGGCCTGGCACCTAGCAAGAGGAGCTCAGGACAGGGCTGGAGGATTCCTGCAGAGCCCACCCCAGGAGGAGACAGGGAGCCTTCCCGCCCAAACCCTCGGGGCCTGCCCTGCCCAATAGAGGAGGCCCCGTGCTCTTCACACAGTCACTCATGGCTGGGACTTGAAGGGGGCTGGAGCCCCCCAAAACTTTGTTCATTCACCAAATATTTCCTGAGGTCCGGCTGGAGGTCTGTGGGTCCACAGGGCACGGGGCCCTGCATGGAGGCGCGTTGAGGGAGGGGCTTCCAGGTAGAAACCTGTGAGCAGGGAGGGGAGGGACACCCCAGGGAGGTGGGTGCTGTAAATGTCACAGGGAGGGCTGGGCTCGAGGGGGCAGGAGGCCAGGCATGTCCCTGAGTCCAGACAGTGGTGTGAGGAGTGTGGACTTCACCCCCGGGGGTGAGGGGTAGCCTGGGGCGGGGGAGCTCTGAGCCGGGGAGTTGCTCCCACCCAGGGAGGCCTCACTAGAGCTTAGCAGGTGGGGGGCCAGAGTGGGGAACAAACCTCACCATGTGAGGGGTGTTTTTGTGGCCCCAAGGGCCGACCCCAGCCCCCCAGGAATTGCAGAAACCACCCCTCCAAGTAGCCTCTCAGAAGCCCCCAGGCCGAGGTGTGCTGGTACCCAGGTCCCACTTAGGGCCACAGGGAAGGGGGCCAGCGCACCCAGACACCTGTGTCAGACCTGTTCCCGTCTGACCCCCAACTTCTCTCTCCACACAGTATGCTGGTGCCCTCCCCCCAGCTGAGATAAAGTCTCCCCACACACCCCACCCACCCTACCCACTTTGTCACAGAAGTCACCGTCCGATGGAATGGAATTCTCCCCCCATAACAGAAGGTGCTCTGTAATGAGATCCCGCAGGCTGTACTCCACACACCTCACCTCACCTCGCCCAGGTGTTTATGTATCGTTTAAACTCAAGACACCATTAAAGAAAAGCTCGCGTTAGCAGCCAGAAGTTTTGGACTTCATGTCTTAATTACAAGATGCTGCGGTGAGAGGACCGGCTCAGGGCCTGCCCCAGGCCTGTTCCGTCAAAGCCCCCAGGGAAGGAGAGGACCCCATTCCACGGCTGCCAGGGACCTGTGACCATGAGGCTCCAAAGATGCCACCAAGAAATCTGATGAAGATGTACCCTTTGGTGGTGGACACAGAAGCAGAGGGGGTGATGCAGAAAGAGCCTGGGCACCTCTGTGGCTGCAGCGGCCCTTTGGACTGGGCGGGATGTGGTGACCAAGGTGGCAGAGGGAGAGGAGGGGGCGGTGGGGAGATAAAGGGACAGAGAGAAACACGCACAGGGCAGGGAAGACAGAGACAGAGAGGGAGAGGCAGGCAGAGAGAAGGAGAGTGAAAACAGAAGGGTGGTCAGAGACAGGGGGATAGGGTCAGAGACGCAGACGGAGGAGGGTGGGGAAGAGCAGAGAAGGAGGAAGACCTCGATAGGCATGGGTAGAAAGGGACAGAGAGGACACAGGGCTGGGGAGAGACAGACCAGAGTCACCCAGGTGGAGAGCAGGCTGTCTGTGTCCCTGAGAGCACCCCTTTGCCTGCAGTGACTTGGGGAGGCCCCCTTTCCCTGCACCTCATGGGCTCAGCTGAGGCTTGGGTGGCGCCTGAAGGAGAGAGAAGGGTGGGGGTCTGAGGGCGTTTATAGGGGCCTGGAGGGGTCATGTTCCTCCCTCTTCTGCTCCTGCCCCTCCCTGTGGGAACTCACGTGGCTCCCTGCTGCCCCGTCACAGCCCAGCTCTTGAAGAGCAGTCCGCCCTGGCCGGGCCCCACCAGCTGCCTGTCACCCAGAGCCAGCCTGCTGCTCCTCAAAAGTCCCCTGCTAGTCCATACTCCATGCCTTTGTCCACGTAGTGCCTGGAATGCCCTTCAGACCTGGTCTACCTGCAAACTCCTACACATCCTTCAAAACCCCACCCAGCTGTCCCCATCTTGACACTATGCTCCTTCCCCCAGGGTGAGTTTCTGAGCACACACCCGTGCCACTGTGGCAGGGTCCTCCTTCACCTGCCAGTGCCTTTGCTGTCCTGGGCTTCTGGAGGGAGGGCTAGGCTTCTGCCTCCAAGGGCCCCCACGCAGGCGCCCAGGCAGTGTCCTCTGAGGAAGTGAACAAAAGCCCCCACCCTGGCGGCGTCACTGATGTTAGTTATTCCTCCCCCTCATGCCTTGGGAGCAGAAGGAAACAAGGCCCTTCTGTGCCAGTCAGCCAGGGTCCTTCATAGCACGGTCTTTGTAATGGTCCAAGGAACATGGCGGCTGGACCTGGCATCAAGGCCAAGCAAAGGCTCTCTCCATGCCCCCATCTCTTGGGCACACATGGAGGCCAACACCTCCTTCCCTGGCTCTGCTGACCACTGGGAGACGGGACAGTGACCCCTCAGGAATTCAAGGGGTCAGCGGTGCCGCCCTTGGAGGACCCAGCAGGGGTGCACGTCACCCTCCCAACCCCCCATCCACTCCCACACAGGGAGGGGCACATGTCATTGTACATGACTGTTTTGGAAGGGCTGACTGCATGCCGCAGGCAGCTGAGAGGGTTAGTGCGGGTAGCATACTGGCATGGGCATTCAGGGGGTACTGGGGGTGGACTGGCCCGGGGTATGGCCATGGGGGGTCTGGGGCGACTGGCCCTCAGCACAGGCATCAAGGAGGTGCTGGGGGCAGACTGGCCCTGGGCATGGGTATGAGGGGGGTAATGGGGGTGGACTGATGCTGGGCACAGGCACCAGAGGGGGGTTGACACCAGTTCGGACAGTGCTGACGCAGTTGGAGGAAAGGACAGAGGGCATCCATTCATGGGTAAAGGATGTCCCACTGGGGAGCGGTCTGCACAGTTGTTCAGAGGGTCCGGGCCACAGCTCAGCCTTACATACATGCTGGGAGGACACTGGGAGTGGGTGGGGAGAATGCCCACCCGCCCATGGGTCCATGATTTACCGAAGGCCGACTCTGTGCCTGGCACATGACCACTCGCCACTGACCATGGTTCCTGCTGCCCCCCTGTTGCTGCTGCCCACCACCTGCACACTGTCCAGACGGCAGCTTGCTGGAGTCCAGTGGGGCAGGCAAGAGCCAGGATGGGACAGACTGTGGACCTGTGACCTGCTAGTGGGATGGCTAGGTGGGGAGTCAGCAACACATCTCAGGCTGGCCTGACCTACGTGGGACCCGGTCTGGGTGGGGGGAGCGGGGGAAGGGGGCAGAGCAGGCCCAGACTTTGGCAGACACCTTCGTGCCTTTCAGGAACCACCAGGAGTGGCTCCTTCTTCGCCAGGGCATGGGCTCGTGGGCACACAGGAATGCTGACCTGGCCTCTCCAATAGGGTGACCAGTGTGGAACAGCAGCAGTCCTGGGGCTCAAGGCTGCACAGGTGGCCAGCATTCCCCAGGCCCTAGGCCCTCCTGCTTGACTGTCCAGCCTTAGCCAAATGCCCGGTGGTTCAGGGGCCCAGCCTCAGAGTCCTGTCCTCACAAAGGTGCCCTGGCCCAGGGTCTTGCACAGTCTGCCCTCAGTCCCAGCCTGGGTCTGAGCATCGAAGCCAGGCTGAGGGCAGTGAGGGCCGAGCAGACCTTGCATTCCAGCTCAGGCCCAGGGGGGAAATCTCACACCCGACCCCGGCGCCGGCTGCCTGGGGCCACGCTGCCCACAGGGAGGACACTGGGCTGTTTACAGCATGTTCAGCCAGGTGGCACCTTGTCAACCAGAACCAACCCCCCCCCCCCATGCCAGCTGTTCCCTGTGCGGCTCTCACTGCCCCTCGACACAGGCATCAGGTCGGGGGCAGCGGGGGAGGATGCTGAGATCAGCCAGGACCCGCTGAAAACAAGCCAGTGGGGATGCTCAGCCATCTGCCAGCATGCTGGCCATCTCAAGAGACTCCCTCTTGCTGACACATGAGGCCCCTTAAGTCCCTGTCCCTGGCTGGAGCTCAGGGCAGCTGTGGAGCCCCACCTAGAGACCTCTGCCCAATTCACACTATAAGGCCACAGTCGCAACCCAGTGGCCCCTGGTCGTGTCTGGTTTAGCCCACAGGGTGCTTTTTAAGAATGGAAGCTGGATATGTGACTTCCTTTGAAGAACTGGAAGCTCCAGTAACACCGGGCTGGCATTCTACAGGTGATGATGAGCTGATGCAGGCAGCAGCTGCCCCTGGAGTGTCAGAATTCTTCTCTATTGTCTCCCTATTGTGACACCTGGCCTGCCCCTGGAGAAATCAGAATTTGTTACCCTGCCCTATAGCTTTGGCTATCTCGTCCATTCCCTGGAGAACACATTGCCTCCTCCAGGAAGCCTACCCTGAAGCCTCCCCCAACCCTACAGTGAGGGACCCACAGCACCTGGGTTGACCACATCAGAGTACCAGACACTTTACTGCAACTGCCTTGTTACCTGTCTGATGCCAGACTGTGAGGTCAGGGACATCCCTTCGGGGTCCTTGTGCTCCTGACCAGGGTCTTGCCCCTGGTGGAGACAGGAACAGTTGGCCAACTGCCTGAGCAGCCTGAAGGTGGCCTCTGTCCTCCCGATCACGCGGGGCTGTGCGTCACGCCCCAACATCTGGCTGCTGGGAGCCCGAGCCAACCAGGAACTGTGTGTGGGGGCAGCCGTCTCCACAAGCCGAGGGGTGGCAGGGCAGTTAGTGGCTGGGCAGAATGGCCATGCTCACCCAAGGTCCTGGCCTCACCCTCCCAGTCTTTTCTGGAGAACAAGCTCTAGCCAAAGGGCCACACACAATCAGGGTCTCTCGACCTCCTTGGGGAGCCAGTGCCTGAGTCGCCCAAGTCCCTAAGCCCTCAATCTGGGTCACAGTTGCCAAGCCATGTTCTGCAGAACCACTGACCAGGACACGACACCCACTCCTCTCAGCCCCACACCGTGAGAGCTGTGAAGATGCCTGCCACCTGCCCAGGGCCCAGGCCTAGCCAGGGCCATCCCTGCTTCCCTGGTGATCTGCCCAGCTGAATGGAGCCCTCAGAGGCTGACTCCTCAAAGCTGCTTGCAGCTCTCTGGGTCTGCTGACAAAGGGGGCTCCCATACCCCAAGACGGCCCTTGAATGGAAGTGGTTGCTTGATCGGGGTGGGCAGACAGACAAGTGTGCCCTGGATCAGAGTGGACAGACAGGGTGGGTGACAATCAGAGGCTCCAGGCACTCTCCTGATCAGGGGCCTCCTGGCAGCTCTGGCCAGCAGGGGTGAAAAGGTTCCCAGCTCCTCCTAGGAAACACACTGGGCTCCGTACCTAGAGAGAAGGTCGGAGTCCAGAGAGCCCAGTATCTCAGGAGGGGCTTCCCCCAAGGGGTTCTTTACAGAACCCTGAGGCTGGGTACCAACGAGGCTGCCAGGGCAGGGCCTCTGCTCCCCTCAGCTGCTGCTGGACAAGCCCTGCCTGGCGATGCCCAGACCCACAGAGATGCCCCTGGCTGTGTTGGGGACAGGTGACGAATGGCACACTCTTGACTCTGCTGAGAGCAGTGCAGCCACGGTGGACACTGGCCCAGCCTCTGTCCCCTCAGCCTGCCCTCGGCCCCTTCTCCAGGCCAGCTGGACACACTGGTCACCATAGTGTTCACGATCTTGTGTCACTGAGCACTCCCCCGGGGGACATGGCCACCCCCGTCATACAGCCAACCACATGGAGGTTCAGAGAGGTCTAGAGCCCAGCCTGGGGGCACAGGGCCAGCACAGGGGGCTTAGAGGGGTCCGGGACCCTGCCCGGGGGCACAGGACCAACGCAGGGCGGGTCTTAGAGGGATCCAGGACCCTGCCCCGGAGCACAGGGCCAGGATGGGGGCACTCAGAGAGGTCCGGGGCCGTGCCTGGGGCCACAGCACCAGCACACAGGTTCTGTCTCCCTCCCCGGCTGGGCTGGAGGCACCCACAGCCTTCTCCAGGCCCAGCAGGGGCAGAGGCCTGGTGAGCAGGTGGTGGGGCGGCCCCTAAAGGCTTGCTTCTATAGAGGGTCAGGCCTGCTGGGGCAGCATCTGGCCTCCAGGCAGAGGAGCCTGACAGCTGCTCATAATATTTTGATAAAAACATGTTGAGCACCTGGCCTGTGTTTAGATTAAAAAGATCTGGCCCAGCCCCTCGCAAGCTGCTCTGCAACGGCCACTTCCTCTGATAAGTCCCCACAGGGCACAGGGCAGGGAGCCGCTCACAGAAATGCTGCCCACCCCCGCCCTTTGAGGCCAGCCCATGTAGCAGGTGGGAGACCCCATGTCTAGGCCTATCACCAGGCTTGCACACACACACACACACACACACACACCAGGTTCTCCCTGAGGTGGCTCAGGAGAAGGGGGGCATGGATCCCTCTCAGTGCTCAGTGGCTAGACCTAGGGTGCTGGTGTCTCAGTCTCATTCATTCCTAGGATTGGGGTCGTGGCACTCTCCCTATCTCTTCCCAAGCTGGCTTTGGCCTGGGGTTTCTTGGGCATCAGCAATGAACACTGATTGGGGTTATTCTGGGCAAGGTGCTGCGTGGGTACTGCCTCACACTGTCCTGGGAGGCACCACTATCCACTCAGCTCAAAGGGCCTCCACCTGGTTTGTGTGTGGGGCAGGATGTCTCCTGAAGCTAGGATCCCACTCACGGCACCCCACCACTCCCCATGGGCCCAGCAGCGCCTCCCAGGGGGCTGCACAGGGCCTCCCCACATGCAACCCTCATTTCTGGCAAGTGCAGCCAAGCTTTAAAATGCACAGTCATCAACTCCATGGCCTCGCAGGACTCATGGGGACTTCCTCCTTCTCTGTGAGGTGTTACCTATTTGGCACAAGGATGAAACCAGGTTGTTCACAAGGAGGCCCAATGGCCACTGAGCACATGGATGGGGGCAGGGCATCATGAGTTGCCAGGCAAACGCAAAGTCAGGGCACAATGTGACCCCAGCCCATCCCCAAGCAGGGTGGCAACAGTGACATCTGGCCATTCCAAGTGCCGGCAGTGATGTGGAGCCACGGGAACACCCACATACTGCTGCTGGGGATGCAAACCGGTGCGGGCACTCTGGGAAAAAGCTCAGCAGGTGTCTCCTGACAAGCTAAGCACCAGATGCCTTGTGACCTAGCAGTTCCACTCCTGCATGTGTGCCCAAGGGGGGGGGGGTGTTCACTGGAAACAACCCAAATGCCCATGAACAGTAGAAAAAAACCCAAACCAAACTCACTGCCGTCGAGTCATTCCAACTCATAGTGACCCTACAGGACAGAGCAGAACTGCCCCACAGAGTTTCCAAGGAGTGGCTGGTGGATTTGAACCGCCGACCTTTTGGTTAGCAGCCGAGCTCTTAACCACTGTGCCACCAGGGCTCCAAAGCCTAGTTCCAGTGTGGCCAGCCGTGGAATGGGGTCCTCTCCTGCCCTGTCAGCTTTCTGGGGCCTTTGGTGGAGCAGGCCTGCGGCCTCACCGCCGCCCTGCACGTGGTAGCAACTTGTAGCTAAGACATGAAGTCTGCAGTTTCCGGCTGCGTGTTGGCTAGCGGCAGCCGCCGCTAATGCAAGCCTTTCTTTAATGGCTTCTTGAGTTCAAACGATGCTTAATTAAATGTGACTGGCCAGGTACCTGAGGTGTGCGCGGTGCAGCTTTCGGAATCTCATTATAGAGCACCTTCTGTTATGGGGGGGCACCTTCCGTTCCGGGGTGGGGAGTGTTGTTCCTCAGCTCGGGATTCCAGTCCATCCAGCAGTGACCTGGACAGTGACCTCTGTGATAAAGTGGGTGGGGTGTGGGGAGAATTTTGCTCAGCTGGGGGCGGGACATGAGCACACCTTGGAGAGATAAGTTGGGGGCCAGAGGGGAACAGGTGGGAGCTGCACAGGGCAGGACAGGTGTCCAGGTGGGCTGGCCCACCCCCTGTGGCCCTCCTAAGTGGGACCTGGGTACCTAGCACATGACGGTCTGGGAGGGCTCCCCACCAACAGCAGAAGGGATAAATGGATTGTGCTCTGTTCACACGATGAAATGCCACGAAGCAACAGACAGAACAAGCCTCTGCTACACACGCACCACAAAGGAAACAACTGAAAGAGGCCCGACTCAAAAGATCCCTGCACGGGAGCCCACAACTACAAGTTCAAGATCAGGAAAGATTGAGGGTGACAGAAGTGAGACAGGGGCCCCTGTGCAGGAGGGTGCTAACCGGGAAGGACAGGAGGGCGCTGACTGGGAAGGGCTCAGGAACTCCAGGCATTGGGAACGTTCTGTGTCTTGATCTGGGTGGTTGTAATTGGGCATATTCTTATGTAAAAACGTATCAAGCCTGGTCAGCCTCTGTCCAGGGAAGCCTTCTCCTCTCTGTACTCTGGGGTCTCCATTCATAAAACGAGGAGTGTTCTAACTGGTCCTCTCTCTCCTCTCCCCTCTGTGGTATGAGCATCCCACCTCAGGGGCCAACCAGAGACGAGGCAGACACAGGCCTGGGACAGGCAGACTCAGGGAGGGGGCCCAGGACAGGCGTGCAGTGTGGGCAGGCCGGCGAAGGTCCCAGAGGCTGAGTAGAATTTCAAAGGCCACGTTTAATGGGCCCCATTCCAGGACTTTATTGTTCAATTCCAATCCTGCACGTAACAGGTCTCTGAGGATGCCTCTGAGATGGGGGTGAAACAGTCATGTCCTCCTCGGTGGCCACTGTGCCCCTCCTGGTGCACCTGCCTACCCAGGCTGGCCCAGAGGACGGGCTGAGACTATCCCACTGCAAAGCGTCCAGGCCCACCCTGCAGAAGCAGTCACTCCACAGGGTCGTGTGATGGTCAGGGGACCCTCCACAGGGGGACTCGCTCCATCATAAAGAGGCAAGCCGGCCTTGTTAAATGAGACAGTAAATGAAACATTTTAATGTGGGCACTGTGCTGCTGAGCCCCCATTGTGAGGGGCCCGAGTTAATGGCCTGCCACCATCCACCATCAGGGTCTTCTAGCGCTAACGGGGTAGAAGACGCTGCGCCCAGCTCCACTCACGCCCGTCTGGTGATGTTGGCCTCCAACCCGGGACCCAGGAAGGACGTTCTGTGGCAGGCAGGGAGCAGGCCCCACTGGCTGTGCTCAGAGGTCAGCTCCTCCTGGCCACCCTCACAGAGGGTCAGTGAGACCGGGGGAAGGGCCTGTCTACAGCAGTATGCGCAGCCCCCACGCTGAGCAAGTGACTTCCCCTTTCTGAGGCTCATTCAGGTGACATCTGGATGAGACCAGGGGCTGCTCACGGTCAGCCAGTTGGGGAGATCCCCAGGAGTGGTCAGCATGTGAACGATGGTGACGAAGCAGGTGGGTGGCCCAGGAAGCTCGAGAAGGGCCAAACCATCGAGGGACAACGAGGAACCTTTCATGTGAAACAGACACACTGGTTCATGACAGGGTCCCCACCCACTGGGTGCCACCTGGCCATCACACCGCATGGTCTGGAGGGGCTTAGCCCTCTCAGTGGGTGAGTGCACAGCCCTTTGGGGAGAGGCACGCTCCCCTACAGTGCCCTCCCTCAGGCTCGCCAGCATTTCTGCTAGATGGGAGTCTGCCTGTAGTGGTTAAGGCCCGTACAAAGAGCCACATTCTTTAACCCAACTCCTGGAAATTTTCCTACAGGCTTCATTTTAAAGACACCTCATACGGCGTCTGGCGTATGGAAAGTTTTCAATAACAGTTTGCAAATTTGAAGAAAAATAGCCATAGGTCATTATAGAGATGATCCTGACAGCATTGCTTATGGCAGAAAAGGGACCAGCCTGGACGCATGACCATGGGGAATGACTGAATCTATCATATCTGCTCCATAAACTGCTGTGCAGCTGTGCCCAGCGGTCAGGGTTTAGGAGGTCACGTCAGGGGGAAAGCAGAAGATGAAAGTTACAGACGCCCATGACTGTGGCTACAGAGGAGGTGGGCAGGAAGCCAGAGGAAACACAGCAGCTGCCTACAAGTAGAAGGACTATGGGTGCAGCCTTTTCTAAGTTTCCTTCCAGAACGCTGTCACAATAATGCATGTCATTAATAATAAAGCAGAGTTTCTATCCAGTCTTGCCCACAGCTCCACAGGAGGTACCAAGCGGGCTAAGAAGTCAAGGGTTTCTCCAGCCCAGATGGACGACAACAAGGGCCCAGTGGCCAGCCCCTTGGGCCAGGTATCAGCCAGGCCTGGCAAATGCTACCTGCTCTGCAGACCACATCAGCTAATTACAGAGCAGGGCACCCAGGTCGGCCGGGGTAACTCCTGGGGCCGTGGTGCCCACGATGGCAACTCACACCACCCTTGAGGCCTCTCAATCTAGGCACCAGCTCCCACCACCATCTGCTAGAGAGTCAGGGGCTCGCCTAGTGTGTGCACGGTGGCCTCACATTCTTGCCTCCTTGAGAGGGGTACATGCAGCCAGTCTGTGACAGCGCTGGGACCCAAATCCCACCTGAGTCAAGGCCAGTTCCTTCTCTGTGCCCATAGCCAGAGGGGAAAAGAGAGCCCTGAAACTAAGAACTGGGGGGTCTTTAGGGTTGAAAATAATCTCTCGTTTCTCAGGTGAGGAAACCAAGGCCCAGGGAGGGTGGGACAGACAGAAGGCCGCCCAGTGAAGCTGTAGCTATGATCTCCCAGAGCTCGGAGCCTGGGCATGGGCAGATGGGCTGTATGGCGGGCAGCAGGGCTGGACAGAAGGGCTCCCTGGGCCCCTCCTCCCCAGGACTCTCCATCTTCAGCTGAACTTACAACACAGGGGCCGGGGGAGTGGCAGGCCTCATCAGTGCCTCTATACAGATGGGGAAACCGAGGCGGGGAACTGTGGGCCCAGTGAGCCAGTGGGGAGGCCAGTGCCCCTCCCCTGTATTTACCTAGCACCTTCCACCCCGGGTTCCCCCAAAAGCTGCAGCCTGCCACCTCATTCATCACCATCCAGACGCCACCTTGTAAATCGTCAAAGCGCCCAGTGAGGGGCCATTCATCAGGCCTCGGGGATGCCAGGCTGCCCAGCCAGTACTCACACTGGGCTGATTGTGAGTGCAGGACCCCGTCCAAGCTACCTGGCTCCTGGCAGCCGCTGTGCCCTGGACGGCTCCTGGATGAAGTCCTATGTCCTTCAGTTTCCTCTCCAGGCAGGAAGATGGAGCTGCTCCTTCAGAACATTTACTCAACACCACTTTGACTTCCTTGGGCTCTCTGTCCTATCCCACCATGTACGGGGAAGCCATAAACCATCCCAAACAAACCTGCACTATGGACTCCGAGGCCAGGTGCTGCAGCAGAGGGCCAGAAAGCAGCTCCAGCAGGTCCCCAGTGGCCACCACTGTGGCCATAGATGGACGCATCTGCTCACCGACCCTCAGGGGGCACTGCAGCACTGTCCTGCTTTCCTCTGTGCAGATGGGGAAACTGAGGAGGTAGCCCACAGTTGACAGAAGTTGAAGCTCTGGATTTTGGGGCCAGGGCTTTTCCCAAGTTTGGGGAACACCCCAGTGATTCACTGTCCCCTTAATCCTTTCAGCCCCAGCTCCCAGCTGGTGACCTTTGGGTCTCACCAAGAAAGATCAGATTCGAGCCACTATAGGTACAGTGTGTTGTAAGGGCTCAGGTACGCCAGAATTTCAGAACAAACAGGGCCGGTCTGGTGATGGGTCAAGGGAGGATAACAGGGCCTCCTCCTCGAGGTGATGTGAGGGTTGGAATGTGCACCTGTGATGACTGCATGAAGCAGGGCCCTCGATGTCATCTGCATGCTGTTATCAGTTATTCCTCACCAGGCGAGAGCCAAAGGCCATCCACACAGAAGAGTACCATCCTGCCCTGGTCTCTGCCTGGTCATGTGCTTGTCACATCTAGCAGGGCTCACCTCCCTCATTGTTCTTTTTTTCCCCCACAGATTTCCAAACTAGTTTTAATTTTTTTACTTGAAAATTAGTTTATCCACTGTGTATATGTTGGGGGAGGAGGAACAGATGAACTTGCTGGTATTTTAAATTGTCCTTAAACAAATTTCTTTACAGGCAAAGTCAAATTTACTCTTTGGAACACTAGGGTATGGAATGGGAAGTGTTGGTAGCTCCATTTTCTGGAGGCCCAAGATTAGAGATAAAATGAAAATATGGGTTCTCAAATTTGACTGCACATTGAAATCACCTGGGGAGCTTAACACAACTAGTAATGCCTGGGATTACTAGAATTTGTGGGATGCAGCTAAAGCAGTACTGAGAGGCAAATTTGTAGCTCTAAATACTTAGAAGAGAAGAAAGGCCTCAAATCAATTATCTGAGCTTCCACCAGAAGAAACTAGAAAAACAAGAGCAAAACAAACCCAAAGCAAGCAGAAGGAAGGAATTAATAAAGAGCAGAAATCAGTAAAATTGAAAACAGAAAAACATTAGAGAAAATCAATGAAACATAGAGCTGGTTCCTTGAAAAGATCAAGTGAAAAAAAAAAAAAAAAAAAACTGAGGCCTGGGCCCCATCTCAGAGATTTTGATTTAAATAAAGGCTCCCAGGTGACTCTAAGGGGCAGCCCTGTCTTTGAGAGCCAATGGACAAAGCCATGAAGAACCTGCCTCCGTGCTGATCCCTTCTTGGCCTGGCTGCTCCCCTCACTCACTCTCTGGGGTGACCACTGGGCTTTATGCTTTAGGGGAACCCCACACCCCCAGTCTCTGAGTTTCCCATCCACCCCCTGTTCACATTTTGTCCTTCACTTGAGCCACAAGCCTATATTAGATGTCTCCTGAGTCCCTGGGATGTGCAATGCTTAATGTGCACAGCTGTTGACTGAAAGGTCAGAGGTCTGAGTCTACCCAGAGGTGCCTTGGAAGAAAGGTCTGGCAATCTACTTCTGAAAAATCAGCCACTGAAAACCCTACAGAGCACAGTTCTACTCTGCCACACATGGGGTCACCATGAGTCAGAGTCGTCTTGGTAGCAATTGGTTTGTTTGTTTTCTCGTGTGCCCAGCCTCCCCCTTCCAGGTTCTCAACAGTGGCTCTGATCAGCAGCCTGCTGAGTTCCACCCCTGTACACTGAGGGCTCTGTGGAGAGGCAGGCCAGTGGGGGTGGAAAGGATAGCTCCTGCCCTGCCAGCCACTTGCCATGGGGTCTTGGGCAAGTCTCTGCCTCTCTCTGGGCCTCAGTTTGCACACGAGGCTTCATCCTAGACCAGAAGTTCCCATCTGTGCTGCCAGGAGCCCCATGCTCCCCAGAGGGACCTTGGGCAGGGCAGCTGGGCTATCTCTCCTGCTAGGGGGGGCCCTCCCAGGTCTGCTCCACCTTCAGGAGTCCCAACCAGTGCTGGGGTGGCATCACCCATGGTGGCCGAACTCTGCTCCTTCCCCAGCTCTGTATTGACTCTCCTTCTGGAGAGCACGGCTTTGCCTTTCCCTCTGGGGAACAGGTGGGCAAATACATAAATGATCCAAATCAATTAAGCTAGGCTCCTGGGTGGCTAAATGATTAACTGCTGAACTACTAACTGAAAGGCTAGCAGTTCAAATCCACCTAGAGGAGCCTCAGAAGACAGACCTGGCAATCTCCTTGTCACAGCCTTAGAAACCCTCTGGAGCAGTTCTACTCTGCACGCACGGGGTCGCCATGATTTGGAATCAACTCAACGGCAACTAACAACAATAAAAACAGGTCTTTGAAAGCATCCCAATCACAAAGAGCCACGTCGACGGGGACCTCCAGCTGCTGGAGACCCCATTCTGAAGGTTCTATGCTTTCCCCGCAGCCCGTGTGTGGGCTTTGCCACCCCCGGGAGCTGGTGCCCTTTCCTTTGCGCAGACATCAGCCAATGCTTGCTCCCCAGCCCCCGAAATGCTCTTATTCTATATTCTCCCCCTTTCACGTCATGTGCTTTTGGAAGGAGAGAGAAAATAAGGGGGAGAAAGAGAGAAAATCTTACGTGAATGCACGCGTGGAGTGTCCACACTGTTCTCTGAAAAGAAAATTGGAGTAAAACTCTGCAAAGCCAGTCAACTACATGTATGTTTTTCTAAGGGGCTAGGTGGGGGTAAGCGAGAACTTTCCTGAAAGGACTTGGCCTTGAAACATTAAGTCAAACAACTGGAGCTGGCAGAGGGACAGGCTCGGAGCACCACTGGCCTGAAGAAACGCTGGCCCTGCCATGATTTCAAGACCAGGATCAGGAATAATGAGCTCACTGAACACGGAGCCCAGAGGCTGCAGCTTACTTCTCCAAAGGGTTCTTCAAATCAGAGGGGCTGTGGCCCTAGAGAATGAGACCCAGGCCCCACTCTGCAGGGTAGGTCAAGGCTGCACACCCTGGGGAACCACAGATGCTCCCTCAGGTGTGGGTAAGTGGACATAAAAAAAACTGGCTGTCATTTTATTAGCAAAGCCAGGCGCTATCAGAGAATGGGGATCCAGGTAGCCAACCCTGAATGGCCATTAAAGTGCAGAGACTTCGGAGGAGCCTGGGCCACAGCCTCATGTCAATTAGTGCTCATCACATCCTTGACCAAGGGGTGCGGCTGGGCCATCACCCATGTCCTCTTGTTTGGAATCCTGCTGTGACCCTGTGGTTGTAAGCTGTCTAGGCAACTCCATGGCTGAGCCCAAAGCTCATTACTGAAGCCAAGCCTTAATTTTTGCTCATGGCTTCTGCCTTTGGAGGTGGCTCAGAGCCCTGAATGGTGGGGACGAAGCACAGATGGAATGCATCCCATTTATCAAGCCCTGAGCTAACGTGGAGGTGCCCTCGTTAAGCTCTGAGCTGCTTTATACAGGAAACGGTGTGGACTCGAGCTCTATTCCACCCGCCGGCCTGCTTCGAGTTGACCCTACTAACGGCTAACACTTCTCTGGACAACCGTCCCAAAGACTGTCTGTAAGCAGCAACGGTGGGAACCAGGTTCTGCAAGGGTCTGACCAAGAATCCAGCAGACGTGTTGGTCCTTGAAGAGGACACCTCTTTGTTCTCAGAGGGTAAGGTAGGGCTTGCCACGGAGTCACTTCTGAGTCCTCGTTAGCTGTTCTGCCAACTCCAAGTTCAGTGACATCACACTGGTAGCTCAAGATCAGCTATGGTGGGAGTATTTACACCATGGAAAGTGGTAGGCAAAACAAATCCGAGCTTCCCCCTACCCTGCCGAGAGAGCAGCTTGTTACATTTCAAGCACATCACTTGCACTTGATAAACCCCGAGTTCCTCTTAGTTAAAAACAATTCCATGAGACGGTGATTTATATGCCAACAAACAAATTAGCCTGTGTTCACAAATGCACAGCAAGGCAGTTTCCAAGACAACAATGATAAAATCTAATTACTGTGAATCAGGGGGAGGTCTGTTTAAAGCACCAAACCTTTAGTTCATAAATTTTTTTGAGCCATTAAAATTAATATTTAAAAAGCAAAGACGTCACTTCGATGACTAAGGTGCACCTGGCCCAAGCCATGGTCATTTCAATCGCCTCATATGCATGCAAGAGCTGGATAATGAAAAAGGAAGACAGAAGAAACACTGATGCATTGGTACTGTGGTGCTGGTGAAGAATATAGAATATGTCATGGACTGCCAGAAGAATGAACAAAGCAGTCTTAGAAGAAATACAACCAGAATTCTCCTTAGAAGCGATGATGGTGAGACTCTGGCTCACTTACTTTGGACATATCATCAGGAAACACCAATAGCCAGGGGTGGATTAACCAGTAAGCAAGTCACACACAGGCTTAATTGCGTTTACTTACTAATCTGTAGTGCACAATTTCACATGGGCTTGAAATTGTGCACTACAGAAATTAGTAAGCACAAGCAAGCCTGTGTGTATCTTGCTTATTGGGTAATCCATCCCTGCCAATTGCTAGAAAAGGACATCCTGGTTGGTAAAGTAGAGAGCCAACGAAAATGAGGGAAACCCTCAATGATACAGATGGACACAATAGCCAAAGCAATGGACTCACACATACCAATGGTCATGAAGATGGCACGGGACTGGGCAACATTTCATTCTGTTGTACCTAAGATCTCCATGAGACAGAGCCAATAAGATGGCAACAAATAACAACAAAATTTATATTAGCAGGCAGATGCCCACAGGAGAGCTTCAGCCTCTTTCTTTCTCTCAGGGGCCTCTGTGCATGCTGTTTTTTCCTGCTGAAAAGTCTTCTCCTTTCTGCCCACCAGCAACTCTACCTTTCCTTTAAGACGCAGCTCAAGTGTCACCTCCTCTGGGAAGCCTTCCTGGATCTTCCCAGACATTGCTGACTGTACCTTTCACTAGGCAAACTCCATCCTTGGCTTAACACTGTGTCTGGTCCAGCCTTACCATTCTGGGCTGAGTTTATCTCCCTCCCAAAATCTGGGAGATCCTCACTCATATTGTAACTGATCATAGTCCACACTAGATCATATTGGGGGTGGAGCTATTTCCTCTTACCCACTACTCCCCTGCAGGAGAGAGAAATATTGGGGAATATTTCAAGCCTTTCTCTCCACCAGCCTTGCCCCTAGAGGGGGGAATGACTAACCTGGTTGACCTTCGCCCCTTCCTCTCCCTGCATCTTGTTCAGACAGAAAGGACAACATCTGGAACAGCTGCTGGGATGGATGTGGGATGGATGTGGGGGAGGTCCTTCAGGACACACATGCTTCACCACCTGGGACCTTCAGCACATCAACCTTGGGGTCTTCTAGGGAAAAGTCATTCTAAATGTTGTTTGCAAAACACATTTAACTGGAATGAATCCATGCAAATACGGAAAACTGACATAGGAAAGAGGTGGTATTACGAGTCAGTGAGGAATGGATGGATGGTTAAAATATGGTGTTGGAACAAGTGATTATCCACATAGAAAGTAAATCAAATCCCTACCTCACACCACGCATGCAAGTCGAATTCAAGTAGATTTATACCCTGAGTGTGCCAAACTTTGAAACTTCTGGGGGAAAATGCAGAGAAATCTCTTTCTAACTACGGTTGTTGGGTGCCATGTAGTTGGTTCCAGCTCATAGTGACTCCAAGTACAACAGAATGAAACACTGCCCGGTCCTGCGCCATCCTCACCATCATGGTTATGTTTGAGCCCATTGTCGCAGCCACTGTGTCAATCCATCTTCCTCTTTTTCACTGACCCTCTACTTTACCAAGTATGATGTCCTTCTCCAGGGACTGGTCCTTCCTGATAACATGTCTAAAGTACGTGCTATCCTCGCTTCCAAGGAGCACATCTCCTAAGACAGGCTTGTTGGTTCTTCTGGCAGTCCATGGTATATTCAATATTCTTCGCCAACACCACAATTCAAAGGCATCAATTCTTCAGTCTTCCCTATTCATAGTCCAGCTTTTGCATGCATATGAAGTGACTGAAATTGTCATGGCTTGATTCAGGCACACCTTAGTCCACAAAGTGACATCTTTGCTTTTCAACACTTTAAAGAGGTCTTTTGCAGCAGATGCGCCCAGTGCAATATGTCATTTGATTTCTTGACTGCTGCTCTCATGTTCGTTGATTGTGGATCCAGGTAAAATGAAATCCTTGACAACTTCAATATTTTCTTATCACGTTTACTGTGATGTTGTTCATTGGTCCAGTTGTGAGCATGTTCATTTTCTTTATGTAGAGGTGTAATCCATACTGAAGACTGTAGTCTTTAATCTTCATCAGTCAGTTCTTCAAGTTCTCTTCACTTTCAGCAAGCAAGGTTGTGTCATCTGCATAACGCAGGTTGTTAATGAGTCTTCTTCCAATCCTGATGCCACATTCTTCTTCATATAGTTCGACTTCTCGAATTATTTGCTCAGCACACAGACTGAATACGTATGGTGAAATGATACAACCCTGACACACACCTTTCCTTATTTTAAACCATGCAGAATCCCCTTGTTCTGTTGGTCTATGTACAGGTTCCGCGTGAGCACAATTATATATATACTCGTTGCCATCGAGTCACTTCCGACTCACAGTGACCCTATAGGACAGAGTAGAACTGCCCCATAGGGTTTCCAAGCAGTGGCTGCTGGATTTGAACTGCCAACCTTTTGGTTAGCAGCCGAGCTCTTAACCATTGCGCCACCAGGGCTCCAAGCACAATTAAGTGCTTTGGAACTTCCATTTTTTTAACTATGGAGAGAGGAGGATTTCTTAGACAAGTTAGACAAATGTACAAGGCAGAATAAAAATGATTGATGCATCTGATTATATTTCAATTAAAAACTTGTGTTCATTAAGACACCATAAACAAAGTGAAAAGAGAAACCACAGACCGGGAGTAGGTATTTGCAAGCACATACAACAGACAAAGGAGCAGTTACAAGAATGTACAAAGAATTGTTACAAGTCAGTTAAAAAAAAGCAATCTGTAACAATGTAAGCAAAGGGTATGAATCAATAATTCACAACAAGGAAGCTCAAACGGTCTTTAAACGCTTTGAACCGTGCCCACCCACACCAATAATATAAGGAACGCAGATCATATTAAAATGAGGTAGACCATTACACACCCCTCAGGCTAGGAAAGGCTGAAGAAGTCTCCTAGTACCAACAATGGCGAGCAGATGCGAGAATGGGTTCCTTTCCGCTGCTGGAAGGGACAGAAATGGGCACATTCACTTTAGAGAGATGAGCAATAACTAATTAGTAACTATCTGATTAGTAATTAGCAATATCCCATTGGTAAAGCAAGCCCTAGTGGTGCAACGGTTAAGTGTCCGGCTGCTAACCAAAAGGTCGGTGGTTCAAACCCACCCAGCAGCAGCTCCGAGGGGGAAAAGACCTGGTGATCTGCTCTCGTAGATTACAGCCTAGAAAACCCTACTCGGTCACATGGAGTAGCCATGAGTCAATTCCATGAGTCAGAAGGGACTCGATGGCATCCAACAACAACAAAGCCAAGATGCCTGTTTGCTGGGAGCAGCTCTTCTGCTCCCGCAATGGGGCTCCCTGTACTTCCCAGATGGCAAGAGTCACCACACCTCCTGCTGAAAGAAAGGAACGATCCCTGGGCCCCAAACTCTGCCCTACCAGGGAGAGACCTGGTAATACGCACACGTACCAAGCCCTCCAAGGTGATGTGGTTACCAGCAAGCCAGGGGTGGGGAGGGGGGGAATTGTCCTCAAAAAAGCCTAGCACAAGAAGACACGTCCAATAGTGTTCAGTGCAGTGTGACATAATAATGGACAAAACTGGGCACGACTCCCATGTCCCTCAGCAGGAGACTGGCAGACAGACTGTGGGCGGTCCCACATGGAAGCACCGCAGCATTACCCGGGCCTCCTCCCTGGCCACCTCTGGAAGGCTGAGCTCCGCAGGCTGGCTAGGAGGAAAGCTGACATAAATAGGTGCTATTTTTTTTTTTTTTATGTGTGGTTTCTCCATCAGCACCATGTCGTGTGAACACCGTTCAGGAAACCTGGAAAGCATTCAGCGCCATGATTCTACCTTTCCAGTAGATGGCCATTTTAATCCAAAGGCAGGCGTGACTCACATTGGCTAGTCCCTGTGGTGGTGGCAGGCTGGCCAGAGCCTCCACAGAGGGCACTGGAGACATTGGCTCCGGGAGGCCCCTCCTCAAAGAAAGGGCTCTGTGGTCAGATGCATGTGGGGGCTCCGGGGTGCCATACCCCTTGCCAGAGAGTTCTAGCACAGTTACTGGAGCACTGGGAAGTCCCTCCTAAAAGGCTCCAGTGCAGAGACCCACTGACAGCGTCTGGAACAATCTGAAACTGCCACGAGGGCTAGAAGAAGGGGGGGGCAAGGCCCTCCAGGAACTCACAGTTCACCACGGGGGCCTTCAGCACACCAGCCTAGAGTAGCTGGCATTTCCCAGACTTACTTTCTGTGGGACCCCTTTTCCTTGTTAGCCCTTTACCAGGACCCCCTGGCCCTCAGTTAAGGGCTCCAAGTATCCTGAGGGTAGGCAGAGCCGAAAGCTAAAGCAGTACTCAGGGAGGCCAAGGGAGCAAAGATAAAGCGATGCCAAGTGGGGAACGTCCATGGTTACAAACCGAGTGCGTGGCCTGCCCGTGATGCTCTCTGATGCCAGCTGCTTTGGGGGGGGGCATGGAGCAGAGGTGGGCTGAGACCCTGCTTAGGGGGGGCAGCATGGAGGGGAGGCCACCAGAGACCCTACTTGGGAAGGGGTGTGGAGGGGAGGCAGGCAGAGACCCTGCTAGGGAGGGCACAGAGGGACAGTGGGCAGAGACGCCACTGGCTTCAAACGCATGGTCATGGGTAGCTCCTCGTGGCCAGCAGCCATGCCAGCCCCCTCCAGGTCTGTGCCGCCACAGCACCTGGCTCACAGAGGGTTCGAGTAGCATACCATGGACACAGTAGTGTCCTTCCTGACCACCTTCCCTCCCACCCCCGTTGAGTCAGGGTTAGGTGGGTTCTAGGAGCCCCAGTCCCTGGGCTTGTCCTCACAGAGCCGGGTCACACGACCAGTGGCCACCATCTGGTCCTGCCTCCCCCATCTCTGAGGTGTTTGAGGGCAGCAGCTCCTCACCCCGCGCCCTGCACAGTGCCTGGGACCTGGCTGACACTTGAGCCCCTGCTGAATAGATGAGCACCCAGAAGGGCAGGGAGTGAGGGTACGGAGTGTGTGTGTGGGGCTCATGCGTTTGGGGCAGCTGCCAGGTCCACGACCCCCTTTGTCCTTGGCTGGTGGGGCCTAAACCTGCCTGCTCCCTGTGCTCACCTGTCAGGTGGGGCTGACAGCTGCCTCTGAGGGTGGAGCTTCTACCTGTCTCGACACCCAGCCAGGAGACCCCACGTGGGGCATTTCTTCTTCTGCTACTGAAAATGTCAGTCCTGGGAATGGGATGAGGGGCTACGAAGGCTTCTGGGGGCAGTGGCATCCCTTCTGTCCAGAAGGACAGAGGGAGCTGGATGCACGGCCATTTGGAGGAAGCTCAACCTGGCGTGTGTGTGCCAGCTCCATCCTGAGGCTTAGGACTGGAGTCTGGGCTGAGGCCACCCGAGGAAAGGCCCACAGGCCCCTCAGCTGGAGCACCACACCGTGGCCTGAGAAGGGTCTCCCAGCCTCTGGACAGAGCAGCTGGGGCAGGAACCACCTGACACCGTCGAAATCCAGTGGCATCACCATTCCCTCAACAACTATTACTGGGTGGCCCTGGCCACAGTGGTGACCCCAATGAGTAGTCCCTGCCTTGGGGAGTTCTCGGCCTGGGGTTGAGGGGACACACATCATGGACTGTCCCACGAGTAGTCAGAGAAGCAGCTAGTCTCAGCTGTCAGAGGAGTGATGGAATTCAAGTCCTGACGCTGGAAGACGGAGCAGGTACTGCCCCAGAGAGTGACGGCGGAGTGGAGGGTGAGAAGGGAATACAGAGGTGAAGGTGTGCATGCATGTGTCGGTATGTGCGTGCAGGTCTGTGTATGTGTGCATGTTTGTGTGTGGTTGTGTGTTTGGGGGGTGTGTACGTGTGTGCATGCAAGTCTGTACGTTTTTGTGCATGTTTGGTGTGTGTGTAGTGGTGGGTGTTCATGTGTTTGTGTGTGATGGGGTGTGCATACGTGTGCAGGCATGTCTGTGTGTTCATGTGTGCAGTGTGTGTAGTGTGTGCACATGTGGTGGGGGTGTACGTATGTGCGTGTGCATGCATGTCTGATGTTTGTGCATGGTCATGCATGCGGTTTACATGTATTTGTGTGTGCATGTTTCTGTGTGATCATGGATGTATTGTGCATGTATCTGTGTGTGACCATGTGTGTGGTGTGCATGTGTTTGTATGTGTGTTGTGTGTGTGCTGCGGGAGGAGTTGCTATCTCACCATGAGGTAGGGAGAGAGGGCAGGGGTGTGCTGTGTGAGGTGAGGAAGGCAGGGCCAGGCCTCGCAGGCCACCTGGCGTCAGGCTGAAAATGGAGCAGACGCAAACACAGGAAAGCCTGCTTGCCTCAGGGCCTCGGGCTGCCCCTCTCCCCAACAGGGCCCTGAAAACTGGAGGTGGGGTCCTCTGGAGAGTGTCAAAGTGACAGTTTATGAACCTAATTAAATTTTCTCTTTGAATCAATAAAACCTCAGGGTGGGCTCATTCCAGGGGATGTTTTGCTTTAAGAAAAGGTTAGGTGTGGGGCAAGCCTGGAGGGTGGGCTGGGGGTGGAAGCTGGCAGCTGGAATCAGGGGACAAGCCCATCCTTGACTGGCTGGAGCTCGGGGTGCAGGCATGGCGTTCAGGAGAGAATGCTCAGGACCAGACAGGGCCCACCTGCTCATCTCTGGCCACCCTCGGACCTGGGCAGCTATGGAACTTCTCTGGCCTTGGTTTCCCAATCTCTAAAATGGGGATAATGATGGCACCTACTTCCTAGGATGTGTGGTAACCAGAAGAGTCAGCATGCTCCCTAACACACAGCAAGTGCCCAGTGGTTGCTGCTGCTGTCGTGTGTTCTCAAGCTGATTACAGCTCATAGCGACCCCATGTGACAGAGCACAACTGCCCCATAAGGTTTTCCAGGCTGTAATCTTTACAGGAGCATCTTAGATCACCAGGTCTTTCTCCCATGGAGCTGTTGGGTGGGTTTGAGCTGCCCAGCTTCCAGTTAGCAGCTGAGCACTTAACTCTTTCGCCACCAGGGCTCCTTACCTGTGCTGAGAGAGAGAGACAGAGGGCACGTTATTATTATTCAAATTCCTTATCACTGAAATACAAACAGCAAAAACTAATTTGTGCTGTAAACTCTCACCTAAAACACAGCTAAAAAAAAAAAAGTAATACCTGCTCTATCTTCTTTACAGGTTACTGGGTGGGTGGGACAAGGTGCCCGAGGATTCTAAAGGGCCAAGCCACGGGAACACTGGCAGATGGAGACTTGGCTGCTGTCGGGCATCACCAGCCCATGCAGGGCACGGGACAGACAGGGGTGAGGCGCAGCCTGGGGGTCATCTGGGAGAGGACACTGCAGCACAGGATGGGATGGGTGCCCCCTGGGACTGGCCTGGCCCCGGCAGCCCCCTCTCCCAGAAGATCAGGAAGAAAGGAGTTTTGTGTCTGCGTGCGCAGGGGGTGCCCACGAGACCCCTGACCTGTGTCCTGGATGGCCTGGGGACAGGCTCTGGAGATGCTGGCCATGGGCGGGTGTCTGGCCCTGCCCCCCTGTCCAAATGTGCCCCCCCATGTTTCCACATGGCCTCACACCTCACCCTAGTGCTTTATGCTCCTCAGGGCTCTTAAGGGTTTTTTCTTTAAATACATTTCTGGGAAAGCTGTATTTTCACCCCGTCCTGCCAGGCTTTTTCACTCACATCCGTGTGTGCTCCACTACATGGTCTCATCCCCCACAGTTAATAATCGAAACCCCAGGCGTTCAGAGAGCAGAGAGATGAGGAAACTCAGCCCGAGAGCTTCGGACCACGCGGGAATGACTCATCCAATTAGGAACCCCACTTTCACTCTGCTCAGACTTGACTTCCATGACACTGACTGCTGCACAAGACAGCAGACGGCACGGTGGCGGAACCTCCCAGGGGGCCGGCAGGCCACCTGCCGCCAGCGTCCCCTCAGCTCCACAGCCTGGAAAACCTCTGCTCTTGCCAGCCCCCAGCCCCCACCATCCAGACCACCTCCCCTCCCCTCACCACCCAACTTGCTGATGAAATGGAGCCCTGGCTCTTTCTGGACCCATTCCTCTCCCTCATTCACACACTGTGGCTTTGGATGGTCCGGGGTGGGGGAGCAGGAGCCAGCCCCTGCCCTCGGGGGGCTGCCTGGGTCTGCATTTGAGACCACAGCAATGCAGGGAAGACAGACGGAGTGAGCTATGCCCGTGGCGGGGGTCCAAGGCAGCTGGTGCAGCACAGGTGCTTCGGGAGGGGACAAGGGCCGGGGGTGGGGGGTCAGGGACGTGGGGAAAAGGAGGGACGCAAGAGGGGCACAGGAGGTAGAATTAAAGGCAGCCCCTCCATATTATTACTCCAACAGATGCCACCTGGCAATCTCCTCTCCTCTCAGCCTGGTCCTAGATTCTGAGATGCAGGAAAAAAACAAACCTGAACCTGTTGCCCTGGAGTCCATTCTGACTCATGGTGATCCCATGTATTACAGAGTGAACTGTTCCAGGGGGTTTCCTTGGCTGGAACCTTTATGGAAGGAGCCCTGGTGGCACAGTGGTTAAGTGCTCTGCTGCTAACTGAAAGATCGGCAGTTTGAACCCACCAGCCACTCAGCAGGAGAAAGATGTGGTAGTCTGCTTCCACAGAGACTTACAGCCTTGGAAACCTTGGGTTTCTACTTTGTCTATGCAGTTCCACTCTGTCCTTAGGGTCACTCTGCGTCAAAATTGACTAGAAGGCAACAGGTTTTTTAATCTTTACGGAAGCAGATCACCAAGCCTTTCTTCTGTGAGTAACTGCCAACTTTAGGTTAGGAGACAAGAGCAAATGGTTTGTGCCACCAGCGACCTGATGCAGCAAAGAGCTGAGGAGAGCGCTGCCCTCAGAAAACCTGCCTTGCAGTGGTGGAGAGGGGAATCAGGGAAGCAGGCAAACAGAAACCGGCCACAAAGCCAGGTGGCGATAAATTCTAGGAAGCAGAGAGAGGGATGCGGCTTCCGAAGCAGGTGACCAGGAAGGGCCTCTCTAAAGAAGTGACATTTTAGAGTGAAGGCGGGAACAGACCCAGCATCTCCTGGGAGAACTACCCCAGAGGAGGCAGCAGCCAGAGCTAAGGCCCTGGAGTAGTACCTGGGAGGACACCAGCTGAGGGCAGGCAGGAGGGGAGAATGGAGGAAGGGTCTCATAGAGGAGCAGGGGTCACGTGGGGCTTAGAAGCAAGGGCATGAAGCAAGTGTGGCGAGAAGGCGCCAAGGGTTTGAACCGAGGGGGTGATGTGATGTTCCAACCAACAACCAGCGGAAACAAGTTGACTCTGACTCCTGGCCACCCCGTGCGTGTCAGAGTAGAACTGTGCCCCATACGGTTTTCAGTGGCTGATTTTTCAGAAGTAGATACCAGGCCTTTCTTCTGAGGTGCCTCTGGGTAGGCTCAAACCTCCAACCTTTCAGTTAGCAGCCCATTGCTTTCACCATTAGCTCCACTCAGGAACTCCAGGCCCTGTGAGTCCCGCCTCCACATTGTCACTGCCTGCATTCCATTTCCTCCCTGCTTCTGTCTGCAAATCCTCCTCCTACTCCTCATTCCCTGGCTCAGAAGTCTCAGGGCTGTGGTCAGGCCTGAGGGACAGCGCAGATGCTGGACTCATCACTGTGAACTTGACCTCAGGAGTAGCTCCTCGCTGATCCTCCACGGCCCCCCACCCCCCAAGGCATCACTAATCTGCCCAGGAAGCCCTGATAAAGTTTAAAGCCTGGGGTGGCCACTCAGCTCTGAGCCTGGCTGTGTGTGTGTGAAGTTCCAAGGTGGTGCAAACAGCTAAAGTGCTCAGCCGCTGACCAAAAGGTTGGAGGTTCCAGTCCATCCGGAGGTGCCTCAGATGACAGTCCCAGCAATCTACTTCCCGGAAGTCAGCCACTGAAAACACCACGGAGCACAGTTCTACTCTGACACACATAGGGTCGCCATGAGCCTGAATAAACTTGATTGGCAACAGGTTTACTGGTTTGTGGCAACAGGTTTACTGGTTTCAGGGGAGGGCCCATCACCAGCGGCCCTGGTGGGGGCGGGGAGTGGATCCCTGCTCAAATGCAGGTTCCTGGGGCGGAGGGAGAGACGAGCCCACTGCTGGCAATGCTCCGACGCCTACTTTACAACAAACCTGTATCCAACGTGCTGTTTTGCTTTTTGGTTTAGCTACATGTCAGGAGCCATATGTCAAAAACGACTTACTCTTCTGTGTGGCAACAAATATTTTGGCAGGCAGGTCTCATCTGCTTATCTTGCGGATTTAACACATGCACACACAGACGCAGACAACACACGGTGTCCCACAGAAGATGCAGCTCACGGGCTGGAGAAGAAGCCACCGCCGCCGGGTGGATGTCACCTTCGTCCCACGAGGTGACTGCAGACACAGTTCCCACCACCTCTGTGTGGTCATGGGCGCAACACCGCGCTGCTCCTAGCTGAGGGTCCTGTGAGCGTGGAGGCGGTAAGGCTGGCTCGTCAATTCCCAGAGCTCGAACATGAGCATTGAGCTGACTCTCAGGTATTCAAAGCCGCAGCTTGGGAACGCAGGTAGCTTCTGCGTGTGCTGGTTGCTGGAGTCGGGTGGGGGCTGCCCAGCTCCCTCCTGCCTCTGAGGTGGCCCCCATGGTAACCAGCGGCAGCAGTTGCCCTCTTGGAGCCTCGGTCCTTACCTACAAATGGCTGGGCTGGCTCTGCTGATCCAAGTCCCAGGTGGGCATTTGTCTGTAAGGACTTGCCTATTTTGAGTCCAGCAGGACGAATGTCCAACTGTAACAGTGACATCATCTCTGCGAAGTACCACCATGAGGGGACATCCACCTTCTAGTTTTCATATTTCTATATGATTTGAAAAAGCTTTTCCTGCTTCACAGTGTGTGTCTACTGGAGCGACCGCCACTTCTCGTCAGGTTACTTCAGATGCCTCCTGGGGAATGGTCCCCCCTTGGCGTCCTCGCTCTCTGTGGTCTCAGCACGGCAGAAGAGGGGTCCTTTTAAAACTCAGTGTAGCCCCCTGGGACACAGTCTTGCAGTTCCCCAATTAAATATACAGCTACCGTGTGATCCATACATGACCCAAGAATCCCACTCCTAGGTACAGACCCAGGAAAATGAAAACATGACAGCACAACTTGTCCATGAATGCTGACAGCAGCACTAGTCTCCATGGCCAACAGGTAGAAACAACCCAAATGTCCATCACCAGATGAACGAATAGACAAAAGGCGGTCTGTACACACACTGGTATATCCTTCAACCATAGAGAGAAGTGAAGTCCCGGTACATGCTAAACATGGGTGAACCTTGAAAACATTACGTTGTGTGAAAGAAGCCAGATGCAAAGGACCATATATTGTATGATTCCATTTATATGAAATGTCCACAGCAGGCAAATCCATAGAGACAGGCAGTAGACCAGTGATGGCTCATGGCTGGGAGGGATGTGGGGATGGAGGGGCAGTAAGTCAGCCATACCAAGTTTCTTTTTTTTTTTTTAATGATTTTTATTTTGCTTTAAGTGAAAGTTTACAAATCAAGTCAGTCTCTCACATATAAGCTTATATACACCTCACTACATACTCCCACTTACTCTTCCCCCTAATGAGTCAGTCCACTCCCTCCTTCCAGTCTCTCCTTTCATGACCATTTTGCTAGTTTCTAACCCCCTCTACCCTCCCATCTCCCCTCCAGACAGGAGATGCCAACATAGTCTGAAGTGTCCACCTGATGCACGTAGCTCACCCCTCATCAGCATCTCTCTCCAACCCATTGTCCAGTCCAATCCATGTCTGATGAGTTGGCTTTGGAAATGGTTCCTGTCCTCGCCAATAGAATGTCTGGGGACCATGACCGCCGGGATTCTTCTAGTCTTAGTCAGACCATTAAGTCTGGTCTTTTTATGAGAATTTGGGGTCTGCATCCCACTGTTCTCCTGCTCCCTCAGGGGTTCTCTGTTGTGCTCCCTGACAGGGCAGTCATCGGTTGTGGCCGGGCACCATCTAGTTCTTCTGGTCTCAGGATGATGTAGTCTCTAGTTCATGTGCCCCTTTCTGTCTCTTGGGCTCGTAATTACCTTGTGACCTTGGTGTTTTTCATTCCCCTTTGATCCAGGTGGGTTGAGACCAATTGATGCATCTTAGATGGCCGCTTGTTAGCGTTTAAGACCCCAGACGCCACACTTCAAAGTGGGATGCAGAATGTTTTCTTAATAGAATTTATTTTGCCACTTGACTTAGATGTCCCCTGAAGTCATAGTCGCCAAACCCCCACCCTTGCTCTGCTGGCCTTTGAAGTATTCAGTTTATTTAGGAAACTTCTTTGGTTTTGGTCCAGTCCAGCTGTGCTGACCTCTCCTGTATTGAGTGTTGTCCTTCCCTTCACCTAAAGTAGTTCATATCTATTATCTAATCAGTAAATTACCCTCTCCCACCCTCCCTCCCTTCCCCGTCTCGTAACCACAAAAGTATGTGTTCTTCTCAGTTTATACCATTTCTCAAGATCTTATAATAGTAGTCTTATACAATATTTGTCCTTTTGCGTCTGACTAAGTTCACTCAGCATAATGCCTTCCAGATTCCTCCATGTTATGAAATGTTTCACATTTATCACTGTTCTTTTTCAATGCATAGTATTCCATTGTGCGAATATACCATAATTTATTTATCCATTCGTCCGTTGATGGACACCTTGGTTGCTTCCAGCTTTTTGCTATTGTAAACAGTGCTGCAATAAACATGGGTGTGCATATATCTGTTCGTGTAAAGGGTCTTATTTCTCTAGGGTATATTCTGAGGAGTGGGATTTCTGGGTTGCACGGTTTTTAAGGAAACACCAGATCGATTTCCAAAGTGGTTGTCAGGTTTCTTTTTAAGGTAATGAAAATCTTCTGGACTTAGATAATGGTGGTGGTTGTACAACTTTTTATGTACACTAAAAAGCACTGTGTTGTATATTTTAAAAGGGTAAATTTTATAGTATGTGAATTATATCTCAATTAAGAAGAAATTAAAGCCTAGCTGTTTATAAGCCACACTTCTGATTCTGGACCAACTCCAGCTCAACCCCATGGGCCCTGGGGTGGCTCAGGGCGTGACTCACAATTGGTCCTTTAAGAATGCCGGCTGCATTGAAGCAGATTGTTGTTGTTGTTATCTGCCTTTAAGCTGACCCCTGACTCGTGGGGATCCCGTGCATAACAGGGTCAGACATTGTGATCAGAGTTTTCATTGGCTGATTATCAGATGTAGATCACCAGGCCTTTCTTCCTAGTTTCTCTTAGTTTGGAAGCTCTCCTGAAACTTGTTCAGCATCATAGCAACACGCAAGTCTCCACTGACAAATGGGTGGTGGCTGCATGTGAGGTGCACTGGCTGGGAATCAAACCCGGGTCTCCCACATGGAAGGCAAGAGTTCTACCACTGAACCACAACTGCCTGCCTTCAAGCAAATCAGTTGGACTCAATTTAAAGTGGCAGCATTTGTGACTGAGGCAGTGGGATCTAGTGGGGACACAGTGAGTCCACGGGCAGCAGTGACGGGCCAGGAGAAGGCCTATGAGGGGCCACTGTGTGGCTATGGGGACAGAGGAGGTCCCTTCTCCAGTCTCAGGGTGCAGGGGAAGGACGGGCAGAAGGCTTCCTAGAGGAGGTGACTACTAACCCAAGTGCGACATGAAGGGTAAGTGCAGGCTAGCTCAGCTGGAGCAGCGTTAGGAATTTGGACTTGATCCTGAAAGTCATCCTGGGAGCCACTGAAGGGATTAAGCCAGGAAGGGACTTGGTCAGATCTGCCTGTTAGAAATACATCTAAAACTAAATTAACAAAGTTTTTCCACGTCAAAGGCCTTTCTCCTTAGCTGTGAAGGACAGTTAGAAGTGGTCAAGTCAATCGATGGGCTGGAAAGGAGCCTTCTGGGGTTCTGGAATGTTCCATACCTTGGTCTGGGTGGTGGTTACCCAGGAAAATTTAAGAACAATGTACTCTGTAGTATGTGATACCTCAATAAAAACTGAAAAGAGAGAATAGGTCAGACATTAGCCATGAGCAACTCTCACCATCCCACAACACCTGGCTCCCAGTTTTTCCTTTCACGGCATTCATTACACTGGGGCTATGAAGGTGGGAGATGCTGCCCCGCCCCACACTGCACGCACTGTGAGGGCAGCAGGGCTCTGTCGGGGGCCGCCTGGCCCATCCAGCCCCAGCAGGTACTTGTCGGGTGAAGAAATCACACCTCACAAGGTCTGTCTGTGTTCAGGCTGACCTGCCTGCCTGTTCCTGCACACCATTCCCGTTTGCTTTGGAAATAAACTCTCCCAGGTCTGCTCTCAGACTTTCCAAGACCAGGTTCAGTGCCCGCTGGCCCAAGAGGGCTGGGGTGGGGCCCTGCTGCGGCCCCCTAGAGGCGGGCTTGCTGATTGCCCCAAGGCCCCACAGAGACAAGCTGAAGGTACTGAGCGGCCTCACACCTACATTCGCAGTCTCAAAAACCAGGGAGAGAAGAAAAAAAAAAAATCCCGATTTTTTTTTAAGAGCCCTGGGCCTCCCAGCTGCCTGGCTCACACAGTTGCATACTCAGAAAGCTCCTCCCTGCTCCTTCTAGGTGGGGGACAGACAGCCGTCCTGATCAGGGGGCCCTGCCCACAGGAGGGGGTGCTGTTGCTGACCAGGGTGGGAGTGTGTGTGGAGTGGGGGCAGGACAAGAGGGTGAGGTCAGACCTGGGGTTTGCCAGACCAGCTGGCCCTGCCACTGGCCCACTCTGAGCCTGCTTTTCACAACCCCCTTCTAAGTTTCTCCCAGTTATGGAGGGGTGGAGGGTGGCAAGAGGGGGCTGTGTTATTCTTCAGTAAGCTTCATATAGAGAAATGAAAACAGGAGCCATAGAACATTACACAGCTAATAAAGCCATGCATTACAGGGGATCACAGCAAGCAGCCACGTGTGCACGCTTGTGCATAGGCAAAAATGCATGCATGTGTGCACATGTATACATATGCATTGGTGTGTGTGTGCACATGTATATGTGTGCATTGGTATGTGTGTGCACATGTATATGTGTGCATTGGTGTGTGTGTGTGCACATGTATATGTGTGCATTGGGGCATGCGTGCACATGTATATGTGCGCATTGGGGCATGCGTGCACATGTATATGTGTGCATTGGTGTGTGTGTGCACATGTATATGTGTGCATTGGTGTGTGTGTGCACATGTATATATGTGTATTGGTGTGTTGTGCATTGGTGTGCATGTGCACATGTATATGTGTGCACTGGTGTGTGTGCGTCCACATGTATATATGTGTATCGTGTGTGCACACATGTGTGTGTGCATTGGTGTGTGTGCACATGTATATGTGTGCATTGCTGCATGTATGTGCACATGTATATATGTGTATTGGTGTGTTGTGCATTGGTGTGTGTGTGCACATGTATGTGCATTGCTGTGTGTGTGCACACGTGTATGTGTGCATTGGTGTGTGTGCATGCACATGTATATGTGTGCATTGCCGTGTGTGCACATGTATATGTGTGTATTGGTGTGTTGTGCATTGGTGTGTGTGTGCACATGTGTATGTGTGCATTGGTGTGTGTGTGCACATGTATATATGTGCATTGCTGTGTGTGTGCACACGTGTATGTGTGCATTGGTGTGTGTGCATGCACATGTATATATGTGCATTGCTGTGTGTGTGCACGTGTATATATGTGCATTGGTGTGTGTGCGCACATGTATATGTGTGCATTGGGGTGTGTGCACATGTATATATGTGCATTGCTGTGTGTGTGCACACGTATATGTGTGCACTGGTGTGTATGTGCACATGTATATATGTGTATTGGTGTGTATGTGCACATGTGTATGTGTGCATTGGTGTGTGTGCATGCACATGTATATGTGTGCATTGCGGTGTGTGTGCACATGTGTATGTGTGCACTGGTGTGTATGCATGAGTGTGTGTGTGTGTGTGTGTGTGTGTGTGTGTAATTGAGGAGATTAACAGCTCTGTCCACAAGAGAAGATCGCCAGCCACAGCCAGTAATCCAAGTGGCCACCTGAGGCCAACCTGGGATGTTAGCAGCTGTCCTGTCCCTTGTGGAGCCAGAGCGTTGCTCTGTGGCCATCCGAGGATATCATGGACTCCAGACACACCACAAAGGACATTTTCATTATTTATAATGGTAATAGTTACTATGTACAAGCATCCGCTATGTGCCAGACAGCATGCCAAGAACTTTCCTTGAGTTTTCGATTACCTATTCCCATATACAAGTGGAGGGGAGAAGACGGCAGCCAAAGGCACCCCGAGCAGTAAGGGAGGCTGGGGTTGAATCACCTGGCCTATGGTCAGCCACAAGTGGTCCTCACTCCTATATCATACCCTCCCTCTCTCACTGAGCAACCGTTTCTCCTGCCCTGCTCTGCACGGGTCTGGGAACACAGAGCAGACTGATGAGCGCCACCTGGAGAATAACGGATGGATGGAGAGATGTAGAATCTGGCCTCCCAGTGTGCTCCATGCCCTCCTCTCTGGAGCTAGGCGGTCGAGGGTGTGTAGTGTAGGGGTGCCAGACCTCCTGAAGATGGGGCCCTGACCTGAGGAGGTGGGAGCCTGTTCCTGGGCAAGGTGCAGCTGCCCAGAAGTCCAATGAGAAGGGTTGGGGTGGCTGAGACGGACCCCACCATGGCCCTGCAGACAGCCCACTTACTCTCAACTCTCGGCCTCTTTGTCTAGGGAACAGCTTGGTGCCCCCAGCTCCCAACCCCACGGACTCACAGGGGTGTGGCCAAGTGTCTGCCAGGACTCTGTCAGCCCAGCACAAAAGCCCCCAAAGGCAGAGATGGCTGGTAACCTGGCTTTCCAAGGGGAACCGCAGCCCTGATCTGTAGCGTTTGCTCATTTCCATGGTGTGAATACTTCCACCGCAGCCGATTCAAGCCACCTGGGCAGCACGGCAAACAGGCTTGGGAAGGGATGTGCACAGCTGGCCCTTGCGTGCTGGTCGGTGCCACCGGCAATACCCACAGGCCTGAACCACAGATGCACATGTGCTGCTTGGGGCCAACGGAGAAGTGCTGAGAAAAGCAGAGGCAAGTGGTCACCCTGTCTCCCAGCTTAGTGCCCCCAAGAGACAACTAAGCACTATGACCTTGACCCCCTTCTGAGAGTGGGTCTCCCCAGGACCCAGCGCCACTGACCAGACTCCTGGTTATATAAAGACACACCTCATCTCCGCATCCAGGCGGCTGGGGGAGCACTGTGCCCAGGCACACCTGTCCCTGGCCTCTCCCGCTGAGAGCCTGAGCATGGTACGGGAACTGCCCACAACAAACACTGCCCGGTGGCCCAGCCTACCCAGTAGGCCACCCAGAAGGAGACCCGGAGCCACAAAGCCCACTCCTCAGAGGCCCTCTGGGGACAGCAAGAGGGACCCTGCTTTGGCACCTGGTTTTGTCAGGTTTCTGAAGATGTAAAGTCCAATGTTCTTTTCAAATACACAAAACAGCACAGGGCAGCGGCTCCACAGCCAGCTGGCAGCAGGGCCACGGCAACCCGATCCCAGGAGGGTAGGGAGCTGGCAGCCTTGTACCCTCGGTGCTATCTGCCAGTCCCTTCAGCTGCCTTCCAGTGACCTTCAGCAAGGCCCAAACGCCCTTCAGGTCTCCGGCTGCATGCTGGGACAACAGGAGCTTCTCCACCTGACAGCAGTGGGCATGCCGGGAACTGATACTGGAGAAGGACCTTTAGATTCTTGGACAAAGGCGGCCACCCGGGAAGCCCGCAGGGGCCACGCATTTCCCGGTCGGGTTCCTGAGCACAGGGTCCCTTCCTAACACAGTCTCTGAAGGGCATCAGGTCAGGTCTGTACTCGGGCTGGACCAGGACTGATGTAAACATAGTGTCCTTCCCTAAAACAGACCCCAAACCAGAAGCCCAGCTCAAATGGTCCCGCTCCCCTCCAAACGAAACCAAACCATAACCCTAAATAAAAAAGTTCTCAAACGGGAAAATGCCAGGAAGTGGATTCCCAGGGAGGTGACCCGTACAGCAAGCACTAAGGCACCTCCTACAGTCTTCACTGACTTCTGGTAAAGGATGGCAAAGGACACTGGTTCTTACTTGTCCAAGGAGTTAAAGGGCAAGCAAACAAGCAAACAAAACCCCCATCTCAACCACAAAATATTGCCAAAGTGAGAAAAACGCCCATATTGTATCTGCTTCTCAGCTTGCTGCAGGCTCTTCAGGATAGGGGTGGGCAGTGAGGGAAGCCCCTCTGAGTATCTCAGGTGGGCCTTGCTTGTTGCAAGTGTTATGTTTGGAAACCTCAGAGCAGAGTGGGCATCAAAAATACATGTGGCTGATTATCTCCATGAACAACTGCCTCCTTTGCCATGAGACCAGAAGAACTAGATGGTACCCAGCTATCATTACTGAAATTTTTTATCAAAGATTCTATAGAAGGATCCTGATCAAAAGGGGGAAAATGCAGACCAGAATTTCAAATTTTCATGGAATCCATGGAGCCATGGAGGCTGGATGAAACTCAAAACAAATGCCCTGAGACAATCTTTAAACCTTAAACCAAAAATATCCCCCTAAAGTCTTCTTAAAACCAAATAACAGTTTACCTTAACTAGTAAAAAATATCTGCCTTGAGCATTATGCTCTTTTAAGAACTATCTATATTGGATCAAAGTAATAACAACGACTTGAAAGATTAGATAGGAAACTTAGGGGGCAGTGAGTTTGTTAGTTGGGGAGGAACAATCAAGAAAAACGGTGAGAATGACTGCACAACTCTAAGGATATAATCAATGCCACTGAATCGTACGTGTAGAAATTGTTGAATTGATTTATGTTCTGCTGTGTATATTCTCAACATAAATAAATAAAGTGTGGGGTACAGGTGAGGGAAGAATGCCCGTGGCCTGACACAGAACACGGGCTGGGTGAGGAAGTCACTGCCAAACGCAACCCTGGTTTCCTGCTCAGTGAGAGAACAGGCTAGAGCGGGTGTATCTGGCCCAGGGTGAGGCCCACCACCAGCCATCTGGCCCTGTGTTGTGGATTCAAGTGTGTCCCACTCAAAGATACGTTGAAGTCCTAACCCCCCTCAAACAAAAAAAAAAAAAAACCCATTGTCATCAAGTAGGTTCCGACCCATAGCAGCCCTAGAGGACAGAGTAGAACTGCCCCATAGGGTTTCCAAGGAGCAGCTGGTGGGTTTGAACTGCTGACCTTTTGGTTAGCAGCTGTATGACTTAACCACTGCACCACCAGGGCTTCTGTGAATGTGCTCATATTTGGAAATAGGAATTTTGCAGATGTAATCAAGTTAAAATGGGGTCATACTGGATTGGGGTGGATGCTAATCCAATGACTGATGTATTGTAAGAAAACTGGGACCTATAGACACATAGAGAAAAATGCTATGTGTCTTAGTCACCTAGTGCTGCTATAACAGAAATACCACAAGTGGCGGGCTTTAACAAACAGAAATTTATCCTCTCATAGTCTAGAAGGCTAAAAGTCCAAATTTAGGGCACCAGCTCCAGGGGAAGGCTTTCTCTCTCTGTTGGGTCTGTGGGAAGATCCTTGTCATCAATCTCCCCCACTCGAGGAGAGGAGCTTCTCAGAAGTACCATGCTCCCAGTACTTCTTTCTTGGTGGTAGGAGGTTCCCCATGTCTCTCTCCTCGCTTCTCTCTTTTATATCTCAAAAGAGATTGACTAAGACACAACCTAATTTTGTAGATAGAATCCTGTCTCATTAACATAACTGTCGCTAATCCCACCTCATTAACATCATAGAGGTAGGATATACAACACATAGGAAAATCACATCAGATCACAAACTGGTGGACAATCACACAATACCAGGAATCATGGCCTAGCCAAGTTGACACACATTTTGGGGGGACACAATTCAGTCCATAACACCACGTGATGGTAGAGATCAGAGTGGTGCATCTACAGGCCAAGAAATGCCAGTGGTTGCCGGTAGCCGTCAGAAGTCAAGAGAGGCATGGAACAGATTCTCCATCAGAGCCTCCAGAAGGAACCAACCCTGCCGGCAGCCTGGTTTCGGACTTCTGGCCTCCAGAACTGTAGACAATAAACGTCTACTGTTTTAAGCCTCCCAGTGCGTGGAGCTTCACTACGACAGCTCTAGGAGACTCAGACACGGGATGCACTTGTTAGGAATGGAGTGCAGAGCCCCAGCAGCAAGGTGGGCAGGAGCACTTTCCTCCCAACCTAGCAAGACGGACCCTAGAACCCAAAGCTGTTGTCAAATGACTTCCCAGTAATGTGGTGCACCCTGTGAGCTTCCTGAGAACGGCCAGTAGAGGAGTTTCACTTTGCTCATGTGGTTTCCTTTTTTTGACATATAACTTTTTCCATGATAAAAAATAATATAATCCTAACACAGGTTTGGAGTCCCCGGATGGTGCAAATGGTTATTAGGCTCTAATGCACTCAGCTGCTCACTGAAAGGTAGGAGGTTCAAGTCCACCCAGAGGAGTCTCGGAAGAAAGGCCTGGCGATTGGCTTTAGCACAATCAGCCATTGAAAACCCCGCGGAACACAGTTCTACTCTGACACACACAGAGTCACCGCCGTGAGCTGACGCTGACTCGACAGCAGCTGGTGGGTTTTTTGAAAATCTGCCATTTCGTTTTTTGTTTTCTTTTTCCCAACTTCCTGTGGGTTACTTGAACATTTTTTAGAATTCCATTTTAATTTGTAGTTTTTTTTTTTTTTTGGTTTTACAGTGTTTTTGAGTGTATCTCCTTGTACGCTTTTTTAGTGGTTTTATGTGTGTGAGTCTACAGTTGTCATCACTTTATCAATTTGAATGAAGTATAAACTACACCTCCCTTTATGTCTGTGTGTCTCTTTACCTTCCCCTGGTTATCATATAATTGTTTTAAATATTTCTCCTACACACATTCAGAAATACATTGGTTTTATAATTTTTGCTTCAACCATCAAACATAATTTTAAAAACTCTAAAACCAAACCCATTGCCATTGAGTTGATTCCGACTCATAGCAATCCTATAGGACAGAATAGAATTGTCCCATAGGGTTTCCAAGGAGCACCTGATGGATTCGAACTGTTGACCCTTTGGTTAGCAACCAAATTCTTAACCACTACACCACCAGAGTTTCCAAAAAACTCAAAAGGAGAATGAAAATCTATTGTATTTATCCATTTACTCCTTTTGTGGTTCTTCCTTCTCTATGTCTCAAGATTCCTTCTTTTTCTGTAAAAGAACATCCTTTAGTCATTCTTTTAGGGTAGGTTTGCTGAAGACAAGCTCTCTTAATTTTCCTTCATCTGAGGATAAGTGTTTTTCTTCATCTGAGGATGTCCTGATTTCCACCTTCATTCCTGAAGGATATTTTCACTGTATAAAATTCTGGGTCAACAGTTCTTTCTTTTCAGCGCTTGAAAATGTTATGCCACTTCCTTCTGGCCTCGGTGGTTTCTGATAAGAAATCCTCTGTCATTCAATTGTTTTCCCCCATTAAAAAAAAAAAAGCTTTCGAGATTTTTTCTTTGTCTTCACTTTTCAGAAGTTTGACCATGATGTCTCTCGGTACAGATTTCTTTGGGGTTTTCTTATTTGGGGTTTTCTCAGCTTATTAAATCTATATATTTACACCTTTTGCCAAATTTGGTAAGTTTTCAGCCATTATTTCAAACACTTGCCCACCCTGCTCTCCTCTCCTTTTGGAACTCCAAAGACCCACAATATTTCTACACAAATAACGCATGTGTTATACTTTTTTTTTTTTTTGTCAAGTGCACCCTATCCCCTGTGAGGTATTTTCCTAAGTATGCTATGCTAATTTTTTAACATGTTGCCGTTAAAAAAATTAGCATAGCACACTTACAAAAGTGCCCCGCAGGGAGAGAGCATGGTTGGCAAAAAAACAAAACAAAACAAATGCATAATATGCATGCTGTTTGTATGAAAATATGATAAATGTTAGCTCTTTTGTTATAGTCCCACAGGTCCCTGAGGCTCTGTTTTTTTTTTTTCAGTATTTCTCTGTTCTGCTTGGATAATTTCTATTTTTTTATCTTTATTTTTCCATCACTAATATTTTCCTCTGTCCCCTACATTCTGCTGTTGAGCCCATTCATTGAGTTTTTTATTTCATTTATTGTATTTTTGCAGTTCTAAAATTTCCATTTGGTTGTTCTTTATATCTTCTATTTCTTTTCTGAAACTTCCCGTTTCTTTGCTGAGATTTCCTACTTTGTCATTTGTTTCCAGCATATCTGCAATTTCTTGTTGAAACATTTTTACAATGGCTGCTTTAAAATCTTTTTCAGATAATTCTACTACCTCTGCCATTTCTGTGATGGTGTCTATTTGTCTTTTCTCATTGATTTTCCTGGCTCTTGGCATGACAACTGATTTTGTATTGACACTTGAACATTTTGGTTATTGTGGTATGAGATTCTGGATCTTATTTAAGCCTTTTCGTTGAGGGGAGGGAGAGCAGCATTGCCTCCTTACTGCCAGGTGGGGTGGAAATCCAGTTTCCCACTTGGCCTCTGTTGTCACTGAAGATTGGAGATGGGCGCCTCACTACTGTTGGGCAAGGGGGAAGTTCTGGCTTCCTGCTAGACCTCCGTTAATACCACCCTGACTGGGAAGAGCAAGAGTGTCTTATCATTGCTCCCCATGTGGCCTCCACTGCAGCTCTGCCTGAAGATGTGGCTGACTCTCATGGAACCCACTCTCCATGGGCTACTGAGACAGTGGTACGCACCCCCGGAGGGTGCCCTCGGGCCCCAACAGACCATCGGTGACCAAAAGGGCAGGAAAAAAACAGTACTTCCAAGAATTAATCCCCACGGGCCATGGCTTACCCCAGCCTTCCCAGTGAATGTCCTCTAGGACTGAGACAAAAGAACCCACTCATTTTGCTACACAATATCATTCTGCAGTAGGGTGGCTTCCAGCCTGGGGCAGACCAAGGCCCAAGGTTACATCCTTGGCCTCATCACCAAAAGCCTCCTGTGCCCTTGGTGGGTGGCCTTTGTTTCAGCAAGCAACTTGGGTCATGGCTTCCCTGGGAGGGTGTGGAACCTGGGGAAGCCAGCCAGCCATTACTTGGGAGCCAGGGACCCACAGCCAAGCAAGTGCAGGGAAGTGCTGCAGCTCCCAGGTCAGCTGGTAGGCATCACGGGCCAGTGCACTCAGGCCCACCCATACCCCTCAGTCAGAGGGTCAGTGCTGCCAAGGATCCAACAGGGCAGTAAAGAAACAACACTTCCAAACTCAGGTCAAACTCAGGAGGCATTCCTAAGAGCCTCCACATCAAGATGGCACCATCTTGCCGGAAGCCGCACTCTCTGAGCCCCTGCAGTGCTCTGCGCTGCCTTTGTCTCTGTCTTTTCCTTTGCGAACCTGGGCCATGGAAACCTTGCTCTCTGGATCTCTGCTATCTGGAAACGATCCAGGCGGAGGCCATTGCTGGATCCTTGTGCTCAGTAACATCTGTAGACGAACCGCTGATGGCCGTTGGGAGAGCAGGGCCGGGCCTGGCCACTGGGGTTGTCCTGGCCCAGGAAGTTGGCCATGTCTTTATAACTTCTACTTCCAGTGTTAAGATTCTGCAAGTCCAACCCAAAAGGTCGACAGAAAAATTAAAGCCTTGACATTTTTTCCAAACATCCTCCCCTGGCTGTGCTTGCCAAGGGACTCGGTTTTGCTGAGAACATGAGAAGGTCTAGGCTGCACAGCCCTCTGCAGACCCATCTATTTTTGTTTGGTGAGACATCTGTGCTGGGCTTGTGGGGCACTTGGGACTACACGGAAAAAACAAAACATGGAGATGGGGACTAAAAGATCTACTGACATAAAAGTGGCCTCGGCCGTGGCATTGTACCTTCATGGGTATCGGGGAGCAATAGCAGGGTGGTGAGTCCCCCAGCCTTCCCCCCCGCACCCCGCCAGACCCACCAGGAAGCCAGCTGGGGCTTTTGCCTCAATCGCTCCATCTTTTCCTGGAAGCCTTTCCAGGAGGTTCTGTTTCTGAACGGGACAAACAGCCCAGCACGTCCACTCTTGGGAGGGGCTGGGACTCTCCATAGCCCCATCCGCTGCTCACTGGTGTGACCTTGGGGGAGTGACTCCTCTTCCCACTGCTTATTATCCTCATCTGGAGGATGGGACTGTAATGTCGCACAGACCACCCGAGGCCCCTGTGGGCAAATGTCTGCCCATTAGGGGTCGGTGCAGCAGAAGACGCAGGCTGAGCTGAGGGCTGCTGGAGAGGTCGCTCTTTGGGGACACAGCTGAGTAGCCAGGAGGGTGTCCACCCTGGGGGGACCCAGAGGGGCCTTCCAGCTGCTCCTCGACATGGGGCTCAGATCCCATGGTGTCACCAGGTGCTCTTCCCTCCAGAAACACCACTGAGAGTATTACCTGGAAGTCACAGGGCCCATTCCCTGGGCCAGGTGATCCAGCAGGTAGCCCTTAAGGTGGCCAATGCAGCTGCCCAGTGCAACGTAAAAACACAGGGCCACTTGGCTGCTTCTCCTTCGAGCGTCCTTCTCTGTCACTGAGATGCCCCGTGCCTCTCTCTTTGTGACCCCAGGCACCAGGAAGATGGGGCAGGAAGGATGGGGTCTCAGGTTGCCCAGGGGACAGGTGCCACGTGACCATCTCGGTGGCAGGATGCACTGCTAGTGAACAGGCCGGGCCACACCCCTTGGCTGCAACCTCTCACACGTGTCCCTCCACACACCCTGCCCCCACCCTGGGGCCTGTCCTGACCTCTCATCAGGAAGTCTGGAGGCAGACTCCCCGTGGCCTCATGAGTTCAGTCAATATGCCCCACCACTCAGCCCAAGACCACCCATGTGGGACCCCTGCCCCCACCCTGAATTACCCATGGTCCGCGTCTATGTAGCTGCCCCTCACTGTGTTCTGCTGGCGCTGCCCCCCTCCTGTGGCCAGCCTTGCCTAGCATCACTGGGGTATGGGTAACAAATGACTCCACCAATAGGCAAACCAGGGTGTGAGCCCACCACCTCAGCCCCCAGCCTTACCCCAAGACCAGACCCCTAAACCTCCTCTAGGGAATCGATTTCCCAAATGGACTGTGATTTACTCCAAGACAGAAATCATTTATTTATGTACCCTTGCCATTCTCATTCCCTACGACACAGGGTGAGAGCAAAGCAAACAAGCAGCTGTTCGTTGAATCACATTCTGAAAAACAAACATGGCGGCTGGGATGCAGGGTGCCCCAGGGGCTGCAGCAGCGCTGGCCATGTGGGCATCACCCCTCGTTCCACAGGCACAGCCAGGCACTACTGAGCACCAGCCCTCCCCAGGTCCGAGTCTGCTGGTCATTCACTTGTGCCCTCACTGGTTTATCAGCTCAGAGACCAGGTCCTAAGCACATTCCAGGCCCAGCTGGGGAGACACTGGGATGGAAAGATGAAGCCATGGTCCAGCATCCAGGCACTCCCAGACTGGTGTAGAGGGGGGTCCGCCACAAAAGCTGTGACCAAGCACAAATGAAGTGTCTGGGAGGGCTGACGAGGGAGGCACCAAGGAAGGCTTCCTGGAGGTGGCTGTGCCCAAAGGAAGAGTCCAAGTGAGAAAGTGGGGAAAGGGAGCGAGCATTCCAGGCAGAAGTCTGAAATGGGCTGGAGTCTGCCTGCCTGGAATTGAGGGCGTTGGGGAGGAGCGTGGGCAATGAAACCTGAATGCTTGCAGGGGGTAGTTCTAGAAGGATCTTCATGCCAGGCACAGGGGTTCAGACTCTGCCCTTAGAAAATGGTGAAGCAGATCCAGGAGAGAGCCTGCAAGCCTGCTCTGAGGTCCTCACTGTGATCTCACCTTGTAATGGAGCCACCACAGTGAAGGCCACAGGCCTGTCCGAGTCACTGGATCAGATGACTCCATGCATCACCCCCCAAGCTTCCAGCCACCTCAGAGCCTTCCTCCTCCTCCTGCTGACCTACGATGCCAGGGCCCCACTGCACACAGGACAGGGACCTGCAGCAGCTGGAGAAGACCCCTCGCTGGGCACTGGCCTCAGAGACACTCAACCCAAGACGATGTTGACAGGGAGCTTAGTTGTGGGCTCTGACGCTCCCCAGACGTATTGTCTGGGGCTGGCCATTTTCCTCCCTATGCCTCAGTTTCCTTATCTGTAAAATGGGGATAAAATAGCATCTACCCTAATGCTCAATAAATTACAGCAATTGTGACATGGCTCCTGGCATCAAAGTAGAGCACCTTTCCTGCCCATCACTCAGTTCCACGATTTCTCTAGCATTCCTTCTCCCTGACACAGACCCCTGGCGTGCCAGGCCCTAGCCAGCTTTCTTATCACTACCGATTTGATTAGTGCACTGATGTTCAGGTAGAGATGTGGGCTCAGCTGGCTCAAAAACCAGTTATTCGAGTTACATTATCCACACAGCTTATAGTGCACTCTAAGTATTATTTATAAATCTTATGATTAGTATGGAGCCTTGGTGGTTAAAGGCTCAGCTGCTAACCAAAAGGTTGGCAGTTCAAATCCACCAGCTGCTCCTTGAACATTTATGGGGCAGTTCTACTTTGTCAATAGGGTTGCTATGAGTCGGAATCCACTCGACAGCAACGGGTTTGGGTTTTCTTTTTTTTGGTATGATTAGTACAAATACATAACATGAGATTTTTGTTGGAAACGGCAATGTGTAGGAAATAAAAATAAATCTAAAAATTAAATGTGGTTTCCTGGGCCAGGATCCTTCTACACACTGACCTCTAGTCTCGAATGCCTGAAATTAATTTGCCAACATCTTTAGCTTTGGTAACTGATTGGGTAAGAGAACAAAAAAAGAAGCATCTTCTCCAGAGAATAAATGAGCCGCAGGCTTTGCGTTCCATAGTTGATGAAATGCAGATTTCTCATTAAAAGAAAAGCCTTCCTTTTAGAATCGCCAATAAAGAAAAAGGGAGTGAATATGCAGTTCGCAGAGGGAGAAATGCAAGCAACAGATGAAGATTTAAAAAAAAAACTTTTAGTCTCTTTCAGGAACCATCTACATGTGATCTGATTGACAACAGCAACTTGAAAGATGAGACAGGAACCTTAGGGGGCCGTGCATTTATGTTAACGGGGGAGGAACAACTCAGAAAAGGAGGGTGAGAATGGCTGCACAACTCAAATAATACAATCAATGTCACTGAATTGTACATGGTGAAACCTGAATTAGTGTGTGTTCTGCTGGTTACATTCTCAACAACAATAAAATAAATACATTATATATATATGTAAACTTTTAGTCTCATGAGTAACCAAAAAAGATACCGTTTTATTCCATCAATAGGTACTTTTTTAAAAAATGATAATACTGCTCGTTAGTATTATTTTGGGGTGGAGATATAAAGATATACAGCACTGTCTACACTGCAGATGGGAGTGGAAGTCAACGCAACTACTTTAGAGGGAGAATTTTGTGAAAGTGTCAAAAAGCTTAGCATTTTGCACAGCCTTTGACTCAGCAATTCCATAGTCGGGAATTTATCACGATGCAAAAATCACAAATAAGTGCATGGCCGTGCTGCGAGAACATCCGATTCAGCGTGGCTACAGTAATGAAGAGTTAGGATCAAACGGAGGGTCTGCCAATGAAGGGCTGGTCTGGGGCATCCATGCAATGGAGAAGGGTTTGACCACTAAAACCATGACATGGGAAGATGCTGCAAAGGGAAGTTCCAAACCAGCTCGTGCACGGTGACCTCAGCTTTGAACAAAATACACAGCACACGAAGGCGCACGCTCATGCATAGAACGTTGGAAGGTGGACCCCTAGATGCTGTCGGAAGACTCCCTCTAGAGACTGGGATCTAGTTTCCAGTTCTAGTTGCTGTCCAATCGACCCCGACTCATGGTGACCCCATATGTATCAGAGTAGAACTGTGCTCCATAGGGTTTTCAATGGCTGATTTTTCTGAAGTAGATCTCCAGGCCTTTCTTCCAAGGTGCCTCTGGGTGGACTCAAACCACCAATCTTTCAGTTAACTGTGAGAGCATTAACTGTTTGCACCACCCAGAGACTCCAGAGAGTGGGACGGTAGGTGATTTATCTTCTTTCTTTTACTTCTCTGTTTTTCCCAAGTTTTCAATAGTGACCACGAGCACAGGTTTGGGAGCTGGCTGCCTGAATCGGGATACTGCCTCTGCCACTTAGTAGCTGTGTGGCCATGGGGGGCTGTAGGGACAAAGGAAGGAGTGCTTGTCAGCACTGAATAAATGTTGGGCATCGGGGCCAGAGGGCCAGGGCTCAGCCTGGTCCCGCTGTGTCCTGGCTGTGTGACCTCGGGCAAGTGACTGAATGCATCTGTGTTGTTGGTACCGTAGAGTCAATTTTGACTCATAGTGACCCCAGTGACAGAGTAGAACTGCCCCCATAGTTTCTTGGCTGTGATCTTTAAGGAAGCAGATCGCCAGGTTCTTCTCCTGCAGAGTCGTGGAATGTGTTCAAACCATCAACCTTCTGAACGCACCTGTATGGGGCAGTAATAACAACGCCCACATCATGGGCTCAGCAGGAGGGGTTGGAGAGGTGACACAGGGAAAGAGCTCAGGGCAGGCTAGGCCCGGAACAAGAGAGCAGTAACCTCAGTGGTTTTACTACCTATCATAAGAAAAAACACTGATTATTATATTATTGAATTTTTTTTTTTTTTTAAATAAAGAAGCTTCAACTGCTAACAGAAAGGTTGGTGGTTCAAATTCACCAAGAGGTGCCTTGGCAAAAAAAACCCTGGTGATCTTCTGAAAAATTTGCCACTGACAACCTTATGGAGCACAGTCCTGCTCTGACACACGTGGGGTTGCCAGCAGTTGACTTGATGGCAAGTGTTTGTTTTTAATGGTCTTGATAGAGTGATCTCCTTGCTCTAAAACAACGAGAAAGCTTGACAAGTTATAAGAAACGATGATATTCAGGGCCTGGACAATAGGCAGTGAGCGCTGTGTTCCCCGAGAGAAGAGAACAAGTACGACAAGCCCCACAAGTGCCCTGTGCAGGGAAAGGGATCCCAGGCAGAGCCACCCCAAGAGGGCAGGGTCAGCGAGGGCCCTGACCTCCACAGGCTGCATGAGGGTCACATGAGCTCACCACAGCCAGGGGACCCAGCTGGTCGCCCCAAAAGCCCCTCTAGGCAGGGAGGCCCCATCCTTGCAGGTCCTCCAGGGAGAAGGGGGCTGGCGGATGCCCCAGCCCACTCCGGGGCCCCTGACAGGAGTCTGGACCTGCCATCCTCACTTCCCCCTGAAAGGGCACCTCCTGCCGCATTCTTCAGGCTGCTCCCTCCTGGGGACTCCAGCCAGGGGCTGCCCACCCTGTGCCAGCTCCCTGCTCCCAGCCCTGAGCCCTCGTCCTGTTCTCCACTATCGGGGTGAGAAAACCCAGAAGGGAACCTTGGGAGACGGAGGGCACGGCCTTGAGAGAATGGCTGGGTAAAAATTCGCCTTGCTGGAGGAACTCAGACCAATGATTCAGTCTTTCTGGGTCTCAGTTTTCTCATCCATGAAATGGGACTAAGAGGGCTGCCGCATAAAGCTGTGGTCAAACGTCAGTGAATCACGTGTGTGCGGTGCTCAGCCCAGAGTCTGCGCACGAGGTGCTCAGTTAATGACAGCTGCTGCCATCTTCTCCCCTGACGCCTGTGTGCCGCTCCTGGCACGCCCCCTCCCTGAGAAATCCGTGTGCACGTTTGCCTCGTCCCCCGCTAAAGAACCTGGTCCTGTCTGCAGGCTTCTGCCAAAGTCGCAGACTCTTTGGGGAGACCCTGGTGGAGGCGTGCAGAAATGATAATCGTGAGAAGGCCTACAGGAGCCAACCTGCAGGAGAGCCCCGGGAAACCTGCCCCAGCAACAGCCCCGCCTCCACCTGGCCCCACCCCACTGATCTCGCCCCAACCTGGCCCTGCCCATCCATCTGGCCCCACCCACCCCTGACTCCACCTCCACTAATCCTGGCCCCACCTCCACCTGGCCACACCCCTACTGACTGCAGGCACCCACAAACCCTGCCACAACTTGGAACAGTAGCCGCAGCATTAACAGAGCGCTTACTGTATACGGGCCCTATGCTGGTGTGTGTATGGGGGGAGGGGGGCTGGAGGGAAGGTCTGGAACATTCCGTTTTAGAGAAGGTTCTTTTCCCAGACACAGACTGGAAGGAGGCCGTGCAGAAACCCCAGCTGACCGAAGGGCATCTGGGCGTCCAGGGCTGGCCCCCTTGACTTGACCCACACCCCCAGCGCCTCCCTAGGTCCCACTTGGCCTCTCCCCTGACACATGCACCCTCCCCCACAGCCACTCAGAGGGCCCATTAGGACCGACACCCCGCCTCCCGCACCTCTGCCCTGGGGCAGAGAGCTGGGCACAGGTGCAGCTTAGCTACAGGTGCTACAGGTGCAGGGGGTGGGTAAGAGGGAAGCCCCCAGGGAGGTGCTCTGAACTTCCCCAAGGCAGCGGAGAAAGCTCCCTATTTCCCCCAGGTAAGAACCCTGAGCCTGGCTTTGGCCTCCAGTTCAACATGCAGGTTTCTAGTTCCTTCTCCAAGATGTCCTTTGTCTGGCTGATGCCAGCGAGCCAGAAAATAAACTGAGTGCTGGGGAGCCGAGTCACAGGTTTCGGTTTCACCTGGCTCTACCGCTCATCACTGGGTGCGGTCCCAGGGCCCTGGGGTGGTCAGGGCAAGCGCTGACCCACCCAGTGAAGGTCGGCACTGCACTGGGTACCAGTAAGGCCCTGATCAGCAGAATACAAGTCCTCTCGGGGCCCAGGGGCCGACAGCTGCTGTCCATCCGCCGAGCCGGCCCTCATTATCAGCTCCGAAGGCCAGCTTAAAGGATATTCCAGTAATTGCAAGGTTTTTTGTAAATGTTAATTACAGTTGCTTTAATTAGCTCTGAACCCATTGATCTATGGATTATATTAGGTTTGTAAGTGTAATTACCTTAACAGGCATATGGATTACAATTATGCTCCAATTAAACCCCAGACGCTGAGCGTATAAATTAGCCCAGGGAGTTCTCATTCTTCAGGGTCGGGCTATTAAAGGGTTTGCACTTTCAGGGCCCTTAAACGGGGGCTCGTCCTCCAGGGTCTGAGGAACATTTGGGGGTTTGGAGGAGGGTGGTCCACATGGGCTCGGGTGTGCCCCAAAGGGTGGGTGGCGCCCCCATCTGGGCCGATTTAGAGATGACGGCAGGAGGGTAGGGGAGGCCAGCTAAGGGATTAGAGCCTGCCCTGCTCAGCCTCTCCCCGAGATAACGGCCCAGGAGCCCCCCTCTCCTCCCTCAAGGACAGCCCATCAATTAGGACTCTCGGCCCCTTGGGCAGAGATTATGCTTCCCTCCTTATCTCTGGAGAGGAGTGGGGAAGAGGATTAACCCACTTTCCTGGGTGGAGGGGGGAAGGCCCAGGGCCAGCTGGGGAGGGGGCGCCTGGACACCAGGCCTCACTGCTCACCCCCAGACCATTTCTGACAAGTGGTGTGCCTGTGCTGGAACACTCGGCCTGGCATCTGGAGGACCGGTGAGGGGACAGAGACAGGGAGTGGTGAGGAGCCCTGAGGGCAGCCCCACCAGCAAGGGGAGGACAGGAAGTGCCTGTGGTGGAGGGGGCGAGAGGGGCCCCAAACTCAGGACGATGGCCCTCCCACAAACTGGCCAGGAGACCCAGAGCAGGCAGCTGGCAGTGGCGGGTGGGGGGGACCCTCTGAACATCCTGCCTATGTTCCAGGGATGAGGCCCGGCTCCAAGGGGAGACAGCCAGCTTAACAGTCGCTGATCTTAGCCCCTCCTCACTGGGCTCTCCAGACTGGAGGCTCCTACTGCCCACCAGGTGTCTCCACTTGGTGTCTGACAGGCCCCTCAATGTACCAAAGCAGAACTGCCCGCCCCCAGCCCCCCTACCAGCCCAGCTCAGCTAACAGTGTGGCCCCCGACCCGCTGTGTAGGCCCAAACCCAAAGTCACCCTGGGTCCTCTGCCTCCCTCAGATGTCCCGCCTGCCAACCTCCAGCTCCAGATTGCAATCTTTCTGGACAAAATGACACAATGTCTGGTGTTTGTTTCAATTGGTACTAGATGGGCCTGGCCCTGAGTTGACAATCAGGTGAAACCATGTGATTGGTACATGTGGTGGTGGGGGGTCGTTCCTAATACTTGGCTACTCTTGGTGGTGCGAACAGTTTGCACTCAGCTATTAACTGAAAGGTGGGCAGTTTGAATGCACCCCATGGTGCCACGGAAGGAAGGCCTGGCAATCTACTTCTATAAGATCACAGCCATTGAAATCCCTGTGGAGCGCAGTTCTATTCTGACACATACGGGGTCGCCATGAGTCGGAATCAACTGGAACGACAACAGGTTTTCTTGGTTTAGTGGCACATGTTTGAAATTTTCCGTAACAAAAAGTTTTAAAATAGGTATTTCAGATTCAACCACATCTCTCCATCTCCACAGCTATACCCAGTCCTGGCACCATCGTTTGTGACCATGACATCTAAATGGCCTCCTGACTGGTCCCCAGTGTCCCCCTTGTCCTCTGATGAAGCAGGGGGATCATCTGCGTGAAGAGTAAGCCATCCTGCTCAAGGCCTCCAATGGATCCTAGCCCACACGGAATGGAAGGTGCACTCCTTACCGCACAGTCTGGTTCTGTCCATTCTCCCCCACACTGGCCCTGTCTCTGCTCCTTGAGCACACTGCACCTGTACTCCCACTCTTCTGCACAATGTCCCCTTTCACCTATCAGGTCTCCATACAGATATCACCTCCTCCAAGAGGTCCTCTCCCAGCACCTTAACTGATGGCCACTCCTTCCTTGCCCACCCTGGCTACCCAACCCTCTCTCTACCAGTGCCTCACCTACTTCTTTCCTAGCACCTAGTATCTGAAGTATCTGTTTATTGGTATGCTTATGGCTCTCTCCCACTAGACTTATAGGCCCTGTGATGTCACCTACCTTGTCACACTGCATCCCCATCGTAGCATCACCGTGCTACTACAGAATTGCCTGCTCCATCCACTAGAACGCAGGTTCCAAGGACAGAGACTCGGCCGCCATCCTTTGGGGAGCACCTGGGACCATGTGGACCACGCTCCTCGGGGTTCGCATTCAAAGTGCACTCTGTAAGTCTAAGTTAATGAGTGGATAAGTAATGTCACCCCCTCCACCGAGCCTCTTCTGACACTGGCCCCCCACCATAAGAATTTTTGGCTCTCCACCTGCCCACCAGAACTGGGATTCTCGGAGCCTGGAGGGGAAGCCACCTGTTGCATGGGTGGGAAACTGAGTCCCAGGTAGCCTGTCTCATCCAGAGTTCCTTCGGTCATCCCAGGGCTGTCCCACTCAGTCCCACAACCTTTAACCCTGCCCACAGGCGGCCATTTTCCCCGGGTCCTCAGGCTCAGGAGGCTGAAGTGACCAGTTGGGGCCCGTGCCTTGTGAGCAGACAGCCAGGTCCAGGCCCATTTTCCAGCTAGGTCTCATGGGAGCACATTGGGGATACAGGAAACGAGCCCAGGAATGCAACCCACAGCCCAGGCCGTGGGTCCCACCTTAGCTGGCAGTTCTGAGGCTGTCCACATGGGGACAGAAGGCCTCGAGGGGGTGCAGGCCTGTGGTGCAGTAAATTACTTAATATGGCCCTTCTAGCCATAGTCCTTGTGACTCCTACCAAATGACTGGGTGGGGCTATGTAAATGAGGTGCCCATGAAGGGGACTGGATAGCTTGCTAATAATGTAAATAAGGTGTATGGCACCCTGGGGGCGGGGGTGTGGACCATGCACATAAAGTGTCTGGAACCTTAATGAGGGGATCGGTCAATTTTGCCACCATACTAGGCTTTAAAAGGAAACATGGAGGTGGGATGGAGAGAGAGAGAAAGAAAGAGAGGAGCTGTAGCACAGAAGACAGAGAGAGGCAGCAGAACCAGGGCAGAGAGGGAGAGCTATAACACCGGAGATGGTGAGAGGCAGCACCGAGAAACAGCAGCAGCAGAACTGAGCACCCCCAGGGAGGAGGCCTCGTGGTAGAGTGGGGTGCCCCTAGGCACTTACAGTTGGAGCTAAAAGTTTTAACACTTGCCCATGAAGACCCCCGGCAGGGCCAGAGGCTGAGGGCAAGGAGAAGCTGTCCTGACCCAAGAACTGTACCCTACGTCATTCCTGATCCTGAATCATAACCTGTTACTTCCCTAATAAACCCCAAAGCTGTGAGGACGGTCTGTGAGTTCCGTGTGGCCATTGTAACGACGACGAACCCAGCAGAAAAGTAGGTGTCAGAATTGGTAAAAAGCGTGGAGGCAGGTCTGACCTCCCCTCATAGCAATCAGCCTTGGGCTGTTGGTACGGGTAGTGATTCTCCTCCCGTCCTGAACTCAGACAAGGGGGTCTGACGCTGGGCATGCTGTGTAGACAGAAAGCAGGCTGAGCAAAGACAAGAAGGGGTAAAGGGGAGAAACAGGGCTCCCCCCGTCACTGAATGAAACCTTTAAATAAGAAACTGGAAACACTTTTAAAACAAAAAGAAGCTTAAGAAAGCATATTTTGTTTGTAATGAGAAAAAAAAAAAAAACAGCCTGAATGTCCATGAACAGGGAATTTGAGGAATAAACTGGAATGGCCAAGCCAAGGAGGAGCAGGCAGCTGTTACAGTGTGCAGCTATTAAAAACCATGAGTTAGTGCTTCTGCTGTTGACTTGGTGGGGTGTCCAGGATGTATTGTGAGGTTAGAAAAGCAAGGTGCAAAGAAAAACAGTATGGCCCCATTTTTAAAAAACAAACAAGAAACCCCCATGCGTGTGTGTGTGTCTATCTGTGTGTGTGTGTGTGCGTGTGTGTACACACGTGTGCAGAAAGAGAAGCGTGGTAGGTTGTTAATATGGATTACTCTGACAGGAAAGAGGAGACACAGTAGATACAAAAAAAATTAAAAGACCACAGTAAAATAGAATAATATGGGTGGTATAATGTTAGGGGCCACTACTTGTCTATTGGTTTGTCACACTGTGGTGGTTTGCATGATGGAATACAGAAGAATCAAACTGACTACATCTGTGGAAAGAGACAACGGAAAAGCTCAATATCATCAGTCAGAACAAGGCCAGGGGCTGACTGCGGAACAGACCATCAAGCACTCATATGCAAACTCAAGTTGAAGTTGAAGAAAATAAGAACAAGTCCATGAGAGCCAAAGTACGACCTTGAGTATATCCCACCTGAATTTAGAGACCATCTGAAGAATAGATTTGATGCGTTGAGCACTCATGACCAAAGACCAGATGATTTGTGGAATGACATCAACGACATTCTACATGAAGAAAGCAAGAGGTCATTAAAAACACAGGAAAGAAAGAAAAGACCAAGATGGATGTCAGAGGAGACTCTGAAACTTCCTCTAGAACATCAAATAGCTAAAGTAAAAGGAATAAATGATGAAGTAAAAGAGTTGAACGGAAGATTTCAAAGTTCAGCTTGAGAAGACAAAGTATTATAATGACATGTGCAAAAAGCTGGAGATAGAAAACCAAAAGGGAAGAACACACTCAGCATTTCTCAAGCTGAAAGAACTGAAGAAAAAATTCAAGCCTCGAGTTGCGATACTGAAGAATTCTACAGGGAAAATATTAAACGATGCAGGAAGCATCAAAAGAAGATAGAAGGAATACAGAGTCATTATACCAAAAAGAATTGGTCGATGTTCAACCATTTCAGGAGGTGCCATATGATCAGGAACCGATGGTACTGAAGAAAGAAGTCCAAGCTGCACCGAAGGCATTGGCAAAAAACAAGGCTCCAGGAATTGACAGAATTACAATTCAGATGTTTCAACACAGGGATGCAGCGCTGGAAGTGCTTACTCATCTATGCCAAGAAATTTGGAAGACAGCTACCTGGCTAACCGACTGGAAGAGATCCGTATTTATGCCTATTTCAAAAACAGGTGGTCCAACCGAATGCAAAAATTATCGAACAGTATCATTAATATCACACGCAAGTAAAATTTCGCTGAAGATCATTCAAAAGATGCTGCAGCAATGTGTTGACAGGGAACTGCCAGAAGTTCAATCAGGATTCAGAAGAGGACGTGGAACCAGGTTATATCCTTGCTGATGTCAGATGGATCCTGGCTGAAAGCAGAGAATACCAGAAAGATGTTTACCTGTGTTTTAATGACTATGCAAAGACATTCGACTGTGTGGATCATAACAAATTATGGATAACAATGTGAAGAACGGGAATTCCAGAACACTTAATTGTGCTCATGGAGAACCTGTACATGGATCAAGAGGCAGTCATTTGAACAGAACAAGGGGATACTGACTGGTTTAAAATCAGGAAAGGTGTGCGTCGGGGTTGTATCCTTTCACCATACCTATTCAATCTGTATGCTGAGCAAATAATCCAAGAAGCTGGACTATATGAAGAAGAACTGGGCATCAGGATTGGAGGAAGACTCATTAACAACTTGCATTATGAAGATGACCCAACCTTGCTTGCTGAGAGTGAAGAGGACTTGAAGCATTTCCTGATGAAGATCAAAGACTACAGTCTTCAGTATGGATTGCACCTCAACATAAAACAAAAATCCTCACAATTGGACTAATAAGCAACATCATGATAAATGGAGAAAAGACTAAAGTTGTCAAGGATTTCATTTTACTTGGATCCACAATCAACACCTATGGAAGCAGCAGTCAAGAAATCAAAAGACACATTGCATCGGACAAATTGGCTATAAGAGATCTCCTTAAAGTGTTTAAAAAGCAAAGATGTCACCTTGAAGACTAAAGTGCACCTGACCTAACCCATGGTGTTTTCGATCACCTCATATGCACACAAAAGCTGGACGATGAATCAGGAAGACTGAAGAACTGACGCCTTTGAATTGTGGTGTTGGAGGAGAATACTGAATATATCATGGCCTGCCAAAAGAACAAACAAATCTATCTTGGAAGAAGTACAACCAGAATGCTCCTTAGTAGCAAGCACGCGAGATTACGTCTCACATACTTCAGACATGTTATTCAAGAGGGACCAGTCCCCGGAGAAGGACATCGTGCTTGGTAGAGGGTCAGTGAAAAAGAGAAAGACCCTCAACGAGATGGACTGACACAGTGGCTGCAACAATGGGCTCAAGCATAACAATGATTGTGAGGATGGAGCAGGACTGGGCAGCGTTTCTTTCTGTTGTACATAGGGTCACTATAAGTCGGAACCGACTGGACTGCACCTGATAACAACATGATGCTGGAAGCTATGCCACTGGTATTTCAAATACCAGGCAGGGTCATCCATGGTGGACAGGTTTCAGCGGAGCTTTCAGACTAAGACAGATTAGGAAGAAAAGCCTGGCAATCTACTTCTGAAAATTGGCCAACGAAAACCCTGTGGATCACAACAGAATATTATTCAGTAAAGTGCTGGAAGATGAGCCCCCTGGGCTGGAAGGCACTCAAAATACACAGTGGCCGCAACAATGGCCTCTAGTGTACTAAGGATTGTGAAGATGGAGCAGGACTGGGCAATGTTTTGCTCTGTTGTACGTGGGGTTGCCAGGAGTTGGAACCAACTCAACAGCAACTAACATAACACACAATGTTAGGTGAAATGTAGAATACAAAGTTCTAAGTATAATACTATTATAAGCATCTAAAAACTGAATATGTGTATGGACAAAGACTAAAATCTGGGCCGAATCAATAACCAGTTGTCATTGAGTCGATTCCAACTCATGGCGACTCCCCATGTGTATCAGAGTAGGACTCTACTCCACCGGGTTTTCAATGGTTGATTTTTCAGAAGTAGATTTCCAGGCCTTTCTTCCGAGGCACCTCTGGGTGGACTCGAACTGCCAGCCTTTCAGTCAGCAACAAAGCACTTAACCTTTTGTGCCACTACATTTAGTTGACTAGGGACAGATAATGGACAACTTTTGTCTTGGATTTCTGCTTTTTTTTTTTACTATAGCTTTTTCATTAAAGGAACATGAAAGTATCAAAGCAATGTAAGTTTCAGTAAAGATTCATTTTCCAGGCATTGGTGCCCCTAAGGAGTCACTGTTGGGTGTGAGCACACAATGCTTTATTACAGGGGAGATGTTCAAAGTGCTGAGGGAGATCAGGGTGGGTTTCACCGAGGAGGTGACGTCAGGCAGGGTCACAGCAGGTGAAGAGAAGCTCAGCAAGGTACATGTGTGGAAAGGAACCCTAGCAGAGGGCATGGTCGTGTCCATGGCAGGAGAGTCATGGAGGGGGGTCTTGCCGGGAACAAACAGCAGGAATGGAGTGTGAGAGGGTGGGGGACATTTGAGGAAGGCAATGCTGAAGATGAGACAGGAGCGGGGACATGAAGACCCAAGTTACCCACCAAGAGCACTGGCTTCAACTGCAGGCAACAAGGAAGCCACAGGTGCTTTCAAGCTGAGGAATGGCTTGATCAGATTTGCATTTCAGGTCCTTCTGGCTCACAGGGAAGATGGATCTGAGGGTGAGGACAGAATGGAGATGGGGGACCAGCCAGAAGCTGTTGCTGATGTCCAGGTGTGACTGAGCTCAGGGCCTGAGTGGAGCTGAGACCAAGCAGGATTCAGAGACTGAGGAGGGTAACCCCAGGACATGGTCTGGGTGGATGGTGACACCATCGAGGTGACGGGGGTGGGGCACAGGGGACCAGGTGCTCAGCAAAGGGTATTTCCTGTGTGAAAAGCCCTGCATGGATAGGCCGGAGGAGCAGAACCCAGGGATGGGGCACAAAAGACTGGTAGGGCCCTGGAGTCCAGAGCAGATATGGCCATCTTCCAATGTGGGCACCCAGGGCCTGACAGGCAAGGGTCTTTCCATGCTGGCAAGACCAGCATCCAGTTTATTTCTTAGCACCCAAGACAACAAGGTGTTTGGAAAGGACATAGCCAGAGAGCGTGGGTCTGAATCCAGCCCTCCCACCATGCCGACCAGCTCAGGGACCCTGCATAACATACTCCCTTATCTCAGAGCTGCAGTCCCCTCGACTGTAACCCGGAGGAACAGCGCCAACCCTGCCAGGTTGCTTCTAATGATGAAATGAAATAATGCGGCAACTCTGCAGTCCACCACACCTGGCATATGCTGAGGGCTCGGGAATTGGAAGCTGTGATTATCACTGCCATGGTGGACTGCCTGGCCTTGACCCCATGCTTTGCTGCTGCTAGCCTTGTGACTCTGCGCCCCAGGGACCTTATCTATAAAATGGGATGAAAGCACCCCTCCCTCCCAGGGTGGTTACGAGCATTAGATGAGGCAACCAGGGAAATACACACAGAGCAGCGCCAGCCCAGCAGAAGCCTCACTCCATGTCAGCTGCCACCATCATCATCATCAATCTCACCACAAAGGCCCGGAGGGAGGAAGAGCAGGCTGTATGGAGGGGACTGCCGGGAACTCAGGCTCGATGGGCAGAGACCAGCCATGAAGAGTCTTCTAGACATTGGAACAAATGGGATGCGGCCTTGTTTGGAAGGCAGTGTGGAGCGGTTGGCTAGTTCTGGGCAGGACGGAGTTGACCACCTGGAAGAATAGGCTGGCTGCTGCTTTGAAGGGTAGACTAGGGACGCAGGGAGGCAGAAAGGCTATCTTCCTGACTACCAGAACTCCAATTTTGGTAGCAATGCGCCCATTCCTAGGAAGAGAATTAGGCCTGGCTAAGCCAGGTGTGACATTCCATTGCCTTTTGCCAAGTACTTCCTTCCCCAGATGCCCTTATAGCCAGGTTTGGTCACATTACCCAGGTTCAGAGATATAACTGGAAGTCTACTAGGGATGGGAGGGGGAGTACCTCTGGAAGAGCTTTTGTATCCTTTTTAAAGGGACATCCATGGGATGTCACCTTGAAGGTGACTGTGATACTTGGTGCTGTGGCAGCCATCTTGTAACCACGAGGTAACAGCAGGAGACTGAAAAGCCAACGCTATGAGTTGGAATCAACTCGGCGGCAATGGGTTTGGTTTTTTTGGTTTTAAGCAGAGGTGGATTTACCGTGAAGCTAATGAAGCTTCCATGGCACGGGCACCTTCTAAGGCCCCAGCAATGTGTTCACATAAATATTCGCTGTGATGAAATTCACATAATATAAAATTTACCATTTTAGCCATTCAAAGTGTACAGTTCAGTAGCTTTTAGTCCAATCGCAGTGTTGGGTAACCATCACCACAACCTAGTTTCAGGACACTTTCATCACCCCAAAAAGAAACTCCACACCCATGAAACGGTCGCTTCCCCCAGCCCCTGGCCACCATTTGTCTGCTTTCTCTCTCTACGGATTTGCCTTCTGCATTTCCTCTCAATGGAGCCACGCGGTACATGGCCTTCTGTGTCTGGCTTCTTTTACTTAGCATCATATCTTCAAGGTTCATTCACGCTGTAGCACAAATCAGTGCTTTACTTCTTTTTATGGCCAAATACTAGTCCACTGTATGGGTGTACCACATTTTGTTTCCCCCTCACCAGCCAAGTTGACATCTGACTGTGTCTCCTTTTGGACTATTATGAACGACCCTGCTGTGAACATTCGTGTAAAGTTTGTTTGAACTTGTTTTCAACTCTTTAAACCTCATCTTGAATTCATTAAACCTAACACTGTATTCTTTTTCTTAAAATGCTCCTCCTCCAAGTTGTCTAAAAAATTCAACACTAATGAGCCCTGGTGGCAAAATGATTAAGTGCTCGGTTGGAGGTTCAAACCCATCCAGCTGCTCCATGGAAGAAAGGCCCGGTGATCTGCTCCTGTAAAGATTACAGCCGTAAAGACTCTACAGCGCAGTTCTTCTCTGTCACGTGAGGTCACTATGAGTCGAAAATCACTCGACAGCACCTAACAACAAACACTGACCATCCTGATGGTTGAAGTCCCTGCTGGCTGAGTATTCTGTCCACTACAGCCCAGCGGATCCTGCTGGGTACAAGTTAGCCCAGGAATGCAGGCACTCGGCCTTCAGAGCATCGAGAGAGAAGAACAGTCAGACTTGGTGGCTGCAGGATCCAGAGCTGGGGAACTTAGGGTGACTCTGGAATTCATTGTATTACTACTTAGCTAATGTCTTGTGAAGGAGCCCTGGTGGCACAGTGGTTAAGTGTTGGCTGCTAACTGAAAGGTCAGAGGTTTGAACCCACCAGCCACTCCTTGGGAAGAAGATGTGACAGTCAGTTTCCGTAAAGATTACAGCCTTTTGGAAACCCTACACAACAGTTCTACTCTGTCCTTTAGGGTCACTATGAGTCATAATCAACTCAATGCCAATGGGTCTTAGAATGTTCTGTGGGTTTGCTTGTGGCTGTATCACAGGCCTGGCCCAGAGGAGGGCTTCAGTAAAGATGTGGGTGGCTGACTGCCATTGAAGGGCATGGTGTGGAAAGCACCTGGCATGGCCCGAGACATAGCAGGCACCACATTGCCCTCACCACACTGCCCACCAGCAGCCACATCAGGCCATGGGTGGGGCTGGTGGTCCAGGGGCAGGTTCCCTTCCCACCCACAGATGCCCCTGCAGACTCCTGTCCATCCCCCATTTTGGAGGAGGGCCTTCCCACCAGCTTGGCAGAGACAGGAAGACAGCAACATGGTGCACCCCAATTCCAACATCACCCCTGAAACAGACACACCATGAACGCCTCATCACCTGCCCGCCCTTGCTGATGCTCAGCCAGAGTGGGGATTATCGCTGCCCGCAGTAGATGTAACAGGTTCTTAAGGACAGAAAGGCGGCTGCATTTTCTCCCAGACTGAACTTGCCGCCTCGCTCGGCTGAAGGACAATGTCAGTCTCTACAGGCCCCGACTGCGCCTGTGGATTTGTATCAGTTTTCAGGAAGATAAGGAAATCGAAAACCACAGGAGACGTGTTAAAAAATTATCTTTATTTATCCTCCGAGCACACGCTCACTCACACAAACGCCCCAGCTGTGTCTTCCACGCTGACTGCGATTCTGGCAGCTGCTGACGTTTCCATAAGAAGCCTGGATATTCCTGAGGCTAACGAGATCACCAGGCAGCCTCCGCGCTGCCCTCCACAAAGCCCCTCCGCTTCTTGCCCATAAACTCATGACCAAAACGTCAGGCCTCGAAGTTGGGCCTGGGCACAGAGAGCAAAGGAAAGCGGGGCTGCCACAGCACTACCCCAGCTTCCCAGTGAGTGGTGCCCCCTGGAGGTGTGTAGGGCAGTGGCCCTGCAGCTAAGCTACAGAGAAGACTCTCAGGGCCCTTGTACGGGGCCAAAACAGGTGAGCTCCAATAGTAGCTTGTTCAAATGCAGCAGTGATCGCTTGTGGAGCCTCTACCAGGTGCCAGGCATGATTCTAACTACTTATGTCATTATTTCATTTAACCCTTGTGACACCTTACGGAGTCCGCACACACATATATCCCATTTTCCAGATGAGAAAATTGATGCTTCAAGAGCAAAGTGACTCAGCCAAGGACCTGTGGCCAGGCTCACACCCTGGCTCGTTTTTCTGCCCCAGGGGAGCCTTCTCCAACCCCCAGAGCTTCCCGAGGGCACAGGAGCCCACAGGGGGCTGCAGGCTGGGGAGGGCATATAAATATCCTTCTCTCCTCTCTGGGGGAGGTGGTGAGAGGGGCCACTGAGGGGAGATCTGGGGAAGAGGGGTCACTGGCAGAGCACACCCAGGCAAGCTTCTTCCTTAATTGTTGAAATAATAAGTTAAAAAAATACAAAGAAGCTGACCACCATTAGAGGAAAGTTTCTGGCCCAGGCCCCCTAAAATCCCCACCCCCAGGGGCTAACAGCAGCCAGGGCAGGCAGAGGCCACCAAGGAGCAGCCCACTCCCTACCCCTTGCTGCCCCCGGGTGTGAGGGGCACATGTCAGCCCACGGGGAGGGTAATCTGAGGAGCTGACGCCCAGGGCTGGCTGTGCCCCCCAACCAGGGTGCTCAGCAATAAGGAGGGGGCATGCATGGTGCCCTCGCCAAACCCTGGCACCAGGAAATATCCTGATGCCAAGGGTCTCGGCACCCACCCCCGCCCCCACCAGGCCTGCCTGTCTAGCTACGGCCCTCACACGTGGATCTCCAAGCGTCCCTGTCCTCACCAGACACAGTGTCCTTCCCTGCCGTGCCATGGCTGCTTTTGGAGGGCTGGTATGTTCTGCTTCTTGATCTGAGGCCACTTACATGGGTGGGTTCACTTAATAAACTGGCTTCCGGGAGGCTCTGGAAAGAGCCCTGGTGGTGAGAAGGTTAAGTGCTCAGCTGCTAACCGAAAGCTCGTTCAAACCCACCAGCGACTCCTCTATGTTTCTGGCAATCTGCTCCTGTAAAGATTAGAGCCTAAAAACCATTCTCGAAGCCAACTCTTCAAACAAAGATAAGGTTGGACTATAAGACATAAAATGATACTGGTGAGGAGTGTGCTTCTTAGCTCAAGTAGACACATGAGACTATGTGGGCAGCTCCTGTCTGGAGGCGAGGTAAGAAGGCAGAGGGGGACAGGGGCTGGTTGAATGGACATGGGAAATAGAGGGTGGAAAGGAGGAGTGTGCTGTCTCATTGTACAGGGACAGCAACTAGGGTCCCATAACAATGTGTGTATGTGTAAGTTTTTATATGAGAAACTGACTTGAATTGTAAACTTTCACTTAAAGCACAATTAAAAAAAAAAAGAGAGATTACAGCCTAGAAAACCCTATGGGGCAGTTCTACTCCATCAAATGGGGTCGCTAAAAGTTGGAATCGACTCGGGGGCACCTAGCAACAACAGGGGGTTCTGGGTTGGCAGGTTCACCTCAGGCCATGAAATAGTCATGTGCGGAGCAGTTCTCCCACTTCCAGGGTTTCAGAGCGGGAAGGGACTTCCATTCCTCCCCCCAGGAAGACAAGGTGAGGAGGCCTGGCTTTACCCTGCCACCCCCACCCCCAGCTACTCTGCACCCAGGGGCCAAGGAAGCATCCCAGGTGGGTGATGGAAGGGAAGGAAGGTGCCGGGCTCAGCTCTTCTCCCTCCATTCAGCACCCAGGGGCTGGGTGCCTCAGCCCTACTCTCCAGCTCTTCGGGCTGTCAGCTTCCTGGGCAGACTCGCCTGGGGGCCTGGTGGGGTGTACCCTCCGGTTTCTGGAGGCTAAGCTGGAGGTCCAAGGGGCTACAGCTCTGTGAGGGAGCAGTCGCGTACCAAGACAGGAACAGGGTCAGAGGCGAGCGAGAGCCTTTGGGGTATGACGTTTTACTCCAAAGCCAGCTTTATCAATCAGTACATTCAGGTACCTTTTCAGTTTCTTAAAGCAACAGGCAGAACAAATGCTAACCATGGCTGCCTCCGGGAGCCAGGACACTGGATTATTTTCTTCTTTGTGCTTTTCCGTGTTTTGCACGGAGGACTTGCATTTTTTTTATATAATTAGAAAAAAAAAATTACATTAATTTTAAAAAGAGAAAAAAGTCATTGGAGGCACAGTCAAAAACGGCACAGCTGGAAGGATGAAGGGCGATCTTAGGGCAGAAAATGGCTTTCTGTGGGCTGCTGCACTGAGGCCTGGACAGCCCACTAAACCCAGCCCAGGAGAGAAGGGCAAATAAATCCCAGGACCCACCGTGGCTGGGGGTTTAATGTGCATTGCAAGTGGCCCTGGCAATCCAGATGTTCCATCTCGAGAGAAAGGCCCAGAAGCCCCGGAAGCATCCCTGCTCCAAGGCGGCAGGATGTAGACCCCCGCGGGCACCCACACCTCCAGGTTCCTGGGGCATCTCTGAGCCCCCTGGTGAGAGGCATTTCAGCAGCTGCAGCTTCTGCACATCTGTTTTGCCCACCCCCAAAGAAGACAAATATGGGATGCGGGGGCACGGATTCCCAAGTCTGGTTATTTAGAAAACCACATGTGGTGGGGTCTTAGGGCTTGCCAGGGGCACTCTGGCTCCAACTCCTGGGAGGGTCTGAGACCTGGAGCCCAAGCCTGTGGCCAGAACCTGGGGGTGGGCTAGAGAGGGGGACGAATGTTCACTACAAACCACTGAGGACTGTGACCACTAGTCTGGGTATGGCATCTTTGCAGACCTGGGGCCTGGGCCCTGTCCCTCCCAGCAGGCCTCAGGCCCCTGTCCTGCCCTGGCCTCAGAATGGGAGGAGAGTGTGAAACACCAGCCAAATCTTCCAGACAGCCGAGGTGGGTGGGTGTGGGAGGCCCCTTCTGAGATAAAAACTGCTGACAGGGAACAGCTGGCTGAGACAGGGCAGCCGTGTGCCAGGTGGGCCCATGTCGGTAGGGTTGACGGCACCTTGTGGAGGGAGCCGGCCCTCAGAGGGTCTGTGCTCTGTGGACACCACCTGCCTTCAGAATATTCTGGAGCAACTTCAGGGAGGCCGATGAATGTGAAGGCCCCTCCCTGTGCAGCTCCCCTGGCCCCAGCCTGGCCACTTGCAGGCATAAGGGGCTGGGGCCTGGACCTCAGGACCTGCTGCCACCTGGTGGGTGTGCGCGGTCACGTGGACCAGTAGGGACTGGGTGGGGCTGAGTACCTGGGCTTCAGGTCCCTGCTTGGGTAGGTGGGAGCCTGACAGCACAAGGCTCACCCACCCACTCACCCCCCCAACAGCACGCCTCCAGGAACAGAGGCATGCAGTCACAGGCACACAGAGACACACTGTGGTCACGATCAGGCCAAAGGTCCAGGTGGTAAAGATCCACCATGGTCAGCCTGGGGCCAAGTTTCCTCAAAAACAATACTGATGGGAACACCAATGAACACTTTAAGAGAGAATGTTTCCTGAGCACTTACTATGTGCCAGGATTTGTACTGGATGCTTTCTGTAGAATACGCCTTCTTCTCCCTCAACTTAGGTGGTAGGGTCTCTTCCTGTTCCCATTTTAAAGATGAGGAAACTGAGGCCTGCAGTGACGTGAGCATAATGTGAACTCGGTCCAAGTGGCTCCAGAGCTGTGCTGATAAGGTTAATACTCCGTTGCCTCCCCTTAAGCATCACTGATCCGCACGCAGGAGAACTTGGGGGCTGGGGATTTGGTTTCAAGATGGCGGCCACCCTCTGGTACACCTCAGGGGCACCCTACATTTCCTCAATACCCAGTTCCTCAGGAAGAAGCCCTGAATAACCCTCCTACACTCCAAGTACATCTGGCCAAGTTGCAGCAACTTTATTCTCTGATCCCATGAGGCCATGCTAAAAATAGTTCACTCCCTACAAGACTTTGAGAAATAAAGTGTTGTGAGACATCACGAGAGCAGCACAGACTCCTCAGGAAGTGCTGCCTTCCTCATGGCAGGCCGCCACTGATCCTTGAAGTGGCAGTGAGAACCTGTCCTCGTCAGCAAACCCAGGCTCTAAGCTTCACCCAGCTGTGTGACCTGGGCAAGTCCAACCCCACTTTAGGCTGGCTTTTCTGTAACACCAGCCAGGGAGGGAAGAATCCAGATCATGCCAAGGACTCTCCTCACCGTGTGAGTCTGAACAAATGGAGTGTCTGGCAACATAACTTTATCATCACTGGTCTCTTCTCGATCACAGAAGCCAGAAATGTTTAACAAACTCTTTGTAGGCAGCTCACAGTTGGGGCATTTCTGTGCAGGGTTGAGTAGGCAGGAGTCCCAGCCCTGTCTTTAGGGAGCGGACCTGTCCACCTCTTCTCCTTCAGCCAGCCAGGGTGGGGTGCTCAGAACAAGCAATGCCCGCTTTTCCTGAAGGTGCTGGAAGTGTGCAGACTGGGAGCCTGTCCAGACAGGTCTCTCTTCTCACACAAAACCTCCCAGTGTGTCAGAGTAGAACTGTGCTCCATAGGCAGCGACAGATTACCAAATAAGCAAGGTAAGCACATGTGTTACAGGTTGAATTATGTCCCCATCCCCCCCGCCCGCCCCCCATGTGTGTCAACTTCGCTAGGCCATGATTCCCAATATTATGTGGTTGTCCACCTTCCTGTGATCTGATGTGATTATTCTATGCATTGTAAATCCTAACCTCTATGATGTTAATGAGGCAGGATCAGAGGCAATTATGTTAATGAGGCAGGACTCAATCCACAGGTTGTATCTTGAATTAATCTCTTTTGAGATATAAAAGAGAGAAGTGAGCAGAGAGGAGAGGGAACTCATTACCACTCAGCAAGAAGAGCCAGGAGTGAAGCATATCCTTTGGACCCGGGGTCCCTGTGCTGAGAAGCTCCTAGACCAGGAGAACATTGGTGACAAGGACCTTCCCCTGAGCCAACAGAAAAAGAAAGCCTCCACCAGGGGCTGGTGCCCTGAATTTGGACTTCCAGTCTCCTAGATGGTGAGAGAATAAATTTGTTTGTTAAAGCCATCCACTTGTGGTATTTCTGTTATAGTAGCACTAGACAACTAAGACAAATTTGGTACCAAGAGTGGGGTGCTGCTCTAACAGATACCTACAATGTGGAGGCAGTTTTGGAATTGAGTAATCAGTAGTAGAAGCTGGAAGAGTTTTAAAATGCCTAATAGTAAAAGCCTAGATTGCCTTGAAGAGACTGTTGGTGGAGTTAGGGACATAAAAGACAATTCTGGTGAGGATTCAGAAGGAAGAAAGCAGAGGTCTAACATCAGGGATGGCACAGATGGTGAGGAGCAGCAGCAGAGAAATGGCAGCAACAGGACCAGGAGACCAGCACGTGGACTTGGATGCCTATCGGCACTTATCAGTAGAGCTAAAGAGCTTTAGAACACTTGCCTGGGCTGGGTAGACATGGAGCAGGCTCAAGAGACTGCAGAGGCCAAGAGGCCAAGAAACCAGGAGCAGAAACTGAAGAGACAAGGAACACAGGAAGCAGAGCTGCCTCAGCCTCAAAGAGCAGGGCCACGACCTCTGGGGTCTCAAAGGGTGGGGGCCCTGGCCTCTGAGGTTTCTGAGGGTAGGGCCAACACCTCCTAAGTTTCAAAGAGTTAGATCTTCACGAATTCAGCTCTGGAGTGTGGGGCTGCCTTTCACCAGTGCCAGTGGGATGAGGCCAGATCCGCTACCCAAAACTGAGGGGGCAGGCTGCCATGTCCAAGGGGCAGAAGAATGGGGCCTGCTGGGGGCTGAGGGGCTAGGGTTGCCACTCAGATGGACTAGATGGTTGCCACACAGATGGGAGGAAGCAGAGTTGCCATTCCAGTGGGCCTGGAAGGTGAAGCTGAAGCCCAGTGCCAAGGGGCCTCCACCCAGAACCCGGAGAATGTGCCCAACACCCAAAGTCTGGAGGGCAGAGCCATTGCCTAGATGGTCTCAGAAAACAGAAGATTATTTTCAAGCCTTGAGGGCTAATGTAATGCTGCTGACTTGCCTGGTGCCTGTTATCCATTCTTTGCCTCCAATTTCTCCTATTTGTAATGGAAATGTCTAGCTTGTGCCTGTTCTACCATTGTACTTTGGAAGCAGATAGCTTGTATCTAGATTTCACAGATGAAGAGGAATTTTGCCCCAGGATGAAATTTGGACTTGGAGTTGATTTAAGACTTTTGAGATGATATGATGGGGTGAATGTGTTTTACATGTAGCACGGATATTATTTTCAGGGGGGAGGGCAAAGGGCGGAATGTTATGGATTGAATTGTGTCCCCCCAAAATGTGTGTCAATTTGGCTAGGCTATGATTCCCAGTATTCTGTGGTTGTCAACTGTTTTGTGATCTGATGTGATTATCCTATGTGTTTAATTTTATTTTATTGTGCTTTAAGTGAAAGTTTACAATTCAAGTCAGTCTCTCACAAAAAAACTTATATACACCTTGCTACATACTCCCGATTGCTCTCCCCCTAATAAGACAGTCCGCTCCCTCCCTCTACTCTCTCTTTTCGTGTCCATTCCGCCAGCTTCTAACCTCCTCTACCCTCTCATCACCCCTCCAGGGAGGAGATGCCAACATAGTCTCAAGTGTCCACCTTATCAAAGAAGCTCACTCCTCACCAGCATCCCTCTCCAACCCATTATCCAATCCAATCCCTGTCTGAAGAGTTGGCTTTGGGAATGGTTCCTGTCCTGGGGCAACAGAAGGTCTGGGGACCATGACCACAGCGGTCCTTCTAGTGTCAGACCATTAAGTCTGGTCTTTTTACAAGAATTTTGGGTCTGCATCCCACTGCTCTCCTGCTCCCTCAGGGGTTCTCTGTTATGTTCCCAGTCAGGGCAACCACCGGTAGTAGCCAGGCACCATCTAGTTCTTCTGGTCTCAGGATGATGTAGTCTCTGGTTCATGTGGCCCTTTCTGTCTCTTGGGCTCGTAATCACCTTGTGTCCTTGGTGTTCTTCATTCTCCTTTGATCCAGGTGGGTTGAGACCAATTGATGCATCTTAGATGGCCACTTGCTAGCATTTAAGACCCCAGACACCAATCTCCAAAGTGGGATGCAGAATATTTTCTTAATAGATTTTATTATGCCAGTTGACTTAGATGTCCCCTGAAACCATGGTCCCCAAACCCCTGCCCCTGCTACACTGGCCTTCGAAGCATTCAGTTTATTCAGGAAGCTTCTTTGCTTTTGGTTGAGTCCAGTTGTGCTGACTTCGCCTGTATTGTGTGTTGTCTTTCCTGTCAACTACAGTAGTTCTTATCTACTATTTAATTAATGAATACCCCTATCCTACCCTCCCTCCCTCCTCCCTCTCATAACCATCAAAGAATATTTTCTTCTCTGTTTAAACTATTTCGCGAGTTCTTATATTAGTGGTCTTATACAATATTCGTCCTTTTCAACTGACTAATTTCACTCAACATACTGCCTTCCAGATTCCTCCATGTTATGAAATGTTTCACAGATTCATCACTGTTCTTTATCAATGCATAGTATTCCATTGTGTGAATATACCATAGTTTATTTATCCATTCATCCATTGATGGGCACCTTGGTTGCTTCCATCTTTTTGCTACTGTAAACAGTGCTGCAATGAACATGGGTGTGCATATATCTGTTCGTGTAAAGGCTCTTATTTCTCTAGGATATATTCCAAGAAGTGGAATTGCTGGATCGTATGGTAGTTCTATTTCTAGCTTTTTAAGGAAGTGCCAAATCGGTTTCCAAAGTGGTTGTACCATTTGACATTCCCACCAGCAGTGTAGAAGTGTTCCAATCTCTCCACAGCCTCTCCAACATTTATTATTTTCTGTTTTTTGGATTAATGCCAGCCTTGTTGGAGTGAGATGAAATCTCATTGCAGTTTTGATTTGCATTCCTCTAAAGGCTAATGATCGTGAGCATTTCCTCATGTATCTGTTAGCTACCTGAATGTCTTCTTTAGTGAAGTGTCTGTTCATATCTTTTGCCCATTTTTCAATTGGGTTGTCTTTTTGCAGTTGAGTTTTTCCAGTATCATGTAGATTTTAGAGATCAGGTGCTGATCAGAAATGTCATACCTAAAAACTTTTTCCCACTCTGTAGGTAGTCTTTTTACTCTTTTGGTGAAGTCTTTGGATGAGCATAGGCGTTTGATTTTTAAGAGCTCCCAGTTATCTAGTTTTTCTTCTGCATTCTTTATAATGTTTCCTATACTGTTTATGCCATGTATTAGGGCTCCTAACGTTGTCCCTATTTTTTCTTCCATGATTTTTATCGTTTTAGATTTTATATTTAGGTCTTTGATCCATTTTGAGTTAGTTTTTGTGCATGGAATGAGGCATGGGTCTTGTTTCATTTTTTTGCAGATGGATATCCAGTTATGCCAGCATCATTTGTTAAAAAGACTGTCTTTTACCATACTTAGTAGTCTGACTGAGACTAGAAGAATCCCAGTGGTCACGGTCCCCAAACCTTCTGTTGGCACAGGACAGGAACCATTCCTGAAGACAACTCATCAAACATGAAAGGGACTGGACAGTGGGTAGGAGAGAGATGCTGATGAAGAGTGAGCTAATTATATCAGGTGGACACTTGAGACTGTGTTGGCATCTCCTATCTGGAGGGGGGATGGAGGATAGAGAGAGTTGGAAGCTGGCAAAATTGTCACGAAAGGAGAGACTGGAAGGGCTGACTCATTAGGGGTAGAGCAAGTAGGAGTACGGAGTAAGGTGTATATAAACTTATATGTGACAGTCTGAGAAAAAAAAAAAAGACTGTCTTTTCCCCATTTAACTGTTTTGGGGCCTTTGTCAAATATCAGCTGCTCATATGTGGATGGATTTATGTCTGGATTCTCAATTCTGTTCCATTGGTCTATGTATCTGTCCTTGCACCAGTACCAGGCTGTTTTGACTACTGTGGCAGTATAATAGGTTCCAAATTCAGTTAGAGTAAGACCTCCCACTTTGTTCTTCTTTTTCAGTAATGCTTTACATATCCGGGGCCTCTTTCCCTGCCATATGAAGTTGATGATTTATTTCTCCATCTCATTAAAAAATGTCTTTGGAATTTGGATCAGAATTGCATTAAATGTATATGTCGCTTTTGGTAGAATAGACATTTTTATAATGTTAAGTCCTCCTATCCATGAGCAAGGTATGTTTTTCCACTTATATAGGCCTCTTTTGGTTTCTTGCAGAAGTGTATTGTAGTTTTCTTTGTATAAGTCTTTTACCTCTCTGGTAAGATGTATTCCTAAGTATTTTATCTTCTTGGGGGCTACTGTAATTGGTATTGATTTGGTGATTTCCTCTTCGATGTTCTTTTTGTTGGTGTAGAGGAATCCAACCGATTTTTGTATGTTTATCTTGTATCCCGATACTCTGCTGAACTCTTCTATTAGCTTCAGTAGTTTTCTGGAGGATTCCTTAGGGTTTTCTGTGTATAAGATCATGTCATCTGCAAACAGAGATACTTTGACTCCTTCCCTGCCAATCTGGATGGGCTTTATTTCTTTATCTTGCCTAACTGCTCTGGCTAGGACCTCCAGCACAATGCTGAATAACAGTGGTGATAAAGGGCATCCTTGTCTGGTTTCTGATTTCAAGGGGAATGCTTTCAGGCTCTTTCCATTTAGGATGATGTTAGCTGTTGGCTTTGATAAATACCCTTTATTATGTTGAGGAATTTTCCTTCTATTTCTATTTTGCTGAGAGTTTTTATCATGAATGGGTGTTGAACTTTGTCAAATGCCTTTTCTGCATCAATTGATAAAATCAGGTGATTCTTGTCTTTTGTTTCATTTGTATGATCGATTACATTGTTTTTCTAATGTTGAACTATCCTAGGCATTTTAAATCCTAACCTCTATGATGTTAACGAGGCAGGATTAGAGGCAGTTATGTTAATGAGGCAGGACTCAATCTACAGGATTGGGTTGTACCTTGAGCCAATCTCTTTTGAGATATAAAAGAGAGATGTGAGCAGAGAGGAGGACCTCATTATCATCAAGCAAGAAGAGCCAGGAGTGAAGTATCTACTTTGGACCCAGGGTCCCTGTGCTGAGAAGCTCCTAGACCAGGGGAAGATTGATGACAAGGACCTTCCTCCAGAGTTGACAGAGAGAGAGAAAGCCTTCCCCTGGAGCTGGGGCCTTGAGTTTGGACTTCTAGCCTCCTAGACTGGGAGAGAATAAATTTGTTTGTTAAAGCCATCCACTTGTGGTATTTCTGTTATAGCAGCACTAGATGACTAAGAAAATGTGCTTAAGGCATCAACAAAACAGGGGCACCAGCTGTCAAAGCAAAGACCCATAGATGCCAAGCAGACAGGACACAAGGAAAAGACAGCACCGAAGTAGAAGGAAATTGGCAGGGACTAAATGAAATCAGCACCAGCTCCAGTGCATGAGAACGTGCCAGCTGGAAATAAAGTTCACACAGGGTCACAAGGGCACCCACATGCAAGGCTGTTTAAGCTATGAGGCCCCTACTACTTCAACACCTTCATTGACATCTGTCTCCTACGGTCCCCTCCTGTGTAACTGAAACTCCCTATCTTGGCGGGTCTCCTGGGAGTATACTATTTCTTTCTAATAAGCAAGAGGTGGAGGTGGACTGTTGAGTCTAATTATTGCTGCATTCACCCAATATACAACTGGATCCAATGTAAATGATTACTGGGCAAGGACAGATTATATTAACAGATAACAGGTCTTTGATCTATTTTGAGAGAACCATTCAAACGAATGAGTACGCAGAGGAGGGGCACCACAGATCATCAATGCTTAGGGCCCTCACATGCCTTAATCTGGCCCTGTTCATAGGGTTCTAACTGGCTGGTCTTTTGGAAGTAAGTTCCCAGGCCTTCCTTCTGAGATGCCTTTGGGTGGACTCAAACTGCTAGCCTCTCGGTTAACTATTTTAACATTAACCATTTGTATAACCCAGGGACTCCAAAAGGTAGAAGAACAGTGGCAAAACTGGAAGAGAGCTCGGCTACTTGCAGAACCCAAGACAAGCTGCAGTGCCACATGGTAAGGGCACACCACAAACCCCTCCGTAAGGCCTCAGAGTGCAGGGGCGGGGGTGGGGGCTGTGGTTCCTGTCATGTGGAAGGGTGAACTGGAAAGGCAGTGCCTCAGACAGGGCTCCAGTCAGAATGGAGGGGTCAAGGGCACCACCGGGTCCTAAAAAAGTCTTCTTGTCCACCACGGCTGTTTGGCCACATGCACACAATTGAATCTGCCCACCTCACATTTCCAGCTGATCCTGCCCTCAGCCTACCCACAGGGTTATGTGACAGCACATGTGTTTGAGGCACGAGCCCACACACATTTATAACGGGGTAAAAATGAGCCCAGCAATTTTTGTTTACGACAAATCTAAATTACTCACACCTGGGCTACTTCAAACTCCAAAGTCTTGGGCAATATCAGGCTACCCCATCCGAGGTGGTGGGCACCGGAACAGGGCCCAGCAGAAACCAGAAATGGGGAAGCCTGCCGAGGTTCCTGCGGCCAGCACTCACACTGGCTACCTGGCACTCTGGGCCTCAGTTTCCACATCTGTGAAGGGGGTACAGTGGGTGAGAGAAGGCCTGAGGATGATGTGCCGTGGGGGCTGCCCCGCTATCATCTATGGGTACAGCCTTTCCCTGACATCTCTTGATGGTGCTTTGGAAGGGCTTCAGGGGACTCTGGGCCTGTGGCGTCTGCTCAGGGTTGGCATGGGCAGGGAGGTGGAAGCAGTTCGCCCAAGCCAACAGCCTTCAACAGGGTTGCACTCCCACCTCGCCAGATTGCACAAACCCCTCCCAGGCTGGGCACGCCTGCCACCCACTCCCTGCACGCGATGCATGCCACTGCTGGAGCCTCCCAACCAGGCCCCCACTCTGGCAACAACTTGGAGCCCTTCTGTGGGCAGAGCTCTGCCAGCCACAAGATCACACTCTGCCCACCATGCTCCACGAGGCCTGTGTTCTTGGCCACAACACTGCACTGTGCCCGAAACAGTCCACAAGGCCCATGTTCCTAGCCACAACATCGCACTCTGCCCACCATACTCCACAAGGCCCGTGTTCTCGGGCACAACACTGCACTGTGCCCGAAACAGTCCACAAGGCCCATGTTCCTGGTCACAACATCGCACTCTGCCCACTATACTCCACAAGGCCCGTGTTCTCGGGCACAACACTGCACTGTGCCCAAAACAGTCCACAAGGCCCATGTTCCTGGCCACAACATCGCACTCTGCCCACCATACTCCACAAGGCCCAGGTTCCTGGACAAACAATGCACTGTTCCTGGGGCCTCTCACGGGAGGTGGCAAGGGCAGTAGGGAAACTGAGCCTGGGCTAGCTGAGCAGGGCAACCAGTTGTGACGGAATGTCCCTGACTCTCTGATTGCTTACTTAAAGCCCAGGGACAAATGAACATACCTCATGGGTTTGCTGCATCAAGCAGGAAAGGTGCTTGTGCCTGGCCACTGAAAGTGCTAGAGTATTCTAGAAATGCAGCTATTCTGGTTATTACTAGAGAGGTCCAGTGGCTGGAAGCCACCCAGCGGTCCTCAGCAGAGCTCAGGCCAAGGTTGCAGCACCCACCCCCTTGTCCATGCTCCTGTCCCTGTACCTCTCAGCTGCAGGGGGACCACAGGGTGGCTTCCAATACACCCCCATTGAGACCACGGTTCAAACCCATCTTCATGGGGCCCATCCAGACTCCACTGGGCTCGGCGCTGCAGGACGGGATTTGTTTTTTGAAGAGTTCAGGTTCCCAAACATTTTCTGCCAGATGGGGCCTTAGCCCTGCTTCGGGCCTTGGTGGTGGCGGTAGTGGCAGCTATTTCCAAAGTGGCACTGAGGCTTTCCTTCCCTTTTCCTCTTCCTCCTTTAACCTCCACCCTCACCCCTGCCTCCCTGCAGCCTCACCAGCCCTCCAGCTCATAGAACCCTTGGGACTTTTCTAAAGGAGCCCTGGGCCACATGGTGGGAACATGGGGCCGATAGTCAGTGGGGTGGCCCTGCAGCCCACAGCCTCCGCCTGCTCTGCTCACAGCCCGCCCAGACCCACCGTGCAGGCTCTGGAGGCAGACAGGAGCAGCCCAGCCCAGCCAGCCCCAGCAAGATCCATCCGGGCTGGCCTCGAAGGGTTTATTTTAAACTATTTCATGTGGAAACACTGATGCTTCCTCCTTACTGGCAGGTTCCAAACAGGTTAACCCCTTCTTCTCCTCCCAGCTGATTCCCACCAGAGCAAATCAAGGACGGCCTTCACATGCCACCCCCACCCGCCAGCCCCCAGAGCAGTGTCCCTGCAATCTGAGAGGCCTCTGGGTGGAACACTTGGGAATAAGCCCAAGGACAGGCCCAAGCCCATTCTACCAGAGGTGGGGCTGCTCAGGGGCTGGGGCAGCAGGGCCGAGGCAGGCAGCGGGTGCCAGTCCCAGGCCCCAGCTCAAAGCCCTCCCCCACCTTGCGTTCCATCTGTAAAGTGAAGGGGAGGTCCAGAGAGAAGATCAGAGCTCCCCAAAACTTTTATAATGCTTCCAAAGCAGTCAAACCTCCCACCCCTGCCGGAGGAGTCTTACAAGGAACCCCACACAAACAAAAGAGGTGCTCTGGTTGAATTAGGGGCAGGGGTCCAGAAACCCCACCTGGTCCCCCTAATTCTCCTGAAGGACCAGAGCAGGACTGGGGCTCTGGGGTCCTCAGCCCGGGGAACCCCTGACCAGCTGCTCTCTCAGCCCTGTGGCTCCAAGTACCTTTGCAGACATAAGCACCTCCTGCTGGCACCCAGCTCCTGTCCCAGCAGCTCCTGCCCTCGAGGCCAGCGTGATTCAAAACTGTTCTGCCAACCTAAAACTGTACACAAATAAATGAGACAGAGAGGAACACTGCCCCCTGGTGCAGTGGTTGAGAGTGCAGGCTACAGAGTGAGACTTCCTAGACTCAAATACTGGCTGTGTGACCTTAGGCAAGTTACTTGACCTCCCTGGAAACAAAGACAATATCAGCTGTTTCTAGGGTAAATGAGTTGATGTAACAGTCCCTGGCTGTTCCTTTGCTGTTTGATGCCACAATCAGTGTTTTCCCAACAACCTTAGGAGAGAGGAATATTACCGTCACCATTTGCAGTGAGAAGCTAAGGCACAGAGAGGGTAAGTAATCAGCCCATGGTCACACAGTTGGCTGAGCCAGGATTCTCACCCAGGCAGCCAGGACCCAGGGTTGCCACAAGGCTTCGAGGACTGAATAAAATGAATCTCCTACAGAGAATCCTCCAGAAGGAGTTCAGGTCATGTGAGAAAATACCTGGGTTCAGCAAAAGTCTTTATTTGGAACAATTTGTTATACAGTCAGCTCCAGCTCATGCTGGGTAGGACATCAACCAGGGCAGCATGGTTCCTGCTGACCAGGTGATCCCTGAATCATGGGGGGACCCTGAATGGCCACCCCACCCATATTCCACACCCCTCTGCATCCTGTATCTCCCCAGTCCCCCAGTCCCCCAGTCATACACTCTGCCCAGCACCGGCTGGGACCCTCTGGGCTATGGGACCCCCAGGGCCACTCTGTCTCCTCCGTCTCAGCTCCCCACACACTGCTGAGCACACAGTAAGTGCCTGCAAAACTGAGCTGCCTTTCAGACTGGGCTGGGCAAGGGGAAGCTGGGAAGCAGAACAGGCAGGCCCTCCTCCATGCAGCAGGCCCTGATGTTCCCAGCTGTGTCCTTTTCAAGTACAACTTTTCCAATCGAGCATCTACGTTCCCGGGAGAGGCTGACCCACTCAGTCCGACTACACAGCTGCCATGAGGTTCATGAGCAGCCAAACAAAAAAACCTGTTGCCGTCAAGTCGATTCCAACTCATAGCGACCCTATAGGACAGACTAGAACTGGCCCCACAGGGTTTCCAAGGAGCAGCTGGTGGATTCAAACTGTCGACCTTTCATTTAGCAGCCAAGCTCTTAACCACTGTGCTACCATGATCAGCCAGGGTAGTCAAAAGTTTTGGTGCTTGGGCAGATATTTCTCCTCTCCCATCTGTTATGGATTGAACTGTGTCCCTAAAAACAGATGCTGAAGTCCTAACCCCTGTACCTGTGGATGTAACCCTGTTTGGAAATAGGGTCTTTGAAGATGTTCTGTTTGGTTAACATGAGGCAGTAGGGAGGGCTCTAATCCTACATGGCTGGTGTCCTTACGAAAGAGAAGAGGCACAGAGGAAGGACGCCATGTGACCCTGCAGCTGCAAGCCAAGCAATGCCTGGAGCTCCCAGAGCCTGGGAGAGAGGCCTGGAAGTTTCTGCCTCAAAGCCTCAGAAGGAATCAACATGGCCAATACCCTGATTTTGGACCCCCAGCCTCCAGAACTGAGATGACAAACTGTCTGATCTTACAAGCCCCCCAGTTCGTGGTTCTTTGTATGGCAGCACTAGGAAACAAAGACACCGTCTCAATCCATCAGCTGCCAGCCCTGCCCCCACCGTCTGCACACCAGGGAAGGCCAGGGGCCGCCAGGAGCATGTGTTTTGTGCATCGGAAAATGTGGTCTCTGCGGGTGAACTTTCAAAGTGGGGCCCTGGCCACCCCCGTTTATGACCCCATGATCTGAACCAAAGGTGCAGGCCTGGCTGAACCTGCCCTGGGAAGGCCTCTGGGCGCCCACACCCTGCGACACTGAGACTCATGTTAGCTCACTGAACTGTTGTTTCCCGCAGTCGTGTATTTATCGAGCTCCCTGGAGGTGCTGGAGATGCCAAGGAAAATAAAATGCTACATTTTCCAGATGAGGAAACTGAGGCTCAGAAAGGTTTCCCAGCTGGAAAGTGACAAAGCAGGGATTTGAACCCAGGGTGTGTTTTTCTATCCCTGAAGCCATGCCTGTCTACTGTTGTGCCTGCCCAGACAGGACCTGGCTGCCCCCAACAAATGGTCCCTTTGCCCCAACACTTAGACATGTGGGTAAGCTTTCATCAGGGGACCTCGGGGAAACCAGGGCAGGCCCTGGTTCACCCTGACCAGTGGGGTGACCTGGGATGGGTCAGCTCTGTCTCCAGAAGAGAGGATACTTTCTCCATTCAGGCCCACAAACATGGTCTAGGACATGGTCTGGGAAGCCGAAGGCCTCTCCCAGTGGGAAAGACTGTCGATTTGACAAATGCAGTGTCTGACATGTGCATGGCATTGTGGAGTTAACAACACTGGCAGAGACCCAGTCCCCTCACTGAAGAAGCAGGGCCAGTCTTGGGAGATAGGGTGGGGGAAACAGATGAACCAGCAAAGGTGTGGGGCTTCCCTCTCCGTCTAGTGGAGGGAGGGCCAGGCCTGAGGCTCACGGCACACAAGGAGAGCAGCCTAGTGGGAAGGCAGATTGGAGGGGTCCAGGTCCCATGTAAGGAGGGCTTTAGGGCCACGTGGACAGGATGGCAGTCCAGCAGGGACCAGGCACTCAGTGGTCTGGTGGGGTTAGGAGATTGGCTATTGATGTGGGGGAGGGTGGGGAGCATTGAGCAATAGCTATTAACTGAAAGGTTGGGAGTTCAAGTCCACCCAGAGGTGCCATAGAAGCCAGGCCTGGTGATCTACTTTCGAAAGATCACAGCCATTAAAAACCCTATGGAGCAAAGTTCTACTCTGACACACACGGGGTCACCTGGAGTTGGAATTTATTCAACTGCAACTGGCTTTTTGGAGTTTTTTTTTTTTTTTAGGAAATAAGTAAATATAGAGAGAACAATGGAAGCCCATTTTCTCACTGTTGGAAAGGTGAAGGCTAGAAAGAACCCTATGGTATTGGATTGGAATCAGGGGTACAGGTGGGAACTCATGGTTTTCGACAGCTATAGACTGATACAGGGGTAAGTATGGATGTAAATGTGTGTTATACCTACGTTCACACCTCTGTCCTCTGCCACAGTCTGGGAGCAGTGACGCTCAGAGGCAACCTAAGACTGCCGAGGACCTGGGTCTTAGATTCTAAGTGCCACTTCCCCCTAAAAGGAACCAGGGCTTCTTGGGGAGCTGGCCGATTCTGCTGCTGAGGCAAGATGAGCCTGAAACACTTTTTGTGTCAGAAAGCAAGGAAGGGGTCAAAGAATGGTGGGGCTGTGTCAAAAGTACCCAGAACGAGCTTGAAGGAGCAGCCACTGGCCACGTCATCGACGAAAACAGTGATAGTAACAGATTACAACCCATGGGATAAAACAGGAACCCGTGAGGCCACAGTGACGCAAGTGAATAAGGAGCAGAAAACGTTCTTCCTTACAGTACAAAGCCAACAAGAAACCTACAAAGGGATAACGGTTGGGCACCAATGTTCACTGCAGCATTACTCACAATCGCCAAAAGGGTAGGAACAGCCTGTGTCCATCAGCAGATGAATGGAGAAGCAAAATGTGAGAGAGCCACATGACGGAATATTATTCAGCCACAGCAGAAATGAAGTTCTGATACATGCTACAACACAGATGAACCCTGAAAACATTACACTGAGTGAAAGCAGTCACAAAAGGACAAATACTGTACGATCTCACACGAAGTATCTAGAATCGGCAAATGCATAGAGACAAAGTTTATTAGTGGTTACCAGGGGCGGGTGGGAGGGAGAATAGGGAGATATTGCTTACGGGGTGCTGAGTTTCTGTGAAGGGTGATGAAAAAATTTGGAGACAGATAGCCGTGATGGTAACACAATATGGTAACCGTAACCAATGTCACGGACTTCTACAGAGAAAAATGGTTGAAGTGGCAAATGTTCTGTTATATATAACCCGCTGCAGTCAAGTCAATTCCAACTCATAGTGACCCTATAGACAGAGCAGAACTGCCCCATAGTTTCCAAGGAGCACTGGTGGATTCCAACTGCCGACCTTTTGGTTAGCAGCCTGAGCTCTTAACCACTGAGCCACTAGGGCTCTTTGTTATATATGCTTCACCAAAATAAAAGAAAAAATGATAGATTTATAGAAATCATAGAAATAATTAATTAATTATTAAATTAATTAAACAAGTGGATGAAAATAGGGTGAGGAATAGGATTTCACATGGTCTCAAAGCATCTCCCACAAACACACAAAGGAAAAAATAATCACAAAGGGAAAAAATCCTAACTTTACATAATTCTATGGCAATCACCATCTTAATCACCGTCTTAACCACTGTTAACACTAGCAGTACTGCGGCGAACAGACATGGCGTGCCTCCTGGTAGGATGCACTGAGAAGGACACACCACTACCTCTGTGATGTTCTGGCTCCAAATGCACTTATAACCTGGTTCTATCATGGGAAACCCTGGACAAGCCCAAATTGAGGGCCACTCTACAAAATGGCCTGTGACCTTCAAAGCTGTCAAGGTTGTGAAAGTCAAGGAGAAGCTGGGGAGCTGCTCCAACTGAGAGTCTAGAGAGGATCCCAAACTGCACGACCCCAGCTTGGAAAGGACGTTCATGGAATAACTGAAGGGACTTGAATGGGGCCTCTCTGTGGGACAAGGGTATGTGGAATTTCTTTGTGCTATTCTTGAAACTTTTCAAAATTATTTGAAAATAAGAACTATGGTAACTCAAGGAGGGCCCGAGTAATTCTCCTGGAGGTAGGGGCGTGTTTTGGGTACAACAGAAGCGGCCCCAATGTGGGGCCAGTGCAGACCCCAGCTTGCCCTGGGATTATGGCACAACTTCTCAGCTCCCTGTACAGAGCAGGTGATCCCTAGCGGCCCTTCCAATCGGGAGGACTCTGAGAACTCCATCACCAGGAAGGGCCTGGAAGAGCCAGGAGTATCCAGGCCAGCCGTGGAAGGGGGTGACAGAGGGGTGGCGAGCCCAGCATGAACAAAGGTGGGGAGTCATGAAAGGGACAGAAGGGGCCCCAGGGGGGCGGGGAGTGAGAGGACTGTCCTACTCAGGTAGACGCTGGGCCGCCCCTGCAATCTCAGGAATGCTGGGAGGCCATGGTAACCTCCCCTACCTGAGCCAGCGTGGTGCTCAGGCTTCTTCCCTGAGAAGGTGCCAGCTGGAAAAGGAAAAAGGCGCTGGCTCGCCTCCACCTGCTTTACATCCTGGGGTCCCCAGGCTGACGGAAGAGTCTCTCTGGAGCTGGCAGGGAGCTCCTCAGTGTACCCTACTCCTCATCGACTGCGCCCACGGGGGTGGTAGAGGAAGGGGCAGAGCCCCGGGAGGCAGGGAGCTCTGGGAGGCCCAGTCAGCAGCACCCCTGGGGCCTGGCTCTCAGGTGCAACCCACCGGGTCAGTCTGCCCCAGTCTTGGCAGCAGACACACAGCAGCCACGAGAGAGAAAGAGAGGGCGTGTGAGTGTGTGTGGGACAGCATGTGGAGTCTGGGTGTGAGTCTGTGTGTGGGCGTGTGGGCAGATCCCTGTGTGAGGCCTGGAGGTGTGTGAGGGCCTAGGTGTGAATATGTGTGGCACCTGTGTGTGAGCATGCGTGTATATGTGGGGGGGGACCCAGGTGTGAGCACGTGTGACTATGAGGGGAACCTGGGTGTAAGCATGAGTGAGAGTGTGCGCGTGGGACCCAGGTGTGAGCGTGTGTGAGTGTGTGCAGCCTGGCCCCGGGTGGCTCTAACAGGCCCCACCTCTGCCCCATACCAGGCAGCAAGGCACCTTCTAGCAGCCCCGGCAGAAAGCAAGGGTGAAGAAGAAGGGTGTCTTAGTTATTTAGTGCATTTTTTTTATGACAAGGGGTCAGCTGTTCGAATCTGCCAAGTGCTCCTCAGAAACTCTATGGGGCAGTTCTACTCTGTCCTATAGGGTCGCTATGAGTCGGAATCGACTCAACAGCACTGGGGCACTGGGTATGACAGAAATGGCGCCCTGGTGGTTTTGTGGTTAAGAGCTCGGCTGCTAACCATAAGGTCAGCAGTTTGAACCTACCAGCCACTCCTTGGAAACCCTATGGGGCAGTTCTACTCTGTCCTATAGGGTCGCTATGAGTGGGAATTGACTCAACAGCAACAAATGTTTTTTGATGAATGTATTTTCTCACAGTTTAGGGAGCTAGAAGTCCGAATTCAGGGCACTGGCTCCAAGGAGAGGCCTTCTCTCTATGTCAGCTCTGGAGGAAGTTCCTTGTCTTTTTTTTTGAGCTTCTGCTCCTGGGTGATCTTCATGTGGCCTGGCATCTCTCTTCCCGCATCTCTGCTTCTCTCAGTTGCTTGTTTAATCTCCTTTACATTGAAAAAGAGATTGACTCGAGATTCACTCTACACTAATCCTGCCTTATTAACATAACGAAGACAACCCATTCCCAAATGAGATTATAACCACAAGCATAAAACCAAAAAAAAAAAATCAAACTGGTTGCTGTCAAGTTGATTCTGATTCATAGCGACCCGATAGGACAGAGTGGAACTGCCCCACAGAGTTTCCAAGAAGCGCCTAGCAGATTCAAACGGCCGACTCTTTGGTTAGCAGCCGTAGCACTTAACCACTACGCCACCAGGATTTCCAACCACAGGCATAGAGGCTGGAATTTACAACACATGTTTTGGGGGGGCACAATTCAATCCATAACAAAGGGAAAATGAAAGTTGACCCTAAAGGGTCTGGAAGAAGACAGCAAAGCCAAGGGCAGAGCCAATGGGCAGGAGCGGGGACAGGAGGGAAGAGACAAAGGGGAGGGTCTGGAGGGGAAAACAAGACCAGGTTGTGCACGCCCCAGGGCCAGCTTGTATGCCAGCAGCTGATGACCTTCAGGAGGAGGTCATGGAAGTGAAAGGAGGCTGGAGGCTTGGGGGCCAGGCCAGGCCAGAATAATGCATAACAAGGTCCCTGTCCTCTCTGGGCCTCAGTTTCCACACTGCAACTGGGAGATGCTGACCTTGATCTGATGTGTCTTTGGGTCCTGTTTCCTCATGTATCAAGGGGAGACAGGACCAGCCTCTCAGGGTTGTCATGGGGACCAGATGCATGGAACGACTGGTCCAGTGTCAGCCAACTGCGTGGGTGGAGTGCGGGCCTTTATATAGCTCAGCATCTGGCCAATGCAGTCCCTCTGCAGCCTCCCCGGGTCATCAGACTGATGGGAACTCACCCTCACAGGTGGCCCGTGCTATTCTGAGACAGATCTGCCACACCTCCAAGGTCAAACCTGGCCCTTCTAGCACTTTACAGAGCACAAAAAAAGCGAGCGGCATAAGCCAAAAGCCACTGTGGAGGTCTCTATCTGCCACTCTGACAGGGTGGCATGGACCAGCCATACACGCTGCATCACCCACGTGTATAGAGACAGCAGCTTTACCTGGGATAGGCTCCCCCATGGGCACGTGTCAGAAAGAAGACAGACCTGAACACTGACCGACTGCGGTACCTCAGAGACTGTTTGGACCAAACCTGAGCAGCCCACAGTTCTCCTTGGCTGTATTGCTAGCAATAGGCTAATCATTGGCCCACTTTTACTAAAGAGGCCAGAGATGGACCAGCTTCAGGCCAAGCTGGATCCAGGTGCTCAAATGATATAATTGGGACCTGTCTCTCTCTATCTCCTGCATGTTGGCTTTTCACTTGGCTGGTTTTCCCCTGGAGTGACAGAGGTGGCCACAGTAGTTCCAGCTTATATTTCACTGGCTACTTTCCCAGGGATTCCGGCAAATCCTGGGGCCAACTCTGATCACATGCCCATACCTGTGGCCTGGAACCCCCATGCTCCAGACTGGCCAAGCCTGATTCCCAGGTCCAAGCCTGCAGCCCAATGGTGGGCTGGGGGTGCAGGAAGGCTGACCCCAAAGTAGCACAGGGACCACAAACAGAGGAGCAGAGCTCGACATACAGAACAAGATTTGCCGGCCACCCCGTCGTATCATAGCTGAGAAAGCAGAGCCTTCCTGTCACACCCAGACCCGGGCCTTTCCCCTGCACCTCACGTCCCAATTCCTCTTCGGAATCAACCAAGGATGCCCCATCCCAGGCCCCCAGGCTTGCCCTCAATGTCTGCCCTGCCCTCCCCAGGCTCCCCTTCCCAGCAAGGCAAGCCGCCCTCGGCTCCATCCCATCTACCTGGCCACACGAGAGCACAGGGCTCAGTCATTGTTTCTCAGTCCTTCTACATTATCACCTCCCTCAGGAACCTTTTTAGAAATCATAATCCCGCAGATATCTGTTCATGTACTATGGCCTTTGGAGGGCCACACACCACTGTCACATCTAAGGTTTTCACACCACCCCCCAAGGAAGAGCAGTGGTCCCCTTGGGGCAGTACCAACCTCAGGGAGTCAGGCCCTTGTCTCCCTGCTGCTGGAGGCCAGGAGCGTGGCCGGGATCTCCCAGGAGAGTTAGCTGTATCCCACAGCGCCACTCTGACTGGGGGCTGCCTGAGGAAGTTGGGCTGGGAGGGCTCGCTGAGACCCGAGGCTACACCTGGCCCAGCCAGGCATAGCGCCACTCTGACTGGGGGCTGCCTGAGGAAGTTGGGCTGGGAGGGCTCGCTGAGACCCAAGGGTACACCTGGCCCAGCCAGGCACAGCCCCACTCTGACTGGGGGCTGCCTGAGGAAGTTGGGCTGGGAGGGCTCGCTGAGACCCGAGGCTACACCTGGCCCAGCCAGGCATAGCGCCACTCTGACTGGGGGCTGCCTGAGGAAGTTGGGCTGGGAGGGCTCGCTGAGACCCAAGGGTACACCTGGCCCAGCCAGGCACAGCCCCACTCTGACTGGGGCCTGCCTGAGCAAGTTGGGCTGGGAGGGCTCGCTGAGACCCGAGGGTACACCTGGCCCAGCCGGACACAGAGGATCCTCTGTACAAACAGACCCAACTGCCCGTGACTCTTAGAAGTAAGAGCTACGTGGGGGTATGTCTGCGGGGATTGAGGGAGGGTTCCGAAGCTACCCCTTTCTCCCCCACTTCCTCACTTTTCCAGAGGAAGATGCAGAAATTGGACCCCCATCAGTGCATACCCCATCAGTAGATAATGGGTCAAAAGTACATCTTTCCTGGTCTGTCAGAAACTGCAGCAACAGCAACTCCCTTGGGGACTGACTTGCACCCAGATCTCTGAGGGGCTTGCTGATGGCCTTTGAGGACAGCCAGCAAAGCCAAGGTGGACAAGGTTCATGTCGGGCTTGGAGAACATTCCGGGCGGGCGGCCAGCCCAGGGCAGGGTGGCCAGGCCCCTGTTCCTGCTGCCATCTCAGCATGGTGTCCCCTTACATGGTGGCATGCTTGCTGGAGCAGACCGAAGCTGCCCAGACTTGCCTGGCTTCCCCCATCCCCACCATGCCCCCCCCCCAACACAGGCAGTGAGGGAGAAGGAGAGGGTTTAACTACAAAGGCAGGGAGAGTGTGACTTCCGGGGCTGCCACCTGTCACCTCCACCCGCCAGGCCCTGGGGTACAATGAGTGGGATCAGAAGTTCCTGATGCCAGTCCCTGCTCAAGTCGCCCATCCCAGCCAGTCACCCAACTTCCGGAAACACCGCTCAGGATGTCACGGGGTCCCAAACGAGAGGCTCAGCACTCAACACAGTAAGACCCCATCAGGGCCGCAGAGTGCACAGCCGCCCAGCATTTTGAGGGGCAGCGGCCATGCCCAGGACACAAAGCGGTCTGTGTGCCGAGAGTGCCATCTGGAGGGGGACGCAGGCAGTGCAGGTGAGGGCCAGCCCCACGGCTCAGGACAGGTGCAATCACGAGTGCAATTTACAACTGTCCAGTAGCCACGTTAACGGAATTCAAAATAAACAGGTGACGTCAATATCACTAATACATATATTTAATACAACAGGCCCTAAATATCAACACTTCCACATGTAATCGCTATAAAACATGACTAGTGAGATCTTCCATACCACCGTGGCCACCCTGACCACCTGCTGACTGCCTGCAGGCCCTCCAGGTGTAGTCACGGAAAGACGCCGTAAAACATTGTTCAAGAGAAAAAGCATAAAGGTTACAAAATAATAAAATCCCATTTTTGTAAAAAGAAACAAAAATTAGTTTTATGTTTCTCTACAGAGAGAAACAGTCTGAAAGAACATAGCAAACTGTTGAAGGCATTCCCCTTTCCAGGAGATGGCATCATGGGGAATGTCCGTGTTATGATTTTCTTGAAATGACACACAGATAACTCGGCTCTGAAAAGTGTCAACCCCGGCAGCATGGGATGGGTCTCAGCCTTCCACACATCCACCTGCCCACGGTGGGCTTCCTGGCTACACACAGACCTTCTTCAGAGACCCTGCATGGGGCCAGAGCAAGGCCAGTGCCTTCTCTGTCTATAGGGTCACCTGGCTTAGGCTGGAAGCCCCAGAAGACCCCAACTGAGGCCACATTTAATCAGGACAAACAACGTGTTTCCTCCCCAAGAAACCAGAAGAAGCCCTGTGCAAAACGCTATAGTCTGCAGTCCTCACTTGCTGTTAAGCCTCACCCCTGTTCTTTCAAAGCAGGTGTCAGTGGCGTGAGGGGCACTGGGTTGGGCTCCTGACAGTGACGTCTAGGCATCCCCAGGAACTGGGCAGCTCTGTGCAGCCATACCAGAGGGCGCCAAGTCCTGCAGCTCCACATGGAGACCCCTACCCAGAAGTTAGCAACAGGACCAGGTGCTGCAACTTTGGGGGGAGTTGGGATTAAAGACCTTAGAGCCCCAGGATGACCTATCGGGGAGCAAGTTTCTGAGGCCTGTGAATGCTGCTCCCTTGGGGAGCTGGGAAGCCCTTCTGTAGGTCCTGAGAAGAAGGAAGGTCCATGGTTCAGGTGTGCCCAGGGACCTCCTGCTCTCAGGGGGGCCAGGAGGGGCGAAAGCACTGGGCTTGCTGATCCTCACTCACCTGTGTCCACCCTTCAGCCCCAGACCCCCAGGTCCTCTGGGTCCTTTGCACAGGAGCGGGATCTCAAGTGAGAGTCAGGCCCCTAATTTGTTTTATCAGCTCTCCCAGGACAGATGTAACTGACTCCCTCTAACACCAGTACACTGGGTACCCATGTTTAACCAAGTCGCCCCAGCATTCACAAAATCATATACTCCCTGGATGGCCGTAACCAAAACCACCTAGAATAAAGCAAGACAACACTCTGAGGTCCGACATGCTTTCAACAGCCAAGTGTGCCAAAGCTAGTCACCACAGGCAGCTGTACCACCCCCTGGAGTGGCCGACACCCACAGATGCCCATAAGTGATCTGCTCAAGACCAGGCTGACTTTTGACCCAGAAAATAAAACGCAACCAAGTTTCAGTTCCAAAGCATTCCTGACCCAGGACTGTAGTCTCTGGGCTCTGTCTCACATGGACACCACAGAGCCCTGGGATGGAGAAGACCGAGCGAAGGGAGAGGGTGAGCAGAGAGGCCGAGTGCTCCCGAACAGTAACCTCCACCATGCAGCAAAGCATCTGACTGCCCTGTGCCTGACTCCCTGCCAGGGTAGCACCTGGGCCCTCCGCCTTTTTAGCTCCATAATACCAGTTGTCATGGAGTTCGCACTGACTCATGGGGACCCCACATATGTCAGAGTAGAACTGTGCTCCACAGGGTTTTCATGGCTGTGATCTTTTGGAAGTAGATCATCAAGCCTTTCTTCCAAGGTGTCTCCAGGTGGACTTAAACCTCCAACCTTTCAGTTAGCAGCCGAGCACATGAACCGTCTGCACCACCCAGAGGCTCCTTCGGTAATGCACACATATTCAGACTCTGACTCTTTATCCTCAGATTAGATCAACAATCTAAATACGGCCAAACCTGTGAAAGCCGGAACTCAACGGGACTGCCTCGTTTTTCTGGGTCTCTAAAGTTTTCTGTCTTTGACGGGGTGCAGTTTACCGCTTTTCTATCGCTCTCTATTAGTGGAAAATATCTGAGGTTTCCTTCTCCGACAGGTTCTGGCTTTCGCAGGTTTTACTGTGTAAGAGCTAAAACCGTAAGATTCTTAGAAAAAGCCATCGGGTAAATCTCCATGACCTTGGATTTGGCGATGTTTTCTTAGATACGACAACTAAAGCACAAGCCATGAAAGAAAAAATATAAAAACTGGATTTCACATTATTAAAAGCTTTTGTGTATTGAAGGACTTTATCAAGAAAGTGAAAATACACCTAGAGAATGGGAGAAAATATTCGCAAATCATATACCCCATGAGGGTATATACATAAAATTCTCTAACAAATCAACAACGAAAGACAAACAATCCAATTAAAATACGGGCCGAGGCCTTGAACAGGCGTTTCTCCAAGGAAGGTATATAAATAGGCAACAAGCACCAGAAAAGACGTTAAAAAGGATTTCTTTTTTAAAAAGCTGCTTTTCCTTCCCCTCTCTCTCTACAAAAGGTCAGCCAGACCCGTCCTTAGAAGACACTTACACAAAAGACAGCGAACGCCCACGTATTGCTCCGATGGGTGCAGAAGATAACCACCTTTATTTCGGAAAACAAAAACAAAAGCCTGCTTGCTCCCAACGACCCGCGTTGAGAAGGCGGGCAAACCTGCCTGCGCAGCACTGACCTGAACTTCCCGGTCCGCACCTGCAGCGCCCGCATCCCGCACCGCTGGGCCCCACCGACGTCACCCACGATGTCATCTCCGATCATGATGGCCTGTCGGGACAGTGAAATACACTCAGAAGTGATGTCCGGAGAATTTTATTCCTGCACGACTTCATCTTTTTTGACATAATAAACTGCCCGGGTTGATGTTTAAAAACACCAAACCGCCATCATACAAATTAAACAGGATAATATTGTCACTGTATTGATTAAAAGTCACCCCACCTTGAATATATCTCCCGCTGCCACCCCTGTGGGCCGCGGCTCTGAACCGTCTGTATTTGCGCAATTTGAAATCAATCAGCAGACGTCAAAGTGACAAGGACGCTTGGAGATACTGAGGCGGGCGGGCCTCTGCTTGAACAGGGCACGCAGCACAACTCTGCGTGATGCTAAATACGCTACAACCGAGTTAGCTCCCCAACAACGCCTGGTTCTGTGAAAACCAAGTACCTTCCCCGCACATCTCTGTAGCCTGCAGCTTAAAAGGCTTTGCTTTCAATAGAGAAGACGTACAAAGTACTCGAGATAAAACTGCATTTCTTTCTACTGAACATTCTGTACTTTACACTTTCACTGATTTTCTCTGCTCTTTCCCCCGTCCAACCCCATGTTTCCCCAAGTGTGATACCCGTACTGGTGAAAGGCTATGTGATTTTTGGTGCAACAAGGACAGACATTTTTAATGTAATAGTTTTGTATTTATTTTTAGAGTAACCTATGGTGCGTGAACGATTCTGGTTTTCCGTTTAGAATCACTATCAAAATGTCCTTTAAAAGTACATTTACTAACGTTATAAAAGATGAGTCAATTTAAAGAAACATTAAGTAAATCACAGTGCAAGCGGCACAAAGACAGATATGTAAAATATAAAAAAATTTTTTTTCTAGAATGACTGATGTTGAGGAAACTGGCAAATCCAAATGAATTTAATTTTTTGTGTCTATCCAACTAGAAATCATCAAATCACTAAAGAAGAAACAGCCAGTGGCAACATGTTGCCTGAAATGACACCAGCACCGGAGCCAGCAGCACACAGAGACGAATCTAAAGGTGCGTGCAAAGCCAGTGTTACCTGGTTGACTCACGAGGCTCACCTGGAAGCAGACGGCTGGAGGGATTGCTAAGCAGCTTGACCTCCAGCGGCTGTGAGGGCCGTAGGCTGCGGGTATTAGATTGTACTCAGCCCTTCCCAAGGGGTTGTCCTGACACCACTAGGCCACCTCTAAATAGTTGCAGTGTTCCCTACTTGGGACTCAAATGGCTTAAGCTCTACTGCTTATCTAAAGGTTGGCGGTTCAAACCCACCCAGTTGTGCCACGGAAGAAAGGCCAGTCGATCTGCTTCCATGAAGAGTACGGCCAGTAAGACCCTACGAGCAGCTCTGTTCTGTAACACATGGGGTGAACACGAGCTGGAATCCACTAGACGGCCATGGGTTTGATTTTGATTTCCACTGGTGCCAGAGGCTGCAGGGGCCATCTTACCAGATGACTTCTAATAGACGTAATAGGTCTTCCAACTATTACAAGGAGCCCTGGTGGCACAACAGTTAAGCACTCAGCTGCTAACAGAAAGGTGGGCAGTTTGAATCCACTGGCCACTCCACAGGAGAAAGGCCTGGCAATCTGCTCCTGTAAGCATTACAGCCTAGGAAATCCTCTGGGGCAATTCTACTCTGTCCTATAGGGTCGTTATGAGTGTGAATTGACTCGACAGCACACAACGACAACAACCAATTATTTCATGTCATGCTTGGTGCCTTCCATCCTTCTGGGGAAAATAAACTCACACACACACACAGCAGCAGCAGCAAAGAAATTCTTCCCCTCCCAGGATGTCCTGGGCTAGGACATTTGTTGATGTGGTCCATGGAGATGGAACCAGGGAATCTGGTGCCTTAGAGGAAAAACTTATACAAGGAACATGATTCTACATGATAAACCAATGCGCCAATCCAGTGGAGCCCCAAGAAGGTGCATGTGAGGGTGGAAACCGGGGTGCTAGAGCAGGCGAGGAGGCTGGGGAACGGGGACACTCCGGAGCAGCGGGGGCGTGCAGACGACTGGGGCAGTGATGCCTGTCTGGGCCAGCTTGTGGGCTCCGCATACCAAAACGCACGCAGCACCCTGGGGACTTCACAGATTTACTATCGGTGAAGGGCAATAACCATGCCAGGAGGAGCAATTATTGCCAAATCATTTAGGATTTAAAAAATCATTGGCAAGAAGATAGAGGTCAGGAGGTGCGCTGTCGGGGGAAATAAAAAAACTCTACCTGTCAGGCCCGATTTCACTTCCTTTCTGACTGCAGTGTGGGAAGGGAGACAGGGACACCAGACAGCAATGCTGGGCCCACAGACAGAAGCACTGCAGTAGCCAAGGCAGGTTTTCTGGGTTGGGTTCAAATTGCAGACTCATTCATCCTTCTTAAATACTTGCCCGCCTGCTAGGGTCTCCTCTTCACCATTCTCAGTGCTGGGTAAAGAGCCGTGGTGGTGATGTTTCGGTGTACAAACTTCCAGGGCCAAAGAGCTTCCCCCCAAAAAGCTCATGTTTTCACCCACTGTTTTCATTACCCCGGGACTCTGCCAGGAGAAGCCCTTCTCCCCATCTGAGAGCAGCAAACAGGAGGGATGGCAGGGAGGGAAGAGAGAGCTCAGCCTCTGCCCTTAGCCCAGAGGAGCACACACCCCCCACAGAGGCATGGCGGAGCATCTAACATCAGGGTGAGCCAGACCTCCAGCTTCCAGGCTCCAAAGAAACCCAGGCTTCCCCAGAAACCTGGAGTTGCCTCATTGCTAAGTAATTCCCCCACAGTCTGACACATTCATAAGGAACAATACCAATACGGCAAAACCTGAAGATCACAGTTTTTTAAAAAGTTAGGAAATAATAATGTCGATAAGGATGTGGGGAAATTAGCACTCATAAATTCCCTGGGTGGTGCAAACGGTTTGCGCTCGACTACTTACCTACAAGTTGGCGGTTCAAACCTACCCACCCAGTGGTGCCATGAAAGAAAGGCCTGGCAATCTACTTCTGTAAAAATTAAAGCCAAGAAAACCCTATGCAGCACTTCTACTCTGTAACACATCGGGTCCCCATGAGTCAAAATCAACTCAAAGACAACGGTTTCTTAAAATACATATGCAGCTGGTGGGGAAGGTGAATTGATACAACCTTCCTGAACTCTAAATAAGCAATGTGTATCAAACTCTAACAAGGACTCCACTAGGACTCTAAGTCTGGGTTTTCTAAGGCAATAATCAGAAATGTACAAAAACGGTGTTCAGTTCTTTCTCGGCCTTACAACCATCTTGTTAGAAACCTCCGAACCATGAGAGCCAAGTGGAGTAAGAAGCGAATGCGCAGGCTGAAATGCAGAAGAAGAAAGATGACGCAGAGGTCTACGTAAACGCTAGCCTGTCCACACATGGGAGCCATGGCAGCAGGAATAGGGAATGTCCGAGGCCAGGGATGCTGGTACAAGTTGTTGACTGCGTGCTACTGTGTGGAACTTGTCTCGATGGATCTAGAATTTCTATCGCCACTCAATCACGGTGAACACCTCCAAGGGGCCCACCTTGCTCTTACTAAATCAGACCCTTTTGATCTTTTGCACTGGACCTATGACAGTCTGGACTAGTTCTGTTCTCAGTGTGGCTGAGAGTAACATGTGCACAATAAATCATCTCTTCTGCTGTCTTAGCTGAAGAATCAAAAAAAAAAAGGGTGTTCACTAAGGTAACGTACCAGAAGGAAAGGGACACGTCCACCATCAGGGGAAGGTAAGGAACATACGGTGTCCACATGAAGGAATGTTATGCAGCCATGAAAATTACTTTGTAAAAGAATAAGCATAAAAGAAACGGTTCCCAATAGGCTAAAGAACAGGTTTCGAATAGCAGGTACATGTTTATTCCAATGTTGTATTTAAAAAATGTAGGTACAGGCACAGAAAAACATCAGAAAGGTTAAGGGTGAGACTGTGTTTTCTAGGCTGGTGGAATGATAACACTTCTCATTTTCTTGAACTTCCCTGAATTTTTCCTATCTTCTTTAAATGAACACAAACTGCTTCATAATCAGATAAAAAATACTTACGTGCTCTGAGGAGAAGGAAATAAAAACTACTTAAAAAGGCTTTAGGGGAGAAAGGGTCTCAGGAAAAACTTGTTTAAATGCACCAAAGACCCCCATCAGTCTCAGAGAGGCAGCTGCCAGGACTGAGAACAGAGGAGCTACTGCTCCTGGCCCTCACGGTGCTCAGTGCTGAAGTGCACACTGCATCCCAGCATCTGGGCCTATTCTAGTTAGGAAGTGAGCAGGAGGTCACTGAGTGGACACAGCTGGGGGCGGGGCCTGGGCTAGGTGGGGCGGGGGCCTGAGCAAGGTGGGGGGTGGGGCCTGAGCAAGGTGGGGGTGGGGCCTGAGCAAGGTGGGGGTGGGGCCTGAGCAAGGTGGGGGTGGGGCCTGGGCTAGGGGGTGGGGCCTGGGCTAGGGGGAGCTGTGCCTGGGCTAGGTGGGGCGGGGCCTGGGCTAGGTGGGGCGGGGGCCTGGGCTAGGTGGTGTGAGCTCTCGCCCCTGAGTGGGCTAGGGCCTGAGCTGGGGCGGGGTGGGCCCTGGCCTTGGTGGGGCAGACGATAGCCTGGGTGAGGCAGGGACTGGGCAAGGTGGGGTGGGGCCTAAGCTAGGCAGGGAGGGCCTGGGCTGGGAGAAAGGCTCTGACAGGTGGGAAGGGCTGGCTTGCAATGGAATGTCTTGAGGGGCAAGGAGGCCATGAGGAAATGGGAGCCCTGAAAGCCCCGCCCCCAACCCTGTGGCGTCCTCTCCCTACCCACAGGCGTCCCCACGAGGGCTGCAGCCTGTCCACACTGCCCACATCTAGGACTAATGCCCTCAGATTCAGTAGCAAAGAATGGGACAGAGTTTTTATTGCCAGGCCCCCTCTGAATAACTGTGCAAATATCACTCCCAGTTTTGAGAAGCCCTCCTGGGGGGATGAGCCCGGGAAAATCACACAACTTCTCCTGACTCTCACCATCCAAGGCTTTGTCTATAATTTTATTTTCTACAGTTTATATTCTGCAAACAATATGTATTTGAATACTTTTCAAAACAGATGCTATTGTGCTGCTAAAGATGCCCTTTCAAACTACATCAATGGAACCCAGAAAATTCTGCGATGCCACTGGCCTCCTGGAGAATTGCGAGGTACAGCAAGAAGAGATGGAAGGACATCTGGAAATGGTGGTTTGGATCTGAGTCTTCCAGAGATCGCACCCCACCCCTAGACCCTGTCCCACCTAGGCCAGCCCCCTTCCCCTGCTCCCCCCAATCCTAGTCAGGCCCCGCCCCAGCCAGGCCCCACCCCACCGTGCTGGAGACACATCTGAGTGTTGGTTCACTGACAACCTGTTCACTTCCTAATGGGAAGTGAGCTACACGCCTTATTAGTAGACTAATCTTGGTGTGTCACTGGACGTTTCTGTTCTCTTAATGCTGTGGTTCTCAGCCGGGAGGGATTTTACCCCCCAGGGCCATCTGGCAATGCCTAGAGACACTTTCAGTTGTCACAACTGGGGGGGAGGGGGGGACCACTGGCATTTAGTGTTGAGGCCAGGGATGCTGCTAAGCATCCTGCAAGGCACACAACCGCCCCCACAACACAGAATTATCTAGCCCAAAATGTCGACAGTGCCAAGGTTGAGAAGCCTGCCTTAACCCTAGGAGGAGAATGCAAGTGCCTACACCAGGGGACTGGAGTGAGGATTTCATGAAATAATGCACACGAAGGAACCGGATTTGCCCGGCACACGTGTGCCCAGAGTATGTGAGGTCCTTCTGCTCCGAGCCTCAGGCTGCCCCCCCGTGAAATGGGCCCCCAGCCGCAGGCTTCTCTGCCACTGCTCATTAGCTTTGGCGTTAACTAAGCACTCCGGTTTGAACAGTCGAGATTCCCATTAAACCTGCAAAATCTGTGACCAACGGAACTTCTTATGATTATGGACAACCGCCAAAACCTTCATTCACATCATTTGGGACTTTAGTACAAAGCTATAAAACCACCCACTGATTCAGAAACATTAAACCCTGCGAGAATGAAGTATTTCTAGAAGTAACCTTTAAGGTATGCTTACTCTTTGCCTTATTACTGAATCCTAGAAAGGGCCTGGTTGCCTCTCAGAGGTTTGCATTTCTCGTCTATTAGAGTAATACCAGCAATCTGTTACTTCTCGGCGATGGAGGAAAGGTTAAAATGAAAATTGGATTTGGGGAGTTATATCCATTCCAAGCGCAGCCTAGAAACTCCGCAGCTGCAAGAAGAAAGTTGGGGTCTTGGGAAGAAGCCATCATGAAGGGACAGGAGTGGTGATAACTCTATTGATTACAGCAGCCTGAGAAATCTAACATTCACCGTAGCCTGGCACTTGGCAGCCAGCTAGCTCCTCAGCAGCATTTTTCATTAAAACTAAAGAAGCAGGAACAAAATAATACCTCGTGCATAAGAGGCAGTTCATCTGAAATGGCTTATTCTGAAATATTACTATCAAGCATCTACACATCCTGAGGCTCAAAGGACATTAATGAACGCTGAAGAAAAACGGTGGCAGTCGGGCGCTTAAGAACACCCGGTCGGTACTCAGTTGTTTGCCATGAGGAAAGACAGAAATGACGGCCCAGGGTGAAAAAGAGAATGGTGACGTGGGCAGTAAATAAGGCCCGGCTCTGCCCCACGCTCCCCACCCTAGAGAGAACAATTCCTTCACTCCCCGGGGCCACAGATCGCTCCAGATGTGCTGGGCCGCCTCCGTGGGCAGCAGACAGGAGGAACCGCCAAGAACAACGAACCCCACCCTCCCAGGCCCCGCGGCATGCATCAGCCGGATGAGAGACCCCAGTTAACCAGACCTGGCCCCCTCGCTGAGGCCGCCCCCACGACAAGGGCCTCTGCTCTTCTTTGGGGGCAGGAGTTGGGGGGGCAGTTTCTCGTTTAGAATGTGAGAGATGTGGACTGTGAAAAAAACTGGAAAATGTCAAAAAGAAGGAGAGGATCACCCACGGTCTTGTTGTCGTTAGTTGCCACGGAGTTGACTCCGACCCATGGCCATGCCATACGTGCAGAGTAGGACCGCTCCATAGGGTTTTCCAGGCTGTGAACTTTTGGAAACAGGTCACCAGGCCTGCCTTCTGAGGCGTCTCTGGGTGGATTGGAACCACTAACCTTTTGGCTAGTAGCTGAGCACTTAACTATTTGTGCCCCCCAGGGACTCCTACTTAAGTTTAAAAAAAAAACCCAAACCCGTTGCCATTAAGCCGATTCCGACTCATAGTGACCCTATAGAACAGAATATAGGACAGAAGAGAACTTCCCCATAGGGTTTCCAAAGAGTGGCTGGTGGATTTAAACTGCCAACCTTTTGGTGAGCAGCCGAGCCCTTAACCACTGCACTACCAGGGCTCCATACTAATCATACGGTTTATAAATAACACTAACTTACAGTGCACTACAAGCTGTGAGGAGCCCTGCTGGCGCAGTGGTTAAGAGCTCTTAACCACTAACCATCTAAATATAACCAATGACAATGTCTTCATATTAGGTTCTTTTCTAAGCAGCAGCTTTTTTGGGGGGGGGGGGCGGGTTATTTGAGATGGTTGTCATCATACCGCTTGTATGATTTTAAATATCGCCTTTTTAACTCACCGTTACGGACAGCATCAGCATTCCCCCAACTCTCTAACAAATTATTTTAACGATTTATTCTCTCTTAAATTCATCCTATGAGTAGGATATAAATGTATACACAGTTGCTTATATTTAGAAAACAAAAAGATAAGAGAGCCAATAGTTATAAAAATGGCCGCCTATGAGAAACAGGCGGAGAAAGAATAGCAAGAATGGGGCAGAAGCTAGAATTCCTGCAGTATATCTTGTTTTGTGGATCTGATTTTGGAGCCATATAAATACTTTGCATAATCACAAAACAAATTTAAATGTTGAAAAACCAACTTCCTAACAATTAAACATAAAAAGAATACAAAGTAGATCCAGCAGGTGGCATACTACCCAGAAAGGAAGTTTTCCTAGCAGCTTTAAGACACAGAGATTTGATTATAAATATGCTCTAAGGGAAGAAAAAAAAAAATCTTAAACCGTACCAGTCATCAGTTATAGTAATTATACTCAGTAATCATATTGCTGGGGGTTGTACTGGTGTCACTGATAGACCTGGTGGTTAGCACGTACTCTTTTGTCTGGCTTCTTCCGTGAAGCACAATCTCTTTGTGATTTGAGACTCTTGTGTATATTATTGGCTAAAGCAAATGAGTAATTGTGCTGGTATTCTTAAAAATCAGGATTTTTGACATGGAAGAAAGGAAACACAGGTATAAGATTGATGAGATTAAGTAAAAACCCACAGGCCTGAATCTGAATGAGAAGTTTCAGTATGAACTCATGATGTATTTTATGTTTAAAATTAGATATATTTCCCAGCTCTGTCTAGTAAACAGCCTTAGAAATGATGAACAACTCAGTAGCAATGAGCACCACTAATATTTTCATTATGGCTTCTAAATACTATTTTCCACTAAAAGTAAGCATGGCTCCCTAAAAGGATGGCTAATTCCAAGCGCAGGGCAGGAAATGTACAAGGCAGGTCCGGAATATCCTGTTACACCAGAGAGTAAAAGACACCTTCAAAGGCTGCCAGGGTCACATCAAGAGGACCCAGTCTCATCTAAGGGACTAGACACCAACTAAAAGAGGCTCACTCCCACTGGTCAAAGACAAAATAATTCAAGCAGCCATAAGATAATAACTGCAATGGATTGAAACATCAAATCTGCTTAAATCCATTGATGTATAATGATCTACGTATTTACGGTGGTGCGGTGGTTAAGAGGTATGGCTGCCACCAAAAGGCCAGCAATTTGAATCCACCAGCTGCTCCTGGAAATCTCATTCATCACCTTGAGAGGATGCAAAAGAATAAACTCATTATTTTGAAAACTAATAAAGAGGAAAGTGATGGACATTTATCTGGAATTTCCTATATGAACAGTACCTTAGTGTAATGGATTGAATTGTGTCCCCAAAAATGTGTGTCAGCTTGGTTAGGCCAGGTGTGGCTGTCCTCCATTTTGTGATTTTCCTATGTGCTGTGGATCAAAACTTCTGCCCGTGGGTAAGAGGATTAGGGTGGGATTGTAACACCACCCTTACTCAGGTCTCATCCCTGACCCAATGTAAAAGGAGTTTCCCTGGGGTGTGGCCTGTTCCCCCTTTTAACCCTCAAGAGATGAAAGGGAAGCAAGCAGAGAGTTGGAGACCTCATACCACCTTTGGACCCAGGGTCCCTGTGCCTGAGAAGCTCCCCGACCAGGGGAAGATTGAGGACAAGTACCTTCTTCCAGGGCCAACAAAGAGAGAGAGCCTTTCCCTGGAGCTGAGGCCCTGAATTTGGACTTTTAGCCTACTTTACTATGAGGAAATAAATTTCTCTTTGTTAACGCCATCCCCTAGATGACTAAGACACTCAGGGTAACGGATAAGAGAAGTTGTCCTGTATGAAAGTATTCCAGAGAATAAATGAGGAAGGAATGGCAGAATTCAAATATCACCATTTTGCGACCCTCAGTGAATTAATAGAGTTAGGCACTGATCACTAATAGCTGCTAACAACACAGAAGGAGAGAACAGGATGTTCTGTGCTTCCTGATGTAAGAACACATCACCTACACAAAAAGATCAGACCTGAGGCTGACCAAGCTTCTCGATCTAACTACCAATATCCAGGAAACAGAGTCCAGAGGGGCATGTAAAGGGCATCCCTGAGGTACACAATGAGGTGCATATCCGGGGAATGCTAAGGACAAACAACTCAGTTCCTTCTTCAAAAAGTTGCAAGGGAAAACAAAAGGAAGATGGAGGAAAATCTGTAGATTAAAAGATACTTAAAAATCATACTGACCAATCACAGTGCAAAAACCTTATTTGAATCCTAATTCAAACAAATTGTAAACAACATAGAACATTTATAAGACAATCAGAGAAATGTGAACAATAGCTAGCCATTTGATGATATTAAGGGGTGATTGTTCATTTTATTTAGAGGCGATAATGGCATTGTGACTACGTTTTTTTAGAAAAGAATCCTGCCTGACACAGACTGGAGAAACCCTGAGAGTATGGCCCCTGGACACCCTTTTAGCTCTGTAATGAAGTCACTCCTGAGGTTCACCCTTCAGCCAAAGATTAGACAGGCTAATAAAATAAAACAAGACTAAAGGGGCACACCAGCCCGGAGGCAAGGACTAGAAGGCAGGAGGGACAGGAAAGCTGGTAATAGGCAACCCAAGGTTGAGAAGGGAGAGTGCTGACATGTCGTGGGGTTGTTAACCAATGTCATAAAACAATATGTGTAGTAACTGTTTAATGAGAAGCTAGTTTGTTCTGTAAACCTTCATCTAAAGCACAATAAAATAAAGAATTCTATCTTTTAGAGATAAACAGAAATATTTACAGATGAAGTGATATGATTTCTGCAATCTGATTCAAAATAACCTAGGAGAGAAAAGTGAGGAGGTGGAGATTAAACAAGCAGTGATTAACTGGAAGGGGGTCCCAATGGCCAAATATGGGACAATCTGAGCAACAAAGTAGTGACAGTAAAGGATTATAAATCTAGAATAAAGCAAATATCCATGAGTCCATGTTGATATAAATACATAAGTAAATGGGAGGAACGAGAAAGCTCTTCCTTACAGAAAATTCCAGTTAACAAATATGAAAGGAATGATGGAAACACAAAAGTCATCATGGGGCAAACACCAGAGTAATTCTTGTTTCAGGCAAGAATTACCAATGGAGGCTAAGAGTAGGAGGGGAAAGAAGATATTTACATAGTGTCAATGGCCTCTCCCATAAGATACTTAATTACAAAGGACAAATAGTAATACTATAGCGGGGAAACCTGGCCACTCCACCTCAACCAGCCATCAAAGTTACATCACTGTCCTGAGGTTCACCCTTCAGCCAAAGATGAGACAGGTCCATAAAACAAAACGAGACTGAAGGGGCACACCAGCCCAGGGGCAAGGACTAGAAGGTAAAAGGGGACAGGAAAGCTGGTAATAGGGAACCCAAGGTTGAGAAGGGAGAGTGTTGACATGTTGTGGGGTTGTTAACCAATGTCATAAAACATGTGTACTAACTGTTCAATGAGAAACTAGTTCGTTCCAAACCTTCATCTAAAGTACAATAATAAAAAAAAAGTTATATCACCAATAATGGGACAAAATAACATCCCGTGCCTCCTGACAGGACGCACCTAGAGGTGCACGGAACATTTTTGTGAAATTCCAGGTAAGGAATTAAATCATGTGGAAACATCAGGAAAAAAAAAAAATACTGGCCAGTAGCCCCCAACTATTAACTCTGACTCCTGGTGACCCCATGCGTGTCTGAGCAGGACTGCTCTATGGGGTTGTCAACAGCTGATTTTTTGGAAGTAGAGCCCCAGGCCTTTCTTCCGAGGAGCCTCTGGGTGGACTTGAACTTCCAAACTTTTGGTTAGCAGCTGAGCACTTCATGGCTTGCACCATCACTGACTGGTACTCTTCAAAAAAGACCAAGGATCCCCAAGAGACCTGATGCCCACTTCACGGTCTACATGCTTGAAGGAGACTCCTCAGAGTAAGAGTACCAGCCATACCGGCCCTGCTGTCTGAAGGAGGCTAGGCTGCCCTGACGGCTGTACCGGTGGCTGCGTTGTCCGACTGCGGCCACATGGGTGTAGCGTATCAGGCTGTCCCTCTCCTGAGTGTGTCCCCATGTTGGAATCATGCAAATAAATGCTCACTCCAAAGTAAAAAAAAAAAGAGCAAAGAACTGTCCCAGAGTGACAGACTAAGGGCACATGACCACTGAATACAACGTGTGACCCTAGTCCCAAAAAAAGGATATTAGCCCGATGACAAATGACTTCTGAATAAAGTCTCTAGATTAGTTAATACCACTGTATCAATGTGATTTTCCTGATTTGGGTCATCGCTCTGTAATTATTGTATAAGGTAACATTGGAGGAAGCTTGGCATATGGTAATTCTTTGTACTATTTTTACAGCTGTTTTCTAAGTCTGAAATCACTTTAAGAAGAAAAATCTTAAGTGGTGATTAGCCAATAATTACTGGAGCTCAGTGGTGGGTACCTGGGAATTCACCACATTACTGTCTCAACTTTCATAGATTTTTAAAATATTAACATTATATTTTATTTTTGATGAAAATATACAAAACCCGCTCACATTCCACAGTTTGTAGACACAACGATCAGTGATTGGCTACATTCTTCCCATTGTGTCAACGTCCCGTTATTCCCCTTCTGGTTTCACTCCCACTGACTTACAAGCTCCCTGGCCCTCAAGTTGTGCCTTAGAATAGCTGCTGCCCATTTGGTCTCCTAATTTTTTAAAAGAATGCAATACTCAAGGGTGACAATCTTTACTCTTCGAGCTAAACTGTTGCTTAGTTTAAAGGTGACTTCAGAGAATAAATAGTTCTCCATTCAAGGTTTGAAGAGTAACTCAGGACAATTTCATAGACACTTGAAATTTTCTGTGATAAAGGTTCAAACGAGAAGCTGGAGAGACATGACAACCACGTGCAAGGATGTGGGTCAAACAAATGGACAGTCAAAGACCATTTCTAAGATAATGGAGAAATGTAAGTACGGATTGGGTATTAGGTGATACACTGGAATTACTTGGAAGAAGTACAACCAGAATGCTCATAAGAAGGAAGGATGGTGAGACCTACTCACGTACTTTAGACATGTTATCAGGAGGGATCAGTCCCTGGAAAACGATATCATGCTTGGTAAAATAGAAGGTCAGTGAAAAAGAGGAAGACCCTCAATGAGATGGACTCACACAGTGGCTACAACAATGGGCTCAAGCATAACAAGGATTGTGAGGATGGTGCAGGACCAGGCAGTGTTTTGCTCTGTAGTACGCAGGGTTGCTATGAGTCAGAACTGCCTCAACAGCACCTAACAAAAACAACAACAGGAATTATTGCTAGCTTTGTTAGTTGTTGTAATGCATTGTAGTTATGTCTCAAAATGACGGTATTTTTTGAGAGGCAGACAACAGTATGAAAGGGTACAATCACAAGAAGTCTGGGATCTGCTTTACAGAACAACAAGAGAAAAAAAAAAGAAAGGGATAGATGAAGAAAATGTGGCAAAGTCTTTGTTGAATCTGGGTGATGGGTATATTCATTGTAGCATTTGCCTTATTTTTGTGTATGTTTGAGATTTTTCACAATAAAAAAGACAGTCTGCCCTATGAAAAAAAGCAGTGGAAACCCAAGGTATTCATTCACTCAGCCTTCATTCACTCACATTCTCTAGCAGCCTACTGTGGCACCTGCCGGTGCTCCCCAGGTACTCCCCAGGCCCTGTGTCCTCTGAGAATCTCAGGGGAGATTGGGTGCTGTGACCCCACACTTCCTTGGCCATGGGCCGTCTTTTCTCAACACCTAGTGAGGGCCCAGTGCTCTAGGTCAGCATGCACCCAGGGAAATGCTGGTCCAACCGCAGGGCAGCGCCCCGGTGGTCCTGGGACCCCGGCCTGCCCCGGGATGCTGACACATGGGGGATTCCCCTGGGCCTGTCGGCAATAGAAAGCATTGGGCCATGGACTGGCTATGGAGACTGGTCTGCTCTTTCTTCAACAACACTCTCAGAAAGCTGCCTGCTGAAGGGGGACCAACTGCACCCTCACAGGACAGGAGGCGCTGTGGATGCTAAAATCACAACTGCCCTTTTTTTCTTTTCTAAGATGTATGTTTGGAATGCAGTCTGCCCCCAAAATAGTCATAATGTAAAGGTGGTTTATTTCTTGCGTTTTGTTTTTATCTTGCTGTTATACTGTCTTTCCAATTAAATAGTTTTAATACAGTGATTAAAAAAAAAAAACCAAACCCACTGCTGTTGAGTCCATTCCAACCTAAAAACGACCCTACAGGTCAGAGCAGAACTGTCCTACAGGGCTTCCAAGGAGCAGCTGGTAGATTCAAACTGCCAACCTTTTGATTAGCAGCTGAGCTCTTAATTAACCACTTCGCCACCAGGGCTCCAATACACTGATACCAAAAACCTGTTGCTGTCAAGTCAAGTCGATTCTGACTCATAGTGACCCTATAGGACAGAGCAGAACTGCCCCATAGGGTTTCCGAGGAGCGCCTGGTAGATTCAAACTGTTGACCTTTTGGTTAGCAGCCAAACTCTTAACCACTACATCCCCAGGGATTCCTCAATACACTGATAGGACTTGTCAGTTCTTATGTTTCCCGAGAAGGGGCAAAGAAAGTCACTTAGATAAAGTCAAAGGCTTTTCCATTTCTCACTTTCATACTGGAAATAATGATCAGAAACATTCAGTGGACCTCGTTTCTGTTTTTCATCCCCTTTCCAGCCAAAACAGCTTTCATAAGGGGTCTGGGCAGTGCACGGGCAGACCCATTTCAAGCCCCAAGTCCCCCAGTTGGAGCTCCGGGCTTCCTGGCTGCCAACGGATACCTGCTCATGCCCACTTCTCAAGGTACCGTCATACCTGGTGAGCTTCCACGCCCATCTCCTGCAGGGCCGACTTGAAAAACTCCGGAGAAGGCTTCCCCACCACTTCAGCTTCGATGCCACAGGCATACTGGAACAGAGGAGGACAGGCATGGGTCTAAGACCATGAAGCAGGCACACGCCCAGTCTGCAGTTCAGGCCTCCCTCTGGGTGGGTGAAGGAACCAAACCAAACCCATTGCTGTTGAATCAATGTCGACTCATGGTGACCCCATGCGTTGCAGAGTAGAACTGCTCCATAGGATTTTCTTGGCTGTAATCTTCATAGAAGTAGATCGCCAGGTCTATTCTTCTGCAGCACCAAACGTTAGGTTAGTAGTTAATACCACTCAAGGCCTAGGAGAAAGGAAAGACTGTTCCCAATGTGTGCTCAGGGATGGGATCAGGAACCACGAGGTGTGGGATGGACAATGACATGGGCCTGAGAAGCGCCTCTCGTAGGTAAGAGCTCCACACCGGGCTGCCCAGGACACTCGGAGCGCCCATCACCAGGCATTCAGCCCTCTGCTCACCACCCGACTGCGGCTGGGGGCAAAGCCAAAGGGGCTCCCACACTGACCCCGTGCTCTGGCAACCATCCCAGGCTCTTCCTTCTGCCCTGCCCACCCCCAGCTCTGTCACCGACCCTCTGGGAGGGGTCTGGGTTCCATCATCTGTCAGTCCCCGCCCACAAGGATGTGGCAGTGTGGATGGGAGTGGGCATGAGCCAGGCCTCAGTCAGGGGCCCCAGGTTGGGGCAGCAGATGGGACAGGATGGGAACATGGCAGCAGATGGCTTTGGAAACTGGAGAAGGGAGCTGAAGGGAGTCCAGTGAGGTCACGTCAAGTCTGAGGTGCTATGTCAAGTCTGAGGTGCTATAAGGAGCAGCGTGAGGAACCAGGAGGGGAAGTCGACGAAGATGTGAAGTCCTGAGTCCAGAGAGTAGACAAGGGCAGGAAGTGGCGGGGGGCGGGGGGTTCCCGCCTGTGAGTGGGGGAGGAGGGCAGGGTGAAGCCAAGGTCCAGAGAAGAGGGAGCACCTAGCTCAACGCCCAGAAATGAGGGCCTCCCTTGGAATCCTAAGAGTCCCTCCAGGCATGAAGCATGCTCTCTTCTCCCGAAAGACTGGAAGCACTTAGATGGCCCCAGAAGGTCTGCACAGGCTGGGGACACCCCCAGGGCAGGTACCTCGAGTGCCTTCATGTAGGCACCTACGTCCAGCATCAGGCCAGAGGTCTCTTTGTAGTAGCGTCTAGAAAAGAAAAGGAAGGGACAAAGTTGGAAGGGACGTGCCAAGAGAGACGGCCATGTCTGGTTCTGGTGACTCAGACAGCTGAGTCACAATGAGGGGTCAGTCTAGGCGCCACACTGACAATGGCCTGTGGAGGTCAGTGCACAGAGCCCAGCGAGCGGCCGCCAAGCCCAGGCGAGAGAGCAGAGTGGGCAGCTCAGTCAGAACAGCTGCCCACTGCCAGCCTTGTGGGGACCCCGCCGCAATGATTAACAGGGGCCCGTGGGACAGATGTTTCCAGTTGCTAATACAGAGAAAGACAAGCGTTCTGTGTTCTGGGAAAGGACAGCAGGCCCACAGAGCATGTGGCTCACCCCTAATTGCTAATAATTAACCCCTAATTGCTGCCTGGAGAAGAAAACCCCATTAGTTCCACAGCACCCTGCCACGGCTCCTATTAGCCAGAGGTCAGGGAGGTGCAGCGGTGTGGGCACCAGATGCTTTTACGAGAAGACTGCTTCCTTCTCCCCCACCTCACAGAGGCGGGGCAGGCTTGGTGCTCAGGAGCACGCCTTTCTCAGGATGGCCTTCCTGCTTCTGTGAAGCTGCGCTGACCCAGCGGCTGTGCCCAGCCCCGGCCACCACTCCGCGGTCCACCCCGATGGCAAGCTTCGGGAAACGCTGCAGAGCACAGTTCTGCTCTGACACACACAGGGTGGCCGTGAGTCGGAGCCAACTCGACAGCAACTGGTTTGGTTTTGTATTCACAACACTGGTATCAAGCTTTGTCTAGTTTGTAACCCGCTTCTTATAGTTCACCAAATGATGTATTGTTTCTACACAATAAACAGACAAGGCTAGCCACCGTGTGGACGTGCTGTAACTTTTTAACGCCCCTGCTGATGGACACTTAGGTTGCTTCTGGTTTTCTGCCACAGCAAGGCTGCGATGGACATCTTTGTGCATTTCAAGTGATATCCTCAGGGTCAATCATGTTGTTGTGTTGTTGTTACGTGCCATCGAGTCTGTTCTGACTCATAGCATCCATACGTACAACAGAATGAAACACTGCCGGGTCTTGCGCCATGCTCACAATTGTTATGCTTGAGCCCACTGCTGCAGCCACTGTGTCAGTTCATCTCATTGAGGGTCCTCCTCTTTTCCACTGACCCTGTACTCTGCCAAGCATGATGTCCTTCTCCAGGGACTGATCCCTCCTGATAACATGTCCAAAGTATGTAAGACGCAGTCTCGCCATCCTTGCTTTTGAGAAGCATTCTTGCTGTACTTCTTCCAAGCCAGATTTGTTCGTCCTTTTGCCAGTCCATAGTATATTCAATACTCTTTGCCAACACCACAATTCAAAGGGGTCAATTCTACTTCTGCCTTCCTTATTCATCGTCCAGCTTTCACATGATATGATGCGACTAAAAATACCATGGCTTGGGTCAGGCGCACCTTAGTCTTCAAAGTGACATCTTTGCTTTTCAACACTTTAAAGAGGTCCTTTGCAGCAGATTTACCCAATGCAATGCGTCTTTTGATTTCTTGACTGCTGCTTCCATGGGTGTTGATTGTGGATCCAAAAAATGAAATCCTTGACAACTTCAATCTTCTCCCTGTTTATCACAATGTTGCTTATTGGTCCAGTTGTGACGATTTTTGTTTTCTTTATGAGTTGATTAGAGTGAGCATTTTTGAGGCCCTTGACATACGTTGCCAAGTTGCTTTCGAGAAAGTGGTGTGGACGGATTCTCTCACTAGCAGAAGCAGCACCAGCATTTTAGAATCATGGACTCTTAGAGCTGCATGAACGAGTCCCTTCCCCAGCTCCTCCAGCAAGGCAGCAATTCTAAGGCCATCTCTGAGGAATTGCTGTCTGATGATTGAGTGCTCACTGCCTCTGCCTCCTGAACACGGCCAGCTGTGTGACTAGCCAAGGGAGGGGCTTTTTACCTGGCCACTGGCCATTGCTAAGCACTTTGTATACTGTACTCTGTTTTGCTTAGTTCTAACCACACCCTGTGAGCTGTAGCACTGTCACTGCGGTTTTCCAAGTGGCGTACTAAGGCTCAGGGGAGTGAAGTAACCTGTGGACCTAGCTGGTAAGTGCTGGCTGGGCCAGGAGTGCAGCCTGGCCTGGGCTGAGCCCATGCTCTCACCTCTAGCTTACAGTCTAGAGCAGACATTTGGCGCACACTGGCTCTTACATGTTTTTTTTTTTTTTTTTTTGAGCCCGTGTTTAAAAATTGAGAAAGTTTACATAAAATATTCAGATTCCTGGATACTTTTGAAAAATCAGAAAATCTGACAGTACTAGGCCCCACACTTCTGCACGCACACAGCTTAACTGGAGACACTACTTCCACTAGCTCTAGTTCACCACAGACCCCACCACTCCCTATTGCCCCCCCTTTCTAAGCTTCAGAGTCAGTTACCGTTTATCTCTCACTGCATGTTGTTTTTCTCACAGTAGAGCAATAGTTCTCTGTGGTTATGCCTCTTTCAAAAATGGGCAAATACAGATGTTTGAAGAAAGAAAAAAGATGATAGATTTGTTTTAGTAACTAAAAATATTCTAGTGTGTTTATCATACAAATAAAATGTGTCCCCATGCACAATGGAATGAAACACTGCCCAGTCCTGTCCCATCCCCATGAATGATTCTGTTGTGATCCATAGAGTTTTCAGTAGCTGATTTTTCAGAAGTAGATCGCCAGGCCTTTCTTCCTAGTCTGTCTTAGCCTGGAAGCTCCCCCTGAAACCTGTTCAGCATCAGAGCAACACACAAGGCCTCCACTGACAGGTGGGTGGTGCCTGCACATGAGGTGCACTGGCTAGGAATCGAACCCGGATCTTCTGCACAAAGGTGAGGATTCTACCACTGAACCACCAATGCACGGTCAGCTTAGTAACACTGCAACAAATTCAGTGGTAGGCAAGGGTTTAGTGGGGTCTCCAGCTGACAAGGGTTCTGAGTTAATTTATGTTTGGGATGCTTAAAAATCAGAGAAAGGAACCAGCGGCTCCACAGCTGCAGGGAGAAGCCTCAAGGAGCTGCCGTCCGAGGGGCCACGATGGTGAGGCCACCCTCGACAGAGCAGGGTGCGCCCGAAATGCCGCCGGGAGGCAGGAGCGGCCAGCAGCCAGTGTCCTCCTTCTGGAAGTGGAGTGATTTACATTTGGCATCTGTTTGGACCTGAGAGTGGGAATTGGCTTTGTAATTCCTTCTGTCATGCCGCCATCAGAAAATTAAGCTGTTTACTCTGCCGACTCTGGAAGGTTAATGGCTCTTCTCGGAAAGGTCAAGTGGTCATTTTAAAGGGAGGCTGTGCTGAATAATCGGAAGCGGCAGGAGAATAAAGCATAAAATCATGTCTGACGCTCCTCCCAGGCTCACTCCTGTCGCCCCAGCGTCCGTGGGCTCCTTTCTGCGGCTGGAACACTCAGGGGCCAGCCAGGGCCGCCCAAGCCTTATTATTCCCATAACAAAAGACGAATATACCAAATCGCATGTGTTTCGGGAATAACCAGCGCCTTGATATTAAAAAAAAAAAAATTAACCTGGGCACTTGTACTTCTTTATCTGTAAAAATGTACCAGCTAACAGTTGACCTCTAGACGCCTTTTTATTTTCCTGAATTAGAAATAAAGAAAAATTCTCGGCACTATAAAATCAAGCCCAGATTTAGTTCAGAAAGGAAAATATTAAAACTTCTCATTTTGATTTGTGGAAGTCCGTTTTCTCTTAAGACTCTAAAAATGAGAGCATCAAAGACACAATTTTGATTGTTTTTTTTTTAAGTTGCACGTTCGGATCTTTTTTTCCCTATCCAGGACTAAATTTAAACCTAAGAAAGCCCAGGTTTCTTTCACTTCTGAAAGAAAATGTGGGGGATATAAGACAAGCCAGGCAGAGCTGTGCCTCGGGGATCTCCTCAGGACCGAAAAACCAGTTGCCATCAAGTCACTTCTGACTGACAGCGACCCCACGTGTGTCAGAGTAGAACTGCGCTCCACAGGTATTCAAATGGCTGATTTTTCAGAAGCAGGTCACCCGGCCCTTCTTCCAAGTCACCTCTGGGTGGACTTGAACCTCCAATCTTTCAGTTAGCACCCAAGGCACGTTAACTATTTACACCACCCAAAGACTCTGCTGTGAATACACACATTTGTGATGATCTATTTGCGCAGGAAACCATCTGGAGGGACACACACCACCATGTCAACAGCCATTTTCTTTGTGCACTGGAACTGAAAATCATGGTTGTTTTCTTCCTTTTGCTTACCTGTATTTTTTCATTTTTCTTCAGTGAACATGTGCTATCTTGGCAGTAAGAAAAGATCTTCAGAAAAATAACCAACACTTTATTTAAAGAAAGAGATGGTGTGGGCAGGTACAAAGGCTCAGACAAAAACGTGGGTCACAAAATCACCGACTTAACAGAGCCCACGCTCTACAGCCAGACACTCTGGGGTGCCCAGACCTGGGATCCCATACACCCCCAGGCCTAGCTCCCACGGCTCAGGTGTCCTCTGGGACAATCCTTCAGTAGCTCGTGCTACAAATACCTTCATTAAAAAACAAAAACCCTCAAAGGCTAAGCAATGACCTTCTCACCAAGAGCAAATGCACCTTCCCCTTCCTAGCTCTGAACTTAAGACAAGCACCACCTGGCCTCTGGGGTCTCCCAGGGGTCTCTGTCTGCAAAGATGCCCCCAGGCCCTCCTAGCCTAGGACCCGAATGGAAGCTTGACCAACCAGCATCTGAGGACAGGGTATTCTAATTTCCTAAAATATTATGAAAAGAAAGGAGGACAGGAGGAAAAGAAAGGCACATTGTGCCCACTTCTGCCTCCTCCTCCTCCTCCTCTACTTGATTCTGTAGGTCAGAGAACCACCAAGTGTCCCCAGGTAGCCCCAAATGGCTGTCTCTGGCCCTGACTTACCCTTTCCCCAGGGATATGAGCACAGGATTTTCCAGCTCCATCAGCACCTGAAAAGCTTTATTCATGTTCTGATACGAAAACTCTTCTGCTGCATCCGCAATTACAACACAGTTTGGGTTGGAAGTGTCAATCTGATCAAATTCCGAGCGGACCCCTGGAGAGAGAGAGAGCAATCAAGTCCCAGGGTGACTCGGCTTACCTGTCTCTCACGTCCACCAGGCCTGGCTCAGCTCACGGCCCCTTCTCAGGTGCCTCGCCTCTTTCCTACCTTCCCAGCCACAACGGAGATGGGCAAGGGAGGGGTGTTGTTTCCATTTTACAGATGAGGGAACTCTGGCTCCTCACAGTCAGCAGGTTTGTCAGGAGAGAGAGGGACCCACCCCGTGACACCCACCCCAACACTGCCGCTAGCACTGGGGTTCCCTGAGTAACAGCACAAGAGAAAGGCTACAGCTTTGCAGCTAAGAAGTTTGCCTGGAGGCAGGATGCAGGTTCTGAGCTGTAGAAAGAAAGGAGGCTGCTTGCAACCTGAGAGAGTTGTACACTGGCCCCAATAATAAGATCCAGCGGCACATTTCAGCCACACCCTGCTGAAAACAGGGACAGAAGAAAACACGTACACACACACATACATCCTGCGAACAAGGAGCAGAATCCCAGCCCCCACAGGCCAGGCCAGCTCACCTGCCCCTTTAGGGAAGTCCCTTCCTCCTCCTTCTCCGCCCTCCCCTTTAAATTAAAGTAGGGGCAGTTGCAAGGACGGAGAGAGTCTTCAGTTCTTAGGAAGAAACACGCTCTCATCTCTCTTGGTATCAGACATTGACCTTTCAGGATTAAAAATGCTGAAGTGACCACAGTGAAACACCACTTCACATGCACCGACATGGCTAGACTGAAAATGACGGACAGCTCCACGTGCTGACAGGGAAGCAGAGCAGCCACAACCGCAGGCGGCAGTGTAAAATGGTGCAGCCGTTCTACAAAAGGGCCTGGTAGTTTCTTATAAAGCTGACCATACATCTGCCCTGTGACTCGGCAATTCCACTACTAGGTCTGTACCCAAAAGAACTGTACAGGAATGTTTATAGCAGAGCCACTGAGAATAATCCAAACCTGAAACCAACCCAGGTGTCGTCGACAGGAGAATGGATGAATAAATTGTGTATATTCAGTCAATGGAAAACTACTCAGCAATAAGAAAGGAACAAACTACCAATACAGGCAAAAGCACCAGTAAGTCTCAAATCATTACACCAAAGACTGAACACCACTCTAGAGCGGGTAAAACTTATCGGTAAAAGAAAAAAATTAAAACAGTTGTTGCCTCTAAGGGGGTGGGGACAGAGGCTGCCTGGAAAGGACGTGAGGGAACTTTTGGGGTGATAGTAAAGTTCTCCATCTTCATATGGGCTTGGGTCACACCAAAAACAAAAAAACAAAAACAGCTGCCATTGAATCTATTCCAACTCATGGCGACCTCCTCGTGCTGTCATCTGTCTGGTATCAGATGTTGACCTGTGTGTCAGGGTAGAATTGTGCTCCCTAGGGTTTTCAATGGCTGATTTTTCAGAAGTAGATCACCAGGCCTTTCTTCCAAGGCACCTCTGGGTGGGTTCAAACTGCCAGTCTTTCAATTAGTAGTCGAGTGCCTTTGTACCACAAGTGCAGGCATTTGTCAAAACTCAGTGGAAGGACAAACTATACAACTACAGTAATCAAGACAGCCTGGTACTGGTATAGAAACAGACACACGGACCCACAGAATAGAATGGAGAGTCCAGAAATACACTCACACATCTATGGTCAACTGATTTTTGAAAAGGGTGCTAAGTCCATTCGATGGGGAAAGAAGAGTCTCTTCAATAAATGGCGCTGGGAAAATTGGCTTTCCACACGCAGAAATATGAAACAGGATCCATGCCTCACACCATACACAAAAATAAATTCAAAATGGATTAAGGACCTAAATGTGCAAACTAAAATCATAGAAGTCTTAGAAGAACAAGCAGGGGCAATGCTATCAGGCTTAGCTTTCCACAATGGATTATCTAATAATAAAAGCACAAAGAGCAAAAGACAAAATAAATAAATGGGATCTCATAAAAATTAAAAACCTTTGTTCATCAAAAGACTTTATCAAAAAAGTGAAAAGACAAGCTACTGACTAGGAAAATATCTTTGGAAACCACAAATCCAACCAGAATCTAATAACCAAAATATATATAAAACTTCGACAACTTAACAATAAAAAGACAAATAACCCAATCATAAGATAGGCAAAGGACTTGAATAGACATTTCATCAAAGAGGACATCCAAATGGACACCAAACACATGAAAGGATGTTCAGTGTCATTAGCCATCAGAGAGATGCAAATCAAAATCACAGTGAGATACCATTTCACTCCCACTAGGATACCAAATCAAAATGTACTGCCGTTGAGTCGATTCCGACTCATAGTGACCCTATACTAGGATAGCTAAGATAAAAAAAAAAAAAAAGAAAAGAACAAGTGTTGGAGAGGATGTAGGGAAACCGGAACCCTTATCCATTACTGCTGGGAAGGCAAAATGGTACAGCCATTGTGGAAAACAGTGTGGCGGCTTCTCCAGAAACTAAAACTAGAACTACCATACGACCCAGCAATTTTACTTCTCGGTATATACCAAAAGACTTGAAAACAGAGACTCAAAGAGACTTGTACACCAATGTTCATTGCAGCACTATTCACAATAGCCAAAAGGTGGAAACAACCTAACGTCCACCACTAGATGAATGGACAAACAAAATGTGGTACATACATGCAATGAATACTACTCAGGCAGCAGGAGAAATGAAGTCTCGATAACATACTACAATAGATATCATGCTGAGTGAAATAAGCCAATCACAAAAGCACAAGTATTGTAGGACCTCACTTATATAAAAAAGACAACAAAAGTAAATGTATAAAGACCAAAGTTTGTTAGTGGTTACCAGGAGCGGGAGGGAAGAAGAAAAGGGGGTTAACGGTGATGGAAAAATCTCACTGAGTAAGGGTATGGCATGGCTAATTATTGTAATTGCTGTCAATATGTTGTCACCTGTAGAAAGTTGAATTGGCAAAGGTTGTGTGATAGATATGACAATAGCAAAAAAAAAGAGTAGCTGCTGAGGCTGCTTGTGTACAACCAAACACCTCATGGGATTTGGTTCCTTGGTTTGGAGGTTTAGACTCATGGTTTCATGGGATATCCCAGCTACTTGACGTAATAACAAACACGTTTAGTGCTTCTGTTCTACCTCCTAGTTTGTTCTGTAGTGTCTGGGGTCTTAAAAAGTTACCAGCAGCCATCCAAGGGACAAAAATTGATCTCTATTTACCTGGAGCAATACAGGAAGAGAAGTCAGGAATAGAAGGAATATACGGGAATGTGTGCCTAGCTGCCTCCATGAACAACTGTCTCCTTTGCCATGAGTCCAGAAGAACTGGATGGTGCCCTGCTACCATTACTACACATTTTGATTGAAGTTTCCATAGAAGAATCCTGATCAAGAGGGGGAAAATGCAGACCGGAATTTCAAATTCTCATGAACTCTAGACTTTCCGGAGCCATGGGGGGTTGATGAAGCCCTGAAAACTACTGCCCTGAGATAGTCTTTAAACTTTAAACCAAAAATATCCCCTGACATCATCATAAAACTGAATGATCATAAAATCATAAAAAAGGTCTGCCTTGAGCATTATGCTCTTTCAAGAACTATCTATATGGGATCAAACTGACAACAACAACAAAAGATTTGATAGGAACTTTTGGGAGCAGTAAGTTTATACTAACCAGAAAAGGAGGGTGAGAATGGTTGCACAACTCGTAGAATCAACGTCACTAAATTGTACATGTAGAAATTGTTGAATTGATACGTTTTGCTCTGTATATTCTCAACAACAAAATAAAATTTAGAAGAAAAAAAACTCAGTGAAAGGACACTTGAGAATTATGTATTTCACTGGATGTAAATTTTACATCAAAAGAAAACACTGTAAAAAAAAAAATATCGAACTCTAGTTAATGACGCACTGTTTAGGGGAAGTGTACCAATGTCTGCAATTTACTTTGAAATGCATCAAAAAAATAAGATGGCTGGAGGGATGAGTGGAGGGATGGATAGGTACGTAATAAAGAAAATGCAATGAACTGCCATTGGTACAATCCAGATGATCGGTATAAAAGTATTCCAAGTAACATTCTGTCAGCTTTGCTTCATGTCTGAAATTTCTCATAATAAAATGTTGGTAGGGGGTAAAGACAATAAACAATAAAGCTTGAAAAATATTTAAAGTCTTAAACCACAGGCATATTTATTGAAAACACGGCCGCAGGACTGCAGCTGAGGAAGGGCGCCTGTCTCCCCTGAAACCCTCTCACGCTTTAATATCCGCCTGTTCGATTCATGGATTAACACCACCTTCAAGGTCAACGCTGAACTTTTTCTCTCCTCCCTGCTTGTTCCACCCCATGCCTGGCCACCCCACCTTTGCCCGTTTCCCTGAGAAATTTCCTTTCCTTTTTAAGCCTCTCTCCTTCTGTTAGGACACTGGCCAGGACCCGGGGTTACTGAGGAAGGATTCTGAGAAACATGACTCGTAGAGGCTGGGCAGTTGGCCCTGAATTGGCACTGGGGCCATGAATTCCAGGCTCAGGCTGCCTCTGAGCACCCACTCCTGCCCGTGGGAGGAAAGCACACTGCCTCTGCTTGCGCTTCGTGAAAATAAAATATCAGCGCAGATGAGGCAGGAAACAGGCTCAGGGAGAGTGTTCTGAGTTCTGAAGTGTTGCTAATACCAGTTCTTTTAAAATATTCAGAAGACACCAGATAACACTGCTCCCCCTGTACTGTTCCAGAGACACTCTCCACAGAGGGTCAAAGGGGCTCTTTTCAGACCAAAATCAGGATGCAAACTTTGTTCCTACCATCCTCACAGGCTGCACCAGAAAGCCGGGCTGGCTTTTCACAAAAATCATTGAAAGCTTTGAGTGCCTGGGGTTAGAAAGCTACGGGGCTCAGCCTATCTTCTCTCCTCTCAGTCTCTCTCACTGTCTGTCTTCTCTCAGTCTCTCTCCCTGTCTGTCTTCTCTCTGTCTCTCTCTCTCACTCTGTCTCTCTCCCACACAATTTCTTGCAACATGAGCTAGAATTCGTCCCCCTTGGCAGTCCCCCTGCCCTCTGGTCTCCTCCCAGGTAGAAATCATAGGTGTTTTCTCTCAGGAGCCACCTGGCACCTGTGTGGTTTAAGGGTGGGGAATGGATGGTGGCCAGGTCCAAGCAAGCACTCAGTGCCCAGCCAGACGTCCCTCGAGGTTGTCCATCCACATCTCATGAGTGTCAGTGGCAGGAGGAGCCAAGTGTTCCCTCTGTGGCTCAGCCCAGAGGACAGTGGAGGCTCTCCCCCACCCCCACCCCAGGAAAGGGGCGTCCTCACCCCACAGGGTCCCTGGCAGCAGACCTACCTTCGTGGATGAGCAGGTGTGGCCGCAGGCCTCGTGCCCTCAGGATCTGGCAGGCAGCAGGGGCTGGGGCGGTCACCTCCGCCTCGGAGACATCGAAGCCCAGCCTGCGAAGCAGCCCCACCAGCTCCCCGCGGGACCTCTGGGACTCGTTGGTGCAGAGCCGCATCTTCAGCCGGGAGTGCTTCAGTCTGTGGGGAGGGCAAGGGCGACATTGCCACGGGAAGGAGAGCGTGGCACCCAGGCAGGGGCACACAGAGGGTGGATGGGGAAAATGAGGCAGGAGAGAAAATGAGTTGCTGGCACCCCTGAGAGCAGGTGGTTCAGGCCTTCCACCCCGTTACTGGGTGAGGGGGATTCTGAATATGACTCTCAGAACCAGAGAGCCATGAGAGCTGTGGTCAGCGACACCTGTGGCTTGGGAAGGGTGGCCGGTCCCAGCCCAAATGTCACCCCACCCTGTCTTGACCCAACACACTGTTTTTCTTAACGACATTTTCCACTATCTCAAACCTCTGATGTATGTATTTGTTTGTCTGTCTCCCCAACCTACGTCTCCGTGAGGCCAGGGATGGGTCTTCTTGGTCCAGCATGCTTACCCAGGGCTTCACACAGGCTTGGCACATGGTGACTCCTGACAAGTGTGTGCAGAATGAGTCGCTGACGGAAAGTAGGAATGTGACTTATAGCCATGCCCCTGCATCCCCAAGGGCGCCCCATGGCTGCAGCCCCTCACCAGGCCCACTGGAAACCCAGATAGGCGTCTACGGTGAAAACACACATGCCCACATCATGGGTGTTTCCAGCCCCACCGAGCCCTGAGCTGACAGATGCCATTTAGGAAGAAACCTGTAGAATCTACTGATAACAGTGAATGTTTTAATGAAAATAGCCTCATGATAAGAAGAGTATGTGGTTTCAGGGCACAAAGGAGAGTTCTAGACACGGTTTCCTTTATCCTCTGCAGAGGTATACTTTCTCTGGAGTCTTGCTGGATAAAGAGATTAACCAAGAAATGACAGCACACAGCATTTCCTATCACCAAGGCTGTCTGAAATGGTACTGTAGATAAACTCAAGCTAAAGGTTCTCAATCATCACAAGGCCCCAAAAAACAAGACCACAAATGCCAGCTGTGAACTTAGTCACCACAGAGCCTGCTCCGGGATCGGGTACCACGTCTTCTTCAATCACCCAGGCAATTCATTCCTCCTTATTATTTGTCTTTCCTAATCAGGGGTTTATGAATTTTCATTTACACTTAGTGGTCAATTGCCCTTCACAAAGATAGCTTTTTTATTTTTAAATTAGGCAGTTAATATATTGTAACTAATGTGTCCCCTTGTACCTCACAGATAGCTCTTCATTGATTGGCACCTGGAACGTGTGATTCGCACCCAAGTTAATGGAGCAGTTGAGTGAAGAAGTGCAGGGGGTCCCGAAGGACTAATTACTGCTAATGAATCATGATGTGACCTTCTCAGAACAGTGAACAATCGGTGTGACGGGGAGATGACAGTGCCTCACATCTGCCACTCCAAACACAACCTCAGATGTGGATACGAAGTGTACAAACAACAGGACTCACTTGAGGATGCTTAAACTACCGGCCTCCTTTGAAATGCAGTGTAAATCCATCCCAGGTATAGGGCTTTTAAATAAAAGTATTCATTTCAGAGGTGGGATCTGTCCCTGAAAACTGTGGTACAGAAGGCATGGGCCAGGCCCTCTCCCTTTGGGTCTTACCCACCTGTGCCATCGACCACACCCCCTCCCTTTCACCAAAGCTTTGGACCTTCAGAGAAGAGTCTCAGGTCATTTTTAAAAGCACTTAACATAAATCATATTAATAAAACATTATGATTCACAAGAGCCAAAAGGTAGAAACAACCCAAGCATCCATCAGCAGATGAATGGATAAACACAATGTAGTCTACACATACAATAGAGTATTACTTAGCCATAAAGAGAAATGAAGTTCTGGGACATGCTACAACATGGATGGACCTGGAAAGCTTTATGCTGAGTGACAGAAGCCGCTCACAATGGACAGATATTGTATGATCCCACATATATGAAATATCTAGAATAGGGGAATGTATAGAGACTAAACAATTAGTGATTACCAGTGGCTGGGGTATTGAAGTTGTCAAAGATTTCATTTTAGTTGGATCCACAGTCAACACCCATGGAAACAGCAGTCAAGAAATCAAATGACATACTGCATTGGGCAAATCTGCTGCAAAAGACCTCTGTTAAGTGTTAAAAAGGAAAGACGTCACTTTGAGGACTAAGGTCTCCCTGACCCAAGCCATGATATTTTCAATCACCTCATATGCATGCAAAAGCTGGACAATGAATAAGGAAGACTGAAGAACTGACGCCTTTGAATTAGGGTGTTGGCAAAGAATACCGAATACAGCATGAGCACTCCTTAGAAGCGAGGATGGCAAGGCTTGGTTTCACATACTTTGGACATGTTGTCAAGAGGGACTACTCCCTGGAGAAGGATATCATGCTTGGTAAAGTAGAGGGTCAGCAGAAAAGAGGAAGACCCTCTATGAGATGGACTGACACAGTGGCTGCAACAACGGGCTCAGACATAGCAAGGATTGTGAGGATGGTGCAGGATCGGGCAGTGTTTCATTCTGTTGTGCACAGGGTGGCTATGAGTCGGAACTGACTCGAGGGTGCTTAACACCAGCAAGGGCTCGGGGAGAGGGATGGGGAGTTAAAAAACAAAACAATGAGATACCACAAAAAATAAAACAAAAAAGTTATACAGGTGGCGCTCACTAAGTTAAATGAGCTTATGAAGCAAGAACCATTATCCCCATTTTACAGATGAGAAAATTGAGGCTCCTGGAGGCAGACAGAGACCTGGCCAAGGTCACGTAGTTTGTGAGCAGCAGAGCCTATAAGCCCTGCACCCTCCCTGCAATGGCTGCTGCTTCCTGGGCCCCTGGGTTGGGAAGCCTTCACCCTGAGCAAGGCCCCCGTGGCTCCAGGAACCCAGCCAACTCTGCTCCAGGGTATCTGTGGGCAGGTAAGTTGAAACTCTAAAGGTGTAGAGTGGTGTGTGGGGTGCAGCACCTGGGTGGCCCCTGGGGGACAGCCATGTGAGATGATGGGTCTGGCAACAAAGTCAACACCCTGAGTGGCCAAAGACCCCAAATCCTTGTCGTTTCTCAGCTGGGTCTTGCTGGACGTTTGGGACTTGGGTGCTAAGACACAGGATCCCAGAATGTCGGGAAAGTCAAGTCAGGCAGGGCGTAATTAGGGCCCGGTTACAGCCCATCAAGAGCCCCCAGCGGGAGCAAGCCCCAGGGATTTCAGCACTGGGACCCACCCCACCCAAGAACCCCAGGGAAAAAGGGGCTCCACCAGAAGCCGCCCCCTCCCCAGGAGCCTGCGGGAGTGGGGGATGTACCCCATTTCCTGCGCCACCCAGTTCTGTGAACTGACCTTTACCTCATGCCTGCAGGCTGGGACGCGCCTCTGAGTGACAGCGTCGCCCGGTGCGATCACTGTGCATCCCCTCACAAATCACCCCGACTTTACACATCTGCCGGCTGTCGGCATCTGCCAGGAGCGCTCACCCGAAAATAATGAAAACCCTCTCATTACTGCTCCATAACAGGTAAAGCGCGAGGACAATTACTGGACACCCTGCGTGACCTTGGAACAGCTCCACAGCCTGCCCCCTCAGCTGGCCGAGGGCACCCCGCTGGCAAGAGCCAGGGGCTCCTGGGGCAGGGGAGAAGAGGCTGCCAGGTAAAGGGCAGCACAAGGCCCTCCCGGCTGGGCAGGAAGTGACCCTCCCGTGCCAATTTCACTGGAGACTCTCTAGAATCCCCCCAAAACCTATCTGGCCTGGTGCCCAGCAGGTGTACATCTCCCTGCTAGAAGCACCTGACTGACCAAAGTCCAGCCAGCTGGGCCCACCCAGCACTCTCCTCCACAGCACCCACCAGCACCCAGTCGGTGCTCTGAAATCTGGAAGAAGACTTGCGCTCCCTGCTAACCCTGCCCCAGGCTTGCCCCCTATCCTGCTCCCATCTGAAGCCTCCCAGGAGCCTGGTGGTAGTGGAGGGAGGGTAAGAGGATCTGGAAGACCAGGCAGACAGTGACTCCAAAGCCCACCACTTCTCCACCCCAAGGAGAGCCCCTACAGGAGGGTGGGTGGGGAGGAGGCCTCACGCTGCGTAAGTTCACGGGTGGGAAGATGAAGGCCACGGGCTGGCTAGGTCAAGTTTTGAAGTAACAGGGGAATTAGAGACTTTCTCCAAGGCTGGGTTTGCGTTCTTTTGTTCTCTCTTCCTCGGAGCTGTGTGAGGCTCCACGGCTGTTCCAGGCTGGGGTCCTACAGCTGCCCTTGACGCCTAGTTGTCCACGGGCCAGCCTCTTGCTGTCCTTGAGTCCCAGCCATGACATGACCTTGAACGACAGAAGGCCCCGGTCTTTGCTAGCAGCTCCAGCTGGGTCTGCTGGGCCTCCCTCCTTCCCACTCGGTGACCAGGGGAGACCTTTTGGCCTGGCTGATGGCTGGCCCACTGCTCTGCCCTGTGGGGCCCCCACTTCTCCATTTGACGCCGTGTGGGCCATGGATGTACATAGTGTGTCGTCAGTGTCCAAAGTTCGGCTGGAGAGAAGATAGCAGAATTAGCAGAGCAGTGACGCACATGGCCGGCTAGCTGGTCCCCTCCGTCCGTCCACTGGCCGTGACCTCAGGGGAATGACGACCAGAGCCCAGAGCCAGGGCCCTTATGAAACATGGCACACCTTCCCATACCGCGACCTCCTCACCTGCTGGAACACTGACCCGCTGTGTCCTCTGACTGCCTGAGCCCCTGGACTCAGCTCAAAGGGACATGCTGAGCCCATAATGTCGGTGTAAAGATCAACTCATAAAAACTGCTTAGAAGCAACCACACTGGAAGCCAGAAGCCAGAGAAGAGTCTGAAAATCGCCCAACCCAGTGGCTCATTTCATAGAGGGAGACACTGAGGCCCAGAGGGAAACGAGGTGCTACGGACATTTGGGTTCAGGACTCATGTGTTCTCTCGACCACTACCCAACCCTCGAAACTCGAAAGTAGGCCTTCCCCACCCCGAGTACCATGACACGCTGGGCCAGTGCTGGGTGCCGCAGAGGATGGAGGTCAGGCACCCCAAGGGGCGAGGTGGCAGGGCAGCTCGGCTCAGAAACAGACAAACCTGGGGCACCTCTGCCACCTCCTCGCTGTGTGGCCTGCAGCTTGTCACCTGACCCTCTCCAACCTCAGTTTCCCCACCTGTAAAATGGGGCGCTAATAGTAGCTGGATAGGACCCCTGGTGGCACAGTGGTTAGGCGCTCGGCTGCTAACTGAAGGGTGGGTGGTTTGAACCCACCACCCACTCTGGTGGAGAAAAATGTGACAGTCTGCTCCCATAAAGATTTACAGCCTTGGAAACCCTACGAGGCAGTTCTACTGTGTACTAAAGAGTTGCTATGAGTCAGGATAGGCTCGATGGCAACAAGTTTTTTTAATCATTTATTTCCAATCCATTAGGGGAAAAAACCCTCTTTATACAGCTGAATCCTTTAACTCATTTCTTTCCAAGAAAAGTACAAAAGAACAGAATAAAATTGGGACAAGCATTTAAAGGAAAGCCCACTGACTCAGAGTCCAAAAACTGTAAACGGTTCCTTCTACTAAAATAATTCGGTTTTGCACAAAATTCAAAGAATTTTACACTGTAAACAAAGACTGCTGTATATTTATTTAAATCAGAATTCTAGTATCTGCTTTTCCTCCAATTCTTTCCTGAGCACAAAGCATATCTGCAAGTCAGAAATCTAATGACCTCAGTGGGCAGACTGTCTTAGAATAAACTCTTACTCATAAATATCTGGAAAGATTTTTGTTTCCCTTGGCCCAAACTTCAGTATGTTTTCATTTAGTTTACAAAACTCTGCCATATTAAAAATTAAGGACACGCTAACACTTAATGTTGAAGCATTATATTTTAGGAGGTAATATGAGCCGAGGATTAATGGAAAATCGAAAAGGTTACAATCCAAGTCTAAAATAAAGTCAGAAAACTTCAGCAACTTGTATCTTCATCGAAAAAGACCAAACCAACCCCTCATCTCCTACTATATCATTATTTTATTTTCGTGGCCCTTTGATCAATAAAGCTTGGTCATAGTAAGTTACGGGAAATAGTTCTCTAGCACTAAAGGGATCTGTCCCTGGAGAAGGACATCATGCTTGGTAAGACGGAGGGTCAGCGGAAAAGAGGAAGACCCTCAACAAGATGGACTGACACGGTGGCTGCTCAGTGGGCTCAAGCAAAACAACGATTGTTAGTACGGCACAGGACCGGGCAGCATTTCGTTCTGCAGTACATAGGGTCACTATGAGTTGGAATCAATTTGACGGCACCTAACAACAACAACAGCAGTAAATTCAACTTCAGACTTGATCAAGGAAGAAAAGTAACTTCCATACATGGATGGATATTCAAACAGTAATATAATTTTCTGACTCAATACTTATGACAATATTAACTTGACCTTCAACATTTGAAATCTGTCATCCAAAAACTTTTCAAATAAAAATAGTGAGCCACATTAAATTATTACAGATAGAATTATGATACTTTTAAAGGAGATTATGTTTTAAAAGTTGATCTGAAAGCACACAGTCCTTTAATACGGTTCGCCAGGTTTTCAAGATTCATTGTTAATCCCTTTCTAAATGAAATTAGGAGCTTTACTAAAAATGCTTTAATTCGGGATCTTTCCAGCTCTTGTCATAATGTATACTTATGTCCACCTTTCATTTTTATTATTTAATAAATGCTGTTGTAATGTTTGAGACTGTAAAAAGACACTATTCAATCTAAAATAAGCATAATTTTTTTTTTGTATTTTAGATGAGGGTTTACGGAGCAAATTGGTTTCTCATTAAACAATACACGTATTGTTTTTTTAAATAATTTTTATTGTGCTTTAAGTGAAAGTTTACAATCAAGTCAGTCTCTCACACAAAAACCCATATACACCTTGCTACACACTCCCAATTACTCTCACCCTAATGAGACAGCCTGCTCTCTCCCTCCACTCTCTCTTTTCGTGTTCTTTTTGGCAGCTTCTAACCCCCTCCACCCTCTCATCTCCCCTCCAGGCAGGAGATGCCAACATAGTCTCAAGTGTCCACCTGATCCAAGAAGCTCACTCCTCGCCAGCATCCCTCTCCAACCCATTGTCCAGACCAATCTATGTCTGAAGAGTTGGCTTCAGGAATGGTTCCTGTCCTGGGCCAAAAGAAGGTCTGGGGGCCATGACCACCAGGGTCTTTCCAGTCTCAGTCAGACCATTAAGTCTGGTCTTATGGGAATTTGGGGTGTGCATCCCACTGCTCTCCTACTCCCTCAGGGGTTCTGTGTTGTGTTCCCTGTCAGGGCAGTCATCGGTTGTAGCCGGGCACCATCTAGTTCTTCTGGTCTCAGGATGATGTAGTCTCTGGTTCATGTGGCCCTTTCTGTCTCTTGGGCTCATAATCCCCTTCTGTCCTTGGTTTTCTTCATTCTCCTTTGATCCAGGTGGGCTGAGACCAACTGATGCATCTTAGATGGCTGCTTGCTAGCGGTTAAGACCTCAGGTGCCACTCTGCAAAGTGGAATGCAGAATGTTTTAATAGATTTTATTATGCCAATTGACTTAGATGTCCCCTCAAACCATGGTCCCCAAAGCCCTGCCCCTGCTACGCTGGACTTTGAAGCATTCAGTTTATTTAGGAAACTTCTTTGCTTTTGGTTTACTCCAACTGTGCTGACCTCCCCGGTTTTGTGTGCTGTCTTTCCCTTCACCTAAAGTAGTTCTTATCTACTATCTAATTAGTGAATGCCCCTCTCCCACCCTCCCTCCCTCACCCATCTCGTAACCACAAAAGAATGTTTTCTTCTCAGTTTAAACTATTTCTCGAGTTCTTATATTAGTGGTCTTATACAATATTTGTCCTTTTGCAACTGACTAATTTCACTCAGCATAATGCCTTCCAGGTTCCTCCATGTTATGAAATGTTTCACAGATTCCTCACTGTTCTTTATCGATGCATAGTATTCCATTGTGTGAATATACCATAATTTATTTATCCATTCATCCATTGATGGGCACCTTGGTTGCTTCCATGTTTTTGCTATTGTAAACAGTGCTGCAATGAACATGGGTGTGCATATCTCTGTTCGTGTAAAGGCTCTTATTTCTCTAGGATATATTCCAAGAAGTAGAATTGCTGGATCGTATGGTAGTTCTGTTTCTAGCTTTTTAAGGAAGTGCCAAATCGATTTCCAAAGTGGTTGTACCATTTGACATTCCCACCAGCAGTGTAGAAGTGTTCCAATCTCTCCACAGCCTCTCCAACATTTATTATTTTCTGTTTTTTGGATTAAAGCCAGCCTTGTTGGAGATGAAATCTCATTGTAGTTTTGATCTGCATTTCTCTAATGGCTAATGATCGTGAGCATTTCCTCATATATCTGTTAGCTACCTGAATGTCTTCTTTAGAGAAGTGTCTATTCATATCTTTCGCCCATTTTTTAATTGGGTTATTTGTCTTTTTACAGTTGAGTTTTTGCAGTATTATGTAGATTTTAGAGATCAGGTGCTGATCAGAAATGTCATACCTAAAACCTTCTTCCCAGTCTGTAGGTAGTCTTTTTACTCTTTTGGTGAAGTCTTTGGATGAGCATAAGTGTTTGATTTTTAGGAGCTCCTAGTTTTTCTTCTACGTTCTTTATAATGTTTTCTATACTGTTTATGCCATGTATTAGGGCTCCTAACGTTGTCCCTATTTTTTCTTCCACGATCTTTATCGTTTTAGATTTTATATTTAGGTCTTTGATCCATTTTGAGTTAGTTTTTGTGCATGGAGTGAGGTATGGGTCTTGTTTCATTTTTTTGCAAATGGATATCCAGTTATGCCAGCACCATTTGTTAAATTTAGACTATCTTTTCCCCAGTTAACTGACACTGGGCCTTTGTCAAATATCAGCTGCTCATATGTGGATGGATTTACATCTGGGTTCTCAATTCAGTTCCATTGGTCTATATGCCTGTTGTTGTACCAGTACCAGGCTGTTTTGACTACTGTGGCTGTATAATATGTTCTAAAATCAAGTAGAGTGAGGCCTCCCACTTTCTCCTTCTTTTTCAGTAATGCTTTACTTATCCGGGGCTTCTTTCCCTTCCATAGTTGGTGATTTGTTTCTCCATCACATTAAAAAATGTCATTGGAATCTGGATCGGAAGTGCATTGTATATATAGATGGCTTTTGGTAGAATAGACATTTTTACTATGTTAAGTCTTCCTATCCATGAGCAAGGTATGTTTTCCCACTTACGTAGGTCCTTTTTAGTTTCTTGCACTAGTACTTTGTAGTTTTCTTTGTATAGGTCTTTTACATCTTTGGTAAGATTTATTCCTAAGTATTTTATCTTCTTGGGGGCTACTGTGAATGCTATTGATTTGGTGATTTCCTCTTCGATGTTCTTTTTGTTGATGTAGAGGAATCCAAGTGATTTTTGTATGTTTATCTTATAACCTGAGACTCTGCCAAACTCTTAGTTTCAGTAGTTTTCTGGAGGATTGCTTAGGGTTTTCTGTGTATAAGATCATGCCATCTGCAAATAGAGATACTTTCACTTCTTCCTTGCCAATCTGGATGCCCTTTATTTCTTTGTCTAGCCTAATTGCTCTGGCTAGGACTTCTAGCACAATGTTGAATAAGAGTGGTGATAAAGGGCATCCTTGTCTGGTTCCCGATCTCAGTGGGAATGCTTTCAGGCTCTCTCCATTTAGGGTGATGTTGGCTGTTGGCTTTGTATAAATGCCCTTTATTATGTTGAGAAATTTTCCTTCTATTCCTATTTTGCTGAGAGTTTTTATCATGAATGAGTGTTGAACTTTGTCAAATGCCTTTTCTGCATCAATTGATAAAATCATGTGATTCTTGTCTTTTGTTTTATTTATGCGGTGGATTACATTAATTGTTTTTCTAATGTTGAACCAACCCTGCATACCTGGTATGAATCCCACTTGGTCATGGTGAATTATTTTTTTGATATGTTGTTGAATTCTATTGGCTAGAATTTTGTTGAGAATTTTTGCATCTACATTCATGAGGGATATAGGTCTATAATTTTCTTTTCTTGTGGTGTCTTTACCTGGTTTTGGTATCAGGGATATGGTGGCTTCATAGAATGAGTTTGGTAGTATTCCATCCTTTTCTATGCTTTGAAATACCTTTAGTAGTAGTGGTGTTAACTCTCCTCTGAAAGTTCGGTAGAACTCTGCAGTGAATAAGTCCAGACCAGGGCTTTTTTTTCTTAGGAGTTTTTTGATTACCTTTTCAATCTCTTCTCTTGTTATGGGTCTATTTAGTTGTTGTACCTCTGTTTGTGTTAGTTTAGGTAGTTAGTGTGTTTCTAGGAATTCATCCATTTCTTCTAGGTTTTCAAATTTGTTTGAGTGTAGTTTTTCATAGTAATCTGATAGGAGTCTTTTAATTTCAGTTGGGTCTGTTGTGATATCGCCCATCTCACTTCTTATTGGGGTTATTTGCTTCCTCTCCTGTTTTTCTCTTGTCAGTTTGGCCAATGGTTTATCAATTTTTGTTGAGTTTTTCAAAAAACCAGCTTTTGGTCTTGTTAATTCTTTCAATTGTTTTTCTGTTTTCTGTTTCATTTAGTTCAGCTCTAATTTTTACTATTTGTTTTCTTCTGGTGCCTGTGGGTTTCTTTTGTTGCACTCTTTCCATTTGTTGAAGTTGTAGGGATAGTTCTTTGATTTTGGCCCTTTCTTCTTTTTGGATGTGTGCATTTATTGATATAATTTGGCCTCTGAGCACTGCTTTTGCTGTGTCCCAAAGGTTCTGATAGGAAGTGTTTTCATTCTCACTGGATTCTATGAATTTCTTTATTCCATCCTTAATGTCTTCTATAATCCAGTCTTTTTTGAGCAGGGTATTGTTCAATTTCCAAGTGTTTGATTTCTTTTCCCTGCTTTTCCTGTTATTGATTTCCACTTTTATGGCCTTATGGTCAGAGAAGATGCTTTGTAATACTTTAATGTTTTGGATTCTGCTAAGGCTTGCTTTATGACCTAATATGTGGTCTATTCTAGAGAATGTTCCATGTGCACTAGAAGAGAAAGTATACTTGGTTGCTGCTGCGTGGAGTGTTCTGTATATGTCTACAAGGTCAAGTTGGTTGATTGTGGCATTTAGATCTTCCATGTCTTTATTGAGCTTCTTTCTGGATGTCCTGTCCTTCACCGAAAGTGGTGTGTTGAAGTCTCCTACTATTATTTTGGAGCTGTCTATCTCACTTTTCAATGCTGATAGAGTTTGTTTTATGCATCTTGCAGCCCTGTCATTGGGTGCATAAATATTTAATATGGTTATATCTTCTTGGTGTATTGTCCCTTTACTCATTATATAGTGTCCTTCCTTATCCTTTCTGATGGGTTTAACTTTAAAGTCTATTTTGTCAGAAATTAATATTGCCACTCCTGCTCTTTTTTGATTGTTCTTTGCTTGATATATATTTTTTCATCCTTTGAGTTTTAGTTTGTTTGTGTCTCTAACTGTAAGGTGTGTCTCTTGTAGGCAGCATATAGATGGATCTTGTTTTTTAATCCATTCTGCCACTCTCTGTCTCTTTATTGGTGCATTTAGTCCATTTACATTCAGGGTAATTATGGATAGGTATGAATTTAGTGCTATCATTTTGATGTCTTTTTTTGTGTGTTGACAGCTTCTTTTTCGCACTTGATTTTACGTGCTGAGTAGATTTTCTTTATATATTGTTCTTTCCTCATATTTGTTGCTGTTGATTTTGTTTCTGCTGAGTCCATATTTTTCCCTTGTATTTTATTTTGACGAGTAGGATAGTTTGTCTCCTTTGTGGTTACCTTATTATTCACTCCTATTTTTCTAAATTTATAACTAAATTTTATTGTCTTTGTATCGCCGTATCTTCCTCTCCATATGGAAGGTGTATGATTACATTTCTTAGTCCCTCTTCATTATTTTAATGTTATCTTCTTTTATATAATAACATCGCCATTACCCTGTGTTGGGCTTTTTTTTTTTCTTTAATCTTGCTTTGTTTTGTTTTGTTTTGTTTTGATTTCCCTGTCTGGTTTGACTTCTGGTTGCTCTGCCCAGTGTTCTAGTCTTGGGTCGATACCTGATATTATTGATTTTCTAACCAAAGAACTCCCTTTAGTATTTCTTGTAGTTTTGGTTTGGTTTTTACAAAGTCCCCAAATTTGTGTTTATCTGGAAATGTCTTAACTTCACCTTCATAGTTAAGCGACAGTTTTGATGGATATATGATTCTTGGCAGGCAATTTTTTTCCTTCAATTTTTTAAATATGTCATCCCATTGCCTTCTTGCCTGTATGGTTTCTGCCGAGTAGTCCGAGCTTATTCTTATTGGCTTTCCTTTGTAGGTGACTTTTCTTTTATCCCTCGCTACTCTTATAATTGTCTCTTTATCTTTGGTTTTGGCAAGCTTAATTATAATATGTCTTGGTGACTTTCTTTTAAGATCTACCTTATGTGAAGTTCAATGAGCATCTTGGGTAGATAGCTTCTCATCCTTCACAGTATCAGGGAAGTTTTCTGCCAATAAATCCTCAACAATTTTCTCTGTATTTTCTGTTATCCCTCCCTTTTCTGGTACTCCAATCACTCGTAGGTTATTTCTCTTGATAGAGTCCCACATGATTCTTAAGGTTTCTTCATTTTTTTTAATTCTTTTAACTGATTTTTCTTCAAATATATTAGTGCCAAGTGATTTATCTTCGATGGATAATTCTAGCTTCTACTTGCTCAATTCTGCTCCTCTGACTTTCTATTGAGTTATCTAATTCGGTAATTTTATTGTTAATCTTCTGAATTTCTGATTGCTGTCTATGGATTTTTCCAGCTTATTAAACTTTTCATTATGTCCCTGAATAATCTTTCTGATTTCTTCAGTTGCTTCATCTGTGTGTTCCTTGGCTTGTTCTGCGTATTGCCTCATTTCCTTCTTGATGTCTTGAAGGGTTCTGTATATTAAACTTTTGTATTCTGCATCTGGTAATTCCAGGAATGCACTTTCCATCTAAAAGATCCCTGGATTCTTTGTTTTGAGAGCCTATTGAGGTGATCATGGCCTGTTTCTTTATGTGACTTGATATTGACTGCTGTCTCCGAGCCATCTATAAGTTATTGTATTAGTTTATGCTTGCCTACTCTGTCATAGCTGCTTGCTTTGTTTTGTTTTGGTATACCCCTATGGGTTGCTTGAGTGAGCTAGCTTGATCATTTTCACCTTTGGAGCTCTCACGTCCTGTTCCCAGCTGGCTGGAGCTGTTATCAGGTATATCAGTCTAGGAGTCCATTCAGTTTTCTTGTATGAATTCAGCTCAGATTTCCAGGTAGCTGATATCAAGTGTGTGGTACAGGCTCTGTCCTACAGTCTTAGAGGGGCAGGGGTGATTGGCATATAAACCCGTATCTGATTGCAGTAGGGGGTCACGCTCTGAACAAGGCAGGGGGCTGAGAACCGACCCCCAAGTGTCTCTGAGGAACACGCATCTCTGTTCCCTAGAGCATGCTGGTCGGTGGGCTCTGCAGAGGGACCATGGGCGCCCAAAGATTTTGTTGTAAGGACTGGGAGGTACCAGTTATCCCTGGACCCCTGTCGCAGGTGGCTGGGCGACCCAAGTGGAGCCACCAGTCCTTAGGTCCCTGTTGTGGGTAGGTGAGGACCTTGTTTAATAGGCAAAGCAATGTGAAACATCAAACAGCCACCTCTCCACCACACCGCTGAAATGATTGGAGTTTGCCAACAAGGGCCTATTCTCCCAAAATAGACCCACACAGGTCCATGCAGAAGGGAAAGGTGCTCAAGGTCCATGGACGGTTTATGCCTGGACAGCAGCCGCTTCTGTCCTGAGCTCCCCCAGTTAATGGAGCTAGCAAATTATCTTTTCCCACCAGTTGGAAATTTTTTCCTTCTCCAAGGCCGAGAGGACGGCTCTAGGTGCTCACCAGGGTCTATCTCAGGCCCAGGGATTCAGCCGCTGCAGCCGGCTTGGGGGTGGGGGTGGGGGCGCGGTAAAATATATACAAGTACTTAGCTTTTGCCAAGAGTGCCATTCTGCTCAGGTTCCGGAGGTGTGAGTGGGCTGCGTGGCTGCTGCTTCTCCCTGAGGGAACTGCGGCAGAACGCTAGGACCAGCCTGCCGCCCACTGCCACTGCCGCCACTGCCTCCGCCGCCGCTGCCACTGCCGCCGCAGCCACCACCGCTCCGGGAATGGTGCCTGAGGGCTCCCCGCAATTCAGGTCCAGTAACTCCTCTACCCTTCTGAACGATGTCTTCCTTCCCCTGCCCCTCAGTTCCTTGTCCAAGCTTACGTTTGATGCTCAGGGCTCCCAGCTTGTCACAAATATACTCATTTGACTTGTTTTTTCGGGTCTTTGTTGTAAAGAGTGCTCGATGGAAGCCTCTGTCTATTCCGCCATCTTGGCTCCGCCTCCACACGTATTTTGTCACATTGGTTGCCCTCCCCCAGGGCATGTCAACACTTCCCCCTTCTCGACTTCGGGTTCCCTATTACCAGCTTTTTTGTCCCCTCCTGCCTTCTTGTCCTTGCCCCTGGGCTGGTATGCCCCTTTAGTCTCATTTTCCTTTATGGGCCTGTCTAATCTTTGGGTGAAGGGTGAACCTCAGAAGTGACTTCAGTCCTGAGTTAAAAGGGAGTCCAGGGGCCATACTCTCAGGGTTTCTTCAGTCTCTGTCAGACCATTAAGTCTGGTCTTCTTTTGTGTGTGTGAGTTAGAACTTTGCTCTACATTTTTCTCCGGCTCTGTCCAGGACCCTCTATTGTGATCCTTATCAGAGCAATCCGTGGTGGTAGCCAGGCACTATCCGGTTGTGCTGGACTCAGTCTGGTGAAGCCTGTGGTACTTGTGGTCTCTTGGTCCTTTGGACTAATCTTTCCCTGTGTCTTTAGTTTTCTTCATTCTTCCTTGCTCCAGAGAGGGTAAAAGCAGTGGAGTAACTTAGATGGCCGCTCACAAGCTCTTAAGACCCCAGACGCTACTCACCAAAATAAGATGTAGAACACTTTCTTTATAAACTGTGTTATGCCAATTGAGCTAGATGTCTCCTGAGACCATGGTCTCCAGCCCTCAGCCCAGTAATTCAGTCCTGGCTTTAAATATTTTTCTGTTTATCAAAACTCTCATTTTAAAGATCTAGGAAGTTCTAAGTCACAGTGAGAAGCGGCGTGATTTAAGTTACGCCTACAAACAGCACATTATCCTAAGAAATCATCCATCTTCTCTATTTAGATACATCTTTAACAAGAACAAGAATAAAATGAACAAGAATTTATGTCTCTATAAAATTCTCATTTAGTTGGGGTAAGTTCTTGTTTTTAACATGTTATGGCCATATCAAAGGTGCTTTCCTAAATGAAAAATGTTACTACTACAAATAATTTTTTTCCACAGATGACATTTTCATGACATCATTTAAGCACCAAAGAAAAATTCTATAAACAAACTTTTAACCAGTAAACGAAGGGCAAATACTCATTTGCCTTTATCACAATATTTAAAAGGCCAGGATATGAGTGTCTAACTCCTACAGTAACATTTTTAAAATAAAAATCCAAGCATATTTACACAAACAAGAAACAGCATTACTATACATTTTGGGGACACAAAGAACAGGTTGACAAAATAGAACTTTTGAGTTAATAAAGTAAGGACAAGAAACCTATAAAATGTGTGCAGTGTATAAAAATTCAGTAACTTTTTAAAGTTTCATTGAAGAGCTTAATAATTATTCAGAATAAAAGATGGTAGTTCCACCAGCTTATAATTATTCCTGTAAACAGTAAGAAAGTAACAAGCAATAAATTAGAAGTCCCTTCTCTAGAACTAGAACCATTTTGAGAGTGGCTAAACTTGTTCTCTTAAGTATTAAGAGTAATTCTAGCAGAAAAAAAATTCCATCAGGAATAAGTTAACAGTCTACAATAGACTTCTGACAAAAGAAAAATGATTGTAGGTCACATGAAGACTGGTCTACATACTGCATAGCAGAGCAACTCAGACTTTCAACTCTTACCTGTTCAACAGATTTGCTTTGTTGCTATCATATTTTCTAAATTGTCTGGTGGAAAACTAATAGAAAAACAAATTAAAAAGAACATAACAATTGTTGAACGTGTGCAGATTTATGAAGAAGGAAAAAACCCTTAAAATACTTGTTCTTACATATGACATAGGAAAAAGTTTCCTTTGGCACACCAAATTTGTAAAAGGAGAAGAAAAACAACAACAAGGAAACTTCTAGTGTTTGGCATTCCAATCATCCATAGTTAAGACAACAGTAGGAAAGGAAAACAGGAAAAATGTGACTGTATTAAGAAAAGACATCAGAAGAAAAACAAACAAAAGGCTCTGTGTCTTCTAACATTCACTGTCTCTGGAATACTTTCATCTGCTACGCAATATACAAATTATTATTCACATTATGATTATATTGGTAGCCAAAAAAAAAACCCGTGGAGTCAATTCTGACTCATAGTGACGCTAAAGGATAGAGTAGAACTGCCCCATAGGGTTTCCAAGACTGTAAATCTTTACAGAAACAGGCTGTCATATTTTTCTCCCGTGTATCGGCTGATGGGTTCGAATTGCCAACCTTTCAGTTAGCAGCCAAGTGCTGAATCGTTGCTATTTTTATTGGCAGAGAAGACCATAATCAGTTTTTGTTGTGATCTTGCAGAGCCCATTGGGATAAACATGACCATCAAGGCAAAGAGGCCTTAACCAACCAACTATTCCATTCCCGTAGTATACCTTATTTAAATTACTTTGCTGGTTCATCTTCAAGTTTAGTGCACAAATGCTTGTAAGACTGAAAAGTCCTGTGAACTTAGGCTGATTTTCTGTAGCTGGTAACTGCTCATTGAAGATGATGTATTCCTTGCTAACTAAAATGCTCAGCAGGTTTATACAGGTATTTCCTTAAACGGTGGTATCTCCAAAGTCCTTGTTCCAATGCATGGACACTTCTAAGGTTTGAAGGCTCATGCTGCTTTATCTTTTTCAAGGGCTCACTGAGATCAGATAATTGAATATTTCTCATCTCGCTGGCAGACATATTCTTCGCCTGCTCTGGCTTTAGTTCTTGGATAGGCCCCATTGCTGCATCTTTTGCCAACGCTGTGAGATCACTTCCTGAGTATCCATCAGTCATTCTAGCCAGCCGTGCTAGTTCTTTTTGGGTCAATGGGCTTCCTTGTTTGGTTTGGTTTTTTAACAGTAGCTACTTCATAGGGCTGTTGTAAGAAGGACATTAAATAGCATTTGGGACGCACCAGGCACGTTACAAATACCCAGTAAATGGCAGTGATGATGACAGTGGTGACAGTGACAACCACACCCCTGATAAGCCCAGCACTGGGGGCAGGGGGACCTCCGCCCTCGAGGCAGGTACTGACAGGAAGCCAGCCATCTAGTGAGCTGGGACAGTGGGAGGAAGCCAGGAGTGAGGGAGGCCTCCCTTCTGGAGGGTGCTCGGAGAGCAGGGTCCAAGGACAGGATTGAAGAAAGATGAGGGGAAACTTCCACCCAGGCCAGGGGAGGAAATGCCCCGGAGTGCCGGCCTGGAAGGAGGCCCCAGGGCACCCAGGACAGAGGGAGCCCCAACAACAGCTAACGGCAGTGCCCAGTGCTGGTGGCCTCTTGTGTGCTTGGCCCACATGCTCACGCTAAATCCTCTCGAGGTTTGCAACAGACCCCCTCACAGCAAGGACCTGAGGTTTGGAGGATCTGAGTGACTTGCCCAGGGTCACACAGCTAGCTTGAGGCAGAGCTAGGACTACTGTTGTTAGGTGCCATCAAGTCGATCCCAACTCACGGTGACCCTGTGTGACAGAGCAGAATTGCCTCATAGGATTTTCTTGGCTGTAATCTTTACGGGAGCAGATTGCCAGGCCTGTCCTCTGAACCACGGCTGAGTGGTTTGAACCGCCAACCTTTCCCTTAGCAGCCGAGTGCTTAACCATTTGCAGCAGGGCTCCCTGAGCCAGGACCTTTAATGTTGGCCTGATGAAAATACATACATGTGTGAAAAACATACCAACCCCTACAGCAGGACTGAGTGGTTTTGTTTGGAACGTACACAAAGTTGGACAATTAAAAGACCTGCTTTATTTGCAAAGTAACCACCTCAACTTGATGTGACCCTTCAAGCAACAAAATGCTCCTTAGCTACCGGACTTAGAATAAGTAAACCGCTGGTTTAATAGACAATAGCTCACTTAATTCACATGCCCCTGTGACACTGGGACTATTACAGGGAGGCGACTGAGGCACAAAAAGGCTAAGGAGCTTGCTGGAGGCCACCACGGCTGCTGCGGGGCAGAGCTGGGACTCCACCCAGGCTCTGACCCACAGGAGCTGAAACCTACCATTTTTAGGTGATGGGATAAAGCTCCGGAGACAGGTAAGAGGCACACCTGGCCCCGGCTAGGGCATCAGCCCCGGCTCTACCTATCCTCAAGGGATATCTTTGAGCAAGTCCTGTCCTCTCTCTGAGGCTCCGTTTCCTCCTCTACAAACTGGAGAACCACCTCACCCACCTGACCTCAGAGTCGTGGAAAATTGCCCCTACAGTTAACGGCAGCATATGGGCAGTGCTTGGCCAGTACAGCTTCTCTGTACACCCGTGGGCGCTGGGGGGCAGGCAGGGTGGGGGGCATGACTCCACTTGTGAGCTTCTTACACAGTCTGGCCCACCCACCTCCCCATTAGCCCAGGGCTCCTTCCAGAGGCAGCATCTGTTGGGGTAAACCATTAAGTCCATTCCAGAACCTCCACCTGGCTGCACTTGATTTACATGGGTGACCCTGCCCACCCCGGCTGAGATCAGCAACAAGAAACAGGTTTTATACTCTTGAGGGTAAAGCGTGGCTACAGCCTCACACAGCCATCTGTGTTCCCATGGTTTCCTTCCACACAATTTAGGTCTGCAGTTCTGTTATTAAGCTACCCCAGATAATGTGGGAGTTTGTTGTGTTTCCTTCCTTTATTTTTCTAAAATAAATAAATACATGGGAGCCTATACACATTACTGTATAACATTTTCACTTAGTATAGCCACGGTACACAAGCTACGTCAGTACACACCAGACTACCTCGTTCTTTTTAACAGCTGAGTACTATTCTGCAACCTCAGCCCCTCCTGGCAAGCACGTGGGTGGCTTCTAGCCACAAACATATAAACACACAGATACGACCAGCAGATGTCAAACTGAGGCATTGTGTCCAGTGCCCAGGCTTCAGTTTTTTTATTTCTCAAAACGCTTTCACCATTTTCATTGATAAATTGTTAAGATCTGAACATACAAAATTTACACCACTCAAACACTGCTCTTTCGTCTTTTTTATATATTAGGGTTCCACCCAAAGCTTCATTTGGGGGATAAAAGCTCTGCCGCTGCATAAGCTTTTTGCCAACAGGAGCCTCCTGTGAACTAACAAAAACATTCCTCAGGCAATTCGAGGGTGCCCAGGTCCCAGCAGAGTGAGGAGGCCGGGAGGCCGGTGTGTGATGGGGTGTTCATGGGACTGGACAAGATTCAGGGAGGGAGGGGCTGCCTCTTAAAACTCACTGTGCTTTTGGGGAAACAGAGCAAAAGGCCCGGAAGGATCCCCAGTGGTTCCCGAGGAGGCGGCTGGGATGGGGCTGGTGAAGGAAGGCTTGCACTTCTAACTCTGTACTCACGCACTGGTAGGAATGTTTCCAAGAAGAAAATCACCCATTACTTATGAAATGTAAAATACAGAAATTGTACAAAAAAAAGAAAAACCAAAGCCCAGGCTACGGGCAGGTTCTCTCCTACCCGCCCTGCCCCCATTTCTGAGGACGACGCGGTTAAGCTCCCGACAGTCCTGGTACCACAAGTGGCAGGACATTCTCCACAAACACCCCCTGTCCAAGGTCCAGGCTGTTAGGAAAGCCCTGTTGGCTGCGCCAAAGTCAAACAGCCGCCCTCACCGTCAGCAGCCGGAAGGCCCCTCCGCAGGTGCTTCACCACGTGGGGGCCATGCAGGTGTCCCAGGGCATGGACCGCAGGCCGTGGGGGCTGTGGTGGTGCTGCCAGCGCTGCCCCTCCTCTGGGACCCCCGCCCCAGGGCAGGAATGGTCGGGGAGGCCAGTGTGCAGCACCGCTGGCCTTGGGCAGGCCTCTGGGCCTAGTCCCTCGCTGCCCTAAGGCCTGCTGGGACATACCCCAGGACACAGCACCCTGAAGGGCCAGTCGCTGGCCTGGGCCATCTGGGCAACCCTGAGGGAATTGCTTTACGAGGCTGCCCTGGGCCGGGGCCCACCGCCTCCTTCCGGCAGCCACAGGTGTGCTTCGGAGGCCAGTGACAGGACGCAGTAAAGGCCTCCACCTTTCACATGCAGATGCCGAGGGCCAGCGCTGTGCCTTTGTGCCGCCATCCCCTCTGAAAGGCTCCCTGGGGGCAGCCCAATTCACCCATGAATGGGCTCCAATAAAGGGCCCATTGGGGGGACCTGGCCAGCTACAGATGTCTGTAGAGGCTGCACCGCCCACAAGTCCTGGACCAGTCAGGGGTCCCCCTGTGACTCCTCAGATGAGAAGAGCCAGGGGACACAGCTGGGGGGGCCTCAGGAGCTGGGCCTCCTGTTCCCATCTGGGGTCCTCTTACCCGATGACCACGAGATGGGTCCCTCACATCCTCTCATCTCAGCCCATATAGCACCCATTTGTCAGGCCATACACCCCCGCCCTGGGCTCCCCAACTCCGGTGGCCTAAGGCTTCATCTCCCTCTATCCAACATCTTGCCTCTCTATATGTGTGCTGTCTCCTGCAGCTCCCCCACGAACATCCGCTCCACCAGAGCCAAGACTTCTATCCCCGGGGCCTGAACAGTAGAGAATCAGCACACTCAATAAATGAGTGAGCGAATGAGTGAATGAACAAATGAATGAGTGAATGAATAAATGAATGCACCTTTAACAAGAAGCAGAGTGCAGCATTGTGGGAAAAACCGGGGCTTTGGACCTGGGTCTAATTCCGGCTCAGTCACTTTTTCCACTTACACCAGTTCCTGAATCTCTCTGGGCCTGCTCTCCTCACCTTCCCTACCTTAGGGGCCGGCTGTGAAGATACCTTGGGTGGCAGGTAAAGCACCTGCCTGGCACGTTACAGGCCCTCCTTCAAGGAATGCTGCCTCTCATTATTGTGGTTGATGTTCTTTAAAAAGCAGAGTTTATACTTTCTACGTGCTTTGTGCCCCAAAAGAAGCGGGAACCTTTCAGAAAATCTGAGGACACTTGCTCCCAAGGGAAACCCAGGGAGAGTGGTGGGTTGTGAGTCAGCTCTCCTAGGTCCAGAAAAGGGGAGGGAGATGGTGCCGGGAACATCCAGGAAAGCATCCTTGGAGGCGTACTAGGCTGCCCCAGGGCCCGTCCCTGTCCCTCCCCGACCCCGCAGTTCCCTCGCTGGGGGGGGCGGTCTCGCCCCCAGGAACTTCCTTTGAGCTGCTGTGTGACTTCAAAGCGAGCCTACACATCAAGGAGGCCACCCTCCTGTGGCTGCAAAAGCCAGCTGAACACCCGGCTTTATGCACCTGTCATGCAGAGCCCTGTTCTGGAAAAGATTCCTGGTCCTGAGTCCATTCTTGGCTCAGCCACCAAGAGAGAGAAATAACAGTGTCCTGGATCCCAAAAAGTCCCCCGGAACACCTCCAAAAGCATCTGTATTTTACTGGGGAAGAATTCCCTGCACTACCTTCACTGCCACGAAGCCCTGAGACACTTAACTCCGTGCATCTGTGCAGTGTCCGTGGGCACAGAGGGTGTGGGACCGGGGTCACCACGGAGGGCACATGGGCATTTCCAGGCCTGCAGCACGGTCAGTCGGCCCCACAGAGAACCTCCTGCTCTCTGGCCCAGCCAGGGTGGAGGCGCCTTGTCCTTAAAGAGCAGAGGGGCTGAAGAGAAAACTAATGTCAGCCAATGGCCAGAAGGCCCCACAACATAGGTGGAACCAGACTCTGTGGGTAATGGGCTTTTGGGGTGGCTCACTCAATGAAAACCCCACTGGGAAGTCTGTAACTGGGGAGCAAGTGGGTAAGGGGGCTAGAGGGAGAAGAGGCCATAAAGATAACCTGAGATGGGTCTGGTGGATCCAGCAGAGGTGGGTGGACTTTGTCCTATGGCTTCAGGGGCCCAAGCAGCACAATGATAAAACCTTCTGAGATAATGGATACAAGGTGCCTTCACCAAAAACCATCACACAGGCCATCCAGAAAGCAGCTCTCCGGGGGCGAAGGCAATACACATCTCTTAGCTATATAACTGGCTGTGGTGCATTTTAGGATAGTTATTATATTGATGTCAGATTTACACAGCATAGCTGGTACTAGGGACACCCCTAGATAAATCTGCCAGAGTTAGAGTGAATCAAAACAAAGCCCTGTTTGGGGAACCACAGAGGTAACAGAACACGAGGGGCACCTCTGCCCATAAGTGTTCGAGAGTTCTGTATCAGGTTAGGAGCACCGACTCAAGAGAAGCTGTTTTAGAGAAGCCGTTGACTTTTGCCAGTGCCCCCTCCCTCTCAAGGGATTCCAAGGATGCGTCTGGCAAAGTGGTTAAGACCATGGCCCCTGGAATAAAGCTGACCTGGGTTCAAATTGTGCCTGTGCCATCCCTACTGCGGAGCCCAGACAAGCCCAAACCCTCTCTGAGGGATAACAGGACCCGCCTCCTGGGCCTGCAGGAGGTTCAGTGAGAGGGCAAGAGAACCACGCTGAGCAGAATGCTTAGCACATAGTAGGCACTCTCTGGAGTGCAGCCATCTTGCTGGTGTTGTAGAGCCCGGAGCCTTCACCCTCCCAGAAGGTGAGTACACAGCCCCAGGTTACTGACCGGAACATGAAGGCTCAGCAAGTAGCACGCTACCACCTTTTCTAAGGCTGTTGCTGAAATCTGCTCTATGCTCCTCAGCAGAAGGTGGACAGGGAGGTACTTAGCCTCTGTTCATATCCTTGATCTACTTTACTTTCCAGGTTTTTTCAGAGGCAAAAGTGACTGTCTCAGCTTCCTAGGGCTACTGTAACACAATACCACAAAGTGAGTGGCTTTAAGGAAGAGAAATGTATTGTCTCACAATTCTGGAAGCTGTAAGTCCAAATCTGAGTATGCTGATTCCTTCTGAGGGCTTCATGAAAGAAACTGTTCCCTGTCTCACTCCCAGATTCTGATGGCTGCGGGCAATCCTTGGCATTACTTGGCTTGTATCTGCCTCCATAGTCACGTGGCTGTCCTTCTTCTGTCTCTATTGTGTGTCTTCTCTTTTATAAGACGCCACTCGGATGGGATTAGAATGTACCCTACCCCATCTGAAAAGATCCTCTTTCCAAACAAGATCACATTCACAGGTACCAGGGGTTAGGACTTCAACATATCTTTTCAGGGGACACAGTTCAATCCATAACAGTGACCTTGCTAAAATAAAAAGAATGAATAAACTCAAGTGGTGGCAAGGACATGGAGCAACTGGAACTCTCATCTATTGCTGCCTGGAGTTTCAGTTGGTACAACCAATTCGGAAAACTATTTGGCAGCATCTACTAAAGCTGAACATACACCTACGTTGTGACTCAGCAAGCCTACTCCTAAGTACATACCCATCAGAAATGCATCCATGTGCTTACCAAAAGACACAGAATATTCATAGGAATGGTACTCATAATAACCAAAAGTGGGAAACTGCACAAATACCCATCAATAGGAGTGGATAAATGGAGGAACATTCGCCTAGCAGAACACCACAAACCATGAGAACGAACAATCTACAACTACATACCACAAATAAGGATACAACTTTCAAACATAATGTTGAGCAAAAGAAGCAAGACATACGTGCTGTATGATCCCATTTATATAAGGTGAAAAGCTGGCAAAACTAAGTTGTGGTGCTAGATGTCAGGATAGTGGTTACCTGGGGTGGGGGTGGGGGAGAACAGGAACTGGGGAGGACCAAGGGGACTCCTGAGGTGCTGGTTACAGCTGAGTTCAGTTTGTGAAAACTCATTGAGCTGTGCACTTAAAAAAATATGTGCACTTTTTTAATATGTATAAACCCATTGCCATCAAGTCGATTCCAACTCATAGTGATTCTACAGGACAGAGCAGAACTGCTCCATGGGGTTTTCAAGGCTATAAATCTTTATGGAAGCAGACTGCCACATCTTTCTCCTGTGGAGCGGCTGGTGGATTTGAACCACCAACCTTTCGGTTAGCAGCCAAGCACTTAACAACTTTGCCACCAGTGCTCCTTAATATGTATAATTTACTTTAATAAAAAGTTGTTTTTAAGCGCCTCTGATTTTAAAAGAATTGAAAGTATGTGTAACAGCAGATCCTGTGTTAATAAGATGAAATAAGATATTTAAACGGTATACTGTGGAGAGGTCTATCCTGTGCCAAGCGCTGGGCCAGGAACTTGACCTACATCATGAACGGTCATGGCACCAGCACACATCCCCCTCTCTGTCCCCTCCCTGAATGGCACCCACTCCATCATCATCCCCAGCTGCTCAAGTCCAACGCTAGGAGTCATCCTGTATTCCACCTTCTCCCTGGCCCTCACTATATCAACAAGTCCCATGGGTCCCATTTCCAAAACATCGCTAATCCATCCCCTTCTTTCCACCTCCATTGCCACCTCCCTAGTCCAAGCCCCATCATCTCTCCCTGGGTGACCCTAAGTCACCCAGGGTATCTGGTTACCTGTTCCACATACCCCTTTCCCCACAGTCCAGTCTCCCCTTTGTAGTCAGAGAGATCTTCTTAAAATACTTTCAATTTAATGTCTTGAAGGCAGAATACGTTCACATGGTCCACAAATTTTACATAAGTTTACATACAAAGCTAGACAGTGAAGTCTTTCTCCCACCTGGCCCTTCAACCACCCAGTTCTCCCCTCTTGCTGGTTTCCAGGTTGTCACACAGCTGTTCCTCCTGAGTAGTCTGTGTCTTTCCATGGTTTCTTGCATTTCTGCCTTCTCAACACAACAGACACAACCCTGTCCCGTGCTTGTTGTCTTCATTAACACTATGTCTTAGCTCTCCACATCACTACATAGACAGCACGCTCATTCCTTTCTATGCTGTATGGTATTCTACCGTCTAGACCAAAAAAAAAAAAATCAAACCCATTGTCATTGAAGTCAATTCTGACTCACTATGACCCTACAGGACAGAGTAGAGCTGACCCATAGAGTTTCTAAGGAGCAGCTGGTGGATTCAGCTGTAGCACTTTCGGCCCTACGCCACTAAAAAAAAAATAAAAATTTCACTAGGACTGAAAAATTCCCCTATTGATGGACATTTGGCTTGTTTCCAGTCTTTCGCCATTCCAAAAGATGCTGCCAGGCATAACATAGTTTATAAAGAAAATGTTCTACATCCTACTTTGGTGAGTAGCATCTGGGGTCTTAAAAACTTGCAAGCAGCCATCTAAGATACTCCACTGGTCTCACCTCGTCTGGTGCAAGAGATTGAAGAAAACCAAAGACATAAGGGAAAGATTAAAGGACTAATGGACCACAACTACCACAGCCTCCACTAGACTGAGTCCAGCACAACAAGATGGTGCCCAGCTACCACTACCGACTGCTCTGACAGGGATCACAATAGAGGGTTCCGGACAGAGCTGGAAAAATATGTAGAACAAAATTTGAACTCACACACACACAAAAAGACTAGAATTACTGGTCTGACAGAGAACAGAGAAACCCCAAGAGTATGGCCCCCAGACGCCCTTTTAACTCAGTACTGAAGTCACTCCTGAGGTTCACCCTTCAGCCAAAAGTTAGACAGGCCCATAAAACAAAATGAGACTAAATGGGCACACCAGCCCAGAGGCAAGGACGAGAAGGCAGGAGGGGACAGGAAAGCTGGTAACAGGGAACCCAAGGTCAAGAAGGGGAGAGTGTTGACATGTTGTGGGGTTGGTAACCGATGTTGCAAAACAATACGCGTATTAATTGTTTAATGAGAAACTTATTTGCTCTGTAAACCTTCATCTAAAATACAATTGAAAAAAAAAAAAGATGTTGCCATGAATGACCTCATGCCCACAACATCTTCCATGGATGAGGTAGCTGTAGGACAGAGTCCTGGAAGTGGAGCTGCTGATAGACAATGTCAAATGTATCTCCCTCAAGCAACGTATGAGAGGGTCTGTTTCCTCAGACTCTTGCCAAGAGAATGCATTAACAAACTTCTGGATTTTTGCCAATTTGACAGATGAAAAATGGCATCTCAGCATAGTTTTAATTTGCATTTCTCTTATTTGGATAAGGTTGGGCATCTTCCATACGCTTAAAGGTCATTCGTTTTTCCTTTCTTGTGAATTGTTTACCTCCTTTGTTCATTTGTTGTTGCTTTCTCGATTTTGAGGCGTAGTTGTAAAGGCCTTCTCCCACTCCAAGATTCCAAAAGACATCTCCAATGTTTTCATTTGGTACTTACACGGTTTCACTTTTAACATCAAATTTCATTAAAACATAAATCAGATCGCATGACACTCCTGCTTACAATCTTCAGTGACTTCCCACTGCACTCAGGACAAAATCCAGACTCCTCTCTGTTGCCTTCAAGCCCCTGCCTGGTGTAGCCACTCTCCCCTGTCACTACTCTTCAGTTTCTTGAACATGCCAAGCTCTCTTCTGCCTCAGGGCCTTTGCAGCTGCCGGTCCCTCTGCCTGGAGGACAATCCCTCCACCTCCTCCTGCAGATGTCTCCTTCTTACCCCTCCAGTCCAGTCCAGACGCCTTGTCTCCAGAGCTGCCCCTGATCTCCCTCTCTAGCACAGGACACCCTTACCCCGTTACACTCTCTCTCAGCACCCTATTTTCTTCACATCATTTATCCCAAGCTGTAGTGATTTGGTTTATTTATCTGCATCCAGGTTTACTGTCCATCTCCCCTCAAGACATGGGCACCATGAGGATCGGTCTGCCTCAGTCATAGTACTGAGGCTCTGGTCTTGCTGCGGTGGCTGCTCCCCAGGTCAGCCCCCTTCACCCCAAAACACAGCTCAGCACCCTCTGCTCTGTTCCCACAGCACCACCCACAAAGTGCTCATCTGTAAGCTAGTCTCATGATGAGCTAGTCTAGGGCCTTGGGGTTAATAGAGAAAAGGCAGAGGCAGGCAGGGACTGAAAGTGACCACCAGTCAGCCCGGAGCCCCCAGGCTCAGGGGTCTCCTAGGTCTGGATTGCTTCTCACACACTGCCATTTAGAGGTAGGTAAACTGAGTCCGGGAAGATCAGGCCACCAAGCCAGGGTCTCCCAGCTGTTGTCTCTGGGAGGCTGAATCCTGTGCGGTGAGCCCTTCCCAGAGGCGCCAACAGCAATTACAAAGTCCAGGCTCCCGTAGAGCCAACCCTGGCCCTGGCAGCTCCTCCTGCTACCGTCTGTCCAATAGAAATAGAATGCGAGGTAGATGCCTAATTTGACATTTTCTAGTAATCACAGTAACAAAAATAAATAAAAATAGCTGAAATTCATTTAATATATTTTATTAACCTAGCATATTCAGGTGCTGGGAGCATATTCAAAACGTCATCACTTCAACATGTGACCAATACAAAAAATATTAATGAACTATTTTACTTCCTTTTTTCGTGTTAACTCTTACAAATCCGATGTGTATTTTATACTTCCGACACATCTGAATTCAGACTCGCCACCTTTCAAGTGCTCGGTAGCCACCTGCGGCGACTGGCTACAGTGCTGACAGCGCAGCTCTAGCCAGCCGAGGCTCGGTGCTCATCTAACTGTGCTCGCAGTGTCCCCGCCCCCGCCTCCCCCGGCTGCACCGAGGTCCTCCCCACGCAGGGCGGGGCGGGGCGGGGGCGGGCTAAAGCATGGCCCCGCCCCCGACGCCGGCCCCGCCCCCGACGCCGGCCCGGCCCACCCTGGCAGCGGCCAGAAGCAACTGAATGGACCCGGCTGAGCAAGGCGTCTGGCGCTCGCGGCGACCCGCCCGCGACCACTAACCTCGCCACCGCCTCCACGGAGCCGGCGATGGGCACGCCGCCACCCGCGCCGCCATCGTACAGCACGCCCGAGATGTCGAGCAGCACCCCGCGCACCCCGGCCAATCGTTCGCGCCACGCAGCCATTGCGCCCCGCCGCTTGTCGCGCGCCTCAGACTCAGCACCTTGACCTGTGTCAGGCTCGCCGCGCAGGGGCGCCTGGGAAGTGTAGTTCGGCGGGGCGGGGACAGGCGCGAACCTTAGACGGCGCGCGGGGCGCGGCGGACGTAAGCCTCTAGGCCGGGGGTCACGGGCCCCGGAAATGGAGTTCTTTTAAAACAAAGCCTTTTTCTCAGGAAATCAGAAGACAAAGGGCAGGAAAAGCAGAAAACGATCCCCTGGGAAGTAGCCAACCTACCTAAAAATCAGAGCAAGGCAAGTTGAGACAAGGAGGCACGTGTGAAAGTAACAAAAGTTAAAGAGGGGCAGTACCATCGCGGACGGGATTAGCTGGTGTCCGCATCTTTTGGAGGAGCCTTGGTGGTGCAGTGGTTAAACGCTCAACAGCTGGGCGGGAGAAAGATGTGGCAGTTGGCTTCCTTAAATATGACAGCCTTGGAAACCCTATGGGGCAGTTCTCTGTCCTACAGGGTCGCAATAAGTCAGAATCGACTGGCGCTCAGTGGATTTTGGGGTGTTCATCCTTTGGCATGGGAGTATGATAACACTAAAAGCAATAGAAATAGTCGTTCCTTTTGACCAGGCAATCTCGTGCCTGGGGAGTGATGCTAAGGAAATGATCCTAAGGCGAGCCATGACTGCGGCTTAAGCTCTAATGCTCCAAAAAAGCTGGAAGAAAAGCAAACATTCAGGGACCGGAATTGTTCAAGAAGTTATCACACAGCTGCTGAATGAAATATGATGCCATCAAAAAGTACGGACTAGATAACAACGTGGGACATGCCCATGTGAGAACGTTATATGAAAAAGTCGAATACAAAACTCTACATGGACAGCAGCCCTGCAAAAAATGAGAGTGCCTAGGGATAGGGCTGGGAAAAAAACGAGATTAGCCCAGTGGGTTAGGCCAGTGAGATTTGGGATGAATGAAATTCTAGTTAATGTTATATTACTTTTGCAATAAATAAAAATTGGCAGACCGGAGGAGCTTCATTGATTGCCCCTCTGATCTTTTTAGGAATAGAAATTGAAACTAAAGACAATTTGACTTCTGGCCTGACTTAGCTTTGAAGTTGCAAGAGGACCATTGATTCACAGATGGGGTGAAGAATCATCAGTGATAGAACTTTAAGTCAGTTCAATTAGTTGTGCATCTCTTGTTCATGTGTTTACTGAGGGTACTGTTTGTTGATTATACAGGAGAAATATGAAATGTAGCTCCTGACCCTTGGAGATATACCATCTGGTTGGGAGAGAAAAGAGTATCATACGTCATACTAGCCATGGTTCTTAGTTGCAGACATAGAAGCCACTCCAGCTAAAGGGATTTGTTTACACAGGGCATTAAGGACCTTACAGAGTTATGGGGGACAGAAACGCCCAATTGCACTACTCCATTGGAACCCCTGTCCCCACTACTTGGCTCCGAAAATGCCAGGGGCCTGATATACAGCCCCCAGCACAGCTGCCCCAGAAGAACCAAACACACCCACCACCATGCCCTCAGAAGACTTTCCGTGTGTGACCACCACCTCACTTTCACCATGTCTGGCTTGGTTGAACCTAGTCCAACCTGCAAGGGAGTCTGGGATATGCAGTTTTCAGCTTTCCAGACTCCGGTGCAATAGTGAGTCAGTCTGTAGAATCTGCCATGAAAATTGTGATCCACATGCATGCGCTGAGGTTCTACTCTGTGGAGTGGGCTCTAGAGATGCAAAAAGGTCTAAGTTGTGATCTTTGCCTACAATGAGTAAAGACAGGCAGAGGACAAAGGTTACACCTTCAGTTTTATACACCAAATGTGTGCCTAGTGCCACTGAGTGACATAGACATAAATGCTGTAGAAGCACAGCCAGAGGATGGACTCGGGGGCCCATGGAGGGCAGCAGTGGTTTCTGAGCAGAAGTGCAGCCTGAAACGGACCTTTAAGAATGACGGGGCCTCGGACTCATGCCAAGGAGGAGAAAGCCGCTGGTGTAGTGAGCCTGCAGTAGTTCTCCCTCTTACACTTGCTTGTGCATGACCTTGGGCAAATCACTTCCCATCTCTAGGATCGTGATAGACAGAATAGTGGCCCCTTGAAGATGCCCATGTCCTATCCCCAGAACCTGTGAATATTTTACCTTACATGGCAAAGGGACTTTGCAGATATGATTGCGTTTACGATCTTGAGGTGGAGGGGTTATTTGGGCTCAATGTAATCACCAAACCACCAGTTGCTGTCAAGTCGATTCTGACTCAGGGTGACTCCATGAGTGTCATGGTAGAACCGTGCTTCATAGGGTTTTCAATGGCTGATTTTTTGGAAGTAGATTTTCAGGACTTTCTTCCAAGGTGCCTCTGGGTAGACTCAAATCTCCAGCCTTCCAGTTAGCAGCCAAGCTTGTTAACCATTTGCACTACCCAATGACTCCTTTGGTAGACAACCAAAACCCGTTGGTGTCTGATTTATAGCAACCCTAGGACAGAGTAGAACTGCCTCCCAGGGTTTCCAAGGAATGGCTGGTGGATTCGAAAGGCTGAATTTTGATTAGCAGCTGAGCTCTTAACCACTGCGCCACCAGGGCTCTTTTGGTAGACAGGGAGGGAATAATCTAAATAATCTCTTTCATCCCATCCTCATATCTCCTCCTGGTGCTTCCCATTGATGGAACCCAATTAGAAGGTAGGGGACAGGGAGCCCACTGATGTGGGTCAGCTTCTGTGGCACAGATCAGGGTGGAGAAGAATCTGGAGAGGAAACCTGAATGCCCAGCATAGGTGCCTAGTTGGTTAAACCACCGGGATTTCCATGACGACCGTCTCATTAAGTACATATGTTCCAGTTATCTATTGTTTTATAAAGAACGACCCAAAAACATAGTAGCTTAAAACGACAATCATTTTATTTTTGCCCACAAGTCTGTGAATTGGTTGGGTGGTTCTTTGCTGAATATGATGCTGGCTGGACCTACGGTCATCTGGCGACTCAGAATGTCCAAAATGGCTAGCCACATGGCTGTCGGTTGATGCTGGCTTTTGGTGAGAGCTCGGCTGGGGCTGAGCAAGCACCTAAACATGGCCTCTGTGTAGCTCACAGCCTGCCGGCTAGAGTGTAACAGGAAACATCTCAAGGGTGAGCGTTCCAAGAGAACAAGGTGGAGGCTTCTTGTCAACTAGCCTTGGAAGTCACTCAGAGTCACTTCAGCCACATTGTATTGGTGACACAGGGCCAGACCAGCTTCCATGTGGGAGTGGACCTCAGAAGGCATGAATATGGAGCAGAGTGGTTTATTAGGATGGTCATCTTTGGAGACTAGTTCCCACAACACGTTTCTACCAGCGTCAGAAAGGCTGTGAATGGTTCTCCTACCTCTGTATTTGCCTTTTGCAAAGAGCCCAGCATGGCGGCTCTCTTAAAAGTGTATAGTTGTTCCATGAATGCATGGCATTTCAGAGCCATTATGAACCCATATCCACATCTAAACGTTTCTTGATCTTATTTATATTTTCAGCTTGTACCACCTCTTAAGATATGGAGTTTCCAATCCACCTGAACTATACCGTGGAGCTTCGGGTGTAAGTTATTGGGCCATCATTTAGTCCCTTCAGCTCTTCAGCCTGTAAAGTGCAGGGTGCTAATGGGCACAAAGATGAATGGTCTTTGGTCCTTGACTTTACGACAGTGCGAGCACCAGACACTCTTGTATCCTACATAGTATGATAAAGGCTATGCCAGTCAGCGTTCTTTGACTCTGGCTAATTTAATTCCAGAAATGGGAGTAGAAGGGAGGTTGGAAAGGATATAAGGCAGTTTGAAGAATCCAAGGAAATGCTGAACAACCAGACCTCAATCTGCTCCAGGAGTGGGAGATGACAGACAATTTCTTCAGGGCACCGCTGCCGCAATGCAGCAGCTCCAACCTGGTGTCACTCTGCTTCAGGTTCCCAGGGACAAAGAGTCTGACTGGCCCTATAGGAGCCCACTCCCACCCCCTGGACAGGGTAGGGTAGGACTCTTGATTGTCCCACCACTATCCAATATAAGGTGGATGGGGAACACAGCAAAACTGAAGTACTGGTACCAGAGAAGGGGGAACACGTGCTGATCGGGCAAAATCAAGACCAAAGACCAAAATCCAATCAAAACCAAGGACCCTCATGGAAGCCTGGCCCAGGTGTACCCATCAGCCCAGGGAAGTCAGGGAAAGCTTCACAGAAGAAATAACAGTTAAAGGAGAATGGAAAGTGAAAAGAAATTTCCCAGGTAGTAAGGGGTGGAATGGTACGTGCACAGAGGTCTGAGAGAGAGCACTACCCTGTCTCTTTATGTGCCCAGAGTCACGAGGACTAGAACCTCTCTCTGGTGGGCTCAGAGCCCCCGAGAGGTGCAAATGCTTACTGCATTCAGCTGCTAACCAAACGATTGGAGGTTCGAGTCCTTTCAGAAGAGGTGCCTCAGAAGAAAAGCCTGGTGATTTACTTCCGAAAAATCAGCCATTGAAAACACTATTGAGGACAGTTCTACTGACACACATGGGGTTGCCATGAGTAGGAATCAACATGATGGCAACTGGTTTTTGGTCTGGTAGGCACACATCAAAGTGTGGAGTTTTCGTAAGATGCAGAGAGGCTCACAGGAAACCCAGGAGAACCTGCTCAACGACCTCAGGAAAAAGACAACCAGGCAGGGCCTAGTGCTCACTTGTCTGTGTCTCCCAGCTTCTCTGCCTTGCTCTGCACACCTGTTCTGCTCTTTCTCCCAGCTCCCACTGAGTGCTTACTTTCTCATCACTGTGGTCAGAGTGGCTCATATGGCCCTTCAATGGCCAACCAGTCTCCAACTTTACCTGCCCACTTAGCTCATGGACCCACCATCGGCAGGAAACATCCCCCTGGGTCTTAATCCATACTCCCGAGAGAGAGAGAGCTCTGACATCCATCTCACCTGGTTGAGCCAGACTGCATCAGTCCGGGCTTTAGGCTGCTTAGGAATAGGCCATGCCATGGGTCAGGTGTTCCCCCACCTGGCTCACTGCCTGCTCACCAGGGCCTGGGGTAGAGGCAGAGTCTTGAGAAGGCAGCAGACATGGGTCCTCCTCCCCCACCTCGTCTGGAGCATGGCCTGTGCCAGGACGAGGGCTGCACAGGCCGTCGGGCTCAGATCCTGAAGGCATTGAGTCTTCATCCCATAACCATAGTGAGCCATCAAAATGCTATGAGCAGTGAATCAGACAATCACACTTGGCATGTGCAGAGCAGAGGTCACAAACTGTGACCCACACTTGTGTTTTTGATGGCCATTTTTAAACATCTAATTTATATTTTTGGTGAAAATACGCACAGCAAACCATACACCAATTCAACAATTTCTACATGTACATTTCAGTGACATTGATTACATTCTTTAAGTTGTGCAACCATTCTCACTAGCCTTTTCCAAATTATTGGAAAGATAAGCTCACTGTTAGCGTCTGCGGTCTTAAACGCTAGCAAGTGGCCATCTAAGATACATCAATTGGTCTCAACCCACCTGGACCAAAGGAGAATGAAGAACACCAAGGACACAAGGTAATTATGAGCCCGAGAGACAGAAAGGGCCACATCAACCAGAGACTACATCAGCCTGAGACCAGAAGAACTAGATGGTGCCTGGCTACAACCTATTAACTGCCTTGACAGGGAACACAATACAGAACCCCTGAGGGAGTAGTAGGATGCACACCCCAAATTCTCATAAAAAGACCAGACTTAATGGTCTGACTGAGACTAGAAGGACCCTGGTGGTCATGGCCCCCAGACCTTCTTTTAGCCCAGGACAGGAACCATTCCCAAAGCCAACTCTTCAGACAGGGACTGGACTGGACAATGGGACAGAAAAAGATGCTGGTGAAGAATGAGCTTCTTGGCTCAAGGAGACACTTGAGACTATGTTGGTATCTCCTATCTGGAGGGGAGATGAGAAGGCAGAGGGGGTTAGAAACTGGTGGAATGGACACGAAAAGAGAGAGTGGAAGAAGGAGCGGGCTGTCTCATTAGAGGGAGAGCAATTAGGAGTGTATAGCAAGGTGTATGTAAGTTTTTGTACGAGAGACTGACTTGATTTGTAAACTTTCACTTAAAGCACAATAAAAATTAATATATATATATATATATATAAGCTCACTGTCCTCTAAGCTTCTACCTGAACTTTTGAGTTGCTGTTGTCAATTTGATCCCATATAGATAATTCTTTAAAAGAGCAAAATGCTCAAGGCAGACGTTCTTTACTAATTAAGCTAAACTATTGTTTTTTTTTTGTTTGTTTGTTTGGCTCTTTAAAGGTGATTTCAGGGGATAATTTCAGTTTAAGGCTTAAGGATTATCTCAGGACAATAGTTTCAGGGGGTCATCCAGCTTCCATGGCTCCAGAAAGTCTGGATTTGAAATTCTGTTCTGCATTCCCCACCCCCTTTTGATCAGGATTCTTCTATAGAATCTTTCATTATAACGTTTAGTAGGGTAGCCAGGCGCCATCCAGTTCTTCTGGTCCCACAGCAAAGGAGGCAGTTGTACATGGAGGCAATTAGACACACATTCCAGTTTCTCCTCTGATTTCCTGAGTCCCTTTCTGCTGCTGCTGCTCCAGGCAAATAGAGACCAGTTGTTGTAACTCGGATGGCCACTTGGAAGCTTTTAAGACCCCAGGTACTCTGCAGTGAAATAGAAGGTAGGATGGAAACACTAAAAGCAACATTAGACGAATTGACTGGGATGTCCCTTGAAACTACGACTCTGAACTGGTTACCAGTATTTAAAACTTTGGAGAAGCCACCAAAAAAAAAAAAAAAAAGATTTCCAGCTTCTTTTGGACAATATGGAGATCTGGCAATGCCAATCCCTATTCCTAGGTGCTAACTGTTAACCGGGTGGAGTAGCAGCATCCCCCTTAGCTGGGACACCAGCACTCCAGCCTGCTGTGGTTCTCACCCAGTTGGCCTCACTCATTTAGGCCATAGCCTGGCTTTTAGAGTGTCCTCACCCAAGAAAGGTAAAGAGACTGGTGAGGCTGCAAGGCTGAGGCAGGGAGACCATGGAGAAGACCAATGCATGAAATTTGGGTGCAGACTTGGGGACCAGAGAGGGCTCTGACATCTACCTCGTAGAAAACCACCTAATCATGACAGATGATGCTGGTCTCCATTCTCCGGGGAGTATGAAGCAGGTGCACATGCTTCATGGGCTTGTAGGATGCTGTCCTGCTTCCTCACCTTTCTTCCACGTCCACCTCTCTGGTACAGCATCAGCCTGAGTGCCATGCTCGCTCTCAGAAACAGCCCAGACTGCATTGTGTCCTGCTCGTTCAGGCCCTGTCCTTCCCTGATTCTCTCTTCATCTGTTCTTGGCTTGTCACTTGCCATTTTTTCTCATTCTCTTTCTCCTAGTTACATTTCTCTACTTTTCTAGATGCCCAGAGCAATTTGGCTCATCTGGCAGCTCCCTTCACTCAGCTGTCTCCTGGGAATAGCTTAAAAACTTTAGAAAATGCTGATTCTAAGAGCTTCAAAGGCTGGATTCAACGACCTGCACCGCAGTATATTTATGGGCAGTGCTTGGATTTCAGTTGTTTTCTTGGAGGAAGTCCTCTTATGTGTCCCAGCTACATGTGTAACTTTGAAGGAAAATCCATCCAATAAATGTCTGCCATTGGATTTCATCCTAGGGCAGGAATTTGTTTTCTGTGATGAGAACTTTTCTGGTTCTTGGCTCTCAAATTTCCCCGCTAGGGTTCAGATCTCAGCTCTACCACATCCTAGCTCTGGGGCCTTGAGCAAGTTACTTAACTCTTTCAAAACTCCATTTTCTCAACTGTAAATCGGAGATAATAATAGTGCCTGCTTCATGGAGTGGTTGTTGTTGAGCCCAGCCCTGGACTCATGGTGACCGCATACACAATGGAACACAACACTGCCCAGTTCTGTGCCATCCCCATGATTCGACCCTTGTGATCCATAGGGTTTTCACTGGTTGATTTTCAGACGTCGATCACCAGGCCTTTCTTCCTAGTCTGTCTTCATCTGGAAGCTCTGCTGAAACCTGTTCAGCATCATAGCAACATGCAAACCTCCACTGACAGACAGGTGGCCACTGCACATGAGGTGCATTGGTTGGGAACCGAACCCAGGAATCCTGCATGGAAGGCGAGAATTCTACCATTGAAGAATCAATGCTTCATGAGTGGGAAGTCATGGAGTTGTAGGAAGAGTTAAATAAAATAATATGTGCAAAGAGCTGAGCCCAGTGCTTCAACCAGAGCAAGTGCTAAGAAAAAGCATCTATTATTGTTAGTACTATTACAATCAGGACCAGTGGACACGCATGTACTCTGCTTACCAACACAAGCCTTACTGCTTTATCACCTTCTTTGATTCTTCCTCTGCATTTCTAAGATGAAGAGCTTTCACCTGTTGATTTCCAAGAAGAAATACTGATTTCTTAAAGTAGGTTCACATTTTTATTTTGGTTGCCGTCTGGGGACTGGTGGGCAGGGACACTTTGAGTGGAGCTTTGACAAATCAGTCTCCAAGGTGGGATTTTAAAAAGGAAAACTGGGTAGGCTTGGAAGCTGGAGTTCAAAGCCCTGGTGGGAAATGGGAAATGCTAGCTTTTAATTATGAGCTCTGGTGGCACAGTGGTTAAGCGCTTGGCTGCTAATCGAAAGGTTGGTGGTTCAAACGCATGGGCCACTTCTCGAGACAAAGATGAGGCAGTCTGCTTCCATAAATGTTCCAGCCTTGCAAACCATGGGGCAGTTCTACTCTGTCCTGTAGGGTTGCTATGAGTCAGCATCGAATTGACGGCAACGATAATGGAACCTTTAATTGTAAACGAACTCTCCAGTAACCAGGGACCAAGAGTCAAGTAAACAAACAACAGATTCAGCAATCAGTAGTTTACTTTTAAAATCCAGAGCCTTCTTTTTTAGACCCATTAGAGTTGAAGAAGCGGATCTTAGGGAAACCTGGCTGAAGTCCTGAGTTTTAAAGGGTTGCCCACATGGCTGTCCCCACTGCTGATTTCTCCCCCTTGGTCTCCAAGCTGTGCCTTATGAAGCTGTCTTTCTGGCATATATGTCCTACCCCAGGGGCTGGCTCAACCCTGGGGGTCTTACCTAGAGAATTGAAGTTGTATTTTATTTCAGGAACATCATTTTATCTAAAGTGCTTTAATACTGCTCATAATATTGCCTTCCCTCTACATAAACTGCAAATGCTTCCCGCTGTTAACACCATGCCTGGCATGGGCCGTGGCTCCTCAAGACTGTGCTGGAATTACAGGCCACTCTGTTTGTGGACAAGCTTGGGAAGCTTGGCACCATTGATTTGCATCAGTGCCTCCGGAATAGCCTTTGCCTTCTTCTTAAAGATACTATCTAAACTGTGAAATTCATTAAATAGCCCCAGAAATGGATCAGGTTATTTAACACAACATCCCTAATGGCGCAATATCTCAGCTGTCCACCCTGATAGTGAACATTGTCTTGGACAGTGTTATCAGCTCAGGACACCCGCTATGAATATTGATCCCAAGCTTGTTATAGCCATCACTTGCCATCAGGACGGGTCAGGGTTGGAACCCACCTAGCATCGAAGCAATTTAAAGACAGCACTCAGGCGGAATTTTAATGCCCACACTGAGAAAACAGATCAACTCCATGCACAGAGGGAAGCTGGCCTACTGGGTGTGTATCTATTTATTACAGCAAGACACCTTGGGTATAAATACATGTGGGAGGATGGTGGTGGAACGCTGGCAGTAAGAGTCAAAAACATTGCCAGGCTGTACCTTAAGGGGAGGACTTACTTCCTCCTGGTCTTTTACAAAGCAGGTGGCCATAAAAAGAATTTCCCAAGGGTCTCCCCCTTCCCCACCCCGTGCCCCCAAGCTTAAAAATTTATTCTGTCCTTTTGCTGGGGAGTTCCTCTTTAAGTCAGGGAAGTACAGGAGGTCATTTTCTATTTCCCCAAAGTTGATGGGAGATACCTTGGAGTTTCTTCTGTGTAATCTACTGCGGAAGCCAAGTACTTCTTGAATGTGAGGTTGCAAATAATCTTTGCTGCACTTAACACACAAGTCAGAAATAAAGGAAAAAGGGGGAAGAAAAAAAAGTAAAAAGAGGTCTTTGACAAATAAGGAGTTCTTAAAGATTCAGAGCTTTAAAGAATATGGCCTTGTTTGTTCATGACCTTCTAATTTGTTGCTTCTCTCCTTTTCAGTTTCTTTCCTATGTCTAAAGGTTCCTGGGTGGTACAGTTTGCCCTTGGCTACTAACCTAAAGGCTGGCAGTTTGGACCCACTCAGCAGCCCTGCGGAAGAAAGGCCTGGTGATCTGCTTCTGTTAAGATTACAGCCAAAAGTCAGAATCAACTAGACAGCAATGAGTTTTTTCCTATATCTAACACTGTGGACCTCAAAGGAAAGATGATGCATAAAATTTAAACAAAATTTTCTGAGGCAATTTATAAAGCGAAATCAAAATGACCTGGATTTGGTCTGCTCTTGGCTATCTGGGACCTCCCCATCTCTCTGGTTTGAGTATAGGGTGCCTCTGGAATGCTGGCCCACTGCCCCATGAAAAGGGCCTCAAGGTTTCTTGCAGAAAAGCAGTTAAGAAGAGGGACCAGGGGAAGCCACATGTTCCATGTGGGAGCAACCTTAAGCAGATACATCCCTAGCTGTCCTGAAAAATCTAAGTATGGAAAAATATAGGGACATGGGAGAAGGAAGATAAAAAAAAAAAAATCAAGTGAGGACTGGGTAAGAGTTGAGGAAACAGAAAACAAGGTGTCCTATCTGCCATTCACAAAGGCAGGATCCTGGGGGCCTCTGTCTAATTCTAAGGCAGTCTTCTCTTTGGCTGTCCCTTTGGTGGGAAGTGGTCCAGTGGCCTGGGCAGGGCACTTCCTGTCCTGAGCTTTAAAAGCACAATCCATCTTTGCTCTAGGGTTGGAATCTCCACAGGGCTTTAAAGTCAGCAGTGAATACTGTGGCCGCCTCTGGGAGGGACAGCAAGGTTTGAATGAGAAAAGCTACAGGGAGCTGGCCTCTCAGGCCGCCTCTTCACTAACAGATGGGATTAGCATCCCCCAGCACTTTCCTGGGAAGCTTCTCCTCCTCTTCCTACCCTTACCCGCTCAGACAATATTAATTGCTAAGTCATTGTTGGGAAGCCACATGGGGCAGGGAAGAAAGGAATGGTGGAGTTAGGGGGTTCTGGGCGGAGGTGCTGGGAGAAGCCTCAGAAATTGCCGCTGGAATAAACGCCTGGTGCTCATGGACTGCGTCAATAAAAGAGAAAGGAGGGGATGGGCGTGGTCGTGGAAGCTTCCACAACCACCAATGCTTGCCATTCCAGGGGACTTGGTGGGGCAGATGGGGCCATTTCAATCCTATTAGTTCTCTGACCTTAAATGCAAACCACACAAGCATCTTTTAACCTTTTCTTCTTGGGGCTAGGAGTGGTGTGGGGGTCAAAGATTCAGCCTGATTCCTACCAGGGACGGATTACCTAATGAGCAAGGTACGCACAGGCTTAATTATGCTTACGTACTAATCTGTGGTGCACAATCTCACCTGTTTTCAACCCACCTAAAATCATGCACTACAGATTAGTAAATAAACACAACTAAACCTGTTAATCTGCCTTACTGGTTAATCTGCCCTTGCCAAAGACCCAATTTCTGTCACCAATGCTTGAATCTGTGAAGAAGGCCTGAAATCACACCAAGGGTTGTGCATGGCATCACAGCAAGCCAGGGCAGTCACCCTCAACCATCTCACCTGCTTTGAGCCCGCAGCCCCACCTAGGTTTCCAAAGCAATGGGCACCCTGGTGGGGCCTCGGGCACCTGTCCACAACTCCTGTTGTTCTTCTGACCCAGCTGGGGGCTGGGGTGGAAGGGAAGGACTCCAGACACTCTACAGGGTTTTCTTCCTCCTTTTCAGAAGCAGCAGGATGTAGTGAAAAGGGCACTGGTTTGGGAGGAGACCCGGGTTCAAATCCAAACTCTTGTCACCACGTAATAGTGACCCTGGGCAAATCACTTCTCTTTGAATCTCAATTTCCTCATCTTTAAAGCAGGAATAATGGTCTATACCCAGGCCACAGACACCTCACAGTTATGCTGAATCACATGAGATCGTGCAAGCACAGAGCTTAGTAAACTGTAAACTGTGAGAACAGGGGGGTTTTAAATGAGAGGTGACCGAGTCTGAGGCCTTCTCTGTGCGCTGTGGTTCACCAACAGGCAGGAGATGCGCTGAGCATTGCCTTGGAGAGGTAAGCAGTCCTGACTTCAACTGCACGGCAAAACCAAAGGCGGGTGCATGGCGGATGGAGCGCAAACCCAAGTCCGAGTTGTGTGTGTACGGTGGAAGCCTCCAGCTCTCCTCTCTGTACGGTGGAACCTCTCCTTCTTCCTCTCCCACATCCCGAGTCTCTCCCGGTTGGGCGGAGGCGCGGGGAGCAGGCGGCGCTGTCCCGGCGGGCGCGCGCGCAGGGCGCACCGAGCGCCCCCTCCGCTAGGTGACGGGTCCCCGCCGGGCGCCCGGCAGTCCTGGGGCGGCTGCTAGCGCGCCCTGCACGTGGCGGGGCCTGGGCAACCCAAGTGCCAATTGGTGTGAAGCCCCTCAGAGCTTTCCCCGCCCCCTCCTGCCTCCCACCCCCGGCTCGACTTGGCTGTCTTGACCCTCCTCCCCGCCGGAGAGCTGCGGCCGAGCCCCAGCCGGACAGCGACCCCGAACGTGGCCATTCTGGACCCCGCGCCGCCTGGCCACTGGTCTGCGGCCGGCGGGCATGCTGGCATGGCAGGACGGCGGGGCCAAGGCGGCCTCCTCTTCCCACAAGATCTCCTTCTCCGTCCTGGACATCCTGGACCCGCAGAAATTCACCCGTGCTGCCCTGCCGGCTGTGCGCCCTGCGCCCCGGGAAGCCAACAAAAGTTTGGCGGAGGCTGAAGCGGGAAACGACGCCAGCCCCGGGGACCCGGCCCAGCACCGGGAGAGCCCTGGTAAGGATGCAAGGGGCCCTGGCCCCGGGCGGTCCTGCCCGGAGGATGGCGCGGCTGGGGGAGGGGCAGCCAGAAACCCGGCGAGTAGCGCTGAGCAGCGGCTTCCCCAAAGGCAAAAGGAACCTAGGATGAGGAGCGAAACGCAGTCCCGGCCTCAGAGCTGGATAGAGGCAAAGAAGAGGCTCCCAGTCCCCTGGGGCAGAGATTTGCCACCGAACCCCGGTCCCTGCTCCCCCGCCAAGCGGGCCGGGCCCAAGCTCTGATTTGCTCGCAGGGCGAACACCCTTCCCAGGCTCATTTATTCATTTGGCCTTCAATACGCCCTCCACGTGCCAGGACTTGGCTAGGGGCCGGTATAAAAACAAGGAAAAACTTCGGAGGCTGCAAGGTAGACAGCATCCTTACCACCACCCCCATTTCGTGGATTGAGAGCTGAGGCTCGGTTAAGTCCTGTGCCCCGGACTCGGTGAGAATAGAGGTCAGGATTTCGCAGCTGGTGCCCGGTTTCAGCCACCTGGCGCTACCGGCAGAGACTCAGCCGCCCTGTGCGGTCGCTCGCCCCAGACTCAACCATTGATTGGGGCTGCGGGCGGGAGGGTGGGGTGATGGGAGGCTTTGGGTCCTTTCTCCTCGAAAAAAAAAAATGGTTTTTTTTTTACTTCTTCCTAAGGCTGGGGGCGCCTGGTGAGGGTCCAGGAAAGTTTGTGTCTGGAAGGAAGGACTAAAGACAGCAGGACCCGTGCCGGGTTGAGGCGTGGGCACAAGGTCCCCCAAGGGACGCCGAGGATCAGGGGCGCAGGCCCTCGGGGAGGCTGGATCCCACGTGGTCCCCGCTCCTCCTCCCCAAATTTGGTGGTGATTGTCTGGGTCTCGGGGAGCCTCTGGAGGCCACACCTGGGCCCGGGCCGCCGGCCTGGTAATTGTTCCGATCGCCCCTCGGAGGGGCCGCGCTCTTCCCCTCCCCACCCCCGTGATCGATATTCTATTACTGGCGCTTGCCTATCTCCTGCCCCGCAGCTTGCAGGTACCGACTTCAAACCCCCTTTCCATCTCTGATCCTAATATTGTTCGATTAAAACTTACCTTTAATAGATGACATCTATCGATCCAGCCCCGCACAAATCTGAAACTCCATTAACACGGCAGGAGAGAGAAGATGGGAAAGGGGAATTTCACTTTAAAGGAGGAGGGGGGCTAAATAACTTCTTTTTTAATTGCTAGGAATGCCGGACCTAAATAAGCTTCTAGAGATTGGGGAGACACACCCCTAAGCGCACTCCATGTCTTAATGTACAATAATCCTACCCCCCCCCATAAGGTTACCCAATAACTCACTATTCATTATTGGTGGTGGGGGGGATGTCATTCACTCATTTTGGGACATCTACTAAGTGGCAGATGTGTAGGGGGGTACCGGACCCCTAAACCCCAATTCCTGGAAGGCGCTTTCGAGGTTGCGCCGTTAAGGGGAGGAGGGCGATGCCAGCGGCTGGGACGCGGGCAGTTCTCGCTCCGGGAAGGACAGCAGGAGGTTGGGAACCCCCGGGGGCCGGGTCACTCCGGGCTTCTGGTCACCGCCCCCTTCTCCCCTAGATGCTGTGGGCCGAGGCGCGGGCGCGGTGTCCCCGCTGGAGGGCTCGGAGGCGGAGGAGGAGGACTCGGAGGACGCCGGGCGGCGCCGGCGGCGGGAGCGGGCGGCGCGCTCCCCTGAGGCCCGGGCGGCGGCGTTGGCTGCCGGGGCGCGCAGCGCGGGCGTTGGCTGCGGGGGCGGCCCTGCGGGCTCCCCGGCCTCGCCTGGCTCCCCGCGGCCCCGACGCCGGCGCGCCGAGCCCAGCCTAGCCAAGCCTCGGCGCGCGCGCACCGCCTTCACCTACGAGCAGCTGGTGGCCTTGGAGAACAAGTTCCGGGCCACGCGCTACCTGTCGGTGTGCGAGCGTCTGAACCTGGCGCTGTCGCTCAGCCTCACGGAGACGCAGGTCAAAATCTGGTTCCAGAACCGCAGGACCAAGTGGAAGAAGCAGAACCCTGGCGCCGACGGCGCGGCGCAGGCAGGGGGTGGTGCGGCCCAGCCCGGGGCACCAGGACCGGCGGCGGGGGCTGGCGGCGCGCGGGGCAGCCCCGGCCCGCCCGGCCCCGGCGCGCTGCCCTTCCAGACTTTTCCCTCCTACGCTGCGGCCAACGTCCTCTTCCCGGCTGCCTCCTCCTTCCCGCTGACGGCCGCCGGGGGCCCCTTCGCTCCCTTCCTCGGGCCCTCCTACCTGACCCCCTTCTACGCCCCCCACCTATGAACCCGGAGCCCCCCCTCGGACCCCCATTTGGTGAGGATCGGCAGTGATTGGTGTCACCTTATGGTTTCCCCTCTCGGCCGAGGGGCGCGGAGGCGCAGGCACCGCCCCCTCCTGGTGGGTGGGTGTCTGTGCCCCCTTCCCTCCAGCTTCCGGGAGTCGCCGCCAGAGGGCAGGGAGAAGCCGCCAGCGGACTCCCAGCCGCACCTCTTCCCGCCGTCGGGACCCCCTGAATCCGCGCAGTTCACATAGCGGGTCAAGGAAGGCGCTGCCATCTTTAAAAATGTCCAGAGACCCGGGCCAACCTCAAAGCTCCTTGTTTTTCGACCTTGTTCTTCACTTTCCATCAGACTTAATTCGGTTCAAGGGCTCTTTTGGGGGGCCTGGATTTGGGGTGCAGAGCTAACAAAAGTAGAAATGAGAAAGATGGGGCAACAAGGGAACCCAGACTTCCTCCTCGTGCTGCTCACACTTAGCGTCGAATCTGCAAAGATTTTAGCTCACTCAGACGTTAAGGAGCTTTCCCTTTTCATGGCGGATCACTTCCGCTTTCCTAGCCAAGTACTGACTGGTGCAAACCCAGCCGTTCCTTGCTCGCGAATACTGAGTAGAACTGGGTGAGAGCCGGTTCTACGAGCACACGTTGCATTTGTGTGTAACGGACTATTTTTTAAAAGCGTAAAACTCAATATTTGAAAGCAACTCTTGTTCCAAATAGTCTCTCCACAGTCTATTCCTGAGAGAGCTGGTGACTCATTTTTCTGAGTAGACTAGAGTTTGTGCTAGGAAAGGAACTCCACTTTGTCGTTAGACTAGCTAGAGGTCACGCTGCTCCTTGCTCCCCAGGTTTTGAGAACAGCTTTGACAAACCACAGCAGTACCCCAAATGCATTTTAAAAAATGGCATGAAAGGGACCGATGGCTCAGCTAGTGGCATGAAGTCTGCAACCGGCGGCCTGTTTTGACCCACAGCATTTGATACATTAAAACTTTAGCCCTGACTAATCTACTTGTCCCTGCAATTCCTTGGCTCCCAAAGGCCGGACAAAGGGGCTGAGAGCTAGCTCCACCTGCACAGGCTACTACCGTGAATTCAACTATTTAAAAGCACAAAACTCAACAATTTTAGGTCTTCATTTAAGATTCTGACTTGAAAGCAATTCTTGCTCCAAACAGACTCTCCATGATGGCAGAATGAAACAAAAGGGTGTCAGGGACTGCAAAAGCGATGGTTCTTGTGTGTAAAGAGCTACCATGGAAGCAAAAAGCATGTTCATAGTGGATTCAGCTACAGGTGCTTGATAGATGGGCACACATTCTAACTGGGGCTTTTATAATCTCCTGTAAAAAAAAAAAAAATGAGTTCTGTAAAATTCCCTTGCCAGCTTTGTTTGGAACACTCTTCTTATAGTTTTCTGTTTCTCTTAGTAGTATGATCTTGTAGCCAACATCTCAGAAACCCAGATAGCTTCGACTGTGGCACATGTGTTTCAGTCTCACCTGATTTCATTACCTGAGGCCGGCTAATACCTATATGGTTACCATATTCCTTGCTTTTTTTTGGCAACCTATGCCATTAATAATTAAATTTAATGATCAATATCTTTAGAAAGTAAAAGCACACTCTTTAGTATTATGAACACATTGTTGTTATAATCTTGAAATATCTAATTCTGTTATTATCAGGAATGATAGAAAATATATCCATCTCTCAAAATTAGAAGAAGACTTGATATTCCTGTGACTCTCACAAGATTTAAGATCATGTATTATTTAATCATCTGTTATTTACCAAGTAGTAGACTCTTTTTCTTCTATTCTTCAGAAAGAGTGTTCCCCAGACAACACAGTGTCACTTTCTAAAAGACAGCTGGTGCCAGATGAGATTAAAAATGCAGTGACTGTAGTAGAAGGTGTTATTTTATTCGCATTACGGGGTGGTAAACACTTCGTCAGTAACTGTTGGTTTCTCAAAAGCAATGTTCCACGTCCATGAACAAACAATTCAAGTGCGTTCTCAGGTGCACAGGAGCAATATTTAACAAAGACGCTGGATGTCTGTAATACACGGTGCACTGTTCATTCCAGCCCCCAGGTGCAGAATTACAGAAGACTTCAGTCGAAGAGATGGAGTAGGGAGGGAGCTGGGAGGTTATCTTTCTGTGCAGTTATGACATGCAGTGCTGTAATTCCTCACCCTTCTTTTTTCCACAAATCGTCACAGAGGAATGTCTCAAGTGTGAGACTTTGGACTTCTGCTGCTTTAAAAGGCTTGTTGGCTCTCCAACCAAATCCTTAGGCTCAATCTACTGGTGTGTTTGTCTAATAAATTCTTTTTGTAACAATTTCTTGTTTAATTATTCCTTGCCTTCTATTAGCAAAGTTTTAAAATCATTTTATAATTATCAGAAGATATATGTATATACACACATACATATACACAGGTAGTCCCCAATTTACTACATATTTGAGTTACGAGAAACTGCTCTTATCACTGGTTTGGTTTTTTTTTGTACAACTTATCGTTGATAATACGCACTACATACAGCGTTTCAGCTTGTAATTTGCTGATGTTATTCTCAGATGTTCACTCATGCATTTTATGATTTACTGTTCAAAACACTCCCATGTAACAGGCTATGGAAACAAACAAAAAAAAAAGATATTTGACTTACATCAGAACTGATTTACAATGGAGTCATCAGATGGAACCCAGTTGTAAGTTGGGGACTACCTGTATCGTATCTTTCCCCTAACCCTGGCCAGCTAACGCTCAGAAATGGAGAGTATTTCTACCCTAAGCCATCCTGTTTAGATTTATGCTGGATACATACATAGTGTCTACACTTGCAGGCAGTATATGCAAACACACATTTAGGGCCATTTTTTATAATAAAAGCGAAGGATCTTCACAGAATTTTAATTGTCATTAGTTGCTGACCAGTCGATTGCCAACTCATGGTGACCCCATGTGTACAGAGTGAAAGAAACTGCTTCTTAGGGTTTTCAAGGCTGAGCAGTTCTACAGGCATTCCCAGGCGCCTCTGGGTGGGTTTGAACCACCAACCTTTCAGCTAGTAGTTGAGTGCTTAACTGTTTGCACCACCCAGAGAATCCTGTTGTGCCATCAAGTCAATTCTGACTCATAGGGGCCCTGTATGACAGAGTAGAACTGCCCTATAAGGTTTCCTGTGCTGTAATCTTTTCTCCCTCAGAGCCCATGGTGGGTTCAAACTGCCAATCTTATGGTTAGCAGCTGAGCGCTTAATTATTGTGCCACCAGAGCTACTTCAGGGAATCCTCCCAGGGAATCCTAGTGGCTACTAAATAAGCCAACACTCTTACCAGATACCTAAGACATTGACTTCCTAGCCTTACTTTACAAGTTCTTGTTTGGTGCTGTCGAGATGGTTCTGACTTATAGTGACCCTATAGGACAGGGTAGAACTGCCCTGTAGGATTTCCAAGGAGTGGTTGGTGGATTTGAACTGCCAACCTTTTGATTAGCAGCCTAGCTCTTCACCACTGTGCCACCAGGGCTCCTTACAAGTTCTTAATACCCCAAAAAGAGCTGGCCGGAAATTTTTCAGACTTGGACCTTCCATTGGTCATAGATTTCTGACGTTAAAAATGACAAATTGAGTTTTTAACTATGACATTTCTGATCAGTGCCTGATCTCTAAAATCTACATGATACTGTAAAAACTCAACTGCAAAAAGACAAATAACCCAATTAAAAAATGGGCAAAAGATATGAATAGACACTTTACTAAAGAAGACATTCAGGTAGCTAACAGATATGTGAGGAAATGCTCACGATCATTAGCGATTAGAGAAATGCAGATCAAAACTACAATGAAATTTCATCTCACTCTAACAAGTCTGGCATTAATCCAAAAAACACAAAATAATAAATGTTGGAGAGGCTGTGGAGAGATTGGAACACTTCTACACTGCTGGTGGGAATGTCAAATGGTACAACCACTTTGGAAATCGATTTTGCGCTTCCTTAAAAAGTTAGAAAAAGAACTGCCATATGATCCAGCAATCCCACTCCTTGGAATATATCCTAGAGAAATAAGAGCCTTTACACCAACAGATATGTTTATTGCAGCACTGTTTACAATAGCAAAAAGATGGAAGCAACCAAGGTGCCCATTAACAGACGAATGGACAAATAAATTATGGTATATTCACACAATGGAATACTATGCATTGATAAAGAACAGTGAGGAATCTGTGAAACATTTCATAACATGGAGGAACCTGGAAGGCATTATGCTGAGTGAAATTAGTCAGTTGCAAAATGACAAATACTGTATAAGACCACTAATATAAGAACTTGAGAAATAGTTTAAACTGAGAAGAAAACATTCTTGTGTGGTTATGAGATGGGGGAGAGAGGGAGGGTGGGGGAGGGGCATTCACTAATTAGATAGTAGATAAGAACTACTTTAGGTGAAGGGAAAGACAGCACACAACACTGGCGAGGTCAGCACAATTGGACTAAACCAAAAGCAAAGAAGTTTCCTGAATAAACTGAATGCTTCGAAGGCCAGCGTAGCAGGGGCAGGGGCCTGGGGACCATGATTTCAGGGGACACCCAAGTCAGTTGGCATAATAAAATCTATTAAGAAAACATTCTGCATCCCACTTTGAAGAGTGGCGTCTGGGGTCTTAAATGCTAGCAAGCAGCCATCTAAGATGCATCAATTGGTCTCAACCCACCTGGATCAAAGGAGAATGAAGAACACCAAGGACACAAGGCGATTACGAGCCCAAGAGACAGAAAGGGCCATATGAACCAGAGAGTACATCATCCTGAGACCAGAAGAACTAGATGTGCCTGGCTACTACCGACGACTGCCCTGACAGGGAACACAACACAGAACCCCTGAGGGAGCAGGAGAGCAGTGGGATGCACACCCCAAATTCCCATAAGACCAGACTTAATGCTCTGACTGAGACTGGAAGAACCCTGGTGGTCATGGCCCCCAGACCTTCTGTTGCCCCAGGACAGGATCCATTCCCGAAGTCAACTCTTCAGACATAGATTGGACTGGACAATGGGTTGGAGAGGGTTGCTGGTGAGGAGTGAGCTTCTTGGATCAGGTGAACACTTGAGACTATGTTGTCATCTCCTGGCTGGAGGGGAGATGAGAGGGTGGAGGGAGTTAGAAGCTGGTGAAATGGACACAAAAAGAGAGAGTGGAGGGAGAGAGCGGGCTGTGTCATTGAGGGGGGAGAGTAATCGGGAGTGTGTAGCAAGGTGTATATGGGTTTTTGTGTGAGAGACTGACTTGATTTGTAAACTTTCACTTAAAGCACAATAAAAATTATATAAAAAAAAGGACAAATTGATCCTCACCATGTATGAGGGAGTCTTATTTCAGGGAGCGAGTGGAGTGCATTTCTTACACTGAGAGAAGCCCAGTGCGTTCACGGGCACAGATTCAGCCTGCCTGTCTTTTTAGAAATAACTCTTAAGAAGCAACTCAACTCACTTTTAAAATTTAAGAGAGGCCTAACAAAAGAAAAGGAGTCTGGGTGGTACAAGCAGTTTGTGATTGGCTCCTATCCTAAAGGTTGGCTGTTCGAACCCACCCAATGGCTCCAAAAGAAAGGTCTGGAGAATTGCTTTCATCAAGACTACAGCCAAGAAAACCCTATGGAGCAGTTCTACTGTCTAACATATGGGGTTGCCATAATGTGGGGGCCAACTGGATGGCAGCCTACAGGACCATAAGACATTTTTCAATAAATGCTAAATACATTTAAAAACATAATTGCATCTTATGGGCAGTTGAAGGCAAGCACCCAAGACTCTATGGGGAAAGGGAAGAAGTAGAGTCAGGGAAGGAGAAACAGAAAGCCCCTCAGCCAAATCAAACCAAACCTGTTGCTGTCGAGTTGATTCTGACTCAGAGCGACCCTATGAAGCCCCCCAGAGGGGGAGAAAAATGCTGAAGGGGAAGGGCTGTTGAGACAAAGGGAAAGCCATGGAGACACACAGTAGGTGTCAGCCACACCTAACCCTTTCTGGTTCTCTGGACTGTGGTCGTCAAGGTTGACTATATGTGAGGTGGGTAGCATACTGCTCAAAGTGTGGCCTCTGGCCTCAGACTGACTCAGTTCAAAGTCAATTCCACCCCTCATGGGTATGTGACCTTGGCAAGTTACTTGATGTCTTTGTGCCTTGGTTTCTTCATTTACAAATGGAGATTATCATAGTGCTTACCCTGGATGGCTACTGAGAGCACTTAGATTAGTGCCTGGCACATAATGATGGTAGTTGCTATACAAGTTGGAGCTGGAAAGGGCATTAAAGATGCTGTGTCTAGCCCAACCACTTCATTTTTTAAAAAAATTTATCAAGGCATAATAAACATACAGAAAACTGAATATATCAAGTGTTCAGCTTGATGCATTTTCACAAACAGAACACACCTATATAACCAGCATCCAGATCAAGGAACAGAACATTATTGGCTTTTCAAAAGCACCCAGTTGTCCCCTCCATCAATTACCCTCCCCAAGGGTGACCAAAGGAGTCCTAGTGGCACAGTGGTTAAACGCTCAGCTGCTACCCAAAAGGTTGGTGGCTTGAACTCATTAGCCTCTTTGTGGGATAAAGATGTGGCAGCCGGCTTCCATAAAGATTGTTGCTGTTGTGTGCCATTGAGTTGGTTCCGACTCATAGTGATCCTATAGGACAGAGTAGAACTGTCCTGTAGGGTTTCCAAGGATTGGCTGATGGATTTGAACTACTGACCTTTTGGTTAGCAGCTGAGCTCTTAAGCACTATACCACCAGGGGTCCCCGTAAAGATTATAACCTTGGAAACCCTATTGGGACAGTTCTACTCTGTCCTATAGGGTCGTTATGAGTCAGAATTGACTCCATGGCAATGGGTTTAAGGGTAACCACTGTCCTGACTTCTAATATCATAAGTTTATTTTAGCTGTATTTAATGGATAAAAATAGAGTCATGTGGTTGACAAAATGGCTTCGGGGGTCAAGGAGACAATGCCCCTAAGATTTGTTTTACCAAAACTTAAACCTAACTTTCCTGTAAATCAGGCCATCCTCATTGATCAATGAGATCCTGACAGTGTTTCAATAGTAAATTGTATAAGCCAATTGGAAATAAGCTTCTTTGCTTCCGGATTTTTTTATATATATATATAAAAAGCCAGTCACCGATGATGCTCAGCAGAGTACCCTTCCACATGTGGTTTGGTGCTATCCAATTTGGAATCTTCTGCCTGAATAAACCTCATCTTATAGATTAATTTTATTATTACTCGGTTTCTTTGGATACCTGTTTTTTTTTTTTCCATTAAAAAATTGAATCATATAGTATATACTTTTTCATGTTGGGATTCTTCACTAAACACACGTGTAAGTTTCATCTATGTTCTTATGTATTAGTTGCTGTTGTTGTTAGGTGCCATCAAGTCGGTTCCGACTCACAGCAACCCTATGTACCAAAGAATGTCCTGCGCCATCCTCACGATCGTTTTTATGCTTGAGCCCGTTGTTGCAGCCACTGTGTCAATCCATCTTGTTGAGGGTCTTCCTTTTTTCCTCTGACCCTGTACTTTACCAAGCAAGATGTCCTTCTCCAGGGACTGATCCCCCCTGACAACATGTCCAAAGTATGTAAGATGCAGTCTCACCATCCTTTCTTCTAAGGAGCATCCTGGCTGTACTTCTTCCAAGACAGATTTGTTCATCCTTTTGGCAGTCCATGGTATATTCAGTATTCTTTGCCAACACCACAAGTCAAAGGCATCAATTCTTCTTCGCTTTTCCTTATTCATTGTCCAGCTTTCACATGCATATGATGTGATTGAAAATACCATGGCTTGGGTCAGGCACGCCTTAGTCTTCAAGGTGACATCTTTGCTTGTCTATACTTTAAAGAGGTCCTTTGCATGTACACTTGTAGATGGTTCATTCTTATCACTCTTGGTATTTTATCGTATATACGTGCCGCAACTTATCCATTCTACTGATGATGGACAATGGGCTACTTTCCAGTTTTGAGCTATTATAACTAAACATTCTTATATATGTCTTTTGATAAATATATCTTCTTATTTCCATTGCTAATAAGTATACATAGAAGTGGGATTATTGGGCATATGTATGTTTAGCTTTAGTAAACCCACTACAATGGCGTTGATTCCAACTCACTGACCCTATGGTAGATACCTCTGAAGAGTTTTCCAGTGCGGTTGTGACACCTCGTATGCCCCTCTGCCTCTGCTGTGAGTGGGAGTTCCAGGTTTTCCTTCTCCTCCCAACACTTTTTCATTCCAATCATTTTGAAGGTGTGTGTACTGGTTTCACATTTTCATTCTTGAAGGTTAATGATGACCATCTCTTCACGTGCCTCTTGGCCATTGGAGGTGTGTTTTGGTCAAGTGCTTATTTGTGTCTTTTGCTCGCTGGCTAATCCCTTTATTTACTGGTAAAATAAACTGAGTCTTAGAAGGGGCAGTGACTCGCCCAAGGTCACCCACATTGTCTAAGGAGAAACTAAGATTCAGTGAGATTAAGTGACTTCCCCAAGCTCACACAGCTAGTAAGAAAAAGAGCAGAGCCTGAAATCTAGGCCTTCTGACTCCAAAAATCAAAAACCAAACTCGTTGCTGTCGAGTCATTTTTGACTCATAGCGACCCTATAGGACAGAGTAGAACTGCCCTATAGGGTTTCCAAGGAGCAGCTGGTTGATTCAAACTGCCGACCTCCTGGTTAGCAGAAGAACGCTTAACCACTGTGCTACCAGGGCTCCTTGGTTTAAATCACATATGAGGCTGCCAATCGTGTAAGACATTTGGTTTAAAATATTTTTAAATGATTTGAGAGCTGTTTGGGCATTGTGTTTTCACACTGAAGTGTCAGGGCGGGCATGAAAGGGTATTCCATTGCCCTTCTTCCTTTCCTCCATCTCCTTCTTCCTTCCTGCCACAAACGTTTATTGCTCCCAGGTCTGTGCCAGGCTGTTCTGATTGATGGGAATTTACCAAAACAGAGTCCCAGCCGCAGGGCACATTTCAATCTGTCTGTTCCCCTCTTTTCCTCCTAGGCAATATGTCTAGTAAAAGGAGCTGCCTCCACCACTTACTAGCTCTGCAATCTTGGGTTAGTTTCCTCATTTTTCTAATTCTCCTAGGGCACACCATATGCTGTCAATAAATGTTAGTGCTTCCTGCTGATTTAGAACTGAGCCCTAGATGGGGGTGTTATGGATTGAATTGTGTCCCCCAAAATTATGTGTGGGAGTTCTGACTGCTATACCTGTGGTTGGATGGAATGGTATTTGGAAACAGGGCTTTCTTTGCTATGTTGATGTGGCCCTGTCAGTACACGGGATGTCCTAAACCTGATCATTTCTGAGTGATAGAAAGAGCAGCACCAGCAGGGAGATGAGCCAGCATGAACAGGAGGGCACCATGCAAAGATGGCCAAGAATGAAGGATGGCTGGCCACCAGAAGCTCAAATAGACAAAGAAGGCCCTCCCCCTAAAGCCACACTTTGAATTCAGACTTCTAGCTTCCTGAACTGTGAGGAAATACATTTGTGCTCTTTAAAGCCACCCACTTGTGGTATTTCTGTTACAACAGTACTAAGAAATTAAGAAAGAGGGGTTTGCACTTTACACACTCCCAGGCAGCTGCTGGTCACATAGTTCCCAGAATTTCCAAATACTTGATTCCTATAGATGTCTCTACAGAGAGAATAAAACTAATCAACTCTTCTTTGATCTTGACTTAAAAAACAAAAAACTTATCTCCAAGGAAAAAAAATTTTTTTTTAATTTTTATTGTGCTTTAAGTAAAAGTTTACAAATCAAGTCAGTGTCTTATAGAAAAATTTGTATACACCTTGCTATATACTCCTAGTTGCTCTCCCCCTAATGAGACAGCACACTCCTCTCCACTCTCTACGTTTGTGTCCATTCAGCTTCTGTTCCCCTCTGCCTTCTCATCTCCCTTCCAGGCAGGAGCTGCCCATATAGTCTCATGGGTCTACTTGATCCAAGATGCCCACTCCTCACCAGTATCATTTTCTATCTTATAGTCCAGTCCAATCCCTGTCTGAAGAGTTGGCTTTGGGAATGGTTCCAGTCCTGGGCTAACAGAAGGTCTGGGGACCATGACCTCTGGGGTCCTCTAGTCTCGGTCAGACCATTAAGTCTAGTCTTTTTACCAGAATTCGAAGTCTTCATCCCACTGCTTTCCTGCTCCCTCATGGGTTCTCTGTTGTGCTCCCCGTCAGAACAGTGTTCGGTTGTAGCCGGGCACCACCAAGTCCTTCTGGTCTCAGGCTGATGTAGTCTCTGATTTTTGTGGCCCTTTCTGTCTCTTGGGCTCATAATTATCTTGTGTCCTTGGTGTTCTTCATTCTCCTTTGCTCCAGGTGGGTTGAGGCCAATTGATGCATCCTAGATGGCTGCTTGCTAGCGTTTAAGACCCCAGATGCCACTCTCTAAAGTAGGATGCAGAATGTTTTCTTAATAGATTTTATTATGCCAATTGACTTAGATGTCTCCTGAAACCATGGTCCCCAAACCCCTGCCCCTGCTACGCTGGCCTTCGAAGCACTCAGTTTATTCAGGAAACTTCTTTGCTTTTGGTTTAGTCCAGTTGTGCTGGCCTCTCCTGTATTGTGTGTTGTCTTTCCCCTCACCTAAAATAGTTCTTGCCTACTATCTAATTACTGAATACCCCTCTCCCTCCCTCCCCACTCTCGTAACCGTCAAAGAATATTTTCTTCTCTGTTTAAGCTATTTCTTGAGTTCTTGTAACAGTGGTCTCATACAATATTTGTCCTTTTGCAATTGACTAATTTACTCAGCATAATGCCTTCCCAGATTCCTCCATGTTATGAGATGTTTCATGGATTCATCACTGTTCTTTACCGATGCTTAGTATTCCTCTGTGTGAATATACCATAATTTATTTATCCATTCATCTGTTGATAGGCACCTTGGTTGTTTCCATCTTCTTGCTATTGTAAACAGTGCTGCAATGAACATGGGTGTGCATATATCTGTTCGTTTAAAGGCTCTTATTTCTCTAGGATATATTCCAAGAAGTGGAATTACTGGATCGTACGGTAGTTCTATTTCTAGCTTTTTAAGGAAGTGCCAAATCGATTTCCAAAGTGGTTGTACCATTTGACATTCCCACCAGCAGTGTAGAAGTGTTCCAATCTCTCCACAGCCTCTCCAACATTTATTATTTTGTGTTTTTTGGATTAATGCCAGCCTTGCTGGAGTGAGATGGAATCTCATTGCAGTTTTGATTTACTTTTCTCTAATGGCTAATGATCATGAGCATTTCCTCGTGTATCTGTTAGCTACCTGATTGTCTTCTTTAGTGAAGTGTCCGTTCATATCCTTTGCCATTTTTAATTGGGTTATTTGTCTTTTTGTTGTCGAGTTTTTGCAGTATCATATAGATTTTAGAGATCAGACAGTGATCGGAAATGTCATAGCTGAAAACTTTACCCCAGACTGTAGGTAATCTTTTTACTCTTTTGATGAGGTCTTTGGATGAGCATAGGTGTTTGATTTTTAGAAGCTCCCAGTTATCTAGTTTCTCTTCTGGTGTTTGTGCATTGGTAGTAATGTTTTGTGTACTGTTTATGCCATGTATGAGGGCTCCCGAGCAAAAATTTTGATGTAATCTTTTTAAACACATCAAAATCCAAACAGATCCCTAATTTGAAATTAGCTTCCCTCCATACAAAGGAGCCCTGGTGGCTCAGTGGTTAAGCGCTTAGTTGCTAACCGAAAGATGGAACTCACTAGCCACTCTGTGGGAAAAAATGTGGCAGCCTGCTTCTGTAAAGATTATGACTTTGGAAACCCTATATGGCAGTTCTACTCTGTCCTGTAGAGTCGCTATGAGTCAGAATCGACTCGACGGCAATGGATTTGGCTTGGTTCAGGAATATCAGTGAATAGTAGCAAATAGCAATTATTCACGCGATATCACAAAGACATCATCTCTTGTGTGATAAATTAATAAAAATACCTTACATGTGAATCACACCTTTAAATTTTTCAAGAATGCTTTTATATCCTTTTCCACCATGTCTTTTGTATGTTTAAAATATATATATATACATATGGTCCAAGAGCCCTGGTGGCGCAGCTGTCAGAGACTTGGCTGGTAACCAAAATATCGGCAGTTTGAATCTACCAGCTACTCCTTGGAAACCCTATGGGGCAGTTCTACTCTGCCCTGTAGGGTTGCCATGAGTCAGAATTGACTTCGTGGCAATGGGTTGTATGTTTCAAGGATGCCCACCTCTTTTTCTTTGCACAGACAGACATTTATTGGGCATCCCCTAGGCTCTGGGAATGCAGTGGAAAGATCCTGGCTCGGCATCTGTAAGGAGAGCTCAGGCTGAGTGGAAGCCACAGACAGGCACGCAGTTGGTACAATACAGCAGGGAAGACGCCGTGGCTTCCTTATCAGCTTTTTCTGTACATAAACACACTTTCCTTTGCACTGATGTACTTTGGAATTCAGGCTGGAGATAAATATTTTACCAATTCTACCTTTGCCACGCTTGGCCTAGGCAGGTCTGGTTTGTGTCTGAGAAAGGTCTTGCCAGCCATTTATAAGTTCTTGATTGTGGCATGATGTTACTAACAAAAAAGGTATTGTCGGTACCAAGATAAGTTCAAAAGACCACAGTCATGTTTTTCCGAGATGAATCATGACTGCTTTTTTCCCTGACGAAATGGTTAGCTTCCATTACGGTTTTCTAAAATAAGTTGAAGTGGAACTACCTTCAGTTTTTAGAGAAATTTATACCGTGTATTTATGGGGATCTAAAACCAACCAAACCCATTGCTGTCTAGTCGAATTCCAACTCATAGTGACCCTATAGGTTACTAGAACAGACTGGAACCATAGGATTTCCAAAGCTGTAAAGCTTTACAGAAGCAGACTGCCAAGTCTTTCTCTTTGGAGCGACTGGTGGGTTTGAACCACCGATCTTTTGGTTAGCAGCCAAGCACTTAACCACTGTACCACCAGGGCTTCTTATGGAAGTATAAGCCTAGGCAATTGGATTTGCTGATTGATTTTCTAATTTCTTTTTAATTCTAGAAGAGAAAAAACTATGTTTGAATAACAACATTCTGGCAAGCCGAATATAGAATGTTTTATCCCAGCTCTCTTTTTAGAAGCATAAATATTTAACAACCACACTTCCAGGAGCATCCGGCCTTGCATTATGGGTGCTTATTTTCAAGGCGGTGATAAAGCCCACATAATCCCTTTGGTTTGCTGTGTGTCAGATACTGTGGTCACTGTACTCTGGGGTGCAGTGGTGAGCATGACAGACCCTGTCCCTGCCCTTGATCTTTCCATATGTCTATCCTGGTGGCCTTTCAACTTTTTTGATCTTATACCTCTCAGAATTAAAAATGTCCATCGAGCCTGCATCCTCCTGTATTTATTTAAATTACATCCATACATATATACGGTTTACTGTGGTTCAACTGAAAAGAGCCGGAATGAAAGTCCTCAAGAGAAAAGTAATAAAAGTTTTCCAAGTTTTGGCATGTGGAGCTATCCTCCATGGAATCAATAAAAGAGTCATTGCAAAATACACTGTGCTTCTTAATGCCTAAACAGATGCCAAAACCAAACCCATCACGGTCCACTCAACTCCCACTCATAGCAATCCTGTAGGACAGAGTAGGGCTGCCTCAGAGGGATTCCAGGGCTGTAAATCTTTATGGAAGCAGGCTGTCACATCTTTCTCCCCTGGAGTGTATGGGGGGTTCAAACAGCCGAACTTTTTATTAGCAGCTGAGCACTTAACCACTGCACCACCAGGGCTCCTTCCTAAACAGATAAGGAAGTAAATATTTAACTAGTACTTGGGGGTTATCTTATTTTTTTTTTTTTAAATAATAAGCAATGTAAATATTTTTTTCAAATAAATTCTGATAAGTCACTATTTAAACTTTTGACAAAAAATTTGACTTTAGTATTTTTTTGGTTGTTCTTAGTTTAAATTCTTATGTCTGAGAACTGGAATTATGAGTTGGAATACCCGGCTTCTCGGCAGGCTCTGACACCGATCGCATAACACTGGCTGGGGCCCTTTACTTCTCGGAATCTCGGATTTCTCTGTCTTGAAAAGTGTTTGAGGGACATTGGTGGTTCAGGGGTAGAATTCTTGCCTTCCGGGGGGACCTGGGTTCAATTCCCTGTCAGTGTGCCTCATGTGCAGCCCCTACCCGTCTGTCAGGGGGGCTTGCCTGGTGCTCTGATGCTGAACAGGTTTCAGCAGAGCTTCTAGACTAAGACTGACTAGGAAGAAAGGCCTGGTGAGCTACTTCCAAATATCAGCCAACAAAAACCACACAGATCTGCAACCAATCATGGGGATGGCACAGAACTGGGCAGTGTTTTGTTCCCCTGTGCATGAGGTCGCCATGAGTTGGGGTCAACTCAATGGCAGCTAGCAACGACTGTCCCCCAGGTATAAATAGTACCTGAGCCAGCTCAGTGCGGTAGCAACAGGAGGGATGGGCTACATGTATTGCCCAGTCCTTGGCTGGGAAGACATCTTTTTAGGGGGAATATAACCTGGAAAAAGAAAAATCAAATTACCAAACACTTTTTTTAAATGTATGATATTTTTGTCACTCTTGGAAAATTTCCTTTTGACTAGACTCAGAGGAAGAAGCTCTGAGAGAATAGCTCCCAACTCTTGGCAATCTGTTCCTGGAGTTTTCCTTTGGCCTCCTTCATTCTCTTGGCCAAAAGCTGGGCATATTCTGCAGCCTCCTCCTTATTTCCTTTAGTGCGCTGTTTCTTCAGAGCAATACACTGACCTTTGTGTTGCAGGACATGTGGAGTAACAAGATGCTGAATCTTGGGTGCTTTGGTCCTGGGTTTCTTGCCTTCTTTGTTCAGGGGTTTTCTCAAAACATATGGGTGGACATCATCTTTTTTAGAGAGACTGAAAATTTCGTGGATTCTGCTAGCTCTTTTGGGCCCAGATGACGAGACACAGTTGTATCAGCCAGTCTTGGAATATCCTTTTTCCATTTTTACAGCAGCCAAGTTGAGCTCAGATTAGCATCCACAACGCAACCTGGGCAGATTTGCACCTTCTTGCTCCAGCTGTCTTTGGTCTGTAACAGGAACACCCCTGCCTCCGTAGCAATGGGACGTGGTCATGGCTCAAGACACCTTGCTTCATGGAAAGCCTTGTTTGTGGTTCCCATCATTGGTTCAGACAACATAACCCTTCCGCTCATCACCCAGAGAGTCAGCAGCAACTTCTGTGGCCATCCACTTCCCATAAAAGGTACGAAGCCTGCGTTCATTGTCCACTTCAATGAGTTTCTGGAAGCCAGTGACTGGGAAGGAGACGTTCAGCTTCATGGGGATGCAGCTGATCGCCTATGGATTGCCACAAGAGAGAGCAAAGGCCTATTTTTGGAGTGTCATTATCAAATGTTCTCCTTGACTGTCAGCTTGGTTGTTATTTTTTAATCACATTAAGGCCAAGTAGATGTAGTCTGTAGTAACACCAAGTAAATTTAAGTTGGACAAAGGAAGAAATAATGAAAGCCAAGAGGCCTGTCTAATCCAGAAATTGTTTTTCTGGTCAAGAGTTGCCTGTATAAGAAGATCAAGAATTCTTTCGTTTTCTATGTAGTTGCAGCTTTTTTATTCAGACAGTCAAAATTCCAAGATTTCTGTTCACACCTGAGTCTGCCTGCCATCTTGAATAGGCAAAGGGCTGTGTCTGCCATCTTCCGTGATATAGGAACTAACTCCCTGTCTTTAAGCTATCTCCTTATTTAGCTACGCTTCCTGTATCTGGCCAAGTTGAGGAAAATAAGAGACTGGGGTCGAAAGATTGGCTGAAACTGGCAAGAACTGGATCTAGCCTGCCTGACATGCGAGAACCATTGAGCTCCCGTCTTCTGGGTGACCCCGGAACTCTTCTCCCACCAGACGGAACCAAACTTCAGTGGCCCAAGATTGGGGGAAGGCTTTCAGAAGCCTGGGGTCAGAGCCTAAGATCTGGTTTGAGAGACCCCCGCCGCCCTTTATAGACTGAGCAACTGCAGAAAGGCCGGACTGCCCTCTGAATGCCTTTTTGGGCCAGACCAATCGGCAAGCTGGCCCCACCTCGAGGCGTTCCTGGAGACGCCGGACCCGATTTACTTCACCCATATAAACCCCTTGGGCTAGTATTCGGGGAGCCATCTTGGCGACGCAAGTCCCGGTGTGCTCCTTTCCTTGGCCAACCAAATAAAATCTTCTTTCTCTTTCACTCATTTCGCGTCTCTATGGCTGCAGCGAGCAGGCCTGGAACAGCCCGGTTACATACCTGTTGAAGGAGTGTTTCCTGAACTTCTTCCTATTTACTAAGAGACGCATGTGTTTCTGCCTGATGTGCAAAGCCTTGCGGTGCCAGGCACCGAACGCCCTCGGTGAACTCTTGTTGAATGAACTACTGTAATTTAGGTTCTGGATAACTTTGATGAGGCTCAGTCTTTATATCTCCAGGCTTTATGGTCCCTGTATAGTTAATTAAGGAGCCCTGGTGGTGCAGTGCTCGGCTGCTAACTGAAAGGTTGGCAGTTCGAACCCACCAGCTGCTCCTGAAGAAAGATGTGGCAGCCAGCTTATGTAAAGATTATAGCCTTGGAAACCCTATGGGGCAGTTCTACCCTGTCCTATAAGGGTACTATGAGTTGGAATCGATTGGACAGCAATGGGTATAGTTAATTACATGAATCTAAGAATAACTTTTGAGGGTCAGAAATCTTTGTAAGGTACTGCCATGGATTAAATTGTGTCCCCTCAGAATATGTGTCAACTTGGCTAGGTCATGATTCCCAGTATTGTGTGATTGTCCACCATTTTGTCATGTGATGTGGTTTTCTTATGTGTTGTTAAATTCTATCTCTATGATGTTAATGAGGCTGGATTAGAGGCAGTTACGTTAATGAGACTGGATTAGAGGCAGTTACGTTAATGAGGCAGAACTCAATCTACAAGATTAGGTTGTGTTTTAAGCCAATCTCTTGAGATAGAAAATTGTGAAGAGAGCAGATAGACATGGGTGACCTCATACCACCAAGAAACAAGAGCCACGAGAATAGCGCATCCTTTGGACCTGGGGTCCCCACGCGGAGAAGCTTCTGGACCTGGGAAGATTGATGACATGGACCTTGCCCCAGAGCTGACGGTGAGAGAAAGCCTTTCCCTGGAGCTGGCACCCTGGATTTGGACTTCTAGACTGCTAGACTGTGAGAAAATAAACTTCTGTTTGTTAAAGCCATCCACTTGTTGTATTTCTGTTATAGCAGCACTAGATAACTAGGGAAAACCCTGGTGTCACAATGGTTAAGAGTTTGTCTCCTTACCAAAAAGGTCGGCAGTTCGAATCCACCAGGTGCTCCCTGGAAACCCTATGGGGAGGTTCTACTCTGTCCTATAGGGTCACTATGAGTCGGAATCGACTCGACGGCAATAGGTATGGGCAGGCAACTAAGGCATGTACAATCTGTCCTTACTTGTTTTTACACTGAATAAAATGCCTATCAATACAGCAGCTGTTTCTTGGTTGAAAACAAGCAGCTTTCAAGTCCAGTCTCCTTCTCAAGGCCAAATTAAACTGAAAACAACTGTTAGTGGAGAAACCATAAAACATTATCATGTTCTCTGTACCTATTACATTTTGCTGATAAGAGAGAACAGATAAAGCCCAGACATTCTCAGCAGTTTCTTGTATTTGAAAACATCACCTTATCTGTGAGTCCAAAGGTGTTGCAACATATTTTGATGTTACACTTAGGTCTTGGGTGTCATGTTCCCCTTCCTGAGCTCAGGAGCACCTTGTCCACGGCCTACCCCAGGCATAGCCAAGGATGCCTGTGCTCTGTAAGAGTTCCTAGAGCTGGGGCTGGTCCCACATACCTGCTCAGGCTTGTTGAGCAGAACCATGGAGAAATGGTTCTTCTCTGAGCACATGGGCAGAACGACCCAACTTCCAGGAAGTTAATTATGTTGTATTCAATGCTGTGGAGGGACATCAAGGACATAAGGGGCAAAGTTCTGCTCTCAGTGAGTTCCAGAGAGGGTGTGGCCATAGCAATCTGAGCAAATGACCTTGGTGGAGGGGAGGATTGAGCCAAGGACGGAATCTCTTTTGGTGGCTTGCTCTGCTCAACTGGAGACATTGGCTTTGACTGTTCACAGCTCTGCCTCAGTACCCACGCCATTTCCCTGGGCCTCACAGATAGCTTTGACTTTACTTTCTGCTCAGCTAAGACCTTCCTAAGCTGGTTATGGGTGTTGGGTGTCTTCTATTCGCCCTCACCTCCCCACCCCCTATTTAGTCTCCACCCTTCCCTACTCTGTTCTTTGTCCCAGGTGGCTGAGCTGCAGGCTCCCTAGGCCTCTGGCTTTCTAACAGGTTATGTCCATAGGAAGCCCTGGCATGAGATGAGGAATAGAGGACAGTGGGGTCAGGCTGCTTATCCCTGTGGGGTTGCTGATGGCCCGGGCTCGTGCAGGTGGCCTTCCTACACACTTTTTTCTCTCTGGGTTCTGGTAACTGCTCCCATTTCTAGAGCTTTTAGGCCAAGGCTGGTAACGGTACTCCCCAGCGTACCAGGCCCAGACCATTTCTTCCCTTTGGTTTGCCTACACCTTGCCCATATTTAAGTAATTCCTTTCACAAATTCTTCTCAAATTTCCAAATTGGAATGTGCCATCTTCCACCCCTGGGACTCTGACTGATTCACTAACAGAAAATGGTGCTGAAACACAGTCCTGTTGCTTGCAGCTGTCAGTGTGTGGCCTCGAGAAGGGTGTGGGGCCCATAGGACTGGGTTGCCCCTCACTTGTTGTGTATCTTCCCCACCCCCACCCCCAGTCGCTTCCCTCCTGGGTTCTGTTTCCCAACATAGAAAATACATGCTGTAGACTAAACGACGTCCAAGTTCCTTCCAGTTCTAACTTTGTTTTGCTGTTAGTTGCAGTTCATCCAATCGATTCTGATTCATGATGACCCATGTGTGCAGAGTAGAACTACTCCATAGGGTTTTCAAGCCTGTGACCTTCCCATAGCAGATCACCAGGCATTTCTTAAGGCATCTCTGATCAGGTTCGAACCACCAGTCTTTCAGCTAGTAGTGCAGTGCTTAACCGTCTACACGAGCCGGGGACTCCTGATTCTGAAATTAGGTTGTCACAGAATATCCGCTTGAATTCTGAGTTTTATAACAGGTTTTGGGGGGCACCCAGGAGAACTTGTACTCCATCTGTCTTGCTAACAGCCGTCTAAGGGCAGTCGAGAAGAGGTGTATAGTGTATTTTTCGGGCTGCAGTGATGACTTCTGGAGGTGGACTCAAGAGCACAGTCCAGCGACGCTCACCTCAGGTTCAAGGGGACGGGTCCCGCAGCTGAGTCTGGTGCAGAGCAGGTGCAGGTGCCCATGTACGGCCCTGCGAGGCAAGGCGGGAAGCGCAGGCCTGGGCTGGGGGTCGCGCCCGCGTGCAGCCTCACACCCCCGGCCTCTGCCTCTCTGGGCCAAGGGCAGCATCGCCCACGGGGCGCGAGCGCGGCTCGAACCCGGGACGGGGGGCAGGCCCGAGGCGCGGGGCGGAGGGGCGGGCCTGGGCGGGGCGGTGGGCGAGGCGGGGCCCGGGGCGAAGGGCCCCTGGCTCTCCGCCTCCAGCCAATGGGCGGTGAGGGCGTCCGGGGGCGGGGCGAAGGCCGCGTCTTAAGGGCCCGCGACGCGCGCCGCCGCACTGCCGCTTAGTGGATGCCGGTTGTCTCGCCTGGGAGACGGGCGCCGTCAGGTATCCGCGCGGGCTCCGCGCTCCCGGGCGCTCTGGCCGGGCCGGGGGCGGGCTGCGGCGGGGGCAGGCGGGCGGGCCGTGCTGCGCGGGGAGAGGGCCGGCGCGGGCTGGGCCTCGGGGGCGGGCTCGGCCTCCCCGGCCCGGCTCCGCCGCCGGCAGCTCGCATCGCGGGGCCTGGACCGCCGGCGAGGGCGAGCCCGGGCAGGCGCGAGCATCCCGGCCGGCCTGCCAGGCCCGGGGAGCGGGCATCGTGCGCCGGGGGCCCCGGCATCCCCGGCGGCGGCGGCGTGGACGGGAGGAGGAGAGGCTGTGGATGTGGCACCTCCGCGTGCCAGGCCGGGTGGAGCCGGACCGCCTCTCGGCTCGCGGCCCCGGGGGCCGGGCCTCCGTGCTCTCACGCCCGGCCCTCCCCGAGCCCACGCCGCGGGGCTCAGCGGGCACCGCGCTCCCTGGGGTCGGCGAGGGGGCGCCCTGGATCCCGGGGGGCGGCACGGCGAACCGCCTTTGCTCTGGGGCGGGGGGCGCTGATGGATGCTCCTGGGAAGGGGCCCGGAGCCCTCCCCTAAACCTGCCCAGCCCCCCTCTTCTCCAGCCTCTCTCTCCCCTCCCCCGTCTGTCTTTTTCCAAAGAAAGCGTTACGGAAGTAGAGCTGCACTTGACTGTAACTTGCAGGGGGATTAGATGGGGTTAGCGGTTGGGGCCATCAGGTTTTACAGGAAGGCGTCCTTGATCCTGAGAATCCCTTTGCGATGCTCGGTCAGTTCTGGTGGAATTTAGTGGAAGACATGTTCTCAGTGACGCCCCGACCTCCTCCCTTTGTTACTGATAATGTATGTCTTACCTTCTTGGCGTTCGGTTCTGGTGACCAGATGCACCTCTTTGATCACTGGGATGATAAATTGAGAAGGGCGAAAAGAGGTGGGACCTTGGAATGAAGTGCTTTACCCTGCGGGAGTATAGTAAAGTGTTAACCTCTCATTTATCAATTCTGAATCTTTCTTCAGAATTGTAAGGGTTTCTGTAGGTCAATCTTGTTCTCTCAGCCTGAACCTGGAACAGGTCTCTAGATTGGTAATCCAAATTCTCTCCCTTACTTATTCGAAATAAACAATAAACTCTTTTTTAGTAGAATATCCTGGTTCCATCTTCAGAGAATCTAGTTCCTGATTATGAAAAAGATGCAGAATCTTTTAATAAAACCTAGATTTAAACTGAAAATAAAAGTTTCTTTATTGTTTTGGATTTAAAAATTTTCATTTAGTAAGAGTGTTTAAAGATGAGTTTTGCATCCTCTCCCTCTAAAAATGAAAGTAAACTGATATAACTTTAAATACTAAAAAAAAAATCTTTTAGAGGATATTTTCACCCAGAGGCTGTCTTATAAATTACCCTCCCTCCCCCTAATCCGTTGCCATTGAGTCCATTCTGACTCATAGCGACCCTGTAGGACAGAGTAGAACTGCCTCATAGGGTTTCCAAGGAGCCGCTGGTGGGTTCGAACTGCTGACCTTTTGATTACAGTTATTTGCATATTTTATGCTTTTTGCTGAATTCTTGAGGATGAGTCAAAGCTCATGCATTTTAAAACAGTGACGAATGAACCAAAGATTGGAGGTGTGTGTTGGGTGCAGTCGGGTTGAACCAGTCCTTTTTCAGTAGTAAGGCATGTAGTGTGTACCAGTAATGCACTTCAGTTGAATTTTAGCCCAAATCCTGATTATGTAAAAAAAAAAAACTTTGTTGGCAGAACTTTTTAAAAAAGGCCCGTATTTGTGAATGGTTACCACCAGTAAAGTAAATATTTGGCTAGTATAGTTAAACCAGATTTATTTGAGTAAGTAATTCAGTTGACTTTTTGAAGACTTTGTGTTGATTATTCTTTTAGAGTGTTTTAAGGAAATAATAAAATTAAAAAAAAAATGAAAAAACAAAACCGATACCCATTGCCATTGAGTCCATTCTGGCTCATAGTGACCCTAAAAGACAGAGTAGAACCGCCCCATAGGGTTTCTAAGGAGTGCCTGGTGGATTCGAACTGCCGACCTTTTGGTTAGCAGCTGTTGCTCTTAAACACTGCACCACCATAGTTTCCAAGGAAATAATAGTATAGACTAAATTAACTCTTCAAAAAGTAGCCTTTTATGGAATTCTTTTATAAGGATGTTCCAGTGTAGAGAGGATGGGTTGGCTAGAGAGGGGGTCAGTAGTAGCAGGCTGAAGAACGACTGTATAAAAATTATGGGGATTACTTAAAGCATTCACTGTGGAACTTTTTGCTTGTCAAAAGCAATTTGTTTCCAGGGCCTGAGTGTGGCCCTGACAGCAGTCGCACTGGTACACGTTATCTTGGCTCTTGAAGGCCATTCAATGTAATGAGGTCTGGGAGAATGTTAGACTCTGCTTGGTCAGGGATAAAAGATGTAATCTCTTCAGTGATAGTCTTGCTTACTTCCAGCTGCTACCTTTGCTCCTTCAGGAGTCCTAAGTGTATCTACTTAGGAATGACCTCATTCGTTTGGCAAGCAAGGAATGCCAGTGAAATGCCAAAACCCGGGGCTAAGTTCTGGGGCTGCGAAGTGAATTTTAAGACACGGTTACTGTCCTTGTAAGGGGCTTATAGTCTGGGGGGGGACAGGCATGTAAACAAGTGTCCTGAGGTGTTAGAACTTGTGACAGAAGTCTTTATAAGACTGGAGTCTTCAAGACAGTCTCACGTGGTAAATTCTCTAGGGGAGGGTGAAAAAGGCCAATGCATATGGTACACATGCTTAGAAAATGACAGAAAGTTAGTGGTTATCTCTGAGGTGTGGAATTGCAAGTAATTTTCTTGTCTGTTTTTTCGTTTTTTTAAATCAACAGAAAATTTTATTTATTTTTTAAGGACGAAAAACCCAGTTTAAAAAAGCAACCATAGAACTGATGATTTTTGTACTGCAGAAATGAGCTAGTGGGTTTAAGGGAGGAAAGGAACCAATTGATTGAGTGGCCATTTTGTGCTCAGTTTGGCGCTTTAAGATGGACTCATTTAAACCTCAGTAATGCTTTTGAAAAGAGCCCTGGTGATGCAGTGGTTAAATCTCTTGGCTGCCAACCAAAAGGTCGGCGGTTCAAACCTACCAGCCACTCCTCAGGAGAAAGATGTGGCAGTCTGCTTCGGTAAAGATGACAGCCTTGGAAACCCTATGGGGCAGTTCTACTCTGTCAAAAAGATTGACAAAATGAGCCAAAGCTGCTCCCAGGTGCCACAGCCAGAATTTAAATCCTGCACTTTCTGACTCCAGAGCCAGGCTCGGACTTGTCACTCTGTAATTCTGGTTTTCCAAGCCTTTTTGGAAGAGGAAAATAGTGAGGTTGGCTTTTTTTTTTTTTAATTGTGCTTCAGTGAAAGTTTAAAATTTAAGTTAGTTTCTCATACAAAACGTTATACACACAATGTTATGTGACCCTAGGTGCCCTCCCTATAATGTGACAGCACACTCCTCTCCACCCTGTATTCCCTGTGTCCATTCAGCCAGCTCCTGTCCCCCTCTGCCTTCTCATCTCACATGTGTCTACCTGAGCTAAGAAGCACTCTCCTCACCACTATCATTTTTTGTCTTACAGTCCAGTCTAATCTTTGTCTGAAGAGATGGCTTCGGGAATGGTTTTAGTTTTGGGTTAAGAGAGAGTCCGGGAGCCATGACCTCTGGGGTCCCTCAGTCTCAGTCAGACGAGGTTGGCTATTTTTAAAGCCCTCCTTAACTCTGTTCTAATATTTCTTGTAGAGTGCCAGGCGCAGTAACTTGAACACAGAAGGTCCTTTGATAAAAATGTGCTTACAGAGTCCTGTATGCCGTGATCCGCCCAAATGCCAGGCCTTTCCCAGTTGACCTAAATATTCAATTCGTCTTTAGACAGCCTTACTGTAGTATTAACACTGTTTTGAATGTTTACGATTTTGTCAGTTAGTTGCAGTTATTCTTCAATAAAACTGCCTGAACTCGGCAGATAAGTGGTGTTTTTTGTGTTCAGAATTAGCTGAGCACATAATTTCCTAGTATGAGAATGTGAAATTTAGATACAGTAATCTCAAAGATCCCTTTTACTTGCAATGTTGTATCAACCCGTTAACTCACTAAAAAGATGCCATTTAGAGGGTTTATGGTATATTTTTTTCAATACCCCAATTTTTTGGTGCCTCTCTTCCTGGTTCTAGTGGAGGCACAAAGCTATAGATCGTGATAGGAAAATCGCCATGGAGGGTAGTTTTTCCTTTAGGATTTGACACCGCCCACTAGAAACAGCCGAGCTTTTGGACTTAATTCTCATGATTCAGGCTATACTTTTTAGGGGTGATGGCTTCCACCTTTCTTTTAACCACTCTCTGTTTTCTCAAAGCTTGTTAAATTCTTCCTTTTCCTCTTGGCAGTGTGTCTCTTGCCTACGCTTTCTCCTCTTTGTCTAAACATGACAACCCAGGCAGACATCCAGTTTCATTTTTAGTATCTTTTTTTCCTGATTATAAATGTCATTCATGGTTATTGTGGAAAATGTAGGAAGTGTAGGAAAATAGAAAGATAACCAGAGTGAACATCTCTGTGCCTGTCCTCGTGGTTTTTCTCTTGATCATGGATGGACTTTTGCATAGTTGATCATTCTGTTGATTCGATTTTATTTTCTTCCCCTAAATATATCGTAAAACATCTCTCCATGTCATTAAAAACTCAAATTATTCTAAATGGCCACACATTATTATGCATATGACTATGTCCACCAGAGGGGCCCTGGTGGCACAGTGGTTAACACTCAGCTGCTATCTGAAAGGTTGACGATTCAAGCCCACCAGCCATTCCCACGGGAGGAAGACATGGCAGTCTGCTTCCACAAGGGTTACAGCCTGGGAAACCCAGTGGGGCAGTTGTACTGTATCCTATAGGGTTGCTATGAGTCGGGATCGACTCGATGGCAATGAATTAATTTGGTTTGGTATGTCAACCGTTGTAAAATCGTTGACCATCTTTTATGCATGAGTGTTTCTCTACATCCCTGAGTCTTGAGAGTGAAATTACTGGTCTAAGAGTATAAACATTTCTAAGGCTTTTATTATGGCTACATTTCTGTTCAGAAAGTTGTTTCAATTTAGAGTACCATTAAGTAAGTCTGTGCAACACATCGCTGTGCCTTATTGCTAATCTGATAGGTAAAATCAATGTCTTGTTGTTATATTAGTTTTTTAGTTGGTCAGACAGAGCATTAGTTCTTGCTGAGTAGAATATAAAGAGCCCAAGAAATGAAGGTGAAAATCAGTGTTTTAAACTTAGCAGTAGTATTTTGGGGAAGTTTTGTTTAGTCCCCAAACCAACACCCAGTGCCGTCCAGCTGATCCCAACTCATAGTTTAGTAGAGTTAGATATATTTGCATTTTTGCTGGCAGCCATCTCTAGCCTATTGAATCTTCTCTAACTTTTCTTGTTGTTACATACCTCTGTGAGATAAATCTGGTGAAAAGCGTGGACTGTCTCCTTAGAAAAATGCGCTTACACGTGTAATTCTGCTTTTTATTTCAGGAGCTGTGGGGCCTTCTGAAGCCCGTCCCTGGACCTCAGGCTAAAAATCCTTATTCCAGTCTGAACCGTGGGAAGAAAGGCTAGTGGGTGAGTCTTTGGCAAACTGGAGTTCTGAATTTTGTTTAGTAACTGGGCATTCCTGAACATACTGGATTTACCAGGTTGTATCAAGCTGAAGGGGAAGTAGGCCAAGTGCCAAGCATATTTTTTTAAATTTGGCCGCTCAAATCAAGCTTGTGAGAAAAGGCCTGGGTTGTTGTTGATGGCGTTCTTTCAAAACATGAGTTGTCTTTTTAAAAATAAGTATTGACAGTAATACTAAGTATGGTTAGTTTTTGGCAGTTTTCTACCAATCTTGAATTTATCTTTAAAAAACATTTCTCCCCGGCCCCCCAGACATGATTACTATGCGTGTTCCCTAATTCTTTTTTATTCTTTGTTTCTTCCATAGCTCAGTCTATATTTGATGGCTTATCATGATAAATAGTAGGTGGTAAAATAGGATACAAAACAGGGCTTGAGGCACTGGGGTGGAGGCTAGTGATAGGGCGGGTGGTGGTTGGGAGAGAGAAGCCTGGCCTCTGAGATATGTCATTATATGTGAGTAAATGCCAGTTTGTCAAGATGCTCAGATGATGATCTTTATTGCCAAAACTCGTGCAGATAACTTAATGTAGTTTGATCTTCTCGAGTTCCTAATTAACCTTTTCTCTTCACAGAGTTCCTTTTATGGGATAAGTTTTACAGAAACACAACTGTCTTAGAATAGATTGTTTCTTTTAACAATTTCCGGTTTTGATCTTTTGTGCTTTTTCTGTTGGTCTGATCACACTTGTATAAATATTCTTCAAAGGCTATTAAAACTGGCAAAACATTTTTTTCTATTGTTTTTGTCCTTCATCTTTTTTATGTTAATTTTGACCTATAGATATTTTAGATATTTGTGGCTAAATATCAGATTTTAGCTTTTGTAGTTTGTGTTTTTGGTGTTACACTTAATAAGCCTTTCCCACCCTCAATAAGTCACTCCCTCCAAACACCTGTTCTTTTCCCCTTTATGATGGTCCCTGTTATTTCGTGAGGGGCAATGGTGGTTCAGTGGTAGAATTCTCACCTTCCATGCAGGAGACATGAGTTTGAACCGCAGCTTGCATGTTGCTATGATGCTGAACAGGTTTCAGCAGAGCTTCTAGACTAAGACTAGGGAGAAAGGCCTGGTGATCTACTGCCGAAAAATCAGCCAGTGAACACCCATGGATCACAACATCTGATTCCGTTGTGCTTGAGGGCTGACTTGATAGTTACCTTTGTAGAAACCAAATTCTTCCTTCATGCCTTCACACCCTACATACAAGGACAGAGCTGATATGAAAATAGTTCTGAAGCCCACTGGTCTCCTACTCCCATGACATTCCCCCGGTGCCCTGCCCTGGCGTCTGCCCTGCAGTCTTAACCATCTGATAGTGTCATGGCTCTGCGTTAATACCTTTGTGAATGATTCTCCAGGCTACAAGATCAGGCACCAGCACTTCAGCCCCTCTTCTGTACAGCCTTGCCTAATGCCCCTAGAATGAGTCCCTTTGTCATTGATGTTCTCTTAGCACTGCTGACTTAAAAAAAAAAGTGTCTGTGTGTGTCTATTTATAATAAAACTGTCAAGTGGTACAGAAGGGTGTAAGTGAGAAGTACAAGACCCTGACCGCCCGTCCACTTTTTTTCTTACGTATTCTCTTTGGCTTCTTCCAATCCTTGGCACTTTGCACACATTCCCATTGTAGCACTTGTTAGGTTTTATTGTAAATAGTTAGATATTTGCTCTCCTGATTGGCTTCCAAGCTTTCCAAAGGCAAGGGCCAGGTCTTAGTTTTCTCTTATTTTCCTAATCCTTTGCTGGACATGTGACAGGTGCTCAACAAATATTTAATAAGCCAATATACATGAACTCTGGAAAGAATGTCGCTCAGGATGACTTCTCTCTTCTTTGGACAGATCTGTAGCATTCCTACTTGACGGACAGGATGCTTTCCAAACTCGCACGTTTGCAGACTGTCGCTCTGCTTCACCGGGGAGTTCATTCTTCAGTGGCTTGTGCTGTATCTGTTGCGACTAAAAAAACGGTCCAAGGCCCTCCATCCTCCGACTATATTTTTGAACGGGAATCTAAGTATGGCGCACACAACTACCACCCCTTGCCTGTGGCCCTGGAGAAGGGAAAAGGTACATTTCAGGTCAACCTAGGTTTTTTATATTTTTATTTTGTAGCTTGAAATCTTTTTTAAAAAATTAGTTGCTTTTATTTTTTTTCCATATACATTTTTCTAGATGCATTTAACTTCTGTATTGTAGATACATTAATACGATGTTTGTTGAGCATCTCATGTTGCTGTGTTAGGTACTGTGGGGCATACCGAGGTGAGCCCACTGGGTCTTGGCCATGATGGATCTTACCAGTAGGGAATAGAAGATACATACGTGAAGTACTGCCGTATTGCTATCATTTTTTTCTCTCTTTATTTTGGCATAATTTTAGACTTAAAGAAAGAAAAGTTGCAACAGTAGTACATAAACCTTACACCAGAAATATCCCCTGAAGTCTTCTTAAAACCAAGTAGTAGTTTAGCTTTACTAGTAAAGAATGTCTGCCTTGAGCATTGTGCTCTTTTAAGAACTATCAGTGTGGGATCAAATTGACAACAGCAACTCAAAAGATTAAAAAGCAGCCTCAGGGGCTGGTGAGTTTCTGTTAATGGGGAAGGAACAACTTGGGAAACGAGGATGAGAATGGTTGCACAAGTTGAAGTATGTAATCAGTGTCATCGAGTTGAAGTGGTAGAAACTGCTGAATTGGGGTATGTTCTGTTGTGTATATTCTCGGCAACAATAGCAACAACAAAAAATGAACAAAAATTCTAGGGAAGCGTGGGCTAAAAGAGCTTGGGTTTAGGTTCAGCCTTGCCAGTTACTAGCTGAATAAGCTTTTAGACAGTCTTTTTGTCAAATGTTATTTGACCTACAAAATGCATAGTGAAAGAGAGAGTACTTGACTGCTACCGGGGCCAAGTGAAATCACATACACAATATTCTTTTCAATTGCAAACCTCTGTGTTTCTTCCTGGTTGTTAATATTAGTGTTATTAATAGATTATTATAAGGCAAAGGAACATAACTGAAAAACAAAACAATAGTACAAAGAATTTTCTTTCCCCTCACCAGATTTCCCAAATGCTAAAGTTTTACCATTTTTGTTCTAGTGTCTCCTCTCTCTCCACACACACCCACGCACACATACATGCACCTTCACGTGCGTACCTATACACGCGTGCACACATGCGTGCGCACACACACACACCCCACCTGCACGCATATATATTTTTCTGAACTGTTTGAGAGTAACTTGCAGACATGACTCTTTTCCCCAAAATACTCAGTATGTGTTTCCTGAAAAACCAGGACTTTCTCTTACATAAAAAAGAAAAATAGCCTCATGTAATTGTCCGAATCAGGAAATTAACCTTGCTGCATCACTGTTAGTTAATCTGCGGACCTTACTCAGGTTCAGCAGTTGTCCTTTGCAGCAAAAGGAGCTTTGGCATCCACTAACGATTCTGCCTACCGTGTTACCTTGATGATTGCCAAATGGTGATTTAATCCAGATTTTGATATAACAGCCTCGAAACCAGAATTTATTACCTACCGTCGGGCCAGAAGAAGGAAGTATAAGGCACTTTAGTCATCCGCCTGTGTTTTATTTGGAGTCAGTACTGTGATACAGATAGGTCTCTGCTGAGCAAAGGAAAATCTAGATTTATATGTTGCACATTTGGAAACGATTTGATTTACAAAAATAGTCTTCCTGTACGGTAGCAGAGTGTGACTGCCTGGGCTCCAGTCCTGTTTCCCGTGTGCTAACTTGGCCTGGTTCTGCAGTCTGGGCCTCTGTGTCCTTATCTCTGTACAGCGGATGGGCCCTGGTGGCACAGTGGTTGAGAGCCCAGCTGCTCACCAAAAGGCCAGCAGTTCCGATCCACCGGGTGCTCCTTGGAAACCCTACGGGGCGGTTCGACTCTGCCCTATAGCTCTGCTATGTGTTGGAGTTGACTTGACGGCAGTGAGTGTGGGTTTTTTTTTTGGTACAGATGATGGCAACAGACTCTCATGAGGGCATTTTTGATGAGCTAAGTGTGCAAGCACCTAACACAGTGCTTGTAGGTGCTACATGGTGTGTGTTTGGGGTTAGCTCCCAATCCCTCTTACCATCTGTAGACAACTTTTCATGGTTTTATCTGTTCTGTGTAACTTCTCTACCTTTATATTCCAATTTTGGCTGTTGAGTGTTAGAATTAGGTAAAGGTTTCACTGTCGAGTTTTCTTTTTCATGTTATGCTTATTAAATGTATACTTTGAAGCTTGCCAGATGAAATATATATAATTCCTTGTGAAGTCTGTCGTACTTGAGCAAAAAACAATCCTTAACCACAATTGTGTATTAAACGGAGGTTTTGAGTCGGCATTCAGAGGGCTTGCTAGTAGGGCTCACTTTTAGACTTGACATAATCTGGTAGTTTTCTAAAATTCTTTTTTTCACATATACTTTAGGTATTTATGTATGGGATGTAGAAGGCAGAAAATATTTTGACTTCCTGAGCGCTTACAGTGCTGTCAACCAAGGACATTGTCACCCAAAGATTGTGGATGCTCTGAAAAGTCAGGCAGACAAACTGACCTTAACCTCTAGGGCTTTCTACAATAATGTACTTGGTGAATATGAAGAGTACATTACCAAGCTTTTCAACTACCACAAAGTTCTCCCTATGAATACAGGTAAAATAGTTTCTTCGTTTGTTGTGATGTAACCCAAAAAAATAATCTCATCTTCTGTTGATTTAAAACATTTTTTAAACCTGAATTTTTTTTCCCTCTTGATAGGAGTGGAGGCTGGAGAGACGGCCTGCAAACTTGCTCGTAAATGGGCTTATACGGTCAAGGGTATTCAGAAATACAAAGCAAAGATTGTTTTTGCAGGTATGTGAAATTAAACATTAATATTTAAGCATATAATATCATTTATGGTTTTAAGTTACTGATGAAATAGCTCTAATGTGTTTGCCTCATCCATGGTACTTTATTTGCTGAACATTTCATTAAAAATTAATGAAGGACTGCCTCATCTTGGATTATTTCCAAGGTATTTCTTCACATATGGAAATTTTCTCTCCTAAATAGCTCCCTGTGCTTCCTTGCCTAAAATGAGTGACTGTATGGTTTAAATTCTCACTATCTACTTACCTCATTTTTTCCATAGCAGTTTTCCAATTAATTAGATGGCCTTCTTAGTGGAAGACTTCTGTTAGGCTGTTGGGTAGGGTTATGTTAGAGTTGGCTGTGTCCTGGGTATGATATAAACTTTGAATTTTAATATTTGAGGTCTTCTTTTTTTTTCTTTTAGTTTTCATTGTGCTTTAAGTGAGAGTTTACAAATCAAGTCAGTCTCACACAAAAACTTACATATACCTTGCTGCATACACCCAGTTGCTCTCCCCCTAGTGAGACAGCCCTATCCCTCCCTCCACTCTCTCTTTTTGTGTCCATTTCACCAGCTTCTAACCCCCTCCACCCTCTCATCTCCCCTCCAGGCAGTAGATGCCAACATATTCATTTGAGGTATTCTTAGAAGCTGTTGGGACGAGGAGGGCTGGAGTTTTCCTCTTTACAGATTTAGGAATGTTTGAGGAGACTAACTTGACTACTGGTTGGGGAGAATAGCACTGAATTGAGGTGATGTAATCAGACTTCTAGAACTTGTCTTAGTTATTTAGTGCTGCTATATTTTTTTTATAACACTATGAGTCAGAATTGACTCGATGGCACTGGGTTTTTTTAATAATAGAAATACCACAAGTGGATGGTTTTAACAAACAGAAATTTATTCTCTAGCAGTCTAGTAGGCTAGAAGTCAGAATTCAGGGCTCCAGCAACTTGGGAAGGCTTTCTTTCTCTGTTGGCTCTGCAGGAAGGTTATTGTCATCAATCTTCCCTTGGTTTAGGAGCTTCTCTGCACAGGGACCCTGGGTCCAAAGGACGTGCTCTGCTTCTAGCACTGCTTTCTTAGTGGTATGATGTCCCCCGTCTCTCTGCCCACTTCTCTGTTTTATATCTCAAATGAGATTGATTTAAGACACAACCTAATCTTGTAGATTGAGTCCTGCCTCATTAACATAAGTGCCTATAATCCCACCTCATTAACATCATAGAGGTAGGATTTACAACACAGAAAAAAAATCACATCAGGTGACAAAATGGTGGACAGTCACAGAAAGCTGGGAATCATGGCCTAGTCAAGCTGACAGATACTGTCTGGGGGATACAGTTCAATCCATGACATTCCACCCTTTAGCCCTCCAAACTTCATATGATTGCCACATGTTTAACACATTCACCCCATCATACCATACCAAAATTCTTAAATCAACTCCAAGTCCAAAATCCAGAAATTCCTCTTCATCTCTGAAATCTAGAATTAAGTTATCTGCTTCCAAAGTACAGTGGTGGAACAGGCACAAGCTAGACATTTCTTCCACAAACGGGAGAAATTGGAGGGAAAGAGGGCACCGAGCAAGTCAGCAGAATATACTACATTAGCTGTCAAGGCTTGAAAATAATCCTCTGTTCTCTGAGACCATTTAGGGAATGGCCCTGCCCTCCAGGCTCTGGGTGTTGGCCACAGTCTCTGGATTCTGGGTGGAGGTCTCTTGATCATGGGCTTCAGTTCCACCTTCCAGGCCCACTGGGACAGCAACTCTGCTCCCTTGGCTTTAGGTGGCCCCTTTCTCCTAGTCCATCTGAGTGGTGACTCTACTTTTTGAGACCCCAGAGGTTATGGCTCTACCCTTTGAGACTGAGGCAGCTCTGCTTCCTGATTCCTTGGTCTCTTGGCTTCTCTAGCCTCTTGGGCTGGCTCAGTGTCTGTCCTGCTTGGGTAAGTGTTCCAAAGCTCCTAGCTCCACTGAGAAGTGTCTTGGAGGCACCCTACTTCACCAGTAAACTTTGGCCAGAAGGCACTCAGCACTCTTGCTTTGTGGGTTGGTAAGCCTAGCTTCACTGATAGGTGCCCAGAGGCACCCCACTCTGCCACGAAGCCTCCTAGGCAAAAGAACTTAGCTTGGCTTGGCTCCAGCACTGTTTCTTGCTGGTCTCCTGGTTCTGCTGTTGCTGTTTCTCTACTGCTGCCATTTCTGTGCTGCTGCTTCTCGCTGTCTGTGCCGTCTCCAGTGTAACAGCTCTCCTCATTTCCTTCTGAGCTTTTACCAGAATTGTCTTTGATGTCCATAATTCCACCAACAGTCTCTTCAAGGCAATCTAGGCCTTTGCTGTTAGGCACTTTAAAACTCTTCCAGCCTCTGTCCATGCACAGTTTCAAAACCGCTTCCAATTTTTAGGTATCTGTTAGAGTAGCACCCCACTCTTGGTACCAAATTCTTAGTTACTGACTGTTGCTATAACAGAAATACCACAAGTGGATGGCTTTGACAAACAGAAGTTTGTTCTTTCACAGTCTAGGAGGCTAGAAGTCCAAATTCGGGGCGCCAACTCCTAGGGAAGGCTTTCTCCCTCCATTGGCTCTGGAGGAAGGTCCTTGTCATCAGTCTTCCCCTGGTCTAGGAGCTTCTCTGCACAGGGACCCCCAGCGCCCTATCCCCAGCGCTGCTTTCTTGGTGGTATGAAGTCCCCCGTCTCTCTGCTCATTTCTCTCTTTTATATCTCAAAAGGGATTGATTTAAGACACAACCTAATCTTGTAGATTGAGTCCTGCCACATTAACATAACTGCCTGTAATTCCACTTCATTAACATCGTAGAGGTAGGATTTACAACACGTAGGAAAACACATCAGGTGACAAAATGGTGGACAATCACACAATACAGGGAATCATGACCTAGCCAAGTTGACATATTTTTTTGGGAACACAATTCAATCCATGACAGGATCTTTATAATGATACTCAAATGATAGGGTTTGACTTTTTTTTAAAGCTTAGATTTTAATTTTTAAAATACAAAGCATGTATAGATTTGTCACTGCACGTGGTCAAAATTCATTTTTCTAATAATTAAAATCCTTAAATATTTTGCTTTATGAACACACACAGTTAAATTATAAACACCATAATGTAATAGAAGAGTCCCTAGGTGGGGCAGTTAATGCTCTCTCTGCTAACTGGAAGATTGGCAGTTGGAGTCCATCCAGAGGTACCTTGGAAGAAGGGCCTGGTGATCTGTAAAAACAGCCACTGAAAACCATATGGAGCACAGTTCTACTCCGACACACATGGGGTCACCATGACTCGGGATCAATTCAACAGCAACTGGTTTGGGTTTTGGTTTTAACGTCATAGAATTCAGAATTCAACTGATGGCCAGCAATAACTGGTCTCTGGGGGTGACATATTAGTGTTTCCAAAGAAGAAATCTTTGCACAACTCAGTGCTGCCATTTAAAAATTTTGTGCTTTAGTTGTAGGACAGTGTAACTCTCTTACAAGCAAAAATGGTATTTTTGGTGATTTTCATCGTACAGACTGTATCCATTCTCTTTAATATTAGCAAAGCATGCAGGGATGTTTTCACCTGGGTATCAAAAGAAGCTGGTGAGTCAGTAGGGTGGAGAGACAGAGGAAGACCGTTCCCAACTTACAGTCCCTTATACCTGCGGGGTAAGCTATGGAGGATGAGATTCCTCAGGCTAAAGAGGACTGGGGCTGTGGCCCAGTTGGTGCATTCTTACCCAACCCTGATCAAAATCAATATGCTGTGATTTGTGGATAAGTAGGGTGGGGACTAGTCAGAGGTGAGAGAGGCTTTGCAAGAGTAGTTTTTAGAGAAGCTGTGACGTCAGAAGGCAGCAATTCAGTCCTGGGTTCAGTGAGTTGCTGGTGGCCGAGTGGTGGGCAGGTAGGCCAACCCCCAACGCTCTCCGTGGTTTACTCCCGTCCTTGAATTTAACCCAGTCTGAAATGATCTTCATTTGTTTTATGGGTTTATGTTATTTTGTGTTTCATCCCTACCAGAATGTAAGCTCCTGGAGGGCAGGGCCCCTGGTGAATCTTGATCACCATTGTATGCTGATCTGGATCACCTAGCACCACACCTGTTCTATAGTAGCCACTCAGTCAGATGTATTAATGAAATAAATAATGGGTAAAAATGGTTCCTGAGCAAGGCAGGTGTCTGTCATTTAGCATTATAAAGGATTAGAACATCAAGGAAGGCACAAGAGAAAGTGTTTAGATTGTCTGAGGACATTTTCTCCAAATGAAATTAAAAATGCGTTCTGTAGACTAAAAAACTAGCTAGCCACAATACTGGGTTTTTAAAAGGAAAGCTGTTATTTCTCTATGAAGAAGATCCTCTTTTTCAAATCGCTGTTATAAATGCAGCATTTCTAAAAAAACACATATTGAATGCCTCGATTGTTAGGGTTTGGCATTGGGGTTGGGATTATTGAGAGAAGAGACAAGTGCCTCTCCTCAGAGGCATGTATTACAGCCCAGAGGCTCAGTAGACGAAATAGCATTTATTAGGCCAGACCTCAGTCATCCTGCCTCGAGAACTGTGGTGCTTACGGTCAGATTTCGTGTTCACGGATGAAAGCCCTAAAGCAAACCCTTGACTTTTCTTTTTAAATCAGACTTCCTTAGTTATCTTTGAGGGGGACATTGTTTATTAAATTGAGGGATTGGTTTGAGATAATCATGTTTGTCTCTCTTTTCCAGCTGGAAATTTTTGGGGTAGAACATTGTCTGCTATCTCCAGCTCCACAGACCCAACCAGTTACGATGGCTTTGGACCATTTATGCCAGGTTTTGAAATCATTCCGTATAACGATCTTCCTGCTCTTGAGGTACTTCAGTCATATCCTGGTACTTAGCGCATGTCGTGGTGTGCCGCTGAGTCCATTCTGACTCATAGCGACCTTATACAACAGGGTAACCCAACTGCCCTGTAGAGTTTCTTAGGCTGTAATCTTTACAGAAGTCGAATGCCAGGTCTTTCCTCCCATGGAGCTGCTGGTGGGTTCAGACCGTGAGCTTTTGGTTAGCAGCCAAGCACTTCACCATTTCGCCACCTGGGCTCCTTCACTTAGCACATAGTAAACAGGAATTATACTAGTTGAGTGTCTGAATTAAAAATACATTATGTGAAATTTTATTTAACTTAGGCCAAGGTTTCAGGCTTACGCTCTGTAATGGTCAGTTAGTTTCCAACATAAGATCTAATCCTTACAACCAGTCAACCACTTTAGATTTGTGTCCTTTATGGCAATTAACTTGGATATTATCTGTCTAATTACTAGATAAAATTACTCAGTTTTCAGCTAGCTTTTTTAAAATTATGAGTAGGAGACTTGTAAAATAAAAAGTCATTCAAAGTGAATCTAAAAGACAACTACCGGTTTTATTTACAATGAATTTAACTATATATTAGAAAATACAGGAGACAGTAGCTTAAAGCTGAAGTATTTGGAGGTCCTGGTAATTGAGTGTCAGTTGGAAATGTTAGACTTGTGAAGGCAGGATGGAAGTTAGTGGGAAAACTTGATTTGTATGCTTTTTTTTTTTAAACATGAAAATATATGCATTATGTGATTTCAGATTTCCAAGCAGGGTAGAAAGGAAATTATTAAAACTTTTTCCTTTTTCTCCATTTGTATTTTTGTGTAGCGTGCTCTTCAGGACCCAAGCGTGGCTGCGTTTATGGTAGAACCCATTCAGGGTGAAGCAGGCGTCGTCGTCCCAGAGCCAGGCTATCTCGCGGGTGTGCGAGAACTCTGCACCCGGCACCAGGTCCTCCTTGCTGACCCTCCATAATGTGTGACCCGGGGGCCCAAACTCTGCATCTTGTAGGATTCTGCTGATAGGAGAAATGTGAAGATGAAATCACCTTTCCATGAGAGGGCGACATCATTCTAACAGCTTCAGAACTTTCTAGTGCTCTGTGTCAGCAACCTGCACAGCAGCTGAAATTTTACTGGCCACTCAACACTGGCCGTACCCCAGCCCTGGCCAGGGACGCAGACTTCCCGGCCCTAACCACGTCTCACTCTTACTTTTTATCTATAGTCCAGATCCTTCCAGAGCCCTTTGTTATAGCCTCCTGCTCCAAAATTTTTTTTTTAATTTTTATTAAGCTTCAAGTGAACATTTACCATTCCAATCAGTCTGTCACATGTAGGTTTACATACATCTTACTCCCTTCTCCCACTTGCTCTCCCCCTATTGAGTCAGCCCTTACAGTCTCTCGTTTCGTGCCAATTTTGCCACCTTCCCTCTCTCTCTATCTTCCCATCCCCCTTCCAGTCAAGAGTTGCCTACACACTCTCCCGTGTCCACCTGATTTAATTAGCTCACTCTTCATCAGCATCTCTCTCCCCTCGACTGACCAGTCCTTTTCATGCCTGATGATTTGTCTCCGGGGATGGTTCCTGTCCTGTGCCATCAGAAGTTCTGGGGAGCATTGTCTCTGGGATTCCTCTAGTCGCAATCATACCATTAGGTGTGGTCTTTTAGTGAGAATTTGGGGTCTGTATCCCATTGGTCTCCTGCTCCCTCAGGAGTTGTCTGTTGTGCTCCCTGACAGGACAGACATCGATTGTGGCTGGGCACCAACTAGTTCTTCTGGTCTCAGGATAATGTAGGTCTCTGGTTCATATGGCCCTTTCTGTCTCTTGGGTTCTTAGTTATCATGTGACCTTGGTGTTCTTCCTTTGCCTTTGCTCCAGGTGGGTTGAGACCAATTAATGTATTTTAGATGGCCGCTTGTTGGCATTTAGGACCCCAGGCGCCACAATTCAAAATGGGATGCAGAGTGTTTTCATAATAGAATTGTTTTGCCCATTGACTTAGAAGTCCCCTCAAACCAAGTTCCCCAGACCCCAGCCCCTGCTTCGCTGACCTTTGAAGCTTTCATTTTATCCCGGAAACCTCTTTACTTTTAATCCAGTCCAATTAGGCTGACCTTCCTTGTTTTGAGTGTTGTCTTTCCCTTCACCCAAAGCAGTTCCCATCTACAGATTGATCAATAAAAAGCCCTCTCCCTCCCTCCCTCCCTCCCCCCTTTGTAACCACATAAGTATGTGTTCTTCTCCGTTTTTTCTATTTCTCAAGATCTTATAACAGTGGTCTTATACAATATTTGTCCTTTTGCAACTGACTCATTTCGCTCAGCATAATGCCTTCCAGATTCCTCCATGTTATGAAATGTTTCAGAGATTCGTCACTGTTCTTTATCGATGCGTAGTATTCCATTGTGTGAATATACCACAATTTATTTACCCATTTGTCCATTGATGGACATCTTGGTTGCTTCCAGCTTTTTGCTATTGTAAACAGCTGCTCCAAAATTTAACCTCTTTACCCTTCCTCCCACCACAGCTAATGTCATGGTTGTTGTTAGGTGGTGTCGAGTTGATTCTGATTCACAGCGACCCTGTGTGGCAGAGTGGAACTCTGCCCCATAGAGTTTCCTAGGCTGTAATCTTTATGGAGACAAATTGCCAAGTCTTTCTCCCACAGAGCACCTGGTGGGTTTGAACTACCAACCTTTTGGTTAGCAGCCAAGCACTTAACCGTTACGCCACCTGGGCCCCTCAAGGCTAATAGTAAACCTGTTGCCATTGAGTTGATTCCAATTCATAGCTTACCATTGGATAGTGCCTTTCACATAGTAACTATTTAATAAATGTAGAATAAACAAATGAATTGTTTCCAGAGAGTAGTTATATCCGAACACCTGAACACTGCCCCCCAACCCTCTGTGCCTTCCCACTATGTAGAGCAGTAGGAGACTGCCTGAGGAGACAGTGACCTGACAGCATAAATAATGGGTGTGTCCATAGGAGTTCCGTGGGGTGTACTGAAATTGAGTGGTACTTAATGGATTTTCTCAAGTCTGAGGCCATGTCAGATTGACAGATCAGTGGGGAGAAAAGTGAGCTAAGGTCCCTGTTTTCCCTGTGGAGCTGAGAATGGTAATGCTGCAGCATTGTCTTCCCACAGGTTCTGTTTATTGCCGATGAAATCCAGACGGGATTGGCCAGGACCGGCCGATGGCTGGCTGTGGATCATGAAGATGTGAGACCTGACATAATCCTCCTTGGCAAGGCCCTTTCTGGGGGCTTATACCCTGTAAGTTCGCTGTTCCATCCCCTTTCCATTCTCTGCTCCCATGAAATACAGTCCTCAGATATTTTTGCACCAGCTGATTGAGACACTGATGCCTTTCAGATGGTTTGTTATGTCCCAGCGCAGTGTCTGTGGGCCACCTGCAATATCTGCAATGAGAACATTTCATGGTTCCAGTGGGCGACCGCTTAGTCCACACTGACTGAGGGTCATGTGTGCATTTGCTGTGGCGTTAGGGTTGAGGGGGACATTTTACCCCCAGAAATGCTTCCCTAGACCCCTCTGCTTTTTTCCCGGTGGTCAGAAACATGGCTGTACCAGCTGAGTGTTTAAAACCATGACCAATGAACTTAGGAATTGGAAAATTAATGTTTTGTTATTGTTCTTTTCTTGGGTTTGTTATTCTGAGCCAGTAATTGGAAATGGATTAAAGGACCCTGAAGTATAGACACTTTTGCTGAACGGACTTATAAACTGTTTTGCTGAAGAATGCTTAACATCATTTTCTAAGCAGTTAAAGAGTTTCACCTTGAAATTGGAAAGGATCATGAATTATATCATTACAGAAACAGTGTTCATCTTTTTATCTCCAAAATTTCTTTGTTCTGTGTCATTGAAGTGTGCCTAACATATTTGTAACGTGTTGGGGTCTTAATCAGTTTGGTAGTTAAGATGGCAGGCATAGAGCTCTTATCTGCTGAAGTTCTATGTCAGATTTAATACCAGCCTCATAAGTATTTGTGTCCTGGCGTGCTGAGAGTAAGAGGGCTCAGTGGGAAAAATCTCTTTGTGAACGCTGACTTCTTGTCTGTCAGGTCTCCGCAGTGCTCTGTGATGACGAGGTGATGCTCACCATCAAGCCCGGGGAGCATGGCTCAACGTACGGCGGGAACCCCCTTGGCTGCCGAGTGGCCATCACAGCCCTTGAGGTAAAACGGACCAAGCCACATGATATCCATTTCTTTAATGTTGAAGAGACTTTTGAGTTTGAGCTCACTGGTGTAATAAGAAATTTGAGAAGATCGCCCAATATTAGAGAACATGAAGCACAGAGCAAAGATTTTAGGGGAGGGCCATTCTCAAAAAGTGTTTTAGACCATGGCCTGTCGTCATTGGGTGCCATTGAGTTGATGTTGACTCACAGCAACCCTGTGTGATAGAGTAGAACCACCCCACAGGGTTTCCTAGGGGGCTGATGGCCGGGTCTTTCTCCCGTTGAACCGCCAACCTTTCAGTTAGCAGCCGAGTGGTTACCCGTTTGTGCCACCAGGGCTCCTTGACCTTGGCCCAGTAGACTAGATTTCCTCCCATGGCTTCCTGAGTTTGCAGTTGTCTGAGGCTGTGAAGCCTGTGTCCCGGCGGTCCTAGCAGAGGTCTCACGCCGGGATCCACTACCAGCTCTGGCCTGCCAGACTTCTTTTGCAAATCACGTGTGGCATTTTTCCCTGTTGTGTGGATTTTGAACACTTTTAGCATTATCCTTTAAATGCCTACCAGGGGCATAAAGTTACTATATAATCTCTGAGGATAGACTTTCTAGGAAAGAAAAATGTAAGGGAATTCTCTTGTAGTTTAACAATTAAGTCCATTGATTTAATCAACTAATAATGTATCCATTGCATTAAACAAACTTGAATATTCTTATTTTGACATGAAACCAGATTTACGCTGGATTGTGGTTAAGCAAGGCTCCGTGTGTTTAAATCCACATTAAACTAATAAAGGGATTGACGAGTAGAAGCGGAGGTAAAGGACTCCAGTCTTCATCAGATAATGTTCCTCCTTGGCTTGTAGTCCACATTCGCCTCCAAAGAACAACAAAAGGCCAGTCTTAACATCTGTGTCATTTGTGTTTAAAAATAGGTCTTAGAGGAAGAAAACCTAGCTGAAAACGCAGACAAAATGGGTGCTCTCTTGAGACGTGAGCTTATGAAGCTACCTTCTGACGTCGTAACTGCCGTCCGAGGAAAAGGATTATTGAACGCTATCGTCATTAGAGAAACCAAAGGTATGGGAATAGACAATTTAACTTCAGATAATGTTTTATAGGAAGTGCTAAAATACATTTGGTATCTTAACTGGTTGTTGAGTTCCTTTCTTTGAAACTGTCGATTGACCTTCTGTTGTCCAAGTCTTTTAGGCAGAGTATCATCTGATTTATAATTACATCAATGGTATTAAAAATAGAGCTCTTTCCTATGTAAAGGCTCTGTAAACATGGCGTAGAGATGTTGTCTGACCTCCTCTCTCTTCACGAGGGGAGAGGAGAATCAACAGCCCAAGGCTGATTCTTAGGAGGTAGAGGTCAGACATACCTCCTCTGTCCAAACTTTTTACCAATTCCTACTCTAGGGGTCTCTTCCATGACACTCCTTGCTGGGGTTAATAATTCAGTGTAATGGCCACCCAGACCATACGGACAATACTCAGGATTGTGGAGTTTATTAGGGAAGTTAGAGGCCACAACTCAGGACTAGGAACAACTCGGGATACGGTTCTTCAGTCAGGACAGCTTCTCAGCTGTGCCTGCAGGCAGGCCTCTCTTGGCCCCTTGGTTCCTACTCAGGCATTGCCTCTGCACTGTTCAGGTAAGTGTTACAAAGCTGTGCTGATAAGTGCCTGGAGGCTCCCCGCTCCACCAGGAAGCCTCCTGTCCAAAGGTGCTCAGCTCTCTAGCTCTATGGGGCGGCAAGCCTAGCTCCACTGACAAGTGCCTGAAGGCACCCTAGTCCACCAGGAAGCCTCCTGTCCAAAGATGCTCAGCTCTCTGACTCTGTAGGTGGGCAAGCCCACTGTAGCCACCTTGCTCTGTGGGCCGGGAAGGCCACCATGCCTTCTCATACCAGTTCCTTGGTTCTGCTGCTGCCGTTTCTCACTGTCTCACGCCATCTCTGGTGTTACAGCTCTCTCTCTCTGTCTTCTGGATCTAGGGTCTCAACACAGGGATCCCGGGTCCAAAGGATGCGCTCCGCTTCTGTCTTTTCTTCTTGGTGGTAGTGGTGTTACAGCTCTCTCTCTCTGTCTTCTGGATCTAGGGTCTCAACACAGGGATCCCGGGTCCAAAGGATGCGCTCCGCTTCTGTCTTTTCTTCTTGGTGGTAGTGAGGTCCCCTTTCTTCCTCAGGGATGGCTTATTTTAAGCCTAGTTGGTGGGCAAAACTGACCAATCCCTTTGTTAGGGCTCCACACACCTTATTTGCATTATTGGCAGGCTGTTCAACCCCCCGATGGCCCATAAGCACCTTATTTGCATCATCTCACCCAGTCATTTTGTGGGAATCACATGACCATGCATGGCTAACAGAGCCAGACACGGTAATTCATTGCACTGCAGGCACGCTGAACTCATTTGATCTGATTTTGTTCCTTTAAGTCATTTGCTGTTATTCTGCTTTAAGTTAGTCATGCAGTACTTGGAGAGTTCTTGTTATTTTCTTTAAGTCTGTACAGAGCACTTTTCTGTAAAGCTCCTTCTTCACTGCCCTTCCCTCCCTCACTTTCAGACTTTGTATGTCAGTAGAGGAAGTAGGAACAGTAGTAATGATATAAATGATGGTGATGCTGATAATAGAAGTGATACGAGCTGCCATTGAGTGCCTGCTCAATAAGTAACTACTGGGCACTGATTCTGACGTTTTTATGCATCATTTGCCATCTTTAAGGAAGGTTCTTTACTGGATTTTCTGGAAAAGCAGTGGTTTCCACCTTGGCTGCACTTTAGAATCACCTGGGGAAGATTTTTAAAAATTAATCAAAGCCTGGCCTCACTCCAGAGATTCTGATTTGATGGGTCTGGATGGGGCCCTGGCACTGGCAATCCTCATAGCACACTTGCTCGGTGATTCCCATGTGCAGACGGGGTCGAGAATCACTGCTGTGTAATGAGAGGCCGTAGTTGCACATGCTCAGGCAACAAATCTCTTTTAGGAAGTTGTTGGGTTCACCATGGGTTGAGTAGGGCTCATTCTACATCAGTTAGTGTCTGTATCATACCCAAGTCCTTCTTCCATTGATTCCTCCTGGTGTGGCTCATAATAGCATCTTAGCATATACATTTTTTGGCTTCTTTTTTTCATTTATGAAAAACTCACAGAAACCATGATCTGTCTAATTGTGCCATGCAAACATTAGATAGGTGCTTGCCAAAAACCCAGGATTGACTTCATTTTTAGGATAAAGAACAAAGCAAGCTTTCATTTGAAAGCTGCCTTCCTGGAGCAGGTACTGAGAATGCCATTTTGCTAGGCTGTACTTTGTCCACGCATATATCGCACCTAGGCCATAGCACATCAGCTGTGCGAACGTTTGAACAGGTTCCCTTGAGTCACATACACACATCTGACTGTTTTTCTCTAGATTATGATGCCTGGAAGGTGTGTCTCCGACTTCGAGACAATGGACTTCTGGCCAAGCCGACCCACGGCGATATCATCAGGCTTGCACCTCCGCTTGTGATCAAGGAGGACGAGATCCACGAGTCCATCGAGATCATTCACAAGACCATCTTGTCTTTCTGAGAGTAGTCACTGTTGTTGGGGCACCTGCCAGCCAGCTAGAGACAGGTGGTTCCCGGGTGTCCCGTTAAGACTCTGCTCTCCACGCTGGCACATTCCACTCCCATGTATCTCCAAGGACTTTTTTATTTTGGTTCATACATAGTAGAAGGAAATTTATATACCTGCGGTTTGCTATGTGATATAACTAAGTGTAGCGGCATCTGCATCTGGGTTAAGTGTTTTCCTTTTGTGAGTGCTTTCTAAAGTGAGACGTATCAGACAACCTTTTAATCTAGCCCTTTAAGTATCATTTATATACTTTTTTGTAATGAATTCTTTGCTGGCATAAGTGTTTTATATTTGAAAAAGTTATTTCTGAGGTGATATATAGAAGATTTGCTTAACTTTATATGAAGTTGAATCATTCTGATCATTGAGTTTTAGGAAGGTTTAATGGCTAAGGTACATAAGATACTAAAAAAAAACTAGGTTTAAGTAAATGTAGCCCTTTCAAGACCTGATTATTTTCTGCTTTGAATTTTTTGTGGACACCATGTGTTTTCAGTAGTGGAATGCATGCTGAGTTATTGAGTATGTTTAAATTTTTGGTTGGTAGTAGAGATTTTGAGAAATGTTGTATGAAAATACATGGTTTGTGGGAGCCTGTCTGGCCCACTGGTCTTGGGTAGCAGGCTTTATTGTGGAGCACCTTCCATTTGGGTACATGGGGCACCTCTGGTTTTGCCTAATACCCCAGCTATTTTGCTTCAGCGAACATGTCTTTTGCCTTCAGTGTTACACAGGTTGCCACTGGAGGAAAGCAAGTACTTTCAGCGGGAAAAATATACTCCCCAAAACTCCAGAGACATAAGAAGTGGGTGGGATACCGTATGTTCCCCAAGTCACAAAAGGGTTAACTTCATATTGACCAATACCGGGACATATTCTGTGGACGTCATTATTTTGAATGAAGAAATACTGTCTAGCATTCCCAAATTATGTTTTAAGTGTTTGATTATAATTTGTAAAAAATGCTTATTTCCAGAGTTTCTTTAAAATAAAGCTTCTATTGAAGATATCTGTTAATTTTGTGATCAGTGTGCTATTATGGCAGGCTTTTCAATTACTTAACTTTTGAAACACTTTGTGAATGTTCTTCCCTTGCTTTATTCCATGAACTTCCTAAGAGTATTTTAGCTGTCTTTGGTAACCTATAGAAACGTACAGATTTTGAAAGAAAAATAAAGCTAGAAAATAAATCTCTTATAATCTACCCTCCTCCCTTTTCAGAATAACTCTGCCTTTTTTCCTTGTGTGTGGTGTTTTGCAACTTTCCTGTTTTCCTCTTTTTACCTGAACAGAGTATCGGGATGCTTTTCTGTGCTGGTGATTACAAACGCATCTCATTCCCAAATGGTTGTAGTACTTCATATTATAATTTCATCTCATGAGGGAACCATTCGAGTGGTTTTTCAGTTTGCACCTTAAATAAAGCTAGTTGTGACCGCCCTGCGTTGGTAACTTTGCACAATCGGGTGAGTGTTTACATGGAGTAAATCCTTGGAGGTGGGTTGCTCTGTGTCAAAGGGCGTGGACTTCCAATTTATTTTTTGCTATCTTTTTTTTTTAAATTGTTTTAAAAATGTATATAACACAACATTTACCAATTCAACTTTTGAATTGAGTAGTACTGAATTGCTCCTCGCTCCCCCCAGGTTGTAAGAGGCGGGTCTGTGGTACCGAGTGGACTTCTGTCACCTAATGAGTAAGATTCAGTTTAAATATGTGAGTGGTTACCAGAAGGTCTGCTCATGCCTGTTGAGGATGAGGAATTTTAAGTTCCCAGCGTCTTCCCTGCATCACACTTTCGTATGAGGGAGACTGCACTAGGTGGGGCCAGCCTGTATGTTTACATCTGTACTTTTAACGCTGCCTGAGTGTTAAACCAGGGTGCTCCCAACATGTGCAGGCTCCACCTCAAATCAATGACCTCAGATTCTCTGGGAGCCAGGCCTGGGCATCTGTCTACTGAAAGCTTCCCAGGGGATGCTGATGTGCAGTCGCTGTTGACAGCCGTTGCAGAGGAGGTACTGAGTGCAAATGCGAGTGTCCTTCATTAACTGCTGGCCGGCGCTGAGGACCCACCAGGGAACGTTCACCACGCTGGCCACCCTCTGAGGACCCACCAGGGAACACTGAGTGCATTTATTTGGAAAAATATTTGGATACCAACTATATGCATGCATTTGGTTACGTCCAGAGGAAAGGCAGTGGTTCAAAGAAAATGTTGGTAGGTGCTGTCAAGTCAGCTCCAACTCATAGCAACCCTATGGACAATAGAACAGAACATTGTCCGGTCCTGTGCCATCTTGTTTGAGCTCATTGTTGCAGCCACTGTGTTGATCCTTCTCACTGAGGGTCTTCCTCTTTTTTTGCTGACCCTCTGCTTTACCGAGCGTGATATCCTTCTCCAGGGACTGGTCTCTCCTGATAATGTGTCCAAAGTACATCAGAGAAAATAGCATTTGTTAAATAGTATGTGGCCAGCACTGTTCTCAGTACAGCTTCACTTACTGTTATAATATCCCATTTTACAGATGAAAAAACCAAGGCTTCTAGAAGCAAAGAAACTTACTTTAGGTCATTGAAATAGTGAAGCCCAGAAGTGGAGGCAGTCCCAAGCAGGAGGGGGGCTACTTTCTACTTTGTCTCTGGAGCCTGGTTGAGAGACTTGGTGTGTGTGAAAGCATTTCAATTTATTTTTAACTTAGGGGAAGGATACTTAAAAATACCAGCAGGAGCCATTCAGATGAATAATATATACTAGAGAGCAGCTTAGTCCGTTTAGGGAATACTCTTTAAAACATAATTCAGGATTTACTCCACTGTTTCATGCTTGTGTAATGGTTTAGAGGAGTTTTAATTAGCTCTGCAGCCTTTATTTTGATTAACTTGCACAAATAAGATTTTTTTGGTTTCATCAGCTCAGTACCTCAAATCATTAGTGAAACATCTGAGCAAATATGGCTTTTATAGTTTGCATCACAATAGCTAATGGAAGAGCAGATGAGACCTAAAGAAAAGACAGGTGTAGGGCAGACCCTGGCTCAAAGCAGCCTGCTCAGTAGGATTATTTACAAGGTAGGCTATGGGGGGGTGGGGGGGCGGCAGTGGAAGGCCTGAGTGTCTTCTGATCTTGGTGGCTTTTCCCCAGGCCAGCGGGGCAGACCCTACTCCCTGAAGGGTGAAGGGTGCTGGCAAGATCCACCAGTCCCCAACCTCTCCTGCCTTTTGTTTTTTTTAATCCCAAAGTGGTTTTAAACTACACATACAAACATACAAAGCCTTAAGTGGGGTGGCCTGGGAGCTGGATCCTGGGTTAGGATCTGATTCTGGTTGCCGCCCAGTCGATTCCGACTCACGGCGAACCTATAGGACAGAGTAGAACTGGCGAACCTATAGGACAGAGTAGAACTGCCCCGTAAGGTTTCTAAGGGAGCGTCTGGTGGATTCAAACTGCCGACCTTTTGGCTAGCAGCTGTGGCTCTTAACCGCTACGCCACCAGGGTTTCCATTTCTGTGGGGGGGGAGCGGGGGGAAGAGGGGGGAGCGGGGGGGAGCTTCTGCCCCTGGAATCCTAAAATCACGGACCTGCTGCCAGTCAGTTTGTATTGAAAGCAGACCTGGGAGGCCCAGAGACTGGAAGGGACTTACCAGGCTCACACAGCCAGCAGGTGGCAGAGCGGGGACGGGGATTTGGGAGCTGGACCGGGGACCTGTCCTCCGGAATCCTAGTCTAATAATCCAGGTCCTGACTGTGGGTTGTCAGGAGGAGCGGGCCCTTCTTAGACAAAGCACAGCCTCTGCCCTCAATGAAATGGGAGCTTGAGTCTAGGCCAGTATTTCTGAAAGCGTGGTCCCGGCTGAATCGACCCCTGGACGGGACCCGGACGGACCCAGCGGAGCCTGAGCCCTGGCCGATGAACACCCCAGCCAGGGAGCACGCCTGTGACCCCACAGAAGCGCCAGGGGCTGAGATCCTGCAGAAGAGAGCCACCACCTTTTGTGAGGTTCCATTCTCGGGGAGACAGACTTCGGGCTCTGGGTGAAGCACGCAGACACCCCTCGTCTCCTAAGCCCGGCACCTGCAGGCGACCCAACAAAACCCGGCGCGGGCTCCGGTGTTTGCCAGAGCTGCTCGCAGGGGCAGGGCCCGAGCAGGCCCGGCAGGAGGCGCTGTCGGGCAGGCTTTGCTCCCGGGCCCGACCCACAGCTGCAGCGGCGCTTGCCCTGGGTGGGCGGGGGCCGGGGCCGGGGGTTGGGAGCCGGGGCGCTGGGGAGCGAGTTGGGGGGGCGACCTGTCTGCCGGGCTGGGGTCCCGCCGGGGTCCAGGCTTGCGCCCAGGGAGGGCCGGGCTGGCTCGGGTCACATCGTCCTGCAGGGCCTCGCGAATGCCCCCTGAACTTTTGTACATTTATCATCATCATCATCATTAAATGTGCTTCTTGGAGAAAAACTCGGGAAATGCAGAAGGAAATCGCCTGTGGCCGCTCCCTGCGGAGAACGGCTTTTAGGCCGTCTTTGCTCGCCCTACGTGGCTCCGCGGGCCTGGATTTCCGGGAGTCGCAGTCACCCCTCTGGCAGCCCAGGCCGGTCACCTTGCCTCTCCGGAACCTCCTTGCGGATCCTGTCCGGGAGTGGAGGAATCTCCCAGGCCCGGGGGCTACCTGGGATGCTAACGGCGCCTGCTCATCCGCCGGCCGCCGGCAGGGGGCGCTCTGCTCCGTGAAAGGGCTTTGAGGAAGGGCTGCGGCCTGAGGATTCGCAGCCTGAGGCCCCGCAGAGACCGCGTGCCACCCATCTCTGAACCTCAATTTCCACCACTGCACAAAAGGGTTGCTAATACTTGTGGTGATTGCCGTGTTGTGCTGGGAGCCGCAGGATATCGGGCCTTGGCCGTGTGGCACTACTGACCACCAGCCAGTGGTCCCTGCCCCGGGTGCCAAGTGTAAGGCCCACTCATATAGCCAGAAACAAGGTGCTGCCCCAAGCAGACACAAAGCTTGCTTCTGATCGTTTGGGCCAGTTACAAGCTCCTTGGTGACCACTGGGCTCTCAGTGTCCTCGTTTAGGAGACAGATGAGGACCAGTGGGCTGGTGGGGCTGGCACTGGGTCCTCAGTCTCACCTCTGGGACTCTCAGACTCTGGAGGGCACTGAAACCCACACTTGATGAACACATGGGTGCCTGTTCTCGCCGCTCGGTCGGGGTCTGTGGGTTGGGGTGGCTCCCAGAGTCTGCTTGGGAACAACCCTTCTGGGGTCTCTGTGTAGACCCCACTGGCTCCTAGTACTGGGCAATGAATCCAGGGCTGTGGGATTCATGGAGGAGGGCGAAGTGAGGAGGAGGTGGAACATGCCCAGGCCCGTGACTCTGGTGAGCCTATGTCAAGAGGGAAGGACTTTAGCGGTTTGGGTGGGGGTCTTTGGGCAGGGCCCCAGGTCTGTGTTCCATTTGGGAAGGCTCATTAAAAGGAGGCCTGGTGGTACAGTGGTTAAAGTGATCAACTGCTTACTGAAAGGTCGCCAGTTCAAAACCACCAGCGGCTCTGTGGGAGAAATATGTGGCAGTGTGCGTCCACAGAGATTTACAGCCTAGGAAACCCTATGGAGTTGCTATGAGTCGGAATTGACTCGAGGGCAGTGAGTTTGGTTTTGGGTATTGCACCTCAGGAAGTAATGACACCTGGCTTGGATGGCCTGGGGGCTAGATTCTAATCCTGGGTTGACTTACGCAAGGCCTAGGTTCTAATCCCGGCTTCTGCTTAGCTGGCCCACTGTCTGTCTGCCCACAGGCCCGATCCGACGACTGAGTGGACAGAGACAGTAGCCCCTTCATTTACTGAGGACTGGTTCATCACCCCCAGCCCTGCTCTGTCAAGTTGGTGGTTCACAGAACCTAGGCCTGGGGGCTCAGAAAGCTCTTAACCAGAGTCCTGAGGCGAGGACTTGGGGTTGACACCCTCCCCCCACCCCAGATCCTGGCACCCAGACCACCCAGTCCATACTGGAGGGTTAAGTGAACCTTCAAACCCCTTGCTCATGGCACCGGTGACTCCAAGTTCTCCAGCCCAAGAGTGGTTGAGGCCAGTCTGGTGAGTGTGGCCTGGGGCCAAGGGGGGCTGGAACCCCAGCCTCTGGGCTGAGCTGTGACCAACACTACAGTTGTCCTTGGGGACATCCACCCTGGCTGTCCCCTTCTGGGGTGGGGAGGGGGTTGCCTCCTTGTTTGGAGGAACGTCCACTTCAGTGGAGCATTTGGAGAGAGCAGCCTCCCTTCTCTAGCAGCTCTCCCTCCTTGGCTAGCGGATGGGGGGGTGTGTGGGGAGCACTGCACCCCCTTGCCAGAATTTGGTGGCTGCCGTGCCTAGCCGCTGGCCTTGCTGTTTGTGCTTGTCCCCTCCAGAGTGGGTGTGTTGGGGTCTCCACGCCTCTGCACACAGCCAGCCCAGGCCTGTCAGCGGCGGCCAGTCCCCCCTGCCTATGGCCAACCACTTTTCCAGAGGAAAACGCAGCCCTCAGGAGCCCCCCACGGCCCTGCTGGCGGCATTGAAGGTGGGAGCCAGAGGCGAAGTCAAAATTCCGCTGAGAGTAAACAGCCAAGGGCCTGGTCTGGCCTGGCCTGGATGCCGGGCAGCTACAAAGGGACACTGTCAGGGATGTTCTTGAGCAGAAGGGACCCATTCAGGTTGCCCTGAATGGGGTTCGCCAGCTAATTAGGCAGAGGACCTTGGTAGTATGTAGGCTGCAGGAGGAGTGGGGGGCACAGACCCTGCTGGGAGATAGACTGCTGGCTCTGAGCAGCTAGAACCCAAAGTCCAAACGAGGGTGTGCAGACCACCTGCTCCAGAATGTGCAGGGCTTGTTAAAATGGTGATAGGTTAGCCCTAGCCCAGACCTCCCAGACAAGACAACAAACCCCACGGTGGGTGTCCACTGGTGTTTGGAGACCAGAGCTCCCCCACTGCTGCCTCTCAGCATCCTGCTGCCTGTGACTGGGCTATGGGGCTGAGTTAAGAATCCCTCCAGCTCTGGGTGTGGGGTGGGGGGGATGCTGGGGAGATTTAAGGGCAGTTTTGTCAACATTTTCATGTTCTCTAGGTGCCCTGTCATGAAAAAGGTTGCTTTCACAGGGAGGAAAGCACTGTTATTATTCCCATTCCACAGATGAGAAAACTGAGGATCGACAAAGTTAATCTGCCCAAGGTCACATGGTGCTGGGGCTGGAACTTTCCCTGGATTCTGCTTTCTGAGGGTGGGTGGGGCCTGGACATGTGACTTAAAAAGCTCCTGCTGGGAGGCAGGGTCTAGATGACCTCTTGCCACTACTCCAAGTGGCCTCATTGCATGTGGGACATGTTTCAGGGCCACCTGTGGCTGCCTGGCTCTGGGTGGGGGTGGTGGGAGAGTACTGAGGCAAGCTGGAGACAGCTGGGTCCCTGGGCTTCCTGGGAGAGGGACCCATTGCTGTGCAGGGACCTCGGCCCTGGTGGCCTTGGGAGGTGGGCTCCATACAGGACTCACAGTGACACTAACGTGGCCGTGGTGAAGCCGAGAGTCACTTCTGGTCCCTTCTGGGCGTGCTGCTATTCCTTTAATAGCACCAGCTATTTACTTTAAAGATGGTCTGAATATGCCTTGACAGGCATCTTGGGGTCCTCTAACTTTGTGCCCAACCTCTGGACCCAGCAGGGAGCCTCGAACCCATTGGGCACCAGTTCAGGGCATGTTTGGAGTGAGATGGATTCCAAGGCCTGGAACTGAGCGGGGCATCCCTGCTAGAGCTGGGGCCTTGGCTGAGCAGGCTCAGCTGTCCTGTTGAGGACAGAGAGGGTGATTGCGATCAGCCAGGACTGGGCAGTCAGGAGCAGAGCAAAGGGGTCTGGGCGGGGGCTCCCTCCAATGCACTTGGGAGGAGGGGCAGCAGCTCTGGCTTCTTGGTGGTGAGGTGCTGGGGAATAACGGGCTGGCCCGAAGATGCAGGCCTGGGCTCCCTGACTGGGGCCACTGGGGCACACCTGGTCCGTGTGGCTCCCTGAAGGCAGGCCACTGGTCCCTGACCTTCACAGCAGTGCACCCAGCTGTGGGAAAACCAAGCCCCTTCCCCCATGTTGCCAGTCAGGGTCAGTCAGAGAGGTTGGGGACGTCCCTGCTGCAGGCTTTTATCCCCTAGAGCAGACAGTCCTGGCACCAAAGCCATGGGCGCTGTGAGTCCTGTGTGGATTACTCTGTGACCTTGGTGAAAGGAAGCTGTGATTCCCATTGTTACTCTGTCAAGGGCTCAGAAGAATGCGCTCAGACAGGTAAAACATGGAAGAGGTTTGCTTAGCTAGCAGATTGTTCCCAAAGTGATTCACTGTTTGGATTGAAAAAGTGGGGTGCTGTTTCTTAGGCTGTCCCTGGGGTGGGGGGGCGTGTCCTCTGAGGCCTGATTAGTTTGTCATTCCAGCTCGAGGCTGGAGAGGGGGCAGTGGCCGGGCCCTGCCAGGCTGGGTGGAGCACAGGAGGGCCACCAAGGTGTCCACAGTCTGAGGCTTTGACACCATTTTTGGCTCCCTGCCTCTCCTGTGGTTTAAATGAAGGATCGTTAGGCTGATAGAAGGGACTAGAGAATCTGGAAACAAATGTGACTTCCGTGACCCTTTAAAATCTCTCTGTTGAAACCATAGACTCAGCATTTCAGAGCTAGAAGACCAGAGCGTGAGGCCAGACGCCTTGTTTACCAACAAGCTGAGATTTGCTCAAGGACTGTCTTAGTTACTTGGTGCTGCATAACAGAAATACCCCAAGTGGATGACTATAACAAACAGTCTAGGAGGCTAGAAGTCCAAATTCAGGGCACCAGCTCTAGGGGGAAGGCTTTCTCTCTTTGTTAGCTCTGGAGAAAAGTCCTTATCATCAATCTTCCCTTGGTTGAGGAGCTTCCCAGCACAGGGACCCTGGGTCCAAAGGACACGCTTCACTCCTGGCTCTTCTTGCTTGGTGGTAATGAGGTCCCTCTCCTCTTTGCTCACTTCTCTCTTTTATATCTCAAAAACCTAATCCTTTAGATTGTATCTTGCCTTATTAACATAACGGACAGCTCACTTCCCAATAGGATCATAGCCATAGGCATAGAAGCTGGGATTTACAACACACAGAATAATCACATCAGATCACAAAATGGAGGACAACCGCATAACCCTGGGAATCATGGCCTAGCCAAGTTGACACATATTTTCAATCCATAACAAGTTCACCCAGCAGATGAGTAGCAGGAGCTGAACCTGAACCCAGGTCTTCTGACCCCCAACCCAGTGCTCTCTCTGGAGTTGGAAATCACAGTGAAGGGGTTGAGTTTTGTCAGCTTTCTTTTAGACCCTGATCTTCATGCACAACATGACGCATTCTACTCAAAATGGTGAAATAGGAAAGAATTGGGTGAGTATTCTATTGCTGTGTAACAAATTACCACAAATTAGAGGCTTAAAATAATACCCATTTATTACCTCACAAAAAAGTTCAGGGGTCTGGGCACAGCTCAGCTGGGTCCTCTGCTCAGGGTCTCACAAGGCTGAGATCAAGGTGTCGGCAGGGGCTGTGTCTCTATCTAGAGGTCGGGTCCTTTTCCAAGCTCACATGGTAGTTGGCTGAATTTGGTCCTTATGGTTGTAGGACTGAGGCACTTGTTTTCTTACTAGTGGCCGGGAGCTGCTCTCAGCTCTTGGGAGCTGCCCTCAGTTCCCTGCCACATGGCCTCCTTATGGGCCTTCTCACAACATGGCAGCTGACTTCTTCAAGGCCAGCAGGAGAATCTCTGGACCCAGTCTGCTAAGGAGGAGTCTTACAATGTAACGGAATGAAGCGAGTGTCTAGCCCATCGTCTTTGCCACATTCTCTTGGCTAGAAACAAGCCACAGGCTCCACCTGGACTCAAGGGGAGTAGACTGCGCAAAGGTGTGACTCCATGGGGCTCACCTTAGGGTGCGTCTGCCACAGAAGTGGAGGTTTACACCAAGTAAACATACGGGAGAGAGTGTGCAAGAGGGAGAACACTATTTTTTTTTTTTTTATTTTTCAAATTATTTTGTTGTTGCTGTTGAGAATACACACAACAGCACATACACCAATGCAACACGTACAATTCAGTGACATTCGAGTTGTGCAACCATTCTCAGTGACGTTCGAGTTGTGCAACCATTCTCAGTGACGTTCGAGTTGTGCAACCATTCTCATTCTCCTTCTTCGAATTGTTCCTTCCCCATTAACACAAACTCACTGCCCCCTAAGGTTCCTATCTAATCCTTCAATCTGCTGTTGTCAATTTGAAATCCCATAGAGCTAGCTCTTAAAAGAGCATAATGCTCAAGGCAGACATTCTTTACTATTAAGCTAAACTATTGTTTAGTTTTAAGAAGATTTCAGAGGATATTTTTGGTTTAAGGTTTAAAGATTATCTCAGGGCAATAGTTTTTGGGGTTTTTCCAGCTTCCCTGGCTCCAGAAAGTCTGGATTCCATGAGGATTTGAAATTTTGTTCTGCATTTCCCCCTGTTTTATCAGGATTCTTCTGTAGAATCTTTGATCAAAATGGAGAACACTAGTTTTTCAAGTGGTGAGGTGCGTTGGCTCTGACTCGAGGTATATCGTTTTCCCCCAATCCTGTACTAGTTTCCTAGGACTGCCGTAATAAAATACCAGAAACTGGCTGGCCTATAACAACAGAAATGTATTGTCTCACAGTTCTGGAGGATGGGAGTCTGAATTCAGGGTGTCAGCACGGCGTGCTCTCTCCGTCTGCTCCATGAGCCTTCCTTGTCTCTTCCAGCTTCTGGTAGCCCCAGTCATCTCTTGGTGTTCCTTGGCTTGGAGACACATCTGCACATGGCCATCCCTCCTCTGGGGCCTCTGACTGTTCTCCTCTTTTATAAGGATGACTCAGATTGGGATAGGACCCATCCCATTCCAGGATGATCTCATGTTAAATGGTAATATCATTAAAGACCCTACTTCCAAACAAGGTCACATTCACAGGTACAGGGGCTAGGACTTAACATATTTTTGGAGAGAAACTACTCAATCCACAACAACTCCCAAGTTTATACTGTGCTAAAACCCTCGGCTCAGGTCTGCATTGTCTGGTTAACGTAGATGCTGCTGTGGCCAGTTACTTTGTCGAGACATAAAACCTGACCTGATGTAGCTGCTACAGGAGATGGAAAACCACAGCAAGATTGATCTTGGCTCTGTTGGCCACCCAATGTGGAGGAACAGCCTGGGCTCTGCGTTTGGAGTTGGGCCTTTTCAGCCAGGAGGGAGATTAACAGTTTCTTTGCATTTCCAGGGCTGCCCTCTGTCTGGGTCTACACAGAGGAGGGGCTGCCGTCTTGGGGGAGGGGAGGAGGACTTGTGTGCTTTGGGGAAAAGGGCCAGGGCTTGGGTTTCCATGATGGGTAAAGCCTGGTGCCCTGACATCCCCAGTGGCTGCATGGATGTCTGTGGAGCCTGTGACTTACTACTAGCTGATGATAGAATGTGGCAAAGGTGAAGAACTAGTCACTTGCTTAATGATGCTACATTATGTAAGACTCTGCCTTAGCAGACTGGGCTGGATACTGGGGACTGCGACCCCAGGAGCAGTGGTCGGTGGCCCCATGGCTGAGGCCATGGTCAATGTAGCAAATGCTCAATGAAAGTGAAGGGTTCACTGCAGACCAAGGACAGGGCCTTCTGCCATGGGCCCTGGGTTCATGAACAACAGAGTCTTTAGGGATACGGGGAGGCCCCGGTATGAATAATCTGGGGTGTCTGGTCAACCCTGGCAAGTGGGCGTTAAAGAAAAAACTAAAGGAACGAAGATAGATTGCTGAGTGGAAATGCTTTACAGTCAAGTGGGGAGCCTGACCCAGCACCTAAATAGATCTAACCCTAGATCTAGTTCTGGGGTGAGGTCCAGGGCAGGCCTTCCAATGTCCAAAGACCTTAAACTGTGACTTTCCCAGATTAGGATCGAAAGGTCTCTGAGTGGTGGCTTGGCAATGCCTGGGCGGCAGGTTAGTGAAGTATTGGGCTGGCTGCATACATCAGGTGTCTGCTGGGGACTAACTCAGCCACGACCATGACGTGCCCAAGCAAGGACTGTGACACTTGGCCAGCCTGCTCTGAGGTCGCAGGCTAGGTGGTCAGGCCAGGATTTGCCAGCGGACTCAGCTAGATTGAATTTTATTTAGAAAAATGATCAAACGAGGTGTTTCTTGCATCTGAGTGTCATGGAGCAAATGCATGCTTGTTACACAAGCGAAGAAACATTTGGAACCAGCAGCCACTTTGGAAGATCCGCACAGCCACTGTTAAAACGATGTGGTGAGTCAGACCTCCTCGTCTAACTTCAGGAGTGAGGAGGAGAATCACCACCACCATCAGCCCAAAGCTGATTCCTATGAGGTGAAGGTCAGACATACTTCCACTCTCCAACCTTTTGACCCATTCTGCCACCAGCCATCTTTCCTACGGCACTCTACTTCTCTGCTGGGTTTGATAATTCTTTGCAGTGGCCAAACAGAGCTCAGAGACCATTCTCACAGTTATAGGGTTTATTAGGGAAGTAACAGGTTACAATTCAGGATCAGGATCAACTTGGATGTATCAGGAACAACTCTGGATACAGTTCTTCAATTAGGACAACTTTTTCTAGGCCATGCCCTCAGGCAGGCCTCTCTCTCAGCCCCTTGACCCCCTGGCCTGGCCTTTACCCTGCTCGGGCAAGTGTTATAAAGCTCTTTACTTCTTCTGATAAGTGCCTGGAGGCATTCCACTCTGCCAGGAAGCCTCCTTCTTGAAGGCCCTCAGTTCTCTCGCTTTGTGGGTCAGCATGCCTACTATAGCTACCTTGCTCCATGGGCAGGGAAGCCCACTGTGCCGTCTTGCAAGGGTCTCCTGGTTCTGCTGCCACTATTTCTCTGCCGCCACTTCTCACCGTCTCGTGCTGTCTCTGTACAGCACTTTCTGTACCTGGGTCTAGGGAGTTCTCAGTGCAGGGACCCTGGGTTAAAAAGACAAACTCCACTCCTGGCTCTTCTTCTTGATGGTAGTGAGGTCCTCCTACCCCCACCTCTGGAAATGGCTCCCTTTAAGCCTACCAACATATTTGGATTATCAGCAGGCTGTCCAATCCCACTGGTGGGTCACAAGCACTCATTTGCATCGTTCCACCCAATCATTTGTGGAGGTCACAAGACCATGCCTTCTGCAGTTTTTATCTCCAGCTGGGCATTATCTTCACCATCACTTGGGTGCCTGTTATGGATTGAATTGTGTCTCCCCCAAAATATGTGTTGAATTCCCAATATGGAAACCCTGGTGGCATAGTGGTTAAGTGCTAGGGTTGCTAACCAAAAGGTCAGCTGTTCAAATCCACCAGGTGCTCCTTTGAAACCCAGTGGGGCAGTTCTACTCTGTCCTATAGGGTCACTATGAGTTGGAATTGACTTGATGGCAATGGGTTTGGTTTTGGTTATACCTGTAAATACGGCCCTGTTTTGAAATAAGAGTTTTCTTTTGCTAAATTAATGAGGTCATACCAGTGTAGGGTGGATCCTAAACCTAATCATGTTTGAGTTATAAAAAGACCAGATTAGATACACACAGGAAGGGAAGACAGATGCCATGTGAGGATTGTCTACAAGCCAAGGATTGCTGGCAGACACCAGAAACTAGGAGAGAGGCTCACAGAAGGAATCAACATGGTTGACACCCTGTTGTGGACTTCTACAGAACTGTGAGAGAATATGTTTTTGTTCTTTAAAGCCACCCGCTGTGGCATTTTTGTTATGGCAGCACTAGGAAACTAAGACAGTGCCTGTCCTGGCTGTGACATTAACTGGCCGTGTGACTGGGGCACCCCCTAGGCTCCTGGGCCCTCTAGGTTCCTTCCAGCCTCCATTTATCATAGTCCGTAATCGCTGGAACGTGGTGCATCGATTAAACAGCATCCTCACCAGGAAGGGCTTTGATTTCCTTGCTTGGCTCTGATGGCGGCGTTACTGATGCCGGCTCCCTCTTTCCCATAGTGCTTGCGAAAGCAGTTCCGGTTCTCAGCTGCTAGAGGTGCCCCTTGTTGCTAGAGATTTATTGTACTTACAGCATTGATGTACACAAGGAGCTGTGTCTTCAGCCAAGCTCAGAAATGTGTTCCCCAGAATAAATGTGTGCAGGGCTAACAGAGAGAAGGGTCAAAGCCCAAAAGGCCTTCCCAGGACGCAGGAGAGGTTGGTTTCCTCGATTTCCTCCACATGTCTGCCCCCGCCCCACTGGGCACCTTGAATCAATTTATAGACAACTGCCAAGAAAAGCTTCAGGTGGATTAATTTCAGAAATTGGCCAGCAATTTTAATTTCACCCAGAGTTTGTAGGGTGCTGACAGTGCCAGGAACAGTGCCAGGGACCAGAGGGCCAAAGTTATGGCACCTCGTGGGGGAAGGGGAGATACAAAAGGAGAGGTTCCAGCAAGTCAGGATGGGAGAGGAGCTAGGGCTGAGGGGGTGTAGCACAGGGGATGCAGGAAATTGGGTGGGTCAGGGGCAGAGTGCTGGGGTGTCAGGGCAGGGGCTAGGAGGGGCTGGGGCACCAGGCAGGGGTGCGGAGGGCCTGGGACGTTGGGGCAGAGGTACAGAAGGTCTGGGGCATTAGGACAGGGGCACCAAGGGGCTGGAGCGTCGGGGCAGGGATGAGGAGGGGCTAGGGCATTGGGGGCAGGGGCACCGAGGGGCTGGGGTGTCAGGGCAGGGGCACCAAGGGGCTAGGGCATTGGGACAGGGATGCGGAGGGGCTGTTTTCTGAGAATCTCACCCAGATGAAGGCTGCCTGTTTGCCAGCTCCCTGCCCTGGGATCTTTGCTGATGATCAGCAGACTGTCAGGGGGAGACCAGAGATTGATGACTAAACATTCTGGAAGTTTTCTTCCCCAGACATCCCCTTGTTATCTGAAAGACCTTGAGAAGTGGCCTGGTTGCTGATAGTCTCCAGAACCATTCTGCCATCCCCAGGCAAGCAGCAGGCAGGATGGCTCGGCTCAGCCCCAGGCTCTCAGGGCTGTTGCTTCGCCTGGTAAGGAGATCTGCTCCGAGCAGACTATGGCTTAAAAAAAAAAAGACTACATTATAAATGTTCTCCTTTTCTGGCTATAAAAGTAGTGTGTGCTCATTGAAAAACACTTGCTAGTGTCAAACTCTTCTGCAAAGGAGGGCAGAAAAATCCCTCAGGATCCCATCTCAGGGAGAACTGCTGGTGACACGTTAGCATCTTTCCTTCTGGAATTTCTGTCTATACCCTCACCTAACTGTTGTTAGTTATCAACAAGTTGGCTCCAACTCACGGAAACCTCATGTACAACAGAATGAAATGTTACCTGGCCCTGTGCCAACTTCTTGATCCTTGGTATGTGTCTTAGTCATCCAGCGCTGCTGTAACAGAAATACCACAAGTGGATGGCTTTAACACAGAAGTATATTTCCTCACAGTAAAGTAGGCTAAAAGTCCAAATTCAGGGCGTCAGCCCCAGGGGAGGGCTTTCTCTCTCTGCGGGCCTTCTCATCAATGTTCCCCTGGACTAGGAGCTTCCCTGGGCAGGGACCCGCATGTTCAAAGGATGCGCTCTGCTCCCGGCACTGCTTTCTTGGTGATATGAGGTCCCGCCTCTCTGCCCAATTCCCTTTCCTTTTATCTCTTGAGAGATAAAATGTGGTGCAGGCACACCTCAGGGATACTTGCTTTACATTGAATCAGGGATGTGACCTTAGTAAGGGTGTTACAATCCCACCCTAATCCTCTTTAACATAAAATTACAACCACAAAATGGGGGACAACCACACAATACTGGAATCATGGCCCAGCTAAACTGATACACACATTTCTGGGGGGGACACAATTCAATCCATGACAGTATGTTTGAGTCCATTGCTGAGGCACTGCGTCAGTCCATCTCACTGAGGGGTTTCCCTCTTTACTGCTGACCCTTCACTTTACCAAACACGATGTCCTTTTCCAGTGATTGACCTTTCCTGATCATGTGTCCAAAGTAAGCAATATGAAGTCTCGCCATTCTCGCTTCTAAGGGACGCTCTGGTTCCGTTTCTTCTAAGGCTGATTTATTCCTTCTTCTGGCAGTCACACTGTGGGTAACACAGGTCTGGGAAGGCTGAAGGTAACTTACCTGCCAGGCTTACCTAAACAGTCACTTGTGAGGGAGGCTGTGAATCTTCAGACCCCTTAGGAGGAGGCTGATAAGGTGCCAGGGCCTTTTGGGAGGAGGGTGGGCACCAAGCCCTCAACCCTTGCTACTCAGATACCCATATCTTGGTTGCAGAGGCTTCAGGGGCCGGGTCAAGCAGCAACAGCCAGCGTCTTGCACTGGGGGGTCAGCAGTAGACGTGGAAGTGTCTGTGCCCCCTGAAGGTCTCCGGGTGTCCCCTCCCCCATGAGGCAGGTCTGTGGAGTGACTTCAGACACTGTTCCTGGCCACATAGCCTCCAAATCTCATTGTCTGGCCCTGCAGCGATCCCCTGAGCTGCTCAGTGATCTTTCATATGTCTAGTTGTGCTTTAATGGGAAGAAATCAGCTTCCTGCAGCCAAGTTCCCTGATGGCCAAGGGTGGATGATCCAATAGGCAAGGTAAGCACAGGCTTACTTGTGCATACTTACTAATCTGTAGTGAACAATTTGAAGCCATGTGAGCTTGACCCAAGCCATGACCCAGTAAGCAAGGTAAGCACGGGCTTACTTGTGCTTATTTACTAACCTGTAGTGAACAGATTAGTAAGTAAGCACAAGTAAGCCCGTGCTTACCTTGCTTACTGGGTCATCCGCCCTGTCAGGTATTTTACATTTGAAAAGAGGCTTTGATTCTGTAGGAAGGTGCTGTGGGGTTGGGAGAGAGACCGATGCCAGCCATAGCTAGAAGCAGAATCTTTGATGTGAAAAACCCTGAAATTGTTCACTACAGATGGTCTGGTAAGCAGGGTAAGCACTGTACTTACCTTGCCTACTGGGTAATCCTCCCCTGCTGGTGGCCACTCAGGGGTTCAGTGCACACTGTTCTCCCCAGTTTTGCTTGTGGCCCCTTGGGCTCTTGGATTTTGGTGGGAGGCTTGGGGGGTGGGCAGGGGCTGGCCTCCGTGGCTATGTGGCTCCCCCACGCTTGAGGTGGGGCTGCTGGCTCCTTCTCCCGGTGAGCGGTGTAAGAGAGTGGTTCTGAGCATAGGCTTTGGTGGTGCCTCCTCAGTGGCTGTGTGCTCTTGGGTGAGTTACTTAGCCTCTCTGAACCTTGGCTTCGCTGAGGATTTGTAATAGACATCTGGGGTTTCTTTTTCTTTTTTTGACATCCTTTTTTTTGTCCACCCAGCAGCCATTTTTCTATCTTCTGATGCTGGAGGCCCTTTTTCTTGGGGTCAATTCATTTACGACCCATTGAGGATGGGTATGGGCCTCCAGGGGGCTTGCAGATTTTCCCCAGAATTTTTCTGGTTAGAAAGGACTGTTGGTTTGTGCCGGCATTTCTGCGTATAGGTTGAAGTGTGTCCCGGTTGCAGGCAGCATCTTGTCCTCAATGCAGAGGTGGCTCTTAGGGAGACAAGGAAACGGATGGTGAACCCGGGACTCAGCATCTAGGAGGCACTGGGGGTGGGGGGGACGGGGCACTGACGACACCTTCCAGCTCCTGCAGCAAAATCTACAGCTGAGGCTTCCAGTTACAGGATCCTTTGACTGATTGTAGGGTGTTGCCCTGGGTGAATTTCTAGAAGTGGAATGACTTGGCCATGGGCATTTTCAGACCTCTCCATACCTGTCGTGATGCTCAGTTAAAAAAATTTTTTTTATTGTGCTTTAGGTAAAGTTTACAGAACAAATTAGTTTCTTATTAAACAATTAATACACATACAGTTTGTGACATTGTTTGGAAACCCCACAACGCATCAACACTCTCCTCTTCTCAACCTTGGGTTCCCCATTTCCACTCATCCGGCTTTCCTGGTCCCTCCTGTCTTCTCGTCCTTGCCCCCGGGGGGATGCTCAGTTTTGAAACAGCATCTGTACCCTCCCCCCCAAATTTTATTATTTAAAATTTAAAGACTTGTACAAAAGTTCAAAGAATTGTGCAGTGAACAATCACCACCTAGATTCTACAGTTAACATTTTACCAGATTTGATGTATTGCACCTCCATCTATCTATCCATCATCCATTCATCTTTATTGTGGTAAAATACACACACCACAAAATTTGCCATTTTAGCTGTTCAAAAATGTTCAATCCAGTGGTGTTAATCACACTTACAAGGGTGTGCAGCCATCACCACAATTTTTTTCCAAAACCTTTTCATCACCCCAAGCAGAAAGTCTGTACCCAGCTCCTGGTGATCACTAACCTACTTTATGTCTCTGTGCTTTTGCCTATAATAGATATTTTGTTTAAGTGGGATCATGCAGTATTTGTCCTCTTATGTCTGGCTTATATGACTCAACATAATGTTTTCAAGGTTCATCGATGTCGGAGCGTGTACCAGAACTTCGTTTCTCTTTATGGATGATTCCATTGCATAGATATAACACATTTGGTTATCCATTCATCTGTTGGTGGACACCTGGATCGTTTCCACCTTTTGGCTCTTAAGGAATAGTGCTGCAGCGAACACTGGTGTACAAGTATCTCTTTGTATCACGGCTTTCAAGTCTTTTGTGCATACACCTAGGAGTGGAATTGCTGGGTCATACGGTGTCATTGACTCGATGGCACTAGGTTTTTTAGGTATGGTGTCATGGATTGGATTGTGTCTCCCGCAAAATACATGTCAAGTTGTCTAGGCCAGGATTCCCAGTATTGTGTGATTGTCCACCATTTTGTCATCTGATATGATTTTCCTTTGTGTTATAAATCCTACTTCTATGATGTTAATAAGGCAGGATTAGAGGCAGTTATATTACTGAGGCAGGACTACCAATCTACAAGGTTGTGTCTTAAGTCGATCTCTTTTGAGATATAAAAGAGAGAATCAAGCAGAGAGACACAGGGACCTCATATTGCCAAGGAACAAGAGGCAGGAGAATAGCACGTCCTTTGGATCTGGGGTCCCTGAGCCGAGAAGCTCCTCAACCAGGGGAAGATTGATGACAAGGACCTTTCCCCAGAGCCTACAGAGACAGAAAGCCTCCCCTGGAACTGGAGCCCTGAATTCAGATTTCCACCCTCCTAGACTGTGAGAGAATACATTTTTCTTTGTTAAAGCCATCCCCTTGGGGTATTTCTGTTACAGCAGCACTAGATAACCAAGACCTGTGGTAATTCTATGTTCAACTTTTCAAGGGACTGTCATTGTTTTCCACAGTGGCTGCACCCTTTTACATGTCCACCAGCAATAGACAAGGGGTCTGATTCTCCACATCCTTGCCGACACGTGTTATTTTCCATTAAAAAAAGAAAAGTCATTCTAGTTGGTGTGAAGTGGTGTCTCATGGCAGTTTTGATTTTCATTTCCCCAGTGACTAATGATTTTGTGCATATTTTCATGTTTCACTGTCAGCTGATCTTCATTGCCTGACAGTCTTCCAAAGCTACCATTAATTTAGTCCCATGGGCTCGGTGTTGTGGTAAGCATTTTATGCGCCTTTTCTTATTTATAAATAACAACCCTATTGCTTGGATAAGATTATTACCAACTTTAGAGATGAAGGAACAAAGACTCAGAGAAGGTTTGCAACTCATCAAAGGCCACACAGTTAGAAAGCGTAGATGTACCCTCAGTTGAGTCCACTTCAAATCCTATGCCATTCTTGCCTGAAACCCACTTGGGAGGTGGGGACACGGGTGAGCATACGCAAAGGAGTGACTAGGATCCTTTCTCCGCAGGCGTCCCCACTCCCTACACACCCTGCCCCCTGCCCAGGTTCTGAAGCTGCGCTCTGTGGCCACTTTCCCATCTGTCCCCTTGGAGCCTTCAACATGTGGGTTTCTATAGAGGCCAACTTAGTTCCTCCCAGTCCCCTTGGCTCACCTCCTGCTTCCTCCCGATGGCAGATTAATGAAGACATCATATAATTTCCTCCAAATTCTCAGCGGGTGCACCTGAGGATGAGGTAAAGGGTGAGGTAAAGGACTCAGGGAAATGCTGTCATTTCCCACACTCACTGTTGCGGGTTTTTGGACGGCAAGCATGGTTGGTTGTTGACAACCTGTCAGGCTGTTTTCTGCAAGAAATGGGGCAGAAGTCCGTTTCCATTTTACAAGTCTCCTTTCCTTTAGCCCAGTACAGTCCTCTCCAAAGTACCGGTCAGTGGAGACAAAGCCCCATTGAGTCTCAAGGACTGGGGACCCCACCCTCCCCCCATTTTCCTGTGTGATTGCGGAGTAGTGAACTTTTGTATAAAGGAACTCTTTGATTCCACTTCAGAGAGCTGACGTCTGCTTCAGGCCCCTCCACCCCTTGGGCACACCCTCTGTAGGAGTGGGAAGTGGGTCTCTCTCACAGCCCCCTGAGCCCCTAGAGGGGGTGTTCACGGGACTGATACCTGAACTTTCTCCTGTGCATGGAGCCCCTTAGAACTGCCTGGGAGGACTGGGGCTCTGCCTCTCTCTCTGGAATTGTGTGGGGCCTCCAGGGAACAGGGGTGGGGGCTCCCTGCCAGATGGCTTCTCATCTCTTGGTGCCATGCTTGTCTTGGAGGGGACCCTAGATGTTGGCACCAGACAGTGTCTCCAATGCTGTGTCCTCTTTTGGGGTGCAAACCACATGAGGGGTGTGGCCCTTTAGTCTTAGTGGACCTGCCCTCCTGGGACCCTTCTTTCTGAACTCTTCTGTCTTGTTTTTCTACCCTGCGCCCCTTCTGTCCTTTTCCTGAGTCAGCTATGTGTTCGTTGCGATTGGCTGCAGGTCCACCACGTGCTCTGGGAATGGAAAGTTTTCAGGGAATGGGGAAGGGGATATTGGGGTAAGAAGATGGTGGTGGTGGGTGCCCTTCCTTATTCTGCTTCTTCCCGGAAGTGGCTAGAGAGTCCCGTGACAGAGGAGAACCTCCCTGGTGAACTGTGAGCTCCCCGAGGGCAGGGACATGACTTGTCATCTTTGCATGGCCAGTGCTGAGTCAGTGTCTGGTACAGTGTCACTGCGGCATCATTGTTTCCCAGGATTCCGTTTCCACATCTGTGCAATGGGGCATTAATTCCTCCTCCGCAGGGCTATCCTAAGGATTGCGTGCAAGGCTGCATGGAAAGTACCAGAAGCATCCGTATGTAGTGAGCTCCAGTGAACAACTCCGGATAGTGCCCTTGTCATCCTGGGATGATGACATCAGGAGAACCTACTGAGCCTCACCTTCGTGTGGCATCAGGCGATGCCCACCTCAGGGCTCCCAAGCACTAAGCGAGAGCTCGTCAAGAGGCTCTGGCTGGTACGGACCTTTGGGCACCCAGCAAATGTGCTTTCCTTCAGCTCCCTCCGGAGAGGCACAGGGTCCAGACCTGCCTGCAAGGAGAAACAGAGTTCTTGGCTTGGCTCCTCTGGAGGGTCTCTGACCCCCTTCCCCACGGAATGCATCTTCCATCTGCGTGGTGGGCACAAACATGGCGATGTGTGAATATCTGTGCCATTAGGAAAAGGGCAGCTAGAGGAAAGAGCAGGTGCTGTGGTGGTGGGGATAGAGGGCACCCTAAGCTGGATGAGTGAGATGGCTGTTTGAGCTGGGCCAGGCTGGAAAGGGCCAGGGCAGAGAAAAAGAGGTTGGTTGGCATGGTCTGCAAAGCCCACCTGAGCCCACAGGCAGGATGGAGGGCGGTTCCACTGACACCTGCCCCCCCCAGTACCTGAGTCTTTCTGTGTCTCTGCCCCAGGGCTTTCTTTGGCGCCAGGAGGGCTTGTTCCTCCACAAATCCAGGAGCAACCTGGATGTGTGGGGGAGTTTTCTGTAAGCTGCTGGGGATGGGAGTTAGTGGGTCAGGCCCTGGTCTCCATGCCTGAGTCTCAGCGGGGTTTCTGAGGGCATGTGGGGACTGAGCCCAGACGCCCACCATGGTGACTCCTCACTAGCATCCACTATGATGGTTTCCCTACTTTCTGTCTTTCCTACTTTTTCCACATCCTCCCTGTGCTTCCTGGGACCACCTCCTAAATAAGCTACTGTCCTCAAGTCCTGGTCTCTGGGTCTGCTTTTAGGGAACCCAAGCTAAGACAGAAGGCAAAGATCCTGAAGGGAAAAGAGAACAGGGAGCAAAGCCCTGGTGGTTGAGAGGGTTAAGAATAAAGTGTCCATTGGCCAAGGTCAAGAAACAAGATCAAGGACTGGACAGTGGGATAGAAAAATGATACTAGTGAAGAATGAGCTTCTTGGATCAAGTAGACACATGAGACTTTGTAGGCATTTCCTGTCTGGAGGGGAGATGAGAGGGCAGAGGGGATCAGATGCTGGCCTAATGGACACGAAAAGAGAGTGGAGGGAAGGAGTGTGCTGTCTCATTAGGGGGAGAGCAATTAGGACTATATAGCAAAGTGTTTATAAATTTTTGTATGAGAGTCTGACTTAATTTGTAAACTTTCACTTAAAGCACAATAAAAAAAAAAGAACAACAAAAAACAATTGTCAGGATTCACAAAAAAAAAAAAAAAAACATCAGGTGTGGGGAGGCCTCTGGGAGATGGGAGAATAAGGAAAAGCCTGGGAAACTCAAGCAGAAAAGGTCTTCCTGTCTCAGAATATGGGGGAGGGAAGGCTGCAGGGAGCAGGGAGAGCTGGCAGATGCTGTGTGTGGGCTGGGGCCACACCTGGGAAGAAGCGTGAGGTGAAGCTCAAGGTGGAGGGAGACCTGAGTGTGGGAACCTGGACCAAGGAGACCTTCAGACTGGGTCTGCTAGTCCAGCCAACCCTGGCTACGGCTGGGGAAGCTGAGGCCCAGAGATGGGCAGCGGCTTGCCTTGGGCTCACAGAAGGGTCTAGAACCTTGGTCTCTTGACCTCCTGATTTGGCCTCTTTCTCGGACACTGAGGGCTTCTCTGGCTGGGGAATGACTAGTTGGTGGCCAGTGGGTCTGTCTGTTGAGGCTCTGCTTGTGTAGCCCACCTGTGCTGGGGCCAGGGTGGAGAGGCTGACCCCATGGCCAAGCGCCGACGCCCTCCCTGGCCAGGCATGGCCACGTGGCCTCTGCTTCCTCCTTTGTCAGCAGTTTGGTTAGGCAATGCCCCTTGCAAGTTTTCATTAGGTGGCATGAATAAAATACAGTAATACCATACTTACATGGTGGTGTTGTATTTATAGCTCTTGGAAAGTTCTCTCCCCAAAGCTGGCTCCCTGGGCCCTGCCAAAGCCTGGCGCCCTTTGCCACTCCGCTTAGCCGGCAATGCTCCCTTTTCCCAGCACTGTGATCCCAGCCCGGCGTGACTGGCTGTGGTGTTCACAGGCAGCCGCAGGCACTTGGTGACAGGCAGCAGCCTCCACCGCACAGGTCTGTTTTTGTCAGAAAACACCTTAAAATCACTCTTGGAGAAGAAAACGTGTTTTATTTGGGGGCAGTAGGAAGGGTCTGGTGCCGTTCAAAGTGCTCCTGTATTTTTCAGCCCCTTTTTTTAACCTTCCACCGGAAATTATCCGAAGCCTGTTTTCTACACTCAAAGGAGACCCTTTGGTTAATGTCTCAGGCTTCAGGGTTGCAGCTGGAATTGCTCCCCTGGGAGAGGGTGTCAGAGCCAGTGTCTGAGCTTCCTGTTGCTGCTGTGACAAATGACCACAAACACAGGACTAGGAAGAAAGGCCTGGCAACCTACATCTGAAAATCAGCCAGTGAAAACTCTATGGATCACAAGAGTCCAATCTGCAACCAATCATGGGGATGGTGCAGGACTGGACAGCGTTTCATTCTGTTGTGCATTGGGTCACCATGAGACAGAGGCTGACTAGTTGGCAGCTAACAATAAAACTTGAGATATGTGGTAGTTACTATTATTAATAACAACAAGGCAGAACTCCAAATCTCAGAGTCTCCAGGGATATACAGTGGCACTGGGCGCCCTGGTTCCTGTGGCTTCACTCGGGCCTTGGATGCATGCTCCATTTCCCTTTGCTCCTTTTTCTTAGACAAACCCTACTCATCATTTGAGGCCTGGCTCAGTCCTCACCACCTCCAGGAAGCCCTCTTTGACTGAGCCGGGGGAAATAGCTGCCCTTTCCCTGTGTTCGCACCTCCTCTGCCTCTCATAGACGTGGGCATGGTGGGTGGAAGGAGCCTGGTGATACACTTTGCTGATCTGGGAGGAAGTCCTTGCCCTGTCACTCATGAGGCATGTGACCTCAGGGCAGGTCTCAGCCCGATTCCTCAGCTCGGACACGGGCTCAATGCTGATCCTTTCCTCCCTGGTGCAGAGGGGTCTGTGTGATGCCTTCACCAAGGGGTCTTGCCTGTGTTAAATTCTCTATTAATGATGGCACTGTTTGACCTGGACTATGGCCATCTTTTATTCAATGGGTCCACTACTTAACTGTTATGTAATAAAACATAAAGGAGCCCTGGTGGTACAGTGGTTAAGTGCTCGGCTGCTAATCAAAATGTTGGCGATTTAAACCCACCAGCTGCTCCACAGGAGAAAGATGTGGCAGTTGCTTCTGCAAAGATCACAGCCTCGGAAACCCTATGGGGCAGTCCTGCTCTGTCCTACAGGGTTGAGGAATCGACTTGGTGGCAATGGGGTTGGTTTTGGGTTTTAATGAAGCACAGGGGCTGGCTGGTAAACAAAAGCTCTCAGAACACAGGGTGGTCCGTGGGAGCCAAAGATCGTCCCAGGGTCCTTCCTTTTGATGTTAGGGGACAGCAACTCAGAGGCCCTGCCCCCCATGCCCAGTGACTTTTGTCTAGAGGACGTATGCTTAAAGATAGGTGGTGGGCTTCTCAGGCCCCAGGCATCTGGTTCTGATGCTGTGTGCCCCACCCCGCCCCCCAGGCCTGCTCAGAGGCCCCTCCCAGCTGAGACCCTTGGCCCCACGGTAACTGGGTGGGGGATGGGCCCAGTCTGCTGGGTGCACTGAATGACCCTCAGTTCTCCAGGCCTTTATTACCTTTGTCACATGGCCCTTGTCCTGTCCCGCCTCTTTGCCCTGATTGTTTGTACCAGCTGTGCCCCATAAGCCCAGTGGTGTCCCGGGGTTGTGGTGAGCCCATAAATACCTTGTTAAATTGCTGGGGAACAAGAATACTTTATGTTGGTGGTGACTCCAGCCCAGTCCATTAAGTCTGTCCCGATGCAGCGTTGGGGCCTGGAGTGGCCCCCCTCACAGGCTTTGTGGAATCTTGGGCTAAGCCCTTTGTAAGCCCCTCATTAGGGCTCTGGGCTCCCAGACCTGGTGCTATGGTCCTTGTGTGGCCATCCACCCCACTCTGCTGGGCTCTGCCCTGGGTTACTGCCTCTGCTACAATCTCATGGCCACATGGGGGCTTGTGGGTTTTGTGATCTCCTGCCTCTTTTCGTGTATGGGTCCCTTGGGCAGCCCTGTGTCCTAATTCCTGGTCCTTAGAAGGACACACTCCCCACCCCAGGATCTGCTTCTCTGTTTCATGCCTTCAGACCTCAGTCTCAGCTCCGTGCCCTGATTCACAGTGAGGGGATAGCTTTGGTCACCAGCTGGGGTGGAGATCTCTGGAGCATGGTGGGTGGGGCTGGGTTAAAAGAATTTTTTTTTGTTTTATTGTAGTAAAATACACATAAAACTTATCATTACTGACATTTAGGATAGTCACAATGTCACACAACTATCAGCTCTACCCAGAGGCAGATTATCCAGAAGGCAAGGTAGAACAGTGCTTCGCGAAACCCATGTGGAACTGTTCACTACAGATTAGTAAACAAGCAGAAGTAACCGAATCGACGGCACTAGGTTTCTGGGCTAAGCCCGTGCTTACCTTGCTTACTGGGTCATCCCCCCGCCTCTGCCTACTTCCGGAACATTTCCATCTGCCAATGGAAACCCCGTACCATTAAGCAGTCACTCCCTATTCTCCTCCCCCCTCCCTGTGCAATCACCAACCTTTCTGTCTCCGTAGGTTTTCCAGTTCTGGACTTTGCATATAAATGGAATCACACAATACGTGATCTTTTTGTCTGGCTTCCTTCATTTAGCACAGTGTTTTCAAGGCTCATCCATGTTGTAGCATGTGTCAGAGCTTTATTCCTTTTTATTGTATGGATACACTGCTTTTTGTTTATCCTTTCATCAGTTGATGGACATTTGGATCCTTTCTATCTTTTGGCTATTGTGATTAACTCTGCTGTTGCAGGGAAGACTTCCCAGCTGGGGACCAAGTCCTGCCTGGGTTCTCGCCTCGGACCAAGAATGACCATGAAAGGCTCAGGGGTTCCATATGAACAAAGGTTTATTAGTGACAGAAAGAAAGCAGAGGCTCACGAGGGAGAGACGGAGAGGGGCTTCTGCCTAGGCTAGCCTCCAGTCTCTCCCCGAACAGAGGTTTTCCTGGAGTTTATAAGGGGTTTTAGGTGGGAAGGATCTCATGTTTTATTCATTGCTTTCTGGGGAAAAGGCAGGGCTTTCTGAGAAATAGGGGAGTTAAGAAATGAGGTGCGAGGGCATCTGGAATCCAAGGTGGAGTCAGTTTGGACGCCCCCACTGCACAGTCCTGGTGGCCACTTGACAAGACTGAAGGTCGTACTCATTCTCACTGCACATGCCCTGGGGATGGGCTAATTCCGTTCATCTTTGGAAAACTGCTTGTAGGGAACAAATGTAGAACTTCACACGTCAGGGTCCAGGATGTGGGTTTTCTTGTGACTCCACCCCCTGTGGTACAGTCCTGAAGAACAACTTACAAGAGAGATACGCAGGATGCCACCCCTATGGTGGGGTCCTGAAAAACAACTTCAGAGAGATATGTAAGACTTGTGTGTCACAGGCTGCATGTGTGGGTTGTCTTGTAACATCACCCACAGGATAGGGTACCAGATCAACACGCCTGTTATGCTGGCCTTGAGGCTGTCCAGGCTTCTGTTCCTGCTTCACTGCTATAAACATTCGTGTACAATTTTTTTTTCTGGGTGGCACAAATAGTTAAGCACTCAACTACTAGCCAAAAGGTTGGCGGTTTGAACCCACCCAGAGGCACCTCAGAAGACAGGCTTGGTGATCTGTTTCCAAAAGGTCACAGCCTTGAAAACCCTATGGAGCCGTACTACTCTGCACACATCGGGCCGCTATGAGTCAAAGTCAACTCCATGGCAGCTAACGACAACATCAAAACATATATAACGAAGTATTTGTCATTTCGACCACTTTCACGTGTGCACTTCGGTGACGTTAATTATGTTCACAGTGTTGTGCAACCATCGCCACTATCCGTTTCGGATTTTTCTCACCACTTTTAACAGAAACTCAGTGAGCCTTTAAGTAATAACTTCCCCCTTTCTCCTCCCACCCACCCCTGGTAACCACTTATAAACTTTGGTCTCTATGTACTTGTCTATTCTACATACGTCATCTAAGTGGGGTCATACAGTGTTTGTCTTTTGTGACTGACTTATTTCAGTCAGCATAATGTTTTCAAGGTCCCTCCATGCTGTGGCATGTGTCAGAGCTCCATCTCTCTTCACGGCCGAGTAGTATCCCATTGTATGGTTAGACCACATTTTGTTTATCCATTCACCTGTTGATGGACACTTGTGTTGTTTCCACCTTTGGGCTATTGTAAAGAGGCCTGGCGACCCAGGGGTTAAGAGCACAGCTGCTAACCAAAATGTCAGCAGTTCGAATCTACTAGCCGTTCCTTGGAAACCCCATGGAGCAGTTCTACTCTGTCCTATAGGGCCACTATGAGTCAGAATTGACTTGATGGCAATGGGTTTGGTTTAGTTTCTTTCTGGCTATTGTAAATAATGTTGCATGATTGCATACAATTATCTGTTTGAGACTCTGCTTTTGGGTATATGCCAAGTTTTTCTGGAGCTTCTCAGGTTCACAAAACTGAGCTAACCATCAGCCCACCTCCTGGCTCACCTCACCGGGGGACCGTGCACAGATGCTGTTGGGTTTTATTTACTTTATTATTTCCCCACTTTGTCCTCCCTCCTCATTCCAATTCCCCCCTCCCAATAATACCCACTTTTGTGCATTTGATTTATGTCCTTTCAATCCACTCTCAATACATTATACATTTATTTAAATATAAGTGACTCCTTGAAAAACATGTAGTGCTATTTTGTGTGTGTTTTACAATCTACATAAACAGTATTGGTCCATAAACCTCATTCTGCTTCTTACCTTTTTTTTTTCGGTACGACATTATGTTTTTAAGACCCACTCTTGTTGCTATATTAAGTCTAGTTTAATACTGGTGCATGCAATTTATGTTGTGTGAATATACTTCACACACACACACACACACACACACACACTTTTCCATTCCTGAGCCAGGGGCCCTGGGGTTGCCTCCTCCTACTCTTTGTACCATGGCCATCACTGCTCTGAGCATCCTTCTATGTGTCTTCTATGGACTGTGCAAGAAGGTCTTGGGTGCCTCTCTAGGAGTCACATCACTGGCTGGTGCCAACCTGATTTAGCCAAGGACTGTGCATGATTCTGTGGAGTGCCAGCCGCAGTTTGCCCTCCTCCCAGCAGAATAGGACAGATCTCATTTCTGTAGACTCACAACTGTACTTGATATTATGTGACCCTCTATTTTCTGCCGCTCAGATGACTGTGGCATGGTATCTCATATTAACGTCCATGTCTCTGGTTATTGGAGCCCTGGTGGTTCAATGGTTAAGAACTTGCCTGCTAACCAAAAGGTCGGCATGGTGAACGGGGGTTGGGGGGTCATCCCTGCCTGCCCAGGTCTTCCCTCCTGTGAGCCCTCCTAGGGATCCATGCAGAACCTCAGGGAAGGAATCCCTAGGCCTAGAGCCCCACTAAGAAGCCCTGGTGGTGCAGTGGTTAAGCACTTGGCTGCTAACTGAAAGGTTGGCAGTTGGAATCCACCAGCCGCTCTATGGGAGAAAGACGTGGCAGTCAGCTTCCGTAAAGATTACAGCCTTGGAAACCTACGGGGGCGGTTCTACTCTGTCCTGTAGGGTTGCTGTGAGTTGGAATCAACTCAACGGCAACAGGTTAGGGTTTCTTTGGTTTAGAGCTCCACTGAGAAGGGTTCAGCAAGTCATGTTTGCATTTCACGTGAGGAAGTCCAGTTGGCCAATGACCTTCTGATATTTCATCTTATTGCTAATTGACCATTGTTCTCTGTGAGTACTGAAGCATCCCATGTTTGTTATTGGAAACTGGAAAACATAGAGTCCAGAAGGCATGACAGATCACTCATTGTCTCACCACTCAGAGATAGCTACTATCTGCATTGGCACATTTGTTATTTCTATTACATTCCGTACGTTTACATACATATTGTTATGTTTTCAAAACAAAGTGTGGATCCTACTCTACATATGTATTATATTTTGATATTCTTTAATTTTACTGGCAGTTCCACTCTGTCCTATAGGGTCGCTATGAGTCGGAATCGACTCAACGGCAGTGGGTTTGGGTTTATTATATTTTGAAACTGAAATATTGGATCCTATACTTTTTTAAATCTGCTTTTCACATAATAATAGAAGGGGGCTATTTCCTGTATCGTCCAACATTCTCGCAGTCATTAAGTTTATGGCTCTATCGTAGTCCATCTTCTCAATGGGCCACAGTAGATCAATTATTTGAATTTCCCTGGTCAAAGCAGGTCTGAGTTGAATTAGTTTATCCCTCCATTCCTTCAACACATACTTACTAGACACTTGAAATACGCAAAATGGAAGCATCAAAGGTCCACAGTGTCGACAGCTCTCCTTGGTCTGGTCTCGGACAAACATTTCCCTTGGGTCACAGTGGCCAAGGCAGGAGTGGTACCTGATTAGAAGCACTGTCTTCCCCAACCTGGGAGTTGTTTTAAACAGCATCTTTAGCATTTTGAACTCTTTCCCAAACAGTCCTTGGCAATCAGGAGAGAAAACCCGTTGTTGACAAGTCTATTCAGATTCATAGCGACCTTATAGGACACTGTGGAGCTGCCCCATAGGGTTTCCAAACTTGTATATCTTTACAGAAGCAGATCGCCACATCTTTCTCCCTGCAGCGGCTGATGGGTTTCAAGGGCCCGCCTTCCGGTTAGCAGCCGAGCGCTTAACCGCTGCACCACCAGGGCTCCCTAATCACGAGAAAGATGAGCCTTATTTCTCTTGTATGTGTTTGTAGAAACTCATAAAAGCGGTGGTAAAAAAAATTAACAAAAAGCGGTGTTATGAACCCTCCACCACCGAGTTTACCCTTCCTGCTTGTAGCTGCCCCCCCTGAGAAAACAGAACAGGGTTCCCATTAGCTGACCTTTTAAAGAGGAAGCTGAGCTCTGCGCTTTTTCAGAACAAGGGAAGGAGGAAGATGAGGTTGTGTACTGTGCAGTGTACTGCGCAGGAAGGAGCCGGGCTCCATACTACCTTCACGAAACTGTGGAAAATGCTCCATTTCCGGAACGTGCCTCAGCGGCATCACTAGGGGGATGCAGGGTGTGTGGACCGCACCCCTAATACTGTCACGGGGTCAACACCAAAATGACTCCAGGGTCCAAACAGTAGCGTCACTAGGGCTGGCGTCACCAGTCACCAGTGCGGCAACTTGTCACCACCACCCTCCAAGCCACCCACTAGGCACGGTGACTGGCCGAGGTGCCCGCCAGTGGGCAGAGAGGAAGGTCTTCGCCTTAGCCAATGGGACACGGGAGGATATGCGCGGAGCCGCGGGGGGAGGGGCTGAGGGGGTGTGGCCATGCAGTTCAGTGCTCCGCCCCGTGTGTGGGCGGGGCTGGGCTGCTTCACCCACCAGGGGGTTTGCGGGCTGGCTGGCCCACCCACCCTGGTTGGGGGAGGGAGTGACCCTAACCCTATTAACACCACTGTCATGCTGTCCCTCCCAGCTCAGCCCCCTCTGCAGGGAAGGGTCCAGGGGCTGGGACCTGTCTTGGGAGCTGAAGAGACCCAGGTTTGAACCTCAGCTCCCCCTGTCACCCGGTGGGGGGTGGGAGATAGGTCTGAGCCTGGGTTACTGCTTCTGCAAAATAGAGGAGCATGGTGAGAGTGAAATGCCATCAAGGGCCTTTCAGCCCAAGTTCCTTCCCGCCTCCCTTCTCGCCTCCGCTCAGGACCTCTTTGAATGCATCCTTCCTCTGTCCCTTGTTAGCTCTGAGCCCTCGCCTTCTGTCTTGGTCTGCCCTTCCCTCCCAGTGCCCCCAGAAGCAGACCCTCAGACAGGGGTTGGAGTGAGGTCTTTACTTGGGAAGTGGTCCCAGGAAGCAGCAGCAGAGGAGAGTGTAAGACAGGGAGGGACCGAACTGGTAAAGGATGATTTCTCAAGTAAACAATCCTGTGGACACCTGGGCTTAACCTCTGGGGAACTCTGCAAAGCTGTGCTGGTCCCCGAAGGGTTCTACCCGAGGACTGAGGGTGCTGTCAGCCATTGACTGAGTGCCTGTGGTGCTTGTGACCAGAGTAGGCTGGGACCCCAGGTGCCCTCAGCAGCCCCCACTGCAATGGTGTGTATGTGTGGGGCCTACATGTTGCCTCTGCAGGCTTCAGCCTCAAATCCTGGCTTTGTTTGGTAAGTATAGCCAAGAAGGAGCCTGGAACAAGGCGGTGGCCCGGGAGCTAGGTCGGGGGCGACTCGAGGAATCCCAGGCCTCTTCTTCCCCAGGCGCTTGTTTAACTTTCCCTCCACTGCTTTCAGGGTCTCTCTGATTGCCCGTCTCAGCTGTGTTCAGGAGCACCCAGCAAAGGGTCTTGTTTCCTCCCTGGGGCTGGGAGGTGGGCGGGTGGCCGGCCTGGCTACTCCTGGCTGCTCTGAGCCTGGTGGGGCCTTGGACCCCAAAATGGGGCTGCAGCAGTAGAATAGGACCCACTGATGCTCCAGACCCCAGAAATGCCAGTGTCCCAGGCCTCAGGCCTCTCTGCCCCCTGATCTCTGCCCTGGATGACCTTGGCTGCCACGAACGGCTTTAGGGGGGCATATGGTCTGAAGCCTTGTGGTCTGGGGTGTTGGAAAGGCTCCTTCTGGAGCTCAAAATCCATGAGTGTGGTGGGAAGGAGCCTGAGAAGGGGGAGGCTGATGTGAGACGGGCAGTGGAAGAAGCAGGGCCTGGGGTCTTTTCCTCAGAGGGATCAACCCAGATTGCGTGGCCTCTGCTGGGCCAGTGCCGTTGTCACCCCAGGTGCTCAGGCACTGAGGAATGCCAGCAGCCGGCTGAGCCAGGAGGGCCCTAGCGATCAGTGTTCAAGCCCATCTGGCCCCTGGACTCTGAGGGCTGCATCTCCTGCCCTGGGGCCACCGGCCGCTGAGCAGAGAAGCTGGTGAAGACAGGGCAGCAGGGGATCCAGAGGGAGCAAGCTGGCCGAGACAGCTCTGAGGACCCCCTCTGGGGCCAAGACTGGTGGGAACCTAGTTAGAGGAAAGTTAGGGCAGAAGTGCCACTGCTCTCAGGACCGTCCCGCCTGGCTGGGTTGGGCGGGAACCCTTGCATCCAGCAGAACAGGCAGCTGTGGTCTTCTCTTAGGTCCAGTGACCCCTGCCACCTCCCCACCGTCCTGCCCACCTGGGAATTCATCTTAAGGAGGGGCTGCATCCTGGTGCGCAGAGGCGAGAAGCCTGCTCTGGCTGAGGAAGCAGCTTGAAGTAAGGCAGGGAGGTGCTGTGGGCCACAGTGAGCTGCTGGAGTGTCCTGGGCGTCAGGGGCATAAAAGGGAGGGGTGACCATAGGGGATGAGCAGGCCAAGGATAGTCCTGGGGGGTTTGAAAGCCAGGCAAAGACACAGAAGCTCCTCCTGTAGGAAAATGGATCTTTGGAGATTTAAAAAAAAAATTTATTTTTTAGAGCACTTTTAGGTTCACAGAAAAATCCTACAGAAAATACAGAGCTCCCATATACCCTTCTTGCCCGGCACACAGATTCCCCTACTATTAACATCTTGCATTTGTGTGGTACATTTGTAACAACTGATGAACCAATACACATTGCCGTTGAGTCAATTCCGACTCATAGCGACCATATAGGACAGAGTAGAACTGCCCCATAGGGTTTCCAAGGCTGTAATCTTTACAGGAGCGGCTGGTGGGTTCAAACCTCTGACCTCTCCGTGAGTAGTCGAGTGCTTAACTACTGTGCCACCAGGGAGGGCTCCTTCGATGTTGAGCATTACTGTTAACTGAAGTCCATGGTTACATTAGGGCTCAGTCTTGGTGCTGTAGCATTGGAGATTTTTAATGAAGTGAATTTCATGAGCGGACTCGTGTATTCAGCTCTTTTCAACTACTATTGTGGATGTGGCATACACCGGTGCTGGGACGCAGACACGAATAACTTATTTACATTCTTCTGTTTATTTAGGCATCAGTTGAGTCCAGAAGGGATTTCAGGGAGGTAAACACGGAAGATACGATGTTCGTACTCACAGTCTGGGTGCCTGGCAGGAGGCTTTGGAGAAGAGAGAGATGTGGGATAGAAGAGGTTGTGCCTGTCCATCTCAGCATTCTGGGGAGCACCAGTGAACCCCCAGACTTGCCCTACACCGAGGGTCACAAATGGGGAGCAAGGAGTGAGAAAATGCCCAGGCTTGACAGTCCCTGGCTTTGGCACGGCTGGTCCGGGTGAATGTTTGGACATAAGTGTGTTGATGTGGGCTGCATAATGACAGTTTACGGTGAGGACCAATTTGGGTTTCTGAGGCCACCCTGGGGTGGACTGCATGGTGGCCAGGGTCTGCAGGGCAGGGGGTCACAGGAAGGTGTTGCCTTCCTTTCTGGTTTGTTTTCTGCGCTCAGGCTCCAGAACACTGAAGGCATTGGAGGCAAGGGGTCTGCAGAGTCCAGGGTTCATCAGGGACAGGGCCTGAGAGCCCCTGCAACAGCCAAGGGCGCGGTGGAGTGGATGGCCACAGGGTGGATCTGGTCTGTGGCTCAAGGGAGAGCTGGGGCTCGAGAGACAGGCGGTCCCTGCAGCAGGGGCCACAGAGATGGCCCACGGGAGAGAGGACTCAGAAGAGGGTCGGAGGTGGATCACAAGGGGATACCAAGGTTTAAGGGACAAACACCTCGGGGGGTGGGGAAGCTGCAAAAGAGGGCAGGAGCGAAGCCTGGAAACCAGGAAGAAGAATTTCCAGGAGACAATGCAGTGAGCGTTTTACAGACTGCGAATGGAGGTCCTCTTGATCACTTTCCAGGGGGGCTTGGTCCAGCTCGTGTACTCCAGACCACTCTGGGCCTCTGCATCCGCAGCGAGGTAATGCTCTGGTTCCCACGCAGCACGCAGGGAGGGCTCCTGGAAGAGCCAGGCTTTCTAGGCTTTTTCTTTGGGGTGCTCAAGGTCAGAAGGTAGGCGGTGGGGGCGGGGGGAGAGGCTGTCCTCGAAGCTCAGGCCAGGGGACTGGGTGGGGACTGCAGTCACCTCGAGGCAGATAACTGCTGAGCAGGAGGAGCTGGAGGGAAAGGGCTGATTGGACAGCGCCTGCGCCAGTGGAGCTGCTGCTAGCTGGTTTAACACTGGGCTGGCCACAGGCTGACAGCTGTGGGCTGTGCCTGGCCCCTTTCTTGCCGAGGCTGGCAGATTCTGCACAGGCTTTCCCTGTCACTTCCTGGCCTCTTCCCAGCTCTGGCTCTCAGGAGCTTCGAAGTTGCAGGGCCTTCTACCAAGGCCTGGTAACATGGAGTGCTGCCTGAGCCAGGCCCTGAGGCTGCACGTGTGTGCATGTGTATGTGTGCATGCATCCATGTGTGTGCACTTGTGTGTGCATGCATGTGCATTGTGTGTGTGTGTGTGTGCATATGTGTGTGTGAGAGAGAAGTAGGCTGGCCCAGCTGTGGACTGAGAAGCTGGCCCTCTGCATAAGTGGGACATGAGGGGCTGATGAGTCAACTCCTCCCTGGTTCCCTGGTGTGCAGTGATATGAACGTGCAAGGGCTCTTCCTGCCCGGTGGGGTCAAGGGTGTGAGTGTCCTTGGGGCCCTTGGAAAAGGCATGGATTTTTTTTTTTTTAGTATAATTTATTATTTTTTATTGTTGTTGAGAATATATACAGCAGAACATACACCAATTCAACAGCTTCTGCATGTACAATTCAATGACATTGCTTACATTCCTTGAGTTGTGCAAATATTCTCACTCTCCTTTTCAGGCTTGTGCCTCCTCCATTAACATCAACTGCCCCCTAAGGTTCCTGTCTCATCTTTGGAGTTGCTGTTGTCAATCTGATCCCATACTGATAGATCTTTAAAAGAGCACATTGTTCAAGGAACAGGTGAGGTCTTGCCTTTCCCTGCTGTCTTAGACTGGGTTCTCCAGAGGAGCAAAACCAATGACGCATATACCAAATCCAAACCTGTTGCTGTCGAATCAATTCTGACTCATAGTGACCCCTATAGGAGAGAGAACTTTCCCATAGGGTTTCCAAGGTACTCCTGGTGGATTCAAACTGCTGACCTTTTGGCTAGAGAGAGAGAGAGAGTGTGAGAGAGAGAGAGGGAGGGAGGGAGGGGGTAAGAAATAGAAGGGGAGAGAGAGAGAGAGAGAGAGATTTATTTCAAGGAAATGGCTCATGCAGTTATGGAGGCTAGCAAGTTCCAAATCCATGGGCCGGTTGTAGGAGCTGACAGACTCAAAATTGGCAGGTCACATGGCAGGCTGCTGGCTCACGGGGCTGCAGGAGCTGGCGAGTCCCAAAACCTGCAGGTCAGGTGTCAGGCTGCTGGCTCACATCCCAAGAACTGGAGGTCAGACTATGACGAGTTGGATGCAGGATCAAGAGGAGGCGACCTTTGCCTATTGGATGTAGGCCACACTCCCAAGGAAACTCCCCTTTCAACTCATTGGCTACTCACATCAGATCACAAAATGGAGGATGATTACATAATATCTGCCAAACCGCTGAGAATCATGTCCTAGCCAAGTTGACACATAACCTTAACCATCAGGCCTGCCAATGACAAAGCCCATATAACAGATTTCCTTATTATTTATTATTGCCAAATTAGGGAAGAACTTCACATCAGAGAGCACTCCTGTAGCTGTTTCTGATGGACCTTCATTTGTCAGCCCTGTGTTACAGAGGGAACTAAGGCAAGGAGAGGCTAAGTCACCTGCCCTGGGTCACACAGCCAGGGAGGGTTTGAGCTGGAGATGCAACTCAAGAGTGTGGGAGTTGTTGTGCCTGCCTGGGAGTACCCCTGAGGGAGGTCAGACCTGGGCCCAGCCTGGGGGGCCACATCACTTGGGTTCAATGCTGCTCTAACACTTTTAGTTGTGCGATCCTGGGCAAGTCCTGTATCTGCTCTGTGCCTCCGTTTCCCGTCTGTAAAGTGTACCCTCTTCTAGGGGGTGGGGAGAAATACGGGATGAGCAGCTGTAGCTCTTAACTACTATACCACCAAGAAGGGTGAGGAAGGGAGCCTGGTGTGTGTAAGATCTCAATCAATCTTAGCTGCTCCCATCCCACCTCACACCAGGGTGCAGGACCCTACTGTTAGAGAGGCCTCAGCCCACTCTTAGCCGTGTGGCCCTCTCACCTGTTGTTTCTTGCATCTCACCTTTCAGAGAAGTCTTTCCTGACCACGCTGTCAGAAGGAGACCCTCTTCTGTTTTTTCTTTCTCAGTGCAACTCTTCGTTTCCTTGAGGGCACTTATCACAGCTGGTAACGGTTCTGTTTGTTAGTTTACTTGATTTAGTCTGCCCATAATCTCCAGGGAGTCCCTGGGTGGTGCACATGGTTTAGCTAACTGTAAGGCTGGAGGTTCAAGTCAACTCAACAGGTGCTTTGGAAGAAAGGCCTGGGAATCTGCTTCTGAAAGATCACAGCCATTGATCTGATACACATGGGGTCACCATGAGTTGGAGTCGACTCCACAGCAAAATTTTTTTTTGATAGCTCCAGTGGGCAGGGACCTTGTTTTTCTATTTTGCAGCCAAGTTCCCGATGTCCATTGTTGAAGGTGTGAGTGTAGGGAGAGCTGGGCCTGAGCGGAAGCAGGCAGGGAGCTTCGGATACATTCACAGTTAGCACCATCCTTAACACCCTGGTGGTGTAGTGGTTAAAAGCGACGGCTGCTAACCAAAAGGTCGGCAGTTTGAATCCACCAGGTGCTCCTTGGAAACTCTATGAGGCAGTTCTACTCTGTTTTATAGGGTCGCTGTTAGTAGGAATTGACTCGATGGCAATGGGGTTGGTGTTTTTTTTTTTTTATTCGGACAGAACAAGGGGATACTGATTGGTTTAAAGTCAGGAAAGGTGTGCATCAGGGTTGTATTCTTTCACCATACCTATTCAATCTGTATGCTGAACAAATAATCCGAGAAGCTGGACTATATGAAGAAGAACAGGGCATCAGGATTGGAGGAAGACTCATCAACAACCTGCGTTATGCAGATGACACAACCTTGCTTGCTGAAAGTGAAGAGGACCTGAAGCACTTACTAATGAAGATCAAAGACCACAGCCTTCAGTATGGATTATACCTCAACATAAAGAAAACAAAAATCCTCACAACTGGACCAATGAGCAACATCATGATAAACGGAGAAAAAATTGAAGTTGTCAAGGATTTCATTTTACTTGGATCCACAATCAACGGCCATGGAAGCAGCAGTCAAGAAATCAAAAGACGCATTGCATTGGGCCAATCTGCTGCAAAGGACCTCTTCAAAGTGTTGAAGAGCAAAGATGTCACCCTGAAGACTAAGGTGCGCCCGACCCAAGCCATGGTATTTTCAATCGCATCATATGCATGTGAAAGCTGGACAATGAATAAGGAAGACCCAAGAAGAGATGACGCCTTTGAATTGTGGTGTTGGCAAAGAATATTGAATATACCATGGACTGCCAAAAGAACGAACAAATCTGTCTTGGAAGAAGTGTGGCCAGGGTGCTCCTTAGAGGCAAGGATGGCGAGACTGCATCTTACATACTTTGGACATGTTTTCAGGAGGGATCAGTCCCTGGACAAGGACATCATGCTTGGCAGAGTACAGGGTCAGCGGAAAAGAGGAAGACCCTCAATGAGGTGGATTGACACAGTGGCTGCAACAATGAGCTCAAGCATAACAACGACTGTAAGGATGGCGCAGGGCCGGGCAGTGTTTCGTTCTGTTGTGCACAGGGTCGCTATGAGTCAGAATCGACTAGATGACAGCTAACAACAACAACATTATCATCAGAGGCCCAGCATCTGGGCCCACTGGCCTGTCTTTGGCCGCTGGATCATGTACTTTGACCCTCGCCACTTGGTTTCCTTCAGGTGTCCCCAGGAGTCGCTGTACCCTGGACTTAGCACAGGGAGGGGCCAGGGAGCCTTGTTTATTAACCTAGGAGATTGATGCCCTGAGGTGGGCCAGCTCCTACAGATCGAGACTGCCTGAGGGTCCTTAGCTCCTGGCTCTGCTGCCCTGGGTGGGACAGAATTCCTCAGGCACTTTGACCTCGTGACTGGCCCTGCAGAGGGTCTGCTGGTTGCTTGGAGCTACCACTGACACTCTGGCAGACCCCGGGTCAGTGAGGGAGGGTCCCGAGATGGGTCTTTGGCCTAGGAAAATGACGGCTTTCTGCAGGGAGAGCAAAGGCGCTCATTTTCGTAGGCATTTCTCTCACAGTAGATCATAGGGTGGAATCGCGGAACTGCTGAGGGCTGTAGGGAACCAACACCTACTGGGCCTAGCCCAGGACCAGGGTATGCACAGCCCTGCCATCTAATCTTCCAGCAGCTGGCCTGGGCTTGCTGGAGAAGGGAGGTATTAATCCCCATCTCCCAGGGAGGGCGCTAAAGCTCAGAGAGGACGAGAAACTTGCCAAGGGTCACAGAGGAAGACGAGAAGGCAGGGTGGCAACACAGGTTTGACGCCAAGATCCGTTCTCCTTGCCTTTCCCAGGCTCCTGAGAGCTTGGATGGCAAGGCTGCACTCCGGGTTAGAGGTTATCCAGGAGCTGTGGATGTGGTCTCATCTACTTTTTTTATTGTTGTAAAAATATATATAACAACACATTTGCCAATTTAACATCTTTCATGCGTACAATTTAGTGATAGCAATTACGTTAATCATATGCAACCATCACTCATAATTGTTGGCAAATTTCCCATCACCATAAACAGAAACTCACTGCTTCCTAAATATGACCCCCTTTCCCCATCCCTCCTGCCCCTGGTAACCACTAATAAACTTTGATTGTATTGATCACACAGCATTGGTTCTTTTGTGATTGACATATTTCACTGAGCGTCAGGTTTTCAAGGTTCATCCATGTTGTAGCATGGATCAGGACTTCGTTTCTCTTTATGGCTGAGTAATATTCCGTTGTACATATGTACTACATTTTGTTTATCCAGTCATCCGTTAATGGGCACGTAGGTTGTTTCCACCTTTTTCCTGTTGTGAATACTGCTGCTGTAACTTTGGCGTACACATGTCTGTGTGCATTGCTGGCGTAATCCACAGTTTAATGCCCACAGTGCTCATTTGTGGAATTTGTTGAAGCAGCAATAGGAGATGTGTGTACATGGCAAGGTTGTAGATGGAAGTCAGGTTGCTAATGAGCTAATTTTAAGATGGGGAGATGACTCTGGATTTTCCAGGTGGGTCCAATGTGATCACAGGGTCCTTAAAAGTAGGAAAAGGAGGCAGAAACAAAACTAGATTATAAGAAATGTCTTGGGTGTGGGATTTTGTGGTTTTTCCTGGGGTGAGCGCCTGGAGAGGGCTTGCCAGGGGAGCTGATGGGCCAGAGGATGGGCAGCTCAACACCTGTAGCTCTGCCCGAGCGAGGTTGGCTCTGTTGGTGACAGGTCACTGGGGAAACTCATGCAGCAAGCTGTGGCTCTTGCTGTGGCGGGGGCCACAGTGCTGGGATGAGGGAACCAGGGCCTGGTTGGCTGTCTTGTGTGAGAGGAGGTGGTCCCTGGGAGTAAAGTTCCATGAGAATGGAAACATTTGTCCTGCCCAACGAGACTGTCACTCTGAGGGAGGCGGGGGACGGGAGGTGCCTGTAGTCTGGTACATAACTAGTGCTGGCTATGGCTTCTTAGCTGTTGACGTGGAACTTCATCCAGAGGTTGATGAAAAAAAGGAGATCTATAAAAATTTCTGGGCACTGTTTAAAGTTGAGACCTGCAGGGAGTCACATAACCCTTTCAAACTGACATTCTCAGGGGATTTACGGCCAGCCCAAACACACACCTGCCACACGGCTCTGGAGATGTTCATTTCTGCTGGGCAGCAGGGTTCTGGTGTGTCATGGGACGTATATGGCTTTTCTTGAAAATATTTCTCTAGCAACCATTAACTGGACCTTGAAAAGGCTTAAGAGGTACCAATAGTGATGCTGTGACCTGGTGACACTGTGACTTGGTGTTGCTGTGACCTAGTGACACTGCAACATAGTGATGCTGTGACCTGGTGACACACTGATATAGTGATGCTGTGACCTGGTGACACTGTGACATGGTGATACTGTGGCCTGGTGACACTGTATGTGACTCAGTGATACTGTGACTTGGTGACAAAGTAACATAGTGATAATATGACCTGGTGACACCGTGGCATGGTGACACTGTGACCTGGTGACATTGTGTGTGACTCATTGATACTGTGACTTGGTAACACAGTGACATAGTGATGCTGTGATCTGGTGATGCTGTCATACAGTGATGCTGTGACCTGGTGACACTGTGACATAGTGATGCTGTGACCTGGTGAATCCGTGATGTGGTGATGCTGTGACATGGTGATGCTGTGATCTGGTGACACTGTGACATGGTGATGCTGTGACCTGGTGACACAGTGACATAGTGATGCTGTGACCTGGTGACACTGTGATGTGATGCTGTGACCTGATGACACTGTGACATGGTGGTGCTGTGATATGGTGGTGCTGTAACTTGATGATGCTGTGACTTGGTGATGTTGTGACATGATGACAAGGTGACAAAATGTGGTGACACTGTGATGATGCTGTAACTTGGTGACACCATGACTCGGTGATGCTGTGACATGGTGATGTAGTGAAGTCCTTGGGTTAGGCCTGCAAGGTCTGGGCAGCTGGGGGGTTAGAGCAGAAAGAAACCTTCCTGCTGGCCAGTCTTGCTCTGTGTCCTATTCCCCATCAGTGGCTGACAGGTTCTTCTTGAGTGGGACCTGGGAGCTCCCTGCCCCCTGGTCCCTCTTCCTCTGGCCCACCCTCTTAGTGTTTCTTCCCCTTGGGCCACCCAGAGTCTCAGCAGACCCTGGTCCTCCCTCAACTTCTTGGGATGGTGCCTTCCAATTCTTCCAGGTGAGCCCTCTGCTTGGATCTTCCTCTTGCTGATACCGGCCGTGTTTCGTAGCCACAGGCTCTGTGACTTTTGTCTCTGGCCTACCACTCTTGGGGTGATCGGGGATATGTGGGGGTGCCTGGTGGACTCTGTCCAGCCCATTGGTGCTGACCCAGTGCCCTGGGTGAGGGGTGGCCTACCAGAGCTCCTGATTTTGTGGCTGGTGAGGTGCCACCCTCATGGTGAGGATCGTGCCTCCCACATTGCCCTGAGGCCACACCTGGGTGTTTCTGATGACTCCAGGGATGGAGAGAGGCTGCCTCAGCATCCTCATCCATCTCATGGGGCTGTGACAGCACCTCTCTCGGGGCTCTCGGGGTGAACAGAGGTCCAGTGCTGGAGCGCTCAGCCCAGCGGGAGTGCTGACACATGCGGCGACTGTCGGGGAGGCTGCCCTGCCCTGTTTACACTAGTGCACTTTGTGGACCTGTCAGCTGTAACCAGCTCCAAGCCCAGAAGGCCAGGTCAGGAGCAGCTGGCTCCCCTGAGGTTTGAGGAGCGATGTCCTTGGGAGTATCTGCCACACAGGTATTCACTCCTGCTTGATTCTGTCTCCACGCGAAGACATGTAATGAATGGCAAGTAATGTTTAACTCTGTCCTTTCAGCGGCTGGTGCAGAAGGTCACAAGCCCTGTGCGACCCTCACGTTCCTAACATGACCGATGACAACTTACGGGGCACGAATCATTGTGATGCACCATACAAAGTGTTTTACGCCCATTATTCCCTTTAATCCTCGTAGCAACCCTGTGAGATTTGCTCTGTTATTATTACCTTCTTTGATAGGTGAGGACATGGAGGTTCAGAGACTTGGACTAGCTGAGATCCCCTGGCCCCTGCTCTCTGCTGCTTCTCCATGCTGCCTCCTTGGGAGGGTTCGTCACCTGGGACAGGTGGTTGGAGACCGCAGATAGCCCCTCCCCTGGGCTTTGCTGTGCATGGGAGCCTTCCTGAGTCAGGAAGCCTGCAGTGGGCTGGAGGCAGGGAATCTCCTTCCTGTCTCTCTGGACCCATTCCAGGCCACTTGGCCACCACGGCCTAAGCAGGGAGCTGGACCATCCGTACTGGGGAAGGAGTTGGTGGTCAGGGTATCGCCCTGGGTGGCCTTACGCCACACCCAGCAATGGGAACAGTGAGAAAAAAAGCCATAGTCATCATGAGGACCTGGGCAGACACGGTCACAATGGGTTTGAGCAATCTGGCATCCTGCTAGCCATGGGGCAGCAGCAGAGAGTCATGAGGGAGCTGTGCCTGACCCTGAGCTGGGTGCTGGGAACATGGGCAGGAGTGGCACGTGGTCCCTTTTCTCAAAAAAAAGGAACTCAGATATTCAGCACTGTGTCAGTTCCTTATTTCATGAGCCGTTGGGGTGATTCGTGTTCTGGAATATTGCTGTGGTTGGCATGGTCCCCTTCTCTCCACTCCAGGGAATATCTGAAATGCGGGAGGGATCTGGCACTCCTACCGCCATGCCTTTTTAATACGTTTAATTAACCCAAGGCAGCACTTGCCAACATTAATTCCAGACCGGGAGCATGGAGTGAACAAATTCTTGGCCTCGGGAGACCTTCCTAGCTTGCTTTTGATGGCCCAAACCGGGTAGAGTCTACACCCTTGGGCTTTCCAGCTGGTGAACACACCTTCCCACCATTCCCCATGTAGGTGCAACAATTTGCAGGAGAAAACACTGCCTAGACTCATCCTTCTGAGCTGCCACGATGCCCATCTGCAAAAGTGTTTGCACGTCTCTGTGCTGACCCCACATCTGCAAGCTGGGACCTGGTGTTTTTACCCTGTTTTGCAGATCTGCTTGGGTGTTTCCAGCTTACATCCCAGGCAGAGCAACTCTGTGAGTGAGGGTACCTCCTCCTTGGCAAGGCTCTGCCTGGGTTCCTACTGGCTGGTTCAGCCTGGCTCTGTGTGCAGGGAGAGATGGAAACAGTGCCCATGGTAACCCCTGAGTGTTGGCTACTGTTCGATCTTAAATTGAACCATTTCCAGAAGTCTCTTAGCAGGCTTGACTTGGCAGTTTTGGAAACTTCTCTATGAATTCCATCTGGGAAAACTCAAAAGAGTCCATCGGGGCACTGAACCTCCCAGAGACAGTCTTTCTGGGCCATCCTCAATGGGTGTGGAGCATGCAGAGAAGTCAAGGGCTGTACCTATGAGTGGGAAATGAGGTCTGCTGTGAGCAGAGAGGACAGGTCGATGTCGAAAGGCTACAGGGTGCGTGACATGGAGGGAAAGGGGAGTCCAGTCATGAGCGATGAGAGGAAAGGACTGGCCAGCTAGGCCAGGCAAGGCATAGGCCCACCCCCATCCAGCCCAGGGACTCCATGGTCACCTGTGTCATCTAAGCCTTGTCTTCGAGCAGAGACTGGACACCCACTGTGGGTTCCATCTGTTATCCAAACAAAGGTGAGAAAGAGTCCAGAGCTGGAGATTAGTCAGCCCTAAGAGTTAAAGCCAGAGTCAGCTGAGAGCCAACTCAGGCTGGATTGGTTAAGACTCTTCATTTCAATGGCCAGAAAAGCCAGCACAAACTGGCTTAAGCAACATGTGAATGAATGAGGCATGTATTGACTTATAAAACAGAAATGTCTAGAGATTGATTGAGCTTCTGTCATTGAGATGTTTCTCTCACTTTTTCTCTCCTCTGTGTTGGCTTATTTCTCAGGCTCTGTGTCTTGGCAAGATGGCTGCCAGCAGCTCCAGGCTCATATCCACCCTGGTTCAAATGCAGCAGAAAAGGGGAAAGGCCTCTACCTGGCAAGTCCTCAACAGATTGAACACAGAGTTACCACAAGACCCAGCAATTCCTCTCCTAGAGAAATGAAAACATACGTCCTCCCAAAAACTTGTACACGAATGTTCATAGCAACATGATTCATGATAACCCAAAAGAGGAAACAACACAAATGTCCATCAACTGATGAGTGGATAAAGAAAATGTGGTATGTCCACAGATGGGATATTTTTCAACCACAAAAAAGAAGGAAGGTCTGATCCACACTACCATGTGGATGAGCCTTAAAAAACATTAGGCTAAGTGAAAGACCGGTCACAAAAGATCACACATTGTATGATTCCATGTATATGAAATTTCCAGAAGAGGCAAATCCATAGAGACAGGAAGCAGATTAATGGTTACCAGGGCCTGGGGGCCAGGGGAGATTTTGGGGTGACAAAAATGTTGTAAAATTGATTGTGGCGATGGTTATACAGCTCTGAGTATACTGAAAACCATTGAATTTTACACTTTAAATGGATGAATTGTGTGGTTTGTGAATTATATCTCAATATAGCTGTTGGGTTTTGGAAACCCTGGTGGCAAGGTGGTTAGGAGTTCGGCTGCCAACCAAAAGGTTGGCCATTTGAATCTACCAGGTGCTCCTTGGAAACCCTATGGGGCAGTTCTACTCTGTCCTATAGGGTTACTATGAGTCAAATTGACTCCATAGCAGTGGGTTTGGTTTTGTTTTTGGTATAGCTGTTGAGAGGGCGGAGGGAGAGGAAGGAAGATGGAGAGAGGGGGAGGGAGAGGTAGAGGAAGAGGGGGAGAAAAGGAGGGAGGGGGGAGGGAAAGGGGGAGGGAGGGGAGGGGATGGGGAGAACTGAGCGTAGGGGAGGAGGATTGTCCCAGAGCAAAACGAGTGTGGATGATGGACAGCAACGGCAACAGATGCTAACCACTAACAGGACAGGAAGGAGGAACAAGTCTACCATTGTGGGCTGCCGTGGAGTTGGGCCCTGACTCATGGAGATCTCATGTACAACGGGATCAGACCATTGCAATCCACACGGTTTTCATTGGCTGCTTTTTGGAAGTAGATTGCCAGGCCTTTCTTCCTAGTCTGTCTTAGTCTGGAAGCTCTGCTGAAACCTGTTCAGTGTCACAGCAACTCACAGGCCTCCACTGAGGGACGGTGGCTGCACATGAGGTGCATCGGGTAGGAACTTCACTGGGGCTCACACAGGGAAGACAAGAATTCTTCCACTGACCCACCACATCCCCGTCTGTGATCACCCACCTCATAAATAATCAGTGTACACTCACGCTGCTCTGGTAAGGGTGGGGAGGGAAGGAGGACAGTGAACAAATCATATTGTCAAATACACCAGGAAGCAGCGAGCATTTGTCCCACCTAAGTGACCTGCTCTTCCCTCCCTAAACCCGTTGCTGTCAAGTCCATTCTGACTTATAGTGACCTTATAGTACCCAGTAGAGCTGCCCCATAGGGTTTCCGAGGAGTGGCTAGTGGATTTGAATTGCTGACCTTTCGGTTAGCAGCTGAGCTCTTAACCACTGTGCCTCCCTGACAAGCAGAAATATAGAGCCTAGACAGGATGAAGGTCTGAAGGCAGTGCCTGGGCTGGGTGGGAGTGGAGGTTATGCTGTGCCTGGAGTCCTGGCCCTGGATGATGATGGAATTTTGTCCCTCTCTCCCTCCAGTGGGGTCGGGTATTGAGGCTGCTGGCATTCCCTCTGCCCTGGTGCTGATGGGCCCAGGCCCAGGGGTGGCTCTCCAGCTGTGGGGGAGCGGCAGGGACAGGGAACTGAGGTGGGACTGACCCCAGACCAGAATCCTAGATCTGTTCTGGAGGCCTCTATGGCTGGATCGGCTGCACCGGCTGCACCATTGGACTGAGCCAGGCCCTGTGTAGCCTGGAAAAAACACGGCCTGTCTTGAGTGCCGATGGGCACAGCTGGAAACCATGACAGAGGAGGGCAGCTGGGATGGTAATCTGAGAACCCAAAGATGACAATGTCATTGTCTAATTCCAGGGTGAAGGGAGGCTGGCCGAGATGGGTGGGGAGGGCCCTGCCTGGCTGGCTGCCCTGCCAGCGGGTGCAAATAAAGAGCAACGTTGCCTCGTTCCTCCAGGCTCCGGGCCGTGATTTACCATGCCTCACCTCTGTGTGCCCCGGTGCAGGTGAAAGCTGACAAGCATCAAACATTAATGAACTGCAGGGCCGGGGAGCGGCTGCCTGGGCTTGAGCCCCATGGCCTGACCAGCCTGCAGCTTTGCTGGCCAAGGATCAAAAGCTTGGATTCGACTCTGCAGAGGAAGTGAAGCTGGGGCTGGCCTTCCCATGCCCACCCCAGACATGAAAGGGAGTTTGGGGTGTGCCAGAAACTGACCCAAGTCAGTACATCTCTGTGACAAGCAGCCTCATGCCGGTGAGGTAAGAATGTGAGAACAGGCGCAGGGAGCAGGCAGGGGTGGGTTTCATTTCTGCCTCCTCTGCAGCTCCCTAAAGTGAGGGCCTATGGGGTGGCTATGTCTTTTTGACCACCCCTATGTGCAGGAGCTGTCAGCAGGAAGGCCTCTGGGTCGGTACCGCCTGGCTTTACACGGGGTCCATTCTGAAGGTCCCATTTCCCAACAGCCTGCCACACGTGTGTGTGTGTGTGTGTGTGTGTGTGTGGTGGGGGGGGGGGTGCAGCCCTGGAAGGAGATGGAGGTCCTAGGGAAGCCCCGTGGCCAGGTGTGTGGCTGGCCACCAGTGTGTTCTTTTGCCATGGAGTGTCAGGATATCCTCTAGGGGCCTGTCAGCCTCACTAGCCCAAGAGGAGGTAGGAGGGCTGCGTTGCAGGGTTTGGCTCCGCAGGTGGACATGTGCAGGGGGACCACCGCCGGTGACTCTCGGACAAGCAAACAGTGGAGGGACCTTCCTTGGCAGGTGGTGGTGGGCCAAGCAGGAGGACTGGGCGAGCAGGGGCAGATCCTGGCCTGGCTGAGAAGTATTTTTACTGGGAACCGTTAGCCTGGAGTTGGTGGCATCTGGCAGATTCCACAGGGCTTTGCAGGCCACAGGTCAGTTCAGGGGGTCACACAGGCCGGGAGGGCCCAGGCCAGAGGCTCACAGGGCCCCAGGGGCTGTGCCCAGTTTTGTGAGAGTGCCAATGTGGGATGCATTTGGCTGCTGTGTACTAACCAGGCTAGCAGCCCAGGGACTGGAGACTCAGTTTCCTTACTGCGAGGACTGTGTGAAAGAAATGGGAGCAGTCCCTCTGCCCTTGAGGACCTACTGTGTGCCAGCTCTTGGTCTGTGTCACCTCACAGTCATCCCACACCATGTACGGTGGGGTAGTCCCCGTTCACGAATGAATCACATGAGGCCTGGGGAGTGAATTAGCCCACCCAAGCCTATAGGTCTGGAATCTGGACCCTGGTTGGCTGGCTTCAAGGCTGGCCTCTTTCCACGGTGCCGTGTGGCCGTGGGTGGCTCTGCGCCGGGCACATGGTAGGTAGATGCTCAGTAAATGTCAGTGGTACCTCTTCCTCCCCTCCCCTCCTCTGAGCCTCTCTTTCCTCCACCCTCTGTTGTTGTCAGGTGCTGTTGAGTTGATTCTAACTCATAGCGAGCCTATGTACAGCAGAACGAAACACTGCCCTGTCCTGTGTCATCCTCACAATTGTTATGCTCGAGGCCACTGTTGCAGCCACTGTGTCAATCCATCTTGTTGAGGGTCTTCCTCTTTTTCTGCTCTACCAAGCATGAAGTCCTTCTCCAGGGACTGGTCCCTCCTGATGACATGTCCAAAGTCTTGCCATCCTTTTTTCTAAGGAGCATTCTGGTGGTACTTCCAAGACAGATTTGTTCTTTGTTCTGGCAGTCTATGGTATATTCAATATTTTCTGCCAACACCTTAATTAAAAGCATCAATTCTCCTTCAGTCTTCCTTATTCATTGTCCACCCCTGGTTACACTCAATTGAACACACACTTATGACGGCCTCCTTTGTGTGGTTGCTGAGCCCTGGCGCTGTGGAGAAGATCCAGCTTAATCCCTCTGGGCAGTGCTGTCCCTGGGAAGCCTGTCCACCTGGCGACTGGATTTCCAGCCCTGCGCCCTGGTGTGGCCATGGGGTGAGTTCTTGCTAATAGCCTGTGAGTGGATGTGACCCATGCCATAGCTGACTCGGTTAAAGATGGGTATGTTATCCCATGGAATGCCAAGGGGAGGGCAGACCCAGGGTGGACCAAGCCGGGCCTCCCATAAGCACCTCTCAGCCACTGGCCAGGAACAAGGACAAGAGTGAGAACTCAACTGCTACTGTGTTAGACCACTGAGATTCTGGGTTTATCCATGGCAGCATCCAGCATTGCTCTTAAATAATAAAGGAGGCTCCAGAGACAAAGACTGAACCCCTCCCCCCCACCCCTGGGACTTCACAAAAGGAAGTGGGAGCCAGAGGAAGGCGGTTCCACTGGGGCTCAGGGAGGTGTTCACAGGGACTGGCCATGGAGGGGATATCAGAGCTGCTAAATGGTGGGGTGGGGGGAGCACTTGGGAAGGGGGCCCCACCTGGGCAAAGGCATAGGAGCCAAAGCCCAGGGGGAGTGTCTGAGGACCTGGGGGTGTTGTGGGGGCCAGGTCATGCAGACTGAAGGTCATGGGCTTGGTTTTGTAGGTGACAGGAGCCACAGAAGGTTAATGAGCTGAAGCATAATGGGAACCCTGTGCTTTAGGCAAGTCTCCCGGTTGCTGTATAGGGGCTGCCTGGAGTGGAGGTGCTAGGTGTGGGAGACCATAGGAGTGGTAGGCGATGGGGGGAGAAGCCCTAGAGGGTGGGACCCCAGGACCTGGAGGCAGTAGAGGGTGGTAGGGGAGGCAGCAGTGTGGAGGGCCTCCCTCCTGGCCCCCAGGCTGGCCCTGGAGGGAGGGTGATGCCCTTCACGGTGGTGGGGAACCGAGGGGAGCAGCAGCAGGATGTTGGGGAGACAGGGCTGGGGTTTGTGTGGATGTGCCAAGTTGGAGGGTCTGGATGTGAATAGGACCCTGAGCTGGACGATGGCTCTTCCTGTGCTCTGAGGCTGGGACTGAGCATTAGCCCAGGGCTCTGCCCTTCTCTTGGGTGTGGCCTGGAGCCTGTCGTCACCAGGGCAGGGGCCTCGGGGTGTGCTAGGTTGCATAGGGTGCCCAGAATGGGGCCCGGTGGATGCTTTCCAGAGCTGATGAGGGTTTGGGAGGAGTGAAGTCAGAGTCCTGGTGGTGCTGCGGTAAAGAGCTCAGCTGCTGGCCAAAAGGTTGGCAGTTAGCATTCACCGGCTGCTCCTTGGAACCCCTATGGGACAGTCCTACCCTCCTGTATGGTCACTAGGAGTTGGAATTGACTGGATGACAATGAGTTTTTGGGGTTTTATCAGGCAGTCTGAACATGCAGGGCTGTGAGGGACCAGGAAACTGAAACGGCAGCACATGCATTCAAAACTCCTGCTGCTTCTGTGTTGCCTTTTAAGAATCTATAGCGCTGGCTTTGCTTTTCTGCATTTATAAGAAATCTGTGTTGCAAATAGGTTTCAAAAATAGTCCTTCTCACAGATCAGTGCTGTGCTCATCAACTGCCGGGACAGGGTGTGGGTGTTTGTGAAGGGCTGTGGGTTCAAGTCCAGGACAGGAGAGACAGAGTGCAGGCCAACCTCACGGAGCTCCCCAGTGGCCGGGGAAGACAGGGTCTTCTGGTCTGGAGTCAAAAGTCAGGGAAGACAGACATAACCGGGGAGACAGCTGAGATGACGTGTGCACCCTGGTTCCTCCAGCAGAGTGGACCTCAGAGCAGACAGGCCCCCGATGGGGCCCAGCGCCATCACGTGACCCTCTCGCCCAGGCCTCCTCAGTCACCAGTAAGCCTTGAGGGCTTCCTTTGCTATGTCACTGTCACAGCTGTCAGGATGGGAACGGGAAGCCCACCTCTTGCTTCAAGAAGGTGAAGGGGGTTTTCCACCAGGAAGGGATCCGAGTGGCTGCAGTACAGGTCAGAGAAGGCCAGGCGAGCCCCTCGGACTGAACAACCCGTCTAACCGGAGCACAGATTCTTGCCCAAGCTTGCTCCTCCTCTGCTCTGTCACCCCGGCGTGCGTGTCAGAAACCTGAAGTCCACTGGCCCCTCCACCTCCTCACCCGTGCCCCATACCCAACCAGCCACCGTAGCCTGTGGTACCAACTTAGCAATGCCCTGTGAATCCATTCTGTCCTCTGCTTTCCCATGGTTGGCTCGGGCCCTTGGCAGCTCCCCCTCCTCCTCAGGCTATGGAAATCTCTTCTGAACTGGTCACCTGCATCCAGCCTCTCCACCTACCACACCGTCCCCAGGGGAGAGTCCTGGAAATACGTCTGCATCCCTGGCCACCTCACGCTGCTGCCTAAAGCCTTCCCTTGACCCCTAATGCTACAAGATGAGTTCTGACGTCACCAAGGAAGTCAGGTGCAGGCTGGATGAAGACCAGCCTACAGGGGTCTGGATCTTCCAGCGCCCACTTTCATCACAGGACTTCTCATCTTTGCAGTCTCCAGGCTCATTTGCAACCCCACGTTGTTCCTTCTGCCAGGAAAGCCCTCACACCTCCCACAGCCCTTTGTCTGGGGTTGGGGGAGGGCAGTCAACAAGGCTTGGCCACGACTGGGGAGAACCTTCCAGAGGAGATGGGCAGCTTTGCCTGGAAATGACCTGACACTGTGTTGTTTGGTTAGGGGGCTGGTAGGTGTGCCTGTGAGAGTCTGTGTGTGTGATATGTGCATTGTTGTAGTCACAGCCTGGCTCCTTGGAATACTCTGCAGCAGGAAAAGCTTTTTCCCAGCTTTACTTTGGGCTGCAGCCCCTGGAAAGTGCGTCATGCCTCCTTGGATATCAAACACCAACAGCCAGGCCTGGGTCCCAGCTCTGCTCAGCAGCTGGACACCCAGTCCTACAAACCAGGGCAGCACCAGAGTGAGCTTTGAGAAGTGCCTTCATAAGCACAGCCCTGGGGACCCACTGCCAGGTGTGGGAATCTGAGAGACTGTGATTTGCACAGGTCAACCCTCCAACAAGCACAGCACCGATTATTTCTCAGTAAGCTGCTGTACCGGTCTTCTGTGGCATGACCACACGGGGCCCCGGGGAGGGTGCATCTGTACAGGCTAGGTTGGGGAGCTTTTTCAGCTGGCTCTGTCTTTGTCAGACACTGTTGCTCAGCACATGCAGAGGAGGTCTCGGCCCGCCTCCTGGGCCCCATCACAGCCAACCTGCATCTCTTCCAGAAGGGTTGCCCCAGGCCGTCATGTGCTGGGAACTGACTCGGGGCCAGGCATGTGGCCTCAACTCATTCTCTCCGCAACCCTAAAAGGTGGCTGCTTTTATGCAAATTCGGACAGTGAGGCTTAGCAAGCAAGGATCCTCACCGGGGCTCAGGCAGAGCTGGCATTCAATCTGGGTATGTCTGACGCTCAAGCTCTTCCCCCTTATGCTAGATGCTCCATGTCCAGACGAGTTGGGGTGAGTGGCCTTTCACTCCCAGCCCCTTGCCTGTCTCTTTGGCCTCATCCCAGGCACTGTCACAGTCACTCTGTGCTGTAGCCACAGTGGACTCAGGTCCCAGGAACCACCCATCTAAGAGTGCCCAACAATACATGCAGTGCCCTTTATGGCACGTGGGCAGCAACATTTGCTGGAGGCTTCTTCTGTACCAGGATGTGGTAGACTACAAAACTGGCCATGGATTCTTCCCCACCCTAGATCCATGCCTCCTCACCTTCTTATTTGAGAGCACTCTCTCTCTGACTCTGGACTTGACCATGTACCTTGCTTTGGCCAATGGAATATTACCAAACATGTTGCAAATAGAGGCTTATGAATGACCTGCTGCTCTTGGAACTCTGTTCCCTTATGAAGAAACCTGGACCAGCCTCCTGGGTGATGAGAGGCCCATGGCCCAGTTGTACCTGCTGCCCCAGTCAACAGCCGCCCATCTGTCAGACATGTGAGTGGGGCCTTCCTAGATCATCCAGCCCCAGCCAACCCACCAGCTGACCACAGATGCATGAAAAAGCCCAGCAGAGACCAGTTGAGTCAGCCCAAACAATAGGAACTGTCCAGCTGACCCACAGAATTGTGAGCTAAACAAATGTATGTTGTTTTAAGTCACTCAGTCAGTTTTGGGTGGTTTGTTATGCAGCAAAAGCTAACTGATACAAGGCATTATGCTTCAGTTTTTACTGCTGTGCAACAAATCACACCAAAACGTGATTGCTTAATGCAACCCTTTTATCATGCTCATGGATGAAGGGTGGGCATTTGGACAGGGCGCAGCAGAATGGAGTGTCTTTGCTTCATGAGGTCCAGAGCCTCAGCTGGGAAGACTCAAGGGCAGATGACTTGGGGGCTTGACAGCTGGAGCCTGGAGCCATCTGAGGTGTCTTCACTCTCTTTCGGTAGTTGCTATTGGCTGTCCGCTGACATTTCAGCTTAGGCCGTCAGTCGGACAACCTCCGTGTGGCCTCTCCATGAGGCCTGAGCTTCCTGATAGCATGGTAGCTTCAGGGTTGTTGGAGTTATTTCACCCTAAGAGAATGGAGATCCTTATTTTTCATGGAGGGGTAAAGACCCCAGAACACACACTTGATATGAATAAAATGTCTGTATGGGATGCCCATTAAATCTGAATTTCAGATAAATAATGGGTGATTTTTTTTTTAGCATACGTCCCATACCTAATAAAGGGCACATATCTTTTATCATATGTGTACACCTTGATGAACTTTCAAAAAGTGAACACACTGAGTAACTGGCACCCAGATCAAGAAAGAGAACATTCCAGCCTTTCAGGAAGCCCCTTACATCCCCTTCCAGTAGCTACCTATACTCCCACTATCCTGACTTCTAACAGTGTGTATGAGTTTTGCCTGTTTTTGAATATCCACAGAGAAATACAAATTGGGTGATAAACAGAATCACCCAATTTATATTCTTTTGTGTCTGCCTCCTTTTGCTCATCATCGTGCCTGTGAGATGCATCCATGTTGTTGTGTGTGGCAGTAGTTCATTTTGAGTAATATTACTCTATGGGACATACTTATGCTAAGAAATTACTTGCTGTTTATCTGAAATTCAAATTTAACTGGGTGTGCTAAATTTCACCTGGCAACCCATTCTTCTGTTGATGGACATTGAACATTCTAGCACATGTCTTTTGGTGAACATATGGCCACATTTCTTTTGGGTATTTACCTAGGAGCAGGATCGCTAGGTCAGAGGGAATGCATATGTTCAGCTTCAATATACACTGCCAAACAATATTCCAAATTATACCAATCTGCATGCCCACCAGGAATACGTTGAAGTTCTGGTTCCTCTATGTCCACACCAATACTTGGCGTTCTCTGTCTTTTTCATTTTAGCCATCCTAGTGGGTGTGTAGTGGTATTGTACTGTGGTTTTTCTTTGCACATCACTGATGACTCATGAAGCTGTGCACCGTTTTACGTACTCAGTGGTCATCTGGACCTCTTCCTTTGTGAAGTATCTCATCTAGCATGTTGTGGATTGTTTTACTGGGATGTTTGCCTTTTATTGTTTTGTAGGCATTTCTTTATATAGTCTGGATACACGTTATTTGACAGATACATGTCAAATGTCTTCTCTTGGGGAGAGTTTTGGGGAACAATCTAGAGAAGAATTCTAGGTAGCTGTGAGTTCTCCAGGTGACTTAAAGGAATTGGGTGGAAAGAGGAATTTCATAGGAATTGCTATAAAGGAATTTGATCTCTGTTAATGACCTCTGAGAGACACAAGAACAGTCATTTCACTGTTGGATTTTGGGCTGTGTTTTTTGAATACCTTATTCTTTCTCAGATTAGACCATTTGGAGATCTGAGATATATTCAGATCTTGACATGATGGCTCAGATAAATTTCTGTTGTATTGAGCTAATAATAAATCTTGGGAAATTTAACGTGGGAAGGTTGGAAGCACTTTCAAGGACTTTGTATTTGTTCCAGCACAGACCCTATCCGATATTTCCACACCCCGAGGACAGAGGTCATCTCTAAGGGAATGGAGATCCATATTTTCCATGGAGGGATAAACACCCCAGAACACACAGTCGATGGGAATAAAATGTTTGGTCTCTGAACACAAGTGACATCTGAAAGATGCACTTAACTCATCAATCTAGACTATACAGCAGATGACATTTATGGCAATTCTTGCTGGGGGTGGGTACTACAGTCTATAAGGGTTATAAATGCTGTAACAAAAAATGCTGCATCCACCAGTCGTAATTGATGACTTCCTCTTGGATGTACTGGATAAATTAATTTCATTGCTATACACATGACATTAATACGCTTTGATAATTAATTTAGTTCTGAGAGCTGCTTGGGTGCCAGGTTTTCGGGGAAGGGGAGGAATGGCTCAAGGAAAAAGGTGACACTTGAAGAATACTTTTGAAATCAGATAAAGAATAACACTTTAATAGGAAATACCAGGCTTGGCATGACCCTGTCATAAGTGGAAATACACCCGGGAATTGTTCGGCAGTGGATATTAAGGTCATGACTCTGCTGGTGTTTTCAATATTGCTGCATTTTCATTGGGATTTCTCATGTTCCAATCTGTGATTTGAGAATGGGATATTGTGGAAAGCTTCCCTCTTTGTGGAGACCATAGAGCTGTCTTGGGACTCCAGCCTTCCACCCACAAAGCTTGTCTTGGTAACAGAACCCCAAGGGGCTCCAGGAAGGGGCATCACCTTGTCAAAGATGCCAGCTTCTAGGAAACGTAGCTTCCAGTGGGTTCTTTCAACTAAAACAACCAAAAAAACAACACTTATTGAGTCCCTTCATGCCAGGCACTGTGCTAGATTCTTTACATTCTTTGTACCAATGGGATTGTCCCTCTTCTCTTTTAAAAAATAACCTTTAACTTGTTACAAAATAATGCATGTTTGTTGGATGTTGTTGTTAGGTGCCATCCAGTTGGTTCTGACTCTTAGTCACCCCATGTACAACATAAGCAAACATTGCCCCATCCTGCATCCACAATCGTTGCTGTGTTTGAGCCCATTGTTGCAGCCACAGTGTCAATCCATCTTGTTGAGTGTCTTCCTTACTCATTGTCCAGATTTCACATGCATATTAGAAAACTGAAAATACCATGGCTTGGGTCAGGCACACCTTAGTCCTCAAAGTGTCGTCTTTGCTTTTTAACATTTTAAAGAGGCCCTTTGCAACAGATCAACAAATCCAGTGATAATTTTACCCTCGCCCTGCAAAAAGCACCCTGCCCTTGCCTCCACTGAGGACTTTGGAAGCTGCAGCCCCCTGTATTCTGGGTGGCTATTGGGCCATGGACTAGTTTTTCAAGAGTTTCCCCTTTCCTTAAAAGGACCCCCAAAATATGAGGAGATGGTTTGCTTGGAGAGAATCTCTCACGTTCCCTCTTAGCCAAGTGCTTGAGTAAAGTGTAAGACTTAAAGACTGCCTAATTAAAAAATCATATTTCATTAAAAAGCCCCCAAAGCACGGTCAGTTCAGGTGGAATTGTGGGAAAGAGAAATGACGTTTCTGTAATTCGGAGAAGCACAGGGTTAGGGCTCTGCACGCACGCGGTGACTGCCTAAGAGCTGACAGTAAGCAACCAGAAAGATTAATTGGAAAGAAGGGTTTGCAAACACATCTTCCCCCGCTGTGGTGTTTCATCAATTCAGTCAGCCCTGACTGAGCATCAGCCCCATGCTGGGCCCTGGAGGATGCTGAGGAGGCTGGGAGTGTTTGTGTTTGTGTGTATGTGTGCACCTGTGTGATGGTGTGTGTACACATGTGGGTAAGTATGTGGATGTGTGACTTGTACGTGCTCACATATATGTGAATGCATGTGCATGTGTGAGGTTCTATGTGCTCCTGTGCATGTAAGAGACTGGGTGTGGTTGTGAGGTTGTGGCTGTATGTGAGTGCACATGCATATGTGTGAATCTGCATAAGTGTGTGCATACGTGTGTGTGCACATGAGTGTGTGCATGTGTTGTGTCTGTGTGAATATGTGAGGGCATGTGACTGTGTGTGTTGTGTCTGTGTGACTGTGAGGGTGTGTGACTGTATGTGTGTGCATGTTTGTGTCTGTGTGACTGTACGTGTGTGAGTGTTGTGTCTGTGACTATGTGAGGATGTGTGACTGTGTGTGTGTGACTATGTGTGTTGTATCTGTGTGTCTGTGAAGCTGTGTGTGTGTTGTGTCTGTGTGACTGTGAAGGTGTGTGTGTGAGCACGTGCATGTGCTGTGTCTGAATATGTGAGGGCGTGTGACTGTGTGTGTTGTATCTGTGTGACTGTGAGGGTGTGTGACTGTATGTGAGTGTGTGCGTGTTTGTGTCTGTGTGATTGTATATGTGAGTGTTGTGTCTGTGACTATGTGAGGATGTGTGACAGTGTGTGTGTGACTATGTGTATTGTATCTGTGTTCTGTGAAGCTGTGTGAGTGTGTGTGTTGTGAGTGTGTGCATGTATTGTGTCTGTTGACTGAGGGTGTGTGACTGTGTGTGTGTTGTGTCTGTGTGACTCTGTGGGTGTGTGAGTATGTGTGTTGTGTCTGTGTGACTGTGAGGGTGTGTGACTGAGTGTGCATGTGTGTGTTGTGTCTGTGTGTGCAACTCTGTGTGTTGTGTCTGAGTGACTATGAGGGTGTGTGACTGTGTGTGTGTGTTATGCCTGAGTGATCGTGAGGGTGTGTGACTGTGTAAGTGTGTGTTGTGTCTGTGTGACTGTGTGTGTGTGAGTATGCGTGTGTCATGCCTGAGTGACTGTGAGGGTGTGTGACTATGTGTGTGTATGAGTGGTGGGAGAGGAGAGAAGCAGAGGTGAATAGAGGGCGGCTGTTTAGCTCCAAGGAGCCCGTGGACTTGCCAGGGAGAGAAGACAAGACCACCTATTTTATGGATGAAACTGAGACACTTTCGAGCAAGGACCGTTCTAAAATAATTAAAACTTTGATTATTTTGAAAACATTTGCAGTCCGTTCTCATTATTTGTGGTACTTATGTTCTACAAGGTCAGCACGAATACTGAATTAGCAAATACCAAACCAGCTTCGTTTGACTTCAGCTGGGAACAAGCCTGTCGGGTGACTCAAGTGTTCGCTCTCTGCACACGTGTCTCTGCATGAGTGCGAAGGCGCCGGGAGTATCGATTTTGGGGGTACAAATGCCTTTCAGTGAGTAGGTGAGTTCACACATACAGGATTTGCAAATAATGAGGATTGACTACGTTTCTTGACTAACAAATTGATTTTATTATATTGGTTCTGTTCAAAAATAGTTTTTTCTAAAAAATAAAAATAACATATTCATGTATAATAAAGTTAAATTTAAAAAACCTTGTTTGTGTTGATTTCCGGAACCTAAGAAATAGCAAAAGCAGAATAATCATGTACTTGGACCAATTTCTTAGCTGTATTTATCTCTGAAATTTGTCAATGATATTAAAAAAAATTTTTTTTTAATATGGGTCTCATCATTTTTATTATTTTTTCATAAAATTTGCTGTAATCTTCTTCAAAGGAGCATTTTGTGATTAGTGCATTTGAAATTATTGACACTTTCAATGGACCCTTCATGGTTGACTGTAATATTTTTAATGGGGAAAATACTTTTTCTACATATGTTGAGGTACCTGGTCAGCTCAGGGCAAATGAAGGATGTTCTTACGGCTAATTTTTTGGGCTTAAATTGTGAACTCTTCCCTAAGACAACCTTCTAACTTGAAACAGTAGACACTCCCGGAGGCCACCTTTCAGCCAAATAATAGGTGGGGCTATAAAGTCAACAATAACATCTGTGAAGAGTGTGCTCCTCAGAACAATCGACTATGAAGACCAAAAAGGCAATGTTTGCCCAGAACCAAAGATGAGAAGACAGGGCTGGATGGGGAAGCTGGGCTAATGAAAACAGGGAACCCAGGGAGGAAATGGGGAGAGTATCGACACATTGAGGGTACTGCAACCAATGTAAGAATCATTGATGGCAAAATTAATTTGCTCTGTAAACTTTCACCTAAACACAATAAAATGTTTTTAAAAATGTGCACTCTTTTAGCCTTAATATTTTTCAATGTACTGCCTTTCTGCTTCATTTCAGAGTACCTTTCTTAAACAATATTTTTTAGAAGACAAAATTCATCAAATAAATTGTCTCTGTGATTCTTTTGAACACTAAATTTAGATGCTGCTAATTTTCTCAGTTTTGTGCACCTCTGTAACAGAATAGTTTTTTTTTCTAATTAAAGATAAGAGCTCTATCAAAAGAGTCCTCCCACAAGTTGAGATTTCCGAGATATTCCCACAAGTCTGAGAATTCTGTTCTTTAGAATTTCAGTATTGAGTTCTCATTGTTTAATGTGTTTAGTTTCTCCCCTATATTTTAGGAATAAATTCTAATATCTTTTGGGTTGCAAGCTCTGTTTTCTTTAAATCCAATTCTCTCAAAACTTCAAGAACAGAAGATTCATGTATTCAATAATTTGATCAATGGTTTCCAATGGTAAACATGCATCCAAACTTTAGAGGACTCATTTACAAAAAAAATTTCAATATCATCATAGGATACTTAGGCTGACTTTAAAAGCTCAGACTGTTCTAAAATCCAATAGATAGCAAGCAGCAAAGACAGAAATCACATTAAGCCAAGCTGGGGCATATTTTTTGTATTCTTCATCAGCTTTGTACAAAATTTTTATTGTGTTGTTGAGTTGATTCCAGCTCATAGTGACCCTGTGTGACAGAGAATTGCCCCACAGTGCCTCCAAACTGTAATCTTTCCAGGAGCAGATTGCCAGGTCTTTTCTCTCGTGGAACTACTGGTGGGTTCGAACCACAAACCTTTCTGTTGCAGCCAAGTGCTTAACCATTATGCCATTTTAGATACACTAGCTATATGTATTTATAAAATTTGTAAATGTCATTAACTATAGTTTTTACTTAAATTGGCAGAATATCACAGCCTATTTAGATGCAATTATGACGTGAGTACTGTAACTAAAAGTAAATTTCTATCTCAGAGGATTCTTAATTTAATAAAAATGCCATTTTTTTTCTCAGCACACTGTGCTCCACTAAAGCTGCATTTGTATTTTCATTGCGAAAACAAATACTACTTTTAGCTTCAATGTCAGACTTTTAAACTGAATTTATAGTAGTATTTATGAGTGTCAGATGTCATGGATTGAATTATGTCCCCCCAAAATGAGTGCATCAACTTGGTGAGGCCATGATTCCCCGTATTTTGTGGTTGTCCTCCATTTTGTGATTGTAATTTTATGTTAAGAGAATTAGGATGGGATTGTAACACCACCCTTACTCAGGTCACCTCCGTGATCCAGTAAAGGGAGTTTCCCTTGGATGTAGCCTGCACCACCTTTTATGATAAAAGGAAAGAGAAGCAAGCAGAGAGTTGGGGACCTCTTACCACCAAGAAAGAAGGACTGGGAGCAGAGCGCGTCCGTTAGGCCCGGGTTCCTGTGCAGAGAAGCTCCTAGTCCAGGCAAAGATTGACGAGAAAGACCTTCCTCCAGAGCCAACAGAGAGAAAAAGCCTTCCCTAGAACTGACATCCTGAATTTAGACTTCTAGCCTACCAGACTGTGAGAAAATAAATTTCTCTTTGTTAAAGCCATCTACTTGTGGTATTTCGGTTATAGCAGCACTAGATAAGACATCAGATGAATCACAACCGATAAAATGAACTTCGAACTTCAGAAGGCTTTATTCTGAAGCCATGATTTAGACGAAAAAACTGAAACATTGTTGGAATTAATTAACTTTCTATTTGAAGAATCTGATGACTATGAATAAAATCTGCATCATTTAATTGTTTGTGTAGTTTTCTCATGGGGCCAGCATGTAAATAGTTGATAGCTTCATTTTTTGTACATTCACAAGACAGTTTGGAATTGAAAATGAATAAAATTACAGCCCCACTTTTGGTTAGAATGTAGAAAATGGTAAAATGCTGCTCTCCTGGTGAAACAATTAAAAAAAGACACTGAATAAAAAACCACATTTTTCTTTAAAGTCATTGAAGAGCTGTAGATGCAAAGAAGTCTCTATTCCAGAGAACAGGACCAGCTCTTCCTTGATGAGCAAAGACCAGTGGCTGATTTTATACCCAGAAGATGTTATTTACAAAGTGTAGGCGTGGGCAGGGGAATGGGTTTGGTATAGCTAAGGAGTTTTTGCAGGAATAAAAAGAGCCAAACCTTTAATGCCCATGTGGGCTTGTATGGCAGATTAGAATTTGGAAGAGCCCCAAATGCAAAACTAAATCCCATTTGCCTGCCATAAGCTGAGTAAAGGTATGGCTGAAAGTGTGCCTGGAAAACAATAAGAGATCTCATAGTCTCGTGATGCCCGATCCCAAAGCTGTGCTGGAATGGGAGGCTTGGTTTCATTCTCAAATGTTTTGACATCAGAGGTAAGCTGAAACTAATTAAACTTGCAACCTAGCAGCAACCTAGCTCAACTCCTGACTGGGTCAAATTTATCAATTCCTGAGCCTAGCTGCTTGAGAAAGGAAAGGGCATGCCCTCTGTGGGTAAGAAATGTTGTCTACCCTATTTCTACTGTTCTTTAATACTCAATGTCCAGCATTCAATAGAAACAAATATGCCATGCAAAGAAGCAGGAAAGTGCAACCCATAATCAAGAGAAAAAATAGTAAATAAAAGCAGACCCACAGATGACCCAGATATTGGAATTAGCAGGCAAGTTCTTTAAAACAACTATTATAAATATTTTTGAAAATTGGGGGAAAAGATGGACAACACTGTTGAACAGATGTAGAGTTTTGGAAAAGAAATGGAAGCTGTAAAACAAAACTAAATGGGAATTTTAGAACTGAAAAATAAAAAACAATGACTCAAATAATTACTTATAAGGACTTAAAAGCAGACTAGACAGAACAAAAGAAAGGATCAATGAAATCAAGAACAATCAGTTGAAATTATCCTAACTGAAACAAAGACAGAGAAAAAGTAATAGAACAGAGTTTTAGAGACCTGGTGGTATAATCTCGGGTAGTCTAATACATGTGTAATTGGAGTCCCAGTGAAGCGGCGATAGAAAATGGGATAGAAGAAACACTGGAAGAGGCAATGGTTGTACGTTCTCTAAAAGTAATGAAATGCATCAGTCCACTTGGTTATGATACATTACCTTTTACAAATATATTTCTGGGGTTGTTTTGCTAACATTTTGTTTAGGAATTTTGCATCAATATTCACGAGGAATATTGGTCTGTAATTTTCTTTTCTTGTAATGTCTTTGTCAGTTTGTATAATATTGGTATTATTTCTTCCTCAGATGTTTGGTGGAAATCATCATGGAGCCAACTGTACCTGGAATTTTCTTTGAGGGAAGGTTTCTAATTCTCTGAAGTCTACACTGAGAGAATATTTTTTGAAATAAAAACAATATTTTGGGTGTAAATTTTCTAAGTATTTTCTATTCTTGGAAATGTTTATTTTGCCCTTACATTTATTGAATAATTTTTTTTTTTTTAAATAGAATTTTACCTTTAACATTTTATTTCTTTAATGAGAACTGTGAAGGATTATTCTATTGTTTTCTGGTTTCTAGTGTTGCTGATTGAGAAGTCAGATGTCAAAACGATTGTAATTCCTTTGCAGATAACTTGTTTTTCTTGTCTGGAGGCCGTTAGAGTCTTCTTACTCTTGGAATTCCAATTTTCAGGAGAGTGCATCTGGGATTGAGGCTTTTTTTTTTTTTTCCTCCACTCATTCCACTTGAACCTGGTGAATCCTATCAACCTGAAGATATATTTATTCCTTCAGCACTTGGGAATGTTATTATATCGTTTGTCTAATTTATGCTTTTCCATTTTATTTGTTTATTTTTTAGAGTCCTGGCAAATGGATATATGGCTTCTTAGATTGGTCTTTACGTCTCATATATTTTTCCTTCATATTTTTTTCTTTTTGTCTTCTTGATATATGTTCTGAGAAACTTCCTCAACTTTAAGTTTTCTTCTATGAAATTTTTATTTTAACGATCACATTTCTAAGGACTCTTTTGTATTCTCTAATTGTTCCATTTTAAACACATCCCCTTCTCTATTTAAGGACATAATATCTCCTTGAATTTCTAATCTTTACAAGTTCCTTCTGTTCTTTGAGTTTTGTTCATTTGTTCAGTTTGGTTCATATGTTGATGCTGTTGGTGTTCTTCAACACCTTGTTTGGTTGTCTACATTTGTGAAGGGAGAACTAGGGTAATGAATGTTTGTAGCTGGCGAGGGTTTTCTCGCCTCTAGGACAGGTGTATTTCCCCAGAGCCTTCTCTTCAGAGCAGGTGCTCCTGTAAGCTCTTGCTATGTGGGTAGAGCAGACATTGGCATGATCAGGCAAGGAGCCATCAGGCTAGCAGAACCCCCAAGGGTCAAGATGAGAAAGGTCTTCTGGGGGCTAGCTTAGATGAAGGAACCCCAGTCCTGGCCAATCAGACCATCCACTTCTTTTAGAGTCTAGTTCCTAGTTTTAATCTGGGGGAAGAGTGGCAGCCACCCCTTGCTGGGCATTTGCAGGTGTGGGAGGTGGGGGTGGGCTGGGCCTGATACTGTGGTTGCAGCGACTGACTCTGGATTACTCCTGATGTCTGCCCAACTCCCTCCTGCTCTCTGCACCAGCTGACTTGCCTTTGGAGCCCCTGGGGCTCTACTGGAAATAAAAGCTTCACCTTTGCTGTGGCATCAGTGTGGGCTTTAAGCCCCTGGCCTCCTTCTATCTGTTTGTCCATCAACGTGGTCCCATCCATCCTCTGTCTTTCAGAGATTCATCAGAACTTCCCTTCCCCTCTACCCACACTCCCATTCCCAGAGATGATATGATTTATTCCATCCTGTACACTTTGCCGTCATTTCAATGGGAATTGGAGAGAGAGAGAAGATAAATGCAAGTGCCCGTTAAGCCATTTAGAATCATCAGTAAAAAGGAGAATCACAGGAAGATTAATTAATAGCCTTCTTCCAAATCGATGAATGCAAGCAAGGAGAAGTGGAGTTAAGCAAATAAATGAATGATAATATGATTAATAATAACAGTGGTAACTATAATAATCATAATACCTGTCAGTTACTGAGGACTCACTGTGTGTTGGGCAATATGCCAAGTACTAAAACACAGAGCCCACCACTCTCTAATGTAAGGGACTGTGCATTTTCGTCATGAAGGGCTGGGGCTCAGAGCTCGAGAAGAAAGGCCTGAGCTGGAGTTAGGACCCTTGTGATTCTGAAACCCATACAATGACATCATGACAGAAAAGGACTTGCGGGCTTGCAAGAGTCTGTGCCTGAAGAATGGATAGGACTTGTGGGGTGAAGGGAGAAGAAGGAGTAATATTGGCAGAGGGACCACCACTATGAAGACAGGTGTGTGTATGCATGTGTGTGTGTGCGTGCCTGTATACAAGTGCAGGCGTGCGTGTGCGCATGCATGTGAGCTGGAGCCCTGGGGGAGAACACCTCCCGGATGTGCCGAGCCTGAAGTAAGGCATGGCTGTGTGGAACTTTCTAGCTGGTGGACAGAAATGCAGGCCTGCATCCTGTGCCACAGCCATTGGGGCTGGAGCCACAGTGTTCATGAACTTCTGAAGGAGACAACCAACCTGAGTGTTCATGGCTTCTGGAGGAGAGAGGGGAGGGAGGGCAGAGTCTGAGCACGGCCCCATTTGGGGAGGAGAGAGGCGGAAGGAGAGCACGGGGGTCTGTAGCCTCCTGTCACTCACTCACTCACTTATTCATTCCTCACTTTGAGTGTCTCTAGTGTCCACCTCTGGGCTGGGCACTGAGATACCCGGGGGTGGTGAGGCTAGAATCACCGACCCTTCGCTGCCTCTTTACTTCTCCCTCCCTGGAGTCGTATTGCCCAATAGATGCCCTCTGTGTTTAAAGTGAGCCACAGCTGCCCACACGTCCACCCCACAGTGAAAGTTGCACCGCCCGTTCACACGTGTGATCTCATCTGTTCCGGCAGTCAGGTCCTGCCTTGCAGCGTGGATTTGGGCTTTCCCAGACTTGGGTGTGACCCTCAGCTCTGCTGCTTATTAGCTGGTGACCTCAAGTGAGCTACTGAACCTCTCAAAGCCTCAGTTTCCTCTTGTGTAAAGCTGTCGTTGTTAGTTGCTGACCACGCATGACAGAATAGAACTGTACTCCAGAGCGTTTTCAAGGCTGCGACCTTTCAGAAACTGATCGCCAGGCCTGCCTTCTGAGGCTCCTCCGGGTGGGCTTGATGTGGGTTAACCATCTGCGCCACCGGAGACTCCTTTGTGTAAAACTTGGGTCATACTAATTTTTGTCACTTAACTTTTCGGAACCTCAGCTGCACCATCTGTAAGCGGGATAAGGATACCCACCCCCCCACAGTGGCTGTGAGGATTAAATGCAGTAACAAGTGGGAAGAGCTTTTTGCAGGGCCCTTGGTGGTCATCGTTGCTCCCACTTTACGGATGAGGGTTTGGGGGCTTCCCTCAGCGACATCAGTGGACCCAGCCCCGTGGCTGTGGGTAGAGATCATGGGACTTTACATTTGCTGTTGAACAAATGTAACGCCAGGCTCCCTGTGCTGTGCAACTTGAGCCCTGTCTCCTCTGCCCATGGGGTCCGTCTGCTTCCTGGCGGGGATTAGAGGAGAGAGTGTGAAATCACTTTCCGAAATGGGAATATGTGACGAATTCCAAACACCTTCCCCAGACACCAGGGATGCTTTATGGCGCCATCTTACACCTCTGTTGAGGCCTGGAGGCAGGAGGGGACTTGTTCCAGAGGAAATGGGGGACCAAGAAGAGGATAGCTGTGTGGATAGGCTGTTACCAAAGACTTGCATTGCTCACAGCTGGTTCCTGGCTTGGCAGACAGGGACGGCTGGAGGTCCCAGTGTGTGTGGTGAAGCCCACCTTCCATCGGCAGACCCTGTGCACAGCAAGCCAGGCCCTGGCCTGCCAAACACACAGAGCAGTGTTGCCAGCAGTGATGGTCCTGGTTTCCCGGCTCAGCGGCTGCAGAGACACATGTTGTGATGCTGAGCTGCTGGGTTACAAAACACAGCTCAGACTTTGAAAGTCAAATGGATTTTGTGTCTTTCGGGCTCACCTGAAATCAAAACCAGCTCACTGCTGTTTAACTCCCCACTGGTGAGGATGGTCCAGTGGCTCTATCCCCCGCTGCCAGCCCTGGCCAGGATGCCTGAAGACTCTCCTTCAGACTCGGGAGTGTGAGGGCCTCGCATTGGTTAGTTAGTGCACAAAGCATTCCCACCGCCTCACTTACACATGTTCCCACAACCCTGTGAGCCAGGCAAAGCTGGAGCATGACATGCTCACTTTATGGGTGTTATGGGTAGAATTGTGTTCCCCAAAAATATGTTCAAGCCTGTTATGGATTGAATTGTGTCCCTCCAAAATATGTGTTGTGAATCCTAACCTCTGTACCTGTGGATGTAATCCCATTTGGGAATAGGGGTTTCTTTGTTATGCTAATGAGACAGTATCAGTGTAGGGTGTGCCTTAAACCTACTCAGTTTTCAGCTATAGAAACAGCAGGTTAGGCACAGAAGCAAGCAGGAATGGGGAAAGACAGATGCCACGTGGAGATCACCGAGTTTACAGAAACTGAAAGAGATCTTCCCCGAGAGACGACAGAGAGAGTGAGCCTTCCCCTAGAACCTGTGCCCTGAATTCAGGTTCCTAACCTCCTAAGCTGTAAACCACTCACTGTGGTATATCTGTTATAATGGCACTAGGAAACTAAGATAAAGTCTTAACTCCCAGTACCAGTGAATATGACCTTATTTGGAAATTGGGTCTTAGCAGTTGACATCAAGTTAAGATGAGGTCATATAGATCAGGGTGGGTGAAAAATCCAATATGACTCGTGACCTTAGAAGAGGAGAAGGGACATGGAGACAGGGCACAGGGAGAATGCCGTGTGTGATGGCTGACTGTGTGGTTGTGCACCATTTTGTGATCTGATGTGATTATCCTGTGTGTTGTAAATCCTACCTATGTGATGTTAATGAGGCAGGATTAGAGGCAGTTATGCTATTGAGGCAGGCTACAATCTATAGGTTTAGGTTGTATCTTGAGTCAATCTCTTTTGAGATATAAAAGAGAGAAGCAAGTAGAGAGACGGGGGACCTCATGGCACCAAGAATGAAGAACAAGAAAGGGAGAATGTGCTTTAGACCTGGGGTCCCTGCACTGAGAAGCTCCTAGACCACAGCAAGATTGATGACAATGACCTCCCAGAGCCAACAGAAAGAGAAAGCCTTCCCCTGGAACTGGCACCCTGAATTTGAACTTCTAGCCTGCTAGACTGTGGTATTTCTGTTATAGCAGCACTAGATAACTAAGACAAGAGCATTCTGGCTGTACTCCTTCCAAGATGGATTTGTTCGTTCTTTTGGCAGCTCATGGTATATTTTGTACTCTTTACCAACACCACAATTGGAAGGTATCAATTCTTCTTTGGTCTTAAGTAATTACCTGTGATTAAGTCAGCTGGTCTCAAGTAAAACAGATTGTCTTCCATAAGGTGGGCTGGCCTCAGTCAATTAGGCCTTAAGAGCAAAAAGGAAGTTTCCCTCAGGTGTGTTCTGCCTGTAGACAATAAATAGACATTTTGCCAGAACACTCTTTTTCTTCTTGTCTGACTTACGGATTTGGGGGTGCAAATGTGCAGGAGTCTCCAGCCTGTTGTCTGACCTATGGATTTCCATCTTGCTAGATCCCCCTCCCAATTGTGTGGGCCAATTCCTTGAAGTAAATTTCTCTGCGTGTGTGTATATATATATACACATAATATATATCTCACTGGTTCTGTGTCTTTAGAGAGCCCTGATTAAGATACTATGTGATAATGGAGGCAGAGATTGAAGTGATGCGTCTACAAGCTAAGGAATGGCAAAGACTGCTGGGAATACCAGACGTTAAGAGAAAGGCATGGAACAGATTCTCTCCTAGAGCCTTCAGAGAGAGTGTGGCCCAGCCCACACCTTGATTTCAGGCTTGTAGCCTCCAGTGCTGTGACAGAATAAGCTTCTGTTGTTTTCAGCCACCCCATCTGTGGTGACTTGTCGCTGTAGCCACAGAAAACTCATACACCAACAGGAGAGGGCAGGGCTGGCTTCACAACCATGTGACCCATGACCTGTGGGCACCTAATACTCTTCTGTTGCTGCCTTAAGGTTTTAATAACTTTATCTTTAAACTCGTGTCTTATAAATGAAGTCTGACGGGGCAGTGGAGCATGGCATGAGCAGTGGGTGGAGTGCAGCATGTGTGTCAGCTGCTTTTTCTAGCTGTCTTCTCAGTTATCTAGTGCTGCTATAACAGATATACCACAAGTAGGTGGCTTTAACAAACAGACCATGACCACCACGTGGGTGAAGAGTCAGCTATTTTTACCCACAATGCTAAAAGGGTGATGATAGCACCCATAGCTAATATTGGGCCCTTATCGTCAGCCTTCACTGAGATTGTTCCTTTAAGGCATCAGCGCATTGCAGCGACCTTGTGATGGCTTCTGTTATTGGTCCCATTTTACAGGTGCAGAAACCGAGGCTTACCAAGGTCAGCGATGTGCTCCAGGGGCACAGTCACTAAGTGGCTGCCCTGAGGTCTGTGTTGTCACCTGCCAAGTTCCTGAGCCCATTTTCTGTACCGGGCCTGGTGTTCAGGCTCTGGAAGCATCACTTCATGTTAATTTACAATAACTTTCAAGTACTAGTATCTGAGAAACTGCGACTCAGAAAAGTGCAGGAATTTTGCCCAAGTCGCACAGCTAATAAGTGGTGGACCAGGGATTAGAACTCCCACCTGCCTGACTCCAGAGCTCTTGATCTTTCCAGGTGGGCTGCAGTTCCACACGGCCAGGAGACTGTGGGGGACTTGGGGGAGGGGTATTCTTGCAGTTGAGAGGCCCACATGAGCTGAGATCACAGACAGGAGTGACGCATTGTCACGGTTCCATCACCCACCCACACAGTCAGGGAGTAGAGGCTGCCTCCCCAGGGAGGGTGCTTAGCAGAGGCTGAGTCACAGGCAGCAGGGGTGTGCAGAGCAGGGCCGGGATGGGCAAGCCAGTTCCTGCGTGGTGGGGAGCTCACTGTGAGCCTTCGGGTGATGGTTGAGTTGGAAAGCCGCATCTGGGCTTCTCCCCAGGCCTTCAAAAAAGTGCAATAATCTAGGCAAGCTGATCAATAAGGGTTTCTACATAATTAAATCATAACATTGTCATCCTTCCCCATTCACCTAGACTGGGCATTGTCTTGACAGTGAAGGGTTTCGTTTCAGTTTGGCATTTACCTAGAACTTCACGGCACACGTAGAAAACACACAGGTGTTTTGGTTTGTCATTGAGTCATTATTTTATTCATCAAATGTCCTTTTCTAGGGAACTAGAGTACCCAGGCTTGTCCTCGGGAAGCTGACAGTCCACCGGGGGAGAAGTAGACATGCTTATCGGCTGCTCTGGGACATGGACTATATTGATTTATTAATTGATTAACTCATTCAATGAATATTTATTAAGCATCTGTTTTGTTCATGGAATTCATATTTACATTATTCATGTTTTGCATTTGTTTATTGGTTTTAGAATTGGAAAGTGGCCTGTGTTGTGTTCTGTAAAAACCCAACAGATTTGTGACCTAGTTCACGTCTGGGGTCAAGATCAGGTTCTACAAATTGAAAATTAGCCAGAGGTTGAGTCATGCCCCATAATGTCATGTTTTTGAGTGAGAGCTAAGCCCAGCCCCTTGGTTCTCCACCCTGGCTGCACACTGGACTCTTCTAAGAGCTTGAATAAAATATCAGTGTCAGTGTCGTGGTTTTATCCCTATAGTTCTGATCAATAGGTGTGAGGTTGGACCTGGGGAAAAGGTGTGCTTTTAAAAGTCCCCAAGCGATTTTAATGTGTAGCCAGAATTGAGAACTATTCATCTATCTCGTAGTTCTTTTTTTTTTTTTTTTTTTGTCATTGCTGGAACATTTTCTTTCTTTTTTTCCTCTCTTTTAAAAAATTTGTTATTGTGCTTTAAGTGAAAGTTTACAGTTCAAGTTAGTTTCTTATACAAAAGTTTGTACACACATTGTTATGTGACCCTAGTTGTTCTGCCTATAGCACACTCTTTCCCACTGTCCATTCAACCAGCTCCTGTCCCTTTCTGCCTTTTCATCTCTCCTCTGGACAGGGGCTGCCCGTTTAGCCTCATGTATCTAACTGAGCTAAGAAGCACACTCTTCACAAGTGTCATTTAACATCTTACAGTCCAGTCTAATCCTTGTCTGAGGAGTTGGCTTCGGGAATGACTTTAGTTTTGGGGTAACAGAGAGTCTGGGGGACGTGTCTTCTGGGGTCCCTCCAGTCTCAGTCAGACCATTAAGTCTGGTCTTTTTACTAGAATTTGAGTTCCGCATCCCACTTTTCTCCTGCTCTGTCAGGGACTCTCTGTTGTGTTTCCCATCAGGGCAGTCATTGGTGGTAGCTGGGTACCATCTAGTTCTTCTGGTCTCAGGCAGATGGAGTCTCTGGTTTATGTGGCCCTTTCTATCTCTTGGGCTCATATTTTCCTTAGGTCTTTGCTGTTCTTCATTCTCCTTTGCTCCAGGTGGGTTGGGACCAATTGAGGCATCTTAGACGGCCACTTGCTAGCTTTTAAGGTCCCAGACGCCACTCACCAAAGTGGGATGCAAAACATTTTCTTAATAAAATTTGTTATGCCAATTGACCTAGATGCCCCCTGAAACCATGGTTCCCAGACCCCTACCCCTGCTACACTGTCCCTCAAAGTGTTGGGTTGGGTTCAGGAAACGTACTAGCTTTTGATTTAGTCCAGTTGTGCTGACTTCCATTGTATTGTGTGTTGTCCTTCCCTTCACCTAACATAATTCTTGTCTGCTATCTCATTAGTGAACACCCCTCTTCCTCCCTCCTCACCCTCATAACCATCAAAGCATGTTTTCTTCTGTGTTTAAATCTTTTCTTAAGTTCTTTTAATAGCGGCCCCATACAATATTTGTCCTTTTGCAACCAATTTCACTCAGCATAATGCCTTCCAGATTCATCCACGTTATGAGATGTTTCGCAGATTCATCATTTTTCTTTATCGTTGTGTAATATTCCATTGCGGAATATACCATAATTTGATTATCCATTCATCTGTTGATGGGCAACTTGGTTGTTTTCATCTTTTTGCTATTGTGTATCTTGTAGTTCTTAACCTTAGCTGCATATTAGAATCCCCTGGGGTGTCTGAAAAGTCCCCATTGCCAAGTTGTACCCAGTCCAATCAAATCAGAATCCCTGGGGGTGGCACCCAGCCATCAGTATATTTTAAAGGCCCTCAGGTGAGTCCAATGTGCAGCTAAAATAGAAAACCACTGGTTTACACTAATATTATAATTATAAATGGGTTGGGATGGCATTACAGAGAACGTGACATTGGAGCTGGGTTTTGAAGGATGAATAGGAGCTTTCTAGGATCCCTATAAAGGAAGAAGGGGCATTCCAGGTAGAAAAACCAGCATGTGCAAAGGCAGAGCAGGAAGGAGAGTGGAGGATTTGTGGTACTAGGTGCTGGAGCAGAGGTGGAGGCCTTGCAGGACAGGCAGAATGAGTGCTGCCAAGCCAGGCATCTCACTGCCTCCTGCCTGTGGGTCTGCTGAGGGCTCCAAGACTGGATGGCTTTTGTGTTATGACTGTACCTGTTAGATGGATGGCCTAGAGGGGCAGGGCCGGAGGTGGGGAGACCAAAACGGAAATTGTTTCTAAAGCCCAGATGGGAGGTAGGGAGGCCCTGAACCAAGGCTGAGGTCAGGGTATGATGGAAGCCTGTGCATTCTGGATGCATTCTGAGATGACAGCTTTAAAACACAACTCTTCCAGTTGAGAGGTGGGATTGATGTCCTCACCTTTTGAATCTGGGCTGGCCTTTTGGGTGACAGAACATACCAGAAGTGACAGTATGTAGCTTCTGAGGGTAGGCCCTGGTTCTCTTGGGACATTCACTGTTGGAGCCCTGAGTCTCCATTTAAAAAACCTGACTACGCTGTGGCTGCCATGCTGGGAGGAAGCCCAGGCCATGTGAGGAGGCCATGTGTAGGTGTGCCTTCTGACTGCCCCTCTGAGGTCCTCGCTAACAGTCAGCATTGACTCACAGACATGAGAATGGAGATGCCTCCAGATGGTTCTAGACCTCCATTCTTGAGTCTTCCCAACTGAGGCCCTAGACACTGGAGTAGAGACAAACTGTCCCCATGGCCCTGCCTGAATTCCTGGCCTACAGAATCCAATCCACGAATCTAACAAATCGCTTTTCATGCCACTGAGTTTTGTGACACAAGAGTCACAGGAACAGAGGAGCTCCAGGACTTGGTACACAGTTAGGTGCTGGGCAAGGAAGAAGGAGGACCATGAGATTACATCCCTCCCACCCCCAACCCAGGGGCAGATTAACCAGTAAATGTGGTACGCACTGGTTTACAGTAAGCCAGGTACACACAGGCTTAATTGTGTTGATTTACTAATCTGCAGGGCACAATTTCACAGGGCTTTCACCCTGTTCATTCCTTGGTTACTGGTTAATTCGCCCCTGCAAGGCGCCTCTGGGTGAGCGCAAACCTCCAACTTTTTGGTTATCATCTCAACTGTCTGCACCCCGCCAGGGGTGCTTGTTGATTGTCCACATACCAGGGCCTGCCCCAGACCCACGGATTAGAGTCCTGGGAGGGATCTGGACACTGTGTTGACATACAGCTGAGCTTGTCAGGGATCTGAAAACAGACCCTCCGCTGTTCTGCCTGCCCTGTGGCTCTGGGCTCAGGAGGTGCTTTAGGGACAGAGCTCGGGATGCGACTCATGGTTGTTGCCCCAAAAAGGTTGAGGGCCCCAGGGGCTGGGGGCTCGTGGGGCAGCATCTCCTCCTGGGGCCTTTTCCTGTGGTTCCTACCATGGTTGGGGCCTGGTCAACTCAAGGGCTGCATGGCCTGGGGTTGCTGGTTGTGTTTAAGGGCCAGCCGTGGAGTTTTTGGAAGCGTTTTCAGGTAAATGAGGGGGATGCAGTGAGGGTTCAGGGGGCTGGGGAGGGGCCCACACCTTGAATAGCATCTTTGCACCTGCAGCCATTTGTTCCGGGTTGCTGAAGGAGGCCCAGAATACAAACCTCTAAACACTCAGTGTTGTATTGTGAAAAGTAAAATCCTTGCTTGAGGCCCGGAGCTCACCTGGGTGTGATGGCAGGGTTAAGGGGAGGGGGCAAGTGTCCATGTGAACCGGAGTCTGTGGAGTCGGGTGCAGCTGCTTAGTGGCCACAGCCAGCCAGCTGTGCAGAAGTCCTGCTGTGCCTGCTGGGTGTGTGAGCACACGCGTGTCTGTGTATATGTTTCTATGTGTGTCTGAGTGTGCTTTTGTGTCTGAGTTTATGGATGTGTCAGTGTGTGTGTGTCTCTGAGTCTTTGAGTGCCAGTACGTATATGTGTGTTTATGTGTGTGTTTTTCTGTCTGTCCCCCATGTGTCTGTCAGTTTGTTGTACTGTGGGGGCTTGTGTGTTGCTGTGATGCTGGAAGCTATGCCACCGGTATTCAGACACCAGCAGGGTCACCCATGGAGGACAGGTTTCAGCTGAGCTTCCAGACTAAGACAGACTAGGAAGAAGGACATGGCAGTCTACTTCTGAAAAGCATTAGCCAGTGAAAACCTTATGAATAACAGCAGGAAATTGTCTGAAATAATGCTGGAAGATGAGCCACCCAGGTTGGAAGGCACTCAAAAGATGACTGGGGAAGAGCAGCCTCCTCAAAGTAGAGTCGACCTTCATGACGTGGTTGGAGTAAAGCTTTTGGGACCTTCATTTGCTGATGTGGCATGGCTTAAAATGAGAAGAAACAGCTGCAAACATCCATTAATAATCGGAACCTGGAATGTATGAAGTATGAATCTAGGAAAATTAGAAATCGTCAAAAATGAAATGGAGTGTATAAACATCAATATCCTAGGCATTAGTAAGCGGAAATGGACTGGTATTGGCCATTTTGAATTGGACAATCATATAGTCTACTATGCTGGGAATGACAACTCGAAGAGGAATGGTGTTGCATTCATCGTCAAAAAAAACGTTTCAAGATCTATCCTGAAGTACAACACTGTCAGTGATAGGATAATATCCATACGCCTACAAGGAAGACCAGTTAATGCGACTATTATTCAAATTTATGCACCAACCACTAGGGCCAAAGAGGAAGAAATAGAAGGTTTTTATCCGCTGCTGCAGACTGAAATTGATCGAACATGCAATCAAGATGCATTGATAATTACTGGCGATTGGAACGCGAAAGTTGGAAACAAAGAAGGATCAGTAGTTGGAAAATATGGCCTTGGTGATAGAAACAATGCTGGAGATTGAATGATAGAATTTTGCAAGACCAAAGACTTATTCATTGCAAATACCTTCTTTCACCAACATAAACAGTGACTATACATATGGACCTCGCCAGATGGAACACACAGAAATCAAATTGACTACATCTGTGGAAAAAGACGATGGAAAAGCTCAACATCATCAGTCAGAACAAGGCCAGGGGCTGACTGTGGAACAGACCATCAATTGCTCATATGCAAGTTCAAGCCGAAATTGAAGAAAATCAGAGCAAGTTCACGAGAGCCAAACTATGACCTTCAGTATATCCCACCTGAATTTAGAGACCATCTCAAGAATAGATTTGACACATTGAACACTAGCGACCGAAGACCAGACGAGTTGCAGAATGACATCAAGGACATCATCCATGGAAAAAGCAAGAGCTCACTGAAAAGACAGGAAAGAAAGAAAAGACCAAGATGGATATCAGAGAAGACTCTGAAACTTGCTCTTGAGAATCGAGCAGCTAAAGCAAAAGGAAGAAATGATGAAGTAAAAACTGAACAGAAGATTTCAAAGGGCGTCTTGAGAAGACAAAATAAAGTATTATAATGACATGTGCAAAGAGCTGGAGATGGAAAACCTAAAGGGAAGAACACGCTCGGCGTTTCTCAAGCTGAAAGAACTGAAGAAAAAATTCAAGCCTCGAGTTGCGATAGTGAAGGATTCCATGGGGAAAATATTAAACAATGCAGGAAGCATCAAAAGAAGACGGAAGGAATACACAGAGTCGTTATACCAAAAAGAATTAGTCGATATTCAACCATTTCAAGAGGTGGCATATGATCAGGAACCGATGGTACTGAAGGAAGAAGTCCGAGCTGCTCTGAAGGCATTGGCAAAAACCAAGGCTCCAGGAATGGATGGAATATCAATTGAGATGTTTCAACAAACAGATGCAGCGCTGGAGGTGCTCACTCATCTATGCCAAGAAATATGGAAGACAGCTTCCTGGCCAACTGACTGGAAGAGATCCATATTTATGCTTATTCCCAAGAAAGGTGATCCAACCGAATGTGGAAATTATAGAACAATATCATTAATATCACATGCAAGCAAAGTTTTGCTGAAGATCATTCAAAAACGGCTATAGCAGTATATCAACAGAGAACTGCCAGAAATTCAGGCCGGTTTCAGAAGAGGATGTGAAACCAGGGATATCATTGTTGATGTCAGATGGATCCTGGCTGAAAGCAGAGAATACCAGAAGGATGTTTACCTCTGTTTTGTTGATTACATAAAGGCATTCGACTGTGTGGGTCATAAGAAACTATGGATAACACTGCGAAGAATGGAAATTCCAGAAGAACTGGGCATAAGGATTGGAGGAAGACTCATTAACAACCTGCGTTATGCAGATGACACAACCTTCCTTGCTGAAAGTGAAGAGGACCTGAAGCACTTACTAATGAAGATCAAAGACCACAGCCTTCAGTATGGATTACACCTCAGCATAAAGAAAACAAAAATCCTTACAACTGGACCAATGAGCAACATCATCATAAACGGAGAAAAGAGTGAAGTTGTCAAGGATTTCATTTTACTTGGATCCACAATCAACAGCCATGGAAGCAGCAGTCAAGAAATCAAAAGACGCATTGCATTGGGCAAATCTGCTGCAAAGGACCTCTTCAAAGTGTGGAAGAGCAAAGATGTCACCCTGAAGACTAAGGTGCACCTGACCCAAGCCATGGTATTTTCAATCGCATCATATGCATGTGAAAGCTGGATGATGAATAAGGAAGACGGGAGAAGAGTTGACGCCTTTGAATTGTGGTGTTGGTGAAGAATATCAAATATACCATGGACTGCCAAAAGAACGAAGAAATCTGTCTTGGAAGAAGTGCGGCCAGAATGCTCCTTAGAGGCAAGGATGGCGAGACTGTGTCTTACATACTTTGGACATGTTGTCAGGAGGGATGAGTCCCTGGAGAAGGACATCATGCTTGGCAGAGTACAAGGTCAGTGGAAAAGTGGAAGACCCTCAACGAGGTGGATTGGCTGCAACAATGAGCTCAAGCATAACAACGACTGTAAGGATGGCTCAGGACTGGGCAGTGTTTCGTTCTATTGTGCATAGGGCCACTATGAGTCAGAACCGACTCGACGGCACCTAACAACAACAACAATTTGTGTCTGTGTGTATGTTTGTGAGTCTATGAGTGTGTGTGTGGTTTTGTGTGCGTGTTTTTTGTGTCTGTGTGTGTCTGTGAGTCTCTGAGTGTGTGTGTCTGAGTCTCTGAGTGCCTCTGTGTGTGTGTAGCTTCCCTTAGCCCCTGAAAGTGTCCTGAGCACTGGTAAGAAGAGGCCCCTGTTGACTGTACTGAGCTTACCGTTGCCAGGCCCTGTGCTGAGTGCTTTGCCTGCTGGTCGAGTTTAATCCTTGTAACACCCTCATGAGTGGGACACTTCCATCAGCCCTGCTTCAAGGTGAGGGAGTGGAGGGCTGGAGGCTCAGTGACTCTCCAGCATCACTTGATTAGCAGGTGACCCACCTCGACTCCCAGCCTGGCTGTCTGACTCCAGAGCAAAGGTGCTTAGCTACCCATGGGCCCCAGCGGTGTCCCTGGCACTCCAGAAATCACCCAGGTCAAATGGCAGGCCCCTTGGTGCACACTCCTCTTCCCAAAGCCCCTGCTTCTCCTCTGTTCCCTACAGGACACCCACATAGATTCACGGGTGCAACGCTGAGAGCCTCCTGTGTGCCCATGCACCCACAGGTGACCCACATGAGCAAAAGCCATCAGCAGACCTCACGCAGGTGAGATTTACTGCCCTGCACAGCCAGGGACTGAAGCGGTTGGCCATAGATATTCTCTGTGATTGCAGGGGTGGCCTGGTGGCTGGGCAGGCCTCGTGTCCCTCCTAGTGGGCACACTTGTGCCAACAGGAGAGCAGGAGTGGCCTGCCAATTCCGACATGTCACTTTGCTGCTGAAATACGCTGATCTAAAAGAATCAGAGGGAGTGGTTTATTTATTGTCAGAGTAGTTCCAAATAGAATTAAGCATGGAAATCAAATTTGTTCCGGCTTCTCTTCTTTTTAACCATCTCCAGAACAGAGGCTCCTAGAGAAAGCGAGGGCAGGGAGGAGCTCGAGCCCTGCAGTTAACTCAGCCTGTTTATTATCTTTAAACCCACAGGAACAAATCACAGCACTGTAAGACTTGGCAGCACTTCCCTTGTAATGGAGCACTTCGGCTTGTCCTGTTGGAGCCGACACTCCCATTGGTCCTGGGAGCTGGCAGGCGGGTTTATTATTAGCCCCAAGTTGGAGGAGAGGAAATTGTGTCTCAGACGCAGGGACCCGCCCGGGTCAGAGCCAAAGGCAGGGGAGCTGCCATCTACCAGGTCCTCACCTCCTCTTTCCGCTTGTCGTCAAGTCAGCTCTGACTCATGGTGATCCCATTGTGTCAGAGTAGAACTGAGCTCCATAGGGTTGTAATGGCCGATTTTTCCAAAGTAGATTGCCAGGCCTTTCTTCTGAGATGCCTCTGGGTAGACTCGAGCCTCTAACCTTTTGGTTAGCAGATAGGCATGTTAAAGTTTTGGGCTACCCAGGTCAGTAGGCTCTAAATCCAGGGCTCTTTGCTGGAGGGCACTGCAGTAGGCTGAGAGCACTGCGAACCCAGTCAGGGTACTCTCTCGCTCCTCCCTTTGTCCCTAGGATAGGTGCCAGGGATCTGTGGCCACCCCTGGGTGTAGCCTTTCACTGCTGTTGCCCAGCCAGGGCCACTCGCTCCTGGGCCAAGTGAACAGCCTGGTGGGCAGGGTGGCAGCCTCTGCCACATTCACCTTCCAAGACTCATTTCGGGGCCTCCAGGGCTCTCTGTGACTCCTGGTCTGCTTTAGGGGAAGACTGGGGAGGGAAAGGAGCATCAGGACGGAGTGAGGGGGGAGACCCCTGCCCTCAGCTCCACTGGGACCCTCAGAGCGCTGCTGGCCCTGTCCCCTCCCCCTCCCACCTGTTCCTCTACCTGAGGAGGAGACACACCCTGATGGAGTAATGGGGGGCACTGACGATGGCCCCGGGAGAAGGCTGCTATTCACTGCAGGCTCAGGCCCTACAGAATTACTGGAAATGAAGTGTCTTTTCTCATCAAACATTATTTACAGGTATTTTAAAAAAACATGATATTTCCTGCTTATCCAGTTATTGGAATTCAGGGTTTGGAGGGATTTTATTAGGACTGGATGGCAGTGCCTTTAAAGGAAGCATTCCTATTAGAAAGAAAGGAATTAAAGTCTTCTGAGCTGCTGGGAAGGAGCCCTGGCGGCACAGTGGTTAAGCGCTTGGCTGCTAACCAGAAGATTGGCGATTTGAACACGCTAGCTGCTCCATGGGAAAAAGATGTGGCAGCCTGCTTCGTAAAGATAACAGCCTTGGAAACAATATGGGGGAGTTCTACTCTGTCCTGTAGTGTTGCTATGAGTTGGAATTGGCTCGATGGCAAAGGGTTTGGGTGTTACCCCAGTGCAGGCATGGCTGACAGCCCCCTGCCTGGCCTCTGCCTGAGTTCCTGACACTGAGTGGCCCACATGCCCCCACACTCCGCCTGGCTGTGGGCGCCGGGACAGGAACCAGGTCAAAGCCATTGTGTACCCCTGCATTGGGCCTAGCACCTTGTGAACCAACCAATGTTTGTTGAAAGAATGCAGAGCAAGACAGGTGGCCTGAATGGAATCCATGTGGCTTAGGACAAATTTCAGGGCAGAGAATTCCACTGGAAGGGGGAGGGAATATACTTGGGGAGGGCCCACTTCGTTGCACGAAGATCCCTCCAGCTCAGTGTCATTGTCCCTGACAGCTTGAGAGGCTACAACAAATTCCCTTGCCCAGGTATCATTGGACCTATAGGTTCTTAAATTTTGAGCAGACGAACCCTCCTTTAAATGAATACTTACCCAGAAGATTAATGCAACATTCAACACCGATCAAAGCAAGCTGCTGTTGGCACAGGTGACGGGAGACCACCTTCACCTGCCCCAGGCCCCCGTGGGCTTCATCCCTGTGGCTGAGCCTGTCCTCAATTCATTGAGCACAGAGGTTAGATAGCAAGTGCTTTTAAGGTGTTGAACTGCACACAAAGTTCACACAGAGCACATTCTGGCCATTTATGTACACATATTCATTTATACTCATGACAACCCTAGACGTAGGTTTTATTATCATTTCCATTTTACAGACAAGGAAGCTGAGGCTCAGAGAGGTTAAGTGACTTTCTCAAGGTCACACAGCTGGGAAGTGGTGGAGCTAGAACTTGAGCTCAGGCCCTCTTGCTTTGAAGTGCCTGCTCCTAAACAGTGCATGGTAGAGCCTGCCTGAAGCCCACTGGTAACGCTTTGCTACCAAAATATTTTCTCCAGCTTTGCATCAGTGGTCTCTGAGGCGGATCCATCCAATCACAAACCAACAGACTATTCCATGCAACAACCTTCTCTGAGAGCCTCTGTGCCAGGCTCTGTGCCGGGCACAGGAGACAGAGAATTCAGATCCAGTGCCTGCCCTAGAGGCACCCTCAGACTGGGAGGGAGACAGGTGCAGGGGGCACTGGGCACAGGTGAGCACCAAGGGTCACTGGTAGTTTCCAGGCTGGCCCCTGAGATGCTCCACACCCTGAAGGCCAGAGCCTCAGCGGACTTGCTCATCCCTGTTTCCCACCCACTCTCCTGCCCCTCCCCGACAGGTGGATTAAATGGTCCCATCCAGGGCTGGGCGTGGTGGGGGGCAGCTGCAGGTAGCTCTGGCAACACAAGACCTTTTTCCTTCCGAAACCAAAATCCCTCACAAACCCATCCTCCAGGGACACCTACCTTCGCTTTGTGGTGTGTGTCCTCCAGTCCTCTGTCTGTCCGTCTGTATGTCTCTCAACAAGGGTAGTTAGATCATCTTGAACAAGATATGTAATCCCTGTCCAATAGACTGCACCCAGAGTGGAAGAACCATCAGTGGTCATGAGGTTGATTGCATCAGTTTCCAGGTTAGCAGGAAGAAGGACTCGCATGGGGGAGCCCACTGGCCCAAACACAGCTTCTCCAGCTCCAGCCCCCCCAGGGGGCTTCGAGGGCTGCCGGGGTGGACTGCTGCCTTTTAAGCATCTTTGGAGCTCCTCTCGTTCTTGCTGTCAGAACTTGACATGTTCCATCCTGGAGCTGAAGCGTACGAGAACATCAGTTCTTCAAAAGGAGACACAGAGGGTAATCTGGGGGAACACATCTCAACGTCAAGGTGGGTTATAATCATGGTACTATTTGGGGGACTTCATTTGCCTTTCAACATGCATTTAAGGGGAAAGCTGACTACCAAGGAATATATTTCAGTCACTCACGAATGGCCGTTCAATCATTCGTTCACTCAACAGTTATTGGCTAAGTGCCTACCATGTGCCAGATGTGCACCAGGCCGTGGGGCTTCAGAGCTGCTGACATTGGTGTCTGCTCCAGAGGTTCCTTGCCTGGCCAGAGGGGCACTGCCTGGAGGATCATCATGGCCAGGACCAGCAGGTCTTTCCTGAGGCTTGAGTGTAGCCGGGGGTGGTGTCTTAGGCTGGGCTCTCTAGAGAAGCAAAACCAGCGAAGCGTATGTATGTATATATATAGAGAGAGAGAGATTTATCTCAAGGCAATGGCTCACTATGCAATTGTAGAGGCTGGCAAGTCCCAAGTCCGTGGGTCAGGCATCAGGCTGGCGGCTTCTCCTGACTGACGTAGCTGCAGGGGCTGATGAAGCCAAGATCGGCAGGTAGGACAGCAGGCTGTTGGCTTACAGAATGTGGAGGCCAACGAATCCCAAGATTGGCAGGCAATATGGCAGGCCGTTGGCTCAAGTCCCAAGACCAGAGGTCAGATGCTGATGAGCTGGATGCCAGATCCGGAGCGAGCAAAAGCCAGAGAGCTTTGCCAGAACGTCCATGTACACTGGATGCAGGACACACCCTGGAGGAAACTCCTGTTACAACTGATTGGCTGATCACATTAGCTCACATCATGGAGGATGACTGCATTATGTCACAAAATGGAGGATAACCACATCCTTACATAACTTTCAAATTATATCATTACGTAACTGCCAAACCACTGAGAATCATGGCCCAGCCAAGTCGGCACACAACCTTGACCATCACAGGTGGAGTGGGGGCTGCCTAGAGGAAACCATTTAGCAACTGCATCAAAGCTCAGTTCACAGGCTAGAGTCTGGTATCTTCTTTCTTTCTCCAAGGAGAAGGTTAACAGAGAGCCGTTAAGAGCCTGTCTTCAAACCCCTGGCCCTTCCACTTCCTGGCTGGGTGGCCTTGGGCAAGTTACTTAACCTCTCTGAACCTCAGTGTCTTCAGGAAGACAGGGGTGCTGAGAAGTAATTGAAGTAGGGCTCCTAGAGTGCTTTGAACCAGCCTGGCACAGGGTGTGCACACGGCAGCTGGCTGATGCCTGTTACTGTCACGATTGTTCACACTCTCTGGACCGGTGGGTTTATTGTGAGGTTTAACACCAGCTCCCAGTTCTGATCATGCTGCTGCCCATTTTGGAGGTTCCTGCAGGGCTCACTGCCAGCAGATCCCTCTGCTAACATTCAGGGTCCTTGGCTGCCACCTGGTCTCCACCAGGCTTCCCAGCCCAGGTTCTCACAACATTCACAATGCTGCCTTAATCGGACATGGATCAAAACCCCTGCTCCAATATGCGCTGGGCTTTCCTGCTCCCTGTCCTGAGCAGACTGTTCCCGCTCTTTAAAATGCTGTTCCACCCTGCAGTCTCCCCTCTCCATACCTCTATCCAAGATCTCAGGGGCCACCCTCTTCAGGAAGCCTTCCTGAATTTCCCCTCTTTGACAACACTGTTCCCTGTGATTCCCCTCAACTGGGTGAATGAGCACCCCAAGGCAGAGATTGCAATGCCGTCCCTGCCTGGAGCTGGGTCATGGGTAGCTGGCCACTGGCCACTGTCTCAGCAGGCAGTGGCGGGCTTGGCAGTGAGGAGCTGAGACGTGCCTGAGTACTGAGGCCAGACAGGAAGGAGCAGCTGCCAGGTCTGGGCCCCAGGGCTGGATGAGGCAGGGCTGCGACCCTGATGGGGTAAACCATGCTGGTAGGACAGAGACCTCTCTGGGTTTGCTCCTCATCTGTTTATTTAAAAGAACAATGACTCAGAGTCTCAGGATGCCCTTGACCAATGCCTCAGGACAGGAGGGTTGACCTCAGGACCAAGCTTATCACATGAGGCACTGCTGTGGCCAGGTGCCAGGAACCTGATCTTTGCTCTGCTGCCTTGGGCTACATTCTCCTGCTGGCCACATAGGGGCAGAGTTTGGTGGGGACACAGGCTGGGGTGCCTTGGAGCTCGTGACTTGGGGAGCTGGATGGCTGTGTAGTTCAGGGTCTTAGACCTGGGGGGTACTCATCACGGACCTCCCCTCAGTCCTAACCTCAGTCCCAGGACATCCTGTTCAGACCACAGCGAGGTCAGCTGGGCCTTCGCAGCAGCGCTGGAGAACACCAGCCGCTCGGAGACGCCAGGGAAGACAGGGTCTGTCATCTGATGAACCTGGAAAATCCCTTTCATGGAGATCCCCGTCGCCCAATAAATAGCACTTTCAAGTCCCCTGAGAAGCCTTGAATAAAGACCCTCCTTTGATTTATTTAAACTGGTGAGCCACAAAGTTTTCCTGTAAAGGGCCAGATAGTAAATATTTAGGCTTTGCAGACCAGACGTGCGCTTTTGCAACTACTCTGCTGTCATAGTGTGAGAGCAGTCATAGACAATGTCCAAGTCAACGTGCCAGTAAAACTTGACGAAAACAGGATTTGGCCTGGGGGGCTGTAGTTTGCTGACTCCTGATTTAAACCATTATCTCCTTCTGCCTTCCCTCCCTTCTGCCTTCTGTCCTCATGCATTTTTTTTTTAATTGAAACCCACATAGAATATTCACCTCTTTTGAGGAATCGTGTTTTATGAACCTATGTTCAATTCATTTGGGGTTTTGTGTCATCTAGTATTTGCTAAAACAAGAAAAGATTTTGTACTTCACTTTTTTTGTTTTAATTCATATTTGTTAAAAATTCAAGAATTACCATGACAAAATATAACAGGCATTTTAGTTTAAAAATTGATAGTTAAATGTATTGTAAAACTCTAACCATTTTTTTTTTTTTTACTTTATTGTGCTTTCGGTGAAAGTTTACAGCACAAATTAGTTTCTCATTCAAAAATTTATACACAAACTGTTTTGTGACATTAGTTGCAGTCCCTGCAATGTGTCAGCACTCTCCCTCTTCCCCTTTTCACCCCGGGTTCCCTGTATCCATTCATCCAGTTTCCCTGTCCCTTCCTGCCTTCTCGTCTTTGCTTTTGGTCAGATATTGCCCATTTGGTCTCATATGCTTGATTGAACTAAGAAGTATGTCCCTCGCGGATGTTACCCCTGCCTAATCTTTTTTTTTGGCTGAAAAATGGACTTTGGGAGTGGCTTCAGTTCAGAGTTAGCAGGGTGCCCAGGGGCCGTAGTCCTGAGTGTTCTCCTAGTCTCTGTCAGACCAGCAAGTCTGGTCTTTTTGTGTGTGTGTGTGTGTGAATTTGAATTTTGTTCTATGTTTTTCTCTTGCTCTGTCCGGGACCCTCTATTGTGATCCCTGTCAGAGTGGTTCGTGGTGGTAGCCGGGCACCATCTAGTTCTTCTGGGCCCAGGCCGGTGGAGGCTGTGGTTCATGTGGTCCTTTAGCCCTTTGGACTAACATTTTCCTTGCGTCTGTGGTTTTCTTCATTCTCCTTTGCTGCCCTCACAGTTTTTTATGGAGTGCCAGTTATGTGCTAAGACCATATTGGTACACAGCCACTTACTCTCAAGTCAGAGTGGTCACGTTTCACACATGGGATCTACTCTTTAAGGTACTGTGCCATTCCACCTTGACAATTCACGACCGACGTCCCGCAGGACCGGCAAAGGCCAGGGCGTGCTTTTTCCCTTGTTGCAGGGGTGCTGCCATGGGCAGTCCAGGAAGCCCCGTTCACTGTACTCAGGTAGCAGATTTGCAATTACCCAATTCTTGACAAATTTTGAACATTTTTACAGGGTTTTTTTTTCTTAATTTTGTTTAAATTTTGCACACAGGGTGACTTTCTTAACAGTTTTTACACCACATTTGCCCCATAATTTAAATCACACGGAGTGTGCCTGCAGGGCACATGTGTTAGTGTCCAGAGGACGGTGGGTTGTGAGGCACCCACTTTGGGAACCGCTGGTCTGGCTTTCCCCAGTGACAAAGTGCTCTGGGAGCCGTGGCCAAGTCAGACCCGTACACCTGGGAGCTCTGAGATGGGCAAGCCCAGAGAAAGGAGTCCAGGCTTGGACAACCCCTTGTGCTGTGGTGGTGTGGGGGCTGCTTTCTCTGCTCTGGACTCCAACCTGTTCTGAGATGTGGGGAATGTGGGACCGGCGGGGGGGGACCACTGAGCTTACCTTTGCTGTCAATGGGCTTGGCAGGGCTGGTTCTCCTCGTGTTTTCATCACTGCTGAGTCAAGTGCCTTGGAAAAAAATCTAAGCAAGCCACAGTGTTGGCTTTTAATAAATGCAGAGGGATCCCCTGCCTTCCTCTGGGGTTAGGAGCAAATCTACCCAACATTATTGCTAACCTGCCAGGGGCTGCTGCTGACTTCCTGTTCCTGGGAACACAGTTGCATTTGAAAAACCAAATTTACGTCATTACCAAGATAATGCATGCATATTGTTGTTTTTTTTTTTAAGTTCAAACAGCATATGAGGATTTAAAATATAAAACACAAGTTTCCCGTTTCCAGCTGCCCCATTTCGCTCCCTAGAGAGCGCCATCGCTCAGTTTCCTGTTTCCCCTTCTAGAGCCTTTTCCATGCATCTTTGTAATCACGTGGCTTTGCATTCTTTCTTTTAGTTGACAATAGCTTTTGGAGAACGTTCATATGGGTACATAGAGGTCTGCCTCATTGTTTGTTTTTGTTTTCTTATGTGTGTTAAAATGTGTAATCACGAAAACTTTCAAACATACTCAGAAACAGGGAGAAGAGTAAGCCCCTATGTAGCCATTACCCACATTCAGCAATTATTGAGATTTCTGCTGCTTCCTTTCTCTGCCTCCTGAAGAATTTTTCAGCAAATCCAAGACACCATGTCCCACCATTTCTACATAATTCAGTAGACATTTCTAATTAGTCCATAATCAAATCTCCGTGATTGCCTAAAAAAAAGTTTCATTTTTAACTGAAATCCTTAGGTGCTGCCAACCATTCATGCACCCAAGAGGTTGGTGGTTCAAGCTTACCTAAAAGCTCCTTGGAAGAAAGCCCTGGCAATCTACTTCCAAAAAACCAGCCATTGAAAACCTGTGAAGGACAGTTCTACTCTGACACACTTGGGGTTGCCTTGAGTCAGAATTGACAGCCACAGGTACTGATTGCCTTCTAGAGGGTCTGTGTCTGGGGCCAAAGACTCTTGACCACACCACTCCACTGCGAGGCAGGTGCGTCAGGGTCGGAGCACAGGCTATGGAGTCAGACAGACCAGGTTTAAACGCGCTCTGTTTTCGGCTGCCTAGGTGGTCTTGGGCAAATTATTTATCCTTGCTGAGCCTCATTTTGTTCATCTGTAAGATGGGGACATATAGTGTCTACCTCACAGAGTATTAAATGAGGTACTGTGTGTGAATAGCTTAGTACTGCTTCTGGAACATAGTATCTTCTCAAGAAATTGAGCTGTTAGTGCTGCTGCTGTTATTAAATGCAATTTTCAGAAAGCCTCACTCCAATGGTGCAGGACTCAGAGTATGGGGCTTTCGTACTTATAACTCCCCCCATCACAGTGTGTAGAGGGGTGCCATCCTCCTGGGGTGGCCGGCATTTTGAATATAAGTGGATGTTCTGGCTTTTGCCTGCTCTGAATCCTGCAGCTGGCCCCTGTTCTTCTGACCTCTGGTTCTTGGGACTTGAGCTAGCAGCTTACCTGCCAAATTTGGGATTTGTTGGTCTTCACAGCCTGTGAGCAAGAGCCCTCCTCTCCGGCTTGCTAATCTTGGGTTCGCCAGCCCCTTCAGCTATGTGAATCAGGAGAAGCCTCTATCCTCATCCATGGACTTGGGACGTTCCAGGCTCTACAACCGCGTGAACCGTTTCCTTGATATAAATCTCTCTATACACATATTTGTGGAAACCCTGGAGGTGTAGTGTTAAGAGCTATGGCTGCTAACCAAAAGGTCGGCAGTTCAAATCTACCAGGGGCTCCCTGGAAACCCTACGGGGCAGTTCTACTCTGTCCTATAGGGTTGGTATGAGTGGGCATTGACTTGATGCCAATAGGTTGGGTTTGGTTTTGTTTATGTATAATTGTATGCTTTACTGGTTTTACTTCTGTAGAGAACTCAGCTGGAGACAGAGAGGGAGAGGGAGAGGAACCGAGATTGAGAGACATTTGGAAGATTACTGGGTATCTTCATCTCTGGAAACTTCCCTTTGAGATTTAACTGGGTGGGAGGCAACAAGTTTGCAGGGAAAAGAGGCTGCACATCAGAGACCCGTGTTGAAATTCCACCTTCACTGGCTGGTGACCTCGAGCAAGTCTTTTCCTGTTTCTGCAGTTTACTCTTCTGGAAAATGGGAAGAATATTCCTTGTGGGGAGCTAAGTGGGATGATGCAAACCAAAGGACCCCACATAGTATGTACTTAAAGGTCCTTCTTCTTTCATCTTCTCTTTACCCTGCATGCTAGGAACCCAAAATGGGTGCCATTTTGTGACACCATCTCCAGGGCTGGTATGAAGCGATGGCTGTCCCTCCTTTCCCCATGGCTGAGACAGGGGCTCTCCATTCTGCATGGATCTCTTCCAGTGCCCCCGCCTGCTCGTTCACTGGCTGCCTGCGGGAGGGACACGGACCTCTGCTCTCTTTTGGCCTTGGGGTCCTCAGGGCTAGCAGAGGCGAGGGAACAACCAAACTCTTCCCATCACTCCTCCATGGATGGCCATTGCTGCTGAGGTGAAAAAAACAAGAAATATTCTTTTCTGCCCTGGATGAATCACCCACCTCAGCTGCCTGGGTGTTCCCACTGACTGTGCACCAGGGTTTGGAAGTCTTCGCATGAACAGGGCAAGGCTGAGGAGGCCAGAGTGGCCTGGTCATACCAAGGCTGCTCTGTGTCCCAAGAGCCACACCCTCTGTTGAGGTGACCTTCCCTGTCTCCCCTTCCCTGAGAATCCAGGTCTGTGGGCCTGGGGCTGACAGAGGTTCTTTGGCGACATTTTTCTGTCGGCTGTGGCAGGACTGGTCTCAGGTCTCTGTGGCTGTCTTGGCCAGGGCCGTCTCCTCGGTTCTCCCAGCCTCCGGAAACAGAGCCAACTGGGATTTTCCATCTACTCAGGCTTGCCATTGAAGTATTACATGCTGTTAACAAATAACATACCACATGTGAGTTTTCTTCTAAAATAAATACAGATGTGCTTCTATTTTTTTTTTTCTCCCTGTAGAGTCAATGCGAAGAGGTACCATCAATAATACAGACTGTGTTCGAATCCCAGCCCTGCCTCTACCTTATTAGCTTTGCCACCTTGGACACTTCACTGACTCCCCCAAGCCTCAGGCTTCTCAGATGCAATTTAGAGAGAGTAAGTAATACCTGCTGAAGGAGCCCTGGTGGCACAGTAATTAAACTCTCAGCTGCTAACCAAAAGACCAGAAGTTCAAACTCACCAGCTGCTTTGTGGGAGAAAGATGTGGCAGTCTGTTTCCATAAATATTTACAGCCTTGGAAACCTTATGAGGGCAGTTCTACTCTGTTCTATAGGGTTGCTGTGGGTTTGAATTGACTCGATGGCAGTGGGTTTAATACCTGCTAAGGCTGCATCTGTGGCACAAACAGTTAAGCACTCAGCTACTAACCAAAAGGTTGGTGGTTCAAATTCACCCAGAGGCACTTTGGGAGAAAGGCCTGGTGATCTACTTCCAAAACATTGGCCATTGGCTATGGCATACGGTTCTACTCTGACATACATGGATCACCATGAGTCATCATTGAGTTGACGGCATTAACATGAAACATATGAACTCTGGAGACTGATAACTGGCTCACGGGGATGTGATCAGACTCCTGGAAGGCCACTGGAGTGGAAGGCCTCCCAGGCCGATCTCCTTACCCTTAACCAGCTTGCCAAACCTCGGCTATGACACCACACATGGAATCCATGTTGTGCCGTCATGCACATGGACTAAAGTGCCCCTCCGGGGAGATGCAGCCCATGAGCTTCGCAGACACACCTTGGTGTCATTTAGAAAAAGATGCCCCCAGCCCCAGACAAACACAACCCCAAGCCGGGACACACAGCTTGGCCAGCAGAGCATGGGCTGAATTTCCACCCCATACCCCTCTTCAGCCAGGTGCCCTGTACTTGTCTGGCCAGTTTTACCTACCTCCAGAGACCAGTGGGCAGCCATTGTAAATGCTACCACTTCCCAGACAAGGACACAGCAGCGTTAAGAGGCTGACCCAAGGCCAAAGACCAAGGAAGGAGAGGAGCAAGGACTTGAAGTTAGGGCTCCTGAATCCTGGTCCAGTGCTCTCTCCATTCAGCTCTGGATTTGTTTCTAAGTCTGGCCCCAGGTGGTCACCCTGATTTCACATGGCCTGCCTTGGCCTCCTCAACCGACCCTGCGCCAGCTCGGGCCTCACTGGAAAGCTGTGTCTGCATCCGAAGTGCTTCCCTGACTCTGTCCCTCCTACTCACCTCTTCCTCCAAAGGGCAAGTCACAAATGGGCAGCCTGGTTGGCTGTTTGGGAATGGGGGACTTGAGTTTCTGGGATATTTACTTTGCACCAGAATGAGGCATTTCATGCTCGTTATGCCCGTTTCATCCTTAGCAGGTATGAAAACAAAAACAAAAACCAGTTGTTGTTGAGTTGAGAACTGTGCTCCGTAGGGTTTTCAATGGTGAGCAGCATTAGAGTACGTTAACTGTTTGTACCACTCAGGGACACCCCATCTTAATAGTAACAAAACGTAATCATGTTCTCCAGATTTGATTGAAGTGCCCATATTTTGAGCTCCTTTCAGAGACCCGGCTGCTTTCTTGTAGTCTCAATAATTTTAGAATTTAATGGAAGCTAAGGAAATTTCACAGCCTCCCAGAAACAAACTATTCCCTCCGGTGCTGAGCAGCACTGACGGGAGACCGAGTTGGGCACCTTTTGCGGCCCTCACTCCCCGTCTTCTCCTGGGCCATTCAGCAGGTAGATCTGCAGAGAGCCTCCCCCGTCCTGCCCCACTCCCCTGAGAAGATGAGACTACCGGCTGAAAGTTGGGGGCTGGGTGGTCTGAAGGGAACAGAAAACCATCTCCAGCTCTGTCCTGCCCTCAGAGACCCCCGTGCTTCCGTCAGGCTTCCTCTTGCTGGCTGGGCTAGGTGAGGATTAATGGGCCTTCCCAAGGCTGTAATGGATCAATAATTTACTTGCTTCATTAGGACCCGCTGCCTGGGCAAATTTATTGTTACTTGGAGATATGGTAAATGAGGCTCTGCTGTGGACCTCAGAGGTCAGAAGCCTGACCTTGGCCTCGTCCTTGTAGCCAGAAACTTGGCCATGAAGGCAAATGAATGTTGCGTATGTTCTTCATTCATCAGCACATTTGAAGGTGTCAAGGACATTGTTCTTAGCCTCTTCTGGGTCATGGACTCCACTGGGAATTTAAAACTACACATGTCCGTGTCATCCCACATAGCTTGCACATAGCTTCAGGGGATGCTGAAGACTCCTTGGAGCCTATTCATGGCCCCTGTGGAAAGTTCATGGACCCCCTACCCCCCATGGACCCCTTAAGGTGATCCTTTTATTCTTTTACTCATTCACCTATTCCCCAAGTTATTCAGCAAGTGCTTAGTAAGCTTCTCCTATGTGCCAGGGAGAAAATCTTTCCTTTGCCAAGTTCGATCCAACCCTCAAGTCAGTAAATTCGAAGCATCTTCTGAGGAAACAGCCACCGTAACAGAGCTAATTAAGGCATTTGTTTTCTCTTCCTTTCTAGGTAAAGCCAAGGAGTGAAGGGTGGGGATGGTATTCATGAATTTTTTTCCCTCTAACTGTCATGAATTAGGCCACGTGAGAGGAGCCAATAACCAGAAAGTGGTATCATTCACAGGCCAAGGGACATGGAGACACGACAGGGTATTTCAAGCATCTGTTTTGAAGCCATAAACACTTATTTCAATCTAAAGTCTAAGTCTCCCAATTCCACCAGCCCACAAGAATGTTAGAATAGTCCCCTGACGTTGGTCTGGCAGGAAGGACCACCTGTTTTCTTCCACTGGACCAAATGCTTCAAAGAGAGCAAGTAATTATGACAATTCTTCCAAGCTTCAAGCTTTTCAGAATGAACAGTCCTGACTGCTAGGAACCTCTCTCCATTTACAAGCTGGGTGTGGCGTGCTTCAGAGGTTACCCACATTCTTCTTATATCACCAGCGTGGAACCTCAACTTGTAGAACTTGAGCAAGAAGGAGGGCTGAGCTGGAGGCCAAAGTCTACCAAAGGAGAGATGGAAAAAAAGCAGATATATTGGCAGCTCCACTTCTAGCCAAGATGGAGTAGCCGTATCACTAACCACATCAAATGAATTCTACCAAACATCTAAGGAAGCAATTGTACCAATTCTATACAAATTCTTCCAGAAAACTGGAGATGAGGGCAGACTTCTCAACTCATTCTAAGGAAGCCAGACCTTGCCAAATCGAACAATGATATTGCAAGAAAAGACCAACATCTCTCATTGTAAAATGGTGGGAATAGTAGAACCTGTCTAACTTCAGGGGAGAGAATGGTCAGGATCATGATCAAACCAAAGCTGATCCCTGTGAGATGGAGGTCAGACATACCTCCACTCTCCAAACTTTTTACCAATTCTGACTCAAGCCGTCCCTCCCATGGCACTCTCTACTTCTCTTCTGGGTTCGATAATCCATTGCAATGGCCACAGAGAACTCACAGACCACACTTACAGTTATGTGGTTTATTAAGGAAGTAACAGGGTACAATTTGGGATCAGGAGCAATAGGCTACAAACTTGGAGTCAGGATCAGGAAGCATGTAGTCACAGTTTTCCTTCTTCAGTGCTAGACAGCTCTATCAGCTCCTCTTGGCCATGGAGGCCTCCTCTCGGCCCACTAAGTATAAGTTCATTTCGGCCCCCTGAGGACAGGCTCCTCTCGGCCTTGATGTCTGTCACCACCAACTCTGCTGCAGGGTCCTTTTTGGGCCTCTCACAGCTGGTTCTGTAGCTGCACCCATTCTGAGCCTCTTGCTGTCTTCAGTGTTAAAGCCCTTGATCCATGTTACAGCTCTTTTAGGGGGTTCCTTGCCTCCTCTCTCTCTCTGCTTCTCTCTTCTTTCTTCATTCTGCTTCTTCCTGCTGTTTCTTTTCCTACTTCTTTCTGTCTCGAACCTCTGTGGGTTGGCCGTTTATATCTACAACTCCTTGTTAATTTCAAGGCATGGCTCGCCCACCATGGTCATGAACTGACCAATCCCCTCTCGGTAGGCCACAGACACTTTATTTGCATAGTCTATTGACCAATCCTTGCAAGGTGCATACCAATTTCTGGGCAGGCTGCAGCTCAGGGGCAGACAAAAAGTATCAAAACTCAAGTTGTTTACAGTTTACCCAGAAAACATCAATCAACCTGCCAAAAGTGACAAACCCACTGGGGTAAAAAAGTAGGGCAAAAGTAATTCCTCAGGATTTAGGGGAAAAATCTGTCAAGATGTTTTTCCAAAGAACCAAGGCAAAAGGCCACATTAAAGAAATTCATTTTGCCACACAGGATAAAGCAAACGCACAAACAAAAAAACCTCAATAGATTAAGAAAAAGCATAGTTTATGATCCCACATCCATTCCTTATTAAAACTCTCAGAAACTTGGGAGAGGAGGGAGCTTTCTCAACCTGACAAAGGGCATCAATGGAAAACCAGCAGCTCACATCGTCCTCAAAGTTGAAAAAGTGCTTTCCTTCTAAGTTCTGTTCTTCAAAAAACACAGTTGGGAGAATGAATAGGCAAGCCACAGGGTGGGAGAAAGTTATTTTCAAATCACATATCTGATAAAGGACTTGCATCTAGAAAATATATATAATTCTCAAAACTAAACAAGAAAACAAACCACATAATTTAAAATTGACCAAAGACTTAAACAGACATTTCATGAAAGAAGATATATAGATGGCAAATAAAGATGGTCGTCATTATATTAGTGAAATGCAAGTTAAACTACAATAAGATACCACTACGCACGTACTAAAAAAAAAAAATGTACTAGAAGCTCTAAAATTAAAAAGACTCCTTGTCTCAAATGTTGGCAAAAAACATGGAGGAACTAGAACTCTTACACGCTGCTGGTGGAATGTGAAATGATCCAACTACTTCCGAAAACATTTCGGAGTTTCTTAAAGAACTGTATGACCCAGCTATTCCATTCCTGGGTATTTACCCAAGATAAATGAAAGCATAATCCCATGAAAGACTCGTAGAAAATATTAAGAGCAGTATTACTTGTAATAGCCAGTTATATATAACCCAAATTCTAAGGGAACAGGGTTCTTGTCCTGTCTTATCAGCAGATGGAAACAAGAGGGATGCCACACCGCCAGCTGCAAGGGAAATAGAAAATGGAAATCTATTGCTTGCGAAAACAAGGTGCAACTGGTGCCTAGCAGCCCAAAGATCATGTGCTCCCAGCCCCAGGCGAGCTTGGAGCTTTTAGGCCCGCTAGTCCCCAGGGGGCAGGATTGAAGCACAAAATCTGACACCCCACCGCTCCAATGTCCATATTTGGAGATCCAGGTTCTGAGTCATCTGCAAAGGAAGGGAACGTTCGCTTTACAAAGGAGTCGAGTGCGGCTGTGTGCCGGAGAACATCTTCCTCTCCAGTGAAGCTCAGGGCTGGGCTCAAGCTCGGGCCACGGCTCTTCAGGTTCTGCGCACGCACGGAGACCTTGGCTTGCGCCTGCGCGGGATTTCGGTGCCAAATTCAAACAGCGGTTAGGGCCCTCAGCCCTGGGGTCAAGGCTCAGTTAGAAACCGCTGCTTGGCGGGCTGCCAGGGGAGGGGAAGCTGCGACGGAGCCCGAAGCCTCGGCGGCGCCTTCAAAAGGTCCGTCAACAGGTGACTGGATAAACGAATTGTGGTATATCCATACAATGGAAGATTACTCAGCTATAAACATGGATGAACTATTGATAGGTACATTGAAGGTGAATCTCAGAGTAATCATACTCAGAGTAAAAGAAGCCAGGCAAAAATGAGTATATACTGTATAATTTCATTTACATAAAGTCCTACAAAGTGCGAATTAGTCTATAGTGACAGAAGCTATTCTGATTCCCTATCCCTTGTATGCTATCTTCCCCACTCAGAAGCTTGCATCATCTCCAGCTCTGAAACTTGACAGCGGTGTACTTAGTTGGCAGTCAGTCTGGAAACTCAAACCTTTCTGCTCTGGGAAGTTGTCATTTATCAGGTTAGATGATCTCCTCCGTGGTTTCCTCTGTTCTCTCTTTCTGAAACTCCTATTGTTTGGATGCTGGACCTTCTGGACCATTCTTTGCATCTATCTTTTCCCTCTGTTTGTCTTTTTGGTCCATTTTCTGGGAGATTTTCTCCACTTTATCTTTCAATATTTCTATTACATTTTTCATTTCTGTTATTTTTTAAATTCCAAGACCTCTTTTTTTTCCTTAACATTACCCCATTCCCCTTTCTAAATAGCATTTTATTCTTGTCTCATGGATGCGACACTTTCTCTTAACTGCTTGATGATATTAATAACAGTTAAAAATTTTTTTTTTCCCTTGCTTAATCTGTTTCCCCCAAGTTGCTTTTCCCTGTTCGCTTTGGTCTTTATATTCCTCAGTAAAGGTTTTATTCAAGTGTCTAGCGATCCTATACTGTTGGGGAATAAGAAGCTGACTGGAAGCTCTTAGCACCTGGGTGTAAGGGCTTGTCCACTCTTGGCTTCCCTGTTAGACCATCTGGCTTGGCTGTTTCCTTGGAAAACTCCAGATGTCAGGATCTTTAGGTTTTCTTTCTTGGCCCTATCAAATTTCCTACAGAAAGATCTTCTAATCTTCTGCCTAGTGGTGTAGGCTTGGAACAACCTTCCAGACTTCTTCCAAGACGAAGGAAGACTGAGTTGTATGGAGCAGGGAGGGAATCGGGCAGGGGGTGCTTTTTAAATGGGATTTTAAAAAATTCTCCAGTTTTTAGCTCCACCTTCCCTTCTACTTCCAGAGGCTGCTGTTGCCACCAATTCGTTTCAGGACTCTGGGGTGTAAATTGAGTTCTTCTTGCCTTTTTCCCTGGTGGGCTTGGGATTCAGAATTTTTTAATTTGCAAGTTCACTTACTATTCATCCATCTACTTCCCAGTTTCCAATTTTTTTTTGACTGCTTTCTCTTTTGGTCCTTAAGGTTTTGTGCCTTTACAGTGCGATCAAAAGCAAATGTGTGTATTTAATTTGCTATGTCTTCTCCCTTCTGCTTGATTGTCCTTCAAGTATCTGAAGATAGTTCTTGATTGTGAATAATCAGAGAGCGCTAAGGTGGATCTCTTTTGTGTGTTCTTTCTAGCCACGATCTTGTAATTCCCACCCAAGTGATTGGGCAGGGCTATGCAGATATGGTAATTGTGGCCCATGAAAGGGATTGGTTGGTTTTGCCATCTGGCTGGGCTTGAAATGAGCCAACCCAGAGGTAGGAAAGAGAAAAATCCCATCACCACCAAGTAGGAAGAGCCTGCGTGTCCTTTGGACCCAGGATCCCTGTGCTGAGAAGCTCCTGGAACTAGAAGACACAGAGAGAGAACTATAACACTAAAAGCACTGAGAAGTGACGGCAGGGACCCAGCAGCAGAGACCTGGCAGCAGGAGATGGCACATGGGTTTTTCAGCCAATGGAGAGAGAAAGCTGAGTGCCTTTGGGCAGAGTCTGAGGGCCAGGGAGAGGTATGCCTGTGAGCACGGCCGGAAAGAGTTTGTCCTGATGGGAGAACTTTATCCTGAGTGTTTCTGAGCCTGAATTGTAACTGTTACTTCCCTAATAACCCCCATAATCGTGAGTATTGGTAAAGATGGCAGAGAGAGGAGGCATGTCTGGCCTTCATCTCATGGTAGTCAGCCTTAGGCTGTTGATTTTGGTTCTCCTTCCACCTTGTGGAATGGGAGGAGGTCAGACACTGCCCCCCCGCCCCAACACTGTTTTTACACAGAGGAAGAAGGATGGAAGGAGAAAAGAAAGATAAGGTTCAGGGCAGGGTAGGGGTGGAGAGAGAGAGAGACAGACAGAAATTTATTTTAAGGAATTGCCTCGTGCAATTGTGGGGGCTGGCAAATACAAACTCTGAAGGTCAGGTGACAGGCTGGAAACTCCAGCAGGATATCTTTGCTACAGTCTTAAGGCAGAATTCCTTCTTCTCCAGGAAACCTCAGTTTTACGCGTAAGGCCTCCAACTGATTGATTGAGGCCCACCCACATTATGAAGGGTAATCTGCTTTACTTAAAGTCAACTGATTTAAATATTAATCACATGTAAATACCTTTCTAGCAACATCTAGACTAGTGTTTGGCCAAACAACTGGGCACCAGAGCCGAGCCACAATGACACATGAAATTAACCATCACAGAGGCTTGTGTGATGTTTTGTGCAGGAGAAGAAAGAGTGGTCCCACACATGTAGGTGCTCAATAAATATTTGCTGCTGAATGGTGGAGGGAACGGAGAGGAAGAAAAGGATTTGAGGGCTGTATAGCAGATGGGATCAGTAGGACATGGAGACCAACTGTGCATGGCGGTTCGAGGGGTGATAGTAAGGAGGAGGGTGACATCCGTATTTCTGTGTCTGGGCACCCGTGGACATGGTAGTGGCCTGCACTGAGATGGGGACACCTGAGGAGGAGCAGGTTAGGGGCAGGGAAGGTAAGATTCATTTTTCGCATCTATGCCGTCTCCATCTCCCAGACCTGGTGCTCTGGAGGGAGAGTTCGGGAAACAATCGTCAGAGCTGGGCTGGCCTCTGGGCGTCTTCCCCAAGCCCTTCATTTCATCAACGGGCAAACTGAGGCATGGCGGGAGAAGGGCCTTGCCTGGTTGAGGGCCAACCAGGTGGAGATGCCAATTACCCTGGCCTCTGACCACCTTTCCCTAAATCACAAACAGGAACAAGTAGCCTTTCAAATTTCAGGTGTTTCCTTTCTTTGTTCCTTATTGTTTCGGGGACAACACCTGTAGGCAGCTGTTTTCATACGCCAGGGCCTTTGTTAGCCGAGTGATTCTTCTGACCCTGCATCCTAAGGAGAGAGGCTGAAGGAGAATTCTCAGAGGAGCTTTGATAATGGCTAATGGAATGGCCTGAATTATTAGCTCTCAGCGTGTGTTCTAGAAGTAATGGGTGGTCACACATGTTAAGTGGGGCCCTTTACTGCAGGGCTTCTCAGGGCCTTTAGTATGCCAAGTCAGTCTCCAAGGGGGCACTATGGTGTGAAGGGCTTCCCAAGGGTACAGGACCAAGGAGCACCTTTTCATGGAGCATCCATCTCCACCCCAGACATGATGCTCTGGGACCATGGTTTGGGAAACAGTTGTCAGAGACTCCTTTGGGAGTCTTTCTCACAGGCCTGTTTTTATCGATGGACAGGCTAAGGCCTGGAGGGACTTGCCCAGGGACTGTCAGTGCAGAGCTCAGGGTCAGGCCTCAGCTGCTCAGGATCCTTCCTCCTTGCGGGTTTCCTGCTGCACCATCTCTTGCCCAGTGACAGCTATGCTCTATCTTCTCAGTCCGTGGGTTTTTCTTTCCAATGGCCTCACCTGGGAGGGCTTTGGGAGGGTGGCCAGGGTTGGGCTTTGCCCCACCTGTACCAGGCCTCTGCTGTGGACTGGTGTCTGTTATTTAGTGCTCCTGTAACAGAAATACCACAAGTGGGTGGCTTTAACAAACAGAAATTTATTTTCTCACAGTTTAGGGGGCTAGAAGTCCAAATTAGGGGCACTGGCTCTAGGGGAAGGCTCTCTCTGCTGGCTCTGAGGGAAAGTCCTTGTCTCAGCTTCTCTAGCCAGCCATCCTTGTTGCTCCTGGGCTTGTAGACTGTCTGCCTCTGTCATCTTCAGACAGTATTGGTCATCCTCCTGTGTGCTTTCTTCTATGCCTGGTCTGCCCTTTTCTATCTCAGAAATGATTGGTTGAAGACACACTCCACACTCATACAACCTCATTAACATAATGAAGAAAACCCTATTCCCAAATGGGATCACATCCACAGACAGGGGTTAAGATTTACAACACATGTTTTTTGGGGACAAAATTCAATTCCTAACGATTGGTGTGAACATCCCCTTCCCCACTCCCAGCCTCAGAAAGAGTCGGACACCCAGCAAAACTCAACCGTGGCTCTGACACTCCCCGGGGGACAGGCTGGCAAGGTGGGCACAGTGCCTGTCTGGGTGCCGGCAGTACCAGTGAGGCCTCAGAGGGCACGGACACAAGGCCAGCTCTGGCCTGGCTGAGCCCTCCACGTGGCCTGTGAAGTAGAGAAAATACATTTTCTCTAGTGTTTTAAATATTAAAGGAGAGAGAACATATTTTCTAGTTTGTTTTAGTATAGCTGTATGGGCCCAAAAAAACCCAGTGCCGTCGAGTTGATTCCGACTCATAGCAACCCTGTAGGGCAGAGTAGAACTGCCTCATAGAGTTTCCAAGGAGCGCCTGGTGGATTCGAACTGCCGACCCTTTGGTTAGCAGCTGTAGCACTTAACCACTATGCCAATAAGCTGTGATTAATCTCTAGCTTTTTAAAAAAAATGGTGTAGGTTCTGTTCAAGATAAACATAACAAACACCCTAGTACCTTAAAAACTAGTAAAAACTAGTACCTTACAACATGTTTTCTCCTATTCAAAATGAGTGATTGAGAACTTGACGTAACTAACGCCATAATGATGCTCTAAGTAATCTCTAAACGTTTTTTTATCGCACCAGCTGCACTGGTCTCTTCCAAAGGAGTGCGGAGCTCTCTCAGCTCCTGTGGCCTTGGTCTCTCTTCTTTGTTCTCTTGAGAAATAGCCTTCAGCCTATAAGACCGCAGCTAGAAAAGATGTCTGGCATTTTAGTTTGCAACTTTCTTTCTTGCTCCGTATTATCTCAGCCAGAGTGGACTTGGCAGAACAGATCCACTAGCGGAGAAATTCTTAGGTGAGTTTTTTCAGCCTGTTACAAACATACTGATTAGAGTCCAGATGTCTGACATGCATACTTTTAGTTTAATAAAGAGTTTCTTGTAGTCGTTTGGTGATGTATAAGACCATCTCTGGGCTATGTGCTTAAAAACATTAGGTAACCCTGACCTTCCCCCTATAAAACTCTTCCGCTAGCTTTTTAGAATCAGACAGAATTTGGCAGGAATTTAACCCCCTCTGTCTCTTGAGTACCGGTATTCAATAAAGCCCTCTTACTGCTTATCTCCTCGTGTCTCACCATTGGCTTTGCAGCAGGTGGCTCGAACCGGAGATTTTCGGTAACAGCTGCTGACCCCCCGCGGAGGCTGTGATGCCGCTGGCTCAGGCAACAGGAAGAGCTCTGTGCCAGGGTCCAGAGCAACTGTGCTTGGCTGAGACACAGCTCATGGGGAGGCCAGCGTGTCAGGACAACATCTGGGGGACTCCCTTCTATCAACCTGCAAGTCACCGTCAATGAATGGGCCCTTCCTTCGTTCAGTCTGCAGATGGTGTGGGGGCCTACTGCACCAGGAGCCCAAAGTGGTCCAAAAGGCTAATGCACTCACTGTTAACTGAAAGATTGGAGGTTCAAATCCACCCAGAGGTGTCTTGGAAAAAAGGCCTGGTGATCTCCTTCTGAAAAAAATCAGCCACTGGAAACCCTCTGGAGCACAGTTGCACTCTGACGCATGTGGGGCTTGCCATGACTCGGCGCTGGCTTGACGGCAATGGGTTTAGGTTTCCTTGGTTCTCTGCACCAGGCTGTGTGTGAGGTCCCGGGCGTGGGGGATGGTGTCTTAGTTTGGGTTTCTCTGAAAGCAGGGCTGGGACACAAGCTTGGGTGCAGGCAGGCCCCTGGGAGCTGATCCAGGAAGCAGGAGCGAGGGGGTGAGGGAGGGAGGCAGAGAAGGGGAAAAGCTAATACAGTCGTGATTGAGGTCACTGCTGTGAGCCACAAGCACATGATCCTATGGGACCCCTAAGAATGGGGACAGAAGGTCCACCAGAAAGACGGAAGCAAATTTATCCCCTGGCTCTGTTCCCACTGCCTGAGGCTGGCCCCTGGGGTTCAAGCCTGCATTCTGGCTGCTTGGGCCTGGCCTGGCAGGGCCCCGAGTGTGCAGAGGGGAGGACACAGGTGTGAGTGGACACTGTCAGGCTCGGTGAGTGTGAGGCCACGAGGTCCCTCCACTGAGGTTCCACTGAATCTGAAGAGGCCAGGGGGCCACACAGGGCCCCAGGGCTGGCTGCCAGGATGGGCATGCTGCTCTCTCCAGGGCATGGTGAGATTGTGGGAGAGAGAACACACAGCAGGAGCCCCAACCCTACCGTCTCCTGGTCTCTGTCTGCAGTCCATCCATTGTCATCTCAGTAAATGTCGTGACAACACATGTCCTTGGAGCGAATTGTTGAAAAGGCACCCCTTTGGGATAAAGGGGTTGGGGAGCCCAGTGCCCACCACCCCTTTCCTGGGCAGGAAATTAGCTATAGTGCAAGAACATTCCTGAGGGGGGTCTGCCTCAGGAAGTCTTGTGTGCCTTCTTGAAAAACCATGAGAAAACCAAGGCTGGACATTTTCTCTTTTCCCACAGACCCTGAATTAGTAGTATAACTTCTCTGAATGTGGCCACGAAAACGATTTTCTAAACCCCTGCAAATGAGCCCAGGCTGCCCAAGTGGCTCTTGGAGTCGAGGGCTGCCCAGAGGAGTGGGAGACTCGCCCCGTCTGGAGTGTCTGGAACATGTGTTTGTGGGCCGCTCTCCATTGCTCTGTGGACCGCCGTGTGCAGGCGACAGGCGTCCTCAGAGACAGATTCCGGCACATTCCCTGCATCTCCTGTGGCCAGCGGAGCATTGTTAACGAGGAGTCCCTGTCGGGGCAGCACTAATTCTCTGCCTGTCACACTGGGCTGCTTCCCACTCAGTAGTGTTTGAGGTCAAGATAATTCGAGTGGAGGGTTCTACAGCAAGGTTCCGGTGCAGTGGTGTCTCTGGGCCTGTGGGAGCCGCAAGCTGAGGCCACCTGTTGGAGCTGGGACTGGGGCGACCACCTGAGACTCTGCAGACATTTCCTGGGGGCTCTGAGGTGCTGGGCACTGAGCTGGGGCTGGCGGCCTTCAGGGGCACGGGGCTGTATGATTATCCTAGGGCAGTGTGTGGCGGGAAGGATTGGGCGGGGGAGGGGGCAGCAGGGGCAGAAACAAGGTCCACAGGCCATTCGGTCAAATTCTAGCCATCAGAGCTCTGGGCAGGAACCTAAGGCTACCCACAGTGCCTGGCCAGCCTGGGCTAGGGTGGTGGTGAGTGACTAAGATAGGGCCCCCACAGAAACGTTCTGCAGTGGCACAAGGGTAGAGGGATGGCATCTATACTGGAAGCTAGAACTAGAACTAAAACGAAACTCTGTTGTCTGGGAGGGGTCAATCTTGGAAGAGGGGAAGGTTCAGGGATGGGGCAGTCCCTGCGCCGGGATCTTCCTGGTGGGTACCAGGTAGGGGATGGAGAGAGGGAGGGATCCGACCATTTCTAGGGCTGTGTTTGAACCACCTCACAGAGGGCCTGAGGCTATGTTTGAACTCGAAGACCCCTTCCCTCCTGGGCCACAGCTGATTGGACTACAGAAGGGAGCCAATCTCTTGGCAGAAAGAGTGAATCCTAGCCATCTTTGGGGAATTTGGCATCGACAGACCAGAGGCATTTGTCAGTTGGATGATGATGTTGGAGCTGTGACAGCCATGTTTGAATGTCTGGGGCCAATGCTGAGAAGAGAAACCTGTGGGAGGGGGCTGATGAAGAGACCCACGGCCAGCACGAAGGAGAGGGGAGAAACTGCCCAACTGGAGTGCAGTCTCGGGAGGGGGGGTTTGGAGCCGGCAGCTGACTGGTCTCAGCGAGCCTTCTGGTTTCCGTCGGCCGTACCTGCATTTCCTGCCCTTGGTTCCTTGATCTCTTCCTGTACTGTCTGGTTACCTGTTGTCTTCCAGTTGATTCCTGGTGACCCCATGTGTACAGAGTAGAACACCTCGATAGGGTGTTCAAGGCTATGACCTTTCAGAAGCAGTTTGCCAGGCCTTTCTTCTGAGTCACCTCTGGGTAGGTTTGGACCATCAACCTTTCAGTTAGTAGTCAAGTGCTTAAAAGTTTGAACCACAAAGGGACTTCTGCATCGTCTGGCGACAGTCCCCTTTTTGTGAGCTGATTGAGTAGGCTTCTGTCACTGGCATCTGAAGCAATCCCTGGGGAGCCAGTGTCCTCATTGGCATCAGAGGGACAGAGCCTGCTGGAGAAGGAGTGGGCAGAAGCAGAGGCTGGACTGGGGAAGGGCAGGCATCTACTCTTTTTGTGGCCCCACCATGTTGGATCACATCAGCCCACTCTGAGCACCACACCTGGGGAAGGTGGACCAAGCTAGGATCTGCTTAGTACCACTAGCACTGAAGGTACTTGGACCCCTGGCATGTGAGGAATGACTGAAGAAGGGCCAGGGGTAGTTTAGCCTGGAAAGGAGCAGATTTGTGTGGGACATAAGAAGCACTTTCCATGTGTTAGGACTTCTTAGTAGAAATGACGGAGAAAGGTTCTGTGCTCCCCAAGGGTGTTGGGTTAGCTCCAAAGGTCAGTGTAGGGGAAACCTTCCCTTGGAGCTGTGTGACACAGCTAGGTGGCATTGGACGCAGGAAGCTCCCAGTTCCCGTAGCTGAAGGACCACTTGGAAGACTGTTTGAGGGGCATTCAAGCATGGAGTTGATGGCCTGGACTGGATAGTCATAAAGAACATCTTTGCCTTTGGGTAGGACCTAGCCCCAGGAATGGAGCAACCCCAAGCCATGCCCGTGAAAATGACCACACTGCATAGATTGAATTGTGTCCCCCTCAAATATCTGTCAACTTGACTATGCCGTGATTCCCAACATTGTCTTATTGTCCACCATTTTGTCATCCGATTATGATTTTCCTGTGTTGTAAATCCTATCACTATGATGTTAATGAGATGTATTAGCAGCAGTTATATTAATGAGATCTACAAGATTAGATTGTGTCTTAAGCCAATCTCTTTTGAGGTAAAAAAAGAGAGAAGCAAGCAAAGAGACATGGGGACCTCATACCACCGAGAAAGCAGCGCTGGGAGCAAAGCGCAGTCTTCGTACCAGAGGTTCCTGCACGGAGAAGCTCTTTGACCAGGAGAAAATTGATGGCAAAGACCTTCCCCCAGAACCAAGAGAGAGAGAAAGACTTCCCCTGGAGCTGGTGCCCTGAATTTGGACTTCTAGCATACTAGACTGTGAGAGAATAAAGGCCTGTTTGTTGAAGCCATCCACTTGTGGCATTTCTGTTACAGCAGCACTACATAACCAAGACAAACATAGAGGCATCTTCACCTGGAGGGCAGGAGCCAGTTCCAAGGCAACGACAGCCTCAAGTCATGACCATGAACTCACTGCAGAACATAAGCCCTGTGTGACAGACAGCTGAGGGCCCTGATTCAGATACAGGCAGGGATGGATAGCTCTTCCTGGGGCAAGCGTGAGGAGCCATGGCTGGTCAAGACATCTTTGACTACATGATATTTGCTGGCCCTTGTCCTGCTGGGTGGCATCCACCAGCTGAGGGGGTTTGGAGATGATGGTGATAGGAATGTTCCGTGGTTAGAGAGCAGAGCCACTGTGTCTGTGAAGGCTGAGGAGGAGAGAGGCATGTTTCTGGGACGAGGTGGCTGCAGTGGGGAGAGTAACTTGGAGAATAAGCAGAGATGTTAATGTGGGATTTTAAAGAAATTTTGCTTTGCAGTGTACAGAGTAATCTCCTTTACCTCCTCCGTGAAAATGTCAGTAAAATCTGAAGTGGAGATACAGGGACTGCCCAAAGTGAGAACTAGAGAGACCCAATGAGGCCCACTTAGTATACAGGTTACACACATTTTCCTTTATTATCTCAGGTCCTGGGACAAACTTCATGGTCAGGTGACCAGTGTCCCCTAAGGGTCACCACCCTACAAACTCAGGATGCCTGCCACCTTCCCAGATAGGCTTACCTTTGTGCCCTTTTGGCAAAACTTGTCCTGGGACCCTCCCTCTACAGCGAATGTCCCACTGCCACATGTCAGCTAATGGAGATAAAGAAAGGAAGCAGGCTATTTGAGAAAATGGGTTGAAATGATGGTGGTACATCTCTGGGGAACAGGTTATAATCTGGAGGCACTTTCCAGTGATGGCAGAAACAGACCGCAGAGAGGGAAGGAGCAGAAGAGAGATCAGCGGAAATTCTTGCTGGTGTCGTTCCCAGAGAGCGACTTGTGTGGAATTTCTGTGTGGAATCAACCCCTTTACTGAGTTTGGCAAAGCTTGTGGGGGCCGTGGCTATTTCTCCAGCAGCTGCAATCTGGAAGTTTTTCTTAATTATCTGTTAGTAATTATCTACTAAGACTTTGGTAAACAGCAGCAGGGTTCACCATCCTTGAAGAATTAAATCATTATATTTATTGCTCTATCCACTTGCTATTAACCTCCTAAGAGGCTTTCCCACCTCAGAAGGAGGGTTTTCATTTGATGACTCTGAGAACAGGAAAGTCAGAGGGGACTGGGGTGGAGTGGAGTAGGAGCAGCTCATCAACGATGACTGGAAAGAGGTAAATCTCGTTGATTGCAGCCCTTCCATCAGCAAGTCTGTGTCAGAATCCACTTGTGCCTGGCATCCCTGATAAGGGCAAATGTTCTTCCGGAAAATGAAAGCTTCTCATAGGGAGCACGGCTTAAGAGGCAAAGAGCCCAGGTTGGAAGGGTCTGGAGAGTTCTAGGGAGGGACATAGATAGGTAGGCAGCAGCCCTCACTGGGTGTTTGGGGGATGGGGATGGATGGATATGGCTGGGACAATCTGGCGACATGGTCTTCAGCGCTGGGAGCGATGACTGAGGTCTTGGTCTCTCTTGGAGCATGCACTGAGTTCAGCTAGTTGGATCAAGGGCAGTGAAAATCAATCAGGGACATGGATTCAGTTAGGGTCTGGAGGGCCTTGTCCTCTAGGCTATTGTTATCCTGTCAATTCTGGATATTTCAAGACTGTCTGAGTTCACTAGTGCTGCTATAACAGAAATACCACAAGTGAGTGGCTTTTAGAAAGAATAATTTATTTTCTCATAGTTCAGGAAGCTAAAGAAGTCAGGACACAGGGCATGGCCTTAGGGGGAGGTCTTTCCTTGTTCATAGCCTCTGGAGTTCCTTGGCATTCTTTGGTGTTCCTTGGCATCTCTCTCCCCCTTGTGTGTGTGTCTGTTTCTATTCTGCTTTTTTTAATAACTCAGAAGTGATTGGGTTTATGACTCACCCTACTCAGGTGTGATCTAATTAATACAACAAAGAAAACCTTATTTCCAAACAGGTTTACATCCACAGGTACAGGGGCCAGGACTTCAATACATATTTTTGTGGGCACGATTCAATCCAAAACAAAGACCATGACCATGACTGTGAAGATGAGCCTCTTGCAGAATCCTTTGGATCCCAGAACCTCTGGGATAGGCAGGTGAAGCCTCTGATCTGGATACAGACAGGGATGCCCAACTCCTTCCAGAAACAAGCATGAAAAATCACAACTGGCCAAGACATCTTTGGTAACGTGATATTTGCTAGTTTTGTCCCACTAGGTTACATCTGTCAGCTGAGGGGGCTTGGAGGTGATGGTGGTGGTTATGGGGTATTATGTGCTCTGAGGAACACCCAACCAAGTGGCATGGTGAGATGGTGCTCTCTCGGGAAACAGGACGCTGGGCTCCCAAGACTCACAGTCTGAAGGGGCCGTGACTGGCTCTTCCCTCTGAGGGCTTCATGCTTTGGGATCAAGACTGCCCAGCCACATGGCAGGTGGGTAGCAGGCATCCCCAGGGAGCCCCAGGTAGGGGTTAAAAGTGGACTTACCCGTGAGTGCCTACTGTATACCAGACACTGTGCTAAGCATGGTATGTGTAACGGAAGGAACACAGACTTGGTTCTTTTTCTCACACAGTGGCCAGTCTGTTCTCATATAGAAGGATGGCCATGATGAATCCATGCTAATGTGACCAGGACCAGTGAGAATGCTGGACACAGTAAGGTCTTCTGGTCTCAGGCCACAGGATCCAATAGGAGATCAGATATTCAGGCCTGGTTCTCTACCTTGTTTCGTAGACCCTGGAGCCATTATATGTTTGAGGTGATTTAGAAGAAATTAATAAATAGGGTCAAAGTAAATTTACTGTAGAAGAAGCCATTAAAAAGGTTCATTTTGGAATCCTTTTGAAGCTGACCTGCTGGTTCTTCTTCTTTCTTAAAATTTTATTGTGGTAAAATATATGTAAAAATAAAATTTGCCATTTTAACCATTTTAAGTGTACAATTCGGTGACGTTACTTGTATTCACCACATTATGCATCCGTTACCGCTATCTATTTCTCAAGGTTCTTCATCACCCCAAATAGAAACGTAGTGCCCCTTAAGCAGTAATTCCTCCATCTCTCCTCTCCCCAACCCCCGGAAGCACTAGCAAACCTTTGTCTGTATGCATGTCTTATCCTAGATATTTCATCTGTCTTGGAAGAAGGACAGCCAGAATGCTCCTTGGAAACAAGGATGGCGAGACTTCATTGCACGTACTTTGGGAATATTATCAGGAGGGACCAATCCCAGGAGAAGGACACGGTGGTTGGTAAAGGAGAGGGTCAGTGAAGAAGAGGAAGACCCTCAATGAGATGGATTGACTCAGTGGCTGCAACAATGGACTCAAACATAATGATTGTGAGGATGGCACAGGACCAGGCAGTGTTTCATTCTGTCGTACACAAGGTTTCTATGAGTCAAAACCGGCTTAAAGGAACTTAACAACAATAACAATGACAACAGATATTTCATATAAGTGGGATTATACAAAAATTGTCCTTTTGTGTCTGACTTATTTCACTCATCAAAAGGTTTTCAAGGTTGATCCATGTTGTAGCATGTATCAAAACTTCATTTCTCTTCATGACTGAATAACATCCCATTGTATGGATATGCCACATTTTGCTTACCTATTCATCTGTTCATGGACACTTGGGTTCTTTCCATCTTTTGACTATTGTGAATAGTATTGCAATGAACTTTGATGTACAAATATCAGTTTTAACGAAAATTCCTTTGATTTGAAATATACCCATCACAGTCAACACCATATTGGGCCCTTTACCCTTCCCCTCACCCCAACTTGTGAGGACCTTCCACTGGGTCAGAGTAGGTGGGACCTAGGGGGTCACTGAGGGGATGAGAATACGAGGAGGCTCATCCTAATACCTGCTGCCTTCCAGAAAACCAAGTCAGCCTCCATAAGACCATAAGAGGCTACGATAGCATGGTGGCCAAGTGTATGGGTTTTGGTGTGAGACAGAGGTTCAAGGCCATGTTCTACCACCTCTTACCTGTGTGACCTTTAACAAAGTTATAGAACCTCCCTGGGCTCCAGTTTCCAAGTGGCCCTCCTGAAGCAGAGACAGGGAAGTCAGATTGGATAGTTGAATCAGCACTAGGCAAAAAGCTGCCATAAGGATTAGAAGAGAGGGCCTTTATAAGGAGCTTAGTGTGGGGCCTAGCCCACGGCAGGTGCTTGATACAAGCTTGACCTTGTGGCTGTCAGGATTCTCTCAGTGTGATTGTCTTCGTCCCAATCACCATTGTCATGAAGGCCGTGAAATGCCATCCTGGTACCCCGACCCAGCTTATTAGGGAGGGAGCTCTCCCTTTAAGACAGAAGAGGTCTCAGCAGTGCCATCACAGTAGCTATGCTTGGGGCTTCCCTGAGGAACATTCTCCCACATTAAGTCACCACCTTGCCCAGGTGAGCCCAAGCCAGAGCTTTTAACGCTGTCCTGCTTGGAATATCAGCACAGAATGCCCCCTCATTCCACCTCCCTGTATGCAGCCTTTTCCTGGCTTGGGTATTTATTTCTTGCTGTTTGAAGTGATGATTTAATTTTTGTCTGGGATATCATTCAGCCCAAGTATGTGCTGAAGTGAAACATATTTCAGCACCCACCAATTTCCATATAGATAAAAAAGAAAAAAAATAATAAAGAGAACAACCTCAACCAGCGTCTTCACAAACTATGCATCTGAAGCCTGTTTCCTGAAGATGGATTGCTCCGTCAGCCTGCTAAGAGGTTTTTCTTGACTTGTCAACAGTTTTATCCTTCCTCCTCCCCGCCCTCCCCACAAACATTCTTTGCTATAAATTATTCATTGCCCAGTTGGTGGTTAAAAAAAAAAAAAGAAAAAAAGATGCCTGAGGCCGAGGCAGTTTCTTCTTCCTCTGGCTGCTTTGCAGGTCCAAGTTGTTTTTTTCCTTCCTTCTGCTGAAAAAATAGAAATCTCTGGAAGTTTCTTAACTGGGAGGTTCGTGGCTGTAGCCTAATGAGAAAGTAGTGTGGAGCCCCCTGTGACCTTGGCTGGAAGGGCCCAGGTGTTAACAATTCATAGTTTGGGGGTGAGGCAGGGCACTGGGATTATCGAATAGGTTAATGGGGAGATAGGTATGTTAGGAGCATTTTTATTCCTGCTGGCAGGAGCGTCAAAATTTTCACAACAGTGGAGAGGAGACAGAAGACTTGATCCCATTCGAATTCCAGCCATTTCAGAGTTCACAGCCAGGTCCAGAGAGGGTCTGAGAGTCACTCCGCTAATCAGATTCTACCCCTCCAGGAGCTCATCCTCAGGCGTGGGGCCACCGGCCAGGAGACAGCTCCCCATCTTCGATCCTCTCAGTTCTCCACCAAACCCTGGATAAGCCCTTTGCCATTTTTGACTCCTCCCCTTCCAACCCCCTTTCCAGCATGGATTCCCAGCCTTGTGGGACTGGGGCCATTGTTCCCATGAGGCACAAATAGTTAAGTGCTTGACTCCTAGCCGAAAGGTTGGTGGTTCGAACCTACCCAGAGGCACCTCGGAAGGCAGGCCTGGCAATGGGGCCTCCGTGAGTGGGAATCAACTCAATGACAACAACAATAAGAAGAACGAGGGGGCTGGGCTGGAGGTGGGAGTGGGTGGGATCAGACTTGGGCCCAGGGAAGGGAGGAGCCCTCAGTGGCCTGCCCCAGAATAGAACATCAAAGACAAAAGATGGAGTGGTTTAAAAAATTTTTTTTCCTCCCATACTCTTTTTCTTTTAAAAAAATTGGAATAAAAACATGTAACCTAAAATCCACCATTTTAAAGTATACCATTCAATGGCATTTGGAGTATTCATACTGCTGTACAACTATCCCCACTATATCTAATTCCAGAACATTTTCACCACCCTAAAAACAAACCCATTAAGCAGTCACTTCCCATTTCCCCATCCACCCAGCCCCTGGCAACTACCAATCGGCTTTCTAGAGTCACATATACTGGATGTAAACGGAATCATACGCTATGTGATCTTTTGTGGCTGGCTCCTTTCACTTACCATAATGTTTACAAGGTTCATCCATACTGTGGCTTGTATCAGTATTCCATTGCTTTTCATGGCTGAATACTATTCCACTGTGTGGATATACCACATTTTGCTTCTCCATCCAACGTGCTGAGATCTGCCTTCCTGACAGCAATACTCTCGGACTTTATTATGCGCACATTGTCTGCTGCTCCCCCGGCCTTGAAGTGCAGTACCAAAGGCCCCTTCGCTGCTCTTACACCTGCTTCCAGTAGGTTCTAACAACTGGGTGGGCACTCGAAGCATGTCTCTGTGTGTTTTCTGGGACAGTCTTAGTTCATTCACTGCCTTTGCTTTCCTTCCTGTGCTGAGGCTTTGAAGCCACCAGATGCCAGCCGTTCTCTCCCACTCGGTGCTGCTGCACAGCCTTTTCATGGTCTCAGATGGGAGTCTGGGACCTACCTAAATTGGTTACGGTGTGGTCGGGGCTCCTCACTGCCTGTCCTCAATCAATAGAGGCCATGTAGGGTTGCGTTAGTCGTCTATTACTGTGTAACCAATTACCCCAAAATGTGGTGGCTTAAAACACTGTTTTAACTCACACTATTCCTGTGGTTCAGGATTCTAGGAGTGGCTTCGCTGAGTAGATCTGGCTGAACTTTCTTACCCCCCCCCCCCTTGTCTTTGGCAACAGACATTAACTGATGATGGAAAGAATCGCCTGGGAGGTAGGGAGTGCTCAGTTCTGCAAGATGATTTTGTTGGGAATGCCGTGGGAGAATTCAAATACGGGGTTTAGGGAAGCTGACTTTTAGGCCCTTCCACATCCCGATATTCTCTGAGTGGGGTCCGTTGCCTCAGTCTCATTTAAAAAACCCATTGCTGTTGAGTCGATTCTGAATTCTAGAAACCGTATAGGACAGAGTAGAACTGCCCCATAGAGTTTCCAAGGAGCGCCTGGTGGATTTGAACTGCTGACCTTTTGGTTAGCAGCCATAGCTCTTAACCACGGCGCCACCAGGGTTTCCAAGTCTTGCTTGGGGATTGATTTAGAAATTAACCTGTTGATCACTGTGCTCAGACCCACTTCTTTGAAATTCTTGGCCCCCAGTACAGCACACGTGGAAACTGAGAATATCGTTCTTCCCACTGTCTGGCATTTTTCTTGTCAACACTTTTTTGTCTGCCATATGCCAGGCACTGTCTCTCCCTCCTCATGGGGAGGGTGTAGGTCTCATGAGGGCCCCAATGCCCGGTCCCTCCTGCTTTTCATCACAACCCCCAAATGAGGGGGCTACACTTTGGTTCATCAGCCCACAAGACAGTCGGGGGTTGGGACATTCGGGCTAGGGTAGGGAAAGAGGAACCACATAAAATCTGAATGGAACGGGGCTGGTGTCTCCTCTGCCCTGAATTCAGAGATTGGCTGCCTAGGTCTGAATATTAGTTTCTCCTCTTCCTGGGCCATATAAGTGCCTGTGCATATTTTCACATCTAAATATTAAAGAAGAGGAGAAAGGAATCTCTGAAAAAGCTAACCGACTTTTGTTGTACATAGCAGGCAACATGGTTCCATGTTACAGAATGGTTTTCTAGGGCTTTGAAGAATCCTGGCTCGGACTGTTAACTGCTTGTCACCCAATTGCTTAACCTCTGTGGACCTCAGTTTCCCAACCTCTGAAATGGGCTAATAAGACCCACCTTTAGGGAGAATTACATGAAGTAACACATTTAAAACACTCTGCCCCTTGACCTTGGAGCTGAGGGCTTCCTGTGGCCTTTGGACCCCCTGGATGTCCACCTGGCATCTTCTTACCTGTGATCCCATCTAACTGATTGACATGAAATCAAGAACTTGTGCTGAGTAGGGGGAACGTGAGGGCCCAGAGTCTCAACTTGAATCTCAGAAAAGGGGCGGAATTCTTGCTTTCTCAGCTCGTATGTGAAATGACTCACATAATTGTCTCAAGATGTGAGCTGCTTCTCAAAGAGCAGCACAGCTCCTGCCTTGAGGAGGAGACAGCGCTCCTGTGGCGCTACTGCCCTGACCCCTGGCTGGCAGGGGGGCTGCCCTCTGTCTCCTCCTTCTCCCCTCCTCCTCCTCCTCATCCTTCTTGTCCTCCTTCTCTTCTTCTTCGTCCTCCTCCTCCTTTTCCTCCTTCTCCTCTTCCTCCTCCTCCAGCTGGTCCCCTGGAGCCCTGGGCAGAGGGGGAGAGCTGGGTCTCTGGCAGTCATTACTGCCGCCTCCCTAAATGCCACTCTTCCGAGCCGACTCTGGGGCTTCAGCGTGTTATTGATAAAGGTGGTCCTTCTTAACCTTTCTTCTGTGAGTGGGTAGCTGGCTGTTTTGCTGGCGGGGCCTAGGTGGGAGGTTGCAGCCTTACTAGGCAATGTGAATTGGCCAGTGTGGTTTGTGAAGGTGATTTCACACCTGACCCATTGCGTTTGGGAAAACAAGACTGGAAATGCTGGAGGGGCTAGAGGTTTCATGCCTGCAACCAGGCTGACCCTTTCAGCCCACAGTCTGACCCTCTCAGCCCACAGTCTGACCCCACCTTTCCTCCATGCCCACCTGCCCCACGTAGCTCAGGCCAACGCTGAGCTTGCCCAAGCCCCCTCACTCAGCCTACTAAGCTGACACTTTGTGTACTTTTTGTCATATTTGGAGGCTCCTGTTTTGACTTAAAATCTTGATATTTTAGTCATCATTTTGATTTTTAAAAAATATTTAATTTACGTATTATTTATCTTTATTCCTGAGTGTGTATCCCCTTAGATTTTGCATCCGAGGCAAGTGCTCTGCCTACTACAGGGGCCCCCAGGCTGCCACCCAGCTCGAGACCCCGGTGCTGAAAGGGGCTCGGTAGCAGGCAAACCAATAAAGATGTTCAGAACCTCCTGAAGAGCTGTTTACTGGGACCAAGGGGGGTTTATTGTCATGTGTGGGGACAGGCTGCAGCAGTTACGGGAGGAAGTTAGATAATGAAAAATCTCTGGCTGAATATTACTATTCTCTCCCGTCCTCCCATGGCTCATGTTCTGAGAAGCCCACGGCAGGGTTTGCTGAGAAATCAGTCGGGATGTCAAGAATGGAATATTCTATTAACTCTTCTACCCTGTAGCCACCCTCCCCCCTCTGCGTTCTCCTGTCAAATCTCGGAGACACAGCCGCTGGCACCCATGTACACACAGGAAGCAGCCCCAGTGCACAGGTGGAGGCCCTGGGGGCCTTCTGGGGTGGTCCTCTAGGAGTTTACCCAGCGACACATTTCTGCCTCACCCCTACTAGTCCCATCACAAGACGACCTCAGAGACAGCTGTACTTTTTAAAAAGGAAAACGTTAGCCACCCCAAGAATGTGCTGTTCACCAAACCAGTTGTCCTCAGTTTGACTCTGGCTCACAACGACCCCATGTGTGTCAGAGTAGAACTGTGCTCTGTAGGGTTTTCAGTGGCTGATTTTCGAGAAGCAGATTGCCAGGCCTTTACTCTGAAGCACCTCTGGGTGGACTCAAACCTCCAACCTTGCGGTTAGCAGCGGAGCACATTCAACGTTTGTACCGCCCACGGACACCCTGTACTTACACAGTCTCCTTTAATCCCCCGTTTTAGAAGAGAGGGCTTGTCTCCGTTGTTCTGTTTTGTTGTTTGCCCGTGAAGCTGGGAATCACAGCAGATCTTTACTGCCCGCCTTTCAGTTAGCAGCTGCGTGCTTAACTGTTCCACCACCAGGGCTCCTCTCTCATCCAGAAATAACCACAGTTGACTCTGGTATGTATGGTGACTTATGTTTAACGGAACTAAACCCTGCCCGTCCTGTGCCATCTTCATGAATGATACTACTGATAGGCTGACAACCCAAGGTAGTGGGGTCCCGGCTTCCCCTGGGCCATCTCCTGCAGCATCAACACCTCTAGAGAGGTGTAGAAGGCTTGCTCAATGTGTAGTGGGGCGGGAGGATAGCTTCTCAACCAGACACCACATTCTGGATTTGGTTCGTACTTCAAAGGCTGAAGATAGGAGGAGGGATTTTCCTGGTGGTCTCTTCTCTCCCCTCCAGGGATTGCCCAACCTCACCCTTCCCCAGAGGTGAGCACAGCCCTGCCTTGCTCCAGCTCCCCCTGGACACCTCTGCAGGCTGGTGACACAGGTGACATATCTGCCTTATTGGCCACTTTGGCTTCCCCCAATGCATATCAAGTTCAGATCCATAAACAAGTCACGTCAAGGCTTTTCAGTTCCTTTTGTTCTTTAAACAGGAAAGAAAAATGCCAAGCCAGCTGGAAATAAAACAAACCTCCAGCCACCCCAGCACCCACCCTTCAAGAATGGGAAGCTGAATGAAGCAACTTCAGGGCCCTGAAAATTCTTGGGAACTTGGGGTTCCTAAGGACACCCACAGTTGTTAATATATGAAGCAAGGCCAAGGGTATACAGAAACCCTGTGTCAATGCGAGGTTAGCTGGGCATTTCCTTCCAGAACTTCACACTGATTTGTTCAGCTCTGAAGTCCTGATTCCTTCAGCCAGCGCCTCCCCCAACCCCGTCTCCCCACTGTCCCAGCCTGTGCCCCTCTGGGCAAGGCTCTCTCTGTACTCTCTTGTTCCCTGCATCCTTCTCTCCCCCTCAGTTTTGAGTGTGCACCAGTGCTTAACGCTAAGCATTAAAAACAAAGACTCATTGAATTCTCCTGTAATTACGAGAAGGTGCTGTTATTAGCCCCACCACGCAGACGAGGAAACCGAGGCAGGTGGTGTAGCGGTGCTTCTCAGCCTGGGCTGGACCTGGCCCTGGGCCGCAAGGGGAGTCTCCTGGAAGGCCGTGGGGGGTTGGAGGTAAGGGCCTGGCCCCACAGGGTGCCTCGTCTGGTGCACAGAAGTGTGGCTGTGGGCTCTTGAGGTCGTCCCAAGGTTAACAGCTTCTACATTTATCTGCTATTTTTCCGTCGGCAAGAGACACTGACGTTCCCAGTGAGGCTGCCAGGACTCGGGGCACAGATCCGTGTCGGCAAACACAGGAAGTCATCACCCTTAGCCCCGAGGACGTCCTGTTTGGCCTGACAACATCCTCGTGGCCTCGCCCGGCAGCTGACCTAGCTCGGCTGAGGGGGCGTCTGTCATGGAAGGCCCCTGGGCCACCCAGTGTTCTCCGGCATTGCTGGTACCCGAAAAGCTCAGTCCCTGCTTCCGGGAGAAGCCCTGGTGCACGCCGGGCACCCACCCATCCTCCAGCCTGAGAGGGGCCCACAGCCAAGGGAGGGGCTGCTCCATGCTAGCTGTGTCCCTTCCTCTCCAGGGTGGCCACTGGGAGGGGACCTCCTCACTGTCTGCCCATGGTCGGCCTGCTCCAGCTCCAATACAGATCAGCCAAGGCCTCAGTGAGGTGAGGTGGCAAATGGCCTGGGTGGCTTCCTCCTGTCACTCTGTGGTCATTTCCCCAAAGGTGCATGAGCTTGGGGTCTAAGACCAGGTCTCTGGCTCCTGTTCACAACGCCCCCTCTCCGAGCCATGGCTACCTCATCAATGAAACATCCCAGCCTTGCTTTCCTCCAGCCAGAGCGGCCCTTTGCCCACATCAGAGCACTCTGACCTTAATGTGTGCTGAGTCACCTGGGATCTTAACGCAGGTTGTGACTCAGCAGATCTGGATGGAAGGAGGGTCTAGTCTCTTACAAGCTCCCGGGTAGCTCCGGGCCACCCTTTGAACAGTAAGAGTTGACGGGATGAACTTGCTGGCATGGTGGGAGACAGATGAGAGACAGGTGGGGGAGAGGTCGGCAGGGCACTTTGTGAGGGTGCTTTGGAGACGTGATCAGGGCATTTGGAGAGGCCCGGGCTGCACTGGGTGGGGGGAGGGGGTGTCACAGCTCTATTTGCTTGGCATTTGCCAGGACCCCACCTCACCCAGTCAATAGGGTGCACAGGTGAGAAGGTTCTGAGCTGCACTGGTGTCTCAGTGACTGGAGAATCAGGCTCAGGGTCTGCTCAACACCTGCCTTCTCCGTTGTCTCTCTCTTCGCAAGGTGGTTTCAGGGCCATACAAAGACAGGTACCATCTGTACATAATCTTTCTATTATTCTTTTAAAACACAGCTGTGTACCAACAAAACAGCCCCCAGCCTCCCTGCCTGAGGGAGGTAAAAGGGTCTCACAGTCAGGGCTCCTTCCTCTCTGTTTTCTTGGAACAATGGAGAAGTCCTTAACATCCGGTAGAGAACGTGTCTCTGGGCAACAGCTGGCCTGGACCTGCTTTTCCCGTTGTGGTCAGAGATGGCTGCGCCTGCAGCCCCTGGTCCCCTGAATCGACATCTGTGGGGCCAGCCCCGGACGTCCCCAAAGGGCAGCCGCCAACACCCACACACCCTGCTGTGGGCTGCATATTCTGTTCCAAGCTCAGCCCACATGGTAAATAGCAGACCAGATTTCTTTCCACCCTCGGTCCCCACCTGTGTCAACCCACCAGACAGATGTTTTCCACTCGTCTTCTCTCCGCGCAGGCAAGGCAAGGCAAGGCAAGGCTTTGAATCAGAAAAGGAAAATATAACTGCAGTGGGAAGGGAACCATCTTCATCCTTTGGGAACAAGTTATTCACTTATTCAATAAATGCTTTTTGACCATCCCGTCTGGTCAGCCCCGTGGCAGCGCTGGGCTTGATGGGGACTGGTGGGCCTGCCTTCAAGGCCCTCACAGTCTGGTGGAAAGGGACAAGTAAACCATTGATCACAGAGACAGATGCCCTACTACGAGTCCCCTGGGCGTGTGAAGGAGGGGTGAGGGCCCTGAAACAAAGGGCACCAGGAACGGGGTGGAAGGCTCCCAGGGGAGGGGTGGCCAGGGGGCTCTCAGGGGGTGACTGGGAGTCCTCTAGAAGAAGGAGGGAGAGGGGTGGAGAAGAGAAGGGTGTTTCAGGCAGGGGAACAGCCTTTGCAAAGCCACAGCGGCGTGAAGTAGTGGGCGTGTTGGGGACTGGACTTTGGGTACATGTGGTGGCAGGAGGCTATCTAATGGGCGGGGGCTATCTAAGGCTCTAGAGCTTCATCCCGTGGGGGTGATGCAAGCCCATGTGACTGGGCATGGCTGGCATTGGGGTCTTCTGACTTTCGAGCACACCATGCTGCCCACCTGGTGGGCATGGCTTTCAGGTCCCTTCTCCATCCTGTTGTTAACCAGACCTCAGACGTGTAGAACTGAATATTCGCAATTCTTGTCGATGACACTCAGCATTGTTCCATGGAAGACCCTCTTCTCCCCCCTCTTCCTTCTTCCCTCTAATCCTCCTCCATCCCTTCCTTCCCTCTTTCCTTTATTTTAGTGTAATAAAAACCTGTGACCCCCTCATTCAACAGGAGAGCTGGAGCACTGACCATAACTCCCCGTTTGGTTCCCTCCCATCCAGCACCATCTTCCTCCAACTCAGGGCACAACCTTCTGTAGACCTGTGTTTACCATTCCCTTGCTTTCTAAATGGTTTTATCACGTCTAAACATAATCCCTAAAAGCGTATTAGTCTTGGCCATTTTTAATTAAAAAAAAAAAAAGGCATTATGCTGTATAATTTTTTTTATAGACTATTTTTTCGATTTAAAGAAAAGTTGAGATGACAGTACAGAGAGTTTTGTGTAATCTCTTTGGATTTTCTTTTTTCTCTCAAAATTGTATTGTTATTTTGGAAAACAGGTCGACATCGTCTCATAAAGTCTGAGCGTTCACAAGCCTTGTTCCTTTGTTAGTTGCTATCAGGTTGGCCCGGACTCGTGGCGGCTCCATGCACAATGGGACAAAAACGCTGCCTGGTCCTGTGCCATCTTATGATTGGTTGGGATCAGACTGTCGTCACCCATAGGGTTTTCACTGGCTGATTTTGAAGCAGATCGCCAGGTCTTTCTAGACTAAGCTCCCCTGAAAGGTGTTGGGCATCGTACCCACACACAGGCCACCACTGACAGGGAGGTAGCTGTGTGTGAGGTGCATCGGCCGGGAATCGAACGCACATGGATAGCGGAAATTTTACCATTGAATCACCATTGCAAATCTTACAACCTGGCAATTCTTCTTTTAGGTATGTACAAGAATAGTCTTAGCAGCCCTGTTGCTGGTATCAAAACGTTGGAATCAATCCAAATCCTGTCAACAAAAGTAGATAAATAGATAAAGAGATCGTGGTGTATTTATGGCATGGGGGATTATAGAGCAGTAAAACTGAATACAGCAGGCAATGGCAATATGGATGAGTATCACCAATGTAATTTTGAATGAAAATAAAAGCAAGTCTGATATCTTTTCGCTACTCTCTAAATAATCTCCTCCCCCCCCCAAAAAAACCACAACCAAACCTGTTGCTGTCAAGTTGATTCCGACTCACAGTGACACTGTAGGACAGAGTGGAACCGCCCCACAGAGTTTGCAAGGAGCTGGTGGATTCCATCTGCTGAGCTTTTGGTTAGCAGCCGAGTTCTTAACCACTGTGCCATCAGGGCTCCGTTCTCTGTCCGTTCTCTGTACGGTGAGCTTCAAACAGTTGTCCCAGGGGCTAGGGGAACGCTCAGCCAAAGGCCATCACCTTTTGAGAACAAAATGGCCAAATGTTGCTATAAAAGGGTGGGTCTCTTTCTGTATGAGGCCACCCTGCAGGATGGTTTGGAGCTTAAGGAATGGCCAAGCTGAGTCAAGGTGATGGGAACCGAAAGTACCTGGAGAAAGTTCCAGGGTGCTCCAGCTGCAATCTGGAGAGCTGGTGTTGGAGGGCCTCTTCCAGGGCTGAAGAAAGAGCTGGCTCCCATGGGAGAGCTGGGAAGAGAGGAAATTGCAGGGGAATTTGGCCTCGCAAGTATTGTGGCCACCAGAGAGGAGGCCCAGAGTGGGGCAGAGGACGTCTCCAGAGCCTGCCCCAGCTGAACAAACTGTCCCGCAACCCCGTCCAGTTTCCACACTCACTTAGCAACCCTCATATTTTTCTGAAATAATTTTTATTATAAAAACAGTACACGCTTATAAAACATTAAAAATGCATAAAATGGAAAGAAAGGACAAAAACCATCCAGGCTTTCACGACCCATGGTTACATTTGGAAGCATTTTCTTTCGGCATTTTTGACATACTAATACTCATATTGTTCACATTAGTTTAACTTATGTTTTTCAGTTTTTTATTCAAGTATTTTCTCATTGTTTTATTGAGTAGAGTTGGATATATATATGTTTTTTCAATTCAGCATTTTTCAGATGTACAATTTACTTATATCCATTACATTAATCATGTCGTGCCACTACCTTCACTCAGTAAAATACATCCGATAGAATATATTCAACATATATATACATATTCATCTTCACTCAATAGAATATATATATTTCAAATATTTAAACAGTTCTCCAATGGCTGCTGTTTTGGCTGTTTCTATGTTTTTACTATTATAAGTAATCCTGCCAGGAATATCTTGGTGAATAAAGCTTTCTCAGTATTTAAATTATTTCTTTAGGATCGATTCCCAGAAGTGGAATTATTAGATCAAAGGTCTGAATATATTTAAGCCTCTTGCTCCTTACTGCCAGATTGCTTTGCAAAAGCACGAAACAAGTCACTCTCCCACAGGCCTCCTGTGAGCTGTCCCATTTCACTGCACCCATGTGAGCACTGAGCACTCTAATTTTTAAATAGCTTTGCTAATTTCTGATGACCATTTAAGGTCATCGATGGTACCCTAAAAAAAGAAAGGAGCAGTCCTGGAGCATCAGGAGCTGGGAAAGCTCCATCTTGAAGTGTGAATTATTGGGCTGCTATCTGTTTTTTTTTTTTTTATCTGGTTGATCAGTACCCTGTTACTGTTTTTCTAGGCAAGATGATAAAATGGAGTTTGAGGCCAAAGAATGTAACCCAACATCCCTTGATCTCTTTTAACTGCAACACTTTCTGCAGAAAAGAATTTGATAGAAGGAAGGGAGAGGACGAGGACACCAGGCCCCTAGGAGGGTCTTTGTTGACCAGCCAACTTCGATTCTCTTCTACCTTCTTCCTGATGACAGAGCCACAGTTTGATCTAAGAGAGGATGAGCTCCAACTTCAGCCCTAGGAGATGAGTGGGGATTGGATTAAATCAAGCGTAATGCTGTCATTCCCACTGGCCAGCCACTGGTCTGGAGTGGGCATGTGGTGCAGCGTCGGTCAAGGAAAGGTAAGGAAAATTTGACTGGGTAGAATGGACTGGGCTGGCATGGCCTTTCGGTCCTTTGACCTATTCTTTTCTCCCTGCCTGGAATGCACACGAGATATAGCAGCTAACTTGTGACTCTGAGTTGACAAGCATGAAGACAAAAGTCAACACATCCATAATGGCTGAACAGAAAGATAGGTAGAGCCCGTGTCCTTGAGCAGCTGACCTACTCTTGGACTGCGTAGTCCCAGACTTCTTGTTATGCAGAAAAGAAACCTCATACTGTTTACACCACTTTGGTTGACTTTTTCTTACTTGTACTTGAATACATTCCTACTAAGAGATATAACAGCACTCTGTATTAGTCAGGATAAGTAATGCTAGCTGCTACAGCAAACATACTCCAGACTCAGTGGCTTAACATAATTAATTATATTTCTCATTCATATTATACTCGGATGTGGGTTGGGCTGTGCTCCTTCAAGCAATGACTCAAGGATCTGGGTTCTTCCATCTTGTGATGTTACCTTTCTCGTGTATGATCTCCAGGGCTTCTATGGAAGGGAATGAGAGCATGGACAGCCATGCACAAGATTTTATGGCCAATGCTGTAAGTGACAAGCATCACTTTCACTGATGTCCCTTTGGTCAGGACTCAGTCATATGGCCTCAACTTACCTGCAAGAGAGGCTGGGAACATGGTCTTCCTATGTGCTCAGAAAGAAGAAATGGGTTAGTGAGCAGCCTGCTGTCTCTACTGCATACTCACTGACAGAAAAATCCCAAACACCCATCTTGCCAAAGACCTATTTCTTGCCAAAGACCCAACTTGTAATGGAGGTTCCTGGACCCCGAAAGTGAGCCTGGTTTTGCTGAGCTGGACCTGAAGATTGGCCATCTGGGCTTTTGCACCTCAGCTTCACTTCGGCAAAGTTTTTTTTTCCTTTTTTTATTGCACTTTAAGTGAAAGTTTTACAGTTCAAGTTAGTTTCTCATACAAAAATCTATATACACGTTATTATGTGACCCTAGTTGCTCTCTCTATAATGTGACAGCACACTCTTCCTTTCCACCCCAGATTTCCCATGTCCATTTAGCCATCTCCTGTCCCTTTCTGCCTTCTCATCTCACCTCTGGACAGGAGCTGCCCATTTAGTCTCATGTTTCTACTTAAGCTAAGGTGCACACTCCTCAAGAGTATCATTTTATATCTTATAGTCCAGTATAATCTTTGTCTGAAGCATTGGCTTCAGGAATGGTTTTAGTTTTGTGCTAATAGAGTCCTGGGGCTGTGTCTTCCGGAGTCCCTCCAGTCTTAGCCAGACCATTAAGTCTGGCCTTTTTAGGCTCCACGAGGGGCTCTCTGTTGTGTTCCCTGTCAGGGCAGTCATTGGTGGTAGCCGGGCACCATGTAGTTTTCCTGGTCTCAGGCTGTTGGAGTCTCTGGCTTATATGGCCCTTTTCATCTCCTGGACTCTTATTTTCCTTGTGTCTTTGTTGTTCTTTCTCCTTTGCTCCAGGTGAATTGGGACCAATTGATGTTGATTTTTTTTTTTTTTTAACTGCAGAATAGTTTCAACAAAATGGGTGAAGTTAGAGTTCCTGGGTGGCGCACGTGGTTAAGCACTCTGCTAAAAGGCAAAAGGTTGGCCATTCGAACCCAGAGGTGCCTCAGAAGACAGGCCTGGTGATCAGCTTCCAAAAGGCCACAGCCTTGAAAACCCTACGGAGCAGTTCTACTCTGCACACATGGGGTCACTGTGAGTCAAACATAAACTAAACGGTAACTAACAACAACAAAATGGGCGAAGCTTACCTTTGATCAGAGATAAAGGCAAAGGAACACCTGGCTTTAAGTTAAAACCACATATATCCCAAAATAATTTTATTCTCTGGGACTGTTCTTCCTGTGCTTGTAAACTATAATATAATATACCAAAATCATGGCGAGTCTGGAAGGAAGTTGGTTAATGCCACGAAATCACAGAATCACAGGACTTTGGCAACTTTTGAATCTAGATTTTAACTCTGAAAAGTGATGGTGATATTTCCCAAAGGTGTGTTTTAAAGAATGGTCAAACTTATTATTATTATTTTTTAAAGTTTGTACATTCTGAAGAGCTGGATGAACCAGACCTTGGTCTGGAGTAGACCCATCAGGGTCTAGATCACTGTAGTCAAGATGTCTTCCCTTAGGCTCTTTGTTCATAAAATCACTCATTTCACAGTCACGGGGCGCTGACTCCATGCAAAACTCGGAGCCACTCCTAGAGCCCAGACAGATAAGTCAGGGATCCTGCCCTCAAGAAACTTGCCATCTATCTGGCCGGCATGCATGTCAACACATGAGGGGGGCTGGGTGGGAGAGAGTCCGTGATGTGTTTTACCACACAAGAAAACACCATCATTAAGGCAGTGCATCACTCATCCGTTTAATCAATGTCATGGATTGATTTCTGTCTCCCCGAAAGATAGGTCAAAGTCCCAACCCCCATACCAGTGAATGTGAGTTTGTTTGAGGAAATAGCGTTCCTCTTTGCAGATGTTATCAGTTAATGAGGTCATACCTGAGTCAGGAAGTTCCTAGTCCCTTCTGAGTAGTGTCTTATAAAAGGAGAAGAGACACTGCAACAGAGTCACACAGGGAAAAGACAGGTGCCATGTGACGACAGAGGCAGATATATCTACAGTATAAACAGCAAAGGAAGGCCAAGGATTGCTGGTAACCACTAGAAGCTCGGAGAGGGGTGTGGGACATTTCTCCTTGGAGCCATTAAAAGAAACCGACACAGTTGATACCCTGATTTAGACTAGCAACCAGGCAATAAATGTCTGTTCTTTAAAGCCACCCACTTTGTGGTGTTTTATTACGGCAGCCGTAGGAGACTAAGATTGGCAACATGCAAAATGCTGAGGAGGTGTTTGGCATATGGCATTCATTCATTCATTCATTCAGAAAACAGTGAAGGAGCTCCTGTTATGTGCCAGGCTGTGGGTGGCTCTGAGGACAGGCAGAGCACCCCCTGCAGGGCTGCTAAGGCTGGCAATCCCACTCTGGAGTTCCTGCCTAGCTGAGAAGTAGACCTGGGGCAAGCTGCTCTGGAAGGAGCATGGCTTTGGGGGAAGGGATGAGCTCCAGTCCGTTCCTGTTGAACCCTGATTTCCAGCTCTGATAAATCTACTCCAACCTGGGAAGGCTCAGACAAATTTGGTAAAGGAGATGCAACACAACAGGAAGTCTGGAGGGTAAAACAGGGACGGGGGCGAGAGGGGAGGACGGAAACTCATTTCCGGCCAAGCACCTCTCTAGTCTCTGGTCCTCTGCCTTTAGTCTGAGCTGTCCGTAATTAGCTGTCTTGAGTTCCCCATGGGGTGAGCCGGCTGCACAGGTTTCAGAATGCCTGAAGCATTTCTTTTCACTTCTGGTCCAAGCAGGTCTATTCCAGGCAGTTTAATTTTGGATGCTTTGCTCCCTGGCATGGTGAGGATGGCAGGAAGGTCGTTTAGGTAGCTGGACAAGGAGGGAAGCAAAGGCTGTCTGTTCTAATCATGACCCTTTGGGAACAGGCTGCCCTTGACAGCTACACTGTGCCGCCCCCACTCTTCCAGGTGGGCAGGCCAGGGGAAGAGGTGACCTGGCTTAGCCATGGCCAGATAAAGGCAGGAAGGGAAATGTCTTCTTGGGCTGACACAAAAGAACCATCAGATTATGAATGCCCTGGCCTCCTACTAATGCAGGGATGGGTTTGGATTCAGATGGGCCAGGTCAACAGTACCTCTGTCCCTTTGGGGGTTACGTGAGGATTCACAGAAACATCAACACACCCAGCAGGAGCTCAGTGCCTGGCACCCGACAGATGATCAATAAATGCTACTTTCCATCCTCTTTCTCTTCCTTCCCTAGTAAAAGCATCTCAGGGGTGAAAAAGGAGTCAGGCTGGGGTAAAATTGGGCTAGGGCTGGAGAGTTTGGCTCAGGGACTCCTGAAGTATGGAAATCCACAGATCCGAGGGTGGAGGCTAGCAGGAAAGAATTTGGGTGGGGATGGTCTTGAAAAACCTTTCAGAACAGGGGTGGTGACAGATCTCCTGAGACTCAAGAAAGGAAAAAAAGGCAGGCTTCAAACTCTGCAACTGATGAGCTGTACCTTTGAATTTACTCTTGGCAGAAATCCTGGTACATATTAAGGAACAGTGAGCAAAGAAAGTAGAGATCATGAAGAAGACATTTGGTTTGCTTGTTTATTAACTTTTTAACCCCACGGCTGAGCTCAGTTCACACACCTGGAAGTAAACTGTGGCAGCCCAGAGTAACCCCATATTTCTTTTATAGTGAACAGGGACGGATTACCCAATAAGCAAGGTACGCATGGGCTTAATTGTGCTTGCTTACTGATTTGTAGTGCAGAAACCCACGTGAAATTGTGCACTACAGATTAGTAAGCAAACACAAGCCCATGCGTACCTTGCTTACTGTAAGCCAGTGCAGACCGTGCTTACTGGTTAGTCCACCCCTGGCAGTGGGGTTACTGGATGGGGGTCCCAGGAAAATGCCCTCCATCTAGGCTGTTTTAGAACTTGGCAAGGATGGCGAAGCTTCATCTTGCTTACCTTGGACATGTCATCAGGGAAGACCAATCCCTAGAAAAGGCCATCATGTCTGGTAAAGAAGAGGGTCAGCTAAAACAAGGGAAACCTTCAATGAGATGGATTGACACAGTGGCCACAATGGACTCAAACATACCAACAATCATGAAGATGGCATAAGATTGGGTAACGTTTCGTTCTGCTATACATGAGGTTGCCATGAGTCATAGCCAATTGAACAGAAACTAAATAGAATTTGACAGGGCATTTGAGAGTCCCTCTTGGAAACTTCATGAACCAGAGTGAAATATGAACTCACTGTAGGGTCGCTATGAGTCGGAATCAACTCTATGCAATGAGTTTGGTTTTTTTTTTTGGTTGGTTGGTTACTGTGGAATTGGGTTTTGTTCTTCAACTATCCATGGATCTGATAAACCTGTGCAATTGCCAATATTTGACTGTTTTGCCCTACAAAAATGTCCACTTCATATGGTTCCTTTACTGTTCATTGGACTAGGGAAATGCCTAATTCCCTTCCCGCAAAAAATTGCTATGAACATCTGCTTCCGCAGAAGGAAACTGAGCTTCAGCCCCATGGCTTGATGTAGGGGTAGGAGCTCCTGTTCTAGCCTGAGGGCCCTGGGCTCAAATCCTGGCCCTACCACACCCCAGGATGCATGAAGGAGCTCACGTGGTGTGCCCAGCTTGGTGACGGTCCATTGCACGTGTGTCAGAGTAGCAGTGTGCTCCTTAATGTTTTCAGTGGCTGATTTTTTGGAAGTAGATCACCAGGTCTTTGGAAGTAGATCACCAGGTCTTTGGAAGTAGATCACCACCTCTGAGTGAACTTGAACCTTAAAACTTTTTGTTAGCTGCCAAGTGCATTATCTATACCCTCTCCTCTTACCGACTTGGTTAGGTTCCAAAGACTAGGTCATTATGAGAAATCACTGTTATGTGAAAATGCAAGATGGCCACATCAGATCAAAAAATGGAGGATGACTACATTATTACATAACAGCTAATTACATCATTATATAACTGCCAAATTACATCATTACATAACTGCCAAACCACTGAGAATCATGGCCAACCCAAGCCGATGCATAACCTTAACCATCACAGTTAGCATTACTCTTGCCTTGCACCTTCTCATTCATTACTGCCAGACATATGTGTTTAATGCATAAAACAGGTAGTACATTTTCACTAGTGTCATAAATGCAGAATGTCAGATAAGATAGTGAGGAGAAGGGGTATTTGCATGACTCAGGGATTCTTACTGCTGATCCTCAAAACAGCCCTGCTAGGTTAAGGAGCCCTTGTGGCACAGTGGTTAAGCACTTGGCTGCTGACCGAAAGGTTGGTAGTTTGAACATACCGGCTGCTCCACGGGAGGAAGACATGACAGTCTACTTCTACAAAAATTACAGCCTTGGAAACTCCATGGGGCAGTTCTGCTCTGTCCTACGGGGTCACTATGAGTTGGAATTGACTCAATAGCAGAAGGTTTTAGGTGGGTGTTATTACTCTCTTTAACCACTGAGGAGACTGAGTCTTGGAGGAGGCAAGTGGCTGAAACCAACCATAAGCTGGTATGAGGCTGAGCCAGAGCTCCCAGGTTGGATGTGAGTCCTAAGAACTGTTGCTCCACCCTGTGCCTGCCTGGAAGGCCTGTGACCCCAGGTGCAGGAAGTTCCAGCTTCCAACAGACATTTGGCACAGAGAGGGCTCCATGTGGCCCCAAGAGATAAAACAGAATTGTATGCCAACTTCACTGCTTTGTAGGATTGCCTGCAAGAGACAATCATGTTTCACGAGGCCGATGACACTCACCCTAGAGACCTTTACTGAGTCCTCCGAAATGGCTGGCTCCAGAGCAGCAGCATGGGGCAAGCCGAGGATCAACGGGAGAATGCATCATTCCGAAGAAGTCCCACTGGCCCATGGGGAGGCAGGAGATGAAAGCTCGTCGTGAAGAAGAACCTCCTCAGGTTTCCCTTCTGCTGTGAGCACAGCTGTTGCCAGCTGCCTTGGCCACGAGATGCTCAATAAGGTGTCGGACTCTTAATTTCACAGCCTGTTTCAGTTGACGCTGCAAGAGCCCTGCGCTGATGTGAGCCCAGGCCACTGCTGCAGGAGCTGCACGCAGTCTCAGCCGTCGATTTGGCTGGATCGATGCCCAGTCCCTCGGCGCTCCTGCTTGCAGGCACTTCCCGTGGACTCCTGGGGCTGAGCTTTGGGTGGTCTGCTGCTCAGCTCACCCTTGGAAATGACCTTGGAGGATGGTCTGGGGCCTGGAACAAGGACATTTGTGTTCGTGGGGAAACTGACAATGCCATTCCTTCGGGCTGTAAAGGGTCTCTGACAGGGATGATCTAACGAAGAAATCAGTACTCTTTGAGGGCTGAGTGTTAGCGAATGAGGAGCTGTTTGCTTCAGGTTTGCCTCCAAATTAGATAAACTAACTTAATGAATTTGTACGACTCATTTACATACACTGCTAATTTGATTTCGGAGGAAAACACTGGAAAAGACTGTGTTGTGGCTGCGTGATTCGGGGTTTGACCTATTTTCGGAGCTGTTTGTGTCTGCAAGGTTTGTACATTTCTCTCAAATGCAGCTGCTGGTGCCCAGCCTATGCATAAATGCACCAATACCGGGAAGCAACACAGGTGGTCTGGGAACTCTGGGGACACACAAGGTGCTTCTGGTCGCATCTGACTCAGGGAGTGAGTGCAGGAGGGTGCCTTGACCTCTGAGAAATTCTGTCCTGCACCTGTACCGGATCCAAGTCCCCAGACGGGAGGCTGGGGCCAGAGGGCTTGCCCACAGCCTGTGCTGGGGTGTGGAGGAGGTGCAGGTACATGCCTGGCTGGCCAGTGCCCAGGCTGGGGTCACTCTGGGCAGGTGTTTTCTGCCCCTCCACCTGTGTTCATACACCTTCCCAATCCTGTTGAGCAGGTACCAGCTCCAGAGAGTCCAGGGATGTGGGAGGGAGAGGGGACCCCACCCCATCCAACCATCCTCAGACTGTGATAAACCTGAAGCCTGTCCCAGCCACATAGGACGGGTGCCTGTCCACACTTTGCTGCTCGGACAGCGTCCAGACAAGGCAGGGTGGTGTCCACCGCAGGGGCGGAGGGATCCGAGCTGTGGCTACTCCCTGGGCACACTCCACCCACCCCCAGCAGGGATTCAGCCACACTTACCTGCATTGGAAAGCCCAGGTGCTGAGCACCCTTTGTGGGGAGGTGGAGAAATCCACTCACTCACACGGGAATCAGGGCTGCGCCCTATCCCAGGAAATCAGGTTTTCCCATTAAAATGACTCATTTCACATGGTGTGAGAGATGGGGCTCTAGAAGCCTGGAGTGTGTGTATGTGAGTGAGTGCGTGTGTGTGTATGTGAGTGTGTGATTATGGATGTGTCAGTGCGTGTGTGGGTGTATGTGCGTGTGTGTGTATACAAGCATGTGTACATGTGTGAGTTTGTGCATGTGTGAGTGTGTAACTTCCCAGTGAGATCCAATGACAGAAACACATTCAGATTTCTGTGAGACACTACGAACGGCTAAACAAAGGACACGGCTGGGCTCATCACAAAGCATGTGGAGGGACTGATTGTGGCCCAGGGGCCACCTGTTGTCCCCTCTGACAGAGACAGGAGAGTTCTTGGGCCTCCGCCCTCCGTTTGTTCTGTCTTGGGTTGGTGTGTGACGGAAGAGGTGAGCAGAGTCACTTACAGTCTCCTGGCCCTTCTTTCTAGCTTGCTCCTCCCCCAGGATGCACTGCATCCCCCCCTTCCCTGGGACCTCACCTCTGCTGTCCCTTGGGACCTTGCTCTGTATTGTAGCCCACTCCCTCAATGACACCTCCCCCACAGCTCACTGGCACACGTCACACCGGCTCAGTTGGACTAGCCGACCCCTCGTCCCGCTCGCGCCCCTGTGGAAGGGTGATTCTTTAGAGGACAATCAATTTGTTGGTTCTGCCCCAAAGTGCTGCCATCAGATGGAACCAGGTCCCAGCCCAGGCACCTGGAGTGACCACGAGGCTCCCTGAAAGCCCGGGAGGCTCCAGTTTGTTCATTCTCCTTTCTCTGGGCCACCTGGCCCTGTGCTCCTGTCTCTCACCTGGGCACTTTCAAGGTGGGCTGCCTCACCCTCAAACCTCCGGTGTGGCACCCAGTGTATGAGGTCACCCACGAATGTAGGTTGAAAGGGTGCATGAACTTCCGCCCAGGGCCTTGGTCCATTATGGGCACCCATATGGGCACATGTCTCCCCCACCTACCTTCTCTGCATCTTTGAATCCCCAGAATCTTCTGACGGAAGGTAGGGGGGGAGGTGGTGCTGTTTAAAATGGACCCAGTAGATGATTTTTGGATTTGGGAAGCTGCTGGATGAGGAGGAAAGGGCACAAACGGCTTCTTTTGGATTGCCCAAAAGGATGTGTGTTAACTCCTACAGAAACCGCATCGCCAGGCACCAGGGCCTTTGGGGTTGGAATTCCTGAGGAAACCAGAGATTGTTTGACAAAATTACCCGTTCAGAAATAGCAGCTGGTTTTGCTTTGCTTCTAAAGGCTGGGGAGTGCAGCTTCCTGATTTTGGAAGATAAGTGTCTGACCTACATCTGACCACTAGGAGGTGGGTGGCTGGTGGGCCTGGTGGGAGGCGTTCGGACTGCATCTTTGGTGGGCGTACTGGGTGGGGGGGCATGCTGGGAGTGTGAGCTTGCTGCGTGGGTGCAGGCATGCTGAGGGCTGTGGGTGTGCTGCGTTGTGTGGGTGTCCGGGGGGTGCAGGCCTGGTGGGAGGCGGTCCTGACTGGGTCTTTGGTGGGTGTGCTAGGGGGTGTAGGTGTACTAGGGAGGGTGTGGGTGTATTGGAGGTGCTGATGAGCTGGGAAGTGTGGGCAGACTGTGGGGGTGCAGGCACACTGTGGGGGTGTGGGCACAGTGCAGGGGTATAGCATACTGGGGGCTATGGGCACTGCAGGGGTGCAGACAGACTGTGGGGGTGCATGCAGATGTACAAGGAGAGGGTGTACAGATGTGGGCCAACCTCAACCTGCAGTCCCTCCCATGGGCAGTGACCTGGCATGTAGACCCTTCTTTTTTGTTTTTTAAAAATCTTTTTGGCCAAGTTCCCTGATTCTCACACCTGGAAGAGGAGTGGGCCCTTTCTAAATGTGATTTCCCAGGTCACAAATGCCCCACCTTGGACTTTGCTGGGACTCAGAAGTAAGAATCCATGGGAGGCTATGTGTGGAAGTGGTGGCTCTGGGCTCTGTGAGGGGACTGCCACACCATCCCCGGTGGGTGGCTTGGTTGTCATTCAGCTCCTGCCCACATGGCTCTGCCCTCTAGGAGCAAAACTCTGGGCAGTCTCTCCCTCCCTCCTCTCTCTCTGTCTCTTTCCACTCTTTTCTCTCTCTCTCTCTCCACAAAGACATTCTGAACGCACATATTACCCAACAGTGATGAGTTTTCACGCAGAGAGTGCCGGCCTTTCAGAGGGAACTCCGTCAAGCCTTAGCCCCCATTCTCTCCCCTACCCCCCACCTCCCCTCCCTCTCTGAAAGCACATAACCAACCACATGGTTGGCAGAGCTGCGGGGTCTCGGAAACTCAGGGTGAATCCCGGCTCTATTACTTTCCCGCCTTGAGACCTTGGTCAGGTAACTTAAGCTCTCTGGTTTCATTTTCTTCATCTGTGAAACGGGAATAACCGCATAGAGTGCTTGACATGATGGCATAGTGCAAGTGCAGGCCCGGAGTGCATGTCTCCCCTGACAACAGCCGGGGTGTGGGTGTGTGTGTGTGGTTGACCGGGGGATGCGGGGCATTAGTCTCATGTCCCCAGAAGAACAAGGTTTCCACAGTTCCCATCAGGCCTTGTTTTTCTAGATGGCATTAGAGCTGGTGTTATTTCTGAGCTAATCTGTGAGAAGATGGAGAACAATTCTGTGAGAAGTGAGGGGGTGGGGGAGAGGGTGGTGAGGAAGAGGAGCCAGGAGGCGCCCCGCCTGCCTCTGGAGCCCAGGTCCCTAGTGGCTCTGCTGGAGCCAGCATGTCATCCCCATTGCACAGACAGGACTATAGCCCAGAGTAGTAAAGGGCATGTCCGGGGCCAGGCTGGGTGTGGGGTCACTGGAAAGCCACTGCCTCTCCTCTGCCCCTGTTCTGTGGCCTTCAAGCCTACTATGACCACCTGGGCACTCTGACCTGCACAGTTATGCCCCTTATGCCCCCTTGGCCTCCTCCTTGCACACAGGCAACATGTTAGAGACCACCGTGGCCTTGAGAACCCTATGGAGCAGTTCTACGCTGAACACGTGGGGTCCCCATGAGTCAGGATCCACCCAATGGCAACCAGCAAGAAGCTACAGTCATCTGCTAGTCGTGGGGTCGTAGCTGATTTTCTTCCCCTTTGTTGTTTTGTTTTCCGAAAGCTCTGCCTTGTGCTACACTCTGTTTATTTGCGGTTAGAAAACAAAAACAACAAATGCCATTTAGGGAGAAGTAGCATTTGCTAAGCACTTTTGTTCTTCTGATTTTTTGGAATGCACAGAGGCCCTGGAGGGGAGCCTGGCAGGACTTCTGTGGGGGCTCAGACCACCATGTGATCAGCGGAAACCATTGGGAGGGGCTGGGGCCTGGTGGGACAGGGCACAGGGCAGGCCTTCCCTAGTTCTTGGCCGCCCTACAGAGCCAGGACATTAGCAGCCTCAGCAGGGCTGGCAGAGCGCAGAGGTAGAGTGTTAGGAGCTCTGATTTGGAGTCTGCCCTTGGCTCCTCCCCACCTCCAACCCTCACAGTGCTTTTCTGGTACTATTATCTTGCTCCCCATCCCTCCGTTATGCCCTGGAGGACCCTGCTTTTCCAGTCTCTCCTTCTGTTGGGAAGTCCCTTGGTGGTGTAAACAGTTAAACTGCTTAGCTGCTAACCTAAAGATTGGAGGTCCTAGTCCACCCAGAGGCACCTCGGAAGAAAGGCCTGGTGAGCTACTTCTAAAACATCAGCCACTGAGAACTCTGTGGAGCACAGTTCTACTCTGACACACATGAGGTCTCAGTGAGGCAGGGTCAGTACAGTGGCAACTGGTCTGATTTACTTCTCTTGGAGCTGCTGATTACAAAACTCCAATCCTTTGGTCAGAGGCTGGGATATTTTGACCCTACTGCTTTGCTCCTGGGGACATTTTGACCTCCAAGACATTTTGAATGCAAGTGTTTTAATCGGAATTGCCCAGCAGCGATGAGTTTTCATCTAGAAAGCACTGGCATTCCAGAGGGAACTCCATTAAGTCCATTCAACCCCTTTATCAATTTTCTATACAGCAGAGTTAAACCATTTCCAATGTTTCCATTTTGCTGAAATTATTTTCACAGGGATCAATTCTTTTGCATTTAGAATTTCACAGTGGAGACGTGCCTCATAAATCAGTTTTTTGTCCATATCGCACTTTGCTAATTACAGCTTCTGCTGTTGCACTGGCCACGGTTTCCACCAGGCCATTAGAGCTGGTGTTATTTCCGAGCTAATCCATGAGAAAAAAGCGAGCAATTCTGTGAGATAGGGAGGGGGTGGGGGAGAGAGGAGGAGGGAGAGAGGGAAGGAGCAGGAAAGAGTCACAGAGAGGGGACATCAGGGAGAGAGGGGACATCAGGGAGAGAGGGGCTGTGGGCAGCAGTAGGACTCTGGTTGGCCTGGTGGGTGGACCTGAGCTCTTAGATGCAGGGAGAGAGGGGTGGGGGTCAAATCGTCCACTTGGCCACAGGGACCGTCATGTGGCACAGTTCTGGTCAATGACTGCCCTCTTCCCTCTGTGCTAACTGCAAGGCTTTTCCTTTCCTGGGGCAGTTTAGCTCTTACAAATGGGGTAGGTGTCTTGCCGCCTGGGGCACAATGGCTGGAAGGACGAGACTGAGGGGCTGCCAGCTGCTGTGTTCCTGCCACACGATCAGAGCATGTTTTAGTAGGAACGTCAAGGAGCAGAGAGGAACAACAGGCCAGGAGACAGAGTGAGGCCCAAGGGCACCAATAATTTCAGACCCTGGATACAGCCATGCCTGAAATCCATCCCCAAGCTGCCCCCATTACCCCCCCCCACCCAAAAAAACAATAGAAAACCAAGTCCATTGCCATTGAGTTGATTCTGACTCATACTGACACTATAGGACAGAGTAGAACTGCCCCACTGAGTTTCCAAAGAGCACCTGGTGAATTCGAGCTGCCAACCTTTTGGTTAGCAGCTGTAGCACCTAACCATTATACCACCAGGGCCCCATTACATCAGCCAATTAAGTCTCCTTTTTTTTTTTTTTTGGATTAAGGTAATTGATTTGAGGTTCTGTCTCTTGCAACCAAACTTATCCTCACAGCTCTGTACTTGAAAGGTTGTGCTGTCTGCCCCATCTTACCCCCTGTTTTGATGTCCCGAATGCCTTGCGGGAACCCCTTCTCTTTTTCTCGCTGCTCCCCTCTGCTCAGGGTTGAAATTCCAGGAGCCCATTTCATATTCCTTCTTCAAGTACCTATTGAATATTAGCACATTCTAGACTATCTGCTCAGAAACAGGACAGGGAAGCATTTGAGACAAACTTCTTATTTAGTCTTAGTAAGCCCCCGTTTCCATCTCTGTAAAACAATCACAATGATTCCGTGTGATTTAAGGAAGAACAGAGCTAATGCTCGAACAGTGCAGAGCGCTTGGATCGAAGATTCTGATGATTGATTACGGTTTGAACATTGATAGAAAGGACTCCCCTGGTCGGGGGGAAGGAGCCTCAAGATGGTTCCACGGGTCTCATCGCTCATAGAGGCTGAGGAGTTAGTGATGTGAAACCTCTTGCCCCTTGAGAGGGAACCTCTGAGTGGATTAAGCCACGAGGGGTCAGGATTCCGGGGCGGGGTGGGGGTGGGGGGCTGCAGGGAGAGAGCAGCAGGTGTCGGCCTTGCGGGGTGGCCCGTCCTGGTTTCCTGAGGACCTGGAGGCCGTTTCACGTGCTGTGTCTGGGTTTCAGTGTGTGTAGTGGAAGCCAAGTCCTCGGAATGAGCTGACACCCTCATTTCTCTTGGTGTCTTTAGCCACACATGTGCCAGATCCTGTTGTTTACCAGAGTCGAGGATGGTGCCTTCTGAGGTATCCTGGGTCCTTGTTCTGGCCAACGCATTTATTAAAAACAGGTGGGCTCCTTAGTGAAGCTCCCAGCAGTGCCCCAAGCTGGTCTGGGATGCTGGGCGCCTGTATATCATGATACGGGCCTGCGGGGTGGCTGCACCACATTCTAGGACTCCTGCTCCTGGTGGCAAACTAGCCTCTCGTGTGGTGATGCTCAGCTGAAGTGCGTGTCAGAATCTGGGTGCAGGAGGCAGTGACAGGTGGTTTTCTACCAGCCTAGTGGTTTTAGTGGGTATTCAACACTTGAAAATTGTTTTATACTGGAAAACTAAGAAGATACTCCTATTGTTTTAATAAAACAAAGGAAGTGAGGCTTGAAAAAATGACCCTGGCTGGTAGAAGGGACACATCTGGAGTAGCATCAAGTGTCAGCAGGGGCATGTGGTTGTCAAAGGTTGTCATTCCTCACTGCTCCTGTTGGCCTTGCCTGGATCAGACCTGATCTGATATAGCATCAGCTGCCCTGGCCCACATCCTTAGGCAGCAGAGTTGTCCCTCCTTACCACAAAGGACATGTGGTAGGTTATAGAGAACAGGCTGTAGGGGTGGTGAGGACTGTATAATCCTTACCTATTTCTTAGTTCGTCAGAAAATACCAGGGAAGGGAGGTGGCTTGAGCCTCTGCAGTGGAGCACACCAAGGGCCAGTGAGGGGCAGGGGAGTATACTATGGGTCACTTGGGAAGGTCCTCTCGTTCCTTGAATCCTGTGCTCAGCCCTGAGGCCCAAGGGCCCTCTCAGAGAAGGCCAGAAGCCCTGGACCCTGGTCCTCAACTCTGTCCATGGTGACCATGAAGAAGAAGGCACTCAAGCCAGATGACATGGCCTGAGTCACAGTGGTGTTGTTTATTAGCTGTGTGACCTGGGGCAACTCACTCAACTTCTCTGAGCCTCAGTTTCCATCTTGGCACAGTCAGGAGGGCTCCCTGCTTCCCCTACAGTGACAGTTCCCCCTTTTCCTTTGGTTGGCGCCAAACGTGTTCCTGTTTCCTTTTCCCTGCGAGACTGTGAGCAGCGTCTGCATCTCAGAGAGCTCAACTAAAAACAGCAGAAATCACCGCCAACACCTGCTGAGAACTTCCGTGCTGGGCATCCTTTCACAGGCTTTTATGTGTATTAACTCAATGAATCACCCAACAGCCTTGGGGGCAGGTATTATTCTACTTTTTTTTTTGTTTGTTTGTTTAACCTAAGATACTTTATTTAAAAAAGAAAAACTACGATAGGAATGATTTCCTATGCATTGAGGGGCAGGGACTATCTTTTTTTTTTTTTTTTTTTAATTGTAGCGAAAGTGTACCTGAGAGAACATACACCAACTCAACAATTTCTACACGCATAGTTGAGTGATATTGATAATGTCCTTCAAGCCGAGCAACCTCTATTGCCACTCTTTTCCAAATCATGTCTTCACCATTAGCAGAAACTCAGAGCTCTCTGAGCAAAAACTTGGCCTCTTCCCACACCCCCACCCCTGGAAATCACTAATTGTCTTCTATATATCTGATCATTTCAAATAAGTGAGCTTATACAGATCAAAGGCCACAGCCTTGTTTTGTGACTGACTTATTTCTCTCAGCATGGTGTTTTCAAGGTTCATCCAAGTCGTGGCACGCATCAGGACTTCGTTCCTCTTTACAGCTGAGTAGCCGTCCATTGTGTGTACATACCATGTTGGGTTTATGCATTCATCTGTTGATGACAGGTACTATTCTTACCCTATTGTTATAGATGGGGTGACTGAGGCAGAGAAAGTTCCATGAGACAGTGCATGAGTGGATGACAAGGTGGACCCTGAGCTATGGTCTCTTCAGACTCTACCTGGGATTCGAAAATGGCACTGTGAGAAGGGATCAGAGGCCCTAGCTTTCTGTGGACGGACACACAGCTGTCAGTCTTTCTTTCTCCAGCTGCCTTTCCTCTTTGGCTCTTGTCAAACTCTTCATGTTGGCATTTTGCATCTACTTGTTTTTGTTCCACGGAGAGTTTGCGTCCAGTTGAGGAAAGTGACACTCAGAGAGGTGACTTGTTCCCTCGCACACCGCTGATGAGAGGAGCTTGAATCGTGGCCGCCGTGTCCTTCCAGCTCTGAGTCTCATGACACTGTGGTCCTATAGATGCCATTTTTAAATTATAGAATATTGAAAATGTAATCAGCAGAGAGAGACAGGGAGAGACAGACAGACAGAGAGATGAGAGAGTGAGACAGGCAGACAGAGAGAGAGATGAGAGACAGAGAGAGATGAGACAGTGAGAGAGCAGGTCTTGTTTTTCTGTTTTAGAGTGAAATGAACAATCCCATGGGCTTTGGATCAATGTGCTGTCTGCTCTCATCAGAGTCCCAACTTTGGGGAAATCACCTTGGTGAACAGCCTGATAAAAAAAAAAAAAAGGCAAGAAGCCAGTCTGTTGGACTCACTCAGGAAAAAGCTCAACAAGGGACCAAAGAGGGGTCAATCAAGCCCCCCACCCCCTGTGCCTCTCTGAGAGGAGGACAGAATGTGGAACTTTGTGGAGGCTGGGCATACTGTGTGTGTGTGGTGGGGGCGGGATTCTGTCTGGAATGTTCCAGAGCTCCATCACTGAGGCATCAGGCATGCAACCTGAGCGGCCGACCTTTGTCCCTGCCCACACCACAGTGGTTAAGTGCTTGGGCATCAGGCCAGGCTGCCTGGGTTTGAAACCTGAGCAACCACTCCCTTCTTGTGAGATCTTGGGCGCGTTCAAGTACAATTACGGTGATTAACAATAGTACCCACTTCAGAGGGCTGTTGTGAGGTTGAATGACATAGACAGATTCAAAGCAAATGGCTGCAACGGGCAAGTGAGGAACACTCAATAAATGTTACCTATTATTATTTTTTTTATTATTATATGTAGATGACACACCTTGCTTGTTGAAAGTGAAGAGGACTTGAAGCACTTACTGAGGAAGATCAAAGACCACAGGCTTCAGTATGAATTGCTCCTCAACAGAAAGATAACAAAAGTCCTCATAACTGGACCAATAAGCAATATCATAATAAGCAGAGAGAACATTGAAGTTGTCAAGGATTTCATCTTAACTTGGATTCACAATCAACACCCATGGAAGCAGCAGTCAAGAAACCAAAGACACATTGCCTTGGGCAAATCTGCTGCAAAAGTCTTCTTTAAAGTGTTAAAAAGCAAAGATGTCACCCTGAGGACTAAGGTGCGCCTGATCCAAGTCATCGTGTTTTCAATCGCCTCGTATGCATGCGAAAGTTGGACAGTGAATAAGGAAGACCAAAGAAGAATTGATGCCTTTGAATTATGGTGGTGGCTAAGAATATACCATAGACTGCCAGAAGGACAAATAAACCTGTCTTGGAAGAAGTACAGCCAGAATGCTCCTTAGAAGCAATGATGACGAGACTTCATCTCACATAATTTGGACCTGTCATCAGGAGGGATCAGTCCCTGTAGAAGGACATCATGCTTGGTAAAGTAGTTGTTGTTGTTAGGTGCCATCCATCAGTTCTGACTCATAGAGACCCTATGTACAATAGAACAAAACACTGTACCATCCTCACAAATGTTATACTTGAGCCCACTGTTGCAGCCACTGTGTCAATCCAACTAGTTGAGGTCTTGTTCTTTTTTGTTGACCCCCTACTTTACCATGCATGATGTCTTGGTCTACGTACAAGTTCTATGTGAGCACAATTAAGTGTTTTGAAATTCCCATTCTTCCAGAGTTTTCCATACTTTATTACGATCCACACAGCCAAATGCCTTTGCATAGTCAATACAACACAGGTAGACATCTTTCTGGTATTCTCTACTTTCAACCAGTATCCACCCAACATCAGCAATGATATGCTTTGTTCCATATTCTCCTCGGCATACTGCTTTACTTTCTGGCAGTTCCCTGTCAATGTAATGCTGCAATCATATTTGAATTATCTTCAGCATAATTTTACTCGCATGAGATATTAATGACATCTTTTGATAATTTCTGTGTTCTGTTGGATCGCCTTTCTTCGGAATGGGCACAAATATGGATCTCTTCTAGTCAGCTGGCCAGGTAGCAGTCTTCCAAATTTCTTGACATAGACAAGTAAGCATCTCCAGTGCTGCATCCATTTGTCAAAACATCTCAATTGCATTCCGTCAATTCCTGGAACCTTGTTTTTCACCAATGCCTTCAGTGCAGCTTGGACTTCTTCCTTCAGTACCATCAGTTTTTGATTACATGCTGCCTCCTGAAATGGTTGAACATTGACCAATTCTTTGCGGTACAGTGACTGAATTCCTTCCACCTTCTTTTGATGCTCCCTGCGTTGTTTAATATTTTCCATGTAGAATCCTTCAATACTGCAACTCGAGGTTTGAATTTTTTCTTCAATGCCTTCAGCTGGAGAAATGCCGGATGTGTTCTTCCCTTTTGGTTTTATAACTCCAGGTCTTTGCACATTTCATTATAATACTTTGTTTCATCTTCTTGAACCACCCTTTGAAATTTTCTATTCAGCTCTTTTACTTCATCGTTTCTTCTGTTCACTTTAGCTACTTGATATTTAAGAGCAAGTTTCAGAGTCTCTTCTGACATCCGTTTTGGTGTTTTCTTTCTTTCCTGCCTTTTTAATGATCTTTTGCTTTCTTTGTGTGTGAAGTCCTTGGTATCATGAGACAACTCATCTGGTCTTCGATCATTAGTGTTCAACTCGTCAAATCTACTCTTGAGGTGGTCTTTAAATTCAGGTGGGATATACTCAAGGTTGTATTTTGGCTTTCATGGACTTGTTCTAATTTTCTTCAATTTCAGATTGAACTTGGGTAAGAGCAATTGATGGTCTGTTCCGCGGTTGGCCCCTGGCTTTGTTCTGACTGGTGATATTGAGCTTTCCAATCATCTCTTTCCACAGATGTACTTTGTTTGATTCTTGTGTATTCCATCTGGTGAGGTCCATGCATGTAGTTGCCGCTTGTGTTGTTGAAAAATGGTAATTATGATGAAGTCCTTGGTCTTACAAAATTCTATCGTGGGATCTCTGGCATCATTTCTGTCACCACGGCTATATTTTACAACTACTGATTGTTCTTTGTTTCCAACTTTCGAATTCCAATCACCAGTAATTACCAACACATCTTGATGTAATTTCAGACTGCAGAAGTTGGTAAAAATCTTCAATTTCCTCATATTTGGCATTAGTGTTTTCCTGACCCTCTACTTTACCATTTATTTTATAATGGTAAAGTTGGAAACACCGATGGCATGGTGGTTAAGAGCTATGGCTGCTAACCAAAAGGTTGGCAGTTTGAATCCACGAGGTGCTCCTTGGAAACTCTATGGGGCAGTTCTACTCTGTCCTATAGGGTTGGAATTGACTCAACAGCAATAGGAATAGTAAAGTTATAGGGTCAGCAAAAAAGAGGAAGACCCTCAATGAGATGGATTAACAGTGACTACAACAATGAACTCAAACATAGCATGATTGTGAGGATGGTGCAGGAATGGGCAGTGTTCTGTGCTATTGTTCATAGGGTCACTATGAGTGAGAGCTGACTCAACGGCACCTAACAAAAAGAACAACATTATTAGGATTAATATTATTCCTTAATTATTGCTGTCAGTTACATACCAGGAGATTATTTGAGCTGGATCCTGGGTTGATGCATTCAAGAAATGAGACAGTCAAAAACCCTCACAAAGTTTACACATGAAATTAATTCCTTGCTGAGGGTCCAGGTTATGGTAGGGAGAGGGACAAGAAGCATTTAAATCACAGTAAATCCTAGCTCCACTGCTTTTTGGTTCTGTCACATTCAGCAGGACACCTCACCTCTCTGAGCCTCAGTTTCCTCATCTGTAGAATGGGATATATTGGTTAGAAACACCTTTCACTGTAGATAACAGAAAACAACCAACAATGGTTTAGATGAAGAGGGATTAAAAGAAAACTCACTGGAGTTTTGTGACTTTGTGAGTCTGGAATAGATGGTCCAGGGTTATTACAATGTCTTAACCAGTCCTTCCAGCAGAGGCCCGGGCTCTTTCTTTCACTTCTCCCATCTTTAGCATGTTGGCACTGTCTTCATGCTTGCTGCCCCATGGCCTCAAGATGGCTGTTCTACCTTCAGCCTGGAGATGGCTGTTCTACCTCGGGTCTCAAGATGGCTGCTCTGTCTTCGGCCTCAAGGTGACTGCTCCACCTCCAGTCTCAAGATGGCTGCTCCACTTCCAGTCTTAGGATGGTTGCTCCACCTCAGGTCTCAAGATGGCTGCCTCACCTGCAGTCTCAAGATGGTTGCTCCATCTGTGTTCCAGTGAGGAAGAAAAACAAGGGGTTCTGTGCTTGCGATCTAGGGCTTTTGCCTATATCGTGTTGGCCAGAATCATGGTTGTATGATCACCGCTAGCTTTAACAGGGTCTGGGAAATGAACGATTTTAGCTCCCAGCCTCTGTCGTGGAAAGAGCCAAGGAGAAGGCTGTTATGGATGTCTTTTAAGTAGCAAATTCTTAGGGTCAGCCCCAGGCTCTGGGGAGGATATATATCAAAAACTTACCCCAGGGTCTGACACAGAATAAGCGCCCAAGAAAGGGTGAATTTTATCCTTGTTAGCTAAGTCAGGTAAAGACTGAATTATTATTTTTTTTTAAGGGAAGAACTAAACATATTTTTCAGTACACACTAAACCCTAATACATGAGTTTCCTTCCTGTTCTTCCTTGGCCTCCTCTGGCCTTGTTGGGGTTGCCCTCATGTCTTCCCATCTTACACAAAGATTCCACTGAAGTCTCTGCCAGCGTGGGGGCCACTCTAACCTTCCTTCCCCCAGTTTCACAGATTCTCTGTTCAGGCTTCCTACCTGCCTGGAAAACTTGGCTATCCACCTTCCCTCATCCCCCAGCCCTCACTCCAGGTATGAAACATCTGCCAAGTGTGTCTGACAAGTGTCAGGCTGTGCTGCCCTCAATCCAGTCAGTCAGTCTCGATTAACCTGCTTCTTTGGGCTCCACCCGGATTTAACCCCTGAGAGGAACTGCCAGGCCTCTGAACAACCCCAGAGAATACAGATATGTTCTGTGTGGGTTTTATCCTAAATGTATTTTTAAAAAGTTCATCCTGATAATATGCAGAATTCATGACATGTTATTCACTGCGGCACCCTGGGTGTTGACTGCAATAGCATTTCTTTGGGCTCTGGATTTTTTTTTTTTTTTTTTACCAAAGATGGGTTATGCAGACTCAGGAGGTTAAGGCAGGAAAATCCATTAATTTACAGCCAACCACAGGCCTCAGCTCACAGCAAGTGGCTCAGTTCCGACTGGTCTCAGCCACTAATGAACATGGGCCTCAAGCTGGGGGTCACTCTTCCCAGACCTTAACAGAGGCAGATCTGAAGACGGTTGGGAGCCCAGAAGAGCAACATGGGAGACTCATCAAAGTTATGTGCTGATTCCCAGGTGTGAATTACCTTGGGTGTGATGCTTGGGGTGGGGGCCCTGATCTATGGGGCTTAGGATGAGCAGAAGCTGATTACGTGGCTTGTGATTTACTCTTGGATTTGAGACAGGAGAGTGAGCTGAATAACAACCCCTTGTAAGTGAGAATTAAAAAGATCTTTCTGCTCAGCCTTCCTGACTTTATGGACCTTCCAGAGCTCCTGCCAACAAATCACGTGGTCGTGCTATGGACTATTGACACAGGATGAAATAGATGGTGCTGGCTGGGCTTTGATGGTTGACTTGGTTGACACTTTGACCGAGGGTGTCATCAGTCTTGAGATTTTCAGAAAATTGTATGGATTTTGTGGAAGAGAAGGCCCGCTATGTTTGTGGCCTAGAGAGCCTTGTAAATTCAATGCATGGTTTCTGGTAGTATTTCTGAAGTTCTCTGTGGCATTTTACATCAACTCTTAAATAATGTCTAACATTGACTTGAACTATTTGCTAGATACTGGGCTGAGGTCCTTTCCTGTACGATTTCATTTAATTCTCACTAGAGGTAGTCCCCAACTTATGATGAGGTCCCCTTTGAATGACTCCATTGTAAGTCGGTTCTGACATAAGCCAAATACCGCAATTTTTTTTTAAGTTTTCATTATTATTGCCTTTTATCATCAGTATCTTTATAAATTCTATATTTGTCTTTGGGGTTGGAATGAAAATGATAGCATCAGTAAGTTATGTGCTTCAACATTGTATGTAGTGCATATTACTAATAATACCAAAAAAACAAAACAAAACAAACCTGTTGCCGTTGAGTAGATTCCAACTCATAGTGACCCTATAGGACAGAGTAGAACTGCTCCACAGAGTTTCCAGGAGTGCCTGGTGGATTTGAACTGCCAACCTTTTGGTTAGCAGCCGTAGCTCCTAACCACTATACCACCAGGGTGAAGAACAACTACAACAAAAAGGCAGTCATAAGTGTAAGAAAAGGTAGTTCATCGTAACTCGAATACACCATAAGTCAGGAACTACCTGTACAGTTCTATGTCATCACCATCTGTCAGTTTGTTGTACTCGGGTGGCTTGTGTGTTGCTGTGATGCTGGAAGCTATGCCATGGGTATTTCAAATACCAGTAGGGTCACTTATGGTGGACAGGTTTCAACAAAACTTCCAGACTAAGACAGGCTAGCAAGAAAGGTCTGATGATCTACTTCTGAAAATTAGCCAAAGAAAACACTGTAGGTCACAACAGAACGTTGTTCAATATAGTGCTGGAAGTTGGGCCTTCTGGGTTGGAAGGACTCAAAATATACAGTGGCTGCAACAATGGACTCAATCGTACCAACGATCATGAAGATGGCACGGGACCGGGCAACACTGCCTTCTCTTGTACATAGAGTTGCCCTGAGTTGGAGCCAGCTCTACAGCAGCAAACAACAACAACTCTATGGCGCGGAGCTGTTATTATTCCCGGTGGTGCAGTGAATTACTTAATATGGCTTTTCTAGCCATAGTTTTTGTGTTTTCCACACAATGATTGTGTGGGACCATGCAAATGAGGTGCTTCTGGCCCACCAATGGGATTGGACAACTTGCTGCTAATGGAAATAAGGTGCATGGAACCCTTGTGGAGGTGGAACCATACGAATAAGATGTTTGGAGCCCTAATGAGGGGATTGGTCAGTTTTCCCATCTTGCTATGGGTGGCATAGTGGTTAAGAGATTGGCTACTAACCAAAAGGCCCCAGCAGTTAGAATCCACTAGCTGCTCCTTGGAAGCCCTATGGGGCTGTTCTACTCTGTCCTATAGGGTTGCTATTAGTTGGAATTGACTTGATAGCAACAGGTTTGCATTTTGGTTTTTCGGCTTAAAAGAGAGCTAATCCCAGAGCACAGGGGGATCTGACTAACACCAAGAAAGAAGAGCTAGGAGTGGAGCATGTCCTTTGGACCTAGGATCCCTTCACTGAGACCTCCTAGACCCTGGAGATGCAGAGAGAGCATTGGCAGAGAAATAGTGGCAGCAGAGGAAACAGAACCAGGAGACCAGCACAGATGGCTTGGTGGGCTTCCCAGGTATTTCAAATACCAGTAGGGTCACCCGTGGTGGACAGGTTTCAAAGGAACTTCCAGTCTAAGATAGAATAGCAAGAAAGGCCTGGTGATCTACTTCTGAAAATTAGCCAATGAAAACACTATGGATCTCACTTCCCAAGGAGTGGAGCAAGAGAGCTGAGCGCCTTTGGGCAGGAAGCCTGTTGTTCTAAAATTTAAGGGTATAAAACCACACCCATTTGTTATCACTCAGTTTCTGTGGGCCAAGAATCTGGGCATGGCTTGCCCAGGGACTCTCACGAGGATGAAATCAAGGAGTTGGCTGGGGCTGTGGTTTCATTCGAAGGCTCGATGGGGAAGGATCTACTCCAAGGTCACTGGCGTGTTTGTTGGCCGGATTCAGTTTCTTGCTGGCTGTTGGACAGAGGCCTCGCTCAGTTGCTTGCCATGTGGAGCACTCCTTAGAGCAGCCCACAACAGGAGCCAAAGAGCAAGTGAAAGAGCAGAAGAAAGAGAGCAAGACAGAAGCCCCAGTCTTTTCTTCTTTTTTTAAACTGTGGTAAAATATGTATAATATAAAAGTTGCCATTTTGACCATTTTAAGTGTATATTCAGTGGTATTAATTGCATTCACAATGTTGTACAACCATCACCACTATCTACCTGCAAAATCTTCATCCCAAACAGAAACTCTATCCATTAAGCAATAACTCTTCATTCCTCCCTCCTCCCAGCCCCTAGTAACCACTAATCGACTCTGTGTCACATTGAATTTTCCAATTATAGGTATTTCATGTAGGTGAAATGATACATTATTTGTTCTTTCGTGTCGGGCTTCTTACACTTAGGGTAATGTTTTCGAGGTTTATCCATGTTGTAGCATGTATCAGAACTTCATTCTTTTATGGCTGAGTAATATTCCATTGTATGGATATGGCGCTTTCTGTTTATCCATTCATCTTTTGATGGACACTTGGGTTGTTTTCACCTTTTGATTTTTATGAGTAGTGCTGTGATGAATATTCACATACAAGTAGCTATTTGAGTCCCTATTTTCAATTCTTGTGTGTTGTCTTAGTTATCTAGTGCTGCTATATAAGAAATAGCACAAGCAGATGGCTTTACCAAACAGAAATCTATTCTGTCACAGTCTAGGAAGCTAGAAGTCTGACTTCAGTGTGCCAGCTCCAGGGAAGGCTTTCCTTCTGTGTCGGCTCTAGGGGAAGGTCCTTGCTGTCAGTCTTCCCCTGGTCTAGGAGCTTTTTAGTGTAGGAATCCCTGGTTCAAAGAATGCACATTCTGGCTCTTGTTTCCTGGTGGTATGAGGTCCCCCAAGTCTCTCTGCTTGCTTTTCTCTTTTATATCTCAAAAGAGATTTATTTAAGACAAAACCTAATCTTGTAGATTAAGTCCTACATCATTAATATAACTGCCTCTAATCCTGCCTCATTAACATCACAGAGGTAGGATTTTACAATGCATAGAAAAATCACATCAGATGACAAAATGGGGGACAATCATACCATACTGGGCATCATGGCCTAGCCAAGTTGACACACATTTTTGGGGGACACATTTTAATCTATAACATGGGTATAAACCCAGGAGTGGAATTGCTGGGTCATAAACCAAAACCCGTTGCTATCAAGCCAATTCTGACTCATAGTGACCCTATAGGACAGAGTAGAACTGCCCCCATAGAGTTTCCAAAGAGTGCCTGGTGGATTTGAACTGCCAGCCTTTGGGTTAGCAATGTAGCCAGAGTCTTTTTGTAGCTGAATTTCAGAAGCGACAATCCATCACCTTTGCCATGTTTGGTTCATTAGAAAAATGTCAGTAGGCCCAGTGCACATTCAAGGGGAGGGGATTACACAGGTGGTGGGGTTACTGGGAGCCAGAATAGAGGCTGCCTATCACAATCCACTCACTGTTCACAAGCAGAGTGAGGTTGGTCAAGTTACTTAAAATCTCCAGCCCTCAGTTACTTGGCCTGTAAAATGGGCTCATAGCAGCTGTCTCACATGGTTGCACATGCATGAACTTGTGGAATAGCCAAGCCCAATGCTACATGCCCCTTCTCTCCCCTAAGCCACAGAAGAATCATGGATTAAACATTTTTATGATTGTCTCTGCAAGTTAGAAATCTATCCACACAGACCCTGCTTCTCTGGAAACTCACTTTCAGAGAACTCTCCAGATAAAATTAGGTTTATGTCAAGGAGCCTGGAATAAAGAGCTCTCTATTTAAAGGCTGCCAACACACGCGAGGAGGCAGGATGGGTGCAATGTTAATAATTGCAACGTGGGCATGGAGGTGCCGTAGATTATGGAGCGCTTGCAGAAAAATGGGCCTTTCACCACAGGTCTCAGTCATTAGCAGTGTTTCGTATTCGAAATTAGTCAGAAAAGGTAATTAGTGTCAAGGAGTGATTGCAGCTGCGTCATTAAGGTGACGGATGTTGGTGCAGGCTCAAGCTAATGACTTATGGAATTTTCATTTGGGAGACAATCAGAGCAATTTGGTGGTCAGCAGACAGTCTGAGAATCAATCACGGTGATAGTCAATAATTTATCATTTCTATTTAAAGTCTGGAATCTGCATCAGCTTAAACAGAAGTGAGCCCTGATGGGAGAAGCTTGGCAACCAGCAGAATCCCGAACACTGGCTAGGCCTGTTCAGGCTAGTATCCATTTTCCTCCCAGTGCAGAGCAGAGAAGCTGTTTGAGTCCATCAGGATTTTTTTTTTTTATTATTTAAAGTCTGGAATCTGCATCAGCTTAAACAGAAGTGAGCCCTGATGGGAGAAGCTTGGCAACCAGCAGAATCCCGAACACTGGCTAGGCCTGTTCAGGCTAGTATCCATTTTCCTCCCAGTGCAGAGCAGAGAAGCTGTTTGAGTCCATCAGGATTTAGATGTTAAACTCGATTTAGCTTTACAGGTTCATCTCTGGTGATTAGGAACAAAGGGTCCTATCACTCCCTGGCCACCACACCTCTGTCAGTTTGTCATACTGTGGTTGCTTGTGTGTTGCAGTGAAGCTATGTCACTGGTACATCAAATACCACCAGGGTCACCCAAACAGGGTTGTTTTCAGCGGAGCTTCCAGACTAAGGCAGACTAGGAAGACAGGCCTAGAAACCTACTTCTGAAAATTAGTCAATGAAAACTTTATGGATGACAACAGAATATTGTCTGATACAGTGTTGGAAGATGAGCACCCTAGGTTGGAGGGTACTCAGAATACACAGTGGCTGCAACAATGGACTTGAGCATACCAAAGATGGTGGAGGCGACACGGGACCAAGCAAAGTTCATTCTGTTGTGCATGGGGTCACCATGAATCGGAGCCAACTCAATGGCAATTAACAACAACGAAAACATTCACTCATCGCTGAATTACATCATTGATAATTGCGAGGCAGAGAGTGATCAGTTCACATTCATACGCGAGGACCCTGTGGCTCAGAAGATACAAGTGTTTCTGAAGGACGCCCAGTTTGTACGTGACAGACTGGAATTCTGACTTTAGTCTTATGTAGTGTCATTTCAGCCTGAATTATATTGAGCAACAACAGTGATAACAATAGCTGAGAGTAGTTGTGGGCTTCTGTGTGCCTAGCACTTGCTGAACACTTTACATAAGCTGTTCCAGTTGGGTTGTTACACTAACCTTTGACTGATGGAGGCTTGGAGAGGTTGAGTAAGTTGCCAAGGTCACACAGCCAGCAACTGTAGAACTGATCTTCAAACAGATCCTGGTCTCCTAATAACCTCATAACATTGAGTTGCTGAATGCAGGAAATTGATGCTAAACCATTTTACCTCAGCTATCTCATCTATAAAATGTGAATAACAATGTGCTCCACACACGATTTTGGGAGTAAGTTGCTTGGTAAGACTTTATGTAGGGCACGTAAAGCCTGAAGAGGACTATGATCTGGTTATACAGCGCCCAGGCACCTAGACAAGCACCTGTGTGCTGTTGTCACCGAAGCTGCCATATCCACCCTTCCCTTCAAATCCACGAAGGCACCTAGTCCTGCTCGATTTGTCTTGACATAGTCTTATGTGTCCAACACCCCATTTCACACTCGTATCACATTTGATTCATAGATGCTGCCAGATTAACTTTCTACTGCTTTCTGCCTGTAAATTCCATCTTCACAAACCTTCAGTGACACGCTTTCCTTTAGCATTAAGTCCTAGGCTTCTGAGGGCAGCATAAAAGACCCTCCCATTCCCCCTGCACAATCTTACTCCAACCTTTCTCCAAAATACTTTTTCTTCTGCATGTCCTCCCCATCATCATCATCATAGACACTGTTCTCTTTCTTTTCATTCTTACCATGTGACAATGACAACAGCCCTTCAGCTCCCCATGACCCCCACCAACATCCCCTACCCATCAGGTTCCCCATTCCTGGTCTGTCCATGTCCCCAAACATAGATCTTCCTTGTTTCTCCCCATTCTCAAGATTGGGGCTGCTCAAATACATGCTGGCACTACCTCCATCCCAGCAAGATGGCTGAATTGGAGACAGGCCGGGCTGGAGAGAGGGTGAGCTTGGAGTACATGGGTCTGCCCTTCCAGCAAGATGCACTGACCTTGAGGCCTAAATTTAAAGCATTTCCTTTGTCCTTCTCTCATTTTATGTGGCGGGATACAAGTCTGCATTTTTGGTTCAAAAGTGATAGTCACAAAACATCTGTCCTGAGGCTGTCAGGCTTTCAAAGAAGAAAAACCCCTGAAATCACATAGACAAAGGTTAAGAGAGGGCTCCTAGTTTTCATAAAATGCTCATGAGGGTTCATGATGGGAAAAGGTGGGTCCTGGCAGGCCTGGGTTGCTGGAGGGCAAGACCCCTGTGATCCCATTGTTACCCCTCCCCACAGCTCTGAGATGGAAGCCAGAAGAACTGAAAACTCCACAATCATCATGAACAATTTTAACCTGCTTCTCTCAGCAACTGAGAGATCAAGCAAACAAAAAAGTGACAAGGCTGTAGATGAATTGAGCCACACGATGAACCAGATTGATCCAATGACATGTGCAGAACTTGGTACCAATGATTAGAGAATGCAAATCTTTTCCAAGCACATGACTAATATTTGCCAAAACCGAGCATTTTCAGGCCACGAAGTAAGTCTCGACAGAGAGCAATCATCAAATCATATGCAAATTATGTTCTCTGACCACGAGGCAATAAAATTATACAACAAAATTCTCTATATTCTTGGAAATAAAAAGTGCCAGTCCCTGGGTGGGGCAAACAGTTAAACACTTGACTACTAGCTGAAAGGTTGGCAGTTCGAACTCACCCAGCAGCGCCTTGAAAGCCAGGCCTGGTGATCTGCTTTCAAAAGATCACAGTCTTGAAAACCCTTGGAGCAGTTCTGCTCTGCACACATGGGGTTGTCATCAGTCAAAATCAACTTGATGGCAACTACCAACAACTGGATAATTCATACCTCAAAGAAGAAATTATAACAAAAATGAAATATTTAAAACTGAATGATAATGGAGACACTAGATATATCAGTCAGGATAGGCTAGGTTGTGCTGAGCAACAAACAACCCCCTAAATCTTAGTGGTTTACACATCGAAGGTTAGTTTCTTACTTCTATTTCATGTCCACCACCTGTCACAAGGCATTCTGCCTCATATTATCTTCACTCAGAGACCAAGGCTGGTGAAGACTCTACCATCTGGAACATTACCAATCCCTATGGCAGGAATAGGAGAACTCTGGATAGTCTAGAACTGACAGCTAAATGCTTCCACCAAAAAGTAACATACATCACTTACACTCACATTTCCTTGGCCAGAGCAAGGCATAGGCTGGGCCTAACTTAAAAGGAGAGAAGAAGTAAAATCCTCCCATGTGTAGAAGGAACCAGATATCAGTGAATGGTAATAACGGCTGCCACATTATACATGAAACATGTGGAATGCAGCTAAGGCAGCAGTTTGAGGGAAATGTATAGCCTTAAATGTAAAAATTAGAAAAGAAAGACTAAAAATACATAAGCTAGGAGTCTAATTCGAGAGTAGAAGAATAACAAAGCAGGGTAAACCCAAAAAAGAAAGTAGAAAGAAGAAAATGACGAGGAGAGCAGAAATTAATGAAATAGAAAACAAAGAGATAAAGTAGATTGACAGAACCAAAAGCTAATTCATTTAAAGGATTAGCCTATGAAGTGATTAAAAAAAAGAGAGAGAAAACACAAATTAACAACACTAGGAATTTTTTGTTAAAATGTCAGAAAGGGTTACCTTTGATGGTAGTGGCAGCCAAGAGTTTGTTTCCTGTTGGTTAATAAGGTGTAAAAGAGGTCTTTGTGAGATGGGGGAACTGAACCAAACTTGTTGCTTAAACGCTGGGACTGGGGTAGTTTTCCTACCTTGTAAAGGAAGGATGGGGAGAAAAACTCTGTAGTCAGCTTGCTGTCTGGACTTTGGTTTTATAAGAAGCTGTGGGCCTTGGGAAGTAAGAGCTAACATTTATTAAGGTTCTAGAATGTTCCAGGCACAGAAACTAGTTTATTCCTCCTAATAACCCTAGGACTAGGATTTATTATAGATGAGAAAGCTGAGAATTTAACAGTTTCCCAGGACACAGCTACTAAGTGGTGGAACCAGATGCAAACACAGGTAACTAAGCCCTAGGACACACACAGTCCTATGGCCTTGAGTCTAGAAAGTGAACAGAACTGCCCACTGATCCCGGGATAGGCTGTCCTGGATGTAACCCTAAGATAAGAGCCCTGAGGGTCTCTACCCACTTAGTTTTTGTTTTTGTTTTTTTTTTACATTGCTTTTGGTGTATTTGTCATGCAAAACAGTTCTTTTCTAATGTAATAATATGTAACGTTCTTTTTTCCCTTATTGCTTCTGGTTAAGAAAGTGCTTTCCACGTCAAGTTATATAGGCCACCACCTGTATTTTCCTTTATTACCTACATGGTTTCTATTCCTATTTTTAAATGTCTGATCCATTTTGAGCCTTACCCCAGAGTGCAGTGTAAGGAATCACTCCAGGTTTGACTAGTTCCAGATGGCTATCCAGTTATCTCAACGCCACTTATTTAAAAAAACACATCTTTTCCACACAGATTTACAAAGCCGCCTTTCTCATATAAGAACTTTCCAGATGCATTTGGATCTATTTCTGGATTTTCTTCCCATACCATTGGTCTATCTGTTTATTCATGTGCCAATACCAAACTCCTAATTACAGGCTTTAGAGTATGTGTTAAGTCTGGTAGCAAGAGCCCCCATATGGCTTTTCTTTTTCTGGTTCCCCTGGCTAGCTTTGCTTTTTTGTCTGTCCAAATAAACTTTATAATCAACTTGTCTAGCTCCAAGCAAAAACCTGGTGGTATTTTTAAAATTGGGATTGCATTAAATCTATAAATTAACTTAGATAAAACCAACATCTTTATGATGATGGGTCTGTTTAGTCAAGAATATGGCATATCTCCTCATCAAAAATGTAATTTTGTGGGAAAAATAAGTTTCAAGAGGATACATGAAGAATGATACATTTAAATGAATGTTGAAAAGAATGTAAAACAATAGTCTGTACCGTTTATAGATTTATAAAGAAAACAGACTAAATCAGGGTGCAAATGATTGAGGGCAGTACTTACTTCCAGGGAAAGGGGAAGGACAAAAAATGTGTTTCTAGCTGGTTTAAAGTCGTTTTAATGCGTGTGTGAGAAAGATCCAAAGCAAATACGGCAAATGTTTGATCTTGGTGGAGAATAGCCTGGTATATTATTTTTCTATAATTTTCTATGAAACGTTTTATAATTAAAAACAAATGTAAAAAGAAAAGATAGCTGTTGAAGGGTACTCCCCAGAAAATAGCACATTTCAATGTCTTTTTATGTGGTTCTGGAGAAGTGTCTGCTGGCCAGGCCTCTGTCAGGGTAAGCCTGTAGTTCTTTCTGTGGAAAGGAATTCTATTAAAGACTTTGCAGCTATCTCGGCAGCTGCAGCCAGAGGATTTCCTGTCTTTAAATGGGCATCCTTTGCAGTTCCAATGCAGACGTGAGGTGGTGTGAAATTTGGAGTTTAAAAATCTCCCCGCCGTCTCCTGAATTTGTGATAAGAAAGGTTTCACAGTATTAAAAACCTGCTTCTCAATATGTTGTAAACATCTCATTTTCCTACTCTACATCCATCCGTGAGATTTAAAATCACCCCCCCCAAAAAAAAAAAAAAAAAAACCTTCCAAGTGGAAAAGGCAATCATTTCTTCTCCTGACTATACAATGGTTTTACAAGAACCTTCTTTAGAACAGCTGTCTGGAAATGGTATTTTCACAAACTGATTTACTGTGGAGTCCTAATACCACCCATTTCAATAGGACTTAAGAAAACTGTTTCAAAATCGAGTTATTGAGTTGGCTCATTCAGAACCACTTCCCTCTATGAGAAAAAATTCTCATTACTGAAAGACAGCCATCGTGTCTTCAGAATTCATTACCTCACAAGGAACACACTTCAGGAGGCTTGTGTCTGGTTGCCGCTTGTGTTGAGGTTCCGAGCGAGCTGTGTTTGTTTTCTGAAGCATGCTTAATGAGAGCCCAGCCATTGGATACAATTCCTTCATTTCTATTCTCAGCAATGGGGTTGCATACATTATGATTGCCTCCTCAGGCCCACACAAAATTTCCAGAAAATGTACTATTCATTAACCACTCCATTTTATGTGAGGAGAAGCTGTGACGGGCAATTAGGCCTGTCAGCAGCCCTTCGTCTTCACCAGTCAGGCTCCTGAGAGGACAGAAAAGCCCTGTGGAACCACCTCTGCTCAAGGACTCCTACCTTGAGGAAAGTCTCTACCATCGTTCTTTAAAAAAGGAACTGAATTGCTGGTGAGGTAATTAATTCTGGGAAAAAAAATTCCTAGTGAATATGTGGTAACCTTTTGTGAAAAATGCTGAGGATAATCAACTAAATCAAGCTGGGATTCCCAACAAAGGGTCTGAGAGAACTTGGAATGTCTCAAGGAAAAAAAAGTCTTGATATAAACTTAAAAAAAATTGCTTTTCCTGACCTGGAAAAGAGGAGTAAGAAGAGTATTTTCAATGGGAAAATTTACCAGGAGTAATTTCCTGAGGAATACTTGACCTTGACAAAATTTTTAATTGAAATCATGAATATGAATGAAACAGGGCAGGGAAAGGAAAGAACACCGGTTTCCCATTTGTTACGAATTCAATTGTTTTCCTCCAAAATATGTGTTGGAATCCTAACCCCTATGCCTGCGGATGTAATTCTGTTTGGAAATAGGGTTTTCTTTGCGATGTTAATGGAGCCATATTGGTGTAGGGTGTGTCTGTCCTAAATCTGATCACTTCTGAGTTATAAAAAGAACAGATTAGGCACAGAAGTAAGAACCAAAGAGGGGGAGAGAGGCTGCGTGGGGATCGCCAAGAAGAGCCAGGGCTACAGAAGCTGAGAGAAGGATCTTCCCCCACCCCGAACTGAGGCATAGAGAGAGAGCAAGAGATTGAGCCTTCCCCCAGAGCCAGTGCCCTGAATTCAGTCTTCTCTCCCCCTCTTTGGTTCTAGCCCCCAGAATGGGGAGAAAATAAATTTCTCTTCTTTGAAACCACCCACTTGTGGTATTTCTGTTCCAGCAGTACTAGGAAACTAAGACATCATTTTTTTCGTGGTCTTTGTGTTGGACTGAGCTTTGAAACACTCAGTTTTGTCCTGTAGAGAGTGAAGAATAATAAAGTAAATGCAAGGAAAGTAGACAGAAGAAAATGATGAGTGAGTTGATGGGGAGCACAGGCCTCCTTGTTTCGAGGATGTGGTGCAATGGATCGCTTTTACATGGCCTTTCTTGACCAAATGACTGGGTGAGGACTATGCAAATGAGGTGCCAGTAGCCCACCAAGGGAATTGGATAGATTGCCAATAATGTAAATAAGTTGTATGATACTTTTGTGGGGGTGGGACCATGCAAATAAGGTATATGAAACCCTAACAAGGGATTGGTCAGCTTTGCCATCCTGCTAGGCTTAAAATGAGTCATCCCAGAGGCAGAAAAGGGGGACTCCACTACCACCAGGAAAGAAGAGCTAGGAGTGAAGCAGATCCTTTGAACCCTGGATCCCTGCACTGAGAACCTCCTCAGTCCAGGAGACAGAGAGAGAGATGATGAGAGGCAGTGAGAAGCAGCAGCAGAGAAACAGTGGCTGCAAAGGCAGCAGAACCAGGAGACCTGAAGTAGACAGCGTGGTGGGCTTCCTGGCCCACGGAGCAAGAATGCTGAGTGCCTTCAGACCCAGGCTTACTGGTGGAGAGGGGTGCCTCTGGGCACTTATTGGTAGAGCTAAAGAGCTTTGTTACACTTGCCCGAGCAGGGCAGAGGCCAGGTCAGCCCAAGAGGCCCAAGGGGCCCAGAGTTCAAGTGTCAGAGAGAGGCCTTCTTGCAGGCACAGCTGAGAAGAGGCTCTCCTGATCAAAGAACTGTATCCTGAGTCCTTCCCTACCCTGAATTGTAACCTGTTACTTCCCTGATAAACCCCATAACTGTATGGTCTGTGAGTTCTTTGTGGCCATTGCAATGAATTATCAAACCCAGCAGAGGCGTAGGATGCCATGGGAGGGAGAGTTGGTGCCAGACCTGGTAAAAAGGTTGTGAGAGGGGGCATGTCCGACCTTGACCTCATGGCGTTCAGCCTTGGGCCGTTGATGCTGGTAATGATTCCCCTCCCCTCTTGTGCGGTTGGAGGAGGTCTGAGGCCTCCCCTTTGCCACTTGGACAGAGAATGACCTGGAAGGGCCCCCAAAAGGAAGACTTGGGCTTTGGTTCAAGATGTCCAAATTGTGGCTTTTCACCTCTACCCGCCTTCTAACGTTCTCATCCTCCTGTTTCCTGGTGCTCTCCATCTCCCACCACGCTCTGAGCCACGCAGACTAGAATCGTTGGTGGTCTCTTCTGCTCTTCCCATTTCCTGGCCATCCATAGCCACCAGTGGCCAAACCCGGTTGCAGTGGCCTCTCTGACTCCAGTCCGGTCTGCCTGGACTCTGATCCTATAAAATGCCTCGTTTGAGCTTCCTGAAGCATAACTGAGATTCTGTCACTAACCTGCTCAAGAGCTTTCAAATGCCGCCCTTGGCTACAGCTATAAAGTCCCAACTGACATTCAAGCTTCCCTTCCCAGCTCTGACTCCTCTCCAACTGTGTCTCATGCCCCTCTTGATTGCTAGGCCCCAGACATTCCAGCCACTCTTTGGTTCCTTGAGTATTATAAGATCTGTTTTCTGTATCTGGAACCCTAGCCAGTTGCCATGAGTCAATTCCAACTCATAGTGACTCCATGTGTGCAGAGTAGAGGTGCTCCGTAGAGCTTTCAATGGCAGTGACCTTTTAGAAGCAGACAGCCAGGCTTTTCTTCTGAGGTGCCTTTGGGTGGGTTCAAATTGCCAGCCTTCTGGTTAGTAGCCCAGTGCTTAACTGTTTGCATCACCCAGGGACTCTGGGACCCTAGTACCCTCCTTTTCACAAGGCCGGCTCTTCAGTGTTCAGATCTTGGCTTAAATATCAACCTCTGAGAGAAAACTTCGAGATTATCTAGTCAGTAATTCTGTTATTGCACCATATTAACACAACATCTTCTTAGCAATGATTATAATTTATACTGATTTAGTTACTGTTTATTTTCTATTTCCCCCATTAAATTCTAAACTCCATGAGATGGGAAATGTGTCTTTTTTATTCACCTGAGAATATTTACTATCTAGTACAGCAAATGGCATGTAACAAGCAATTAAATTTTGTTTATTGAATACACAAGTGAATATTTCTAGGATGAGTTATTAGAAGTAGAATTATTGTATCAAATGTACTGTGGATATTTTTGAAGTTTATAATGCACATTTCCAAACTACTTTCCAGAAAATCTGTACAAATTTGCGTGCTGCTAGCAGTGTCTGCACTTGACGGTCACACCGCATATTTGCCAGCAGCAAGTATTATCTGTCTGTAACGGCCAATTTGAAGGTCGAAATAGTTAATTTGATTACGAGGGCAGTTGAACGGTTTTTCATATATTTTAGTCTTTTGCATTCCTGTTTTCCATGAATTTATTTATTTCCTTTATTTATCTTTCTTTTGGGCTTCTTTTAGAGCGATTCATACGTGCTTGCATGACAATCACTCGTTTTTCCATTGGCGGTGTTAGAGGACTGGAGCTTTGGATTTTCCTTGCAAAACATTGATACTTTTCACACGTTTAGTTCCTTTTCTTTGTTTTCAGATGTGGTTTGTATTGCAGTCTTTCCTTGCCTGTGTCTGCATGACATCTAAACACCCAGTCCGCTTGGCAAAAACAAAACCCTCAAACTAGTTGTTTGACGTCGATCAATTATATTTTCCATGTCTCATTGGGGCTCTGGGTGTTGTATAGACACCGACTCTGACTCTGGGGTGGGGGCGGGGGTGAGAGTTAAAGAGCTCTAAAAGCAATTTCTTTTTCTGCACTTGTTTTATTTTTCTCATGTGACTGTACAGCACGTCCCTAGGTGACTGATAAGACAGAGGGTGAGATATTTGCACTGGTCTGACTAATTGGGGAATCATCCTGTCTACAAAACTAACATGGCAGGGAAAGAGGACCGTCCCAGATGACTGCGTGGGTTCAATGTGGAGTCCAGGCATGTTCTCAATTCTGCAAGAAAGGGAAGGCACAGATTGGGAGAGAGGAGGGACAAGGTACTGTCCGAGCAGGGAACACGGGCTCTCTTAGCCAACCACCAAAAGTAGCAGGGATACACATTTGGCATGTCTGCTGGCTGAAGAATTGTGAAGCCTCCATCAGGCCCTGGGGCACAGTCTGCTAATTGCCCACTGGTACTCATCTTCCCCTTTCTTAGCACTAGAACCCTTGTTTGTAGCCGGGCGTGGGACTGCCATGTATAACAAACTGGCTGTTTGACTAAGTTCTGGTCGGTGGGATATAAGCAGAAAGGCTGTATGCAACTTCCCGCAACTGTCTTTACTGGAAGAAGGGGCACCCTTCTTAGTCCTTTCTCCTTCCTTCTGGCTGAAAGCAGGCGTAATAGCTGGAGCTCAAGCAGCCATCCTGGATCAGGAGGCAGAAGTTGTATGCTGAGCATCGCAGAGATTGAAGGATCCTGGGTCACTGACCTGGTGGAGGGCCATTTAGATTGTTCACGTCTGAGCCTTATTTACTTAAGAGACACACAATTCTACCCTGTTTAAGCTACTATTGCTGTGTTTTCAACAGCAGCAGCAGGCACAAAGCTAAGCCAATTCCTAACGGATATGACCCCTGCGGAGACTTTCTTGAGGACAGGGGCCAAGCTTTAACTAATTTTGTATGTTATTTTATATTCGTGCAGCGTTGGGGTCTGTTGGAAGTTGCTGGAAGACCAAATTTCAGGGTACCTTGCTTACATGGCTTGCAGGTTAGTACTGGCTGTGGGCAGTCTTTTCCACTTAACATAATGTTGCTTATTGGTCCAGTTGTGAGGATTTTTGTTCTCTTTATGTTGAGTTGTATTCCGTACTGAAGGCTGTGGTCTTTGATCTTCATTAGTAAGTGCTTGAAGTCCTCTTCACTTTCAGCAAGCAAGGTTGTGTCATCTGCATAACGCAGGTTGTTAATGAGTCTTCCTTCAATCCTAATGTCCCATTCCTCTTCATACAGTCCAGCTTCTCAGATTATTTGCTCAGCATACACAGACTGAATAGATATGGTGAAAGGATACAACCCTGACGCACATCTTTCCTGACTCCAAACCATGCAGTATCCCCTTGTTCTTTTTGAACAACTGCCTCTTGGTCGATGTCCACGTTCCTCATGAGCACAATTAATTGTTCTGGAATTCACATTCTTTGCAACATTATCCATAATCTGTTACGATCCGCACAGTTGAATGCCTTTACATAATCAATAAAACACTGGTAAACATCTTTCTGGTGGTCTCCGCTTTCAGCCAGGATCCATCTGACATCAGCAATGATATCCCTGGTTCCACATCCTCTTCTGAATCCAGCTGGAATTTCTGGCAGTTTCCTGTCAATATACTTACTGCTGTAGCCACTTTTGAATGATCTTCAACAAAATTTTACTTGTGTGTGATATTAATAAGATTGTTCAATAATTTCTCCATTTGGTTGGATCACCTTTCTTGGGAATAGGCATAAATATGGATCTCTTCCAGTCAGTTGGCCAGGAAGCTGTCTTCCACATTTCTTGGCATAGACAAGTGAGCACCTCCAGTGCTGCATCTCTTTGTAGAAACATCTCAATTGATATTCCATCAATTTTTAGAGCCTTGTTTTTCACCAGTGCCTTCAGTGCAGCTTGGGCTTCTTCCTTCAGTACCATCGGTTCCTGATCATATGCTACCTCTTGAAATATGCCACCGGTATTCAGATGCCAACAGGGTCACCCATGATGGATAGGTTTTAGCTGAGCTTCCAGACTAAGACAGACGAGGAAGAAGGACCTGGCAGTCTATTTCTGAAAAGAATTAGTCAGTGAAAACCTTTAGCATTGGAACACAGTCTGATATAGTGCTGGAAGATGAGCCCCCCAGGTTGAAAGGCACTCAAAAGACGACTGGGGAAGAGCTGTCTCCTCAAAGTAGAGTCGACCTTAATGACGTGGATGGAGTTAAGCTTTCAGGACCTCATTTGCTGATGTGGCATGATCGCAAACACCCATTAATAATCGGAATGTGGAATATACCAAGTATGAATCTAGGAAAATTGGAAATTGTCAAAAATGAAATGGAACGCATAAACATCAATAGCCTAGGCATTAGTGAGCTGAAATGGACTGGTATTGGCCATTTTGAAGCAGGCAATCATATGATCTATTCTGCCAGGAATGACAACTTGAAGAGGAATGGCATTGTATTCATCATCGAAAAGAACACTTCAAGATCTATCCTGAAATACAATGCTGTCAGTGATAGGATAATATCCATATGCCTACAAGGAAGACCAGTTAATACAACTATTATTCAAATTTACAAAGCATCCACTAAGGCCACAGGTGAAGAAATTAAAGATTTATACCAACTTCTGCAGTCTGAAATTTATTGATCATGCAATCAGGATGCATTGATAATTACTGATGATTGGATTTCGAAAGTTGGAAACAGAGAAGAAGGACTGGTAGTTGGAAAATATGTCCTTGGTGATAGAAACTATGCCAGAGATTGCATGATAGAATTTTGAAAGATCAACGACTTCTTCTTCTTCTTTTTTTAACCAACATAAATGGCAACTATACACGTTGACCTTGCCAGATGAAATACACAGGAATCAAATCGACAATATCCGTGGAAAGAGACAATGAAAAAACTCAGTATCATCAGTCAGAACAAGGTCAGAGGCCCACTGTAGAACAGACCATCAATTGCTCATATGCAAATTCAAGTTGAAATTGAAGAAAATTAGAACAAGTTCACAAGAGCCAAAGTACGACCTTGAGTAGATCCCAAATGAATTTAGAGACCATCTCAAGAATAGATCTGATGCTTGGACACTGATGACCAGGCAAGTTATGGAATGACATCAAGGACATCATACATGAAGAAAGAAAGAGGTCATTAAAAAGACCAAAACGGATGTCAGAAGAGACTCTGAAACTTGCTCTTGAACGTCGAGCAGCTAAAGCAAAAGGAAGAAATAATGAAGTAAAAGAACTGAACAGACGATTTCAAAGGGCAGCTCGAGAAGACAAAGTAGAGTATTGTGATGACATGTGCAAAGAGCTGAAGATAGAAAACCAAAAGGGAAGAACACAGTCGGCAAATTCAAGCCTTGAGTTGCAATAGCGAAGGATTCCATGGGGGAAAATATTAAATGACTCAGGAAGCATCAAAAGAAGGTGGAAGGAATACACAGAGCAGAGAGGAGAGGGACCTCATACCACCAAGAAAGAAGAGCTGAGAGTGAATCAAGTCCTTTGGACCTGGGTTCCCTGCACTGGGAAGCTCCTAGACCAGGGGAAGATTGATGACAAAGACCTTCCCCTAGAACCAACAGAGAAAGAAAGCCTTCCCCTGGAGCTGGCACCCTGAATTTGGACATCTAGCCTCCTAGACTGTGAGAGAATAAACATGTTTATTAAAGCCATTCACTTGTGGTATGTCTATTAAAGCAGTACTAGATAACTAAGACAGGGGTCCTCCTGTATCCTGTCTCATTTCACCCTGGATCTCCTTCTTATCCCTAAGAGAGGGGATCTCCTGGTTCTCATTTCATCCCCACAGGAGGTGACAAAGGGAGGCGTCGTTTTCCCTTGAATCGTGGGACAGATCTATGATTTGACAAGGACCCTCTTTGAGATCATCAGATGAGAGAGGCCATCTGTGTTAACGGTGAGTGATCACAGCCCACATCTCCCTCCCTGCAGGGGGTTGGACATAGAGCTCATGACTCAATCTCATTTGGGGAGGGAGAAAAACATATTATAGTTAAGCAATTACTTAGGCTAATGAATAAGAAAAGAAAGCACCTGCCAGTAATTAGGCTGGAGAAAGGGGCTCTTCCTTCCAGGCCAGGCCAGTACCCCATTTGCAGCTGAAGCTATCACTGGCCAGGAAACCAGTCCAGTGGACAACTTCTAGGTGTGTCCAGACAAATAAAAGTGACGGATAGCCACTGGCTTTCTGTTGTGGGGGTTGTGGTGTATTGGAGTCAACCTGGACCACCTCATGAGAGCGGATGGTAAAATCTTCAGGAATTTTGATGACTGGTTGTTAAATGAAGCCATCATTAAAATTTAAATTATATAAGCCTATAATTAAATAAATTATGTTAAAACAAAGGTAATAAATACTCAAAAGCTGTCACTTCTTAATATTTTACTATCTTTTATTATGATCTATGCTTTTCAGGTTATTTATGTCTGTGGTATCTGTATGGTGAAGTCTCTAGATACAGTAGTCCTCCCTTATCTGAGTTCCAAGACCACCTGTGGATGCCCGAAACAGCAGATAGTACCAAACCCTAGATATACCATGTTTTGTCCTATACATACACACCTATGATAAAGTTTAATTGATAAATTAGGCACAGTAAGAGGGTAATAACAATAACTGATAATGAAATAGAACAATTTTAACAATATATTGTAATAAAAGCTATGTGAATGATGGAGCGGGACGGTGTGAGACTTCATCATGCTACCTACTCATTTAACATTTTCCAGCCATGGTTGTCCATGGGTAAAGCGAAACCAGGCATACTGTAATAGTGTGCTACTGAGCATCTGAGGAGTCCTGGTGGTGCAATAATTAAGTGCTAGGCTGCTAGCCAAAAGGTTGGCCATTCAAGAGAAAGACCTGGTGATCTGCAGCCTAGAAAACCATATGAGGCAGTTCTACTCTGTCACACAGGGCCACTATGAGTCAAATTCATTCCACTGCACCTAACAACTGAGCATCTCTTCCCAACTCTGCCTGTGGAGACCTCGTGTCGGTAGCTTGAAATTAGCCATGGTGGGAGTATTTACACCACAGAAATGGGCAAATGCTACAAATCAGTGACACCCAAACCCCACGTCAGTTGATAAACAGTTACCAGCACATCGTTGTATAAGAGGCACATACGAGAGTCATCGGCCCAAAGGGTATCGTTATTCAGGGGAGTGGGCACCTGAGAGGTGTAACATCTCTCGGGCTCTGGTCCCTGATCCATACGGACTTGTGGGGGACTGAGTGAGTCTTCTCTCTGGGCCTCAGGAGAAGCAGGTGGTCTCTGGATTCCTCCTGCCCCTACAGTCTGTGCAAGAGGTATTGATTTCAAGAGGGTTTGTGGCACCTTTTTAACAAGGCCCAAGTGTCAGTCATCAGAGATTTGTGTCTGATGGGGGATAGGGGTTTGATGGAAGGGGTTGGGGGTCGGGTTATTAATACTGGGCCCTGGGGCACTAAGGGTGTGAAGCTGGTCTCTTGGTAAACTTGGAGGGAGTCCAGAAAAGAAAAATGAGTTGGATTTGATTGAAAGGCTAAGTCATTTCTGAATATATTGACAAATACATGTATCGAGAAAAGGAAGATTCCAGAAGCGTTCATCTAAGCCAATTAGACTTCAGAACCTTGCTGTCCTGACAACTTTTCCCCTCCTCCTGCTGCCCTTCTCCCAAATTCATCTAACTGGAAGTTTCTGGAAAAGACAAGAAAGGAAGGAGTTAATCCAGTTGCCGCCACAGGAATGATTCTTCATTCTGTCTCTGATGCGCAGACCATTAAAACGTAATATTACGTGTATCACGGTCCATTTCCTGTAGGTGCCAAGCGTAGCAGCAGGGTGGGAAAGGCGGCATTTTGCACCCTGCTCCCAATCCCCAGACCCATCAATCACGCTGGAGCTGGAGGGGAAGAGCCGGGGTCTGAGAGTCCGCCCTGGAGTTTGGAGCAATTCAGCTCTCCCCTTAGGGCTCCAACTGCTCTGGAAACCTAGCTGGTGGCCCACTCAGGGGTCAGGATGTAGGATGGGGTGGCGGGGAGCACTCTGCTTTCTGTTAGGTGAGAGTTGTGGGGTCATTCACACTGGAAGGGGCCCTGGAGATCCCATTTTACAGATGAGGAAGCTCAGGCTCAGAAAGGGCGGGGGACTCACCCAGGCCCCCAGTGGAGCCAAGGCCCTGGTCTGTGGACACCCTGTCCAGGAAGAGAGGCCTTTGATTGGCTGGGCAGGAAGGAGGCTGAAAACCTGTTCCTTAGTGGGCCTGGCTCTGCCTGGGCATTTTCCAGACAGTTCCAGAATGCAATGCCAACAGCACTCAGAGCAATTTGTGCACCACGGCTGGTGGGTGCAACCTACTACCCTCTCCATTAAAATGGCTGCTCCAGCCTGTGGTGCTGGGGAGCAAGCCTGGTGTCTGGGAAGGGGTTTGGAATGGAGAGAGAGAGAACCCTGTCCCCGCACTGGCAGCTTGGGGACTGGTAAGGAACAGCTGGTGGGAGAGTGGAGGCCAAGGGTGCTGTTGCCCCGAGGCCCAGACCTGTCTGTGCAGTGGCAATTGGACTTGCTCTGTGTGGCAGCGACCGGCAGGCTGGAGCCGCCCAGAACACCCACCTGCCCCCCAGCTCTCATCCCCATGCCAGTAGCAAAGCTGAGTCAGAGCAATCACTCAGCTCCCTCTGCTCAGCCATCATCCCCGCCCGGTCCGCCACCACCATCTCCTTCCTGGGCTGCAGAAGAGGTTACCTACCTCGCCTCCTCCCCAGCCTCGCTGGCACTTCCTAACGCACCCTCCACCGGCTCCCAGAGAGATTTCTAAATGCAGTCTGATGTGCCACTCCTGCCTGCAACCCCCAAAGGCCCCTGGCCTTGTGGCAGAGTCTGAGTCCAGCTCCTTTTGAGGCTTCCTGGACACAGGAGGATCTGACCAGAGACCTCCCCTGAACTAGCCCTTGTGAGTCCAGTCCTTGCTGAACTCACAGACAGAAAGCCTCTCAGTTCCTTTGTTGTATCAGGTTTTTTTCTCTCTGGGCCTTCCCCACTGCTGTTTCTTCTGCTTAGGATATTTCTGTCTGTCTCTCTTTCTCATGGTAAAACTCACACAACATAAAATGTACCATTTTAACTATTTCAAAATGTAGAGTAAACGTACAGCATTTGGTACATTCACAATGCTGTACAACCACCCTTATCTAGTTCCGGGCCTTTTCAGCACCCCAAAAGGAAACCATTTCAATTAAGTGATCACCACCCTGTTCTCCCAGCCCCTGGCAACCACTAGCCTGCTTTCTGTATGCATTTTCCTATTCTGTGTATTTCAGATAAATGGAGTCACACACAATATATAACCTTTTTTATAAAATCTTTTTAAAGATTATATGTTGTAAGATTCCTTTTATATACAATATCCAGAATAGGAAAATGCATAATGCATGTTGTAGCATGTTTCAGGACTTCATTTCTTTTAATGGTAGAGCAATATCCCATTATGTGAATAGGCCACTTTTTATTTACCCATTTACCTGTTGGCTATTGTAAACAGTGTTGTATGGACACTCATGCACAAGTATCTGTTTGAGAAACTGTTTTAATTTCTTTTGGGTATATATCTAGGAGTGGAATGGTCCCATCTCTTTATTTGACTGGTAACTTTACTAATCCTCCAAGACCCAGTTATATGAGCGTCTTACTTACTTTGGGCATGTTATTAGGAGGGACCAGTCCCTGGAGAAGGGCAACACGCTTGATAAAGTAGAGGGACAGCGAAAAAGAGGAAGACCCTCAACAAAATGGATTGACGCAGTGGCTGCAACAATGGGCTCGAACACAGCAGCGATTTTGAGGATGGTGCAGGACCAGGCAACGTTTTGCTCTGTTACACATAGGGTCTCTATGAGTCGTAGCCGACTTGACAGCACCTAACAACAGCAACCACATAGCCTCAGGACTTCCCACTACGGTCTCTCATCACAGTCTGTAGTCATTTTGGTTTGCTTTTAATCCATCTTCTTCTTCGGACTGTGAACACCAAGAGGGAGGGGCTGCGCCTGCCTTATTTGCTGCTGTGAGAAAATGGCCATCGACATAGGGCTTGGCATAAGCAACCACTCAGCTGACTTGAATTCAACCAATAGGCAAGAGCTACAGGAAGCAAGAATTTTCTGGAAATTTCCAGAGACGTCACTCCCTGCCCTGGAAGGTAGTGAGCTTTCTGTCACTGCCGGTATGTTAGCAGAAGTAAGACACTCCCTGGTGGTGCAGGTTTATCTGTTATAACTGGGGTGGAACTGGATGGTTAGTTAAAATGTGAAGATGCTAGAATTTCCCTCAGGTACCAATTGGGAGCTTGAAGGATAGGGAATGGGTGGCTGCACAGGTAGGGCTGGATTGAACTGAGGCACAGAGTAAGGGCAGAAGAGGCCAAGGAAGGGCAACCTGGTATTGCAGACAGCGGTTTTGCCATCAAAGGTGAAAAAGGCTTTGGATGGTGGCTTTACCTCCACCTGGACTGGGCCACTGGCTCCATTTATTAACGTGCCTGGTGCGGTGCTGTGTGCTTATCGAATCCTGACCACAGCCCTGTGAGAAAGGTTCTATTATTATATTCCTTTTACTGAAAAAGAATAGAGGTTCAAATTGATGCCCCAGGTCACCCAGGTGGTAGGTAGTGGAGCCAAATTTGACCTAGGCTGTCTGCTTCTGAGACCTGGGCTCTTAACTAAGATGCCTACTACCTCCCTGCAAGTGGGAAAGCCCTACATTGCTGTGTCTCCTTCAGGCCATCACCACTCTGCTGGGACCTTCCTCACTCTCCCCTCCCCTTGTTTAAAACCAAAGCAAAACAAAACAAAAAACGAACAAAATCCCCCCAAAATAGAAAACCACATTATAATAGCAAGAGTATTACAATCCTGATGAAAACCTATTGACATATTTGCTCTGTGCCAGGCACCATGCTGAGCGCTTTGCATGCATTATCACATCAACCCACGAGGTTAGTTCCCCATCTCTTTATAGCTTCTGTTTTACAAATGACAAAATCGAGGCCAGAGAGGCACATCTAAATGTCAAAACCAGGACTCAAACCTGGCTTATCTGATATCCAAGCCCATATGCTGAGCTCCCTTGGTAAACTGCCTTCTAGAAGGCTGTTAACAGCCAACGTGGGCCTCTCTGTAAGTGAACAGAATCGGATGATGACAAACCTCAGGGCTGAACAGACACCAGCTCGGTGCCCAGTGCAGCTACTGTCCTCCCCTGTCCTACAGCATGCTGGAGGCAGCGGCTTGGAAAATTGAAAAATGATGAAGGTCCGAGTGACGTGGCCATTTTGATACTAGTCGATGGTTTTATGTTGTGGGAGAGACTGGGCAAAAGCAAGATGGCCTTTATCGGAGCTGTCTGCAGGGAGATGGAGTTAAGTCATAAGAGAGCTAGGGCCGAGGAAAGGGAGGCAAAGTCTTGGGAACCCGCAGAGCAGCATGGCCTTTCCAGCCCCCGTCTGGGGCTCCCTCCCAGATGAGGAAGACTTTGGGGGGCCTTAGTCCTGCTCCTTCTCCCCCGGGAGCACAAAACCGTTTGCCAGCGCCAGGAAGGAAGAATTGGCCCTCTGACCAGATCTCCCCTTTCTCAGGCACTCGGCTGCCCAGACTTTATTTTTAGTACACGATTGTCGAATTGACAAAATAGGCTTCGGTTAAAAGCAGCTTGGAGGGGTGGAGGTGGACCAGGAGGCTTCTCAGAGAACAGGCAGAGTCAGAAAATTGGCTGGCAGACTCCATCAGCTAACACCATCTGATAGAAGGCTTTGGGCTGGCTGCCTTCTGGCTACACCAAGCCCGGAAGCTCAGAATCCCCAGAGAGAAGAGAACCCAGGGAGTCTGTGGGCCTGGCCTTGGCCTGCCCAGCCTTCGCCCACCCACCCCCCAACCCCGACCCCAGCTTCTGGGACAGGCTTTGCGTTTGCAAATCTTTCTGCCATATTGCTAAATGAACGACTGGATTAAAAAAAAAAAAACTAAAATGGAGGATGAGGTAGTGGGGAGAAAGAAGGGCCTTTCTGTTTATGAGCGTCTGCTGGCACCAGGTCCTGTGCCAGGCACTTTATAATTTCATCTAATCCTTTGTACATTCCTGTGAGACATGTGTTAAAGGAAACAAGAATTTGACGTGTTGGGTTCCTGCCCTGGGCCAAAGCACTCTCACACATGTCATTTCATTTTTCTGTCACAGCCCTCATGTGGTTAGTAACCCAAACTCAGGCCGAGGGAGGTTAAGTTGCTTGCCCAGTTTCCGTTTCCCAAAGTATGTCCCTGGCACAGCAGAAATTCACACACTGCTGACTCCAAAGCCCATGATCCCAAACCTCTGTCCTACCTTGGTTCCCCCAAGTGCTGTTGGGACAAGGCCCCCAGGTTAGGAGATTGAGGCTCCTGAGGTCGGGGCCCAGGCCAAGAGGTACAAGTAAACCCAGTGCACAGAGCAAGAATTAGGGATCAGGCAGGCCGGCTAGCTTCTGAGGTGGAAGAGGGGTCCTTAGACTCCAGGGAAGGGAAAACCAAGTGTTCTCACAGCTGCTCTCTCTTACCTGGTGGGGCACATGGGATGGAGCATACCTGTATAATATGGAGTCAGGACGGATGGCTGGCAATAGGTTCTGAGCCAGGTTGGTAGAGCATGGGCAACGTGGAGGGGATAGATCAGCAGCGCCTTTGAGATCAAGGTTGTGTGCTTGGAAGCATCTCATAGCCCTTGTTGTTTGCTTAGCTGGGCCCAAAAGGAGATGGGTTTCCCCTGGCCTAGGAGAGATTTGGGTTAGACATAAGGGGCTGTATTGCCAGTCCCTGGAGCAAGTGACTGACTTCTCCTAGAAATCCACTCTGTTGTGTCTACAATCAACACAATGGGAATATACCCCATAGGGTTTCCAGGGCTGTAAATCTCTATGGAAACAGACTGCCACATCTTTCTCTGGCGTAGTCGCTGGTGGTTTCCAACTGGTGACCTTTCAGTTAGCAGTCCAGCGCTTTAACCACTGCACCACCAGAGCTCAGAATCAAAGCTCAAATCCCAGCTGCACCAGTGAGCAGCTGTGTGATCTTAGGTGAGTTGGGTAACCTCTCTGAGCCTTGATTAGTAAGATTTATTTCCTTGAGTGCACAAGAGGCAAGATGGTAGGTCTTCCAGAGTTACCGTGTAGCACCCTAGCATACTTCTGGGTATGGAGTGAGCACACAGGGTGGGGTGGCCATGGCATTGTGGCTTAGGCAGAAAGTGAAGAGCCCACAATAAATAAAGCCCTGAAGGGTGCTTGGGCAAGGCCCTCCCAACTGTCAACTGAAAGGTCAGATGGGGACTGGACTACGCAGCATGTGATCTTTTATAGCCTTCTGTTGTGGATTTAATTGTGTCCCCCCCAAATTTGTATCAACTTGGCTAGGCCATGATTCCCCAGTATTGTGTGATTGTCCACCATTTTGTCATCTGATCTGATTTTCCTATGTGTTGTAAATGCTACCTCTATGATATTAATGAGGCAGGAGTCAATCTACAAAATTGGGTTGTGTCTTAAATCACTCTCTTTGGAGACGTAAAAGAGAGAAGCGCACAGAGAGAAAGGGGGACCTCATACCACCAAGAAAGCAACACAGGAGGACAGAACTTGTCCTTTGGACCCTGGTTCCTATGCTGAGAAGCTCCTACACCAGGTGAAGATTGATGATAAGGACCTTCCCCCAGGGCCGACAGAAAGAGAAAGCCTTGGAGCTGGAGCCCTGAATTTGGACTTCTAGCCTACTAGACTCTGAGAGAATGAATGTCTGTTTGTTAAAGCCATCCACTTGTGGTATTTCTGTTATAGCAGCACTAGATGACTAAGACACCCTCTCAGCTCCTCTCATCTCAGATTCTGGAATTCACTAGATGAGTCACAAGGTCATGGGGAGATAATGTGATGGAGAGATTGTGATGGGCCAGGTAGATCAGTTGGCTAATTGCTCAGAAAGCCCCAGGAGTCTCAGTCTTTGGTAGGATGTGTGTCTCTCCTCCCACAGTAGCACTGATGGCAGGGGTTATGTTCCCCAGCCCCGGGGGATGAAGGAGCAGCCTGATAGACAGTGCTGCTCAGTATCAGCTGCCCCCATCCCTCGTCAGAGATCGCTCAAGCTGTCCGCCTTGGCAGGGGAGCCACAGGTGATGGTGATGCTGATGAAATGGGGTTTGACTGCTTCTTTCCTGTGCCCCTCCCCACTCGGGGTGTCTCCGTGTCGCCTTCTCTGCCTACGGGTCTTGGGGATTACAGCTTTGGAACCAGTCTCTGCTCAACACAGCCGCAGTCTGTGCCTGTGCTTGGAGGGGACATCTTTGGCCTTTGAGTTTGGGATGAAGAGTCTGGGCCCTTGCAAAGGTCTCCTAGTTATTTTCTCTTCTGGAAATGAAGAAGAGAAAATGGTTTAAAAATAACAGTTTCCAAAAAGAAAACTCAAAAAAACAAAGCCAAAAAGCAGTCTCAGCTTAGGTTTGTTCAAGGTTTGTTGTCAATTCTCATGAACTATAGAAAAAAAGTGTAATACTATTACTTTTTCTCTTTAATATTTTTATTCCAAAACCAAACCTGTTGCCATCAAGCTGATTCTGACTTACAGCAACCCTATAGGACAGAGTAGAACTGCCCCACAGGGTTTCCAAGAAGTGGCTGGTTAGCCAAATGCTTAACCGCAGAGCCACCAGGGCTCCTAGTACTTTTACAGAGCTCCTAAGTAAATGTGGGATTCTACCTCTACGTACACTGCTTAGATTTATCGAGAAATACCACCTTGACTGAAGGAAACTTCTTTAAACCAACTCCTCTCCTCAAAAATCAACTTTGCCTCTCTAATGCCCATGAAGAAAGTCCAGGCTCCATGGTGCCTCGTAGGCAGGACCAACCGCTGCACCAGGCTCTGTTCTTCTCAGCATCTACCATGAATGTTCTGCTCCTGACCCTCAGCCTGGAATACCACACCCACCTTTCTACCTGGAAAAATCTACCCATTCTTCAAGGCCTGTCTCAAATGCCTCCCCCTTCCCAGGAGGTTTTCCCTGACACCTGGTCCTTCCTTGCCACCTGCACAGTACGTTGCTGGCACTCTTCCTTAGCACGCATGTCCTCCAGCACTGAAAGTCAGTGAGCACGTGTCAAACTTTCCTCCACCCCTTCCCAAAGCGTCCAGGGAAAGGGGGAGCAGTCTGTGTCTCCCCAGCATTTAACAGAGGGCAGGTGCTCAATATCTGAGTGAGAATGGAACATTCTCGAAAAAGAAGCCCAGGAGCAGAACTGAGAAGACTTTGGGTGGCAGTAGGTCTAATGACGAGACAGAACTACTCATGAATCTTAGTGATTCAAACAGGTGCCGGCCAGTAGCAGAGGGAACACTGTGAAGAGGTGGCTGAAGAGAGTTTAATGAAGGATCCATTTACCACAATGTCCTCGGGGTACAGGAAAACCAGCAAGGCAAGGGCAGTACCCCAGGATGGCCCCAAGAGGATTCCTTTGCCACCTCCAGGCTGGTAGGGCAAGGGGATGAGGTTCCTGGTGAGGCTATGGCCTCAAGGGATAGCTGCCAGACAGGAACCATAGGAAAAGGAACACTCTGGCCCTCAGACTGTGGCTGGCAGAGAAGAAACGAGGTGACCGAACACCCTGGCCTTTCTCTCTTCCAGTCCTCTGATCCCCAGCCAGTGCCTCCCATTGGCTAAAGCCAGAAGACAAGGCAGCTCAGCTAATACTGGCCACAGAGGTCAGCCTCCTGGGACACAGAGCGGGAGGAACACACGGGAATTATCCAGCCCACACAGTAGCTGATCAGCCTTTCACCTGGGCCTATGCATTAGATAAAAGATGGTTAGGTAAGGCATGGTGAGACTTCGTCTCACATACTTTGGACATGTTATCACGAGGGGCCAGACCCTGGAGAAAGACATCATGTTTGGTAAAGTAGAGGGGCAGCGAAAGAGAGAAAGACCATCTAAGAGAGGGATTCACACAGTGGCTGCAACACTGCACTCAAACATAGTGACGATTGTGAGGACTGCATAGGACTGGGAAGTGTTTCGTTCTGTTGTCCATAGTGTTGCTGTGACTCGGAACAGACTAGACGGCACCTAACAACAACAACAGGTTACACACAACGGATCTCCTCGTGAACTCTGTCTTCAGTACCACTCTTAGCCCTGTACAAACAGGGCCCCTGTCCAGGTCCAGCGCTTTGGAGTGCCTTCCCCAAGCAGTTCCACATTTCCCTCCAGTGCTTGGGAATAGCTGGAGCTGGCCGTGCTCTCTGGCCAGGAAGCCCCAAGCTTGGACAAGGACCCATGTGGGCTCTGATCTCTGTTTCTTCCCTTGGGAGAGCTCTCTGACTCACCACCCCATATGTTGGGCGGACCTGGGTCTCCCACCCATGGGGCCATCCTGGGACCTTGGGCCCTGGTTCCAGGAGGGAGGCCTGGTGAGAGGACTGTTCCCACTGACTGGCATGGTGTTTCTTTTGCAGGATTATCCGAGATTGGGCTGCTGATTTGGGGTGACTCGATTTGTTCATATAGACAGAACTTCTGTAAACCAGGGCGCAGCCCTGTCTGTCATCCCAGATGCCCCTTTCTAGGATTCTGAAGTTAGACCCTTTGTCCCTGGGTAGACCCACCTTGGTACCTTGGTAGTTGGGTCCACAAATATGGCAACATTGAGACACTGGGAGATCCCCGGCAATGCCCCCGAATTGGCACAGCTCTTAAATCCCGACTGTAAGCCCCTCCGGAGTGTGGCCAGGTCTGCAGAAGAAGCACTGCATCTCTTACCCTGGACTTCACCACTCACCCTTCATGGGGACTCCCTGTCACAATTCTTAGCATGTTACTGTAGTCTAAGTGATGTTTTCATTTCACGAATGATTTCACCCCAAGAAATTAATACACTCATTAACCTTCCAGGACTCCTGAAGGGATAAGTTTATTTATTTATTTTTAATGGGAAGGACCCAAGAATGCTGATAATATCTAAATAGATGTCTTTACCACCAGAATCTTCTGCTGGTAGGAGGACGGATCATTCTAATCTTCTTGGAGGGCATTTTGGCAACACTTACCAAAGCCATTAAAATGTACTCACCCTCTGACCCAACAATTCTACTTCAAGGAATTTACCCAAAAGAAAGAAGTCAAGATGTGTGCAGAGATGTATCCACAAAGATGTCCAAGTGTGGTTTACAATAGTGAGAAATTGCTGAGAGTGCTGTGGGAGGGGTAGTTGGTATCAGAATTAGTGAAAAGGTTGGAAAGACCAGGCATGTCTGATCTTTGCCTCATAGGAATCAGCCTTGGGCTGTTGATCTTGATTCTCTTTCCCCCTTGTGAAGTTAGAGGAAGTCAGATGCCCCTACCACGCCATTCTTACAATGCATGAGCAGATAGAGAAGGGGCTCATGCCAGAGCTCAGTCCACTGGGGTGGCTGCTTGTAAAAGGCTTTGACACACAGGCAGGGTTTCAAGGAGCCACTGTGGGAAAAGTGTCTTCAGAGGGGGGTGCAGAGGGTTGAATGGTGGCCTCCCAAAAGACAAGTCCAAGTCTTAACCCCCAGAACCTGTGAGTGTGACCTTATTTGGAAAAAGGGTCTTTACAGATGTTATTAAGTTGAGGATCTTGAGATAAGATCATCTTGGGTTATCCATTGGGCCCTACACTCAACAAGAAGCATCCTTCTAAGAGATAGATGAGAAAACACAGACACAGAGTAGAAAGTCATGTGAAGACTAAGGCGGAGACTGAAGTGATGCAGCCACAAGCCAAGGGACTCTGGCAGCTACCAGAAGCTGGAAGAAGCACAGGATGAATTGTCTCCTGGAGCCTCCAGGGGGAATGCATGCAACTGACACCTTGATTTCTGCCCAGTGATAAGGTTCTATCAGGACTTCTGGCTTCCAGAACTGTGACAGAATAAACTCCTGTTGTTTTAAGCCACCCAGGTTATAGTGTTTTGTTACAGCAGTCCCAGGAACTCATGGGGCTGGGGCGGGGGGAGGGGGGAGGCAAAGGTGAGCGAGATCCTTTCCACTTACCAGTGGAGCTGAGTGGGGTTCTGCCTCAGTCTGATTCACAAGGACCCCATCCTCAGGCCACTTGAAACACTTGGACTATGTTTAGATCTTGGGCAGAGACCCCCATGCTCTCAAGGAAGGTGGGATCAGTCTGGCCTGGAATCAAAGAAACTTCCCACAACTCTGACATTCTTGAGCCTTCCTTCCACTACCACTATCTACCTCAGACACATTTGTGTGTGTGAAAGTCTTCTCTATTAGTTGGATTTTCCTTTTACTTGCAGCTGAATGCACTCCTAGCCAATACAGTCGCTTACTGTCTGTACGGCTAGGGCCAGTTACTTTGCCATTCTGAGCTTCAGTTTTCTTCTCTTAGAATGGAGGCAAGCCCCCAGGTTATCATGAGGATTAAATAACACAATGTGCATTGAATAGCACATAGTAGATGCTCAATAAATGGTCTCCATTACCTGTACACCATTATGGACAGAGCGTTTGGCAGAGTGTGTTGTGGAGTTTGCCTAGAGTCTATGGCAGATTGCTCTCTCCAGGGCAGGCAGAATCTTGCCACCATGTGTTGGCTACCCACCTGTTATCCACATGCCTCACTGCCACCCAGTGGCCTTTGTATTTGGCATAAACCTCCTAGCTGTGGTGCCTCCCCTTTAGCCAGCAGCCCCTCACAGGGAAATTTTTTTCTGGGCTAGTGTGTCCCTCTTGCCCTCCATGAATTACTTAATATGGCCCTTCTAGCCATAGTCTTTGTAACTCCCACCAAAAGACTGGGTGGGGCCATGCAAACGAGGTGCTTGTGGCCCATCACAGGGATTGGATAGGTTTCTAATAAGGTGCCTGGCGCCTTTATCTGGATGGGATCACACAAATGGGGTGTATGGAGCCCTAATGAGGGGATCGGTTAGTTTTGCCAGCCCACTAGGCTTAAAAGAAAGCCAATTCCAGAGCAAAGAGGGGGCCTGACTACCACCAAGAAGAAGAGAAGGGAATGGATCACGTCCTTTGGACCTGGGATTCTGGCACTGAGACTCTCCTAGACCCAGGACAGAGAGAGAGAGAGCTGTAACACCAAAGACAAGGAGATGGCAAGAAGCAGCAGCAGAGAAATGGTGGCAGCAGAGGCAGCAGAGGCAGCAGAACCAGGAGACCAGCAGGTGACAGTGAGGTGGGCTGCCTGGCCCACAGATCAACAAAGGTGAGCACCTTCAAGCAGGAGGCTTGCTGGTAGAGTGGGGTGCCTCTGGGCACTTTGTGGAGCTACGTTTGCCAACCCAAGGAGATAGAGCTGAGCTTTTGGGGCTGAGGCTTACTGATGAGTGGGATGCCCCCGGGCACGTATTGAGGCAGAGCTAAAAGAGCTTTGTAACGCTTGCTGGAGCTGGGCAGAGGCCAGGCCAAGGGGCTGAGGGGCCAAGGACCAGGAAGAGGCCTGCCTGCAGCATGGCTGAGAAGAGGCTGTCCTATTGGAAGAACTATGGCCTGAGTGTTCCTGAATCTAAATTGTAGCCTGTTACTTTCCTAATAAATCCCACAATCGTGAGTATTGTCTGTGAGTTCTGTGTGGTCATTGCAGGAAACTATTGAACCCAGCAGAGAAGCAGAGAGCTGTACGAGGGACGGTTGGTGTCAGAGTTGGTAGAAAGGTTGGAGGGTAGAGGCATGTCTGACCTCCGCCTCATAGCAATCAACCTTGGGCTGTTGATCTTGATTCTCCTCTCCCCTTGTGAAGTTAGAGGAGGTCAGACACCCCTGTCTCACCTTTTTAACACCCTCTCACCCTGGGTGGACTTACGAGTACAGACACGAGTGAGCCTCGCATACCGCCCACCTCCGAGGAGGATCATAGCTCACAGAGAGGAATAAAAATGTAACATCTGAGATTTACTCTTCCCTGGCCTAAAACAACTTCGTAATACCAAGTTATTGGAAAGCACATGCTCTCAGTGAGAAAGCTTGCCTTTTACTTCTCTAACAGTTGCTGCATACTAAGTGACGGATTGTAAGCGTCATTCCCTCCATTCACTGTAAGCTCCGACATTGCAGCCAGGCGATCCAGTCTTGGTTTTGCTTCTCCGGGGTTTGGGGTGTCGGAGCCACAAGTGAAGTTGAACAAACCCTGAACAGGTGACTCTCAGGAAGAAGGCTCAGGGCTGGGCCTGTTCTATTCCCCTCTCTTACAGCTGTAATCTCTGTGGAAGCAGTTCACCAGGCCTTTCTTCTGCAGTGCCACTGGGTGGGTTTGAACTGCCAATCTTTAGGTTAGCAGTTGAGTACAAACCGTTTTGGCCACCCAGGGGCCAGAGGAGGGGAAACCCAAGAGGCATTTTGAAATCGGAATTCTCATGTTGTGACTTTATGATGTGGAGAATGAAGGAGAAGGAGAAATAGGGACAGTGCTGAATTTCTTTATTAACTCAACACACCCTGGGTACCGGCTCATCCTCACAGATGGTGAAAGCTGGGAGGAAGGATGAGCAAAGCCGGGCTGCCAGGGCAGAGGGAGACAGGAAGTTGGCTCCAACCCCGCCTCTCCATTGCCGGGGCAACCTGGTCAGGCCAGGCCCTCATCTTCTGTTCCCTTTGTCCTCCCATGTCCTCCCTGCCTGCAGGCCCACCTCCCTCTGATCTAGCACCCACCCTGCGGCTAGAGGAATCCAATGAGAAAGCAAGCCTGTTCCTGTGTCCCTCCTAAAATCTCTCCGTGGCTCCCTACTGCCAGCAGGAAGACTGGAAACCCATTCATCTGGCTCCAAAGGCGCCTCATTGAATCAGCCTCAACTGACTTCCACAGCCCCATTTCCTACCACCCACCTCTAGTCACCCTGGGCTCAAGCCACCTCGCATTCCCAGCAGCTCCCCAAATATCATACTCTTTCATGCCTCCATGCTTTCTGCATATGCCATTCCCTCTCCCTGAAATGCCTTTCCTGTCACTTTATCATCCTTAAAACTCAGGTTAAAAATTCTTCCCAGGGAAGCCCTCCCTGAACTTCCTGGGGTACAGGGTACACCTCCTGTCCTTGTGACAGCCTCTGCCACACGGGCTTGTTGTGACTTGTTTCCCTGGGATTCTCCCCCACTCGGACCCGGCACAAAGTAAAATCAACAAGTACTTGCAGAGTGAGCGAGGCTGTGGCCCACTGGGTCGACAACAGCCAAGTTCTTTTGCAGGAAAGGGTTGAGCATGGCCCTGATGGAAGGCTCCTGGGCTTTCTTAGCCCCTCCTAGGCCCTAGGAGTCCCTGTGTGCATTGTAGCATCAGGCAGTGGACACCCTGCCCCCGCCCCCCCGCCCCCACACCAGCCAGCCTTTGAAGGCTGCGTTCCCTTGTGCAGCGTCATATCCAGGCTCCCAGATGTGGGGCTTTGGTGTCTTCCAGCCCCCACTTTATTCCTGCACTGGCTGCGACGGGTGCACCTGGTCCCCTCTGATAAGGGATGGATCCGTTTACAGCTCACCGCTGGAGCAGCTGTTATGACAGTCGGAAAAGCAGGCCGTCAGAGAGGCCGCCGACATCAAGGACATGAAGGATATGTGTTCCGTGAATTCGTTTGCATACATCCGTCTGTAATTTTCCCCCTCGGGAGGATGGGATATCACGAGTCTGACAGGCGCTCAACAACTGGGGAGGAAGGGAAAAAATAGCAAGCTGCCAGCTTCAAAAGCAACACTTTCTTAGCGGAAAGGAAGTGAGAACAACTTGACAAGACGCAGGGGGTAGAGTCCTGAGAGGCACAGAGAGGGTTGCTAAAGACGTCATCGGCTCCAGGAAGGCAGGGCAACCGCAGACAGCACACCAAAAGCATCAGGGGTGGAGGACCACAGCCTGGCGGTGGGGCGGGGATGGGGTACCATCCTAGCCCTGGGACATTGAGCTTTCATGCTCACTGCAAAATTGTGTGTGCATGTGGGGGGGTGTGTGTGTATGGGGCTGAGGGTGGGGAGAAAAAGCTTAGTATTTGTCTTAGTCGTCTAGTGCTGCTACAACATAAATACCACAAGTGGATGGCTTTAACAAAGCTAAAATTATTCTCTCACAGTCTAGGAGGCTACAAGTCCAAGTTCAGGGCACCAGCTCCAGGGGAAGGCTTTCACTCTCTGTCTTCTGTGGGGGAAGTCCTTGTCATCAATCTTTCCCTGGTCTAGGAGCTTCTCAGCCCAGGGACCCTGAGTCCAAAGGACATGCTTCCTCCCAGCTCTTCTTTCTTGGTGGTAGGATGTCCCTCCGTCTCTCTGCTTGCTTCTCTCTTTTATATCTCAACAGAGACAGGCTTAAGATACAACCTTGTAGACTGAGTCCTGCTCATTAACACAACTGCCTCTAGTCCTGCCTCATTAACATCATAGAGGTAGGATTTACGACACAGGAAAATCACATCAGGTGACAAAATTGTGGACAATCACACGGTAGTGGGAATCAAGGCCTTGCCAAATTGACACACATTTTGGGGAACACAATTCAATCCATAGCAGTAGCCCATGCGTGTGAGTTTGTGACAGATTGTGTGTGTATAGGTGTGATTCTATGAGCATTCCGTGTAAGTGCCTGTGTGTGGGCTTTGCATGAGTTTGGATATTGTATCAGTCAGCTGTTGGCAAAATAATGCTGCATAACAAACAACTCCAAAACTCAAGTAGCTTAAAAGAATGACTTGCCCTTGCTCTCATTGGTCTTTGGGACAGGTGTAACTCAGCTGGGGCAGGTTGGACTCTAGGCTCCGGGTTCTGGGCTCCAGGGCCCAGGCTACAGGCCAGGATCAGGTGTGCCTCATGTCATACATCTTCCTTGGGCAGTGGCTATCTAAGGCACATGGCCTACTCCGTGTGTCTAACTCTGGTGCCCAGCCTGAAGGGGCAGCTGGTGCCTGGAGTGTGTTCTTCTCATGATGGACCCCCAAAGAGAGAGCGAGAGCAGACCATTTACTGCCCAAGCACTCTTCAGGTTCTGCCTTTGCTGCCTCTGATAACAGAACCCTATCAGTCAAATCAAGTCACATGGCCAAGTCCAAAGTCAAGGTCAGGGTTGCATGCTTTGCTCAGCATGAGGCCGTTACCAGGGAGGTGGAGGCCTGTGATCAATATTCATCTACGACAAACCTCTTATTATGTAAGCTTTCCAGTGCACGTGGGGTTCTGAGGGTCGTGAAGGAGCTTTTGAAAGAATCTGGGTGTTTGGCATGAAGAGGGGCTTCTGCCTGAACTGCAGCCTGGACTCCAGTTTTGCTGTTCACTGCTTAACTCTGAGCTGACCTTCGAAAGTCAGCTGGTCAGCATACCTCAGGAAGTCCGCAGGCTCCCCACCTCCGCCTTCCTCTCACAGCATGCTACCAGGGGGAACATTCACTCAGGTTGGTGTTTGAAAACCCTGGTGGCCTAGTGGTTAAAAGAGCTACTAACTGCTGCTAACCAAAGGTCGGCAGTCTGAATCCACCAGGTGCTCCTTGGAAGCCCTATGAGGCAGTTCTACTTTGTCCTGTAGGGTTCCCATGAGTTGGAATTGACTTGACGGCAACCTTTTTTTTTTTTTTTTTAAGAGGTTAAATGACCCAAACTTCACGATTAGCAAAACAATATTTAAGGGAACTTTCAATTGTCTGGTGCCTGTTAAATCATAACATTGTAAATGTCAACCAATCAGAATTTTTTCCTTGTTAAGTTCCTGGATTTTCTGTACTTACACTTGGTGAAACATTCCTTTCTCAGGAGTACTTTGGTGAATCCCCAGGAAGTGCAGCCCTGTCTAGATCTCTTTGTTCCTTCAATAAACTTTGATTTTAACAGAATCTCCAGTTTGCTCTTTGCCAGGATTTGGATGCGTGTTGTCACGTGTGTCCGTGTGTGTGTGTGCATTTATGTGTTTTGTTCAATAATCAGTACACTCCTGGACAAGCAATCACAGGATGACCCGTGGGGGTCACTGTGGGGACATGCCCAAGCCTCTAAGACTGTTGGCATTGTTTGAATTTTAGCGCAGAGTCATCAAATCCACCCTGGTGTAGAAGTCACAAACCACAGGAAGCAGCTCTGTCCATCCATCAGCTTTAAGGTATGCCATTTTTTGGTCATATCACCAGTTCATAAGAAAGGGGTGGGTACTTACAGCCAAGAAAGCTTAACTTCTATTAAAGTGAGCTCAAAAAACCAAACCAAACCCATTGCTGTTGAGCCAATTCTGACCCATAGCGACCCTATATCACAGAGTAGAACTGCCACATGTGGTTTCCAAGGCTGTCATCTTTATGGCAGCAGATTGCCATATCTTTTCCTGCAGAGCCACTGGTGGGTTTGAACCACCAACTTTTTGGTTGGCAGCTTAGCGCTTTAACCACTGCACCACCAGAGCTCCTTAAAATGAGCCCAGCAATCTATTATTTGGAAGCCACAGAGAAGTTGAATGAAAATTAGGCTTGAGGGACTGCTTCCCATACAAACTGAATTGAAAGCCTCCCCACAGATGAGGAGAAAAGCCAGGTTTCAGCTGGAGCTAGGATCCTGGGGAAGTGACAGCACTAAATATATTGATCTGAAGGTTTCAGGTAAGAAACTGTAGTGGGTGAGCGGCTCTCTGCACAAAGGAAGCCACGGGACCTCTCTCCCAGGTTGCAGGAGGTCATTCCTAACCAGAGTTCACGCAACTGAGCTGACCTTCCCCTGTTAGTTGCACTTGCGTTTTATTTTCCAAAAGAGATGAACTTTTAATTTTTACAAAAGGATTGGGAAAATTTTGAAGCATCTCCACCATGCAGGCTCCAAATGTGCTGGGTATTTGGGCAAATACTCAGGGCTTCCGGATGGGTCAACGCAGTACCAAAAAAAAAGGAAATAAAAGGCAGGTACCTCCAGCCATGGGAAAGAGCTGGTGCCTTGGTGCCCTGAGTCACAGCCTGCTGGGGGGTGGTTGATCAAACAACCAATCAACATTCACTGATAATTACTGGTGATTGGAACGTGAAAGTCGGAGACAAAGAAGAAGGATTGGTAGTTGGAAAATATGGCCTTGGTGATAGAAATGATGCCAGAGATTGCATGAGAGAATTTTGTAAGACTAGCAGCTTCTTCATTGCGAATACCTCTTTTCACCAACATGTATGGTGATTATACACGTGGACCTTGCCAGGTGGAATACACAGGAATCAAATAGACTACATATATGGGAAGAAACAATGGAAAAGCTCAATATTAGCAGTTAGAACAAGGCCAGGGCTGTGTTCCAGCTGTGGAACAGACCATCAATTGCTCATACGCAAGTTCAAGATGAAACTGAAGAAAACTAGAAAAAGTCCATGAGAGCCAAAGTATGACCTTGAGCATATGTCACCTGAATTTAGAGACCATCTCAAAAATAGATTTGATGCGTTGAACACTAATGACCAAAGACCAGATGAGTAGTGCAATGACATCAAGAACATCATACGTGAAGAAAGCAAAAGGTCATTAGAAAACAGGAAAAAAAGAAAAGACCAAAATGGATGTCAAAAGGGATCATGAAACTTGCTCTTGAAAGTCAAATAGCTAAAGCAAAAGGAAGAAATGATGAAGTAAAAGAGCTGAACAGAAGGTTTCAAAGGGCTACTCGAGAAGACAAAGTAAAGCATTATAATAATATGTGAAAAGACATGGAGGTAGAAAACCAAAAGAGAAGAACACACTCAGCATTGCTCAAGCTGAAAGAACTGAAGGATTCCACGGGGAAGAAACTAAACGACACAGGAAGCATCAAAAGAAGATGGAATCTCCAACGAGGCTGGCATTAATCCAAAAAACACAAAATAGTAAATGTTGGAGAGGCTGCGGAGAGATTGGATCTCTTATACACTGCTGGTGGGAATGTAAAATGGTACAATCACTTTGGAAATCTATCTGGCGTTTTCTTAAAAAGTTAGAAATAGAACTACCATACAACCCAGAAATCCCACTCCTCGGAATGTATCCTAGAGAAATAAGATCCTTCACACGAACAGATATATGCACTCCCATGTTTATTGCAGCACTGTTTACAATAGCAAAAAGCTGGAAGCAACAATGGTTAAATAAATTATGGTATATTCACACAATGGAATACTACGCATCAATAAAGAACAGTGATGAAATCTGTGAAACATTTCATAACATGGAGGAATCTGGAAGGCACTATGCTGAGTGAAATTAGAGGCAAAAGGACAAATATTGTGTAAGACCACTATTACAAGATCTTAAGAAATAGTATAAACTGAGAAGAACACATACTTTTGTGGTTACAAGGGGTGGAGGGAGGGAGGGTGGGAGAGGGTTATTTACTGATTAGTTAGCAGATAAGAACTGCTTTAGGTGAAGGGAAGGACGATACTCAATACACAGAAGGTCAGCTCAACTGGACTGGACCAAAAGCAAAGAAGTTTCCAGGATAAACTGAATGCTTCAAAGGTCAGCGGAGCAAGGGTGGGGGTTTGGGGACTATGGCTTAAGGGGACTTCTAAGTCAATTGGCAAAATAATTCTATTATGAAAACATTCTGCATCCCACTTTGAAATGAGGCGTCTGGGGTCTTAAATGCTAACAAGCGGCCATCTAAGATGCATCACTTGGTCTCAACCCACCAGGATCAAAGGAGAATGAAGAACACCAAGGTCACACAATAACTATGAGCCCAAGAGACAGAAAGGGCCACATGAACCAGAGACTTACATCATCCTGAGACCAGAAGAACTAGATGGTGCCCGGCCACAACCGATGACTGCCCAGACAGGGAGCACAACAGAGAACCCCTGAGGGAGCAGGAGAGCAGTGTGATGCAGACCCCAAATTCTCATAAAAAGACCAGACTTAATGGTCTGACTGAGACTAGAGGAATCTCGGCAGTCATGGTCCCCAAACCTTCTGTTGGCCTGGGACAGGAACCATTCCCGAAGACAACTCATCAGACATGGATTGGACTGGACAATGGATTGGAGAGAGATGCTGACGAAGAGTGAGCTACTTGTATCAGGTGGACACTTGAGACTGTGTTGGCATCTCCTGTCTGGAGGGGAGATAGGAGGGTAGAGAGGGTTAGAAACTGGCAAAATTGTCATGAAAGGAGAGACTGGAAGGGCTGACTCATTAGGGGGAGAGTAAGTGGGAGTATGGAGTAAGGTGTATATAAGTGTATATGTGACAGACTGACTTGATTTGTAAATGTTCACTTAACGCTCAATAAAAATTATTAAAAAAAAAAAAAAAGAAGAAGTAGATGGAAGGAATACATAGTCACTCTACCAGAAAGAACTGGTTGACATTCAACCATTTCGGGAGGTAGCATATGATCAGCAACTGATGGTACTAAAGGAAGGAAGTCCAAATTGCACTGAAGGCACTGGCAAAAACAAGGCTCCAGGAATTGATGGAATATCTCAATGTTTCAACAAACAGATGTGGCGCTGGAAGTGCTCACTTGTCTACGCTAAGATATTTGGAAGACAGCTACCTGGCCAACTGACAGGAAGAGATCCATATTTATGCCTATTCCAAAGAAGGGTGATCCAACCAAATGCAGGAATTATCAAACAATATCATTAATATCACACGCAAGTAAAATCTTGCTGAAGATCATTCAAAAGCAGCTGCAGCAGTATGTAGACAGGGAACTGCCAGAAATTCAGGCAAAATTTAGAGCACATGGAACCAGGGATATCACTGCTGATGTCAGATGGATCCTGGCTGAAAGCAGAGACTATAAGAAAGATGTTTACCAGTGTTTTATTGACTATGTAAAGGCATTCGACTGTGTGGATCATAACAGATTATGGATACCATTGAGAAGGATGGGAATTCCAGAACACTTAATTGTGCTCACGAGGAAACTGTACATAGATCAAGAGGCAGTCATTCAAACAGAACAAGGGGACACTGCATGGTTTAGAGTCAGGAAAGGTGTGTGTCAGAGTTGTGTCCTTTCACCATACCTTTTCAGCCTGTATGCTGAGCAAATAATCTGAGAAACTGGACTATATGAAGAATGGGCATCAGGTTTGGAGGAAGACTCATTAACAACCTGCATTACGCAGATAAAACTACCTTTCTTGCTTAAATTGAAGAGGACTTGAAGCACTTACTGATGAAGATCAAAGACCACAGCCTTCAGTATGGATTACACCTTAACATAAAGAAAACAAAAATCTTCACAACTGGGCCAATAAGCAACATTATGATAAACAGAGAAAAGATTGAAGCTGTCAAGGATTTCATTTCACTTGAATCCACAATCAACACTCATGGAAACAGCAGTCAAGAAATCAAAAGACTCATTGCATTGGGCAAATCTGCTGCAAAAGACCCCTTGAAATGAAAAGCGAAGATGTCACCTTGAAGACTACAGTACACCTGACCCAAACCATGGCATTTTCAGTCGCTTCCTATGCATGTGAAAACTCGACAAAGAATAAGGAAGACTGAAGAAGAATTTAGTTTATGGTGTTGGTGAAGAATATTGAATACAGCATGGACTGCCAAAAGAATGAACAAATCTGTCTTGGAAAAAGAGACAACCAGAATGCTTCTTAGAAGCAAGGATGGAGAGACTATGTTATCAGACGGGACCAGTCCCTGGAGAAGGACATCATGCTTGGTAATGTAGAGGGTCAGTGAAAAACAGGAAGATCCTCAACAGGATGGATTGACACAGTGGCTGCAACAATGGGCTCAAGCATAACAATGATTGTGAGGCTGGCACAGGACTGGGCAGTGATTCCTTGTGTTGTAACAACATTGCCATCATCTAAGATTTTGTTAACTAATGGCCAATCAGCTCCTGGCTGCATTGGCTATCATCCTGAGCACAGACTGGGTGCCAGGCGCTGTGTTAGGCTTAGGACTACAACACCAAGCAAGACAGGTGTGGTCTTTGCTTTCATGGGGTTTCCACGCTAGTGAGGAGCCGGACCCCAAAGACAGAGTCTCATGGGTTTAATAGCTGAGTTATGAACAGGTGCACAAGGGACTGTGATAGCAGATAACAAGAGAGCCCTTCTTAGACTTCACCCAGGCTGAGGGTGAGGGATGCTGGATGCTGGCCCTGTGGCGCCTGGCCATAGCTCTCTGCCTGTGGCCGCAGGTGGCGCCTGTACCTCTGCTCTGGTGGGAATGATATACCCAGGCAGTCAGGAGGGACTGAGTAGCCTGGCCTGGTCCAGGAAGAGCATCATCACAAGTCTCTGAAGCTGGGGGCCTACTGTGGATCACAAGATCCTGTGTCCTTCTCTTGCCTCCAGCATCAGAATTCGACTGGGCCCTGGAGGAGGCAAACAACCTGCAGGCTGTTCTACTCCCTCCAGAGCCAGATGACCAGGACCACCTGTGCACCTGTGTCCCTCCCTTGTCCCTTCTGCTGGTGAAGTTTGACACCAGCTCAAAGTCTGAAGGCAGGGGACAGAGAGGGAACTGAGGGAACTGGGCCTCACCAATTAGCACATGAAAAGATGCTCAACATTGTTAGTCATTAAACCAGTTGCCTGCTGTCTAGTTGATTCTGACTCACTAAGTTGTGTCAGAGTAGAACTGTGCTCCATAGGGTTTTCAGTGACTAATTTTTCAGAAGTAGACCACCAGGCCTCTCTTCTGAGGTGCCTCTAGGTGGACTTAAATCACCAACTGTATGGTTAGTAACTGATCACATTAACCTTTTGTACCACCCAGCGGCCCCCCATTAGTTGTTAACCCCAAAACCAAACCCGTTACCAGTGAGTCAATTATGACTCATAGAGACCCTATAGGACAGAATAGAGCTGCCTCATAGAGTTTCCAAGGAGTGGCTGGTGGATTTGAACTGCTGACCTTTTGGTTAGCAGCTGGGCTCTTAATTACTGCTCCACCAGGGCTCCCATTAGTCATTAGAGAAATGCAAATCAAAACCACAAAGAGATACTACTTCACACCCACTAGGGTGGGTACCATTTTAAAAGTGAAAATAGAAAGCCAGGATGTGGAGAAATTGGAATTCTCATTTGTTGCTCATGGAAATGTAAAATGGTGCAGCCACTGTGAAAAACAGTTTGGCGGGTCCTCAAAAAGTTAAACACAGGATTACCATATGACCCAGCAATCCCAATCCTAGGCAGACAACCAAAAGACTCGAAAGCGGGGACTTAGATACGTGTATACCAATGTTCACTACAGCCTTACTCACTACAGCCAAAAGGTAGAAACAACCCATGTGTCCATCAACAGAAGAATGGATCAACAAAATGTGGTATAGTCATACTCGGTTATCTAGTGCTTCTAAGACAGAAACGCCACAAGTGGATGGCTTCAACAAAGAGAAATTTATTTCCTCACAGTCTAGTAGGCAAGCAAGTCCAAATTCAGGGTGTCAGCTCCAGGGGAAGGCTCTCTCTGTCTGTTCTAGACTAAGGTCCTTGTCATCAATCTTCCCCTGGTCCAAAAGGATGTGCTTTTCTCCTGGTGCTGCTTTTTTGGTGGTATGAGTACCCCATATCTCTCTGCCCACTTCTCTCTTTTATATCTCAAAAGAGATTGGCTTAAGATACTATCTAATCTTGTAGATCTCATCAATAGAACTGCTGCTAATCCATCTCATTAACAGCAGAGTGGTAGGATTTAAAATACATAAGGAAATCACATCAGATGACAAAATGGTAGACAATCACACAATACTGGGAATCATGACTCAGTTAAGTTGACAGATTTTTGGGGGATACAATTGAATCCATGACACATGTCGTGAAATTTTATTCAGCCATAAAGAGAAATGAAGTTCAAATGCATGTAATGTCACGGATGAACCTTGAAAATGGGATGGTGAGTGAAATAAGCCAGACGGAAAAGGATGAATATCATGATCCCATAGACCGCACATCTTTCTTCCACAGAGCAGCTGGTGGATTCCAACTACCGACTTTTTGGTTAGCAGCCAAAGGCATTAACCACTGCGCTACCAGGGCTCCTTATATGAAATATCTAGAGTAGGCAAATGGATAGAGACCAAAATTTATTAGTGGTCACCAGGGGTATGGTTAAGGGGCTAAAGGGGAGATATTATTTAAAGGGCATTGAGTTTCTGTTAAGGAGCCCTGGTGGTGCAGTGGTTAAGCACTTGGCTGCTAACTGAAAGGTCGGCAAGTTGAACCCATCAGCTTCTCTTCAGGAGAAAGATGTGGCAGCCTGCTTCCACAAAGATTACAGCCTTGGAAACCCTATGAGTCAGTTCTACTTTGTTCTACAGGGTCACTATGAGTCAGAATTGACTCAACACCAATGGGTTTGGTTTGAGTTTCTGTTTGGGGTGAAGAAAATTTTGGAAATAGATAGTGGTGATGGTCGCACAACAAGGTGGATGTAATTAATGTCACTGAATTGTGCACTTAGAAATGGTTACAGTGCAGAGAAGAAAATATACTTTGATGGTTACGAGAGGGGGAAGGAGGGAGGGAGATAGTAGACAAGAACCATTTTAGGTGAAGGGAAAAAACACACAATACAGGAGAGGTCAACACAACTGGACTAAACCAAAAGCAAAGAAATTTCCTGAATAAACTGAACACTTTGAAGGCCAGCGTAGCAGGGGCGGGGGTTTGGGGACCATGGTTTCAGGGGACATCTAGGTCAATTGGCATAATAAAATCTACTAAGAAATAAATCTACTAAGAAAACATTCTGCATCCCACTTTGGTGAGTGGTGCCTGGGGTCTTAAGAGCTAGCAAGTGGCTATCTAAGATGCATCAATTGATCCCAACCCACCTGGAGCAAAGGAAAATGAAGAACACCAAAGACTCAAGGTAATTATGAGCCCAAGAGACAGAAAGGACCACATAAACGAGAGACTACCTCAGCCTGAGACGAGAAGAACTAGGTGGTGCCCGGCTACAACCAATGACTGCCCTGACAGGGAACACAACAGAGAACCCCTGAGGGAGCAGGAGAGCAGTGGGATGCAGACCTCAAATTCTCATGAAAAGACCAGACTTAATGGTCTGACTGAGACTAGACGGACCCCAGTGGTCATGGTCCCTAGACCTTCTGTTAGCCCAAGACAGGAACCATTTCCAAAGCCAACTCTTCAGACAGGGATTGGATAATGATACTGGTGAGAAGTGAGCTTCTTGGCTTAAGTAGGCACACGAGACTATGTGGGCAGCTCCTGCCTGGAAGGGAGATGAGAAGGCAGAGGGGGATAGAAGGTGGCTGAATGGACACGGAATACAGCGTAGAGAAGAGTGTGCTGTCTCATTAGGGGTAGAGCAACTAAGAGTACATACCAAGGTGTATATAAATTTTTGTGTGAGAGACTGACTTATTTATAAACTTTCACTTAAAGCACAATAAAAAAAAATTAAATGGTTAAAATGGCAAATGTTCTGTTATATATATTTTACCACCATAAAATTTAAAAAAGAAAAGCAAGCAAGCGAGCTGGGCCTCCGGGGCAGCTGCCTCCCTTCCTAAACCCTTCTCCTCCTGGTGCCCTGTTGGCTGTCTGCAGACACATGGCCTGTCCGGGAACCCAGGAATTATGGTCCCTGTTTAGGGTCTGCGGTGAGAAATGTGATAAGGTCGGGAGACAGTCAGCCTCTGCTATGAAAGCCTGTTAACACCACCACAGACACATAAAACGTCTGAGCAGGAGCGAGCCTTCTTTACTCACCTGTGTGCTCACCCAGAATTTATGAGGGTGTCACGTGCCGCCACCGAGCCAGCCACAGAGCAGGTGCGTGTCCCTCCTCCAGGAAGCTCGTGGCTTGAGAATGTCACGTTGGCCACTGCAATCTGTGCTGCACTGGAACAAGGCAGGGTGTGAGGAGACAGTGCTACAGGTACCACGTTCAGAGTGGGGGCTCGGGGTGGCCTCCCGAGGTTGTCAGGAAAGCTAACAAGGTGTGGCAGGATAATGTTCTGGAATGCTCTTTAATCCCTTCACCCTTCCCCTGTTTAAATGGATCTGGAGCCTGCTGGCAGACTCAGGAAGAGAGGTGAGATCTAGCTTTGAGTTTTCAAAAAATTCAAGGTCGTGATCTGATAATGGATTTGATGAATACTTGCTGAGCTGTTGTTTTCACCACCAAAAACCAAACCAGGCCCTTTGCCATTGAGTTGATTCCGACTCATAGCGGCCCTAAAGGACAGAGTAGAACTGCCCCATAGGGTTTCCAAGGCTGTAACCTTTACGGAAGCAGACTACTACATCTCTCTCCTGAGGAGCAGCTGGTGGGTTCAAACCACCGATCCTTTAGTTAGCAGCCGAGCACTTAACCACTGTGCCACCAAGGCTTCTTGTTTTCACCACAGGGGAGATGAAGATTCTCTCTGCCAGGGCAGAGGAGAGGATTCCAGTAGATGTTGGCATAGGTCTGAGAAGCAGCCTTCTCTGACCCAGATCTCAAGGAGAGAAGATGATGGTTCTGGAGACGCAAGAGCAGAGGAGACCCACAGCTTCCCCTCCCCTCTCCGTGGCTCAACTTTTTTCCATAAACCACGGAAACTGCAATACATCATCTACAATTTCTCGTTTCACTTTCCTTTTAAGTGGAAAGAGAACTTAAATACTTGTAAAGCAATGTGGCTTAGATTCCTTCCAGGTTTTTACCATTCTCTCCAATCTTTTACAGATGGCAACCCACATTTAATTTGATGGATAGCATTTTTAGCAACCTGTCTAAAATTGCTAAGCTGAATGCTTAGTTTCAACTTAGTTTTCATAGAAACAACTTTCATTTTAGATTTGTAGCTCTTTGGTTAAAGAATATTTAATTAAATGACATAATTGCAATCGCAAATAAAATTGGCATAAACAGGTTTGGAGCCATCACACCTGGCTCTTGCCAAGCATACAGTTCAACAGATGGGAGCGGAAGTGGGCAGGGTACCAGAAAGCATCCCCGGGTTGAGAGCATTTCAGGAGCTGATAACACCAGGCAGTCTGGTTTACAGAGGGAAAGCAGGAAGCTGGTTAAGAGAGCTTCTACTGTGTTTTCAAAAGAGTGATTGTATCTTAGGCTAGGTTCCCCCAAAAGCTGAGCCGAAGACAAGGATATGAGTGCACGTAATGCAAGTCCTTTACTGGAGAGGCGATATCATGCACTGCTAAGGAGCCCTGGTGGTGCAAACAGTTAAGTGATTGGCTACTAACTGACAGCTTGGTGGTTTGAACCCATGTAGCCACTCCAACAGAGAAAGATCTGGTGATCTGCTTCCATAAAAATTATAGCCAATTCAGGGGACTTCTAAGTCAATTGGCAAAATAAATTCTATTAAGAAAATATTCTGCATCCCTCTTTGAAGTGTGGCGTCTGGGGTCTTAAATGCTAACAAGTGGCCATCTAAGATGCATCAATTGGTCTCAACCCACCTGGATCAAAGGATAATAAAGAACACCAAGGTCACATGATAACTTAGCCCAAGAGACAGAAAGGGCCACAGGAACTAGAGACTTACATCATCCTGAGACCAGAAGAACTAGATGGTGCCCGGCCACAACCAATGACTGCCCTGACAGGGAACACAACAGAGAACCCCTGAGGGAGCAGGAAAGCAGTGGGATGCAGACCCCAAATTCTCATAAAAAGACCAGACTTAATGGTCTGACTGAGACTAGAGGAATCCCAGCCGTCATGGTCCCCAAACCTTCTGTTGGCCCAGGACAGGAACCATCCCAGAAGACAATTCATCAGACATGGATTGGACTGGACAATGGGTTGGAGAGAGATGCTGATGAGGACTGAGCTACTTGTATCAGGTGGACACTTGAGACTATGTTGGCATCTCCTGTCTAGAGGGGAGATGGGAGGATAGAGGGGGTTGTTGTTGTTGTTAGGTGCTGTCGAGTCGGTTCCGACTCATAGCGACCCTATGCACAACAGAACCAAACACTGCCCGGTCCTGTGCCATCCTTACAATCGTTGTTATGCTTGAGCTCATTGTTGTAGCCACTGTGTCAATCCACCTCGTTGAAGGTCTTCCTCTTTTCCGCTGACCCTGTACTCTGCCAAGCATGATGTTCTTCTCTAGGGACTGATCCCTCCTGACAGAGGGGATTAGAAACCGATCCCTCCTGTTGTAAGAGGGGGTTAGAAACTGGCAAAATGGTCACGAAAGGAGTGACTGGAATGAGGAAGCGGGCTGACTCATTAGGAGGAGAGTAAGTGGGAGTATGTAGTAAGGTGTGTATAAGTTTATATGTGAGAGACTGACTTGATTTGTAAACTTTCACTTAAAGCACAATAAAAATTATTAAAAAAAAAAATTACAGCCAAGAAAACCCTATCGGGCAGCGCTACTCCATCACTAGGAGTTGGAACTGACTCGTTGTTACCCAACAACAACACCAAGTACCACCAGAGGAGTGGGGAAATGAAAAGGGAATAGAGCCTATACAGGGTGTGTTAATAGCAGATTACCTCCTTAGGCAGCTGGGGCTCAATCCCGATGAGGAATTTTGGGGGACTGCACAGAACACGCCTTGGAGTGGTCCTACCCAAAGAGTGAGGAAGCTGGAGAAATGAACCCACCAACTCCCATCCATCATCCATCATTAGCTGAAGGCTGCTCCTGGGTTCACTAGCTGCCTGGCACTTCCAGCATCCCTGTACGTGGACTGAGCGTCTACTGCCGAGAAAGCCCTCAGGAGAGAGAGCGTTGGAGGCAGAGCTGACCCATCCATCAGCTGTGGTAGGCACAGTGCCCAGGGGGTAGTAAAAATGTTTTAATAATATTTAAAATTGGTAGAAAAAAATTAACTTTTGGGTTCAAGAAAATGTTTTAATTACCAATGCAGTCACAAAATACACTTTAAAATTTTCCTTTTGGAGGAAGGAGCCCTCAGAAGTCAGAATGCTGAGCTGACAACATCAGCAAGTCTGGTTTGCAGAGGAAAGAAAGGGGTTGGTTAATCCAGCCTCTCTGTTAAGTGGAAGCTGGTTTAGAGAGCTTCTACCGTGTTTGCAAGGGAATGATTTTTATCTTAGGCTAGGTTCTCCCAAAAGCAGACCCTAAGACAAGGGTTTAAGTGCAAGTAATGCAAATGGTTTATTTGGGAGGTTGGAGCCCAGGATGGAGATGTTGCAATCAGAAGCCGTCTATGTGCACAAGGCTAGGGAGGGCCAGGGATATAGTTGAGGTGCTGGCAGTGTTAGTAGATCATAATGATGGTGGATGGGATTGTAACCCGACCCTACAAATACCAGTAAATTTCCGTTAGTCCTTAGACTAGTCCAAGACAGATTTGGCCCTCCCCGCATGTGCAGAAGGCCCAGTGTGACCATTAATTGACCTCAGAAGAGGATGCAGCAACAGGAGGAACAAATCAGAAGGAAAATCATCACCCAGACCCTATTCATTCTGAAGCGAGAGATCTGACAAGAGCCACGTCACCTCCTGTCCTGGTCACCTTCTAGAATTTTCCCTCCCCAGTATCCTGTGTGGCTGCCATCTTGCTGCCCAAATCACATAGAAGCCCTGCTTTCCTGTAGCTTGGTGAGCCAAATCTCCTTGCTCTTTGCTCTGCACATAGCAATAAAGTTGCTTTCTTTTTCTCAAAGACCAGTGTCCGGATAAACGACGAGTCTGAGCACTTCGGACAAGAACCCACCTTCTAGTGTTCAGTAACAGAATCTAACCTGGGTAAGGAGGAAATGAACATAGTGAGGGAAAGTTTGAACAGTGAGAAAGTGAAGGGTCAGCAGTTTGGGGGTCTCAACAAAGTCACAGAGCAGGTCCAGTGGGGTCACAAAAACTAGTGGGATGGAAAGATGGAAGGTGGCATGAGTTTGTGGTTGTAGAGGTCCAGGGCTGGGATGGAGTAAGAGGTGGAGAAGTAAAGCCATACCAGCAAGAGGTTTGTGAGCCAGGCCATCCCCTTGGGCCACCCACCTGGACACCTGTGTAGAGTGATGGCAGCATTTGGGTAGTGAGCTAGATGGTGGCAGGTGGTAAGGTCTTCACTGACAGAGGGTGACAAGTCGATTGATTACCCAAGCACCAACGGGGCAGGTAAGCAGCTCTGTTTCCAAGAGTGAGGGAGTCCAGCCGACAAAAGCATTCCTGGAAGACGAGATAGAAGCCAAACTCTACCCGACCCCAAGGAACATGAGGTTTGAGTGAAAGAATATTTTCTGTTCCTTTAGGCAATTAACTTGTTTACCCCACTCATTGTCAGGTCGAGGAAAAGGAGTACTTCTCTGAAATTCTTGCATCAGATAAGAGGCACAGTTGGAACCAGAACACAAGGCTTCAAACTGCATTATTTGAGCTAATTTTGAAGGGGAGTTTATTAGATGGACAGAGAAGCTATGAACTCAGTTGGGAAGATGAAGTATTGAGCAGATGTCTATCCTCCCCAAGCTAATGGATAGATTAAATACAATTCCAATCAAAATCCCAAAGAGGCATGTTAAAATCAATAAGCTTCGAAACTTCATGTGAAAAAAGGGACTAGCCAAGAATTTCAAAGAATGTTCTTGAAATTAAGAGCAACAAAGTAAAAACGGGAAAGGAGGGGGGTGTGGGCTGAGCCTGCCGTACCCAAGAGCATATTATAAAGCAAAGTTACTGAAATCACAGAGCCGAAATCCACAGACAATGGGATCAGGCAAAGAAGCCAGAAACAGGCCTGAGTATGAAAAATGTTAACACACAATAAAGTCCACTTCCAAAGCAAGCAAGGAGGATGGAGCATGCTTTTAAATTGTGTTGGATAATAGGACCAGTTCTTTAGAATAAAAGGTTAGGCTGAATTAATAGGAAAAAAAAAAAAAATTTTTTTTTTTTTTTTTTTTAATTAATAGAAGGCCCAGTAAACTCCAGGTGGATTACAGTGTTAAATATGGAAAACTGAAGACGAGTAAACTAACAGAATGGAAAACAGAGTATCTATCAGATCTGTGGGTTTATTACTCATCTCAAAAGCAATGGAAGCTACTGCCAAGTCAAAGATCAGTTCGTGTGTATGTGGAAAGCTTACAGGCTTCTAAATAATGGTAATAATGGAAAAAAATCTCAAGGGATAATACCCTGAGAGAATACTTACACCAAAAATGATAACAACATGTTATTTTTAAAATATGGTTGATAAAGAATTAATATGTATAATACCTAAAGAACTCACTCAAATTTATAACAACATCAAGACTCCTAACAGTGAACAGGCAAAGGCAACAAAACGTCATTCGTAGGAGAAGAACAAATTGCTAATAATGAAAGAGACGAACCTGAGACACCATTTTGCACTTACTTAAGAATCTGTTGTTTGCCTGGTACCATTCTACCTGGGGCCTCAGTCCGGTCAACTGGTCATTCCTTCATTTTGGGTGGTTTTCTCTCAGGGCTCCACTGTTGTTCCCCCTTGTCGGACCCCAGTTAGAGCTCTCCTCGGTCCATCACAGAGAACCTTAGAGGCGCCACTTCTTCAAGCTCCCTCATAGGCTCCTGAGCCCCATGTGGGCCAGAAGAGAGGCTGGGCGATTGTTTTCACATCTCAGGGCATTCTGTGGGAGCTGGGAGTCTGGTCTGTCCTCACAGAGGTCCGTGGGAACAATGTGGCCTTTGTCTCAAAACCAGCCTACTAGAGCCTCATCAGTGAGCAAGCAGGGAGACCCCCAGGCCATGAGCCCCACTGCCTGTGTGCACCGGGGATGGAAGGGTCAGCAGGAGACCCCCGGGCCATGAGCCCCACTGCCTGTCTGCACTGGGAACGGAAGGGCCAGCAGGAGACCCCCGAGCTATGAGCCCCACTGCCTGTCTGCGATGGGGACAGAAGGGCCACACCAGGAAAGAGACCTAGAGGGGAGAGGGAGAGACAGGACAGACAGATCTGGGATGAATTCTTGGACACAGTCAAGCCGGGTGCCAGCTCTGCGCGTGGTCTATGCAAGACATTTGGTAGACGCGTGTCCAAGCAGGGTTTCTCATACGCACCAAAAAGAATCATTAGGGGTACAATATTCAGTTACCATTACATCACTATTCTAATGAAGGAGTCCTGGTACCTAAGAGTTAAGTGCTTGGCTGCTAACCAAAAAGTTGGCAGTTCAATCCACCCAGTGTCTCCTAGGGAAAAAGACCTGATGATCTGCTCCCGTAGATGACAGCCTAGGGAACCCTGTGGGGCAGTTCTACTCTGTCGCATGGGGTCGATATGAGTTTGAATCAACACAAAGGCACCCAACAACAGTAGCAAGGATTCTAATTCATGTGATTGTACTTGCTGAGGGGAGGGGGGGCAGTGAGGGTATGGCTGCCACAGGCCTCCAGGTAGAGAAAGTGTAGCAACGGGCCCAGCCCTGGCCACGGGGCCACCGTGCATCTTGGTGATGGAGGCGGGAGGGGGGAGTAGTCCTCTTCTGCCAAGTGCACCCAGCAGGTGACAAGCAGGACCTGAAGCCCCTCTCCAGGTCAGTGTGTGAAACCAGCAGCCCAGGCTGGTCCCAAGGGCGGCTGTGTCTGTGTGCTGCCAAGCGATTATGAAGGAGCACTAGGGGCGTGCATGCAGGGGCAGCCACTCCAGTGCCTGACAGCACTCAGGACCACAGAGCCCACGTGGCTGATAAACTCATCTCGACTCCTGAGGAGGCCTCAGCCTGTCTCTTCCAGAGAAGTGAACTTTAATTTATTTAAATTTAATGGAAAAGCATATGGAGGGGAACGGAAAGCTAATTTAAAATAGTTCTCAAGGCAATCAATATGTGAACAGATTCCTTCAACTTTTTACACTTGGCTGCAGAAAGAAAAAGGGGGGAGGGGAAGAAGCCCACAGCAAACCTTTAAAATGTAAGTCGATTCCTTCCACCCCCTCCTAAGACATGAAAACCCAGTTTTTTGATGTCTAGTGCTGAATCCTTGGGAGTTAAAATCAGCCAGTCTTGTCAACATTAAAATATGCTTTTGGGAACATAAATCAGCAGATGAAGTCAGAAGTGGTGCTGGAGATACTTTTAGTCAAAAAAATAAAACTCTGATTTGTGCACGTGTGCGCGTGCATGTGCGTGTGTGTGTGTGTGTGTGCTGTAACAGGTGACGCATATGAAGTCTTTCAGATTGGTCAATTGCTTTCTTTGTGCACTTGAGCTTTCTCGTCTATGAAGTGGGCATCGTGCTCCTCCCTGAATGTTCTTGCGGACGATCAGTGGATGAGGGGCGGGCGTCTGTTTTGCAAGCAGAGTGGTTGTTCATTTAAGATGAATCTTCCTCCTTCCTCCCCTGAGAGACTGTTGGTTCCTCCAGGACAGAAGCAGCCTCCTCATACTGTCCTGGAGGCCAGCAGGGTGAGGAGGTTGTCCAAGGACACGTTGAATTTGACCCGAGCTGATGTGAGGAGCCTAAGGTTAATCTATCCACCTCCTAGTGTGTTCATACTCAGATACCATGGGGGTCTAACATTCCACCATTATTGAGTCATTCCTTTGTTGCTGTCTCCTCTCTTATCTTCTTCTGGCAAGGCAGCATCGGTTAGAGGAGAGAAGAGAGGCTTTGCAGCAAAGGAGGGCTTGCACTGACATCTTGCCTCTACCATGCGTCCCGGCTGTGAGAACTCCACCAAGCTGCTTGCTGCAACGCCTTTTGCTTTATCTGTCCTATGCTAGGAAACCCTGGTGCTGTAGCGGTTAAGTGCTACAGCTGCTGACCAAAAGGTCAGCAGTTCAAACCCACCCGGCACTCCTCGGAAGCTCTATGGGGCAGTTCTACTCTAACCTATAGGGTTGCTATGAGTTGGAATCGCCTTGACGGCAACGGGATTGGACTAACGGCTGGTCCCGCCTTGCAGCTGGGAGAAGGGAGACTGGCTGGAGGCTATTTGCAGATGGGGGAAAAGGCTCTTGGAACTCCCTGCGGACAAGGATATTGGTACCAGTCGTCCCTGAGTTGGCTTTCACTCATGGCGACCCCATGTGCGTCAGGGTAGAACTGTGCTCTGTAGGGTTTTCAACAGCTGGTTTTTCAGAAGCAGATCACCAGGCCTTTCTTCCAAGGTGTCTCTGGGTGAACTATTTGCATCTCTCAGGGACTTTGTGAACAAGGCTGCACCTGAGAGAACCAGGCGGGTTTGGAGGTCTTTACACGTAAGTTGTCTTCCCCTTTTCTCTGATCCTGATGCAGAGCAGCCTTTTTAATTGAAAACCGAGCTCCATCTTCGGTCGGCATTGTTTGGGTTCTTCCTTATTCCTGAAAGCAATTCAAGGTCAACTCCTTCCAGATTGAAATTAGGAAACAGGCTGGCGGACACCATCAGAATCCTAATTCTCCACCACTCTCAGGGGCGTTGGCCTTGGCAGGCCTGATCTGCCTTCCCCGTTGAAATTCTGGGGCTCGTCTCGCCCTGCTCTGCTGTCAGGTGCGAGGACCTCTCATTGCTTCTATATTAAAAAAAAAAAAAGGCTACAGGACCATTTTAGAATTTCATATGTAATCAAAATTGGCCTGATTGCATTTTCCCTGGAAAAAGAGTTTTCAGGGCTAAAGAGGTACCTCTCTGCCTGGGTTAAGGTGGCCTTCATTTCCATAATGAGTCCCCAACAGGGTTTCCCTGTCTGAGAGGTCACCGTCGATGGAGACAAAGTCAGCATTCCTCCAGAAGGGAGGTCTTTGCTTGCCAAGCATTTACTGGCTTAAATGTCACGAGGCTGACTGGAATGTCTTGTACCAAGTGTCCTGAGGAGGTTTCTAGAAGATCAAAGAGCACAGAGCCGTTCTCCAAACAGGAGGTGAGATCCTGGAGAGCTAAGGTGCTTTACTCCTCCCCTCAGCACACAACCCTCGTGGAGCAGGAGCTTGGATAACCCCAGCCACCAGGGGTTGGTCTGTTCCATGTCTCAGTGCAGTGGGTGTTTACTTCCTGTCAGAAAGCTAGGAGGGAGGAAGAACATGTGACAGCAACACCTCCTGTGATGAGCAAATAGCAGGACTCCCACCCCCACTCCAGGTACTCAGCCTTACACGGTTCTGTGTAGTAGCCAGAATAGGACCAGGAGAACCAGATCTACGGCAACACTGGTCACAAAGTCCCCAATGAAGCCCGAAGCTGAATTAATGGCAGACACTGATAATTCTCTGTAATCTGTGTAAAAACCCTGATGCCAGAAAGTTACCGTTCTGATGTGAGGAGTGTGGGATGAAGAAGAACAGAATCCAGAAAGCTCATCTTGCCCTGTTCTGTTGCCTGGTGCAAGGAGCTTTCATTTGCTTATATATTTAAAAAAAAAAAAAGGCTCCAGAAAACATCTGAGAAAACAGTTTAATTTTCCTGAACTCAGATTTCTGGGGTCCATGGAGCTGGGATGACCATCTAGACGCTCTCTCTGAGATCTTTTGAGTTCTGAGCCATGAGTAGACTACCTGTTGCCATCCAGTCGACACAGCAGAACTGACCAAGAGGGTTTCCAAGGAGCAGCTGGTGGATTCAAACTGGTGCTATTAACCGCTGTGCCACCAAGGGTTCCTTGAGCAGGCTGGTCTCCTAAAAGTCACCTTTGAGTCAAAAAAAATTAAAAACAAAAAGCTGATTGCCATCAAGTTGATTCCAACTCATAGTGACCCTGTAGAAAAGAGTAGAACTGCCTCATACGGTTTCCAAGGCTGTAAATCTTCGTGGAATCAGACTGCCACATCTTTCTCCCCAGGAGTGGCTGGTGGGTTTGAACCGCTGCCCTTTCAGTTAGCGCCTGAGCCCTTTAACCACTGCGCCACCAAATCTCCTTACTTTAAACAATAGTCTTGCTAATTTGCAAAGACCATTTTGCCTTGGGCATTAGGCTCTTTTGAAGAATTATCTATGTGCAGTCAGCTTCGAAAAACAGAGACTCCAGGGCTGACTGGAAGCTGTGTTTTAGGGTAACTTGCCCTTTTCCATGGCAATATGGATAAGGTGGGGAATAAGAATTTTTGGACGTTCTTTTCTCTTTGGGACACTTTGACTCTCCAGTCAGAAGTGTTGCCCGATTTGCAAATGAAATATTAAATAAGGAGCCCTGTTGGCGCAGTGGTTAAGAGCTACAGCTGCTAACCAAAAGGTCGGCAGTTCTAATCCATCCATCGAGTGCTCCTTGGAACCCTATGGGGCAGTTCTACTGTGTCCTATATGGTCGCCATGAGTCAGAATCAACTCAACTGCGAAGTTTCTTTTTTTTTATTTTAATTAAATCAACTTCAAATCAATATATGTTATTGGCTTAATACAGTTGTTTTAACACTATATGGTGTCAGAACCGTGGGAGAAGTGTCTGCCTCAGCTGTGGTGGAGAGGTTCCTTGAAGCCATGCCTGCGGGAATGGGACCGAGTGTCCACATTCCAAGCTCTCTCTGTGCGTTTGTACACTGGAATCAGCCTGCAGGCACCTGCTTCACCCTGGAAGTCCAAACAGCGGTTACCAGGCGGGCTTTGGGGTCTCAGACCTGGGTCTGAGTGCCAGATTCACTTCATACAAGCAAGGTGACCTTGTACCCGTCACCTCACCTCTGAGCTTTATCTGATAAAATGGGGTCCATCACAGTGCCTGCCTTCTGTACACTGCGTACATAAATTATGTACACGTTGTATCCGTAAATAATGTGCATTAGAATTCTCACTGTTACCGGAATACGGTTCTTGCCTCTCACTGGTCAAGAATGAGCAGGTAAGGCACGTAGGTGGAGTTTTCCGTGTGAGTAAAGCTTTGTTGAAGGGGCTTGAAAGCGGAGGCGAGGAGGGCCTAGAGCAACACACACCCCGGTCTCACAGAACAAAAGATGCGCCTGGGTTTTTAAAAGTTCTTGTGCGGGAAAAGATTCATGTTTCTTCATAGACACGGTGGGGATATGTTAACTAAGGTGCACGCGCAGCAGCTTTCCAAGATGGCTCCTGTCCCGGAGGCCTCTGGGATTCATAGCAGGACTTATTACCGGGTGTCACGCCTGCACAGTCTCTCACTCCCTGGGTTCGGTTCCCCATCTGGGGCTAAGGCCCCTCATTGCCTCTGGTGGAAGGTCACACAGTGGTCACAGGCGGATGTTCTGCTCATGGCCCTGGGGCTGGTTTTCTCCAGCTGCTTCTGAAAGGCAACTTTAAAGAAGTTTAAGGGCTGTTTTTATATACCCTGCCCCATTGCTATAGGGAATGGCTTTGTTTCTGTGCCCTGGCCCATTTCTTGTTACTTTGCAGATTTGGGGTCCCCTCTGTTCCCTGTTTTACTAAAGTCTCTAGGTTCCACACCCAACCCCCTATTACCTCCCTGACAGTATAGCCTATCTCTCTTTCACTTGTTTCTCCTCTAAACACATACCAGTCTCTTTGCTATTCCTCAAACGGGCACCCTCCAATCTCAGGGCCTTTGCTCCTTGTCTCAGGGCCTTTTGCTCACCTTCCGCGGGGAGACTTGCGTTAGATTTCCAGCCAACGCACCTCAAGCCCTGCCACCACCCGTCTGTCAGTGGAGACTTGCGTGTTGCTATGATGCTGAACAAGTTTTGCGAAGCTACCAAACTAAGACGGAGTAGGAGAAAAGGCCTGGCAATCTACTTTTAAAAAACAACCAATGAAAACCCTATGGATCATGGACGATCTAATCATAACTGACCACGGGGATGGCATAGCACCAGGTAGCGTTTTCTTGGGTCACTATGAATTGGGCTGGCTCAGTGGCAGCTAACAACATGTCACATATTAAGAAATGCTTCTCTTCTTCCTTACTATTACTTTTGTCATCAATATTATCTTCAACTAATCCTTTTGCTGGCTTTATAAGAAAAAAAAAAAAACTGCTTTATAAGGCGTGGGTTAAAGGGCTCCTTCAGGTGTTTCGAAGGAGAAGGACTGCAGCCAGGTGAGCCCTGACCTTGTTCCGTCTCGTCCACCACACTCAGCGGTGCGGAGCCAGCCTGTGCACGCCCGGGCTCTCTGGAAGCCTGGCTCCTTGACCTCGACTGTGGGTGCACGTTGGCCACGCAGGGTGAATTGCCCTTTGCAGAGGCCCCTTCTTCGCTCTGGGACAGCGACGCTGTGCCCAGCCCTCCCTCCCGGCTCGCATGTAAAATGCACAGAGTGCCACCAACATAGACCATGTGAGCTATGAACGCCTGTGGCTCTAATTTTAGAAACGGCATTCACAACTACGAAGTGTTGTGAAAGGTCTGTAATTTCTCGGGTTGAGAAGAGAATGTGGCTCAGCCTTTGAGAAAGTGGCATCTGAAATGAGAAGTTTGAGGTGACACAGTCCACCTCCTTCGTTCTGCTGCCCACCTTCATGGGCACCGGGGGCTGGGGCACGTGGGTCAGAGAAGGTGGCCACTGTTGGCCTGGGAGGGTTAGCCTGGGTGGCCTAGGCCTTGACAAAACTACAGACACCTGCAGAGTCAGGAGCACTGGCCTTGGAGGTGGCTGGGTGTCCAAAGTGAGGACCCACCTGGTGGGCTGGTGGGAGGGTTCAACACAGCAGGCACAGAGCTAGGGCAGTTCTGTCACACGGGGAGCGCTCAGCAAACACATCAGCTCTTGTTATCAGGACGAGGTCTGAGTTCCCTCACTGTTCTACTCCACTGCCGTCAGTGTCCCTGTTGTCACTGTCCTTCTTATGGGTCATGCCCAGAGCTGATCAGGATGCTGCCAGGTGGGTCCCACACCTGGGCTCTCTTCATCAGGAGTAGCTGGCCCTCTGAGGGGTGTGCAGACCCCAGCCAGACAGGCCCGCTCTGAGCTCAGCCTGTGACTTGCCGCATTGCTGTTAGCCTTGATTTCCTCCACTGAGAAACGGGTGACTCTCACTTCTGATACAGCAGGTTGTGGGTGGGCATCACCTGGGGCTGCTCTTTGTAGCCGAGTGGGCTTGAATCACAGCCAGCCTCTTCCTCTGCCTGCAGCGATGGAGTAAACATTCTGGGGCGTCTGTGAATTGGTGCCAGGGAGCAGACAGAGGGATTTAAACTGAGCCTTGGGCTTTTTTCTTCCGTACCGAAATAAAATTGTTGACCAAACGTCTATTCCAGCTGTCAAGGTTTTCAGACTGCTGAGTTGGATGTTTAGTTTTTAACCCGCATCAAAAATCCAGCGGGAATCAAGTAAGGTTTGCGCCAGCTGTGTAGGTGGTGGGCGAAAATGCTCTGCTCCGAAAAGTAAAAGTTTGAGGCAAGAAAACTGGGGAAAAAGGGACAGGGCTGGGGGTGAGGAAGCTGGGCCTCGTCTGTTGGGGTTGCTCGGCTCCAGATGTGCCCCGACTTGCCCCAGGACGGTGGCGGAGGGGGAGACCTTAGGAAATGTTGGGGTCTGCGCATCCTGCAGGGAAAATGGTGCCACCAGGCTTGTCTCCCTCTGAGCCCCCTACCTCCTGCCCCCAACCCTGGACGCAGGGGATAACTGGCCTGTGAGAGAGAAGGAAAGAACCAGACATGAGCCTCAGCCAGGAGACCGCAGGGGTCTGAAAAAAAAAAAAAAACTGTTGCCCTCCAGTCAATTCTGACTCATAGCAACCCTATAACACAGAGTAGAACTGCTCCATAGGGTTTCCAAGGAGCAGCTAGTGGATTCGAACTGGGGACCTTTTGGTTAGCAGCTGTAGCTCACTGTAGCTCTTAACGACTGTACCACTAGGGCCCTGAGTGCACTGTATTCCAAGGCGCCCTTCTGGCCAGGCTGCTCCTGAGGACAGAGCCCACGGGGTCCACCAACACAGGGTCAAACAGGGGAGGGCTGTTTCCCCAGTCGAAACCTGTCAGCCATTCTCAGAGAACGAGGGGTAGCTGCTAGACAGGAAAAGTCACACCGGTCCCTGAGGTCACACAGAACGCAAGGTCTGGGGATCAGGCGGTCCTCAACTGGCATCTGCTTTCCTCTTCCCTAGGACTAAACTGTAGGAGAGAAGTTCCAATCTGCTCCACAAAATGGCTTCGGCTTCACCAAATGGCAGCCACATTTCCACCTGGGACCATTGACCTAAATTAGGAGATTGGAGCCCTAGGATTATGGGGGCGGAGGGGGGAGAGGTCTGAGATTTGGTTTCTAGAAAGGGTCTGCCTTGGCTGTGAGGCCTTGGGTATGTCACCTCTACCAGGGCCTAGGCTCATGCTTCCAGGGCAGAACTAAGACGCAACCTCTCCTCTATCTTGCCCTCATTCTTTCTTGGTCAGCATCTTTGGAGCCTAGGCTGCTAACCCTGGGCCAGCACTCCACATGCCCTCCCTTCTGGCTGAGAAGTGACCTCCTTTCAATAGCTGCTCAGATGGTGCCTTGTTTATTGACGCCTGCATTTATCTATCTGGACCGTAAGCTCTGCTTGCCTCATCCTCAGTCAGAGTCTGTGGCCTAGCCTGCCAGCCTGCTGGGGGGGGATGCTCTTTTTCATAATCTGGGTAATGTCAGCCAATTTTCCAACCTCTCTGAGTCTCTGAGTTCCCAGCTGTGAGGTAGGATTGATAATACTTACTTCACAGATGTTTTGTGAGAATTGGGGTAGTGGTGGTTCAGTGGTAGAACTCTTGCCTTCCGTGCAGGAGACCCAGGTTCGGTTCCTGGCCAGTGGGCTTCATGGGCAGCCACCACCTGTCTGTCAGTGGAGGCTGGCATGTGGTTATGATGCTGAACAGGTTTCAGCGGAGCTTCCAGGCTAAGATGGACTAGGAAGAAAGGCCTGTTGATCTGCTTCCAAAAAATCGGCAAATAAATACTCTATGGATCACAACAGTCAAATCCACAACCTGGGCTGGGGCTCAAAAACAGTTCAAATGAATGAATATTCTTATTTCATTTAAACACTGTACTTTGAGCAAAAAAAGGAGCCTTGATTCTGGTTCAGCTGACTCATGCAGTATTCATCTTTTAAACGACATTACCTCTGCCTCTGAATAAAACAAAAAAAATAATTAATCCTCTGGTTTGAGTTCTTGGTTCAACATAAAATACGATTTGCTGAGTTTCCGGGATCTCTGTTGGATCTAGTCTCCATAAAAGGGAAAAATTTTCAGTCAGATCAATTATTGGTTCATGAAAGTAAAATTCACTCCCAGTGGTTTGGTTAAATTAAATCCCCTCTCCTTCCCCTGCCCCAGTCCTGGCCCCAGTTCTGGGGGTCGACGATGCGAGGTTCCTGCAGGCCCAGGGTCGGGTCTGTGGGTGGACCCATGGGGAGGGCTGCCTGTGCCGCCCCAGTCTCAGCTTCTATCTTCGGATGATTTCCTGTTCTGGGGGAAAATGCTTTGAAAAAACACTCCCCCCAACCTCCCCCCCATCCCCCATCCCCACCCACCCTCTCCTCTGAGCCCTTCAGCAGGTTAGTTTAGCTTAGTAATTAGCAATCACAATATGAGCTGGGATAATTATCCCCAAAAGTCAAAAGACAAACACAGATGTTTTTAAAGCGGCACAGTAGAGATTTTGCCTTTGGATTGTAATAATTCAGCACGCGAAATGAATTAGATGCCGGTTTTCCTGGCACTTAATTTCCAAGGCAGGTTAAGAAAAGCTGCGTGTTTTAGAAAAGAGCAGTCTTTGATGTGTGTGTTGCGGGGGGCGGGGGGGGGGGGCCGGGGGAGGAGGGGTGGGAGAAACCCATACACACGTGACAATTTTCAAAACCTAGCAAGAAGCAAGGGAGGCCGGATTGGATAAATTAATGAGTTTTCTGCTCCTGGGATTTGAGCTAAAGCTTTCTCATAATTGAAAGCTCCGGGGATGCTCCTATCTGTTAGCATACAAAACTACAGGTGTGTCCTTCTGGTTTGGCCTGGCTGGGGCAACCCCGCAGAGAGATTAAGAGTGAAATGCATCTGGCCAAGAGAATCGATACCCCCAGGCAGCTCTGAAAAGGCTCAGGAGCTGCTCTCCTAGGTCCCAGACCTTTCCCCATAGGTTCCTCTCCTGGTAACACACCGTAATTTCTCCACAACTCTGAGAAGGTAATTATGAAAAGAGGTCCTCAGCAAAACAAGCTAGCCAACCTTGTTCCTGGAACTGACTGAAATGATCAGATCATTGGAAAGACAGAAAAGGCTTAGCTGGATGGAGGCCCTGGCCACGGTGGGTCAACTCCATTCTGTACTGGGTTCTTCCCACAGGCTCAATCCTGTGGTGCCTTTGGGACCCTCAGGAAGGTTCACGTCTCTGAGGAAACAGAACTGTGTAGTGATCTTGTGTTAGAGGCCCTGGGTTTGAGTTTCAGATTTGCCACTGACTCTTTGGCTTTAGTGGGTAGACTGTCACCTTTCAAGACCTCAGTTTCCTCAACTGTAAAATGGAAGTTGCTTTTGATTGATGTTTTCCAAACTGTGTTCTGCAGAATTCTAGTTCTCAGGATGTTAGCAGATGTTACATGAGAAAACAAAGGGACCTATTCCCAAACCTAACCCATTGCTGCCGAGTCAATTCCAACTCACAGTCACCCTATAGGACAGAGTAGAACTGCCCCATAGGGCTTCCAGGGCTGTAAATCTTAATGCAAGCAGACTGCCACATCTTTCTCCTGGAGAGCGGCTAGTGGGTTCGAACCACTGACCTTTTAGCTAGCAGACAAACACTTAACCATTGCACCACCAGGGCTTCCAGGGACCTATTAACCTTTTAACCCATTGCTGAGTCAATTCCGACTCATAGTTACCCTAAAGGACAGAGTAGAACTGCCCCATAGGGTTTCCAAGGAGCGCCTAGTGGATTTCAGCTGCAGACCTTTTGGTTAGCAGCCACAGTAGCTCTTAGCCACTATTCCACCAGGGTTTCCAGAGACCTATTGCCTGGCCATAAAAAAATAAAATAAAATCCTGATACACACAACAACATGGGTGAACCTTGAAAACGTTATGCTAAGTGAAGTCAATCTCAAAGGGACAAATAGTGTGTGATCCCACTTACATGAAGCATCTAGAATAGGCAGATGTAGGGACACCAAAGTTTATTAGTGGTTACCAGGAGTGGGGGAGGTGGGCCATTGTTTAGGAAGCATTCAGTACGTGTTTACGGTGATGGAAAATTTGCACAGGATTAATATAATCGTTGTCACTGAGTTGTGCATGTATAAGATGTTGTTATATATATTTTTATCAAAATTAAAAAATAAAAGTTAGTTTGAGTCTGGGTGAAGAAACAAAAAAACCAAAAACTCACAAAAGAACCTAGCGGGCAATACTCTTTCTCTAGGGCAGTGGTTCTCACCTCGGGTGATTTTTTTCCCCCAGGGGACATTTGACAGCGGCTGGGGAAGTGTAAAGGTCGGCAGTTTGAATCCACCAGCCAATCCTGGGAAACCTTAGGGGGGCATTTCTACACTGTCCTACAAGGTTGCTATGAGTTGGAATCAACTTGGCAATGGGTTAACAGGTTAATAGGTCAGAGGCCAGCCAAAAAAATAAAAACAAAATAGACCTGTTGCTGTCGGTTTGATTCCGACTCCTGGCGACCCCATGTGTTACAGAGTAAAACTGTCGCATAGGGTTTTCTAGGCTGTAATCTTTATAGAAGCAGATCACCAGGCTTTCTTCCTTAGCACTACCACGTGGGTTTGAACCTCCAACCTAAAGGTTAGTTGAGCACAAACGGTTTATGCCACCTAGGGATCGTTTCAGAGGCCAGGATGCTGTTACATATCCTACCATGCACAGGACTCTCCCTACCACAAAGAATTATCCTTGCTGAGATTGAGAAGCCCCAGGGCCTATCCGAATATTAAAGGGTATGAGCAGCCCTGCAGCAGAGAGACCATTTAACTTTTAAACTAGAATCGCTTAAATTTATCTGCAGACAGAATCCCATTTGTCTCCTACCCAGCCTGGGGTTAGTGTTTCTCAGAACTTGCTGGAAAATGGATCCTGAAATAGAGCTACTTGTTCCAGTGGCTTATTGGGAAAGAGCTTTCAGCAGAGAGGCGGGAGGAAGCAGGGTGGGGTTGGGGAAGGAGATAAGCAAGGGTGTGGTCTCTCCCTGAGACTTGCTTCAGCCCAATCCCCCAGGGAGCTCTGAGACATGAATTCTATCACAGTGTTGGACCCACCTAGAGGCAGAGACATCAGCCCTTTGTGGCTGCCCCAGGGATCCTACCTTTGGCCTTGGTCTAGGACAGGGCATAGCCCTCAGGCAAACCGTCTGCCTCTGGAAGAGAAGGAGGCTGTGAGTTGTTATCAGCCCACCCTCACAGGTGCCAGGTCATGACTGCAGGGGCAGGTAAAGGGGACCAAGTAAGGAGCCAACATCACCTACTGCCATGTGGCGCAGCGTGAAAGAGCTCTGAATTCTCAAGAAAGCAGAGAGCCCCATGGGCTGGAAGGTAAGCTTGGTGGTCTGCACTTAAACGACCCAATGTGGTTGGCAGGTGTTTTATGACCTTGTAAGAACTGGGGAGGGATTCGAGGGTTGACTGCACTACCACATCATTGAGTCTACATCCCCTTCTAAGCTCACTAAAAGGAGCCTTGGTGGTTAGCAATTTGAACCCACCAGCCACTCCTAGGGAGAAAGACCTGGTGATTTATTTCCGTAAAGATTATATCCTAGGAAACCCTATGGGGCAGTTCTACTCTGTCACATGGAGTCACAAGGAGTCAGAATCAAACCTACGGCACCCAACAACAAGCTTATACTAAGCATGGTTGAGAGTTGTATATGGTGGGTGTTTTCCCTCTTCTTCTAGCCAAGAAGGATTTTGGGCTTCTTAAATTGCTCTTCCCCAGCATTCAGAGCTCCTACTGTAGCATCCTCACAGTTAGATCAATAAGCAACATCCTGATAAATGGAGAAAATATTGAAGTTGTCAAGGATTTCATTTTACTTGGATCTTACAATCAAGCCCATGGAAGCAGCAGTCAAGAAATCAAACGCCTCATTGCATTGGGAAAATTTGCTGCAAAAGACCTCTTTAAAGTGTTAAAAAGCAAAGATGTCACCTTGAGGACTTAAGGTGCACCTGACCCAAGCTTGGCCTCATATGCATTCAAAAGCTGGACAATGAATAAGGAAGACAGAAGAAGAGTTGATGCCTTTGAATTATGGTATCGGCGAAGAATGCTGAATATAGCACGGGCTGTCAGACAAACAAACAAATCTGTCTTGGAAGAAGTACAAGCAGAATGCTCATTAGAAGTGAGGATGGCAAGACTTCATCTCATGTACTTTGGACATGTTATCAGGAGGGACCAGTCCCTGGAGAAGGACATTGTGCTTGGTCAGGTAGAGGGCCAACGATGCAACCAGACTCATCCAGGTCTGCTCAGCGTGGCTAGGAAGATACAAAGTGGGTGAAAGCGAAAGGCGAAGATTTATTTGACTGGCCAAGTAAAGGAGCGCACTGGGACTCGTGTTGCCAAGGTGGGTCTCCAGACAATGGCTCTGGGGGTTTATATGGGTAAAGCAAATTGGGTCTGGGGTCTTCACAAATGCCTTAAGGTGAGGTCAGCTTGTGATTGTCTTGGAATGGAAAGGCTTTCCTGGGGTGGTCTGGTCTTCTGCACCTGCTCGTTCTGGAAGGGGGCTGCAAAGATGGCATTTTGCCCACGTCCGGGGTTTAGATGGGGGTATGTTTTTTTGCTGCAACAATGGACTCAAACATGGCAATGATTGTGAGGCTGTCGCAGGACCGGACAACGTTTTATTCTGTTGTATATAGGGTCACTACGAGTTGGAACCGACTTGATAGCACCTAACACCAACAACATTGAGGCTGAAGGGGTCCCTGGGTAGCGCAAATGGTTAACGTGCTTGGCTGTAAACCAAAAGGTCGGAGATTTGAGTCTACCCAGAGGCGCCTTGAAAAAAAAGGCCTGACAATCTGCTTGGAAAAAATCAGCCATTGAAAACTCTATGGAGCACCGTTCTGCTCAGACATGCATAGTGTCACCATGAGTCCGAGTTGCCTCAATGGCAACTGTTTTTTTTTTTTTTTCGTTTTGTTTTAATTGCCCCTGAATGTCACAGGTGCTATAAAAATGGGTGGCGGGTGGTGTCTGACCTTCTATAACTTCACGAAGGGGTAGGAGAATTAAGATCAATAGCCTAAGGCTGATTCCCATGAGGCAGAGGTCAGATACATCTCCACCCTCTGTTGTTTTTTTGTTTTTGTTTTTGTTTTTTACCAATTCTGACACCAACCATCCCTCCCACAACACTCTACTTCTCTGCTCTGTTCAGTGATTTATTGCAATGGCCAAAAAGAACTCACAGACAATACTAATGGTTATAAGGTTTATTAGGGAAGTAACAGGTCATAATTCAGGTTCAGGAACACTCAGGATACAAGTCGTCCATCAGTACAGCCTCTTCTCAGCCTTGCCTGCAAACACACCTTTCTTTCTCTGACCCTTCCAATTCTGCCCTGCTCAGGCAAGTGTTAAAAAGCTCTTTTGTTATTTATTTATTTATTTTATTGTGCGTTAGGTGCAAGTTTACAGAGCAAATTGGTTTGTTTCTCATTAAAGAGTTAATACACAAATTGTTTTGTGACATTGGTTGCCAAGCCTGAGATGTGTCAACAAGCTCCCCTTCTCCGCCCCAGGTTCCCTGTTTCCATTCTTCTAGTTCTCCTGTCCCTTCCTGCTTTCTCATCTTTGCTTTTGAGCTGGTGTCTCCATTAGTCTCCTACACATGAATTAAACTAAGAAGCATGTTCCTCACGTGTGTTATTGTTGTTCTTATTGACCTGTCTAATCTTTGGCTGAAGGGTGAACCTCAGGAGTGACTTTAGTACTGAGTTAAAAGGGTGTTCAGTGGCCATACTCTTGGAGTTTCTCTGGTCTCTCAGACCAGCAAGACTGGTCTTTTTTTTTGGTAAATTTGAATTTCGTTCTACATTTTTCTCCTGTTCTGTCCAGGACCCTCTATTGTGATCCCTGCAGGAGCAGTTGGTGGTGGTAACTGGGCACCATCTGGTTGTTCTGGGCTCAGTCTGGTGAAGGTTATGGTAGTCCATTAGCCTTCAGACTAATCTTTCCCTTTCATTCTCCCTTGCTCCAGCCAGGGTGGGACTGCAGATATATTTTAGATGGCCGCTTGCAGGCTTTTAAGACCCCAGACTCTACTGACCACAGTCAGATGTAGAACATTTTCATTATAGACTATGTTATGCAAATTGTTATAGAATATGTTATGTCCCCCGAAGCCATGGTCCCCAATGCTCAGTCCAGTGGCTTGGTCTCTCAGGGCATTTAGATGTGTCTGCGAAGCTCCTATGGCTTTGCCCTAGTCAAGTTGTGCTGACTTCCCCAATAGTGTGTACTGTCTTACCCTTCACCAAAGTTACCACTTCTCTACTGTCTAGTTAGTGCTTTTCCCTTCCCATCCTTTCCCTCCCTCGTAATCATCAAAGGTTGTTTTTCCTTCTGCGTGGAAACATTTCCATGTGTTTTTATAACGGTGGTATCATAACAGTATTATTTGTCTTTTTGTGACTGACTTATTTTACTCAGCATAATGCCCTACAGATTCAACCATGTTGAGAGATGTTTTGCAGATTCATCATTGTTCTTTATTTTTGCATAATATTCCATTGTGTGTATGTACCATAGTTTGTTTATCCATTTTTCTGTTGGTAGGCACTTAAGTTATCTCCATCTTTTTCCTGCTATGAACAACACTGCAATGAACATGGATACATTCCCAGGAGTGGGATTGCTGGATCGTATGGTATTTCTATTTCTAGCTTTTTAAGGAAATGCCATATCATTTTCCAAAGTGGTTGTACCATTTTACATTGCCACCAGCAATGCATAAGAATTCCAATCTCCCCAAAGCCTCTTCAACATTTGTTATGTCCTGGTTTTTTGATTCGTGCCAGTAATGTTGGGGTGTGATGGTATCTCATTTTGGTTTTGATTTGTATTTCTCTAATGGCTGGTGATCAGGAGTATTTCCTCATGTGTCTCCTAGCTACTTGTCATGGATGGAATTGTGTCCCCCCAAAATATGTGTCAACTTGGTTAGGCCATGATTCCCATGATTGTAATTTTATGTTAAAGAGGATTAGGGTGGGATTGTAACACACTTGCCCAGGTCACATCCCGGATCCAATGTAAAGGGAGTTTCCCTGGGGTGTGGCCTGTACCACCTTTTATCTCTCAAGAGATAAAAAGGAAAGAGGGGGCTCATACCATCTAGAAAGCAGGGCCTGGGGCAGAGTGTGTCCTTTGGACCCAGGGTCACTGCTCAGAGAAGCTCCTAGCCTGGGAGAAGATTGATGAGAAGGCTGACAGAGACAGAAGGCTTTTCCCTGGAGCTGACACCTAAATTTGGACATTTAGCCTACTTTACTGTGAGGAAATAAACTTCTCTTTGTTAAAGCCATCCAGTTGTGGTGTTTCATTAAAGCAGCACTAGATGACCAAGACATCACCTGAATGTCTTCTTTGGTGAAGTGCTTGTTCTTATCTTTTTTAAAAATTGGATTATTTGTCTTCTTATTGTAGAGGTGTTGAGTTTTCCTATAGGTTTTAGAGATTAGGCCTTTGTTGGATTTGTCATAGCCAAAAATTTTGTCCTAGTCTGGAGGTTTTCTTTTTACTCTTTTGGTGAAGTCTTTTGATGAGCGTAAATGTTTAGTTTTTAGGAAATGCCATTTATCTAGCTTACCTTCTGGTGTCTGTGTACCGTTAACTATGGTGTGTATCCTGTTTATGCTGTATATTAGGGCCCCTAGGGTTGACCATATTTTGTCTTCCATGATCTTTATAGTTTTTGGTTTTATATTTAGGTCTTTGATACATTTTGAATTAGTTTTTGTGTACAGTGTGAGGTATGGGTCTTGCTTCATTTTTTTACAGATGGACATCCAGTTTTCCAGCACCATTTGTTAAAAATACTGTCTTTTCCCAATTTAATGGATTTTGGGCCTTTGTCACAGATCAAGTGGCCATAGGTAGATGGATATACATCTGGGGTCTTGATTCTGTTCCGTTGGTCAACGTGTCTGTTGTTGAACCAGTACTGGGCTGTTTTGACTACAGTAGCTGTATAGTAGGTTCTGAGGTGAGGTAATGTGAGGCCTCCTACTTTGTTCTTCTTTTTCAATAATGCTTTATTTATATGGGGCCTCTCTCCTTTACATATAAAGTTAATGATTAGTTTTTCCATCTCATTAAAGCATGTGTTGGTATTTGGATTGGAATTGCATTGTATTTGTAGATTGCTTTGGGTAGAATTGACATTTTCACAACGCTGAGTCTACCTGTCCATGAACATGGTATGTTTTTTCATTTATGTAGGTGTCTTTTAGTTTCTTGCGGTAATGTTTTGTAGTTTTCTTTCTATAGGTACTTTACATCCCTAGTCAGATTTATTCCTAAGTATTTCATTTTTTTAGGGGCTATGATAAATTGTATTGCTTTCCTGATTTCCTTTGTAGTTCTTTTTATTGGCATATAGGAATCCAACTGATTTTTGTATGTTTATCTTGTATCTTACTACTCTGCTTAGTCTTTCTATTATGATAAATTGTATTGCTTTCCTGATTTCCTTTGTAGTTCTTTTTACTGGCATATAGGAATCCAACTGATTTTTGTATGTTTATCTTGTATCTTACTACTCTGCTTAGTCTTTCTATTAGTCCCAGTTGTTTTCTTGTAGAATCTTTAGGGTTCTCTACGTATAGCATTCAAAACCCTGGTGATGTAGTGGTTAAGTGCTATGGCTGCTAACTAACCAAAAGGTTGGCAGTTCAAATCCACCAGGCAGTCCTTGGAAACTCTATGGGGCAGTTCTACTCTGTCCTATAGGGGCGCTAGGAGTCGGAATCGACTCAACTGCAATGGGTTTTTTTTTTTTTTAATGTATAGTATCATATCATCCACAAATAGGGATAGTTTTACTTCTTCCTTACCAATTTCGATGCCCTTTATTTCTTTTTCTTGCCTTATTGCTCTAGGTAGGACTTCCAGCACAATGTTAAATAAGAGTGGTGATAAAGTGCATCCTTGTCTTGTTATTGTTCTCAAGAGAAATGTTTTCAGCCTCTCTGTGTTGAGAATGATGTTGGTTATTAGTTTTGTACAGATGTCCTTTATTATGTTGAGGAATTTTACTTCTATTTCTATCTTGAGAGGTTTTATCAGGAATGGGTGTTGGACTTTATTGAATGCCTTTTCTGCATCAACTGAGATGATCATGTGATTCTTAAATTTTATTTATGTGGTGGGTCGGTTTGATTGATTTTCTAATGTTGAACCCTCTTTGCATACCTGGTGTGACTCCCACTTGGTCGTGGTGTATTATCATTATTTTTTTATATGGTGCTAAATTCTACTGGCTAGAATTTTGTTGAGAATTTTTGCATCTATATTCATGAGAGATATTGGTCTGTACTTTCTTTTTTTGTGGTGTCTTTGCTGGTTTTGTTTTCAGGGTTATGCTGGCTTCATGAATGAATTTGGAAGTATTCTTGCTTTTCTATGTTCTGAAATAATTTGAGTAGTACTGGCGTAAGCTCTTCTCTGAATGTTTGGTAGAATTCTCCAGTGAAGCCATCTGGGCCAGGGCTTTTTTTTGTTGTTGGAAGTTTTTTTAAATTACTTTTTCAATTTCTTCTCTTGTTATGGGTCTGTTCAGATTTTCTACCTTAGTTTGTGTTAGTTTAGGTAGGTAGTGTGTTTCTAGAAATTTATCCATTTCCTATTGTTTTCAAATTGGTTGGAGTATGGTTTTTCATAGTACTGATATGATCCTTTTTATTTCAGTTGGATCTCTTGTAATGTCCCCCATTTAGTTTCTTATTTGGGTTATTTGTTTCCTGTCCTATTTCCACTATTATTGTGGAGCTATCAATTTCTCTTTTTAGTGCTGTTAGTTTTACGTATTTTGGAGCCTTGTTTTTGGGTGTATAGATATTTATTATGGTTATGTCATCATGGTAGATTGTTCCTTTAACCGTTATGTAATGACCTTCCTTGTCTTTTATAGTGGATTTTGCCTTAAAGTCTATTTTATCTAAGATTAGTATTGCCACTCCTGCTCTTTTCTGATTGCAGTTTGCTTCATATATTTTTTCCATCCTTTGATTTTTAATTTATTTATATCTTTGTATCCTAGGTGTGTCTCTTGTAGGCAGTATATTGATGGGTCATTTCTTTTTATCCATTGTGTCGCTTTCTGTCTCTTTATGGGTGTATTTAAGCCATTTACATTCAGTGTAATTATCAACAGATGTGATTTTATTGCCGTCTTTTTATAGTGCCTTGTGTGTGTGTGTGTGTGTGTGTGTGTGTGTGTGGTGCTGAGTTTTCCTTTGTTCCTCTTACTCTCCTGTCCTGAGTTCCTTTTATTTGTGGAATTTCCTTTTGTTTCTTTCATTATTATAGATCTTTGTTTACCAAGAATTTATGTTTTCTTCCTCATTTTGATGAGTAGGTTTGTTGACTTTCTTTGTGGTTACCTTGAAATTTACTCTTATGTTCCTAAGCTTAAGCCAATCTCTTATTACTTGATATGGCCTTGGCTTCCTTTCCATTTGAGAGTTCTATACCTACATTGTGTATTCCCCCTTTTATTGTTCTGACATCATTGTCATTTATAGATTGACATCTCTAGTTCCTTGTTTTGAATCTTTTAGTTTTGTTTTATCCTTGAGAGTTCATTACCTAGGTCAGTATTTGGCTGGTACTGAACTTTGTCCTAGATTTAGGTTGCTGTCTGATGTTGTCCAATTCTGAAATTTTGTTGTTTACCTTTTGGATTTCTAATTGTTTTTGTAGGATTTCTGTTTATTTATTTTGACATTTGTTCTTGTACTATTTTCCTGAATTCTTCTATTGCTTTGTCTGTGTTTTCCTTGATTTTGGCTATATTTTGGTTGATTTTTTCAGTGTTTTTCATCATTTTGTCTGTGTTTTCCTTGATCTCTTTCCTAATCTCTTGGAGAGCCTTGAATATTAGACTTTTGAATTTCCTATCAGGTGGTTCCATTGCCTTTTCTTCTTCTGGGAGGTCATCTGGTGCTTTATTCTGATTGGTTACTAAGGCTATCTTGTCCTTTTTTTTTTTTAAATATGTTTTGATGTTGTCTACTATCTCCAAGACATTCAGGTATTATTTTCTTCATTTATCGATTGTAGGTTTGTTTGTTTCATCTTGCTTTTTTGTCTTGTTTGGTTATGTCTGGGCAGATGCGCTGGGTGTGCTTTGTTGCTTGCTCACCTATGGGCACAGTTGTTCCTATCACCTTTCCAGGTGTGCAGGGCTGGCCACTCATTTATGGTGCAGTGGGGTGGGGGGGAAGGGGAGGAGATGGATCTTTTGTCTGCAGTTTGAACTGGGCCAGGAGCTGGAGTGGGGCAAGGTAGGGGGGCCTGGGGTCTGGGCTGGGCTCCTTCAGGGCTGCAGGTGTTGATGAGAGGGGTCCACAGCTGGAGGAAGAGGGCCTGGGTCCAGGCCAGGCCCCCTTGGAACTGTGGGTGGTGGGAGTTGGGGCCCAGAGCTGGTGAGGGAGGATCTGGAGTCTGGGTCAGGCCCCCTTGGGACTGCAGGAGATGGTGGGAGGGGTCCAGAGCCAGTGGGGGAGGGCCTGGGATCCAAGCTGGGCACCCTTGGGGCCACAGGTGCTGTAGGAGGGGCCCAGAGCCAGTGGGGATGGCCTGAGGCCCAGGCTGAGTCCCCTCGGGGTTGCAGGCAGTGGCGCAGAGGAGAGAGATAGGAGATGGGGCAAAGGCGGGCGTAGAGGGGTTTGGATGGACGATGGCAATAGGAGATGGATTGGTACTGTGGTTCCCAGAAGTTGGGCTTGCCAGGGTGCGGTGGTTATAGCCATTGTTCACCAGAGGGGTGGGGGTTGTAGGAGTGTGCTCCCGTGGTTACTGGGTGCGAGAGTCTGGGCTCCTCATTGAGTTGCAGCCAGCAAATGTGGTCTTACTTAGCCCTGGGTGTGTCTACATGCTGTACCTCTATCTCCTATCGGGAATTCCATTGAGGTGCCTTTCTGCACTCATGGTTGTTGGTTTATTCAAAGACGGCCACGCTGAGCCATACCATTTGGCCAGAAAATGCCACTCCATCTCTCTATTCCTTCCCCATTTTCCATCAGTTTCTTCTCCTCGGTAACTTCTGACCTAATACTTTATCCCCTCATTTAAGGTTCAGGGTTCCAGGATTGATGCCTGTATCTGTTTTACTTGATTTTTCAGGTCTTTGTTGTAGCAGGATGGCTTAGTGCATCTGACTAGTCTTCCTTCTTGACTCCACCCCCTACAAACTCTTTTAGCTCTGCCAATAAGTACCCAGAGGCACCCCCTTCCTCCAGTAAGACTTGACCTGAAGGCACTCAGCTCTCTGTCTCGCTGGGCAGTAATCCTAACTCTGCTGCCAAGTGCCTGGAGGTTCCTCACTCTACCAGGAAGCCTTCTGCCTGAAGATGCTCAGCTCTTTTGGTCTGTAGGTCAGCACACCCACTGTAACCCCCTTGCTCAATGGGCCTGGAAGCCGGTCCCCTGGTTTGGTTGCCTATGCCGCCACCATTTGTCTCCCACTGCTTCTAGCTGTCTCTTGCTATCTCAGTTTACAGCTCTTTCTTTCTCCTGGGTCTGGCAGGTCTCAGGGCAGGGATCCCTGGTCCAATGGACACTCTCAACTTTCAGGTCTTCTTTCTTCATTGTCCTCTGCTCTGGGATTGACTGCTTATTTAGCCTAGCAGGATGACAACACTGGCCAATCTCCTTGTTAGGATTCCATACACCTTATTTGTGTGGTCCCATTCCCACAAGAGTGCCATGCACTTTATTTACATTGTTAGCAAGGTGCCCAATCCCTTTGGTGGGCCAGAAGAACCTCATTTGCACAGTCCAACCCACACATTTGGTGGAGGTTACAAAGGTTATGGCTAGAACGGCCATATTAAGTAATTCGCTGCACAGCAGGTGCCCATGGGAGTGGAGGATGAGGAGGAATACAGAGGGAAAAATCAGCACCTACAGAATCAGCCCCTCACTGAGCACCTGTGTAGGCCAGGCCCAAGTCAGGACTGTCTCAGAAGAGGGGCCTGGTGTTCTGAGTGGCCCAGTAGCAGGTCCATGGTCACATGGCTGATAGGTGTCAGAGAACCAGAACTTCTGGACCCTCTTTCAGCATTCCCCATCTGGGTCACATGCCCTTTTCAAAGTCACGGGCGGGGTGATGATGGTATAAACTAAAGTGAAATATGCAAGTACATGATAAAAAAAAAAAAGAAAGAAAGAAAAAATCATTGTTGTTAGCAGGTAAGCTTCTAGCTCAAGTCCCAAGAGCTGGAAGTCAGATGAACAGGAGCCATCTGCAGGATCCAGAGCTAGCAAAAGCCAGCAAGCTTTGTCATAAAGTCAACATATATTGCGTAAGGCCACTTGCCCAAGGAAACTCCCTTTCAACCGATTGGTTGCTCACAGCAGATCTCATCACAGAAGTGATTACATTATATTAGACCTCCAAGTGCTCCCACTCTGACTGGTGGGCCACAGCGACATTTTGGAATTAATGTCAGTTCAGAGCCAGCATCTAGTAATCTCTGAAAAGTCTGACTATTTCCTTTTATTTAGTGAGCAGACACTCATAAAAGACTGTAGATCCCTTTGGGGAAGGCTGGGAAAAAATTAACTGTGTAAGTTTTTGGCAATTTACTGGAGTCCTTCCTTGAGGGAAACCAGGCTCCCCTTCATTCAAGGTGTTGTGGGTCTATAAACTTGCTCAAGTCTGAGAATTGATTAAGAGGCCTTAACTCTCTATTCTGGCAATTCAAGTTAGACTGCCATTCACTTGAACTAGAATTCTCCTGCTTGCACAGGTCAAGTAAATATTTAGTAGATTTCTAACCTATTTCACTCCTAGGGACACCGCAACTACGTAGCCAACACCATAAATCCATATGAGTTAGACAGGTCTGATTACTGTCTTGACTCAGCTGTTCATTACAGTGACCATGCCCACCTTGTCTTTATTGATTGAGTGCCACCACTTGGCCCCTACACCGTGGGGTCCAATCAGCACCATTTTAGTTAGATGTCCTAGTTCAGTTACAGCGGTTCCTACCGTCAAATCTGACTTACATAAAATAGCAATCACAGCAGCCTTCAAGGATGCTGGGGCTCCCTTCACAAATCTCTTGTGGTAAAATGTGTGTCCTCTGGGCATTTCATGTGTGTGTCTGTGGGTCTAGCCTGATAAATCCACTCTAATGTTCTGATTTCCTTAAGCCTTTGAATGGCTTCTGTTACAATATACCAAAGCAGGTCTGGTACTTCAACTTGATTTAGTGCAGGCCACTGTGTAATTCATGCTTCAGCGACACAACTAAATAAACTGTTAGATCCCTTCCTAACTTCTGGAGCTGAAACATTGAATGAAGAATCTGTGTAGGGTGGATCCATACCAATAAACTCAGACTGATCCAACTTTATGTTTCTTACACTATTGTCCTACACCCTTAATAGCCTTTCCCACATGTATTCCCCAGGTTTCTGTTTATATGTATTAGAAAAGACAAGCAGTTCTTTTGGAGTGCAGTGTATCTCCTCCTAGGTCACCCTTTGTACTTCATCTTTTGGGGCTTGCTGACAGGTAAGGCTAGCTGTAAATCTAGAAGCCAAAATAGGTGGTAAGGAAGTGTTTTGATAACATTCAGCATTGCCTTGCAAGGCATCTGCCTCAGGCAATGCCCCAGGCAATGACTCAGAGAAAGGCTCTTTAGACACAGCTGGGTTAACCTCATCAGGTGAGGGTAGAGGGCCTAATGGTTTTTACTGGGGAAGGTGGCTTAGCAGACAAAGATGGAGTAATCTTTTCAGATGGGAGTGAGAAGGCTGGTTCTACTGGCAGGAGTGATTCAACAGAATTTAGGGGCTCACTGTCCCCGACTTCCTGATTATCTGCCCATATGTCCCTAACCCAATTCTCAGGATTGTCACTCTAACTTCAGACACCTCTCGAGGCTGGCAATTGAGTTGGCATTGTAATTCAGCCACTCTTACAATAAGACTCTGGGTTCGTTTCTGGCAATATCAGCTCTGTTGCTACAAGAAATAAGACTTTCTTTCAAGGCACATGTGGAAACTTTGAGGTCATATATGTGGTGCTTGAGCTGCAATTCTGAAGCCCTGAGCTCATCTGTTTCTTTCACCATTTTGTCTAGCAAAAGTAGGACCAAACAACCAGCTTCCTTATTCTTCTCATTATAACAAAATTGTAGAAAGGTATCAAACATGCAATCACCCAGAGCTTCACCTCTCACCAATGCCTGATCTATTGGTGGTGATATTTTGCATATTTCAATTGCCACCTTTACTACTGAAAGCAGAGTCATCAACATCTTTAAGACTAACCAGACTTGAGAACCAATTTAGAAAACTTATCCTTACAATTTTGTTTCTTAACAACCACTCCTGGCACCAAATGTCTTAGGTTGGGTTCTCTAGAGAAGCAAAATCAGTAAAGTGTACAAATATATGAGAGAGAGATTTATATCAAGGAAATGGCTTACACAGTTGTAAAAGCTGGAATGCCCCAAGTCTGTGTGTCAGGCTGGAGGCTTCTCCTGATTCACATAGCCACAGGGGCTGGCAAACCAAGATCAGCAGGTCAAACAGCAGGGCTTTGGCTTACAGGCTGCAAAAACTGACGAAGCCCCAAATCAGCAGGAAAGACAGCAGGTAAACTGCTAACTCCAGTTCCAAGAACCAGGGGTCAGATGAACAGGAGCCAGCTGCAGGGTCCAGAGCAAGCAAAAACCCGTAAGATTTACCAGAAAGTCCACCTATATTGGAAATAGACCACCCCTCCCCACCCCCCCCCCCCCCGCAAGGAAACTCTCTTTCAACTGATTGGCTACTCACAGCAGATCCCATCATGGAGGTGATCACACTATATCAGATTTCATCATGGAGGTAAGTACATCATTATACAACCGCCAACTACATCATAACTGCCCAGCTACAAGAATCATGGCCCAGCCAAGTTGACATATAACCTTAACGATCACAGCTGGATAACTGATATATCCCTGATGTCGTTGCTAGATGCCATCAAGTTGTTTCCAACTCATAGCAACCCTATGCACAACAGAACAAAACACTGCCCGGTCCTGAGCCATCCTCACAATCGTTGCTATGCTTGAGCTCATTATTGCAGCCACTGTGTCAATCCACCTCGTTGAGGGTCTTCCTCTTTTCTGCTGACCCTGTACTCTGCCAAGTATGATGTCCTTCTCCAGGGACTGATCCCTCCTGACAACATGTCCAAGGTATGTAAAACGAAGTCTTGCCATCCTTGCTTCTAAGGTGCATTCTGGTTGTACTTCTCCCAAGACAGATTTGTTCATTCCTCTGGCAGTCAACAGTATAGTCAATATTCTTCACCAATGCCACAATTCAAAGGTGTCAGTTCTTCTTCGGTCTTCCTTATTCATTGTCCAGGTTTCACATGCATATGATGCGATTGAAAATACCACGGCTTGGGTCAGGTGCACCTTAGTCTTTAGGGTGACATCTTTGCTCTTCAACACTTTGAAGAGGTCCTTTGCAGCAGATTTACCCAATACAATGCGTGTCTTTATTTCTTGACTGCTGCTTCCATGGCTGTTAATTGTGGATCCAAGTAAAATGAAATCCTTGACAACTTCAATCTTTTCTCCGTTTATCATGTTGTTGCTCATTGGTCCAGTTGTGAGGATTTTTGTTTTCTTTATGTTGAGGTGCAATCCATACTGAAGGCTGTGGTCTTTGATCTTTATTAGTAAGTGCTTCAAGTCCTCTTCACTTTCAGCAAGCAAGGTAGTGTCATCAACTCAGGTTGTTAATGAGCCTTCCCTCCAATCCTGATGCCCCATTCTTCTTCATATAGTCCAGCTTCTCATATTGTTTGCTCAGCATACGGATTGAATAGATATGGTGAAAGAATACAACCCTGACACACACCTTTCCTGACTTTAAACCAATCAGTATTCTCTTGTTCTGTCAGAACAACTCCCTTTTGATCTATGTAAAGGTTCCTCATGAGCACAATTAAGTGTTCTGGAATTCCCATTCTTCGCAATGTTATCCATAATTTGTTATGATAATCACAGTTGAATGCCTTTGTATAGTCAATAAAACACAGGTAAACATCCTTCTGGTATTCTCTGCTTTCACCCAGGATCCATCTGACATCAGCAATGATATCCCTGGTTCCATGTCCTCTTCTGAAACAGGCCTGAATTTCTGGCAGTTCTCTGTCGATATACTGCTGCAGCCATTTTTGAATGATCTTCAGCAAAATTTTGCTTGCACGTGATATTAATGATATTGTTCTATAATTTCCATATTTGGTTGGATCACCTTTCTTGGGAATAGGCATAAATATGGATCTCTTCTAGTCAGCTGGCCAGGAAGCTGTCTTCCATATTTCTTGGCATAGATGAGTGAGCACCTCCAGCGCTGCATCTGTTTGTTGAAACATCTCAACTGATATTCCATCAATTCCTGGAGCCTTGTTTTTCACCAACGCCTTCAGAGCAGCTTGGACTTCTTCCTTCAGTACCATCAGTTCCTGATCATATGCCACCTCTTGAAATGGTTGAACATCGACTAATTCTTTTTGACATAATGACTCTGTGTTTTCCTTCCATCTTCTTTTGATGTTTCCTGCATTGTTTAATATTTTCCCCATAGAATCCTTCACTATTGTAACTCGAGGCTTGAATTTTTTCTTCAGTTCTTTCAGCTTGAGCAATGCTGAGCGTGTTCTTCCCTTTTGGTTTTCCATCTCCAGCTCTTTGCACATGTCATTATAATACTTTACTTTGTCTTCTCAAGACTCCCTTTGAAATCTTCTGTTCAGCTCTTTTACTTCATCAATTCTTCCTTTTGCTTTAGCTGCTCGACGCTCAAGAGCAAGTTTCAGAGTCTCCTCTGTTATCCATCTTGGTCTTTTCTTTCTTTCCTGTCTTTTCAACGACCTCTTGCTTTCTTCATGGATGATGTCATTCCACCACTCGTCCAGTCTTCGGTCACCAGTGTTCAGTGTGTCAAAACTATTCTTCAGATGGTCTCTAAATTCAGGTGGGTTATATTCAAGGTCATATTTTGGCTCTTGTGGACTTTCTCTGATTTTCTTCAGTTTCAGCTTGAACTTGCATATGAGCAATTGATGGTCTGTTCCACAGTTGGCCCCTGGCCTTGTTCTGACTGATGATATTGAGCTTTTCCATCGTCCCTTTCCACAGATGTAGTCAATTTCATTTCTGTGTGTTCCATCTGGCGAGGTCCATGTGTATAGTCACCATTTACGTTAGTGAAAGAAGGTATTTGCAATGAAAAAATTGTTGGTCTTGCAAAATTCTACCATTGGATCTCCGGCATTGTTTCTATCACCAAGCCTGTATTTTCCAACTACTGATCCTTCTTCTTTGTTTCCAACTTTTGCGTTCCAATTGCCAGTAATTATCAATGCATCTTGATTGCATATTCATTCAGTTTCAGGCTGTTGCAGCTGATAAAAATCTTCTATTTCTTCATCTTTGGCCCTAGTGTTTGGTGTGTAAATTTGAATAATAGTTGTATTAACTGGTCTTCCTTGTAGGTGTATGTATGTTATTCTATCACTGACAGCATTGTACTTCAGGATAGATCTCGAAATGTTCTTTTTGACAATGAATGCAACACCATTCCTCTTCAAGTTGTCATTTCCAGCATAGTAGACTATATGATTATCTGATTCAAAATGGCCAATACCAGTGCATTTCTGCTCACTAATGCCTAGGATATTGATGTTTGTGTGTTCCATTTCATTTTTGACAATTTCCAATTTTCCTAGATTCATACTTCATACATTCCAGGTTCCAATTATTAATGGATGTTTGCAACTGTTTCATCTCATTTTGAGTTGTGCCACATCAGCAAACGAAGGTCCCAAAAGCTTACTCCATCCACATCATTAAGGTCAACTCTACTTTGAGAAGGCAGCTCTTCCCCAGTCATCTTTTGAGTGCCTTCCAACCTGGGGAGCTCATCTTCCACCACTATATCAGACAATGTTCCACTGCTATTCATAAGGTTTTCACTGGCTAATGCTTTTCAGAAGTAGACTGCCAGGTCCTTCTTCCTAGTCTGTCTTAGTCTGAAACCTCAGATGAAACCTGTCCTCCATGGGAGACCCTGCTGGTATCTGAATACCAATGGCATAGCTTCCAGCATCACAACTACATGCAAGCCCCCACAGTACGACAAACTGACAGACACATGGGGGTGAAGTAGGACAGTAAAGGCATAATGCTGGTCTTGTTAGCTGAAGTCAAACTGCTTCTGGTGGTCCTTCAAAACAAAAGGTGTTAGCCAGGTTAATAGCTGCATACCAGGTACCTGGAGGTATATTAATTTTCTCAAGCAATGAAACCACATCTGGAAAGTCAATCGAATTCACCACTTGGTTCAGTTTTCGATAATCCACTGTCATTCTCCAAGATCCATCTGTTTTTTGCAGAAGGCAAAGGAATCACCACGGCTGTATCCTTCAAGTCCTTGATGGTGACAGTAATCTCTGCAATCCCTCCAGGAATGTGGTATTGCTTTTGGTTTACTATTTTCCTTTGAGGTGTTTCAACAAAGGGATGCAGCATTGGAGGCACTCACGCATCTATGCCAAGACATTTGGAAGACTGCTGGCTGGTCAACTGACTGGAAGAGATCCATATTTGTCCTCAATCTAAAGAAAAGTGATCCAACAAAATGCAGAAATTATCAAACACTGTCATTAGTATCACATGCAAGTAAAATTTTGCTGAAGATCATTCAAAATCATCTGCAGCAGTATATTAACAGGGAACGAGGATGTGGCTGACAAAACCCAAGATCAGCCGGTAAGATGGCAGGCCGTTGGCTCACAGGATATAGCGGCTGATGAATCCCATGACGGACAGGCAAGGTGCTAGTTCTAGTCCCAAGAACTGGAGGTCAGATGAACGGGAGCCAGCTTCAGGATCCAGAGCCAGGAAAAGCCAGTGAGCTTTGCGAGAAAGTAAGGAAACTCCTTTTCAACTGTTTGGCTGCTCATAGCAGATCTCATCCTGGAGATGATTACATCGTATCACATCTCATTATGAAGGTGACTACATCACTACATCATAACTGCCAAACCACTGTGAATCATGGCCCAGCGAATCTGACACACAGTCTTAACCATCATTTGACTCCATGTGTGTCAGAGTAAAATTGTCCTCCATAGGGTTTTCAATGGATGATTTTTCAGAAGTAGATCTACAGCCCTTTCTTCTAAGGTGCCTATGGATGGACTGCAACTGTCAATCTTTTGATTACAGTGAAGAGCATCAACCCCTAGTCCTTCATATGACTTTACTGTCATCTTGTCATATTGTTGGACATTTGGTTTTGCCTCCAGAATTTTCAACATTTTAAGTCACAATGCAATGAATATCTTTGTATGCTAAGCTCTACCTCCACCTTGTTTAATTACCTTGGGATAAAGTCTTAAGACAATTGTCATTAGGCGCCTTTGAGTCAGTTCTGACTTATAGCGGTCCTATGTATAACAGAGCAAAACACTGCCTGGTCCTGTGCCATTTTCACAGTTGTAGCTGCTTGAGCTCGTTGTTGCAGCCACTATGTCAATCTATCTCACTGAGGGTCTTCCTCTTTTTTGCTGGCTCTCTACTTTACCCAGCATGATGTCTTTCTCCAGGGACTGGTCCCTCCTGATAACAGGTGCAAAGTATGTGTGACGAAGTCTTGCCATCCTCCTTTCTGAGGAGCATTCTGGCTGCACTTCTTCCAAGACAGATTTATTTGTTCTTTTGGCAGTCCATGGTATATTCAGTTTTCTTCACCAATATCATGATTCAAAGGCATCAGTTCTTCAGTTTTTCTTAATCATTGTGCAGCTTTCATATGCATATCCAAAAACACGTTGTGGAGTCAATTCTGACTCATAGCAACGCTATAGGACAGAGTAGAACTGCCCCACAGGGTTTCCGAAGAGTGGTGGGTGGATTCGAACTGCCAACCTTTTGATCAGCAGTCAAGCTCTTAACCACTACACCACCAGGGCTCCACATGCAGATGAGGTGACTGAAAATATCACGGCTTGAGTCAGGGGCACTTTCGTCCTTAAAGTGATATCTTTGCTTTTTTAACACTTTAAAGAGGTCTTTTGCAGAAGATTGGTCCAATGCAATATGTCTTTGATTTCTTGACTGCGGCTTACATGGGCATTGATTGTGGACCTATGTAAAGTGAAATCCTTGACAACTTAAATATTTTCTGTTTATCATGATGTTGCTTATTTGGTCCAATTATTGGGTCACATTTACCCACCTTTTAAAGGTCTTTTATACATGTTGCCACATAGCCCTTCAGAAAAACTGTGATGATTTCAACTCCCAATCTCGTTGTAGGGAGCATTCAGTTCTTTGCTTTTTCACCAGAAATAGGTACTATTATTCTTCTTCATCTTTGCCAATCTATTAGGAGAAAATAATATTGTAGTGTTTTAATCTGCCTTTTTTGTTTGGTGGTGAGATGGGACATTTTCCCTATGCTATTGACTGTTTGTATTTCTTCTTTTGGGAACTCCCTATTCACAGCCTTTGCCCACTGTCTTACTGGTTGTCCATCTTGTAAGCATGGATTACATATTTAGGCCATCAACCCTTTGTGGTGGATGCTATGCCTCGTTTTTTCTAGGTTGTTGTTTGTCTCGTTTCTATTTTGTTGGAATCTAGTTTTGAAACCTCTACCCTCCTGGTGGAGATAGCTCTCCAGGAAGTAGTGACTGACCAAACTTTTGGTTTAAGGGGTTATCTCCCATCCCCATTTTTAAAAATTAAATCTAAAATAGAACTGGAGAGTTTAGTAAGGGAGAAGTTCAAGGGGTCAGAGCATATCCTGTTCCTCATTTCACATATCATGTTGCTAATTGCTCAATTTGGAGTAATTTGGTGGCAACTCTTGGCAGCAGGATGCAGATTGCCTCATAGGCAAGGACAGCTGAGGATGTTTTTGTTTGAGGGGTGGTGGGGGGAGGATTGTGCAGAAAGTCCCATGCACCCTCCAGTCCCGGATGAGACCACTGGTCTTGGAGTTGGACATACCTGGATGTGAGCTTGGCTACCGCTGCCTGAGCTCTGTGCCTCCTGAGGGGTCTTCTAACCCCACTGAGCTCTCTGTATCTTAAAAGTTATGGCTTTCATATCTACCCTGCAGTGTTGTTGAGCTGACCCATGGCAGTAGATTTGAAAGTGGTCCTGCCTTCGTGTGGGTGAGCTGAGGTGTTTTGAAGGGACTGCCCTTTGACCCGCCAGAGTGATGAAAAGAGGATGATAAATCTGTATTTATGGTCTCGCTCTGTGGGCTATGATTCAATTTACTCGCACCACCTGTAGAATGTAATTGTTCTCACAGAGCTGAGGGAATGTGGCTCCCGTGGTCCCCGGTTTTCCCTCAGAACAGAACTCTAGGTCATGTGCCTCCCAGGGCCCCCCTGCTGGCTGCAATCTCCCTCCTGCAGGCAAAGAATAACCCAACAGGGGAATCTTTGCTACTAAATAACCCCAAACTGCAAGTTAGCATTGCTTTGGAAGTTGTTGTGGGGTACTTCCTGGGTGCCAGGTCCTGTGTTTGTTCAGTGCTTCTAAGGCAAAATCTCTACACACAGGCTACCATCAACATGGCTGCCATGTCCAATTCTGCCTCTGAGGGACCCCTGGGAGAGGACTCAGAGGTCCACACACAGCCACGTGTGTGCCCACAGTATACACACTCACACATACATACACACAACCCACTTTCACAAACACATAACACACATACACACTCACATTCACACAGACACACAACACACACTCACACATACATAGTACATACAACCTATGCTCACACGCATACACATGTGCTCACACACTCAAATACACACTCATTTAACACTCACTCGTACTGTCACACTCACTCACATTTACTAACACTGTCATACAAACACTTACACTCACTCTGTAAACTCTCCTCTGGAAAGCAGGCTGTTTTGTGAGGCCCATAGGCCCCAGTAGGGAGGACTGGAGACCGTGGGCCTCTGGGAGGGGCAGAGCCTTGCTCATGTGGAGCACTATTCTGTGCTGGGCCTTGGGAACAAAGCGGGAAGAGAACAGACCTGGCCTCTGCCTTCCTGAAGCCCAGCTTCTGCCAGAGAAGGGAGCCCTAAAGGAGTAATTGACACCGCAGCTGCGAGTGCAAGGAGGAGATGCCAGGCTGTGAGAGGGATGGAAGGCAGAGCCAAGGGTGCGGACAGGAGCCCCGACAGCAGGAGCAGCCCCCCATCCCAGGCTGTGTCCAGGCTGAGGCTGAGCTGATCCCCTGCTGCTGAGAGGCTTCAAAACCTGGGCGGGCTGTGAATGAGTTGGTCTTTAAGGTCCTGTACATCCATGACTCAGAAATTGCCGACATTTTTTGTTTCACAGTGGGTGATTCTCACAGAAAAGAGATACGGAAGAGGAAATACAAGAGATTTCTTCATCTCCCCTGCCTCCACCCCCCTCCCCACCTTTGTTGTTGCTGTTAGTTGAGGTCAAGTCGGCTCTAAATCATGTCCATCTTATGAAGAACAGACCAGAACCTCACCCAGTCCTTCGCCATCTTCATGATCATTGGTATGTTTGAGTCCTTTGTTATGGCTATTGCGTCAATCCATCCCGTGGTGGGTTTCCCTCATTTTCACTGACCTTGTACTTTACCAAACCTGATATCTTTTTCTCGTGGCAGGGAATAAAGAATGGTCCAGCAACACAGGTGACTATTGCCTTGACTGGAAAAAAAAGAAAGAGCCACATGCATTAGCTGTTATTTCAAGTTGGGAGGTTGTGATGGTCAATTTTATGTGTCAACATGGCTGGTCTATGGTTGGTCCAGTTGTCTGGTGAAACACTGAATGTTTTGGTAAAGGTATTTTGTGTGTGTGATTAACATCTACAATCAGTTGATAATGTGAGTGTTCCTTAGCCAATCAATGGAAAGTCCTAAGACCAAAAACAGGTTTGCTCTGCAACTTGGTTGCTGTGAGCCTTTAGACAAGTCTCTCCCCCACCACCGCTTATCACCCACAGCCCCCTTCCCCACCTTAATATGAGGAGGTTGCTTTGGATGCTTTTACAGCCCTACCAGTGCTGACGGCAATGAGTAACCCTGTACTTACGGCGCCCAGGGTGGGCGTCCACAGGGGGTGGGTGGGCAGGCACACCCTGCAGCAACTGCCAGGCCCAGATCAAACACCTCAGTGGGACTGTTTTTCGAGAGATGCTATTTATTCCATTTTGGGTTTCAGAACAAAACCCCAGAAGCAGAAACCACTCACTTTTCAGTCCCCAGAGATTTCTTTCCAGGGATGATATGTACCAACCAAAGACAGCTGCATCAGAACAGAGACTTTTCTCTAAACTTTCCTCTGTATACCCCCGCACTGGACAGGCCACTTGTCTGCTGTGAAACTTGCCCTGCCGCTTTAAATAGATACTCTCAGGGTCTCAGATTATAGCTGCGGCAAAATCCACAAACAGCCAAGGGTAAATGGAAAAATTAAAAGTTTATAGAAACATATTTTACAGAATGCAATGAGCACGCAGCAAGTTTTACAAAACGACTCAGTGCTGCTAACAAGTCCTCAACCCACCCAGCTCCTATAGCATTGCTAAGATGCGCTCTTTGGGCAGGGACTCTAAAGGGTTTCTCCAGAGGTCATGACGTAGGTTGATGTCTACACCCTCAACCAGCCCCCACCCCAAGTGGTCCAAGCAGGACGGCTGCATGGTGTGCACAGGGCCTTGAGTTGGTTTAAGGTTCTGCTGTTGCTGACTTGAAAGTCTTAGTAATGTTTGAACAAAGTACTCCCATTTTAATTTTGAACTAAACCCTGCAAATTATGTAGTAGGTTTCAGACCCAGGCGTACATTTCCCAGGTGCAGGGTGTGGTCTGACCCTGAGGCAGTGCTGGTTTCCTGTCCAAAACCACTGAGTTTTCAGAAGTACTAAATGTACAACTCTGGCCTTGTTAGCATGTGACTTAACCAACTGACCCGCCCAGAGCAGGTGTTAAACAAAGAGGTAAGAAGGTAGGTCCTTTAGCTTAGAAAAATAGAATCAGATCTATCTCATGTATAACTGTTCTCATTTATAATTCCAAATACAATTTCCCTTTTGTACCAACTCATTGGGACACCTATAATGACCAGATAGTATTCAGTTGTTAACTCTTCCCAACTTGACTTGTACGATCTGGATTATGAGTGAGCAAACTGTGGATTGTGGGCCAAAACTGGCACCACCTGTTTTTGTAAGTAAAGTTTTATTGAAACACACTCCCCCTATTCACTTATGTATTTTCTATGGCTGCTTTTATTAGTGTTCAGTGTGTCAAATCTATTCTTGAGATAGTCTCTAAACTCGGGTGGGATATATTCAGGTTCTAAGGCACCCTTGTGGTACATTGGTTAAGTGCTTGGCTGCTAACCCAAAGGTCGGCAGTTCGAATCCACCAGCCACTCCACAAGAGAAAGATGTGGCAATCTACTCTCATAAAGATTACAGCCTTGGCCTTTCAGCCAAAGATTAGACAGGCCCATAAAACAAATAATAATACACGAAGCTCAACCTTGTACATGAGACTAAGTGGGCACACCAGCCCAGGGGCAAGCAAGAGAAGGCAGGAGGGGACAGGAAAGCTGGATGAAGGGAAATGGGGAACCCAAGATCAAGAAAGGGAGAGTGTTGACACATCGTGGGGTTGGCAACTAATGTCAAAATACAATATGTGTATTAATTGTCTAATGAGAAACTAATTTGCTCTGTAAACTTTCATATAAGGCACGAAAAAAAAGATTATAGCCTCGGAAACCCCATGGGGCAGTTCTACTGCGTCCTACCGGGTTGCTGTGAGCCGGAATTGACTTGATGGCAATAGGTTTATTTTGTCTCTCATGGACTTGTTATCAGGAGGGACCAATTCCTGGAGAAGTGCATCATGCTTGGTAAAGTAGAGGGTCAGCAAAAAAGAGGAAGATCCTCAATGAGATGGATTGACACAATGGCTTTAGCAATGGGCTCAAACATAGCAACAACTGTGAGGATGACGCGAGGGTGATGCAGGACCAGGCAGCGTTTCCTTCTGTGATACATGCGGTCGCTATGACTCGGTGGCACCTAACAACAACAATGGCTGCTTTATGCTACAATGGCAGAGTAGTTGCAACAGAGACCATACGACCTACAAACCCTGAAATACTGTCTCGTCCTTCGCAGAAAAGGTTTGCCAATCCCTGGTTTTGATATTAAAATTGCCGAATGTCTAGAATAGGCTAGAGAAACTTTGAGAACTTAGCTTTTAAGAATATCTTTGTACACTTGGGATAGGGAATGATTACTTAAAGATAAACCATAAATGAAAAAAATTATTAATTTGATTATATTAAAAATAAAACTCTTGCTTGAAAAAAACATCAACAAATTAAAAAACAAGCAACTGATGCGGAGAAAATGCTTTTGCAAAATACCAAGCAGAATGCTATTCAGATCATAGAAAGAAATCTTGTTTGTCAGAAAAATAGAAAAAAATGTAGGTGAAAGGTATGTACAGAAAACTCACAGAAAAAATAAAAATGGCTAATAAATATATTAAAGGAGACTCTTGCTTAATAATTGGTGCTATGCAAATTAAAATGAGATGCTGTTTTACCCAGTGGATCAGCAAAAAATGTTAAAGTCTGATGATTTCACATAAGCAAGAATGTAGGAAAAAAATAGTGGACATACACTACTGGTAGGGAAAATTGGTACAAATGTTTTGGAAGGCCACATGGCAGTATCTAGAAAAGTTGAGTTCGCTCCTCTCCTATGGGCCCAGCAATGCTTCTTCTGGATACATAGCCCCTAGAGAAACTTCTAAAGACATGCCTAGGATATGCACCTGCAGCATTGTTTACAATGGCAAAAAAGTTAAACAAAAGGAGAACTTATGGAGAATGGACACACTCAGCTGCTTCTTTGCTTTTCTTTGGGATTTCTTAGCCTAAGAAGTGGTGTTTGGCAAAATACAGTCCTTTTCTCTGGGCATTCTTGCCTTTTTGTGACAGAGCTGACAAGCAGGTAGGCTGGGGCTTAGGGGCAGGTGCTCTCAGAATCTGAACACATGGATAAACATAGAGGGCCCTTCCACTAAGTGACCAAGTTGGTCTTTTACCATGTCTGTGTGGATGATAGTGACCCAGAGCACCCTCTGCAAGCTCCATTGTAAGTTTGGCCCTGCATGATCAGACCAGTGTGGCGGAGTAGAAGGTGCACAGGCTCTGTAGTCCACAGCCTTTGGTCTGAATTCCTGCTCCGTCACTTGGTGGGTGCGTGGCCCGGGGCCCCAGAGCTTCCCCATCCTGAGCTTCCTTTTCTGTTCTCTAAGATGATGTGTGTCCTGATGATTAGCAGAGATGGCACATGAAATGTACCCAGGACAGGGCCTGGCACCCTGAGGGCCTTCCTGGAACTGGCCAAGCATGTCCTTCACAAGTTCTGAGAACTGTTTGAAAGCTCTGGGTTTTGAAAAGTACGAAAATAAGTCTCTGCCCAAGTTGGAGCTGGGGCCTCTGCCTTTTGCTGCTTTTCAAGGTTATAAAAATTAAATTCCCAAAGCCGGCTTCTTTAACAACTCTCTGATGGTCCTGTTGTTCTGTTTTTAAACCTCAGAACAGAAGAAACCTCAAAAATGCATTCTTATAAGCTCCTTTCCAAGGGTTTTGATCTCACACTTGTTTTTGAGTAACTCCAAATGTCTCTCCACACAGAGAAAATCTAGGTTGAAGTCTGCAAAAGAAAAGATTCACTAAAGAGGCCAGTGGTGTTTCTATGCATGGATTATGTCTTTAAAGAGACGTAAGATGCAATTGTTGGTGGTTACCTCTGCAGAATGAGACTGAGGGTCTGGGATGAAAGGGAGCCTCACTTTTTTGGTAAACCTTTTATACTATGAAGACCTCCCCTTTAACAGAGTTGTTTTATTATTATTACTTTTAATGTGGTCAACAAAAGAAAAAGCACTTCACGTCAAGACGGTGCAGTAAAATCATGCTTCAGACACCCTAACAGTTCTACTTCTGCAGCAATAACAGACAAAACGTTCAAAGAGAAACCAGACAACTGATCTAGGCTCAAAACTAAGATCAAGCTCTCCCAGTACAAGAAACAGAACAGAACTGTAACGCAGTGAGCATGCAGGCTTGCTGGACTCTGGGTCTGGAGGCTTGGAGTTTGGATGAAAAATTGCCCATGTGAGAAGGGGATTTATCATATCCAGGCTGAGGTAGGCCTCCCTGTACCTGTGAAGTAGCTTGATATAATCACATGGCTTAGCTCTACTGGAGGCTGTGGATTGGGGTAAGCTGTAGGAGTAGGCAGGAGAGTGCACCCAGGGCTAGCCCATGACCAGGACCTGAAACAATGCCCCCGTGCCTCTGTGGCTGGATCTGTGATGTCCCCAGAGACATCAGTATGGATTATGGACTCTTGATTTATCCCATCTTATTAACATTACAAAGACAACCCATTCCCAAATGGGATCATTACCACAGGCACAAATGTTAGGACTTACAACACATATTTTGGAGGGACACAATTCAAACCTGTTGATATCTGTTTTCTCAGATCGTTTTTCTTATATCCCATATCTCCCTTTTCTTTCCTCTGTATTTTTCTTCTTGAAGAAATTCATCATTTAAAAGTGTTTTGGTGAGGCTGTGTGGACACTCTTTTTCAGTCTTTATGTCTGAACATGTATTATTTTTTTCTGCCTCTTAATTTATCAGCTGTCTAGGTATAGAATTTTAAATTTGCAATTATTTTCTTTTGGCACTTTAAAGGTATTAGTCCATTGTCTTCTGACAACTGTTGTTATTGATGAGGAGTCTGCTGTCAAATGATGTTCCTTTTGGTTAATCTGTTTTTTTCTTGTTGCTCTTTTTAAAGATTTTTTCTTTAGCTTTTATATTTTGCTGTTTTTTAAAGTGTGTTTAGATGATTCATGGCAAGGAATCTTCCCCCCAGAGCTAACAGAGAGAGAAAGCCTTCCCCTGGAGCTAGCACCCTGAATTCACATTTCTAGCCTCCTAGACTGTAAGAGAAAAGACGTTTTCTTTGTTAAAGCCATTCACATGTGGTATATCTGTTATAGCAGCACTGGCTAACTAAGAATTTGGTACTGAGCGTGGGGTGCTGCTCTAACAGATACCTAAAATGTGGAAGTGGTTTTAAAACTGTGAATGGATAGAGGCTGGAAGAGTTTTAAAGTGCCTGATAGTAAAAGCCTAGATTGTCTTGAAGAGACTGATGGTGGAATTATGGATGTCAGACAGTTCTGGTGAGAACTCAGAAGGAAATGAGAGCTGTTACACCAAAGATGGCACAGTTGGTGAGACACATCAGCAGAACCAGGAGACCAGCATGAGACAGCTGTGCAGCCAACCCATGGAGTGAGAGAGCTGAGTGTCTTCCAGCCAAAGTTTGCTGGTGGAGTGGGGTGTCTCCAGGCACTTATCAGTGGAGTTACAGAACTTTGGAACATTTGCCTTAGCAGGGCAGATGTGGGTGTTGAAGCCAGGGGCCAAGAGGCCAAGGAACTAGGAAGCAGAAGCTGAAGAGACAAGGAACACAGGAAGCAGAGCTGCCTCAGCCTTAAAGGGTGGAGTCACCACTTGGATGGACTAGGAGAATGAGGCCACTCAAAACCAAGGGAGAAGCGTTGCTGTTCCAGTGGGCTTGGAGGGTGGGGCTGAAGCCCAAGGCAGAGAATCTCTCAGAATTCAGAGAGTGTAGCCAATACCTAGAGTCTGGAGGGCAGGGCCATTGTCTAAATGGTCTCAGAGAACAGAGGATTATTTGCAAGCCTTGGGGGCTAATGTAATGTGTTCCTCTGATTTGCTTGGTGCCTGTTATCCTTTCTTTCCCTCCAATTTCTCCCATCATAATGGAAATGTCTAGCTTGTGCCTGCCTGTTGCACCACTGTATTTGGAAACAGATAATTTGTATCTAGATTTCACAGATGAAGAGGAATTTTTGGATTTTAGACTTGGAGTTTATTTAAGACGTTTGCTATGATATGATGGGTTGAGTGTGTTTTTCATGTGGCAAGGACATGAATTTTGGGGAGCCAAAGAGTGGGATGTTATGGATTGAATTGTGTCCCCCAAAAAATATGTGTCAACTTGGCTAGTCTGATTCCCGGTATTGCGTGATTGTCCACCATTTTGTTATCTGCTGTGATTTTCTTATGTGTTGTAAATGCTACCTGTATGATATTAATGAGGCAAGATTAGAGGCAGTTATGTTAATGAGGCAGGACTCAATCTACAAGATTAGATTGTGTTTTAAACCAATCTCTTTTGAGATATAAAAGAGAGAAGCAAGCAGAGAGACAGGGGGACTTCAAACCACCAGGAAACAAGAGCCAGGAGAATAGTGCTGAAAAGCTCCTTGACCAAGATGAAAAGGAAACTTCCCCCAGAGCCAACAGACAGAGAAAGCCTTCTGTTGGAGCTAGCACCCTGAATTTTGACTTCTAGCCTCCTAGACTATAAGAGAATAAATTTCTCTTTGTTAAAGCCATCCACTTGTGGTATTTCTGTTATAGCAGCATTAGATAACTAAGACAACTTTAAAGGCAAAAAATGCAAAATTTAAGACAAGAACTGAGATGCATAGAGAACTTGACAAATCCATATTCACAGTGGGAGATTCTAATTCACAGCAAGCCTACATGAGACAGTAGAACTGCCCATAGGGTTTCAAAGGCTGTAATCTTTACTGAAAATAAAGTGCATGGAACCCTAATGAGGGGATTGGTCAGTTTTGACATCCCACTAAGCTTAAAATGAGCCATCCCTGAGGCAGGAGGGGAGGACCTCACCGCCACCAAGAAAGAAGATCCAGGAGTGGAGCGTGTCCTTTGGACCCGGAATTCCTGCACTGAGAACCTCCTAGATCCAGGAGACAGGGAGAGAGAGAGCTGTAACATAGAAGATAGTGAGAGACAATGGCACAAGAGTAGCAAGAGTGAGAAGCAATGGCAACAGAGGGAGCAGAACCAGGAAACTGGCAGGAGACATCACGATTGAGTGCCCTTGGGGCGAGGCTTCCTAGCAGAGTGTAGTGTCCCCTGGGCACTTATTGGTGGAGATAAAGAGCTTTGTAACACTTTCCTGAAGAGGGCAGAGGAGCTAAAGAGGTTTGTAAGACTTGCCTGAGTAGGGAAGAGGCCCAGCTGAGGGGCTGAGGGCCACAGAGACCTGCCTGCTGGCACTGCTGAGAAGAAGCTGTCCTAATCGAAGAACTGTATCCTGAATATTTCCTAATCCTGAATTGTAACCTGTTACTTCCCTAATAAACCCCACAATCGTGAGTACGGTCTGTGAGTTCTGTGTGGCCATTGCAATGAATTATTAAACCCAGCAGAAAAGTAGAGAGTGCCGTGGAAGGGACAGATGGTGTCAGAATAGGTAAAAAGTCTGGAGGGTGGAGGCATATCTGACCTCTGCCACATAGGAATCAGCCTTGGGCTGTTGATACTGATAATGATTCTACCCCCTTGCGAAGTCAGAGAAGGTCAGATGCCCTCCCCATGCCATTTTCGCACTTCCCATTGGCTGAAGCCAATGGGAGGTCCTGGCAGCAAACTGGAGGACAGAAGGAGGGGAGAAGCCAGGGTATTTCTACACACGGTCTGTGAGGAGCCCTGGTGGTGCAGTAGTTAAAAGCCCAGGCTGCTAGCCAAAAGGTTGGCAGTTTGAATCCACCAGCTGCTCCTTGGAAAGCCTATGGGGAAGTTCTACTCTGTCCTGTAGGGCTGCTATGAGTCAGAATCAATTCAACAGCAACAGGGCCTTTTTTGGTCTCTGTGCTGTAGGGTCACTATGAGTCAGAATCACCTCCATGGCAGTGGGTTTGGTTTTGGTTTTGGAAGGTGCAAGGACCGTCTCCAGATTTCGCCAACAGCCTTTTCCTCCATGGCGCTGCCTCCTGGGCTCCAGTAACACTACCCCTTCCCTTTGTCTCTCCAGCAAGGGCTGGTGCTAGCTACCTGCAATTGCTAATATATGGGTAGCCTCACCATCCCATATTTATCCTTTCTGCCTCTGTTGAACTATCTGTGAGGGCTTTGGTGGTTCAGTTCTCCCCTTCCAAGTGGGGAGAGCCCAGTTTGATTCCCCGCCAATTCATTTCATGTAGAACCACCACCCTTCTCTCTGTGTAGGCTTGTGTGTTGCTATGAGGCTGAACGGGTTTCAGTGTCTCTTCCAGACTAGAATGAACTAGGAGGAAAAGCCTGGCAATCTACTTCTGAAGATCAGCCAATGAAAACTCACTGAATCACAATAGTCCAATCCCATTGTGCGTGGAATCACCCTGAGTCGGAGGCTGACTGGAAGGCAGCTAACAACACAACAACATTGAACTACCTGGTACGGGGTCTGCTTTCATGATTGGCCCCTGAATGATGCTTCTCAGAGAAGGCTTCTCTTACGACCCCAGGAAAAGGTGCTCCCGACTCTCTATTGTGTGAACCTGATGATAATCTTCATAGCACCAATACCTGAAATTATCTATTTCATGTAATTGCTTACTTATTTATTGTCTTTCTCCTCCCATGAAAATGTAAACTTCTTGAGCTCAGGGATGTTGTCTTACTCACCACTATATCCCCAGCAGGTGCTTAATGAATGTTTGTGGCCTGTCATTGACTGCCATTAACCCAATGTGTGGCATTAGGCAAATCAGTCACCTTCTGTCTCTAGGTCTCATATTCTCATCTATTAATGAGAATTGGCTCCATAATATCTAGTGTTAAATATCTGGGATTCTGTGGCTTTGTTTGCAATTCCTGTCTATCATCATTCAGCCAACTTGAAAATAACTCCAAATTTCAAGTTTCCTTGTTCGGAGTTGTCAGCCAGGCCAATAAAATCAGAGCTCACTCATTCCTTAAGAGTGCTTTGTTCTACAGGAAGGCCATTTGTTCTGGGAAGCCGTTGCTCTATATTAAATGCTCAAGTGTGTGTACTCATTGGGAATAAATGGAACAGAAAGGCCATTGCTCAGTTTTAGCAATAACCTGACAATATTGGCAGCTCACGCAACCCATTCTAAATACCAGTAAATACACAACTAAGGTGTTGGAGGCCAGCAGAACTCAGTCAAATTCATTGGAACCTGCCATTCCGAGCTGTCTCTGGCAACCCTTGGGAAAAACTGGAGTCTTGTGTTCTGAACCTTAAAGCTAGCCACATATTGAGCAGTCATTTCCATGTAGACACACCGCAAGCATTCGAATTTTTGAAATACGTGTTGGGTACTTGATATTTTGACAGCTACTCATCCTCCATGGCCACTGCCTCTAGCTCAGAGCTTGACCACGCTTCAGCTTCCTGCCCAGTCTTCTGCTTCTGGAATGCCTCATCCTCTGCCCCATCCCCCTCCAATCCATCCTCTACACTGCCCCGAGAATGGCCTTTCAAAAATGCTTATATGACTGAATCACTCACCCACTTAAAACCCGTAAATAACTCCCAGTTGCTTTCAGGATAATTTCCTGGCTCCTTTGCATGGCTTTCAAGATTACTCATGGTTTGCTCTCTGACAATTCCTCCAGTCTCAGCTTCAACCATCCCCTCTCAATGTGTGTTTAAACACCACAGTTCTCATGGTTTCCCCACTCAACCTACTGGATCATGCCTCAATATCTTTGCTTATGTTCTTCCTCCCTCTTAGAATACCCTTTCCTGCAGGAAGCCTTCTGTGGCTGTTCCCTGCCCAGAATGAACTCAGTCAGTCTCTTAACTCCTACATACAATTGTCCTCCATTCATGCATTCAGTATATCTACGTATTTATTGCCTGCCATTGCATTGTTCTAGCTGCTAGGGGAACAGCAGTGAACAAAACAGACAAGACCCCCTGTTATCACAGAACTTACATCCTAGTAGGGGGAGGCAGGCAATAAACAAAACAAATTTGTCAATATTGTGATACAGTAGAGAAAAAAAAAAAAAAGAAGGAGCCTAAAAGTGCCAAGGCAGGAGGGGCTGGAAATCTGAATAGAGAGGTTGTCATTGTACACATTCCTTCACTCAAGAAATATTTATCCAGTGCTTTCTAGGTGTTAGGTATTAGGGTTATAATGGAGAATAAAATAGACGATATTCTCGCTTTTGTGGAGTTTATATTCTAACGAGGGAAACAATAAACAGATAAATAAGTAAAAATTATAGTTATCGATAATGGAAATCAGCGGGTGTTTTGATAGAGATAACAGGCGGAGCCTGCATTGAATAAGATGATTAAGGAAGACCCTTCGGAGGGAGATCTTGGGTGAGCCTGGGACCTGAGGATGGGAAGGGGCCAATCTGGCAAATTGATATGATCTATTTACCTTGTTGTCTTTTCCACTAGAGCAGACACTCCTTGGAAATCCAGGCGGTGTAGTGGTTAAGTGCTATGGCCCCTAACCAGAAGGTCAGCAGTTCAAATCCACCAGGAGCTCCTTGGAAACTCTGTAGGGCAGTTCTACACGGTGGCTGTGAGTCGGAATCGACTTGATGGCAGTGGATTTGGTTTTTTTGTGTTTGGGAGCTCCTTGGGGGAAGAGGTCATGAATTATTCCTTTCTGTATCCCCAGCATAGCACAAGGTCTGGCTTATTGTAGGTGCTCAACGAATGTTTGTTTAACTATAAAAACAGCAACAACCAGAAAACCAAACCAGTTGCCCTTGAGTCAATTCCATCACATGACGACCTGGTTTGTTTCAGAGTAAAACTTCACTCCATAGAATTTTCAATGGCTGTGATCTCTTAGAAGTAGATGGCCAGGACTTTCTTCCAAAGTACCTCTGGGTGGATTTGAACTGCCAATCTTTTGGTCAGTATCTGAGCACTTAACGATTTGCGCCATTCAAGGCAACCATTTAACTGTAAGTTTAAAGAAGATCAAAGGTAAGAGTTGAAAGACATTTGAAAACTTCTGTTAGCTGGCTGGAAGAATCAGTTTATAATGCAATGAGCTGGCATCTAGCCAACAAATACTAGTAGCTCCTGGTATTGAGTTACAGGTTGTGAGGTGAACCTCCCTCTGGAGAAGCCAAAATCTAGAGGGGGAGACAGGCTGGGGTTATTCTCATCTCAACCGAGTCCAGGCCCCAAGAAGTCCCAGCACAGAGAGGCTGGTATGCTGGGTGGCAGCAGGCCAGGTCTGTGTCTCCAAACCATAGGTGGTGTACCCCCTGGTTGTCCTGTGACCTGGGATGGACAGGTGAGTTGGTGTTAGAGATGGTCTTGGAGATGGATTTGAGCAGTGACCAAACTCCACTGGAGGGGCAGTCAGCTGTGTTTCTTGCCAATGGAAGGACATCGTTTAGAAGATAGTCACAGCAGAAATTTCCTGAGCATCCAACCCCTGGTTCCCACTCATTCAGAGTCACTGGGGGTCCGCTAGCTTCCCAGCTGCAGCCATTTAAATTGCACCAGCACTCACTACCTTGTCTAAGGGAGTGTGATAGTACTAATGCGTTTATTTGCACTCTAAGCACTCTGAGAGGGAGAAAAATGTCCACCTCTGAGATATGTCATCAAAACAGTGACAGCATTTAAATTAACCGGCAGGTCCATGTTTCTGGGTTTCCTAGCTGTGTCCAAGTGGCATTTTCTGCTCGTTAGCCTCACGCAGCCTCCTCAGACAAGGCAGAAATGTGTTGACTTTTCTGGCCATTTGGACCGATGGCTAATGTTTCATGAGGGAAGTGGACATGTAGAGGAGTTGGAAAAACAGACTTAAAATAATAATAATACCTTGCTTCCATATTTACCTACACTTCGTAAGTATGGGTTCCTAAGACCTTAACCCCTCGCTGGCAATTGACTCCTACTCCTAGCAATCCTATAGGACAGAGCAGAACTACCCCACAGGGCTTCCAAGGCTGTAATCTTTACGGACTGTTTGGTGGTTAAATGCCCAGCTTCTAACCAAACAGTCAGCTGTTCAAATTCAGCAGACGCTCCGAGGGAGAAAGATGTCACAGTCTGCGTCTGTAAAGATTACAGCCTTGAGAACCCAATGGCGCAGTTCTACTCTGTCCTATAGGGTCCCTATGAGTTGGAATCGACTGGACGGAGGAGGGGGAGGCCTTTCCTCGCCTTGCAGAAAAGCTCCCACTCGGCTTCTGGGGAGATTGAGGCACTCAGAACCCACCTGTCCTGGAAGCAGGTGCCCAGGCAGATATGCACGCTGCTCGCTGTGAGATGGCTAGGTTCTTTCCCACCCACTGGCCCCTTTCCTGGCCATGGAACCTGGTGTTGGTGACCACAGGTTATCACAGTCTGTCCCTCTCCTTTCTCTCCACGTTGCCTCTGTCCAGGTAGTTCATATAGGAGCAATGTTTTTGTTTTCTCTTCTGAGACAACAAATTTTGGGATTAAACTGACTGGGGCTTGGGAAGTGTACTGTGTTGATACTGGATAAATGTGAATAGAGAGCCTGCTGCAGGAGGAAACACACAGCCCCCAGAGGGGTCAGCTGGTGGGACCACCTGCATGGGTGAAGGTTTTCTTTGGATAGAAAGCCGCACTTCCATGTTCAACATCCCAGATGAGGAGATGACACCCTATGATTCACAGGCCCTGGAGGGGGCAGGCAGCTCTCACAGGGGTGCCATGAAGCGGGGAATCAGGGCAGCAACAGACCAGGCTCAGCCCTTAATAGGGTCCAGTGGGGAGTGCTCTTGATTCATAGGCTTAGGAACTATTGGCTAACTTGAAACAAGTGGTGGGAAACTATGGGGTCTGGGGGAGCGAGTAAGCAGAAAGGTAGGGGGTCGTTATCTGGGTTGACAACTGTGGCATGTGGGTAGGGACAGGGAGAATTGGGAGGTGGGGCACCACCTCTGAGCTTTTACCTAGGATTTGGCATGTGGGTGTGAGCTGATTAAGAAGGCAGGCGGGCCTGCTATTTTGAAATAAGTAATGTTAAATTGGAGTCCTCATCTGGATTTTCCTTCTGAGGGTTCTGTCTACGCATTTAAAAAATCCCTAATTTTTATCGGAATAGACTCAATGACACTGGGTTTGGTTTTCTGGTTTTTTAAATCTTTATCGGGAGGAGCCCTGGTGGCGCAGCTGTTAAGCACTTGGCTGCCTGCTGAAAGGTTGGTGGTTGGAACCCACCAGCTACTCCATGGGAGAAAGATATGGAAATCTGCTTCTGTGAAGATTACAGCCTTGGAAACCATATGGGGCAGTTCTGTTCTGTCTTATAGGATCACTATGACTCGTAATTGACTCGATGGCAACTGGTTTGCTTTTTTTTTTTTGAACCTTCATTGAGAACCCCTGGTAGCACAGCGGTTAAGTGCTTAGCTGCTAACCAAAAGGTCAGCAGTTCAAACTCAACAGCTGCTCTGCAGAAGAAAGATGTGGCAGTCTTCTTTTGTAAAGATTACAGCCTCAGAAACCCCGTGGGGCTGTTCTACTCTACCTCATAGGGTCGCTGTGTGTTGGAATCGACTTGATGACAAAGGGTTTGGTTTTTTGGTAATGTTAAGTGGAAACGAAGGAATGGGAGGCATCAAAAAATGGAATTTGGGTTTCTTATGACATGTACAGGGCTAAGGTGTGCCTGACTCCAAAGCCATGGTGTTTTCAATCTCCTCATATGCGTGTAACACCTCGACAATGAATAAGGAAGACAGAAAAAGAATTGATGCGTTAGAATTATGGTGTTGGCAAAGAATATTGAATATTCCATGGACTGCCAGAAGGACAAACAAATCTGTCTTGAATGGATTGACACAGTGGCTGCAACAATGGGGTCAAACATAGCAACCATTGTGAGGATGGCACAGGACTAGGCAGTGTTGCATTCTGTTGTACCTAGGGTCACTATGAGTCAGAACCAACTCGAGGGCACCTAACAACAACATGACATGTACAAATGTTAAAATATGTAAAAGTTCTCAGGCAGGTTTAAGTGGTGAGACTAACTTAAAAGCCAAGCCAGGCACACAGCAGGAGCTCGATAAACGTGTGTGCAGTGGATGAATGAAAATCCTGGACCTTTGAGCATGGGGCAGAAAAATGATCACACGGGGAGCTGAATTCTTGAATCCTATATCTCAGTTTGTTCTTGCTTTAAGAGAAGTGGACGTACCAATGTTAATTTTTAGTATCTAGGAATTTCCGTGTGTCAGGCGGAGGCTAAATAGAAATATCAGTGACACTGGAGAGACTCGGCAACGTGACAGGAGAAAAAGGATGGGAATGGTTTCCGCCCGAGGGTGTTCGGGAAATCCCATGGTGCGAGTGGAATGCGTCAGTGACGTGATTTCAAATGGCTTTCCCTTTATTTTGTTTTTTGTGTAGTTTTGTGTCCTTCTTTATCTTCTATTTCATTCCTCCTGACTCCCAGCCGCCCCTCACCCCTGTCCTAGTTATCTAGTGCTGCTATAACAGAAATACCACAAGTGGACAGGTTCAACAAAGAGAAATTTATTTTCTCACAGTCTAGTAGGCCAGGAGTCCAAATTCAGGGCATCAGCTCCAGGGGAAGGCTTTCTCTTCTCTGTTGGCTCCGGAGGAAGGTCCTTGTCATCAACTCTCCCCGGTCTAGGAGCTTTTCAGCTTAGGGACTCCAGGTCCAAAGGACACAGGATCCTGGTTCTGGTTTCTTGGTAGTATGATGTCCCCAACTCTCTGCTCACTTCTCTTTCCTTTTATATGTGTAAGATAAAAGGTGGTGCAGGCCACACCCCAGGGAAACTCCCTTTACATTGGATCGGGGATGTGACCTGAGTAAGGGTCTTACATCCCACCGTAATCCTCTTTAACATAACCCATTCTGCCTCATTAACCACAGGCAGAGATTAGGGTTTATATCACCTGGGAAAATTACATCAATCACAAAATGGAGGACAACCATACAATACTGGAAACCATGGCCTAACCAAGTTGATACACATATTTTGGGGGTACAAAATTCAATCCACGACACCCCCCATCTTTCCCCATTTTTCCGGCGCTTCTCCATCATCCCTATGATTCGGTCCCCAGGAGAGAGCTGCTCAAATTCATTCCTGGCTGGGGCCTGGAGTCTAAGGTGTCCCCAGGGTCCAAGGTATCCCCAGGGTCCAAGGCGTCCCTGGAGTCCAAGGCATCCTGGGGAGCCCGAGGCTGGCTGAGAGGTAAGTGAAGAGAGATCAGGAAGCAACAGGGGGACATCTGAAGACCAGGAGTAACTCTTCATAGAAAAGCAAGTGGAGCTGAGGGCTGGCGGGCCTCTGAGTGAGAGAAGGCCAGGCCTTTAAATGGGGTGGCATCCTATTTGACGATGCCGTTGTTCCTCAAGTCCTCATGTCCAGGCCACAGAGGCTGGGACTCCATCAGCCTGGGCCTCCTTCTTTAACATTATGAGGGACAGGTGCGAGAGGATGGGGCTCCACTGGAAACATCTCAGTGGGATTTGATGGGGAAGTCAAAGCTGCATCAGGAACCATAACTGGCAGCCCCTTTTATTGCATGAATTATCCCGTTGGAGCCAAGGTGGCGGTTTCCCAGGAAGCTTTTAACATCCTACATTATGGCAATGGTGGCTCGGGCTCTTGCTGAGGGGAATGAGGTTTGTCAATTATAGCTGGCCCAGGGGGCGGCAGAGTCAGCCCAGAATGGTCTGCTGGGAGAGAGGGTAGGACGTGTCTGTGTCCAGGTGCCCCACCCACCTCTGCCCACCATGGCTGCGCCTCCCTACAGGAGGCACTTGGGAGTGAAAAAAATTGTCAGAGCAGCTAAGGTTAAAAGGGGAACTAGCTGTCCAGAGATCCGTGCAAATGGGGCCAGTTAGCATGTGAGAACAGAAGGGGGGAGGCCCCTTCTCTGTGTTTCCCAGGCCTGCACCACCACACACTGTACCCTGGGGTCTTGTGTTTGGGAAGCCTGGGAAGTTGTCCAACCCAGGCTGCCGGGAAGGGGACCGTGACCCACCCAGGGTCACAGAGTGGGCCAGGGGAAGTACAAGGTGGGGGAGGAGCACAGAGTGGGGCTGTTTGGGGACAGCACAGAGGGTAAGGGGAAGGGAAGGAGTGAACTGCCTGCCCTTCTAGGCATTGGAGCACACAGGGAGGCCAGCCCCTGGGGTAGCTAAGCCCTCTTTGCTGTGGTCCCTCCAGCCAGACCTACACGGTTTCTGTCCACCCTGCGAGTCCGCCTCCGTTTTAAACACATGCTTTGTGGAAGTGTTCTGGGTTTGTTTTCAGATTCTTTCCAAGTTGTGGTCATCACAGAGGAACACGTCAGTGGCCATGGGGACAGCATGGACCTGGGGTCAGCAGCCTTCAGCTCTGTGGACCGGGACTGGCCTGCTTGTGGCCCCTCCCAGCCTCCTCCACAGGCCTGGACAGGCCTTCTTCAGCAAGCTGTGAGGCTCATTCCTCAGCTTCTACCAGCAGAAGAGGAAACTGCGCCATCTGCCCGGCGCACAGCAGCAGATAGCAGCCTGGGAGTCCAGGTCCCGGCGGGCTGGGAGTCCAGGCCTGGGTCCCAGGATCCTGAGCCTTCCCCACAGCCTGACACACAGGGAACCTGCAGGACTTGCTGGAGCCTCCGGCTGAAGCCTGCCGACATCGTCCTTGGTCCTTGGCCCTACCGATGACCCTCAACCCTGACACTTGCTGCCAGGGTCTCTGTATGTGTGTGTGTATGTGTGTAAGTGTGTGTGTGTGTGTTTGTGCACATGTGTGTATGTGTGCGTTTGCATCAGTGTGTGTATGTGTGCCTATGTGCGTATTTGTATGTGTATATGTATGTGTGTGCATGTCCATATATGCATGTGTTTGTGTATGTGTGTATGTGTGTGCGTGTGTATGTGTGTGGGTGTGTGGGGTGGGCATGACAGTCCATCCTACTCCCGACCACAGAGGCCACATTGAGGTGCATCTCAGGGATGGGAGGGGCTTTTGGAAGGCAGGGCTGGGCTCAGCGAAGTCCCTGGAGAGGAAGTGGGTACCAGGGCTGGCTCTGGACTAAGGACTCAGTCTTCCAGAAGGGATGTCATCTCTTGGTCATGGGACCCTCTGAATGATCACCCTCCTGCCTATATCTCTAGAAGCTTCTCCCTCGGCTGAGTCCTCACCATGGCCTGTGCCCACACCCCCTTCGTCCCTGCCCTCGGTGCCCAGCCTGAAAACCAGCCTCCCAGCCTCTAATGCCGGGCCTCCCTGTGTGACAGGCTCTGCCAACCCTCCTCACCTTTCAGGCCCAGCCCCTTGCTGAGCTTGGGGACAAGAGCTCAGCAAATGGGCATACCTGCTGGAAGGCGAGGAAGGGTGGCACAGGAGGGCTCTGAGGACCCCCCAGCCACCCCACATAGTGCTGACGCTGGCTCTGCAGGAGCTTCCTTTCCACACTTGGAGAGGCAGTGTCCAGCCTGGCAGTCTGACTGACAGAGAGCCTTCGAGTGCCCTAAACCAGCAGCTGAGGGGTAGCTCTGGCCGAGGCCACAACTAAGTCCACAGACACCAGAGCCCGGCCAGGTGATAAGACAGGAATGGTGACCCCGCCCAGCAGAGCTTTCAGAGCTTCCTCGCCCCTCGTCCTGGTCCCCAAAAGGAACTGTGGTGACGCAGTGCTTAAGCACTTGGCTGCTACCGCAAGGTTGGTGGTTCAAACCCACCAGCTGCTCCACTGGAGAAAGATGTGGCAGTCAGCTTCCATAAAGATTTACAGCTTTGGAAATCTTATGGGGCAGTTCTACTCTGTCCTACAGGGTTGCCATGAGTCAGAATCGACTCGACAGAAACTTTTTTTTTTTTCCCCTTTTTGGCGGTGCCCCAAGCAGGGAAGAAGAGGAGAAGATGAGGAAAGAGGGTCAGAAAGGCAGGAGAGGTGGTGGGAGCACCTCTGTCCAGTCACGCAGGTGGGAGCTGTGGGGCGATGATAACTCCAGGGCTGCAGCAGCTGAAGGGGGGCCACAGTGAAGTGCCCCCTGTGTCCTGCTGAATTCCAACTGTGCAGATCTGATCAATATCTGATCAATAATCCACAGGCTTAACATTTATTTCCATGGGAGGTTCTAGCTCCCCGCCTGGGCTGAACGGGCCTCCTGGAGACAAGCTCAGGCAGGGTGAGGCAAGTGACTTACTGCCCGCTTCCTAAGAGAAAACGCTGAGGGTGTGGGTGTGTCCAGGGAGACCCCAGTTCCCCCAGGCCAGGGTGCCTCGGGCTTCTCAGCCAGGGCCCCCAGGGAGGCTGGTGGGCTGATCATGGGCAGAGGCTGAGAAGGCCCACCCCAGCAGGAGGGGCTTCTCAGAAGGGCCCGGCGGCAAGACCCTGGTGGGGAGAGGCTCCATGGATGCAGGGGTGGAAGACCCAACTTGTCACTCACTCCACACCCATGCAGGCCACTCTGCACCAGGTGGGCCCAGCTACCTCACTTCTTCCTCCCGGTCACTCAATTTACAAACGGGAAAATGGAGCCCCCCAGAGGTCCCTGGCTTGGAGAAGACCCTCACATGGAGTCTGTCTTCCCCCTTACCTGTCTCTGTATCTGGCCTGCTATTTTTGTAACTCAGAGGTGATTCAATTTGGAACCCACCTGACTTGGGCATTGCCTAATTAACATAACAGGAAAAACCCTCTTTCCAAGCAGGATCATACTTCCAGGGCTAGGGGCCAGGATCTCAGTACATATTTTGGGGGCGGGCAGAAGTCAATCCATAACACTTACCCAGAGAGTTGAGCAAGGCGATCTCTTAGGCTCTTTCTGGAGGCTCTGAAACCGCATAACTGTGGGTATCCTGTCCCAACCCAGAGTGCTAGGGGGTGGGTGTCCACATGGGAGAGGGAGGAGCCATCCCCAGGGAACTGGGTGGAAGAGCTGGCTGGGTCCGAGGACGTGGCAGAGGCTCCGGCTGAAGAAAGCCCCATTAACCCAGTCTGGGGAAGAACCTGACTTCCAACCCAAGTGCAACTCTTATCTCCAGCTCCGTGAACGTGCTCTGTTCAGAGCCTGAGGGAGACGATGGCTTTGCAGCTAGGACTTCAGACAGCTAAACTCATAATGAGATTTGGTGTCTGGCAAGAATACCATATTAAGGAATAATTTTTCTCCTGTTATAAATCCATTAGGAAATTAAGAATCCGGGCTATGACTTTAAAATACGGAATAGAATTTTCTTCAGAGCCCCCTGGGTAAATTTCTTCCTCGGTAAATGCAGAAATCTAATGAATCTAAATCCTCGCGTTGAGGATAATGTTCCCACAGGCGACTGCTCTTCCTCAACTATTCACCGACTTTGAGCTAAGATGATATGTTCAGAAAAAGTCGACATGATATCTGACAGCGTTTGCCCTGGGCCGGAACTGAGAGCTGTTGATCATAGTGATTAAGAACCTACTATGTGCCAGGAGGAAACCCTGGTGGAACAGTGGTTAAGAGCTATGGCTGCTAACCAAAAGATCTGCAGTTCAAGTCCACCAGGCACTCCTTAGAAATTCTATGGGGCAGTTCTACTCTGTCCTATAGGGTCGGTATGAGTTGGAATCAAGTCGAAGGCAACAGGTAATGGATATGTGCCAGGAATTGTAGTCTTGATGATGTAGTGGCTAAAGCGTTCAGCTGCTAACCTAAAAGTCAATGGTTGAAACCCACCAGCCGCTCCATAGGAGAAAGATGTGGCAGTCTGCCTCTGTAAAGATTACAGCCTTGCAAACCCTATGGGGCAGTTCTACTCTGTCTTAAAGGGTTGCTATGAGTTGGAATCGACTTGAGGGCAACTGGTTTGGTTTGGGTGCAAGACACAAGCATGATAGAAACTATATAGAGACACTGTGACAAGTATGCATATCAACCAGGACCAGTTAGTGTATAACCAGAGCAACTTAGTGTGCAACCAGGCCAAGTTAGTGAACAACCAGGGAGAGTTAGCATATGTGATGGTTAAGGTTGGGTGTCAACTTGGCTGGGCCATGATTCTCAGTGGTTTGGCAGTAATGTAATGATGTAGTCATCCTCTGTGATGTGATCTGATATGATCAGCCAATCAGTTTTAAGGGGAGTTTCTTCAGGGGTATGGCCTGCATCCTATATATGGACGTTTTGGCAAAGCTCGCTAACTTTCTCTGGATCCTGTATCTGGCTCATCATCATCTGACCTCTAGTTCTTGGGACTCAAGCCAGCAGCTTGCCATATTGCCTGCCAATCTTGTATTTGTCAGTTTCTGCAGCCCATGAGCCAGCGGCCTGCAGTCTGACCTGCTGATCTTGGGTTCATCAGCCCCTGCAGCTACGTGAGTCAGGAGAAGCCTCTAGCCTGATGCCTGACTCATGAACTTGGAACTTGTCAGCCTCTACAACTGCATGAGCACACACACACACACACACACACACTTCACTGGTTTTGTTTCTGTAGAGGACAGAGCCTGAGACAGCATACAACCAGGACCAATCAGGGAGAGTTAGTGTGCATCTGGGTCAAGTTAGTGTGTGTCCGGGTCAGGTTAGTGAGCACCCAGCTCAAGTTAGTGTGCAACCAGGTCAAGTTAGTATAGATCCAGGTCAAATTAGTGTGCATCCAGGTCAAGTTAGTGTGTGTCCAGGTCAAGTTTGTGTGCATCCGGGTTAAGCTGGTATGTAACTAGGTCAAGTTAGTGTGGAACCACGGAGAGTTAGTGTGTGTCTAGGTCAAGTTAGTGTGCAATCACAACTAATTAATGTACTACCAGGGAAGTGAGTGTATATTCAGGGTGAGTTAGTGTGCAACCAGTGAGAGTTAGGATGAAATCAACCAGGACAAGTTAATATACAACTAGGGCAAGTAAGTGTACAACATGTGAGCATTTTAATGCACCATCAAATCAGATTTCAGCAAACCAGGATCTAGAACAAAGCTGTGACCTGGCAGAGCGGGAAGTGCAGAGTAAGTAAAGGAATGCTTCTGTGAAGCCCATGCACTTTACTCATGGGTAGAGCAGCTCCCCGGCTCTCCACTCAACGTCTGTGCTTCTGGTAGACATGAGCCAGAACAGGAGTCCATCTGCCTTCGTGAGAGGTGCCATCAGATAGAGACAGGAGAGCTGGGGACAGGCCCACATAAGAGCCTACAGCCTGGGGCCTTCAGAGCCCAACACCTACTGGTGTATGTATGCAGCAGACACCTCTGAGTTCACTCATACTCCTAATGATGGCCTTAAATCATTAAGACAAGTATAACCATCTACTGATGAGAGAATCCAAGAAGCACAAAAGCATTTTATCAAGGTTTCTGACCAAAGTGCTTTAAATTTTAAAAACCGACGCCCTGAAAACTCATAAATATCACTGGTCTAGGCTATTGGGTTTAGTTGGACACATATTCTCCAACCGTGCTGTATCGGAGGGGAGGTGCATGTGTGTGTGTGTGCGCGCGCGCCCGTAGCTGCTGTGTATTGAATAAGTGCATTAGGGTGCCAACCACAGAAGTAAGTGGTCATGTAGGGTATTAAAGAGAATGGGAACTTGGATTGATATTAAAGGGGGGAAAGAGAGTTGTAAGCGGGAAAGGCAAAAGCAAATGAGCATACCGTTTTGATCCCCCAAATCAGATAACAGTCTTCTCAAAATGTTTTTGCAAAACGTGACTGCATTGGAACCCTATCAATAAAAAGACACTTCCTCAAATATCCCAACAGTGGCATTGGTGGTTTAAGAATGCTACATAGAACTTGGAGATGGGTTCCTGAACACAGAGATCTGTCCTATGATCGATCAGGTGTTAGGAGACCAAGTTCTGGTCCATCTCTACCCTTGACTGACTGTGTGACTCGATACAAGTCACTTCCTCTCGGGTCCTTATTTTCTCTATCTGTAAAATGAGGGGGCTTGTCTAGACACCAGTGAATCAGAACCAGAGTTTCTATCAGAGTCACCTAGGGAGATTTTTCGGTATGTGCGTGCCCAGGCCACACACCAGAGCTACAGAATCAGAACACCCAGGGAAAGCTTGAGGAGCTGGATATTAGTCACACCAGCTCCTCATCTGATTTTGGTGATAAGTCAAAGTTGAGAACGAGTTGTATTAGGTAGTGCTAGCTCCTATAACAAACAAGCCCACACGTATCACTGGTTTGTTCTCCCTTGTTTAACAATCCAACGTAGGTGCTTGTAATGGATTGGGTTGTGTCCCCCAAAAATGTGTGCTGTAAATCCTAATCCTTACACATGTGATGGAGCCCTGGTGGTGAAGTGGTTAAAAGTTTGGCTGCTAACCAAAAGGTCGGCAGTTCGAATTCCCCAGCTACTCCTTGGAAACATTATGGGGCAGTGCTACTCGTCCTATGGGATTGCTATGAGTTGGAATCGACTCCACAGAAACTTTTTTTTATATATATACTTGTAATTATAATCCCATTTGGGAATGGGTTTTTTTTGTTATGTTAATAGGCAGTATCAGTGTAGGGTGTGTCTTAAGTCAATTTTTTTTGAGATATAAAAGAGCAGATTTAAAAGAGCAAATTGAGCAATCAATGAAGCAATCAAGCCGAGATGGGGAAGCCATTTGAAATCTCCGAGAACCTAAGAAACAGAAGCTAAAAAGAGATGAGGACCTTCCGCCACAGGGCCAGAGCCCTGAATTCGGACTCGTAGCCTCCCAACTGTGAGAAAACATATTTCTGCTTCTTAAAGCCACCCATTTGTAATATTTCTGTTATAGCTGCACTAGACAACTCAGACAATGCCCCTCCAAATGATGATGCAGGTGACAAGCATTTCTGTCATATTCAACATATGGCATCTGCAGTCTCCTTGGGGGCCATCTCCATTCTAGACCACTGGAAGGATAAAGAGCGCGGAGGATACTACGCGGAAGTCCTGGAAGGAGTACACATGACTCCACTCATAGTCCACTATTGGAGGTGCAGTCGTGGGGCCACACCTAACTGCAAGGAAGCCTGGGAAATGTAGTCCACAGGAAGACGAGGACATGGGTTTGGTTATCAGCTGGGTGTCTCTGCCACAGCACTAACATGAATAGATTTTAAGATGCTTTTCCAGAACGTTTATCCGGTTTTGCTGCTACGGCCCATGGTAAGAACTCTTTGTGGAGCTGATTTCATTCCTCCTCATGTTGGAGTGCTTATCCCTGTCAGCACGCACCCAGACAGTACACCCCCTGACGCAAGGCTACGCCTTGTTCATTGGTCTTTCTGTTCCTGAAAGCACCCAGCACATATTTTGCACACATTATGCATTCAAATGTCAACCAGATGAATGAATTAAATATATGATAAAACAACCAAACAAAAATTCATTAGCCAGGGGATGAAGAACAGGTGCTCTGGAGTCTGTGAACCTGGTCAACTTCATCTTATCCTAAACTGGGGGCCCCTCCCAAGTCTTGATTTCAGTAAAGTTGAGCAACAATGGTTGTGTTAACTTGTTTTTGCTGTCAAGTTGGTTCCGACTCATAGCGACCCTATGTCCAACAGAACAAAACACTGCCTAGTCCTGCACCATATTCACAATGCTTGAGTCCATTGTTACAGCCAACGTGCCAATCCATCTTGTTGAGGATCTTCCTCTTTTTCGGTAAGATGAAGTCTCACCATCCTCACTTCTAAGGAGTACTTCTGCTGTACTTCTTCCAGGACAGATTTGTTCATTCTTCTGGCAGTCCAATGGTACTGACCTCATAAAGTTTCTGGGAACATTAAATGAGTCAATGCTCATACACTGCTGGGTATAACATCTGGTAACGATGTTGTCTTCCATTGTTCACATGCCTTTGGGCCATCTTGAAGCAGCCTCAGTGGAGGTCACATTCACAAGCAGTGGGACCAGGGCAGTCAGCTCCATTTTCTGTTTGCAAATGGCCAGGCAGCTTGGCACCACAGATAATCACATCGGAACCCCTTTACCCAGGGGTCCAGCTGACTTTCAGGACATCCTGGCAGATAAGGAACAAAGTAATTGTCACTATAGTACTTTGTGGTACTCATGGGTCTTTTTACATCTGTTCTAGCTCAGGGATCAGCAAGCTTTTTCCGTAAAGGGCCAGACAGTGAATATTTGGGGCCTTATGATCTCTGTCACAACTGCTCAGCTCTGCTGCTTTAGTGCAATAGCAGCCATCCCAGCTGCTGTCGAGTGAATCCTGACTCACGGTGATGCTAGAGGGCAGAACAGAACTGCCGCAGAGGGTTTCCAAGGCTGTAATCTCCACGGAAGAAGACTGCCACCTCTTTCTCTGGTGGAGCAGCTCGTGTATTCAAACCACCTGCCTTTCGGTTAGCAGCTGAGTGTTTAACAATTTGCATCACGAGGGCTCCTTACAGCAGCCATAGACAATTTGTAAACCAATGGGTGTGGTTATGTTCCAATAAAACTTTATTTAAAAAAAGCAGATGGCAGGCCAGATTTGGCCAGCTCAGAGCTCAACTGAAGCCTCCAGCTTAGTCACTTTGATATCCTGTGACTCTTTTTGCTGTAGCTGGACCATCAGTGACACCAACCCAAGGTCAGCCAGTTCTTCGATTGGTCAGTGACCAATCAAATTCTTTCCCTGGAGAATTTAAGTTACCATGTATCTTAGTTTTTTGGTGTTGCTATTAGAGAAATACCACAAATGGGTGGCTTTAATGAACAGAAATTTGTTTTCACACAGTTTAGGGGGCTAGAAGTCTGAATTCAGAATGCCGGCTGTAGGGGAGGGCTTTCTTAGTAGACTCTGGGAGAAGGTTCTTGTCTCTTCAGCTTCTGTTCCTCGGTTCCTTGGTGATCTTCATGTGGTGGGTATCTTCCCCTCCATTTGTGCTTGCTTCTCTGTGCCTAATTTGCTCGTTTATATCTCAAAGGTGATTGGTTTAAGGCACACCCTACACTGATATGGTCTCATTAACATTCAAAGAAAACTCTTTCCCAGATGGGATTACAACCGCAGGTATAAACCAAAAAAACCAAACCCATTGCCTTGGAGTCAATTACGACTCGTAATGACCGTTAGGATTTACGACATATATTTTGGGGGGACAGAATTCAAACCATAACACCACGTAAGCTTGTGAGGGTCAATGAGCCCTGCTCAACTGTGTCCTTGGTGCCTGCCGTGAGCCAGGCACCTGATGTCTGTTAAATGAAGGCATAGACCAAGCAACCTATAGACTAGTCAATGTGTGGTAAACACTAAAGCTGAAAGATATATACACTTGGGACAGATTGAAATGGAGAGAAAAGAGAAAAACTAGAGAGGGACCATGTGGGGCAACTGGAGACAGTGAGAAGGAGGAAAGGACTTTGAGTCCTAATGGCTTTCCAGTGCCACTGGGATTCTGCTGACCCTTAAAATCAACTCTTCTTTCTGAGCACTCTTGTATAGGTTTCTGTTCCTGACCAAGGCAGTGGTGTGGCCACGATTAAAACCGAGTCTTCTGACAACTCTTCCAGGGCATTTTCTACTAATCAGCAGTTCTCAACTCTTCGCATGCTTTGTCCCATCAGTGACCATACCGGAAAACCTAGGTTCCTCCATGATGGAAATGGAAACCTGCTTTCTTGAGAGAGTGTGCTGAGCCCTGGGCATTCTATGCCTTCTATAATATTCCCAGCACCTTGGGGGTTGCCTTTGCTGAGTTCAGAACTTCTGGGGCTTAGAAACTACCCCAGGCTGCAGTGGCTTTGGTTCTACCTGCATCCATGGACTGAGCTTGTTCCACATTGTGGACACACACATACACACAACACACTCACACTCTCATTCACACTCACTCCCATACGCATGCTCACACACACACGTACTCTCACATGCACACTTACACTCACTCACATACTCACATGCACACTCACACACACCATTTCCTCTTTTCCTTCACCAACAAGCCTAGGCAGGCCCTCTCCCCCACTAGCCATCAGCATTCTAAACACAGGCTGCTGAACAATTCGGCAATATTCAGGCAGTGTTCCCAGTTCCCCCTCATTTCCTCTTATTGTGTGAGGGGAGTGTGTCTGATGCTGTGTGTGTTTGTAACCGAGGAAATAGCTGCAGGATGGTCTATGTTTGTCAGGTTTATGGATGAGGGGAAGGTGGCTTTAAATTCTAAGTCCATGGAGGGGAGGAGAGTCTATGTCCTAATAACTTAACACATATTTGCAGAATACCCACTGAAATTTGCTAGACTCTGAGAAATGCTTGGGAGTAACCAAAGAAAAATAAGACCGGCCCCAAGTCGCGGGAAGCTGAAAATGGCAGGTGGGAAGGGAAGGAGGAGGGAAAACAATAAACATTTGTTAAACACTTGATAAACATTTGGAACCACGCTAACTAAAACCCTTTCCTCCTTGGAACTGGGAGGTAGGTTCAATTTCATACCCATTTATAGATGGAGAAGTTGAGGCTCTGATAGTGTGTGCCACAGTTATTAAACCAGGATTTGAACCCAGGATTTGGTCATGAGGCCAGGCTGCCTTTGGGAATGTCTTAGATTCTTAGTGCTGCTGTAACAGAAATACCATAATGGGTGGCTTTAACAAACAGAAATTTATTCTGTCATGGTTAGGAGACGAGAAGTCAAAATTCAGGGTTCTGGCTCTAGGGGAAGACTTTCTCTTCAGCTCTGGGAGAAGGTCCTTGTCTCTTTTCAGCCTCTGTCCCTTAGTGGTCGTCATGTGGCTGGTGTCTTCCCCTCCATTAGTGCTACCTTCCCTGTATTGCGCTGCAATAGATCGCTTTTTTATGGCCTTTCTCACCACGGTCTTGTAACTCCACCAAATGCAAATGAGGTACTTGTGGCCCACCAAGGGGATTAAATAGCTTGCTAATAATGTAAATAAGATGCATAGCACGCTTGTGGGGGGGGGGGTGGAACTATGCAAATAAGGTGTATGGAACCTTAACAAGGGGATTGGACAGTTCTACCATCCCATTAGGCTTAAAGGGAGACACTGGGGGAGAGAGAGAGAGAAGTTGGTAACACGGAAGACACCAAGAGGCAGCAGCGTAGCAGTATTAAGTGTGAGAAGCAGCAGCAGCAGAAGCAACAGAACCAGGTGACCTGCAGGAGATGGCACGGCGGACTTCCTGGCCCACGGAGCGAGAGAGCTGAGTGCCTTCGGTCGGAGGCTTCGTGGTGGAGTGGAGTGCCCTGGGGCACTTATCGGTGGAGCTAAAGAGCTTTGTAACACTTGCCGCAGCAGGGCAGAGGCCCTGCTGAGGGGCTGAGGGACAGAGCAAAACCAGCCTGTGAGCACATCTGAGAAGAAGCTGTCCTGATGGGAGAAATGTATCATGAGTATTTCCTGATCCTGAATTGTAACCTATGCTTCCCTAATAAGCCCCATAGCTGTGATTATGGTCTGTGAGTTCTGTGGCCATTGCAACAAATTACTGAACCCAGCAGAGAAAGACAGTGTGTGAAAGGGATAGTAGTCAAAATAGGTAAAAAGGTTGGAGGATGGAGGCAGGTCTGACCTCTGCCTCAGAGGACTCAGCCTTGGGCTCTTGATGCTGATAATGGTTCTTCCCTCTTGTGAAGCTAGAGGAGGCCAAACGCCTCCACTCTGCCATTTACAGAATCTAATCTTCTCTTTTATTCTCTTTTTATACCTCAAAGGCTATTGGCTTAGGACATACGTACACTAATATATGCTCATTATCATAACAAAGAAAGCCTATTTTCCAGATGCGATCATATCCACGTGTATAGGGGTTAGGACTTACAGCACACGTTTTTAGGGGACACAATTCAGTCTCTCTCTCTCTATATACCAGAGGATAAATAAAACTGCCAAAAGAAACATCCACACCACCAGACAGGATCTGGGTGTGAGTCAGCTGCTGTCCCATAGGTGTACAACGGGGCTCAGGGGATGGTCATGAGTTAAGACAGGGCTCCTGGGCCAAGGAGGATCTGGGTGAGATGGAGAAACTCTGGTTCTGTGTTCCAGAAGGAACCTGGGACCGGGCTGGCTGAGAGAGCCATCTCAACCATGCGGCTCCCAAGAGAGGACCCTGCCCAGGGTGGGAGGCTGCGCAAGCCCAGGTCTGCACTGGGGAGCTTCCTAAATGGCCTGAAAGTCACCTTGACCCAGCGCTTCTGGGTCCCCCTCCCCTCGCTTCCTGTCCCCTCCTCCTCCTTTCCCTCTTGGCCTCCCCTCCCCTAGCCCCATCTTCCTCCCTCAGCTGCAGCAAAGCTGTGGGGTGCAGTGTGAGGCCGGGTGTTTGGAACAAGTGGAGATGTGCAGCTGTTTCCTCAGAGGCAGAAAATGGCTTATTTTACAATGTGACAAGGGGAGAGTCATCTTTCTCAAGTTTATGGGGCCCAGTGTTAAGAGTACACTCCAGTGAGAATGGGAGATTGATTTATGACCTCCTCCAGGGTGTCCGCATGCAGGTTGACTCACCCTGCTGCTGGAAATTGAAAGGACACAGGCAGGTGGAATCCCAGCTTGGGCCACAGATCAATCACTAGGAGGAGCTGGGCAGTAGCCTCCCTGCAAGGTCTCCTCGCTGACCCCACTGTCTGGTCCCGCCAGCTCTGGCCCAGGCCCTGGGGAGCTGAGGTCTCTCTCGGGTTTGGCTCAAGCTCGCTGTGTGTCCTGGACACGCCACTCTCCCCTCTCGACCTCGGTTTCCCCTTAGGTCAGCAAGGAGGCTGGACCAGCTTAGTGACCACGTTAGAATCACTGGAGAGCTTTATAAACAGGAGTCATGCCTAACTCCAGGCCCAGAGATTTTTTAATTTCTTTTTTGGGGGGTGGGGCCTGGTCATCCAGGTTTTTAAAAAAAACTGTCCCCAGCAGATTCTAACTGGAGCCAGGGGAGAACCAGTGGACTAGATAACCGCTCAGGCCACCGCCCCCCCCCAGGTCTCTTGGGATTTGGGGGGGATGGTGATTCTCTGCCTTTGACCTTCCTCTATTGCTTTATTTTGCCAGGTGAATTGTGGGCCCCCCAACCAAAGATATGTCCAAGTCCTAACTCCCAATGCCTGTGAACGTGATCTCATTTGGAAGAAAACATCTTTGCAGATGTCGTTAAGGAAGGCCCTTGAGATGAGGTCCTCCTGGATTAACCAGGGGCCCTACATCCAGTGATGGTGTCCTTAGAAGAGACGAGGAGAAAACACAGAGACACACAGAGGGAAGGTGGCCATATGAATTCAGAGGCAGGGGCTGGAGTGATGCAGCCACAGACAGGGAATACCTGGGGCCACCAGAAGCTAGAAGAGGCCAGGAAGGATCCTCCCCTATAGCTTTCAGAGGTAGCAGGGCCTGGCCAACACTTGATTTCAGGTTTCTGCCCTCCAGAAGTGCGAGAGAAGACATTTCTGTGTTTTCAGTCACTAAAGTTGTAGCAATTTGTTACAGTAGCCCTGGGAAATGGAGATTCTGTTCAACTCAGAGTCTGCAGGGAGCTTTATTGAGGTACTGCCTAATCCTTTCACATGATTATAGAGTGTCTGAGATGAAGAGCTATGGTGTCTGGTGTTGTGCTGTTCAATATGGTAGCCACTAGCCCTGTGGGCCAATTTAAATTAATAAAAAATAAATAAATTAAATTAAAAATTCAGTTCCTCAAGTGTTCAAGATCCACATGTGGCTAGTGACCGCTCAATTGGACAACATAGATACACATGTTCCCATCCCTGCAGAAGCTTCTATCATCAGTGCTGATCTAACCAAACTTTCCATTTTGTAGATGTGGAACTGTTATGGATTGAAATTTGTCCCCCCAAGATATGTGTTGTATATCTTAACCCGTATACCTATGGAGGAACCCTGGTGGTGCGATGGTAAACAGTTCGGCTGCTAATCAAATGGTCAGCAGTTCGAATCCACCAGTCACTACTTGGAAACCCTATGAGGCAGTTCTACCTTGTCCTATTGGGTTGCTATGAGTCAGAACCATCTGGAAGGCAATGGGTTTAGTTTTTGGTTTATATCTGTGGCTATAATCCTATTTGGGAATAGGGTTTCCTTTGTTCTGTTAATGAGGCCACATCAGTGTGGGGTGTGTCTTAAACCAATCACTTTTGAAATCTAAAGGAGCAGATTAGGGCCAGAAGCAAGCGCAGATGGGGGAAGAGAGATGCTACCCCACATGAAGATCATCAAGGAACAGAAGCCAAAAAGAGCCAAGGACCTTCCCCCAGAGCCAACAGAGAGAGAGAAAGACTTCCCCTAGAGCTGGTGCCCCGCATTCAGACTTTTAGCCTCCTAACTGTGAGGAAATAAATTTCTGTGTTAGAGCCGCCCACGTGTGGTGTTTCTGTTACAGCAGCACTAGGAAGCTAAGGCAGGAGCCTTGTGGTGTTTCTGTTACAGCAGCACTAGGAAGCTAAGGCAGGAGCCTTGTGGTGTTTCTGTTACAGCAGCACTAGGAAGCTAAGGCAGGAGCCTTGTGGTGTTTCTGTTAGGGCAGCAGTAGGAAGCTAAGACAGGAGTCTTGACCCACAGAGGTCTCAGAGCCTCAGTGAGGCTCAGAGTCTGGGTCCTGGCGCTCAATGCCCAACCCTTCCATTGGAAGGGACCTGGGAGTTTGGACTTTGGAGTCCTAGGGCTTCCAGATCTGCTTGTTTTCTTTTTGGCTATCTGCCTCCTCCAGGGAAGTGTAAGTTCAATATCTGAGCACCTCTGTGGGCAGCCGGCACATTAAAAAAACAAAATAACACTGCTGTCCAGTCGATTCCAACTCATAGCAACCCTATAGGACAGAGTAGGACTGCCCCATCGGGTTTCCAAGGCTGTAGTCTTTACGGAAACAGACTGCCACATCTTTCGGCTGGTAGATTCGAGCCACCTTTCAATTAGCAGCTGAGTGCTTAACCATTGTGCCATCAGGGCTCCTTACCTGGCACATAATGGGTGCTCAAATATTTGTTGATAAATAAATAAAGATTGGGAGCGTGGAAGAAATCTCTTGGAAAGCATGAGAGGAAGAAAAGAGAGCAGAAGAGAAGGCTGCCAGTGAATCCCCGACATAAAAAAATCCTCAACATAAAAGAAAAACATTTAAAAAGCAGGGCTGAGGAGAAGGAGCTGGATGACAAGGAGTGGCCTGACTATAGAAAACAAACCAAAGGAGAAAAGGGGCTTTCAAAAAGGAACCAGTTTGGCAATGGATATTGGTGATAGTTGCCAAGCATGATTAATGTCACTGATGTCATTAAACTATAAGCATGGAAAGTTATCCCGGGGGTCACTAGGGACTTTGGGTGGCATTCAGTGGCCTCAGGCTGAGTGCTGGTTGCAGCCGAGACTACTAACTGGATTTGGGCTGGCTGTGTTTGCTCAGCCCCTGGGCCAGTGCCTGGCAGAGTACCTGTCCTCTTGTTGCCCTCTAGGCCAGGGTATGCCCCAGCCAACTTTCATGCCCTTGGCCTGGATCCTCATTCCTCAGAGGAAGGCAGAGAGGCTGAAGGCAATCTGACAGTGCTGATATCAGGAGAGCATACTTTCCCCTCCAAGTTTTCCTGCTAAGCCTAGGTCATCCTGGACAGGTGAGAAAAAGCCTACCTCTGCTTCTCCGGTTGGTGCTCTGGGCTGGGGTCCTATGGGGTCCTGCGGCTGCTTCAGAATGTACCAAGGCAGGGTGTGGAGGAAATGGATCTTTCTCCAAGGCCCGTTCGAGCTCAGACACAGAGCATTGGCGCTCTAAGGCATCTTTGCAAAAGGGTGTTGATTTGATCAAGCTTGAATCAGAGCCAAGTCTGTTATCTGCAGAGAGGCCTGAGCTGGGAGCCTCAGAAGCAAAACGCCACCTGGGAACAGCTTCCAAATCATCCTCCTCCAGCCCCAGCCCTCCTCCCCGAGCTCTGCACCCCTGTTTCCAGGTGGAATGGAATTTCCAACAGAAGAAGGTATTTTTAGGGTAACATTGAGTTTTTTTTTTTTTTTAAGTACTATTTCTTTTTCCCTCTCACTCTTTTTAAAATTCTCTAGGTAACATATGACTATTTAGCGTTGTTTTTTTAGAATTCGGGGGCTGAGCTCGGGTAATTAGAACAGTCACTTAAAAATTCCACCCCAGCACTCTGAGACTGGAGTGCTAATGGCTACCGAGTTATAAGCGAATGTGTTGCTGGGATCTAAGGAGGAGGAAGGAGGGGGAAGCTCTGCCTGGCTGTGCTCCAGGATGGAAATGGGAACCAAGAAACAAAGATGGCAGGAAGGGGCCGTAGAAAACCAAACCCATTTCTGTCGAGTCAATTCCAACTCATAGGCCCCCACAAAGTGCCCAAGATATTACTAAGTTCTTGCTTCTGGGACATCCCTAGCAGTAGATGGGAAGGGAGCCATGATTCCTCTCTGTGACGCACACCTTCTCCATTCTTGGGGAAGCTACCCAAAGGGCCTGGCAGACAGACTGAGGGCTGAATTGCTGACTCCTCCAGATGGGGAAACTGCGACCCTGAAAGTGAACTGGCGGGGTTCTTTGGCTCATAAGGGTGAGACTAGGATTTGACCCTGGACTTCTGACTCTAAATTGCATGGGGTTCTGCTTCAACAGACTGCAGGAATCATCTTTTGGAAAGCATTCCTACTCTTTGGGCTTCAGTTTTCCTATTGGTAAAATGGGCTTGTTGAATGGACTAGATGAGTGATTCTTAAAAATGGATCACTACTTTGAAGCAGGTGGGGTTCCCACATATGGCAGGGGTCTTGAGTTGTAGTTAAGTGCCTGGAAGTGGGGTCACTGTTGTGCTGTGCAACAACTGCTTATGCACAAACCCATCTCTGAGGTCCCCCTCTGTGCCCGGGGCAGATTCCTGAACCTCCCTGAGTCACATGACTGACTCTTTCTCTCTGTCTCTTTCTCTCTTGGGGTGATTGTTAGAACTAAGCATGATAATCCATACAGAGGATTTAAACAGTACCCGGCCTGTGTGGAGTCCATGTGTTGCACAAATGGTTAAGTGCTCAACTACTAGCCCAAAAGGTTGGCGGTTCGAACCCACCCAGAGGCACTTTGGAAGAAAGGCCTGGCAATCTGCAGTTCTAAGATGTGCTCATGGGGTCACCATGAGTTAGAATCAATTCAACAGCAGCCAACAACAACAAGTCATGGTAGCACTATTTGTCAGTGTCTCTGGGGAGGTAGGTGGATTTGAAGAAGTGCTCTGAAATTTCTTCTCCTAAAGGGACTGTGAGCATGGAGGGCACGGGTGACCCAGCCATGCTCTGCCTTGCCGACCGTATTCAGTGAACTGTTGGCCTCAGACAGAATCTCAGCGAGTGCTTGTTGAGGGAGGATTTGTCTAAGCCAAAGCTGCAGCTGGAGTCTGACACGGGCACTGAGCAACCGTCAGCCTCCCTGGTTTAACCTCACCAGCCGCTCCTTGGGAGAAAGATGTAGCAATCTGCTTCCATAAAGGTTACAGCCTTAGAAACCCTATGGGGCAGCTCTACTGTGTCCTACAGGGTCAGTATGAGCCAGAATTGACTCGACAGCAAAGGGGTGGACCCTGTGGAGCAGTTCTACTGTGTAACATGTGAGGTTATCGCCATGACTCGGAATGGACTAGACGGTAACTGGTCTGTTTTTTTGACCCCATCAGGACATTCAGCTCCTCATTTCACTGTCCCTCAGCCTGTCCACCAGCCTTAGTCATTACAGTCGCTGCCAGGGGTATGCACTCTGCTCCCCAGCCCTTCTTACCTTGTCATGCCCTGTCGGCCAAATCACAACTCTCTTATGTCTACCTTTCTGCCACGCACTCCGGTCTGCCCCCTTGAAGCTCACTGTAGCTGGAGGAAGACACACACCACCCTGCCCGTCTCTCTCAAAGTCCTGATCCTGACCTTCACATGGGTCTTGACGTTGCCTGGCCTTCCTGCTTCCTGCCACATTTTTCCCCAGGTTGTTCAATGCTCCCAGCCTCCTCCCTCTGCAAACTCCCAGCATCTCTTTCTCGCCCCCACTGTCAGCTGGTGACCTTCCATCTATTTCAATGAGAAAACTAAAGCAACCTAAAAGAACGACCCGAAGGAACACTGTTGGTGCAACGGTTAAGCACTCAGCTGCCAATCTTGGGAGAAAGAGTGGGTGATCTGGCCCTGTAAGGATTACAGCCTACAAAACCCTATGAGGCAGTTCTGCTCTGTCACATGGGGTCGCTATGAGTCAGAATTGACTCAACAGCAACCAGAGGCAAGAGAACATGCACAGGCTCCTACTAGCTGCATGGTCTCCTGCAAACCCTGTCTTGTCTCCTCTTTTTTAAAAAATTGTGCTTTAAATGAAGGCTTAGAGGACAAGCCAGTTTCTCATTAAACAGTTAGTACACATATTGTTTTATGGCATTGGGTAACAACCCCACGACATGTCAGCACTCCCCCTTCTCAACCTTGAGTTCCCTGTTACCACCTTTCCTGTCCCCTTTTATCTTCTAGTCCTTGCCCCTGGGCTGGTGTGCCCCTTTAGTCTAGTTTTGTTTTATGACCCTGTTCGATCTTTGGCTGAAGGGTGAACCTCAGGAGTGACTTCATAACTGAGCTGAAAGGATGTTCAGGGGCCATAGTCTCAGGGTTTCTCTAGTCTCTGTCCGGCCAGCAAGTCTGGTCTTTCTTTTTGAGTTAGAATTTTGCTCTACATTTTTCTCCAGGTCTGTCTGTGACCCTCTGTTGGTCCCTGTCAGAGCAGTCAGTGGTGGTAGCCAGGCACCATCTAGTTGTACTGGACTAAGTCTGGTGGAGGCCATGGTAGATGTGGTCCATTAGTCCTTTGGACTAATCTTTCCCTTGTATCTTTAGTTTTCTTCATTCTTCCTTACTCCTGAAGGGGTGAGACCAGTGGAGGATCCTAGATGGCCGCTCACAGGCTTTTAAGACCCCAGACGCTACTCATCGAAGTAGAATGTAGAACATTTTCTTTATAAACTGTGTGATGCCAATTGAGCTAGATGTTCCCTGAGACCACGGTCCCCACAGCCCTCAGCCCAGCAATTCGGTCCCTCAGGGAGTTTTGATGTGTCTGTTGAGTTTCCATGACCTTGCCTTGTACAAGATGTGCTGGCTTCCCTAGAATTGTGTACTGTCTTACCCTTCACCAAAGTTACTACTCACATATTGTTTATTTAGTGTTTCCCATCCCCACCCCTCCCCTCCCTCATAACCATCAAAGATTGTTTTTGTGTGTAAACCTTTTCAGTACAGTAGTGGTCTCATACAATACTTGTCCTTTTGTGATTGAGTTATTTTACTCAGCATAATGCCCTCCAGATTCATCCATATTATGAGATGCTTCACAGATTCAATGTTGCTCTTTATTGTTGCATAATACTCCATTGTGTGTATGTATCACAGTTTGTTTATCCATTCATCTGTTGATGGGCATCTAGGTTGTTTCCATCTTTTTGCTATTGTGAGCAATGCTGCAATGAACATGGGTGTGCATATGTCTATTCGTGTGACAACTCCTGTTTCTCTGGGATATATTACTAGAAATGGGATTGCTGGATCACATGGTATGTCTATTTCTAGCTTTCTAAGGAAGCGCCATATCATTTTCCAAAATGGTTGTATCATTTTGCATTCCCACCAGCAGTGCATAAGAGTTCTGATCTCCCCACATCCTCTCCAACATTTGTTGTTTCCTGTTTTTTTAATTCGTGCCAGCAATGCCAGGGAGGGATGGTATCTCATTGTGATTTCGACTTGCATTTCTCTAATGGCTAGTGATCATGTGCATTTCCTCATGTGTCTGTTGGCCGCTGGAATGTCTTCTTTGGTGAAGTGTCTGTTCGTTTCCTTTGCCCATTTTTAAACTGGACTATTTGTCTTTTTGTTGTAGAGGTGTTGAATTTTCTTATAGATTTTAGAGATTAGACCTTTGTCTGATTCGTAATAGCCAAAAAAATTTTTCCTAGTCTGTTAGAAACCCTGGTGGCGTAGTGGTTAAGTGCTATGGCTGCTAACCAAAGGGTCGGCAGTTCAAATCTCCCAGGAGCTTCTTGGAAACTCTATGGGGCAGTTCTACTCTGTCCTATAGGGCCGCTATGAGTCGGAATTGAGTCGACGGCACCGGGTGGGTTTCTGGGTTTGGGTAGATTCTATTTTCACTCTTTTGGTGAAGTCTTTTCATGAGCATAGGTGTTTAATTTTTAGAAGATTCCAGTTATCTAGCTTATCTTCTGGAGTTTGTGTGTTTTGGGTTGTGATTTGTATCTTGTTAATGCCATGTATTCGGGCCTCTAGCATTGATCCTATTTTTTCTTTTATGAACTTCATATATTCGGCTTTATATCTAGGTCTTTGATCAATTTTGAGTTAGTTTTTGTATATGGTGTGAGGTATGGGTCCTGTTTCATTTTTTTTGCAAATCGACATCCAGTTTTGCCAGCACCATTTGTTAAAAAGACTGTCTTTTCCTCATCTGATGGACTTTGGGCCCTTGCTGAAGATCAGGTGACCATAGGTGGATGGATTTACATTTGGGTTCTCAATTCTGTTCCATTGGTCAATGTATCAGTTGTACCAGTACCAGGTTGTTTTGACTACCATAGCTATACAGTAGGTTCTGAGGTCAGGCAGTGTGAGTCCTCCTACTTTATTCTTTTTCAATTGTGCTTTACTTATCAGATGCTTCTTCGCTTTCCATATAAAGTTAATGATAAGTTTTTCCACCTCTTTAAAGAATGTTGTTGGTATTTGGATCAAGGTTTCATCGTTTTTGTAGATCAGTTTGAGTAGAATTGTCATTTTCACAATCTTGAGTCTACCTATCCATGAGCATGGTATGTTTTTCCAATTATGTAGGTGTCTTTTGGCTTCCTGAAGCAGCGTTTTGTAGTTTTCTTTTTATAGGTCCTTTACATCACTGGTTAGATCTGTTTTCTCTCCTCTTACTGTGGACAAACTCCCTGTGAATCCAGCTCAGGTGAGCCCTCAGATACCACATCTCTTGCCTGCTCAAACACCAAGCCAAATCTGTAGTCATCAAGTCAATTCTGACTCATAGTGACTCTGTAGGACAGAGCAGAACTGCCCCATTGAGTTTCCAAGGCTGTAAATCTTTACGGGAGCAGACTGCCACATCTTTCTCCCACAGAATGCCTGGTGGGTTCAAACCACAGACCTTTCAGTTAATAACTGAGTGCTTAACCACTGTATCACCAGGGCTCCTGCTCTAGCAAACTCCCTCTTTCTACACATCAAGCTTTTCCCTCTAAGTTCGTTCCCATCAACATCAAACATGGAGCCATTTCTCCTAAACCAACAACCCTCATGAATTCAACGCCCCTACAATCACTACAGCATTTCTCTCCCTCCCTTCACAGCTAACCCTGTGAAAGCATTGTCTAGACTCAACTATCTCCAATTTCTCTCTTCCCCTGATTTATTTTTTCTCTTCAGCTTTTGTTAGTAGAGTGCTGTACACTCTGCTTATGAATCTGGTTTATCACTGTCCCCTGCTAGAAGAAATCTCCTTGAGGGCAGGGATTTGGGTTTGGTACATTCACTGCCAGCTCCTTAGTACCTAGAACAGTGCTGGTGTAAAGTAAGGACTACATAATGGGTTTTGAATGGATGCACAGATGAATTTGTATGCCACAAAATGCTTCCACATACTTCCATGGTGATTTCATTAGATTTCCCCAAAACCACTTGAGATAAACACTGGTCTCATTGTGCAGAAGAGCGGATGGAGGCAGAGGGCGTTGAGATTTCCCCGTAGTCCCCAGGTCAGGACAGTGGTGGATCCACCTCTGGCTCCAGAGTCTCTGACTCCTAGCCCAGTGCTCTCTGCTCTATCCCATGCGGTTGTTGTGTGCTGTTGAGTCAATTCTGACTCAGGGTAGCCCCATGTGACAGAGTGGAACTGCTCCATAGGGTTTTTTGGGCTGTAATCTTTACAGAAGCAGATCACCAGGCCTTTATCCTTCAGAGTGACTGGGTAGGTTTAAACTGTCAAATCTTTTGGTTAACAGCTGAGTGCTTAACCGTCGTGCTACCAGGGCTTCTCCCTTTACCCCATAGCCACCAGCAAAGAACCCCACTTCTGTTTTCCTAAGCCCCTGATGGGAGGGTTTTCCTGCCCACCACCTTTGCCACTGGAGCAAGAATGGGTGAGAATAGAACCCAGGATCAACTAGGAGGCGACCTGCATTAACACCACCGCCTGGTGCCTTAGTGACCTCCCCTCCCTCACCCCCACATTCAGGGCTGATTCAGCACCTCTCCTCCCATCACCCCCCAAATCTCCCTCGTTGAAAAAAGCATCGATTGCATGATGCATTGGTTAAGATGCTACATTTGGGGGTGTAATTAATTCCAAGGCAATTAGGTATTCAATACTCCGTATTCTGCCTGCTGTAAGGAATTAATAGAAAACCTTTCGATCAGGAACAAATGCAAAACAATTTCTGCCCCGAAGAAAATCGATATTACCCAGCAGAGCATTCTTCAGTCTTCGGGGGCCTGTTCCTTCCTGGTGCTTTCAAAACCACAGAGAAACATTCTCTTTGCATCTTCATCAGAAGCCCCTGCCCCAGCCTCTACTTGCAGATTTTGAAAAGACACTGAAATCTTCACGCCTTTTGTTGAAGGTCCCTCTCCAGGCCATGTTTCAGGGCTCCAAGAATGTTCACAGAAAACCCAGGAGGTTCCCGATGGTCGTGTTATTAGGAACAGTAGTCACTGCCTCCCCCAAGCCTCCCAGCCAGATTTGCTGGGGCCTGCGATGAGAACCAGAGAATATGAGACACTCAACCCCTTCACTGAGGTGGGCGGTGGGTAAGTGGTCGAATTCTTACCTTCTGTGTGGAAGACCTGGCTAGGATTCCTGGCCAACGCCCCTAAGCACTGCTACCACCCGTCTGTCGATGGAGGCGAGTGTGTTGCTATGATGCTGAACAGATTTCAGTGGAGCTCCCAGAGCAGATGGACTAGAAAGAAAGGCTTGACAATCTACTTCCAGAAATCAGTCAATGAAAAATTCTATGGATCATAACAGTCTGATCTGTAACGGATCACGGGGATGGTTCAGGACCAGGCAGCGTTTTGTTCCATTGTGCATGGGGAAGCCACAAGTCGGGGGTTGACTCGATGGCAGCTAACAACAATCACCACATCACCTAATGGTGCGTCCTGGGAGTCTCTGAGAACCTGTGGACCTGGCATCCTCCAAGGAGCACCTCTGAGGCAACTGGTAACATCTAACTCCCCCCCCCACCCCCAGCCAGGGCTGACTCTGCCTTGGTTTCCCTGCCAACACAAGGACTGGAGTCTCTGCTTAGCAAGGGCCCTGATCTCCTGCCTAGCTTTTGCCAGGCCCTTCACAGGGCAGGGTGGGGCTGTGTGTGTGGGGATCAGGCATGTGGAGCAAGGGCTTATTGTTGGATCCTGCTTTCCATATCCGATCCCCTAGTTTTCTGTGTTCTCGCCTTATTCTGCACTTAAATCCCCAGGGATTGTGAGGGGGGACTCTGGAACAATGGAAGGTTTTTAATATGCTAATTGTGACAGCCAATCCTCAGATCTTGAGACCATAGGACAATCAGGTTATGGGGGAGTGGGGAAATGACAATGCAGAGAATATTCTAGAACAAAGGTCTTATTTGCACTGTCTTTTTGGATCTGAGGATCCCATTCCACTGGAACCAATGTAATTTCTGCACTTTCCAGCTTTACCATCAGCTCGTGAAACCACGAGGGGGTGAAGGCCAGTTGGAAACGTATGGTACCTTGTGTTGGCTCATCAGGAATGCTGTTTGCATAGGCTGCTGTCTTGGGTGCTGTGGGAGCTTTGAAAGCTGATGGAAAAATTACCGTAAGAATGCATCTCTGCAGGGGACTTGTCAGTCCTCTGAAGAGAGCCTCTCCACCCCTTCCGTGACCCTAGCAGAAAGAAAGAGATGCTCAGGAGCTTTCAAGTCAAAGGTGAGTGGAGGGCATCTCCATGACCAACTGAAACCAAGGGTGCTGGTGGATTTGGAGGGGCCGTCTTGAATCCACTGTAATGCTCCCAGTTTTCTGTTTGTGATAAAGTGGACTCAGCAGAGAAGCAGCTTAGCTTGGGCCAACACAGACAGCAAAACGGTCTATTCACGTAGAAGCTGAGGGGTGTAAAGTTTAATCTATGGAAGAGAATAAAATTATAGGAGGCTAAAGTCATGGTGAGAAAACATTTATTTCTAATTATAGACAGTGGTTCGGGCTCCCCAAGCCCTCCTGTTCCCCAAACTCCCTTTCCTGCATCCATCTCTCTCTGCTTTCAGTTCCTCCAAAGAGCCAAGCTCCTCCCCCTCACAGCTTACACAGAAGCTGTCCCCTTTACCAGACATGGACCCAACCCTTAAAAGAAAGAGCCTCCTCCAACCTCTTGGCTTCCTCGGGCGACGCAAACAGTTAACATGAACCTGGTTGCTAACAGAAATGTTGGAGATTCGAGTCCACCCAGAGGCACCTCAGAAGAAAGGCCTGGAGATCTGTTTCTAGAAAATTAGCCATTGAAAACTCTATGGAACACAGTTCTACTCTGACACACAGGGGGTTCCCATGATTTGGAGTTGACTCGACAGCACTGGTTTTTCCCAGCGTGTTACAGATGAGGAAACTCAGGTGGGTGTAGAGAAGTGAAGTGACCACCCCAAGGTCACCTAGTCAGGAACTGGCAGAGTAGGTACAAACCCAGGTTTGCGACTCCACAGGCTTCACCCAAAATAGGGATTCCCAGAGATTTGGGGTTAGCTCTCCCCGAATGTCCAGTAACACACTTGACATGCAAGCCCTGAGCATCTGGTCATGCAGTGACCAAGCACTGCATGAGCACGGATGATGCCTTAGACTGTGCCCCAGGCATGGTGGCTAAATGTCCTGATTTCTTCCATGAAGCCCCCACACTGACATTTCCAGGTCTCCAGGTCTGCGATTTCCCCTTTGTTGGTAAAGCGAATGAGGCAGGGACAGCTGTGATTATGTGGTTGTGTTTTCAACTCAGCATGCTTTCTAATGACTGTGTGTTGACAGTCAGGCAAGGCGCTTGTCTCCGTGGGTGGAGAAACAATGCGTGTTGTGCCTCCCGGGGGTTATTGTGTCTGTGTGACAACACTAATAGGAGCCCTGTCTCATGTCCCTCCAGGGTATGGCATCCTTTCAGGGGCCGGGTGGGGAGAGAGCTCTGAGCTGTGCCTCACATACCTGGTGAAGGCTTTTTGCCAGGGTAGGAGGTGTCATGGGCTGGTGGGCCCGTGGTTCCAGCCACAGATCCCTGCTCCTGGCTCCCAGAGCCCCTTCTGAAAAGTCTAACTCCTTTAAGGCAGATTGAAGATTTTTGACCAGGCAGTGGCTATCTATTCATCCAACCATCCATCCATCCTCCCACCCACTCACCCACCCACCCACCCATCCACCCATTCACCAATCTGTCGACCCATCCATCCATCCACCTACCCATCCACCTGCTCTTTCATCCATCCATCCATCCATCCATCCATCCATCCGTCCGTCCGTCCGTCCAACCATCCATCCACTCTTTCATCCATCCACAGAATTTACTATCCACTGCCTCCAGGATAAAGACCAAACTCCAGGTGTATCAATTTAGGATGGCTTGGCTCCAAGTAATAAAAAGACTCAACTCAATTTGCTTTAAACAATGAGGATGTTTGTCATCTCACAACCCGGAGTCCAGAGCAGGGCACAGTTTGAGCGGGAACACCAAGGCTCTAGCATCACTCCTCCCTGGTCCCCTTGGCTCTGCCCAATCCTGTGTGTTGGCTTCATTCTCAGCTGGAGGCAAGATGGTGGCAGCAGCTTTGCCTATCACGGCCAGACACAGACACACACTGCCCCAAGGAAGAAGAGGCCCCCTCCTCTGTCTCCTTCTTGGGAGTGGGGAGAAAGAACTTCCCTCTTCCCACAGGAGCCCCCTTTCATGCGGCCATCTTCCAGGGAGAAAATCTTTTATAACCTTCTCAATGCAGTCCTTTCCCCCAAAAGCGTTAAAGATTCAACCTGTAAACCACCTGTGACCCAAAGGGAAAGCCGTGGCTTCTGGAGCGGTTGGGGGAGGGCCTTAGAGGAGAAGGTTGGAGAGAAGGAAGGATTTGATGGGAGTGATTTTCTCCCCAAGCACTTGCAGCCTCCAGAATTTTCTGTCTTGGTTAATGGGGAGGCTCCTGTCCCCAGGTAGGAGTCTGGGTTTCATCCCCTTGTCCTTTGTCACCCACCTATGGCTGGTGGCTGAATCCTATCAACTCCTGCCCATTGGGGCAACCTTCTGGCTGGTTTTCCTGTTGCTGGTACATCCCCTAAAAACCCCGGAGTTTGGGGACTATGGCTTAAGGGGACTTCTAAGTCAATTGGCAAAATAAATTCCATTAAGAAAACATTCTGCATCCCACTTTGAAGTGTGGCGTCTGGGGTCTTAAATGCTAGCAAGCAGCCATCTAAGATGCATCAATTGGTCTCAACCCACCTGGATCAAAGGAGAATGAAAAACACCAAGGTCACAAGGTAATTACGAGCCCAAGAGACAGAAAGGGGCACATGAACTAGAGACTACATCATCCTGAAACCAGAAGAACTAGATGGTGCCCGGCTACAACCGATGACTGCCCTGACAGGGAACACAACAGAGAACACCTGAGGGAGCAGGAGATCAGTGGGATGCAGACCCCAAATTCTCATAAAAAGACCAGACTTAATGGTCTGGCTAAGACGAGAAGAATCCCGGCGGTCATGGTCCCCAGACATTCTATTGGCCCAGGACAGGAACCATTTCCAAAGCCAACTCAGCAGACATGGATTGGACTGGACAATGGGTCGGAGAGAGATGCTGATGAGGGGTGAGCTACGTGCATCAGGTGGACACTTGAGACTATGTTGGCATCTCCTGTCTGGAGGGGAGATGGGAGGGTAGAGGGGGTTAGAAACTGGCAAAACGGTCATGAAAGGAGAGACTGGAAGGAGGGAGCGGGCTAACTCATTAGGGGGAGAGTAAGTGGGAGTATGTAGTAAGGTGTATATAAGTTTATATGTGAGAGACTGACTTGATTTGTAAACTTTCACTTAAAGCAAAATAAAAATTACTAAAAAAAAAAAAAAACCCCAGAAGAGAATCACCTTTCTGTTTAAACCCCCCTGTGGTCTTCCTCTGACTCGCAGGGGACCCTACCTCCTGGCTGGGGGCATTAAGAACCTCTACAACCTGAACCCACCCCTGCCAGCTTTACCTCCAGCCCCTTCCCCAAACAGGACCCTGTGCTGCAGCTTCACGGATGGACCCAGGGACGCACCTCCTCCCCTCCTCTGAGCTCCCTCTGCATGCCATACTGCTTGGCTCAGCGCCAGTGCTCCCCACTCTGCCACGGAGTGGACGGTGGCCTGGTTTCAGGCTCAGCCTCTCCCCCCCGACCAGCGCTCTGCAATCTCAGTGCAGGGAACAGCACACACTTACAGAATGAATGAATGAGTGAGTGAACAACCAAGGGCACTTCCCAGCCACAGTCTGACCTCTATGTTCCCGATCTGTGAACTGGGCTACATTCTCTCTAATCTTTGTTTGGGCTTCACACTCTACAGTTCCCCAGTGGGAACACTCCAGTCCTGGTTCAGGGCCCAGTGAGGCCCCTTGTCCAAGCACTCTTTCCAGGGTACCTCCCAACCCTGGCAGGGGACCATGATGCCCTATGTCCAGTCAGCCAGTGGTGGTAGGAGGGAGTGGTGGCTCCCCAGGGATCCTGTGAGAGACCCAGCTCTCAGACCCTCCAGAGAATCTGAGCCACCCCTGCAGGGAGACACAGGGAATGGCCTGGCTCTAGATTTTCTAATCCCCAGGAGAAGCTGGGAGCCAATTCTAAAGTGAGAATGCAAATCTAACTGGCCGTCTCGCTGGGCTTAAATCAGACCAGCCAGGTGGAAAAAACAAACACGCACACACCATCAGCCAGGGCTGAGTGGCCGTCATCTGAGCATAGTCATCAAACCAGCCCCTGCTCTCAAACAGCTCTGAGTCTTTCCCTCCTCTCCAGAGCTTGACACTCTGCAGCCAGCTATCAAAAGACAAACTCCAAACTGTCTGCTCACCTCCCAGCACTCCTCAGCCTGCCCCCTCCTGAGCTCAGCTCCCCAGGATCTTTCAAACAGTCCTCTCACTTGGTGCCTTGGATCCGCGTTTCCTTTTGCCCAGGAAGGAAGACAATTGTCATAATGGCTCCCTTGTGTCAAATGGGCACCAGAGGGGAGGCTGCCAGGGCTGCTGCATCCTCCCCACCCTCACGCCCAACACCCAGAACTATGCCCCAGAACAGAGGCAGCGTGGAGCAGGGGACAGCTGTGGGCTCTGAAGGCAGAGGACCTGGGGTCAAGCTGCAGCACAGCCTCTTAGGAGCTGGCTGAGTAGGGCAACTGGCTGTCCTCATCCAGGAAATGGGGATGATAACCCCATACCCCAGAATCAAGCAAGAGAGGACACCTGAAAAGTGCTTTGTACCCTGCAAGGGCTATGCAGGTGTGGCGGGGGAGGGGGCTACTCTAGAACCAGAGGGGTCAAAGTCACTGGACCTGAGTGTCAGGGAGGAAGCAAAGGACCAAGTAAGCTCCTCCCACATGTCTTCAGTTTTCTTTCAAAAAAGGCTCCAGCCCAAAAGTCATCTGCAAGATAAATTGAGGGGGGTGTCTGGAGCCGACTGCCTCCAGAGGGGGAGCACATGGTGGGTGTCTTTCTGGGCATAATTTGCCACTCGCCCCGGCCCCAGTGGGCAGTACCCCTCTATCCCTGAAGCTCCACTGCGTAAGAGGAAGGTCGGAACACAAGCTGCATTCATGTTCATTCAACAAACTGTTACTGAGCACCTACTGTGTGCAGAAGCCTGGGCTAAGTGCTGGGGACATGGAAGTGAGTAGGCGCGGTGTCTAGTGGGGCACGGCTTTGGCTGTGGGCTTGGACCAACTGCCCCTCAGTAGCTGAGTGAATAAACAAGCCACACAACCTCTGTGAGTCTCAATTTTCTGGTCTCCAAAAAGGGGACAATAACTAGTACGTCCCTCAGAAGGTGATTGTCAGAATTAGAGGAGACCTGCATGTAAAGCATTTAGACGGGTTGGAAACAGTGACAACGACAATGACAATGCAGATGGCAACTGTGACCAAGGATGGTGATGAAGTTCTTCCCCTTGGGGAAATCACAGGACACTATAGAAGGTCCCTGGGTGGCACAAATGGCTTGTACTTGTCTACTAACCTAAAGGTTGGTGGTTTGAACCCACACCATGGTGCTGAGGAAGAGAGGCCTGGTGATCTGCTTCCATAGAGATTACAGCCCAGAAAACTCTGTGGAGAAGTTCTACTCTATAATATCTGGGGTCACCATGAGTTGGAGTCAATTTGATGGCAATGGGTTTGGTTTTTTTGGCTTAGAAGCACAAGTTGGCAACCTGAGTTTGGTTGGGAAACTGCAAGAAGCTCAGGGTGCCTCAGTGATGGGAGCAATATACTGTAATTCAAGTTATGTGAATGTGGTCCCTGGGTGAGATGGAGCAGGAAGGCATGAGATTTCATTATACTACTCATTTAACATTCTCAGACCACGGTGGACCTTGGGTGACTGAAACCACAGAAAGTGAAACTGTGGATAAGGGTGTGTGGCCACGTACAGTAAAATGTCCCCGGGTGGCGCAAATTGTCGAGGCACTCGGCTGCTAACAAGGATGAAACAGTGGGCCAGGCTGGACCACTCTGTTCCAATGAAGACGCTGGGTCGGAGGGGCCAGGCTGGAGGCAAGGAGACCCATTGGGGGATGGTTGCAGGGTCTGGACAAGGGAGGCCGAGGCCTAAATTGTGCTGTGGCAGTGGGCAGGGGACGAGGGGACAGTCCTCGAGGTGTCAACAAGGTAGAAAGGGGCGGACGGGGGAGGAGGCCAGAGTAGTCCCCACAGTCCTCCCATGGGTGACAGTCCCTCCCTGGGACAGGGTCACAAAGACGGGGCAGCTTTGGGGGAAGGTGAGGAACTGGGTTGTGGGTCTGCCTGGGGGGCATTGGGATGCATCTTCTAGGGCTGGGGAGAGACCTGGACTGAGGAAAGGGTCACCCACCCCCTGAAGACAGCCCCTCTGCCAGCCTTCCTGGGCCCCCACACAGAGTACCACCTTCAAGGCTTAGCAACCCTTCTTCTCCGACGCGTGTCAGGAGCAGCTGAGAGGAGACAGGGAAATCAGCCAGTTTCTAAAGAACAAAGCGGGCTGGTGGATGAAAGAGCACCAGGTGTTATCCCAGCAACTGGAGTTCTGAAGCCGGAGAGCAAATCCCACTCTGAACACGCCCAATCCTGCGGTGAGGTGGGGAGTGGGGGTGGGGGCAAAAATCAGAGGTGCTAATTATGGCAGGAATGCCTAGTGGCATAGTGTTTAAGAAAGAGCTATAGCTGCTAACCAAAAGGTTGGCAGTTCAAATTTACCGGGTCCTTGGAAACCCTATGGGTCAGTTCTACTCTGTCCTATAGGGTCACTATGAGTCAGAATCAACTCGACAGCAGTGGGTTTGGTTCTGAAGCTATGGCAAGTGGGATGGTCTTTCCTCAGAGGGACGGTTGAGGATCCACATAAAAACCACGCTTTGCAATCATTGAGGTCATCGAACCATGGTTACTACCCCCCGCCCCGTTCTTGAGATTTGGAATCCAATATACAAGTAGTCCCCCATTGTCTGCAGGGGGGATACGACCTAAGACCCCTCGTGGAGGCCTGAAATTGCAGGTAGTACCCAACCCTGTATATACTACGTTTTGACCTATACATACATACCTGGGATAAAATGTAATTAATAAAGTTGAATTAATAAACTTCATCACAGGTATGTATGTATAGGTCAAAACACAGTATATATAAAAAAAATAAAAAATATTATAGGCACAGTAAAAGAAGACCCTCGACGAGATGGATTGACACATTGGTTACAACAATGGGCTCAAGCATAGCAACGATTGTGGGGATGGTGCAGGACCAGGCCGTGCTTGCTTCTGTTGTACATAGGTTTGCTGTGAGTCAGAACCAACTCAACGGTACCTAACAACAACAAGAGATTAACAACAATAACTAATAACAAAATAGAACAATTATAACAACAGTATACTGTAATAAAAACGTGAACGTGGCCCCCGGGTGAGATGGAGTGGGAAGGTGTGAGAATTCATCCCGCTACTCATTTAACATTTTCAGACTGAGGTGGACCTCGGGTAACTGAAACCACGGAAAGGGAAGCTGTGGATAAGGGTGTGTGGCTACATACCCAGAAAAAATGTCCCTGGATGGCGCAAATGGTCGAGGCACTCTGCTGCTAACTGGGAGGTTGGAGTTGTGAGTCCACCTAGAGGGGTCTCAGAAGAAACTTCTCACGACCCACCCCCGAAAAATCGGCCACTGAAAAGCCTGTGGAGCCCAGTTCTACCTGGACTCACATGGGGTCACCGTAAATCGGAGTTGACCTAACGACAACTTATTCTTTTTTTTAATACTGTAAAATGCTCTATTCTGAAACTGGGGTCTCTCCTCACAGACAGGAGCTATTCACACGACCGTCATCAAAAGCTTCTTGGGTTCCTGAAGAGACAGTTTAGTCTACCCTGAAGTTCTCCGCCTTGTTCTCTGCTGCGCTCTGGCATTTCAAAAGGCTCCTTTGAAATCAACACAGGCCCACGTGTTCAAGCCCAGAAAGGAGCCGCCAGGGCTCGAACATGCTTCTACTGTTCAGCGGAGGAAGCCAAGGTGGGCTCTTTATAGATCAGCCAATACCAGCGTTCGATTCCAGCCATTTCAGAGACCCAAACTCACGGGGGTTAAGTCACATGCCTGATTCACCAAACAAAAACATGAGGGTGAAAATAGAAGCCAAAGTCTCGTTCTGGTTTATGTAAACCTCAGCTGCACCCTGTCCTCTGCCGAGAAAAAAAAAAAAAGCCGCGCTAGAAAAACAGGGGGGAAGCTCCACCTGAGTAATCGCACTAGAACGTGGAGGCTGGAGAAGTCGGGCCGCACTGGGAGTCACTCTGCCATTGAAAGGCCAGAGCGCTTTTATTAGACAGAGCCCTGGTCATCGATAAATGTTTCTCACTCAAGGCCAGGAAGTCCCCAAAACTGGCTCTTCCCCAGCCTGACTGAGTCAGCATGAAATTAGTGCAGGCGCAGAAAACCTTATGTTCTACAGGTTTTTTGTATTGATATTTTTTAAATGCTGAGCTGGGAGACCCTAGAGCCGAAAAACATACATAAACGCCACCGCCCTCATGGTTTCCGGTCCTGAGAAAAATTGGTGAGGGCCCTGGGGTGTTGAGAACCCCCAGTGGGTGAAAGGGTGGGCAACAGGGCACTACAGGGGATTAGGGAAGGTATCGAAGGCAAAGCTCAGTGCAGTGTGCTGACCTGTAAAATGGGTGAATAATGCTTATTTCTCAGGGCTGCCGTGAGACTGAGATCTTCTAAGTGGAGATGGCTTAGCAGGAAGACAGGCTTGGGTTTAAATTCCCCAGCTGAAACCATGACTTCTTAGGCATGTCTTTGGTGAGACCCTTCATCTTTCTGAGCCCACTGACTCATTTATTAAATGGAGCATTAACGTCTTCTGTATGGGTCTTTAGTAGGGACCCTGGTGGTTCAGTGATGGAATTCTTGCCTCCCATGTGGGAGACCGGAGCCCTGGTGATGCAGTGGTTAAGAGCTCAGTTGCTAACCAAAAGGTCAGCAGTTCAAATCCACCAGCCACCCCTTGGAAACCCTATGGGGCAGTTCTACTCTGTCCTGTAGATTCGCTATGAGCCGGAAAGGACTCGACAGCAACTTATTTGGTGGTTTGTATGTAGGAGACCTGTGCTCAGTTCCTGACCAACGCACCTCATGTGTGCAGTGCTATGATACTGAACGGGTTTTAGATGAGCTTCCGCACTAAGACTAGGAAGAAAGGCCTGGCAATCTAGTTCTGAAAATCAGTCAGTGAAAACCCTGTGGATCACAAAGGTCCAATCTGCAACTGATCATGCGGATAGTGAAGGACAAGCCAGTGTTTGTTCCATTGTGTGTGGGGTCACCATGAGTTGAGGGTCAAAGGCAGCTAACCACAACATCAACAACATGTATCTTTAAGAGATAGATATGGGGCCCAAAGGAAGGGATGAATATAAAAGAGCTCTGTAAACTGTAAAGCTCTAGAGATACTCAAGGTATTGTTTTTTTGTTGTTACTGTGGTTCTTTGCCTGGGACAGATGCCACTTTGTTTAGCTGTGTTCCTTTTTTAGACTGGGGGGCGGAGGGGGAGGGGCAGACTCCTTGGCTAGGCCTATCAGAAGAGGATCTGGTTCATGTCAGTTAACATTCCAAATAAGAATTATACAGCCATTGCTATGAATATTTGATTCCTCAACTCTTCAAATGTCAGCTAAGTGTCCTGACTGAACTGAGAGAAGAAATCCCTGTTTTTACAACTACCCCATGCCATGGAGGCGGCTGTGACCCTGGCCTGGGAGGTCAGGTGCCTGTTTGGTTGATGTGAGGAACAGATGTGTGAGGCAAATGCTGGTGTCTGTGGGTCCTGACAGGATAGTGAAGCGCCCCTCTGCTCATCTTGAGGCAAATGATGAAGGCACCCACTTTTCCAAGCCCCACTGAGGAAGGAGGACCTCTGTTAAAGGCTTGCTCCAGGAGAGCTCCCAGGAGGTGAAGGAACCGACAGAAACCAGACACTCTTTTGTTAAGCCCGGCCAAAAAAGCTGCCTGCATCTTGTCCAAAAGCAGAACACAACTAAACAAAGTGGGACCTGCCCCAGACAAAGTACCACAGTAACAACAAAATAACAATACCTTGAATATCTCTAGAGCTTTACAGTTTACAAAGCTCTTTCATATTCATCCCATCCTTTGGGCCCCATATCTATCTCTTAAAGATACATGTTGTTGATGTTGTGGTTAGCTGTCCTTGACCCCTCAACTCATGGTGACCCCACACACAATGGAACAAACACTGCCTGGTCCTTCACCATCCCCATGGTCAGCTGCAGATCGGACTGTTGTGGTCCATAGGGTTTTCCCTGGTGCTCTGGGCCCTTGGCCCACAGAGGCCCAGCCTCGAGTGGTTGGTAACCGGTAAGTGGGTGGACAGGGTATTTCTAGGCTTCATCTTCCAAGAAGCTCCAGGATGCATCTGTGGGGGTGGACAAAGACTAGGGGACTCAGAGGATGAATAGGTGCTGCCTCCCTTCATCTTAGGGTGCCTGGATGGTGCCGACAGTTAATGCACTCGGCTGCTGAGAGGTTGGAGGCTTGAGTCCACCCAGAGGTGCCTCGGAGGAAAGGCCTGACCATTTGCTTCTGAAAATCAGCCACTGAAAACCCTATGGAGCACAGTTTTACCGTGACACACGTGGTGTCGCTGTGAGTCAGAATGGACTCCAAGGCAACAGTAGGTGGTGAGGGTGGGTGCCTCATCTTGGTACAAAGATGCTGGATTCCTCTTGGCTCTGGGAAGAGAGACACTAGGCGTCCTCCGTGCTCCAGGAGATGGTCCTTCTCTACTTCCCACGTCCTACCTCTGGGGGCCAATCAGAGGCCACATGCATGGTGGGGGAGGGGGACAGCGAGGGTGCTGCTACTTCTGACCAGAGTATCCAAACATGGTGCCTTTTCAAAAATTGTCTGAAGACGTCACAGGCATGAACAATTTTGGATAGAGGAAGCTGTGCCAAAGAGGCTGGTGCCCCTGAGACTGCAGGGGTGGTATTTAAGGGCGGCAACTTCTATAGGTTTCTACCCTACCAGCCGTCGACCCTGTCCACCTCTGCTTTGAGCCAGTCCCAACTCCATCACTCTGCAGAGAAAATCCGAAAGTCGTTGCTGTTGAGTCCATTCCAACTCATAGCAACCTCATAGGACAGAGTAGAACTGCCCCATAGGGTTTCTAAGGCTATAACCTTTACAAAAGGAGCCTTGGTGGTGCAGGGGTTAAGAGCTTGGCTGCTAACCAAAGGGTCAACTGTTTGAACCCACCAGTCGCTCCTCAAAAGCAACCTGTTTCGGTAAAGATTACAGTCTTGGAAACCCTGCGGGGTAGTTCTACTCAGTCCCATACGGTTACTATGAGTTGGAATCCACTAGATGGTAATGGGTTTGGTTTTTTTAATCTTTACAGGCAACATCATGCTAAACGGAGAAAATACTGCAGTTGTCAAAGATTTCATTTCACTCAGATCCACCATCAACACCCATGGAAGCAGCAGTCGAAATCACACGACGTAGTGCATTGAGCAAATATGCTGTGTTAAAAAGCAAAGATGTCACTTCAAGGACTAGGGTGCACCTGACCCAGGCCATGGTGTTTTCAATTGCGTCATAGGTATGTGGAAGCTGGACAATGAATAAGGAAGGCCGAAGAATTGATGGCTTTGAGTTACGGTGTTGGTGAAGAATACTGAGTATATCACGGACTGCCAGAAGAATGAACAAATCTGTCTTGGAAGAAGTATAGCCAGAATGCTTCTTAGAAGCGAGGATGGTGAGACTTCATCTCCTGTACATTGGACATGTTATCAGGAGGCACCAGTCACCGGAGAAGGACATGCTGCCTGGTGAGGGAGAGGGTCAGCAGAAAAGAGGAAGACCCTCAACGAGGTGGATTGACACAGTGGCTGCAACAATGAGCTCAAACATAGCAACGATTGTGGGGATGGCATAGGACCAGGCAGTGTTTTGTTCTGTTGTACACAGGGTCGCTATGAGTTGGAATCAACTCTTCCACACCTTACAACAACAGTCCTTATGAAAACAGGTCGCCAGGTCTTTTCGCCTGAATAGTAGCTGGTGGGTTTGAACAGCCAACCCTTAGGTTAGCAGCCAAGCATTTAACCATTGTGCCATCAGGGCTTCTTCCTCCAGGGAATAAGAGAAGAAAACAAGGAATGACAAAACTTCCCTGAAGGTTGTAATCATAACATCGTCAACTGAAAACTGCTACTACCAGCTGCTCTCAAATCAGCTTCGACTCATGGTGACCTCCTCTGGGTCAGTGCAGAACTGTGCCCCATAGTGTTTTCAGCGGCTGTGATCTTTCAGAAGAGCACCAGCCCTTTCTTCAGAGGCACCTGTGGGTGGATTCAAACCTCCAATCTCTTGGTTATAGTCCAGCGCTTAACCTGTTGTGCCACCCAAGGACTCCACACATACGCACACTCATGGACAGGCACCACAGCTGAGGGGAGGCCCTCGGCTCATGCAGACCATGTCCAAAACTCACACACTCATGGACAGACACCACGGCCCAGCGGAGGCACTCAGCTCATGCAGACTGTGTCTAAAACTCACACACTCATGGACAGACACCACGGCCCAGTGGAGGCGCTCCGCTCATGCACACCATGTCTAAAACTCACACAGATGGTGAGCAAATCCCTTTCCTGCCCGTCTCACCGTGGGTGATAAGGATTCTGACCAACACTGAACAGGAGATAGCCCCGAAGAATAATCCAGTCCCATCCTTCATGTCACTGGGAGGGATACAGGCCCAGAGACAGGGATGGGCCTGCCTGGGAGGGTTTGTTAAATATACATATTCTAGGCACCCCTTCCAGAGATTCCTATTCAGATTCCTGGGCCCCACCCCAACCTACTGAAATGGGGCCTCTGATATCTGGGCCAAGGAATCTGCATTTCTAAACTCCTCAGTGCTTCTGGGATGAGGCAGGGTTGGGAAGGGGATGGTAGCGAATTGGAGCTGGGGGTACAGGGCAGCCAAGAGCTCAGGAGGACACTGGGGCTTTTCCCTCAGGCACCTGGGCAAGTGCGTGGAGGGGGTGTTCGCAGAGCTGGGGTGACGGGGGCGGGGAAGCAGGCCTGGATGGGCCCGCAGCAAAGCTGGGCTAGCAAGGAGTGCAAACTGAGAACAGCTGCTGGGAGCCTCTGCGTGTGGGTGGGCCATCACCATTATCCTCCTGAGCACCACTTTGTAACCCTGTGACTGAGCTAAATGCTCAACCAGGAAAAAGAAATTTATTTAGAAGACACAGGTATTTCACGTATAGGGCTGGTGGTGCTGCTCTAAATTTACCAAGTCAACAGCTGATTTTTGCTATTGAGTGGGTTGTAGATCTTATGACAGCAGCCAGTAAGTAAAAAATGCTATCCCCGTAAACTTAGCTTATTGGCAAAATGTCTATTATGCAGCCAAAAACATCTATCTAATAGCGCTGCCCTTCAACCACTGGTCACAACAGAGTCTTAGGCACTGATAACAATGACAGTCGATCTTGTTTATCGGCGGAGGTTCTTTGTGTGGCCAATTACTGGTGATACGTTCGCCTGGGCCTCAGAGGCTGTGGGATAAAGAGTTGCACGTTCTGAGGTTGCTGTCATCACTAAAATCATTTGGGGTCCTTGTCTGGATTTTCCTTTTGAGGCTTCTGCCTGTGCATTTAGGGGGCACAGTGGTTAAGTGCTCGTCTGCTAACTGAAAGGTTGGTGGTGCCTCGGGAGAAAGATGTGGCAATCTGCTTCCGTAAAGATTACAGCCTTGGAAACCCTATGGGGCAGTTCTACTCTGTTCTATAGGGTCGCTATGAGTCCGAATCAACTGGACAGCAATGGGTTTACGGAATTTCCATTGGAAGAAGCCTAGGTGGCACAAGCGGTGTGTGATTGGCTGCTGACCTAAAGGCTGACAGTTCAGACCCAGTCAGCAACTCTTCAGAAGGATGCTCTGACGATCTGCTTCTGTAGGTGATTATAGCCAAGAAAACCTATGGAGCACAGTTCTATTCTGTAACGTGAGGGGTTGTCATGAGTCGGAATCAACTCAACGGCAATGAGGAATCGTCATTGGTGGAGAGGACATTTGATTTTAGGAAATACTGAGTCTGATGGACAAGTCTATTGTCAGACCAGGCAATGCCAATGGGTCATTCTCCAAACATTGACTGTCTTCTGTTCCAGGCTCTGAGCTAGGGGCTGTGAAAGCGGGGACTCACGAGACCCTTTTCCTGCCCTGGAAGGGTTTACAGTCCAATAGGTCGGGCCAGACCCAAAATCCAGGCTGAGCCTCTGAAGCGAGTAGTCTTATTTTCTCACGGGATTTCTCGGGAGGGAACTCCAAAACTGGATTCTGGAAACTTGAAGCTGTGACAGTATCTTTGGAAAAAGCGTACTTCCCCTCAGGGGGACCCCGCTTGGGTAGACAGTTGTCACATGAACACGCCAGTTCTGATGCTTGATTAAAACCGGCCCTGTTTTTTCTTCACTGAAGTTTCAATGCAGGGTTAAAGCCCACGGTTTTAAGGACCCACTATTGGTTATTATCCTAAATCTGGTAGAGGTTTTGGACCGGGTGTAGGAAATTTTCACAAGAATCGAAATTTCACGTTGATTTGTGATGGATTAGCATATCAAAATTAGCTTAAAGTGCACTTAATGGACGCATTACTGCAGATGGGATCTGCCTAACCATAGTATTTCTAAATTTATGAAACTGAAATGCACTTCAGGTTAGCGAGCAGTCTAAATTTGTCAAAATCACAGAATCAGAGGCAGGGTGTTCCTGGTGGCAGAAATCCCAAGTCAGGGACCGAAATGAATCCGAGAGCCCATGCAATGACCCCGGAGGGCCCCTGGCAGCCAGGTACAGCTCTACCCAGCACAGAGAACTCTGTGAGCTCCCCTCCCCCAATGCTGTCCCCTTGGAAACATCTACAAATCTCAGAATAAGGTGAAGGTGAATTGAAGCTCTTCATCCCAGCCTTTGCTAAAATGTTAACTGAAAATTAAGGTATCAGCTGGTAACTAAGGTTTTTTTGGATCTAAATAGGTTTCGCTCCAGAGCACTGCATTCTGATTGGAGCCTCTTAGGGGACCCCAAACCCTCTGGTCTGGAAGCAGTGGTGCCATGACGGTGGAGTGCTGTTGAGCTGGACCTGTAAGGGGTGGTGCTCAAGGTCTGGCCTTCCCTCCTCTCGTCCTCTGTGGCCTATTCTCTCTGGGCTCAAATTATTGGACCCGTTCCCAGAACTGTGACATCTATCCTATCCTTTAGCTGCCTCAAAATCGGCTACCTCCAGCAATTCTCCTAAATTCACAGCTCTATAAAATACCAGATCTGGAGCCTCTGAGGTCATTCCCTCTAGCTGGGGAAACTGAGGCCCAGAGAGGGGCTCGAAGTCTCATGGAGCTGGTTGGCCAAGGCAGAACCTGGGTCTTGGGGGCCTCGATAGTTACAGAGCACCGAGCGTGTCTGAGGCACAGAGAGCAACATGGCTATGTCAACCTCTATTCTGCCCCAGTGCTTTTTCCTAACCTGTTTGCCACCACTAACTCAAATTCACTGACGTGAGTGTACACTAAAGGCACAGGAGTGGCCTTTAGCCTCTTCCTGTGTGTTTTGGTCTCTGAGCCTCGGTCTCCTCACCTGTAAAATGGGGATAGGTCATATTGACCTCAGAAGGATGTTGTGAGGGCCTGACGACACGGTGTGGGAAAATGCTAGCTTGTTACATTGTGTGTGTGGGGGGGCTTTGTAGGTCCCCTTCCTTAGAACAGGACTGAGTCTTGGTCATTTTAGTGGCTCCAACATTCAGTCCAGTGGATGGCACATAGCAGGTGTTCAGGTAATGCCTGCTGAGTGAATGAATGAAGGAATGAGTGAATAAACATGATTTCAAGAATCATGGCAGGTTCCTGGTCTTCCAGCTTCCTTATGTCCTTGAACTGTCTCTTACAGAGTCTCTATTCGAATAATACTTGTTCACTGATTCAGTTAATCAATTAACATTATGTGCAATTATTACGTGTAACGCTACTATCAATAATAATAATTACTAATAATCACTAATGTAGCTAATATTAACAATAAGTGCTAATAACAGCTCTTAGTCTGCACCAAGAATTGTGCTAAGTATTCTTCAAACATTCTGTCATTAAGCCTCACACCAGTCCACAGAGGTACAGTATCCGTATCAGTCAGCTCCTGCCACAACAGAGCTGTGTGACAAAACTCCAGCACTGAGAGGCTGACAAGAAGAAGCGTTTTTTTTCTTGCTCCTGCATCTGCAGGTTAGCCAACGCAGCTCTGAGTCCAACTGTAGGTGGGGTGACTTGGCGTCAGGCTGCGTGTTGAGCACCAGTCTGCTCTGTGTGTGCGCATTCTGGAGCCTCACCAGAAGAGGCAGCGGCTACTCTGGGCACACTCTTCTCATGGTGAACTGCCAGAACACTAGAGAAAGCCCAGCCCTGAAAGTACATTGTAGGCATCTGACCCAGTTTCCCTTCCCTAATATCCCACTGTCCAAAGTAAGACACATGGCCAAGTTCAAAGTCAAAGGGTGGGGAAGTATAACCACACACCATGAGACTGTGACATGGGTGTAGCTGTGTAAAACCACCACAGGAGAAAGAAGAACTTAGGTCAATAATTCAGTCTACTACTGGTAGGTACTCTTGTAAGCCCCACACTGAAGTACAGAGAGAAGTGACTTGCCCAGGGTCACTCAGGTAGTAAGTGGCAGAAGGCGGATTTGAACCAAGGTAATTTAACTCCAGAGTAATGGAGGGCTAAGAGTGCATGCAAGGAACCTGGCAGTGGCGGTGGGTAAGCACTTGGCTGTGAATCAAAAGGTTGGTAGTTTGAATCCACTAGCTGCTCCGTGAGAGAAAAATGTGGCAGTCGGCTTCCGTAGAAAACCTGTGGGGCAGTTCTAGTCTGCCCTGTAGGGTTGTTAAGAGTCGGAATCCACTCAGTGGCAATGGGTTGGGTTAAGAGTGCACACAAGCAGTTCTTGGGTGGTGCAAATGGTTATGTGCTCCACGATTAGCCAAAAGGTTGGCGGTTTGAACTCACCCAGGGGCACCGGGAGACAGGCTTGGTGATCTGCTTCTGAGAGATCACAGCCTTGAAAACCCTATGGAGCACAGTTCTACTCTGACACACGTAGGGTTGCCATGAGTTGACTGCAACTAACAACAACAGCAGTAAGAGCGCACAAACAGGGAGGGTTATTTGTTTTCTTAAATTTTCTCATTTTTTCCACCCGTTAGTTGCCAATTCCATGAAGGCATCAGCCTCTCTCATGGTTACACGTCCATCTGTCCATCTGCCCATCCATTCACACACACTCCGTATTTGAGGGCTCTCTCGACTCTCCAGAAGAACAGGCCCAAGTGCAACTCTAAGACAATTTTTTGAAATTAATATTGAGGGGGAAAATATCTTCTTCCTGTTAATCTTAGGCACGTGTGTAAATACATTTGGAAAATCCCTGATGGAATAGATATCAAAGCAGCTCCGTGGTTTTACTTAAAAACAATTTGCTCAATGTCAACTGTGACTTCTGACACCTGAACTTGGAAGTGATCTAGGTGGGCCTCTGGCCATCTCCATAAGCAAGTCATGTGTTTACTTGGAAGAAGGAAAGGAAAGACTGCGGTATGTGTGGCAGTGGAATAACGCTCCATGCACCCGTACAGGAGGGGGATTTCCTTTTTGGTATTTCCACAGAAGCTTCCCTGTGTTTGTTTAAACCTTTGCACACTCTGGTTTGACAGCTGCCTGGCCCAGGGCCTTCTCTGCAGACGCCCGTACAACCAAGCCTCTTTAATAGCACCCTGTGCTGTGTCCCCCGATGCAATTACTTGGGTAGACAGTATAAACCTTACTGAAAGGCAGGCTTTTCTTGGGAGCTAATAAATAATGCCCCAAAGCCACAATGTATGTAAGACCTTGAAAAATGGCATCATCATCTATTGGGAATTGTGAACCCCTGCAAAAAGCCGCTCATTGTATGTTCAGAAAAAGGTTTTTGTTTAAAAAAATAATAAAGAGTGAAATTACCCACTGGAGTCTATATGGAAAAAAGCAATCTAGTCTGAGAGTCTAAGGCTGGTCTCTTCTGCATTAATCTTCCCTTTTGTAGGTTTTATGTAAGAGGTATTATTTGCAGGAAAACAAGGCAGGGTTTTGAACAACGCGTCTCTCATCCAGTTTTCCCATCTGCAGCTGGAATCCTCTGATTGTGACCTCGGCATTAGTTGCCATGGATGCAGAGAAGTTTATGACCCCAGGGCAGGTTGTGCCTTCAGGGAGGTGAGATGAAGCCTCAAGCAATAAAGAACACGGTCTCAGGATAGGAGGAAAGGTAATGGCGCTGCCAGGAATCCCCTTCATACACGTCTGCCAGCACCCTGCGGTTTAGAAGTGCCCTCAGCTCCACTTCTGGTTGCTTCAAGGAAAAGGGTGCTGGACCCGCCCACGGGGATTTGGGCAGGCACAAGACTGCTGACCTAACGCAAAGATACTTGTCTGTCTCTTGGACCTCAGTTTCCTGACAGGCTAGGCTTGGGGCTCCAAGCGCCCCTTGAGCCCAGTCTTTCGAAGGGTCTCCTCTGGAACTGATGGCATCTTCAACCCAGAGCTCCGGGAATGTTCCATTGGTGCCGCTTCCTTGTCCTGGGTTCCCAGGTGTTTCTCTGGAGCAGCCGCCTCGCGGGACTCTGCAGCAGGCGGTCGCGCTGAGGTCCCGCCTAGCCTCCCTCCAGCAGAAGCGAGGAACATCCAGGGCCGAAGAGCCACGACCAGCCTTGGCGGGATGCAAAAATACAAGAGGGCGCCGAACCCACCAGCGCCGTGGCCCTGAATACCAATGTATGGGCTGGCTCCAGACCGCCAAGTTCCTTCAAAATGTCTCCTCCAGACTTGGGGGTTTCGGTTTGCATTTTATTCAGAATCAGCGCATCACCCAGACCTTGTTTACTCGGAAGGGCAGGGGGCGGGGACCCAACCCCCAGCTCGGCGCACTCGCCCTGATCGCACATTCCAGACCCGAGCCGCTGCGTGTCAGCGCGACCTGGGGCGGGGGAGGGCTTTCTTCGGGGTGTTGCGTTTGCCATCTGCACGTCACTGCCAAACTTTTCCTCCCTGCGCTCGCTCGGGGAGTCAGGTTGACGCGTCCTAGATGCGGGGCTCGCGGAGCGGGCTGGGCGCGCTCCCGCGGAGTCGGAGCCGCAAAGGCTCCCTGGCTGGACTCGGCTTCTCAGGTGTAAGTTGGGTGCTAGGAGCAGGGTGGAGGTGGGGGCGAGGAGCGGCGGCGGGGGTCTAGCTCGGGCTCCCCGCCCGCGGCAGGTTCGGACCAGGCTGCGCCGGCGGCAGCTGGGCTGGGCGTAGGGAGTCGGGCCGGCGGAGGCTGCGCGCAGCCTCACTCCCCGCGGCTCCCCCGGCGCGGTGGCGGCGGCGGCGGCGGCCCAGGCAGACAATGAACTTGCGAGCACGCCGAGCAGAGGCAGGTTTGGGCCCCGCACCCCGCATCCTTCGGCCCGATCTCCTCGAGGCCACCAGCGTGGAGTGTCCCCCGCCGCCGATGGTGGTTGCGCTCCCGGCCCTGCGCGCCGGGAACCCCGCGGGAAGGGCTGCCGGGTGGCGACGCCGGGGCTCGCACGCCCGCTCCCCAGCCCGGGAGAATGCGGTTGGAGCCCGGGACCGGGCAAGGGGGGCGCTGCAGACAGCGGGAGGCCGGCGACAGCGCACGCCTCTGGGCTAGCTCAGGCCGGCTGTCGGGCGGAACGGCCCAGCAGTCTGAATCCAGACGCCCCGCGCTGCCCTGCTCCTGGAGCTGAAGGCGGAGGAGGGACCGACAGACAGACAGACAGGCGCTTTCCCGGTGTGCGCGCGCGTTAGGGGGAGGGGACGGGAATCCCTCCAGCCGCGCGCTCCGGTCCTGGCGCACTTCGGCGAAGTTTCCAGGCGCGGCCCGGGGCAGGTTGGTGGGCATCCGCCGTCCGCTCCCCCCGCCCCGGCTCCGAAACTCGGCTACAGCACAGCGCCGCTTGGGGCAGGGAGGCGGGGGTCCCTGGCGCCGACGTCTGCGCTACCAGGTTTCCGGAGGAGGACCGCGGGGCGGGCGGGGCAGAGCCGGGGCGCGGCCGGCCGGGCGGCCTGAACTTTTGCTCCCGCCCCCTCCTCCTGCGCCCGACCCTTCTCGCGCCGGTCGCTCTCGGGCAGCGGCGGGACTCGGAGGTGCCCGTGCCTCCCGGCGCTGCGGCGTCCTCAGCGGTTTCCCCGGCAGCCTGGCCGCGGCGAGCCGAGCGAGCAGGTCAGAGCTGGGCGGCTGGGGCGGGAGCGCATCGCCCCGCGCGGGGGCGATGGTGGCATGTTGACGGCGCGCGAGTCTGTGGGCTGTGGTTGTCGATGGGGAAGACACTAGAGTGTGAGAGCGGTTGTGGTTCACGGGACGGAGGTGTCGGGGCTCAGGGAGCCTGGCCTTTGGGGAATGAATGAAGCTCTGGCAGAGCCTTCCGACTCTCGGGGCGAAGCGATCTGGCGGCGCGCTCGTGTGCGTTTGTGTATAGGATCCGGAGCGCTGGGGTCTGGGCGCGGCTGCCTCGCCGCCCCGTCGCTTCCTGGGCCCGCATCGGCCGCCCGCCCTGCGCCCGGGGTCGACCAGAGCGGCCGGTGTAGTTGCGGAAGGCTGGTACTCGGTTGCCGGCTGCTGGCGGCTGGCTGGGAGTCCGCGCCTGGCGTTGGGAGGTTTGCGAAGGAGGTGCCGAGGCTGGGAGCTCAGGACTGGCTCCTCGGGCCTCCTTCCCGCGTTCCCGGGCCGGTGCGGGGCCGCGGTGACCGATGGTGGCTCCTGAGCGGCTCTTTCGCCGTCGTTCACATTGGGTAAGTTAATGGCGTTGAGTTTTCAGGAATGAAGTTGTGGCTTCCGGAAGCCTCAGGACTCCCCGCGAAGGACCGTGAGTGCCCTTCAGTGAGGCTGAGCAGAGGGCTGGCTTCCTCGCAGTGCCCTGGCCGCTTTTTATCAGCTGATTCCTGAGTGCTTCTGGAAGAGGCGCTGGGGTAGGGCACTGAAGGGTTCCTGGAGGAAACTGAGGCCTAGAGGTGTGCCCGAAGTTCTCAGAACTCTCACACCAGCCTGCTTCCTCCACCCCCAGCTTTCCTACCCTCCCAAAGTTGCAAAATCAGGCAGCTGCGCATTCCAGAACATGGCATTTATCAATATTATAAACTGTATGTTCAGTCAGGACCTCTTCATTGATAAATGCATATGAAACTCACTGCTGTCAAGTCAATTCTGACTCATAGCAACCCTATAGGGAGAGTAGAACTGCCCCATAGGGTTTCCAATTTTTTTTGTTTTTTTAATCTGTACACAGTTTTTTGTTCTTTTTTTTTTTTTTTTAATATTTTCGCAAGCAGACTGCTACATCTTTCTCTGGCAGAGCAGCTGGTGGGTTGGAAGAGATCTTTTGGTTAACATTTTGGTTAGGAGCTGAGCGCCTTATCCACTGCGTCTCCCAAAAAAAAACAAACCATTGCCATCCATCCGATTCCGGCTCATAGTGACCCTATAGGACAGAGTAGAACCGCCCCACAGAGTTTCCAAGGAATGTCTGGTGGATACCAAAAAACCCCTAAATACTCACCGATCATATGTAACTGTGTTCAAAATAGCATGGGGGTAAAAATGCCTTTTAATTCGGTAGTTTTTACCAAATAACTTTCCTCCCCAATACTCCTGGAAGGTTGATAGAAGATGCACTTATCTCCACCCCCTGGATGGGGAAACTGAGTCAGGAAGAGAAGCAGCTTGCTATGGTCTCTCCCCACCAGGCCACAGGTGATGGGAAGTGGAGCTGCAACCTGGTCTGCCTGTCGAGGTCCCCTAACCCAGGAGAGTCCATTCAGGGCCTCTGCAGCAAAGTCAGTAGGCGTGTGTGCCTGCGCTCTCTCGGGCATTGCCTGGTGGTGGTGAGTGTGTTGTGGGTGAAGTGTACAGGGTTAATTCACCCAGGATACCGTGTGTGGGCGGGGAAGCAATCGTGGAGACAGCCGGTCCCAAATGTTCCTTGGTTTTCCTTGGTGCCTGAAACAATGCCCTGGCTGGGTACCCCAGCACTGTAGTTGTGGCTGCCACCCCGAGGGCGACTGTTTCTGCACCATTCTCGTCCGTTTTTGTTAATGCCCGTGGCCAGGAAGGACAGGCGTCAGAAGAGGTGTTTGGTTTTCCACACTCCTGCAAGAGAGAAGATTAATCTCTGTTGTAAGAAGAGGCAGTTTTGCAGGAAAGGTTGGGAAGCTACGCTGTTTATTTGGCGTCTCAAGAGAAAGAGCAGAGAAGAAAGGCCACGGTAACTAGCTGGGCGACAGGAGCCCCCGGCCTTTGAACCTGCACTAGAGGAAGCTTTAGATTAGTGCTGCGAGGTTTTGGTTTTGCTGGGAAGGTGCCGCATGAGCATGAAGGGGAAGTTGGGTGAAGAGGGAGACCCAGGACTTTCATTGAACCCGTGAGCACGCGCCCCATCGAAAGGGGGCAGCCTTGGGCCAGTTGTGGAAGGTTTCAATTTTCAAGAGAGTTCTCAAGCTTGATATTTAAATGTGAACTCCAAGTCTAGAAACAGTAGAGGTTGGGGCAGAGTGCACCTTCAGGAGTCGGAAGCTGACATCTAGCTTCGGGTTTACATAGTGTGAAGTGTATCCTACATGTGGAGAGAGGTGACACGCCTGATAGGACACAGGGGATTGCTCTCCACGACACTGCCGAGGGACCAAGAATTCGCAGGAGTCCTCTTGCCCGTGACCACGTGCCAGTACCAGGCTCCTTCCCAGGCTTGTGTTATCATTTATTCATTCAGCAGCCATCTCATGAATTCTTATCATGTGGAAAGTGAGACTTTTCGTGAAACTCTACATATAATCTCATCTACCCGATGGACACGGGAGCCTGCTGGGGGCCAGGCACCACTGAGTCTCTGGGGATGATGACACCGTGGGGATAAGACACGGTCCCAGCCCTTGTGGGACTTGGGTTCCAATGGGGAGCAGACACGATGCCTCCATCAGACACATTGGTGAACTGTCTGCTGCCTGAAGTGCTAGGAAGGACTATACGACAAGGAGAGGGGCTGGAGGGGGCAGTTTTGGGGGAAGCAGTGAGGACATGTGGCAGTTGAGGCTTAGAGCAGTTAAGTGACTTGCCCAAGGTCACATAGCTGGTAAGTGAATCATCAGCCCAGATCTCCCATCTCCAGCTCCTGAGCTGAGGCCTGGTGGAAACTCCCAGCTGAATGGACACTCTTCGTGGATGGCAGCTCAAGCTATTCCTGACCCTGGCATCCCAGACCCTCGCCCTCTTCCCTGTGCCTCAGGAGGCCTGGGATTGCAGAGATGCCATTTGGATCCCATTTATAGGGGAGGGGAGTTTTTTGAACTCTAAAAGCAGAAGCTTTATTTGTAGCTGTTCTGGGAGTGTCATTTACCTGAGAATTCGGGCAGTGGACTTCTTTAATGTAGCATGTGATTTAGAAGTGACTCCCTCGCTGGTGAGAGTAACGGAACCTGCCTTCCCTGCTGGCCTGTAAGTTGGGTTGCTCTGGTGTGATACTGACTTGCTTCAAGGGTAACTTTGTGCCTGCGTTGCAAGTGGAAATGATTGAATTCTCACTTAGTGTCGGGTATTGGGAGACTGAGTGTTTTGACGTGCGCGAGGTATTTCTTGTCCTCGAGTATTAGGGCCCGACTTCTTCTTTATTGAAGTGGCTTCTTCTTTAAAATAAAGCCCTGGGAAAAATGGTCTTTGTGAGACCTATATTTTCACAGTATTAAAGGAAATATCGAGGTGGTTGTTGTCTAGGTGGCATGGCCAGTCTCCTTGTTGTGTGCCATTGAGTCAGCCCCCGACTCATGGCGCCCCCATGTGTGACAGAATAGAACTGCTCCCTAGGGTTTTCATCTTTATGGAAGCAGATTCCAGGCCTTTCTACTGTAGCACTGCTGGGTCGGTTTGAACCGTCAGCCTTTTGGTTGGTAGGCAGGAGTAAACCGTTTGTGCTACCCAGGGGCCTGTGTCCAGTCTAGATGTCCAGAGGAAAGTCAAGGTTTTTTGTTGATTTGGGCCGATATGGATAGAGCCCTGGTGGCCTAGTGGTTAAGAGCTTGGCTGCCAGCCCGAAGTTGGTCGGGAGTTCGAATCTACCAGCTGCTCCTTAGAAACCCTGTGGGTCAGTTCTGCTCTGTCTTACAGGGTAGCTATGAGTCGGGATTGACTCGATGGCCACGGGTTTGGGTTTGGTTTTAGGCCAACAGTGAATTTTTTTTTTTTTTGAAGTATAAAGTTGGGGAGCAGGACAGTTGATGATGACATATGCCATCTGCTGGTTCCCTCTGGTCCTGGGCATGGAGGCTATTGGAGAGAACATAGACTGGGCTTTCAGCCACCAGGTACAGGAGAGGGGTCTAGGAACAGCAGTGGAGGAAGGAGGGGCAGGTGAGGTGGGCGAGTCGCTGTTGCAGAGGGTGCAGAAGGGGAAGGTGAGCTCCATGAGTCAGCAAGTGGTTGAGTTCGGCGGGGCGGGGCCGGGGGGGGAGGAGGTGCAAATGGGAAGACAGTTTTGTCTCTGCTGGTTTCAGGAGGATTGTGGTGGTGGTGGGCAGCACCTGTTTACCCCAGAGCAGCTGTGGGCAGTATGTCTACATCCCCCAGGTGCAGGCCTCAGGCCAGGTGCCAGGGGCAGGCAGGGACCCAGTGCTCAGCACCCAGCGCAGTCCCAGGATTAGTGGGCGTGTCAGTTGCGTGACGCTGCTGACAGTGCCTTCCTTTGGGGCCACGGGCAAGTGCGGCAGGAGCCTGGCAGCGACTTTGAGACTGGAGTGGTCGGGGGCAGTCTCACCTTCTGCCTGAGAGCTGGCGTCCTATACATGAGATAAGACCAACCAGGGGCTTGGAACAGTGCCCAGCATACAGTAAGTGCTCAGTAAGCATTGGTTCTTGTGGTTTTCTTTAGCTCCAGTGCTCACAGCCAGGGCTGGGGGATGTCTCTGAGCTCCCTGAGATTGCGTGTAGAATTGTACACATCTGTGTTTATTTCTTGGGGCGAGAGGGAGTTCACAGCTTCCAGCATATTCTACCTCAGAGGGCTTCTCTGACCCTCCATAGGGCCAGGAGCCTTGGGTTCTAGCTAGGTGTCCTTAGGCAGGTTGCTTCACCTCTCTGGGTCTCTGTTTCCCCATCTGTGCAAGAAGCGGGGTGGGAAAACAGCTGCCTCAGAGACCCTCCCAGCTGACCTTGGGCGGGGGGTGTGTGGGTCAGCTCAGCTCTGCTTCTGTTTGATGCATTTAAGCAGATTGAGGCAGCCCTGGCTGCAGAGGTGCTGGTGTAGCTCGCTTTGAATGTCACGCTCTGAGCCCTGTCTGCTGGGGCAGGCGCTCCCTGACACCTATTTTACATTTTTACAACTAGCCCCAGCTCAGGCCTTGTGCATCTCTGAGGAAAGTGGAGCTGGCAGATCCTCAGAAGTAGAGGGTGTCATTATAATGGAAACTTGGACTCTTTCCAGAATTGTGTTTGCACTGAAAATACTGAAACAGGCTGCCCAGTCGCTCAGGTGCTCAGAAGGTACCCCAGCGCTGGCAAATAAGACACAGGCCGGGCACAGTTCCCCCCCCACCACCCCGCAATATGCTGGTACCCGGCAGTTTAACATTTTTTCTGGAAATGGTATATGTGCTGCGGATCCATTTGGCCGCCTGTGCTCAGAGGGACAGTGGTGTGGCTTCCGAGGGTAAGGACACACCAAGAGAGCTGTCCCAGGTCTCAGGGGAGGTTCTGCCCTGCTCGACTGTCCTTCAGGAGCAGCCTCTAGAGACCGGGCCAGATGCCTTTCTTTACATGAGGTCGAAAAGTGGATTTCCAGCTGAAAGCCAGGAGAAAGTGCAAGATGGGTTATTGTCACCCCTGTGGAAGGGGCGCTGTGCAGCCTTGCCTGCCCCCTTATGACACCTGTTTCGTGGCTCACACTGATGTGCAGAACTCAGTGGTCATCTTCACATTTCCAATCAGGCAAGCGTTTGGCCCCCACCATGCAGACGTTCTTTTAGTCCCGTGTTTTGGATTCTAGAGGTTCCCGGAAAGGCAGTGTGGGGATAAGGGTGAACTTGGGTATCACCCTGTTGTCAGCTGCCATCGACGTGGCCTCAACTCCTGATGACCCCTGAACAATGAACCAAATACTGCCCAGTGCCACGTCATCCCCATGATCGGCTGCACATCGAACTGTTGTGATCCATAGCATTTTCACTGACTGATTTTTGGAAGGAGATCACCAGGTCTTTCCTCCTAGTCTACCTTAGTCTGGAAGCTCTGCTGAAACCTGTTCAGCATCAAAGCAAAATGCAGGCCTCCGCTGACAGATGGGTGGTGGCTCCGTGTGATGTGCATTGGCTGGGAACTGAACCTGGGTCTCCCACATGGAAGATGAGAATTTTATCCTTGGACTACCAATGACTCATGTCCCCACAATGACCTGAGATCAAATCTCTGCTGTACTTTTGCATTCCTTTACCATGACCTTGGGCAAGTCTCTAATCCCCTTTTCTTCATCTATCAAATGGGGTTGATAATCTCTACCTTGTAGGATGGTTAGAGTATTAGAAATGGTATAATTTAGGGTTTGGGGAGCTCGCCAAATTGAACACTTCTTACCTGGCCAGGTTCTGAAGCCATGGAGAGATAGACGAGGAGGAAGACAGATAGTGATCAAAACCTGAAGCTGACATTGGAGAATGTGCTGGAAGCCTCGGACAAGTGAGCTTCTTAATCCCGTGCTGAGAATTAAACAACCAGGCCAACCAACCCGCCCCGTCACAGCCACCATCTTCCAGGGCAGCTCCTTGTCCTCACGGGTAGCGAGCAGGGTGAAGCATGTACTCCGTGGGGAAGGGCAGGGCCAGGCAACACAGCTAGGCCCCCCTTCCAGACTCTGCAGGGTGAGTAGGGTGGTGTAGACACCCTAGGAACATCATGTAGGTGATACTTCTCTGGGGGTATTGGGAGGAGCCCTGACAGCGGCAGGTAAAGTGCTGAGCTGATGCCTGCGCGTGGTAGAGGCTGGGTAATGGCATTGATGAGGTTTGCAGTCAATAAGGGTGGAAGGGGCCGATGTTAGGAACTGAGGCCATGCCAGCCACGTGCTGTTATCAGCTGTAGAAGATAATCTGGCTTTAAATGGAAGAAGAAAGGGCGATTAGCCAAATTGAGACCATGATTAGCTGAGGGCCTCATGGCCTGCATGGTAACTTGAACATACTTCATACAGAGTGGAAGTGCTGGCTGACTCTTAGCCTGGACTTGGGGGACCTTTCCCACCTCCTCCTCCTGGGTCCTCCATACGGCCTGCACTTCTGCCAGACTGGGCCCTGCCCTTCCAGAAGGAGGCCCCTGACCGGGGGGCCTGGCCTTGGCTGTACTCAGTCCCCTGGGCTCTGGGGAGGGAAAGCCTCCCTGTGTCCCTGTGTCTGTCCTTATCCTTCGCCTCCTCATTCCACTGCCACCACCTGCAGGAATCCTTTGCCTCTCATCTGCCGTCTGTCCCACGTGCCGCCTACCTGTTACGCTTGAGTCGACTGAGACTGATGGCGGCTCCACGTGTGCACACAGAGTAGGACTATACCATAGGGTTTTCACGACTGTGACCTTTCAGAAGCAGATCACCTTTCTTTCACGGCACCTCTGGGTGAGTACCAGCCACCAGCCTTTCAATTAATAGTCAAGCGCTTCACCGTTTGTGCCCCCCAAGGGCTCTCAAACCCCCTGCCCCCAACGAAGTGTTACCTTCCTTCTCTGAACGCCCACAGTTCCACCCTATTGTAATTCTCAACCTTGAACTCATTCCAGGTGATAGCACCGCATTCCCCCGTTTCCAGGGTGCAGTCTGCTGGCCCCAACCTGGTGAAATTCTCCGGGGTGAGGGGGCCTCTGGGGCTCAAGACACTTTCACACAGCTGTGCCCACACATAGTTGCGAGGGACTGCCATGTGTCGAATTTATGCATCACTTAGAAATTGTTCTTTCAAAAGCTTGTTTCTCTTGGAGAAAGGGCTGCTGGGTGTGCACCCAGAAAACCAAAAAGAGTCTTAAATTTGGCAGCATAGTCCAGGAGAGTTAACATTTATCACTAAATTTCCAAAGAAGTCAAGACCTCAATAACCTTGGGTTTCCTGGCTTTAGGTTTAAAAGGTAGCAGCCACACTTCTTTGTGGCTTTAGAGTCTTCAGTATGGATTACACCTCAACATAAAGAAAACAAAAGTCCTCGTAGCTAGACTGATAAGCAACATCGTGATAAATGGAGAAAAGATCGAAGTTGTCAAGGATTTCATTTTACTTGGCTCCACAATCGATGCCCATGGAAGCAGCAGTCAAGAAATTGAATGATGTAGTGCACTGAGCAAATCTGCTGTAAAAGACCTCTTTAAAGTGTTAAAAAGCAAACATGTCACTTTGAGGACTAAGGTGCACCTGACCCAAGCTAGACAATCAATAAGGAAGACTGAAGATAAATTGATGCCTTTGAATTATGGTGTCGGCAAATAATATTGAATATACCGTGGCCTGCCAGAAGAACAAACAAGTCTGTCTTGGAAGAAATACAGCCAGAGTGCTCCTTGGAAGGGAGGATGGTGAGACATCATTTCACAGACTTTGGACATGATACCGGAAGAGACCAGTCCCTGGAGAAGGACATCGTGCTTGGTAAAGTAGACGGTCAGCAAAAAAGGGGAAGACCCTCAATGAGATAGATTGACATAGTGGCTGCAATAGTGGGCTCAAACATAGCAACGATTGTGAGAATGCCACAAGGCGGAGCAGTGTTTTATTCTGTTGTACATAGGGTCACTATGAATTGGAACCGACTCAATGGCACCTAACAACAACAATAACAGCAGAGTCTTGGGGGACAAGTGTTATGGGAATTTTTTTTGGTATTTCAGGAGTATAAGCAGGCGCCATCTACTCAGGCAAGAAATATGGGGACTGTTGGAGTTTCTTAGAGCCCGTATAAATAGCTTATCTTTACGTTCCATGAGCTTTTGTTTGGAATGTAAATATTTGCATTAAAAAGCCAAAGTATGTCCTGGCTTATATTTATAGGGGCCATAATTTCCAAACCAGAAATCAGACTGTTGGTCTACAGAGGATTTCTTTTCTCACATCTGTGAACCTTTTTACATAAAGAATCCTCCAAATATACATGCAGGAAGCCATTCTTGCTTCGTGTCCGCAGCGGATTGCCAGGGTTACAGAAAGTCGGGGTTGCCCTGGGCAGTTGGGATCGAGGGGGTGGTTGTCCTTTCCAACACGCTCTTCTGGTCATTCTGCCTGTTGAGTTGCTGCGGTGCCGGGGTTAGGGGTGAGGGGGCGTTGTGGCTAAGATCCCCATGGGATCTCTTGTGCCTGGCTCGTCTGTCTTCAGTATCATGGATGTCCATACTGGGATTTGACCCCAGCCGGCTGGTCTCTGTGTCATGGAACCAGATGCTAGATTTCTGAGTTGCTGTTGCTTTAGGAGGAGCCCTGGTGGTGCAGTGGTTAAGAGCTCGGCTACTAACCAAAGGTCAGCAGTTCGAATCCACCAGCCACTCTTTGGAAACCCTGTGGGGGCAGTTCTGCTCTGTCCTATAAGGTCGCTATGAGTCGGAATCAACTCATTGGCAACGGGTTTTAGTTGCTTTAGGAAGATGTTGAGAAGAGCAGGTTTTGGTGTCCTTTCTGGGGTCCGATGGAGGGAGCAGAGGCTTCTCCTGCCTGGTTCAAGGTTGAGCTGCGAGGGCCTCTGTGTGATATCCTCCTCCACCAGATTCTTGGGGGCAGTGTGCCTTTCTTATTTGTCTTTGAAGAACAGATTTGCCCAACTCTTGCTGGAGGCAGAATATTATCACAGCTCTGGTGTCCGCCCTGCCCTGCTAGGGAGAGGTTTGGGCTGGGATTGGAGGTTGGACGGCAGTCAGAGCTGGCAGGGCCTCTGCCTCGGACATTAGGGGGGATTTGTTCTTAAGCCTCGGTGGAAATCCTCTGGGCCAGCGTCTCAACAAAAGGAGAAGGCCAGGGATGCAGAAGCCAGCTGACCAGCTGGAGATGGCTAGCCTGGGCTCCTCCCCATCCCGGTAGCCTCCTGAAATCGCAGGATGAAGGCCAGTGAGAGGGGGCAAGGAGGGTCCTGGCAGCAGACACCTCAGGGCCCCAAGCCCCCAGCTCTGACACCTTGGGTGGCTGGTGCCAAAGCCCATCCTTGTCCCTGCATCCCTGCCAGTCCAGGGCTCCTTCTCTAGGCCAGGGACAACTCCTCCATCCCACTGAGCACAGGGACTCTGCATCTTTCCTTCCCCATCTCCATCTTGCAGTGGGCCTGGGGTCCTGGCTGTGGGAGTCAGGCATCCTTCAGCTTGAGAGCCTTCCCTTCATTTGGGTCCCAGGGCGCTGAGCCCCACACAGAACAGGAAGCAAAGGAAGGAGGTGGCCCAGGATGAGAAGTGGAGGGCCTGGGCTCCAGCCCCCATACTGCCCCTCATGTGTCCCCCTGTGTCCCGCTCCTTGATCCTTCCTTGGACTTATCAGTGAACATATCTTCTTGGAAAATCACTGTATGGGTGTAGCAACGCTGAGCCCTCAGGAAGGACCATCTTCTTGTGTGGTCTCAGTGTTCTCCAACCATGGGAAACTCGCTATTACTTTTCCCGTGGCCGTCTTTAAGCTGACCCCCACCCCAGCCTCTTTTGCAGCATTTAAGAAAGATGACGTTTCACAGAGAGGCCCCATCCAATGCCACACCATGCCAGGAGTCTGAGAGCATAATTTTGAAAGAGGAAAATAGCTGCTTTTAGGCCATCCTGAACTTCCCTAAGAAAGTTCTCAGTACGAATGAATGAATGAGGGATGAAGGGACGCTCCGATTAATGAGCCCAGTATCAGCCTGACCTGTTTTGTCCTCCTGACTTTGAGAAGCTATTTATACCCCCTCTAGAGCAGCGTCTGTGAGAAATTAGACTGGAATGATGTAAGAAGGAGAAGGGGAGCTTAGCTTGGCCTTGTCGTCGGAAATCTCTTAGCTGATAGCTGAAATCTCGTATGCGTTGTACCTAATTTGGCTCAGAGAAATAAAAATGATGTGTTAAAAAGCAGATGAAGCTTTGATAGGAAATAAATTTCCTTCGGGTTGTTAAAACAGAGACAAATCAATAGAAAAATACAGGCCTGCCCACTTTTGAATCAGCAGGTTTTTGGTGTCTGGAAGGGGGGAGAAGCTTTGCCTTGGAACATCACCTGGTACCTTTGGACCTTTGTGAAGCTGCGGAACTGTCCAGGGCTGTATTTTATGAGGTGGCTTTACTTCCAAAGATAAGATTCATTTTCTTTCTTTTTTTTTTTTCAACATGTTCTTGCCCCGACCCCATAGAAGAGTTGATTCGCAGATGGGGTCCTGATCCTCCTCTGGGTGATGTTGGCTGAAAGGCAGGGTTATTTGAATTTTAGACCTGGAAGGGCCGGCAGGTAAACAGTATGGCTCCATTTTATAGATGGGGAAACTGAGGCACAGAGAGGCCACACAGAGTCAGGACTGAACCCAGGTTTTGGGAGTGACAATCCAGTTCCTCCCAGGATCTTCCCTGAACTCTTAGTAAACCCCCAGATCCCCTTCTTAGCTAGCGCTGGGGCGAGTGGGAAAGGCTAGTTGGGTGAAGAGATGGAGACCACCATGCTGGATCCCACTGTCTTAACCCCCTTTGACCTGACAGAGGGCCCCAAGAACATCTCATCCTTCACCAGCTGCCCGGTAAGATGGCGGCTTGTGGCACCAGTGCCTCCTAGTTCATTTTCCCCTGCAGCAATGGGAGCCTGACTCGCTTATCCAGGGAGTAATTAAATTAGGAACCAATTCAGAGAATGAAATTTGATCTGATCTGGCCAAGCCCATAAACAAGGGGCTGTGACTGTGACTCCAGGATGCATTAGGAAGTTGTTGTTTTAGAGAATTATGCCGGGCTAGAGCACTGAGAGAAATCTGCAGGGCGGCCTGGGAGATGGTCCGCAGCGGTAGGCTTGTGTGGTCTGGGGTGCTGTGGCCCCCCAACAGGTCTTTCAAGCTTGTTTCCAGGTTGCATTTGGATTCTGATTACGTAGATGCAAGTGTTTGTGGCTGGAGTGTTCTCTACGCTCATGGAAGTTCCTCCTGGATTAAGATCCTCCTGGATACGGGTCATGTTGTCGTTGACGTCAGAATGTACCTTTACAGTTGTAAGGAGGCAGCTTTGAAGGAAACTCGGTGGCTCTGAGCCAGGGGCCGCAGCAGAACCCCGTGGAGCCTTTTGAAAGACATGGATATATTCCCATTATACGTCAGTTCTGTTGAATCGGGGTTGCTGGGGGTGGGCCTTGGACATCTGTGTGCGTGTGTGTGTGCGCGTGTGTGTGCGTGTGCGCGCATGGGTACACACGTTTTAAGGTGTTTAGCGAAGAACCACTGATGGGACTTAACAGTGATTGTCATTATCCTGAGGGAAAGTTTCCAGTTCGTCCACGGCAAAGGTGAGAGATTATTGTCCCCATGAGCTGAGGATCGAGCCTCTTCTGTCCTCTCTCTGTGTTAGGACGTAGACCGTGACTCTCTTTGGGTTTCATGGCGAGACTCTCTGGATGTAACTAACATACGTCTTCATCACTGTGCAGAAACTGGGGTTTTCCCTCTCTCATGAATGGCCTCACTACTCATCCCTCTGTGGCTCAGGCCAGAGACCCAGCAGTCTCCTTTGACACTTGGCTGGTCAGTGCAGGAGCTGCCACCTTTGTGTCTCTGCCACTGGAAGTTTATCCTATTAGGTCAGGAAGTGTGTCTTATTCAAGGTTGTATCCCAGGGCTAGTCCATGGGGAAGAAGGATTGGATGGATGGACGGACGGACGGACGGACGAGCAGACGTGTGGATGGATGGATGGACAGACAGATGGATGAACGAACAGATGGATGGTTAGACATATGGGCAGATGGATGGATGGATAGACGAAAGGAAGGCAGGTAAGAGTGGACAAGAATACTTACTGTACACTTAGTCCCATAGTTTAGGGATAGCAAGGGTCTTACAGATTGTCTGGTTCGTTTTCCAATCCTGGTCACCCCACCTTTTATAGCTGGGGAAACTGAGACCTGCAGAGGCAGAGTGACTTGTACCTGATCATTCACCTTCATTAATAAAAAAAACCCTTGGGAACCTGACCCTTCAACTTCTCCAACTCTTTTGGCTCAGGCTCTGCACCTCTCCTTGAGAGTCACCCTCTGGGGAATAATCCAGAACTATTTTTTTTGAGGGCCTGCTATGTGCCAGACTTTGTCCTAGGAGCTGGGTGTCCAGTAGTGAACAGGACAGACAAGTCTCTGCACTCATGGAGCACATATTCTAGAGGATTCTGCCAGACAGCAGACACGTTCACAAGCCCCAGAGAATAGAGAGTAACAAGGGCCTTGCCAAGAACTGAAACTGGGCAGTGTGATGGAGGGTGACCAGAGAAGCCCTTCTCAGGAGGTGACATCTAAGCTGACCCTTGAATGACAAGGCACTGCCGCCTGAGGGTTGGGAGAGGGCATCCCAGGCAGAGGAGACAGCAAGTGCAAAGACCCCCAAGGAGGGAGGGAGTCAGCTTGTGGGATGGACCCAGTTAGACTCTGCAAAGCAGTCGGGGACTTAGCGGATTGCACACTTGGGTTGGTGCTGAATCTTTTTGGTTCTACATCCTCCGAAGCATCATTTGCGGCACCCCTCTTCTCATTTTCCTGTCTCAGGGTGAAGAATACTTCTTGTCTGATGCTGACTTCCTTACAGCTGCTGCTGAATTTCAGAAAACAGCAAGAAAAGAAAAAGCCCAGCCTCCTTTTCCTCTCACTTAGAATTTGGCTTGGGGGAACAAGTTATTTTTATGTAAACACGTGCTTGAAGGGGGAAGTCTGGGGGTGGGCAACGGAAACCACACTAATAAAAACAAGACCGGAATAGTGCTGTGAAATCTTAGAGGTGAGCACAGGGCTGTTAACTCCAATTCGGTGACAATTCCCAGCAGCCTGGAAGACGGGGACTGTTTGGAGAGGGATTGTTGTTAGCGGCCGTCAGGTTGACTCCAACTTAATGGTGAACTTACGTACAACAGGATGCAATGCTGCCCAGTTCTGCATCGCCCTCACAATTGCAGGCATGTTTGAGTTCATCACTGCAGCTGTTCTGCTGAACCGTCCCTCCAGGAGTCTCCCTCACCCTTACTGGCTGTCCACTTCACCAAACACGATGCCCTCCTCTAGCGATCGATCCTCCTGATGAAATGTCCAAAGCAAGCGAGCCAGACAGTGTTCTGCTGTGATCCATAAGGTTTTCACTGGCTAATTTTAATTTTCGAAAGTAGATCGCCAGGCCTTTCTTCCTAGTCTGTCTTTAGCCTGGAAGCTCTGCTGACACCCATCTACCATGTGTGACCCTGCTGGTATTTGAAATACTGGTGGCCTAGCTTTCAACATCACAGCAACACACGAGCCACCAAAAAGTATGACAAGCTGACAGATAGGTGGTGGGGAGAGGGACTAAGGGACAGCAAACGCCTCTACCGGTTTGGCCTCTTCCTTGAGCATTGCTTTCCTGCCCCAGCCTTGACCAAGACCCTCCTTCAGGACTTGACTTCCTCTTGAGCCTTCTCAGGTAGAGGCTGCTCTTTCTGCTCTGGACAGGAGGAGGGGTTGCCATCTTCCCCCCTCCCCACTGTGGCCTCCAGATATTTCTCTCCCATCCTCTATAGGAATCTCAGCTCCTCGAGGGCCCAGCCATTCACTGTCCCTCCTTCTCCTTCCCTTTGCTGAAGTCATCACCCCAGCTCCTAGGTAGTGGAGCCCAGGTTGCTTCCCACCCCAGAACCTGCCTCACCTAGGTAGCCATGGCCTCCATGGGAACGGCCCTTTCAGGCCTCGGGCTTCCTAGGCCCTCCACCTCCTCACTCCTTCTGGATACCTTGGACCGTGTCCACACCTGGACTGCTCCATACAGCAAGTAGTCAGTCCATGTTCATGATGTGCTAGTGACATGTCCTGGAAACCACTCCCAAAACACCAGCTGGTTGACCCTCCACACAGTGGGGCAGCAACAGACTGTTTCTATCAATTATTTTCATAAACTTTACATCTCTCTCTGGTTTTCCCTTGACACCCTGTCTTAGTTATCTAGTGCTGCTGTAACAGAAATATCACAAGTGGATGGCTTTAACAAACAGAAGAAGTTCATGTCTTCACAGAAAAGTAGGCTAAAAGTCCAAATTCAGGCCGTCAGCTCTATGAGGTCCCCCCTCTCTGCTCACTTCCCTTTCCTTTTGTCTCTTGTAAGATAAAAGGTGGTGCAGGCCACACCCCAGAGAAACTCCCTTTACATTGGATCAGGGATGTCCCTTAGTAAGGGTGTTACAATCCCACCCTAACCCTCTTTAACATAAAATTACAATCACAGAACTGAGGACAACCACACAATACTGCGGATCATGGCTCAGCCAAATGAACACACATTTTTTGAGGGGGACATGATTCAATCCATGACACACTGGTAAGAGTGTAACATTGCAGAGTTGTCAGAATAAACATCAGTTGTTGTAGCAATAATGCACATCTCCGTTTTATCGTTGTGAAAAGTTCCTTTTTAAACTCTAGACAAAGCGTTCATCTCTTTGTATTTCAGTAAATGGAGAGATGAAAGGGAAACATTTTTTTTCCTGAATTGTTTGATTTAAAATCATTCCAGATGTTCTTTCAGCATGTCTTCCCAAGTCCATGTGAGGCCACACCATGTGGACACTGGCCATGGAGACGTCGTGATGACTGGTGGAAAGGCCCCTTGATCCGTTGGCACCTCCTAGATGCTCCTTGGAAACCCTGGTGGTGTAGTGGTTAAGCGCTACAGCTGCTAACCAAAAGGTCAGCAGTTCGAATCCACCAGGGCTCCTTGGAAACCCCCTGGGGCAGTTCTACTCTGTCCTGTAAGGTCGCTATGAGTCGGAATCAACTCGACGGCAACAGATGCTCTTCATAATTTTTGGGGGGGGGTTTCTTTTTTTTTATCGTGCTTTAAGTGAAATTTTACAAATCAGGTCAGTCTCTCATACAAAGATTTAAATACACCTTGCTATACACTCCTAATTGCTCTTCCTCTGATGAGATAGCACAGTACTTCCCTCCCCTCTCTCTCCTCGTGCACACTGGGGTGGCTTCTGGACACCTCTGCCCTCTCATCTCCCCTCTCGACAGGAGATGCCAACATAGTCTCGTGTGTCGTCTTGATTCAAGAAGCTTGTTCTTCACCAGTCTCATTTTCCATCCCCTATTCTAGTCCAATCCCTGTCTGAAGAGTTGGCTTTGGGAATGGTTCCTGCCCTGGGGTAACAAGGTCTGGGGTCCATGGCCTCCGGGGTTCTTCCAGTCCCAGTCTGACCATTAAGTCTGGTCTTTTTACCAGGATTCGGGGTCTGCATCCCACTGCTCTCCTGCTCCCTCAGGGTTTCTCCGTTGAGTTCCCTGTCAGGGCAGTCATCGGTTGTGGCCAGGTACCATCTAGCTCTTCTGGTCTCAGGCTGATGTAGTCTCTGGTTTACGTGGTCCTTTTTGTCTCTTAGGCTCATAATTATTTTGTGCCTTTGATGTTCTTCATTCTTCCTTGTTTCAGGTGGGTTGAGACTCATCGATGAGTCTTAGATGGCCGCTTGTTAGCGTTTAAGACTGCAGACACCACTCACCAAAGTGGAATGCAGAATGTTTTCTTGATAGATTTTCTTATGCCAATTGACTTAGATGTCCCCTGAAACCGTGGTCCTCAAACCCCTGCCGCTGCTATGCTGGCCTTTGAAGTGTTCAGTTTTTTAAGCAAACTTCTTAGTTTTTGGATGGGTCCATTTTTGTTGACCTCTCCTTTATTGTGTATCGTCTTTACCTTCACCTAAAATGAAACTTATCTACTATCTAATAGGTGAATACCCTTCTCCCTCCCTCCCACCCTCTCATAACCATCAAAGAATATTTTCTTCTCTGCTTAAACTGTTTCTCCAGTTCTTGTAATAATGGTCTTATACGATATTTGTCCTTTTGCACTTGACCAATTTCACTTAGCATGATGCCTTCCAGATTCCTCCATGTTATGAAAGGTTTCACGGATTCAACATTGTTCTTTATCAACGTGTAGTATTCCATTGTGTGATATACCATAGTTTATCCATTCATCCGTTGATGGGCACCTTGGTTGCTTCCATGTTTTTGCTATTGTAAACAGTGCTGCAGTAAACATGGGTGTGCATATATCTGTTCGTGTAAAGGTTCTTATTTCTCTAGGATGTAGTCCAAGGAGTGGGATTGCTGGATCGTATGGTAATTCTATTTCTAGCTTTTTTAAGGAAGCACCAAATCAATTTCCAAAGTGGTCATACCATTTTACATTCCCACCAGCAGTGTGTAAGTGTTCTAATCTCTCCACAACCCCTCCAACATTTATTATTTTGTGTTTTTTGAATTAATGCCAGCCTTGTTGGACTGAGATGGAATCTCACTGTAGTTTTAATTTGCATTTCTCTAATGGCTAATGATCGAGAACATTTCCTCATGTATCTGTTAGCCACCTGAATGTCTTCTTTAGTGAAGTGCCTGTTCATATCCTTTGCCCATTTTTTAATTGGGTTATTTGTCTTTTTGTGGTTGAGTTTTTGCAATATCATGTAGATTTTAGAGATCAGGCGCTGGTCAGAGATGTCATAGCTCAAGACTTTTTCCCAGTCTATAGGTAGCCTTTTTACTCTTTTGGTGAAGTCTTTGGATGAGCACAAGTGTTTGATTTTTAGGAGCTCCCAGTTATCTAGTTTTTCTTCTGCATTCTTAATAATGTTTTGTGTACTGTTTATGCCATGTATTAGAGCTCCTAACGTTGTCCCTATTTTTTCTTCCATGATCTTTATCGTTTTAGACTTTATGTTTAGGTCTTTGATCCATTTTGAGTTAGTTTTTGTGCACGGAGTGAGGTGTGGGTCTTGTTTCATTTTTTTTTGCAGATGGATATCCAGTTATGCCAGCACCATTTGTTAAAAAGATTATCTTTTCCCCAAGTAACTGACCCTAGGCCTTTGTCAAATATCAGCTGCTCATATGTGGATGGATTTATGTCTGGATTCTCAATTCTTTTCCATTGGTCAATGTGTCTGTTGTACCAGTACCAGGCTGTTTTGACTACTGTGGCTGTGTAATATGTTCTAAAATCAGATTGTGTGTGAGGCCTCCCACTTTGCTCTTCTTTTTCAGTAATGCTTTACTTATCCAGGGCTTCTTTCCCTTCCATATGAAGTTGGTGGTTTGTTTTTCCGTCTCATTAAAAGATGTCGTTGGAATTTGGATCGGAGTTGCATTGTATACATAGATGGCTTTTGGTAGAATAGACATTTTTACAATCCTCATAATTTTTAAAACTTTTTATTTTGAGATAATTTTAGACTCACAAGAAGTTACAAAAGTAGTTCACAGTTCCTGTGTACCCTTCACCCAGATTCCCACAGTGATAATGTCTTACATAGCCTTAGACTCTTATCAAAGCCAGGAAATCAGTGCTGGTACAATACCATTAACTAAGCTGCCGACCTTTTCTGCTCTCTTCTGATTTTATTAAACCTGAGGCTCCACAGCAGTTTGGAAGCATTCTAGGATTTCATAAACTTCAGCATTGTCTTTTTCTTTAAGATTATTTTTGGATCCCTTCCAATTGGCCATCAATTAGGTCAACAAATACCTGAAGACGGGTTCCACGTGTTCTCGAGATGCATTGTGGGTACATCACCCCTGGTGTGTGCAAACGGATGACCTTCTATTCAGATCTGAGGGAGAAATTCCCAGAGATATGTGATTGTGAAAAGCAGTTTGATGTGATAGAACATAGGGCTGGGAATTGGGACACTCGAGTTCTGATAGTAGTAACCAGCATTTATTGAGCACTTAGTGTGTGTTAGGCTTTATCTGCATCACTTCATTTCATGCTCTTAGCAGCCTCTGAGGTTGTTGTTGTTAGGTGCTGTGGAGTCAATTCAGATGCATAGTGACCCCATGTGATGGAGTAGAACCACCCTTTAGGGTTTTGTTGGCTATAATCTTTATGGAAGCAGGTCTTTCTCCTGTGGGGCTGCTGGGTGGGTTTGAACTGCCAGCCTTTTGGTTAGCAGCCAAGCACTTAACCATTGGTGCCGTTGGGGCGCGTTAGACACAGTTAATATCCCCATTTTATAGATGTGAAAACTGAGGCCAGGGTGGTTTACCCTGCCCAAGTTCATGCAACCCATGAGAGGTAGAGTCGAGACTTGAACACAGGCAATCTGACTTTATAGGTTAGTTGCTCAACTTAACCACTGTGCCACCAGGGCTCCTTCTCCTTGGTACAGACTTACAGATATCTGGACCCAGCTCTCAGTGACTGCTGTGTGACCTGGGGCTGCCCACATGACCTCTCTGAGCCTCTGTTTCCTCCCCTGTAATGCGAGGGGCTTAGGTTAGACGATCTGTCAGGTCCCCGCCATTTATGAGTCCAGTTGTTCGGCAGGTGGAACAGTTCCACCAGTTGAGGTAGAAGTACCCAGAGATCCGAGAGAACATTCTGCCCTGTCCCTGGTAGGTGCTTTTAAGGTCGGGAGGATTTCTGCTGTCTAACAGGTTTGATGGGAGCCCCAGTTTCAAATGAATTATGCTCTGGTGTCTTTTAATTAAACTGTCAACACACGGATTTCCTAAAACCTTGGCATGTTGTGCCCGAACCCCCCGTTCAACTCTGGAGTCAAGCGACGCTCGTAGTAACTGGGGAGCTGTGAGAGGCTGCTCACGCTCAGTCTCATGGGCAACATTCATTGTGAGAAACCACCAGAATGCCTTGTGAGGGCATTATCTTCATAGACTTAATTGATTTTGCTTTCCCCACAAATGAAGGTTAAAATTAAGCTTGTTTGTAAACGGTGTTTAAACTGCACAGTCTTGGGGACGGTTGTGAAAACTAACAGAGCAATCCCTCATTGGAGAGCTTAATTTCTTTTAGGTGGTGGATTGTGTAGCTCACTCATTGCAGGTAAAGATTTTCCTGTTGACGGAAGCTGAAGGGGCGTAAGCTGCAGGTCATAAATTTTGCGCAAGAGGTCCTCTTGAGTGTGTGTGAGATGGCCTAGACTGGGGGGCCTAGACGGGGGCGGAAGGTGTGCTCACAGTAGCCTGATAAATTAAAGGGCCCGTATTTTTTCAGTCTTCAGGCTGAGTTATGTTAGAGATCAGAGCAATGATCAACAGGGTCAAGGAAACTGCCTTTGCCAGCCTCACTCTTGAAATAGAATGGAAGATTCTGATTCTGAGATGCTCCTGCAAAGGTCTTAAAACCGTGATGAACACTTTCAAGGAACCCTTTCAAGACCTGTGGGACATACGGTATCCCACACCCTTTTTATGCCTCTGGAGTTCTTTGGGAAGGGAGTAGCCCAGAGATTTTAATGCTTTACCTCATTTATCCTCAGGTGGGAGCCTTTTCATATGGGTGAAACTCCAGAACCCTGAGTGGGAGCCTCATTTTTGTGTAGATTGAACATTGTCTTAGGTGATGGTTTCTGGATGTGTGAATTTTCTAGACTTCTGACAGGTTGCCTTTATTTCTGAGAGAAGCCTCCTCACTGTGTTTCCCAGTTACTGTGTTCTCGTGAGAATGTATTTATCGTGAGAATAGCTCTTGCCAGTCTTCATTCAGTCGTAGTGGCCATTTTCTCCTTGATGCCATTCATTGCTTTCAGGTATTACTGGCTCCCTTCTTTTCTAGCTTCTGAGCTATAAATAAATAATAACTTTCCAATCAGGAATAATGCACTGCAGTGGTACTTTTCAGAGATTGAACTCCTAAATGATTCTTACCCTGCATTCAACTTAGGGCCCAGTCATTGGTTCCACATGTAGCAGTTCTGCGGAATTCCAGGGCAGCTGTTTCTGCTTCTTAGCTGTTAGTACTGCTTTTGTCATAATGAAGAATACACAGCAGTGGTAATTTTCCTGAGATTCAAATTCCTTCAGTTTTATTTATTTTGCTTTTAAGTACAGCTTTTGAAGTAATGTAGAATGCCATTGTAGTGGTAATTTTCCTGAGATTGAAAAAAAAAATTCCTTGGCTTTATTTGTTTGGGCTGTAAGTATTGCTTTGCAGTAAGGAAGAACGCCTTGTACCGTGTTTTGAAAAGTTTCATGAAAAATAACAAAAAGGCTAAGAAGGAGACTGGAATAAAGTGTATGTGAACTCTTTGCCAGGTGCCTTCATGTTTTACAAATTTTCAGGAAATTAAAACAAAACAAAAAAACCCTGATTTTATCATTGACTCATATCGGCAGGATTTCTGTTGTCCAGAGGCCACTGTGACTACTGTGCTTCCAGTTAATGGATATCAGAATCCATAACCCAGAACAAAAACTCTGAATTGGTCCTTTAGCCAGCATGCCTTCATTAGTGAAAACACAGTATCAACAAAAATTCACTGGAGAAAATTATTGGGTCTCAAAAGGGTTATTCAACCCGAGGCGTAATGCCATTCTTAAGTGACTAGTTTATTATTTAGCTGTAACATATATGAAGAATAAGAAGAGCTCGCTGGATGTGATCTCTCGCTCCTTTTTAATCCTAACTATATAAACTTTCCACCACCTGTCTGCCTGTTTGTCACACTGTGGTGGCTTGTGTGTTGCTGTGATGCTGGAAGCTAGGCCACCAGTATTTCAAATACCAGACGGACTAGGAAGAAAGGCCTGGCAATCTACTTCTGAAAATTAGCCAGTGGAAACCTATGGATTGCAATGGAATATTGTCCAGTAGAGAGCTGGAAGATGAGCCCCCTAGGCTGTAAGGCACTCAGAATACTACAGCGGCCCCAGTGGTAGGCTCGAGCATACCAGTGATGGTGAAGATGATGCAGGACAGGATGAGGTTTTATTCTGTTGTATGTGGGTTGGCCATGAGTTGGAGCCAACTGGCCAGTGACAAACAACAATATAACCATTTAGGTTTCTCCAGAACCGGCTACATAAATTGCAGGGCTGAGTACAACATGAAAATGTGGGCCCCTTGTTAAAAAATTATTAAGAACATCAAGCGGGGCATAAAAAAAAAAAAATTTGCGGGGGAGGCCTAGCATCGCATTAAACCAAGGGCAGGGCCTTGGTAACCAGCCAGGTCACACATCCATGGGGCTGACCCTTGGTGGTCTCGTATGATATGCAGCCTAGACAGACGCTGTTTATTGCAGCCATGTGAGTAGAGGGCTGTTAAGCACCTTGCGGGCAGGGGCTGCAGCCAGGTGACCTCGGTGCCCTCTGAGGGTTGGTAGGGTGCCTGCCCAGGCACACACTTAGGAAATATTTGCTGAGCTGAACTGACTCATGGGACAGTTGTCGTGTTTGGCTGGGGGATTTCGTGTGGCTTTCTTAAATCCCATGCTGCCACTGCCACCAGCTACTGTGGAGCTGATTCCAACTCATGGCGCCCCCATGTGTTGCAGAGCAGGATTGTGCTCCATTGAGTTTTCAAGGGCTGTGATCTTTTGAAAATCGATCACTAGGCCTTTCTCCTGAGGCGCCCAGGGTGGACTGGAACCACTAACCTTTCAGTTAGTAGCTGAGCACTTAACCTGTGTGCCACCCAGGAACTCTACACATCAGGAATCTGGAAAAATCCACCTCTGGGCTCTTCAGAATGGTCAGGGACAAGGACCAGAATTCTCTAACAGAACCGACTGTTCTGACAGTCCGGCTTTGTGAAGAAGGGAAAACCTGAATACACAGTCCTGCTAGATTGTGTGTGTGTGTGTGTGTGTGTGTGTGTGTGTAAACCTCAAGTCCAGGTACTTTTTCACTGCAGGAATGTACAAGGCTGACAAAGTGTGACCACCCAGTACCCCTCAATGGTTAACGTATGTTTCTCTTTGTGGCTTTGTGACTTGGTCCCTAGAAGGACCTGCTCTTGGCTTTTCATCTCTGGTACCTTCCACGAGATAGATTGACACAGTGGCTGCAGTAATAAGCTCAAGTACAACAGCGATGGTGAGGGTGGCGCAGGATCAGGCAGTGTTTCGTTCTATTGTACTTAGGGTTGCGATGCATTGGAACCGACTGATGGCATCTAACAACAACACCTTCTGCTTGGGTTCTGCCCCTTCCTGCTCAGTGTGGTGCCCTGCAGAGAGCCCCAGCCTCCAGGGGTAGCCGCAGGGTCCCCTCGTTTCCTGATCATGGAGGAAGCCAGCTGGCAGACTCAGGCACAGCCCATCTTGGTGAGGACATGAGATCCGGTGCACAGGGTGTCCCTCCTTGGAGCAGCAGGCCACAGGGCCTGGAAGGACCTCCTCCTCCGTTGTGTTGAGTCTTTGTTCTCTCCCAGGGAGGTGAGCTGAGACTTGCAGGATCCCAGTGGCACCCTTACTCTGTTAGAAGCCAGTGGAGAAGCGGAGGTGGCTGCCAGGGCTGGTTGCCGGACGGGGGAGCTTCCAGCGAAGGAGAGCCGGGCTTCTCCAGGATTTTGATTGGAATGGGGATCTTGAATGAGGATTGAAGTTATTTTTACTGCGGAAGGAGGGCTTGAGAGGGATAGACACTTTGCTCAGGACGGATCAGCAGAGCTGCCCAAGTCAGCCCTCTGTAGAGTGGGTCTTGCAGGAGTCACTTTGTGCTGCCACAGGATTTTCCCCCATTTGTCCCCAGTGTATACAGAGGTCACGGGAGACGTGCATGTGGAGGATGGGCCTGAGTGGGGAGGTGACACCGAGAAAGAATGAAAGAAAACCATCTTTTGTGCCTCCTGCCCAGGCAGGAATCCGGCGGTTCTGGATGGCCACTGCTCTTGCCCAGCCTGGAGGGTGGGCAGGGAATTTTGTGTTGTCTCAACTTCTGTGAAATGAGGGCCTCCCCTTTGCCTTAACCCTCCAGATCGTGGGAGCTCTCAGGCAGTCCTTAACCCTCCCAGTAAATAGCAAAAATAGCTGCTTCGTGTTCAAGTGAAAGCTAGTCTTATTCATTTTTCCATGTTAAGACATCCACAATTATTGTTTTTATTTTGAAAGACAGTAGGACGAAAAAAAAAACCCAAAATATTCTCGTTACGTGATGTGGGAGGCTATGATAGCTTGAATAATATAAGCCTAGTTTTAAAACTCTTGGGGAAAAATCTCAGTGCAGAAATCAAATGCAGAGAGAGAGAGAAAGGGAGAGAGAGAAAGAGAAAGCTGTACAATCTGCTAAAACAGCCCCTCTCCCTGCACAACATTGTAGAGTCCCACGGGCTGGGGATCTTGTCTGTCACTTTCAGCCACTAGACGCCCGTCCCTTAACAACAGTTGAGCTCTGAGTTGCTAACCAAAAGGTTGACTGTTTGAACTCGCCTGGCGGCACCACGGGAGAAAAAACCTGGCAGTAGGCTCCTGTAAAGAATGTAGCCTAGAAGACCCTATAGAGCAGTTCTCTGTCACGTGGGGTCGCTATGAGTCAGAATGGACTCAACAGCACACAACAACAACAACACCCCCTCCCTAGCACAGCCGGCAGTTGATGAAATCGTTGGCGTCATCAGACAATGGCCTTAAATGGAAGGAAAGTACATAAAGAAAGTACAGAAAGAAAATAATACTGTCATTTTTGAGGCACTGCACTCTTTGCTTTAGATAACTCAGCTAATCTCCACGCCAGGCCTGAGAGGCAGCTGGCCTGAGACCTGTTTATAGAGGGGAAGATCAAAGCGCAGAGAGGTTGGGTAACTTGTCCGGGGTCACCCAGCTGGCTGTGGCTGGGCCGAGATTTGATTCTAGGACGTGCCTCTGATGGCTGTACTCTGCTCTTTCTGTGCTACGGTGGGGTGTCAGGGATGGGGGGGATTAACTCTGACAGAGGGCCAGGCTCTGCCTCAGCGACCCAACTCCATGACCCCTAAGACATGCCAGGCCCTGCCTTCAGGGAGCTTACAGTCTGGTGGGTGGACTGGTGTGAACAGTACTTAGTCAAGTATTTCATTTTAGCTGTGTTGTGTGCTACAAAGGAAAGACTTGGGGGGCCATGAGGGTACCTTTTGGTCGCTCGAGCCCAGCCTGGAGGCAGATGTGGGTGGACAGGGGTGGGCAGCAGTGGAGAGTTCCAGGTAATGGTGGGGGAAGTGTGGTGGGCAGTGGGGACACCAAGGAAGCTCTGAGCCGGGTGGGGGTGGGGGAGGTCCAAGGTCTGAGAAGGACCCTGGGGGTGGAGTTTCCAGGACATTGGTCAGGGGCAGTGGCAGTGTAGAGGAGGAGCATGGGGAGGGTACACGGATCTCCCCGGGGGGGTGCCTGGACCTTAGGGTCTCTCCTTCAGGTTCAGAATGGGCAGAGTCTCGTTGGTGGACACTGTATTGATTCCCCCACCCTGACACCCACCCTGCTCCACCCCAACCTGGATGCCTGCCCTGCCCTCCCTAGAATCTCATCCCCACAGTGGGGGTGGCCCACGTGGTCAGGGCCTTCTGCCCGCTGCTTCTGGGGGATCTGGCTTCCTCATCGGGCATTGAAGGTTCCTGGGATGTATTTTTTTCTTTCTCTGTTGGAAGATTTGAGGAATTCTCTGGGAGTATCTTGCGGGGGGATGCTATCCAATGGAAGTGGCATGAGGATTTGATGTCTTCCCGCCCTGGGGGCCCTGGCCCTCCACCAATGTGAGTCCATGGATCCTGGGATGAAATGTCAGGTCACTGCCCCTGGGGTCCAGCAGGAACTGCTTGGGCTGGCTAGTGAGCAGGCCTTGAGGAAGTCTTACATGGAAAGAGGCTGAGAGAATGTGTCAGTGACAAGCGTTTTACAAATCCCACCTCAGGTCTCCTGCGCAGCTGCTGGCGGTCTCTGGGCTGGCAGACCCTGTGAGGTGGCTGGAGTGGGCCTGGGACTGCAGCTCCTGGGAGGGACCCTGTAAAACCCTGGAAACCCACCCATCCTGGCAACTGGAGGTCCTTAACTGTGTGACTGCATGCTGATTGTAAAATAAGCCCTAAGTGGTTATTAGCCCCGCTTACAGTTTTAAAATGCAGTAACAGTGCAGCCTTTGGTTTGGCGCCTCTGAAAGGAAACGGGCGTCCGATCTGTGGGAGAACTGTGGCTGCTACGGTCAAGGGCGAGAGGGCTGGTTCGCACTGGCTCACGCACGCGCTTGCCAGATGCCTGTGTGCACTTTGCTTTCCTAGTTTCTTACCAACAGAAACTTGCCACCATCCGCTCTTTCTTTCTTTGTGGATTTTTTCTTTAATGAAATATAACATACATATATTAAACAACATGTATCATAATCATACAGCTTGATGAATTTTCACAAATGCAATGTGCTTATGTGACCAGCACCCAAACCAAGTATGTTGATAGCACTCCAGAAGCCCTGGTTCCGTTCCGGTCACTAAGCACCCCCACCCCACCTAAGGGTAACCAGGGTGTCGACTTCTAGCGCCTAGACTCATTTCCCTGCTTTTGTACATGATTGAAATGGACTCATGCAGCATGTTCTCTTTTGTATCTGGTTGCTTTGGCTCAGCACTGAGATGCTTCCATGGTGTTGCTGATAGCTGTTGGTTGTTGGTCCTCATTGTGGAATGGTACGTGCCCATTCTACTGTGGATCCAGACTGCAGTTCCTAGTTCGGGGCTTTACGAATCGTGCTGTGGTGTTGCAGCACATGGTTTGGGTGAGCACAGAGATGCACGTCCCAGGGTGCGTCCCTGGGAGCGGAATTGCTGGTTTTTGGCAACGAATGTGCTCAGCCTCAGTAGGTGCTGCCCGTTTTCCCAGTACTTCTGCCACTTACACTCCCACCAACAGTGGGGAGGTCTCCTGAGAGGAGAAATAAGGACCTGGGGGGAAACTAACTTGAGACTGACTTTCCTCTGCCCTCTGCCTGAAGTTCCCAGAAAAGGGAGACCCCAAGGGACAACACCTGACCCTTCTATGGGCATGTATTGCATGGATGAACTGGAGACCTAGCAGAGAGGTCTCTGAGATGCCCAGAAAGAGGCCCCTGCTGGGGTCTGCACTGCAGTGGTCATGGTACTCTGGAAGTTGATCTTGGTGTCTGAACATGGGGTCGGGGACTTGCTGGTCTCAAGGAGGAGCCCCAGAATCCTGCTTCTTACTCCCAGCCCTTTGAGTGTTTGCTTTCATTGAGGTAAAGTTTCCAGGCAGATGACAAGATGAAAGTGGCCGAACAGGGGATCCTCTCTCCTGGGAGGGGGAGCCAGGGAGGCCACCACTTAGTGGCCTGTCTGGAGAGGTCTTTATTTGCGGAGCAGCCCAGCCGCAAGTCGGACCGGTTTTGCACAATCCCTTCTTTTGTGTGGCTTTGCCTGTGGGCCTTCCCACCCGTTATAGGTGGGTTGGGGCTTTCTCCCCCCAGGGCTGAGGTTTGGTGTGACTAGGGGCCCTTGTCCAGGGCCTTGAAGAGGAAAGCGACATTTACCTAGAGTCCCTGCATGTTCACAAGGACTCTGAGCACAGGTGTGCTGGCCTCCCATTATAGACGAGGACAGAAAGCGTCAGCAGAAAAGGACTCGCTGCTGTCCGCGAGTGGCAGAGCCCGCTGGGGTCAGCGCTGGTGGATTTCCACGGTGATTGCTGCTTGTGGTTCTGTCAGATTCCTAATGGCACCTGTGGCTGATGGTTGGAGAATGGACCCTTGGAGGCAGCCTGTGGCCTTTCGCATTGAGGCAGAGGAAAGGAACACAGCCCTGGGGGAAGAGGCCCATCTGCGTCTTGGTCGCCTCTGTAGTCCATTGTCAGCCCCTTTCTGGGCCTTCGTTTGATGTGATCCAGCAAAAGCCACAGTCTGCCGCAGTCTGTGCTGTGGTCCCCTCTCCCCCACCCCACCTGTGAGCACAGTGCAGAGCTGGTGGTCCTCCTGGCTGCAGTGCCCAGGGGAAGGTTGGCACAGCATTTCCCCGAGTGGATTTACAGGGGCAGTTCCTGCTACCTGATCTCGCTCTGGCTGGAGAGCCTTAGCGTCATCTGGACTTAGAGCAAGCAGCTCATACCTCCCATGCCTGTTGCAGGATTCTCCACCTGCCTGATGAAAACAGTCACCTGGATTATTGCCCACCTGCGCGCTCTGCCCCTACCCCTGAGATTCAGTAGATCTGGGGCAGGGCCTGGAAGCCAAGTTTTTAACACAAGTCCTAGGTCGAGTCTGTTCCAACTTGTGGCAATTCCGTGTGTTACAGAGTAGAATTGCTCCATAGGGTTTGCTTGGCTGTAATCTTAATGGAAAGGAGCCCTGGTGCAAAAGGTTTGTGCTCAGTTGCTAACCTAAAGGTTGGCAGTTCAAACCCACCCAGTGGTATTGCAGAAAAAAGTCCTGGTGATAGGTTTCCATTAAGATTACAAACCAAACCAAACCGCTGAAGACAAGTCGATTCCTACTCTAGTGACCCTAAAGGACAGAGTAGAACTGCCCCATAGAGTTTCCAAGGCTGTAACCTTTACAGAAGCAGACTGCCACATCTTTCTTCTGTGGAGTGGCTGGTGGGTTTGAACTGCCGACCTTTTAGTTTGCAGCCGAGCACTTAACCACCGTGCCACCAGGGCTTCTTTCCATTATGATTACAACCAAGAAAACCCTATGGAGCAATTCTACTCTGTAACATGTGGGGTCGCCATGAGTTGGAATAGCCTTGAGGGCAACTAACAACAACCAGACGAGCCTTGCCGCCATTTTGGGAAACAATGGCTTCCCAGTGTTTCTTTGCGGGGGATGTGAAAGGGGGGAAGGGAAATAAAAAAAACAGACCCTGCCCTCAAGGAGCTCACTGTGCAGATACCCAGTAGAACTTTCTGCAGCAATGGAAACGTTCTGTGTCTTGTGTTCTCCAGGACAGTAACACTAGCCATGTGGGACCCATGAACGCTTGAAATGCACCCCATGTGACCAAGAACCTGAAGTTTTACATTTCATTCTGTTTCAACTAATTTAAATTTTAAAAACAGGTACTCGGCTTAGTTATTGGAAAACGTAAGAATATTTGGAGCCACGTGAGTACTATGTGGATCACTTTTTCAGCCATACATTTAATGAAATCTAAATCCAGGCCAAGTATTTCTGATGAAAATTTAACATCCAGGTTGAGATGGCCTGTACGTATAAAATACACAGCGGGTTTTGAAAACTTAGTATAAAAAAGAATTGCAAAAATCTCATTAATAATTTTATACTGAGTACATGTGGAAATGATTTAATATTTTGGATATATTGGACTGAATAAAATACATTAAAGCTAATCTCATCTGGAAAATTTAAAATGATGTATGTGGCTCGCACCTGTTTTGTTGGGCAGCACAGTTCTGAGGGCTCCCTTTCAGCTGGAGGCTGACCCAGAGTGCCAGGGAGTCTGAGGAGAAGAGAGGAACCTCCAAAGCCTCCAGGGTTTTGCTCATGTGGGAGCAGGGCTTCTGGGTGGTCACACACCTGGCCCTTCGGTGGCCTCAAGGCCAGCTTGTGATGGGGTCTGCTGCCCTGCACCCCCTTGACTCATGGTGACCTCACGTACAACAGAACGAAATGTTGCCTGGTCCTGCGCCATCTTCATGATCGTTGGTATGTTTGAGTCCATCATGTCAATCCGTCTCCATTGAGGGTCTCGCTCGTTTTCACTGACCTGGTGGCGTAGTGGTTAAGTGCTACAGCTGCTAACCAAAAGGCCGGCGGTTCAAATCCACCAGGCGCTCCTTGGAAACTCTCTGGGGCAGTTCTACTCTCTCCTGTAGGGTCGCTATGAGTCGGAATCGACTCGACGGCACTGGGTTACTATTACACATAGAGAAGAGAAACTTTTCTAGGTCCATTGTGTTTCTCTGTAGTGGGCACTCATGCACTGTTGTCTGTCATTTGCGCCTGACACATGCAGATGCACCTGGCTGACATCAGAAACAGAGTGGGCCACTTGTCCCAAGTTGCACCCCTAAAGGGTGGCACAGCTGAAACTTAGATTCAGGGGAACTCCTCTCCTGGAGGTGACTTCTTCACTGTTATTGAATTTGACATTAAATCCAATCTAATGTGAACATCAAGAAGTCCTGGTGGCGCAGTGGTTAATCGCTCGATTGCTAACCAAAAGGTCAGAGGTTCAGACCCACCCGGTGCTCCGTGCGAGAAAGCTGTGGTGGTTTACTTCTGTAAAGATTACAGCCTTAGAAACCCTGTGGGGCAGTTCTACCCTACCCTGTAGAGTCACTGTGAGTAGGGATTGACGCCACGGCAATGGGTTTGGTAATGCATACATCAGGTTGGTCTGGCCTGGGGCGGGGGTGGGGGCGGGGGGATGGACAATATTCCCGGCAGTGAGAGAGAAATCCACCCCTCCTTGGGGAGGCACTGGGGCCTGGCTTGGGGTTCGGTTTGGCAGGGTCTCACCCTGGCCTCTGTGCCCAGGTATCCTGTGATGGGAGTGTGTGGAGGGGTGATGGCCCTGGCTTAGGGGTCCTCTGTTCTGCCTCCCCCTCTTATAGCGAGGGACTGAAATTTCCACGAGCTGGAGCCCACACATTCATGGACCTGCTGTCTGCAGGGGAAACACCCCCCAACCCGCAAGCCTCTCCTGGGCACACACCCTGCATCCACCAGCCTCCCCAGGACACACACCCTGCATCCACCAGCCTCCCCAGGGCACACACCCTGCATTGGCCAGCCTCCCCAGGGCACACACCCTGCATCCACCAGCCTCCCCAGGGCACACACCCTGCATTGGCCAGCCTCCCCAGGGCACACACCCTGCATCCACCAGCCTCCCCAGGGCACACACCCTGCATCCACCAGCCTCCCCAGGGCACACACCCTGCATCCACCAGCCTCCCCAGGGCACACATCCTGCATTGGCCAGCCTCCCCAGGGAACACACCCTGCATCGGCCACCCTCCCCAAGGCACACACCCTGCCTGCAAGGTGTTCTTGCTTCCCCTTCCATGTCACCCTGGATGCTCGCCTACCTTAATATGGACATCACAGCATGGGCGGGGACACTGGCCTCCCACTGCCTAAGCCCCCGAGAACCAGCCCTGGCCTGTGATTCCTGCAGTGTGACATTGTTCTTATCCCTCCCTCATTTTCATCCACCCTATGTGGTATTGATTTGTATTTTAGCTGAACCTGCAGAATTCAGGTGAATCCAATTTTCCCCCTATTTGGCGTGTCATGGGAGTTTGCAGCTCTGCCCAGCGAATGCCGCAGACTAGCCATGCAGACTGGCTACCTCCGTGGGGGGAGCCTCTGGGGCATGATCCTGAGCTGACCTTATCTTCCCTGGCACCTCTGAGAGTCAGTTCTCACCTGGACCGGCGCTGGTCATGCCCTGCTCACGTCTGACCGCAGTGTAGCCCAGAGCGAGACATGCTCAGACTTGTGTTCTGGGCCCTTCTTCCTAGCTTGCGTTATCTTCTTGCTCACCTTTCTCTGTGTACGAGGGACCCAAAATGCTGTAAGACCTAACATTCTAAATTGAAAAGGATGCCATTTTTATCACTTGAATTTGTGTTTCTTATTAAAATCGAACATTTTGCAGTTTTCATAAGACAGTCTTACTTTAAAAACAATTTGTTTCCTGTCTTTCTGATTTTTTTTTTTCTTTCGGAAGCTGGTGTGCAGGATTTAAGAACAGGTGATATGAGGGAGAATTTTCTGTCAGAGCTTAGCGATTCTTTCTCCATCTGACTTTGAAAGCATTAAAATGCATGTGTTTTGAGCTTGTATCAGTGATCTTTTTCTGGGTTAAAATACGAAGGATCGGTTACTGCAACAGACAGCAAAGTTAATTCCCTCCTGATGTGTTTCAGTGAGCCAGCCTGCTAGGGGAAGAGGCCTGAGTGAAACGGAACAGTGTGGCACACACCACACCAGAAACCTGCCCTGCATGACAGGAGCACAGACCTGAAGGGCGGTGGTAATAGGAGTAATGACGGCGACAATGATGGACATAATGTGATTAAATAACAGACAAGCCACTTGCCATTGGGGCGACTCCAACTCATGGCGACCTCGTGTATCAAAGAACAGTGTGCCACAGGGTTTTCAATGGCTGATTTTTCAGAAGTAGATCACCAGCCCTTTCTTCTGAGGCACCTCTGGGTGGATTCAAACCTCTCACCTTTTGGGTAGCAGCCCAATGTGTTGTGGTTTGCATCATCCAATAAAAAAAAAATTTTTTTTTATAGCCACCAATTATTTGAGCACTTATGGAGAGAGCGCCAGGCTCCTCGCTGAGTGCTTTGCGTGAATTATCCCTGTCCCCCCTGCAATTCCATTAGGCCGGGTATTAGCACCATCATCCCCATTTTTCAGATGAGGAGCCTGAGGTAGGCTTGGTGTCAGGCAGCGGAGCCAGGACAAGGCCCAGGTTGTCTAGATGGCCCATGTGCCGGTGACCACTGCTCTGCTCCTGAGTAGTGAGCACGCAGTACCTCTCACCGTCACGGCAGGCACTGGTCTCAACCATCTCCTTGGCTCTCCTGACCCAGAGAGAAGGGGAGAGCTTGAGGCAGGATGCCCTTTTAGGGGGATAGGGACAGAAGTAGGCCCCTTTTTGCATCCCTCCTCAGTGCCTAAGGAGCCCTGACCATGCAATCATTAAGCCCTTGACAGCTAACCAAAAGCTCGGTGGCTTGAACCCACCTAGCAGCTACGCAGGAGAAAGACCCGGCGATCTGCTCCTGTAAAGATTACAGCCTTGGAAACCCTGTGGAAGTTCTGCTCTGACCTACAGGGTCGCTATGAGTTGGAATCGACTTGACAGCACACAGTAACAGCAATACCTCAGTGCCTAGCATTGATTTCTGAACAACTAGGTCTGAACAAGTATGAAGATGTCAGGCTTCATTGAATGATGTGGATGTAAATTTTTGGCCAGGAGATAGCCATAGGAAATAAATATCCAAGAGCTTCATGCTACCTTGAAAAATGTGTGTAATCTCTGCTTCGTGATCCTTAAAGACTATTTTAAAGGGGCAGGAAGTCTGCTGCTTGCCTGATCCCCTGGCGCGTTAATCATGTCCTCGGGCAGGAGTACAGGACGTGGTGTCTGCAGGCGCCGTTGCCTCGTCACTGAGGTTGGGGCCGCGTGGCCGGTGCTGCTCTGAGAAGTCCAACTGGCTGTCTAGGATGTGCAGATGGTTTCGGCCCTCCAGCTGAAAAGCCTGCTTTTGGTGGGTGACAGCCTGGTAGGCGTGGGGGGTGCTGGGGCTCAAGGAGGAGGCTGGGCCCTTAACATGGGTCCTGCTGCCCTCAAAGGCCTTACAGGGCTTCAGCAGCTGTGGGCTTGGTGGTGGGTGGAGCAGGTCCACCCCTCTGGGGGAAGGTGCTTAAGGACCCAGGTACGGGGTGCTCCCTCCCCGAGATGAAAAGCCCCCATCAGTTTTTTACCCTCCAAAGTGAGTCCTACCATACTGCTTTTGGTCATCCCCAGAGAAAAGCATCTTTGGGGGTAGCTCATTTATTACTGCTGAAGGTTTTACAACTACAAAAACCAAAGAACCAAAAAAACACCCAGCCAGTTGCCTGATTCCAAGTCATGGAGACCCTGTGTGTCAGGGTAGAACTGCTCCATAGGGTTTCCATGGCCATGACCTTTCAGAAACAGATTGACAGGCCTTTCTTTGTTTAATTATAATATTTTATTGTGTTTTTGGTGAAACTTTACACAGCAAACTAGGTTTCCATTTAACAATTTTGATACAGTATTGTCATTGGTTACATTTTTTACAATGTGTCAACTTTCTCAATATTTCTGTTCTGGCTGTTGGGTTTCCACCCATCTAGCTTGTCTCCTACCTTCCCATCTTTGCTTTAGGGTAAATGTTAACCATTTGGTCTCATTATAGGTGGTTTTTTAAAGGAGCACAGTTCTCACGGGGGTGATGTTGTTTATTTTATAAGCCAACCTGTTTGTTAACTGAAAGGTATGGTCTCACTACATAGTTTAAAGTGTATCTCAGGGCAATAGTCTCAGGGGTTCCTCTAGTCTCTACATAAGTCACCTTTATGTAAGAATTTGAATTTTGTTATACCTTTTTTTTCCCATTCTATCCAGGGCCACCTGTTGTGTCCCTGGGCAGAACCATTGGTTGTGGTAGCGGGGCCACCTGTTGGGTCCCTGGGCAGAACCATTGGTTGTGGTAGCGGGGCCACCTGTTGTGTCCCTGGCAGAACCATTGGTTGTGGTAGCGGGGCCACCTGTTGTGTCCCTGGCAGAACCATTGGTTGTGGTAGCGGGGCCACCTGTTGTGTCCCTGGGCAGAACCATTGGTTGTGGTAGCGGGGCCACCTGTTGTGTCCCTGGCAGAACCATTGGTTGTGGTAGCGGGGCCACCTGTTGTGTCCCTGGGCAGAACCATTGGTTGTGGTAGCGGGGCCACCTGTTGTGTCCCTGGGCAGAACCATTGGCTGTGGTAGCGGGGCCACCTGTTGTGTCCCTGGCAGAACCATTGGTTGTGGTAGCGGGGCCATCTGTTGTGTCCCTGGCAGAACCATTGGTTGTGGTAGCGGGGCCACCTGTTGTGTCCCTGGCAGAACCATTGGTTGTGGTAGCGGGGCACCATCTAGTTCTTCTGGTCCCGGGATAGGTGAGGCCCTAGCTCCTGTAGGCTGCTAGTCCTGTAGTTTCTTCTTTGCTCTAGACAATTAGAGACAACAGGCCTTTCTTCTGAGGCATCTCTGGTTGAGTTTGAACCACCAACCTTTTGGTTAGTAGCTGAGTGCTTAACCATTTGTACCACCCAGGGACTCCTTACAACTGCAAACAGGTGTGAACACCTCAGAAAAACCAAGTCAACCAAAGACATCCCAGCCATGTTGTAAACAGTTTTGTCCTCAGAAGGTGAGACTCATCCCAGCTGATGAATATGTAGAAAAAAGATCATTTACTTTGTGGATGGTGTAGACTTGTTTCTTTCAACCAGTTTCGGAAGAAGAGGACTAGGTCAGGCCCGGAGATAAACGCAGAAGCAGATCACAGAACCCGGCCTGGCAGTTGCTCAGGACAGTCCTGGGTTTGAATCGAAGAAGATGCTTGATAAATAGCAATTTTTTCTTCCCATTTTCCCCCCCTTTCCTTTCCCCCTCAGGGGTCCCCGGGTGGCACAAATGGTTAGGCACTCGGTTAGTGATTGAAAGACTGGCAGTTCAAACACATGCAGAGGTGCCTCAGAAGACAGGCCTGGCAGTCTGCTTCCGAAAGGTCACAGCCTGGAAAACCCTATGGAGCTCAGTTCTGCTCTGCACGTGTGGGGTCACCGTGAGTCAGAATCGATGAAAGATGGTTTGTTTTTTTTCCTTCTTCCCCAACTGGAGAAGAGCTTATACTCAGGACTGTTCCAGCTCTGACACTCTGTGTTGCAATGAATTATCTTTTAATCAAAAAATCTAGCCCTGCCACCCATAAAACCCAGTAAATCCCTCAAATTAATCAAACGAGGAGCTCATTTAATCCTGTGGGTGATTAGTGTTTTGTCTCTCCTGACCACTTCTCCCCACGTCTCTTTCTGTTCACACCCCTCGCAGTGGTGTAGAGCAGTGGAAAAGTCACTGAGGAACCAAAAAAGGTAAAAAAAAAAAAAAAAAAAGAAAGAAAGAAAAAGCAGCGAGAAAGGTAGTTTGCGTTTTTTGTTCCTTCGGGATTCTTGATGTTTTTGAAACTTTTCCAGATTTCCTTTACGGGAAAGAAATGAAAATCATCCAAAGAGAGGACCATTTTCCGCTCAGGGCCTGGGATCCTGTTGCTGGCTGAAAAACCCTGTGGGCTGAGCACATTCCGAAGTGTGCCTGAAAGGGTTACAAGAACCAAGAATGGGTAAAAAAAAAAAAAAAAATGAAAACACAAACAAACCCAGCTTCTAGCTTCAGATAAGAATCCTATAATTTACTAAGACATATCATTTTGGGGTTTTCTTAAGCAGGAAAGCTAATTTTGAAAATTAGGAGGACTTTTGAGGTTGGGGTAATTGAGATACAATAACAGGGCCCTCCGAGCCCTTGTTTGGGCTCCCAGCAGAGCTAGGGTGAGTAGGGGTGGCTCGCTGTGGGTATTGGGGCCCCCAGGGCCAAGGAAGCACAGAGCAGTCTGCTGGCTGAGCTCAGTGGTAGCAGTGGCCAGGGGACCCTGGATAGTGCAGCCAGTGAGTGACAGATTAACGGGAGAGAGGCAGGATTGCAAAACCTGCAAAATTTTAAATTCTATTATAAATGGAGGATCCTGGTGGCCCAGTGGATAAGCACTTGGATGCTAACCGAAAGGTTGGAGGTTTGAACCCACCATCAGATCTGCAGGAGAAAGATGGCAGTCTGTTCTTCTGTAAAGATTTACAGCCTTGGGAACCCGATGGGTCGCTATGAGTCAAAATCGGCTCGATGCCAGTGGGTGAGAACATAACAGTTGCCATTTCAGCGTTCTTTTTTTTTTTTTTTTTGCAAGAAGAGTATAACAAATGTAATTTGCATACCAAAAGTGTACCTTCAGTGGTCAGAATTGTGCAGCCGTCACAAGTCAATTTTAGAACATTTTCATCACACCAGAAAGAAACCCTTTGCGCTTTAAAAATCACTTTTTTTTTTAATTGTCCGTTAGGTGACAGTTTACAGCTCAAGTTAATTTCTCATACAAACATTTATACACATATTGCTTTGTGACCCTGGTTGCAGTCCCTATACTGTGACAGCCCACTGCCTGTTTCCACCCCAGATTTCCCATGTCCTTTCAATCAGCTCCTGTCCCTTTCTGCCTTCTCATCCTGCCTCAGACAGGAGCTGCCCATTTAGTCTCGTGTTATCTACTTGAACTAAGCAGCACACTCTTCATGAGTATTATTTTGTGTTTTATAATCCAGTCTAATCTTTGAAGAATTGACTTCAGGAATGGTTTTAGTTCTGGGTTAACAGAGAGCCTGGGGGCCGTGTTTTCTGGGGTCCTTCTAGTCTCAGGCAGACCATTAAGTCTGGTCTTTTTACCTGAATTTGAGTTTTGCACCACACTTTTCTCCTGCTCCATCTGGGACTCTCTGTTGTGTTTCCTGTCAGGGCAGTCATTGGTGGTGGCTGGGCACCATCTAGTTCTTCTGGTCTCAGGTTGATGGAGTCTCTGGTTTATGTGGCCCTCTTGTCTCTTGGGCTCATACTTACCTTATGTCTTTGGTGTTCTTCCTTCTCATTTGCTCCAGGTGGTTTGGGACCAATTGATGCATCTTAGATGGCAACTTGCTAGCTTTTAAAACCCCAGACACCACTCACCAAATTGGTCTGCAGGACATTTTCTTGATAAACTTTGTTATGCCAGTTGACCTAGATGTCCGTTGAAACCGTGGTCCCCAGACCCCTGCCCCTGCTACTCTATCCCTTGACTATTTGGTTGTGTTCAGGAAACTTCTTAGCTTTCGCTTTAATCCAGTTGTGCTGTCTTCCCCTGCATTGTGTGTTGCCCTCCCCTTCACCTAAGATAATTCTTGTCTGCTATCTAGTTAGTGAATTCCTCTCTCCCTCCCTCCCCACCCTTTTCACCATTAAATAATGTTTAAACCTTTTCTTGAGTTCTTATAATAGTGGTCTCATGCAATATTTGTCTTTTTGTGACTGACTGATTTCACTGAGCATAATGCCTTCCAGATTCACCCATGTTATGAGATGTTTTGAAGATTCATCACATTGTTCTTTATTGTTGCGTAGTATTCCATTGTGTGAATATACCATAATTCGTTTATCCATTTGTCCATTGATGGGCACCTAGGTTGTTTCCATCTTTTTGCTATTGTAAACAGTGCTGTAGTGAACATGGGTGTGCATATATCTATTCCTGTGAGGGCTCTTATTTTTCTAGGATATATTCCAAGGAGTGGGATTGCTGGATTGTATGGTAGTTCTACTTCTAGCTTTTTAAGGAAGCACCAAATCGATGTACAAGGTGGTTGTACCATTTTACATTCCCATCAGCAGTGTTTAAGTGTTCCAGTCTTTCCACAGCTTCTCCAGCAGTTATTATTTTGTGTGTTTTGGATTAATGCCAGCCTTGTTAGGGTGACATGGAATCTCATTGTAGTTTTGATTTGCATTTCTCTAATGCCTAATGATCGAGACCATTTCCTCATGTATCTGTTAACCACCTGAATGTCTTCTTTGGTGAAGTGCCTGTTCATATCCTTTGCCCATTTTTTAATTGGGCTATTTGTGTTTTTGTTGTTGAGGTTTTGCAGTATCTTTTAGATTTTAGAGTTTGGACCCTGATTGGATATATTGTAGCCAAAAATTTTTTCCCAGTCTGTACGTTCTCTTTTATTATTTTGGTGAAGTCTTTTGATGAGCATGTTTGATTTTCAGGAGCTCCCAGTTATCTAGTTTCTTTTCTGATGTTTGTACATTGTAAGTTATGTTTTATATTCTGTTTATGCCAAGTATTAGGGCTCCTAGTATTGTCCCTATTTTTTCTTCCATAATCTTTCTTGTTTTAGATTTTATGTTTCGGTCTTTGATCCATTTTGAGTTAGTTTTTGCACATGGTGTGAGGTATGGGTCTTGTTTCATTTTTTTGCAGATGGATATCCAGTTATGCCAGCACCATTTGTTAAAGAGACAGTTTTTTCCCAGTTTAATGGACTTTGGGTCTTTGTCAAATATCATCTGCTCGTAGGTGGATGAATTTATGCCTGGATTCTCAATTCTGTTCCATTGGTCTACGTATCTGTTGTTGTACCAGTACCAGGTTGTTTTGACTATGGTGGTGGTATAATATGTTCTAAAATCAGGTTGAGTGTGAGGCCTCCCACTTTGTTCCTCAGTAATGCTTTACTTATCTGGGGCCTCTTCCCTTTCCATATGAAGTTGGTGATTTGTTTCTCCATCTCATTAAAAAATGTTGTTGGAATTTGGATTGGGATTGCATTGTGTCTGTAGATTGTTTTGGGTAGAATTGACATTTTCACAATGTTGAGTCTTCCTATCCGTGAGCAAGGTATGTTTTCCACTTATGTAGGTCTCTTTTGGTTCCTTGCAGTATAGTGTCCTGTAGTTTTCTTTGTATGGGTCTTTTACATCTCTGGTTAGATTTATTCCTAAGTATTTTATCTTCTTGGAGGCTATTGTAAATGGTATTGATTTGGTGATTTCCTCTTTGAAATTCTCTTTGTTGCCATATAGGAATCCAACTGATTTTTTTATGTTTATCTTATATCCTGATATTTTGATGAAATCTTCTATTAGTTCCAGTAGTTCTTTGGGGTTTTCTGTGTGTAAGATCATATCATCTGCATACTTTTACTTCTTCCTTACCAATTTGGATGTCCTTTATTTCTTTTTCTTGCCTTATTGCTCTGGCTAGGACCTCCAGCACAATGTTGAATAAGAGTGGTGACAAAGGGCATCCTTGTCCATTTCAGCGTTCTTTGCATGTACAGTTTAATAGCATTAATTATATTCATCACGCTGTGTAACCATCACCATCCAGAATTTTCCATCACCCTCAACAGAAGCTCGGTCCCCTAAGCAGTGAGTCCCCTTCTCGCTGCCTCCCTTCTCCCCACCCATGGTGACCACTGATAAACTTTAGTCTGTGTATACTTGTTCTAGGTATTTCGTATCAGTGGAATCAGAGAATATTTGTCCTTTCGTCGTATCTGACTTATTTCACTCAGCGTGATACCTTCTCATCCTTTCACTTCAGGCTGTATTTGTAAGCTGTGAACAAAGGAGACACTCTCTCTTGCCTTCAGGGAGTTTATAGTCTCCTGGTCAAAGCAGGTGTCGTAAAATAAGCTCACACAAAGAGATGGAAAAACCAATTGCCATGGCGTCGGCTCCCACCCCTGGTGCCCCCATGTGTGTCCGAGCAGAATTGTGCTCGTAGGGTTTTCAGTGGCTGGTTTTTGGCAGTAGATCACCAAGCCTTTCTTCCAAGGGGCCTCTGGGTAGATTCAAACCTCCAACCTTTCTGTTAGCAGCTGAGCACAGGGACTCCTAAGAAATGGAAGGGGCTGTGAAGGAGAAGGGCGGGGCCTGACAGTCTGGGGCCTCAGGGGAGGACTCGCTGGCTGAGATCTGAATGGTGAGCAGGAGTCTGTGGACCAAGCAGGGAGATGGTGGAGGCCAGGGAGGCTGGGGTGAGGCGGAGAGACAGAGACACAGGGAAGTGACAGTGAGGTGGGGCTGGCGAGAGGGGTGGGGACAGGCACAGGGGAGAGTTTTGTTTCCCCTTTAATCCTTCCGGCAACACTGAGAGGGGTCAGCTCAGGGTGCCTGAAGGCTGGGTGGCATCCACGTTCCCATAGTTGGTGTGGTGGTTCCATTATCTGGTGGTGTGCACTGTGAATTCCTGGGGACTCCTAGTCCAATGCTCATTTGCTGCTCCGTAAACGACAGGGAAGACAATGTCCACATGTGGATTGTGTGGAGAGAAGTTCTCATTTGCTGCCTTTAGGTCTGAACAACTGTGTGCTTCAGCCAAATAGTTATTTTCCTGAAACAGACCAGAGCAGTTCTTGATAGGAAGTCAGCTACAAGAACTATTTTAAAGTCTTTTTTTTTTTTTTCCACTAAATTTGAGACTTTTTTTTAGCCCAGAAGGAAGTCGGCTTTCCGCAAACAAGCCTTGACCTTCATAATGAGCCCTGAATGCTTTCCAGATCTTTATGAAAAAGATTCCATTCTTCTGTGGCCAGTTCGAAGAGGTTACTAATTTCTCATATGGTAGATCATTTGCTTTGTGGGGGACGGTTGTGCCCGAGCCAAGGTCCACTTATTATTTTTTAAACAAGTTTTCTTTTTTCATTTAACTTGTTTACATAGACGTGAGTACATGGAGCAGCTCTGGAAGCCCAGCTGCCCCATTTTATACCCTTTATCATTCCCTCTCTTTTCCTGCTCTGCCTTACCAGTTGTTGTCAAGTCCACCCCGACTCATGGCGACCCCATGTGTGTTGGAGTGGAACTGTGCTCCATAGGGTTTTCAGTGGCCGGTTTTTCAAAAGTAGATTATGAGGTCTTTCTTCCAAGGTACCTCTGGATGGACTCGAACCACCAGCCTTTTGGTTAGCAGCCAAGCACATAAACTGTTTGCACCACCAGGGACTCCTGGTTGCAAAAGGAGGCTTTCCCTCTTCCTGGGTGAGCAGCATTCTCTGTTCATTGAGAAGGTGAACGTGATTGTATTTTAAGCATTGTCTTACCTGTGCTCGAGAGAGCCGTGGGAATTCTCAGAGAGCATACCTTTGTTATAACATTTATCAAAAGCTCACTTCTCTTACTTCAAATATTGAAACTTGGAGAGGTGTGTTTGAAAAAATCGTTGGCCACCAAACATCTTTAGAAAATGCCTGTACTTAATGGAGAAGACAAAAAAAAAAAAACAAAACCCATGCTTGGTGTCTTGGGTCATGTGTCTATAAATAAATACGTACTTGCTTGGCCTATTTTTACTGAGGGCGGGAATCTGGATTCCAGAGTTGAGTGAGGTTATCAGAACTGGGTCTGTTCCTAAAAGTCTAAAAGGAGAAGGAGGGTCTGAAACAACCACTTTTTAATTAGTTTCTTCTCTACGTCTTCTCTCCTTCCAACCAGAAAGCAGCTCTTGGGGCTGGAGTCTTCGTGACCATCATCACTTAAGCACGCAGCTCCTCTCCCACCTACTCTCGCCAGCATTGTTCAGACCCTTCTGATCTGCAGCCTTTGCAGCTTCTCTTCTTCCTGCCTTGATATTCTGCCTCCAATCCAAACTTGCTGGGCCTTTGCACTCCAGGTGGAAGCCCTCACAGCTGAGCCGAGAGCCTCAGTTTGCAGAGAAGGGCAGAAAGAAGAGAGAAGGAGGGTGGCGGCGGCTGTGGTCGCTGATGACTGGGCATTTGACATGAATCATCTCATTTCACCCCTGCAGCTCTCTGCGGTGTTGTTGTTAGGTGCTGTCGAGTCCCTTCTGACTCCTAGCAACCCTGTGCGCAATAGAACGAAACACTGCTTGGTCCTGTGCCGTACTCACAGTCATTATGTTTGAGCCCATTGTTGCAGCCACTGTGTCAATCTATCTCATTGAGCATATTCCTCTTTTTCACAGACCCTCTACTTTACCAAGCACGATGTCCCTCTCCAGGGACTGGTCCCTCCTGATAACCTGTCCAAAGCATGTGAGATTTAGTCTTGCCATCCTTGCTTCTGAGGAGTATTCTGGATGGTCTTCTTCCAAGACAGATTTGTTCATTCTTCTGGCAGTCTCTGCGATGGGTACTACCATTATCTCCATTCTACAGATGAGGAAGTTGAGCTTCAGAAGGACTTTGCCCAGAGGCACACAGCTAGTACGGGTGGGTTTTGTAACTTCTTGTAGCCCCTGGTGCACCTCTGTGCACCCTAGGATCTACACACCCCAGCGGGGTGGGTATTCCTTTGCCTTTTGCGACGCTTAGGGAGGGCTCCTCTGTGGTTCCCTGGTGAGTGCTGGCCACCTGCAATGATACCTTGGAGACATCTTGTTGAATCTTATTATCGAACCTGCCTGAGAAGGCTATTGTAATTTAGCCAAGATTGTTCCCCTCTTTCCATCAAAAAGAAACAAATTCCAAGGAAGTGTTTTTAGGTGGTTCTGTCTGTTCAAGGGTTAACACAGTGCTTGTTATGCTTGTCTTTGGAAATAAAACAATGTTGGAAGCTACTCAGATCAGCAAGACCATCTGGCTGGGAATGCCCAGCTGCTCCTTCCATGGTGCTGCCTCTAATTTATTCATTCAGGGGCTCTGGTACGTCTGCAGCATCACTATTCGCACTTCGTTTTGAAAGTGTGAGCTGTGTGTGTGCTGGACCTTTCTTGTCTGCCGTCCTGGAGGACATCTGGCCGGGCTTCTGCAGCTCTGCAGCCTATTTTCCCTTCCTGGGGTCACGTGAAGATGGCAGGCGGGTCCAGAGACCCCAGTGTGGACCAAGCCTCCCTACTTCTGTGGCTCTAACATGTGGGTTCCAGGCATTGTCCTTGGAGCCACTTCTTCTTTTCATGCTTGTGATAAGGAAGAATTGTTAGAGAGCGATTAGAATCTATCACTTGGCTTTGGTCTAGCTGCACAAGAGCCAAAATGACCCTGGTCTAAAAACATGCCACATTTTCCTGGCAGTTAAGATTAAAACCCATTGCCATCAAGTCAACTCCAACTCATAGCAACCCTATAGAACAGATTAGAACTGCCCCATAGGGTTTCCAAGGAGCAGCTGGTGGATTCGAACTGCTGACCTTTTGGTTAGCAGATGAACTCTTAACCGCTATGCCACCTTAGATTTTGCAAATGTTTGAAACCTTGAAAGCATTCAAAAAGAATAACTGAGTTTACCAAGCACCCTGCTCCCTGAGCTGATCGGCCCCTTGCAGCGCTGCTGCGCCTTCTGCATCTCCGTTGAGACAGAATGAGGCTGAGTGGTGAAGAGGTCCACGCAGCTGGTTGAGTGGCGCTGGTTGCTCAGCGCATCCCCAGGTCTCTCATTTTCCTCTCCTCTGTAAGTCAAGTGTGGGCCAAAGTTTCCTTACCTGTAAAATGGGAATAATAATTTTACTTTCCTCTTAAACAGGACAATCCATATAAACCCAAGCATGGTGCCTGGAAGGAGCCCTAGTAGTGTGATGGTAAAGTGCTCAGCTGTTAACCAAAAGGTTGATGGTTGGAACCCACCCAGCAGCTCCTCGAGAGAAAGACCCAGTCATCTGCTCCCATAAATATTATAGTCAAGAAAACCCTATGGGCAGTTCTTCTTTGTCACATGGGGTTGCTATGAGTCGGCATTGACTTGACAGCACCCAACAACAACATGGTGTCTGAACTTACAAGTGTTAGTGGCTGTCTCTATTATTGTTGTTATTAAGTGGATATCTGCTGGGAATTAGTGACGCTTTCTGCAGTTCCTTCCTTCACTCATTCATTCAGTAAATATCTACTGAGCACCTACCCTGTTCCCGGACCCGCTATTCAGGGTTGAGCGTCACAGATGTGGCCCTGCCCTTGCCGACCCTACAGTCCAGCAGGAAGTCACTTAACTCCACCTCCGCCTCCTCACCTGGGAAACAGGTGGCCAGCGGGCTGGGTAACGTTAACCTTACCTGCCGCCCCGCAGGGCTGACTGTAGCAGCTCTGCTTGCCGCCGTCTTGCATGACGGGACGGTGCGGGAGAAAGATGACAGTTTTTGCAGCCAAACGGTACCTGTGGTCAACTCTGCGCTGCTGCTGGTTAGCTTTGCGCCTCAGTTTTCCATGTAAAAATTTAACTTGGGGATCGCATTGCTGACCTCAGGGTTGCCATCAAGAAGGGACCCAGTGTGGCGCTCAGCCCGTGGCGGATGCTAGAATGGTGTTAGCTCCTCCCCCTTCATTGTCTCTGGGGTTGCTTACATCCTGAAACAGTGTCCACGGTTTGAAGTCTGTGTCCCAGCCTGTACCAAGAGTGATACTTAAGTTTTAATTTCAAACATCCTAAAACAGGCTGACCATGGTGCCCTTGAAACACTTCACAATTATATGACTATCACCCCTTTGCCTCCCAGAGCCTTTTTGGTCAGCGTGTTTCTCTGCAAACCCTGTAAGCAAATCTTCAGTAAGTCTGAACTTATTGAAAAACCGCAGTCAGTAGATACACAAGCTTGAATGGAAACTCTAGTATCTACGTGATTTAAATTACTACTGGAAATAATAAAATGAGCATTCAGAAGTAGGTTTTTCCCCCAAGTGGTTTCAGAAAATGAAAATTATTGGTTGTATGACCAGGACCGTTAGTCTTTTGCGCACATTGAGAACGCTGGGTGACTGTTGCAGCGTGAAAACTTTTGAAATCTATTGTCCACCTGGCCCCTTTGTAGGAAACCTGATTAATTTGTACACTTCAGGGAGACTGAGTCATCTGGCTGTGTTTGCTTATAAGCTGGGTGGGCACACGCAGGAGCTGGGGCAGATCACCCTAAGCAGAGTGAGGAGTGTATCAGAGAGAATATTTAGAAGATTCCATCTGCCCTCCTGCCTTTGCTGTGGGAGATCAGGCTGGTGGCTCCATGAATCATCACCGTTGTTAGAATGTGTTTTTTGGCTTCTAGGAGCAGAGCTGGGTCTTTTGGGGTCTGCAGATTTGAAGGGGGCCCATGGTGGGCATTGGGGGTGTCTTTGAAATGAGATGGAGCCCTGGTGGCACAGTGGTTAAGAGCTTGACTGTTAACCAAAAGATCAGCAGTTCGAATCTACCAGGTGCTCCTTGAAAACCCTGTAGGGTCGCTATGAGTCAGAATCAACTCGAGGGGAAACGGGTTTGGCTTGCTTGTTTTGAAATGGGATATACAGTTCTGAGCGTGAGGGTTTTCCTGGAGCCTCTGGAACCTTTCTTCTGGTGTTGGATGGAATGTTCCAGCAGACCTGGGCTGTGCTTCTTCATCTTTGAAGCCTCAGCAAACGCAGTGCCCTGCACATAGTGAGCACTTGATGAATGCGTGCTCAGCAGTATGTATGGACTGCCACCTGAGGAGAAAACTCTGAGAGCCTTTGGAGTCACTATGTAGTTTTTTTTTTTTTTGCGTAGCACAAAGCGAGTACCACACGAGCTTTTCAATGCTCCTGGAAAACCTGGGCCTGGAAGACATGACAAATGGTGACAATGGGCTTTTATTAGGGTGAAGTTAACCTCAAATCATACACCGTGAGTGTTGGAGCTGAAAGAGTAGTCCCAACTCCATATTTTACATATGGGGAAACTGAGGCCCTGGGAGAGGAAGTGACTCGCCCAAGGTCACCAGCCAGGCTTGTGATCAATCTGGCCTGAGGCCATGCTGGGGAATCTCAGCTCAGGGGCCACACCCAGTTGGTCCTGGTCCTGTGGGAAGACAGCATCCTGCTGTATCTCTGAAGCTTCAAAGCACAGTAGAAACCAGCACAGAACACAGGCTTCTGTAGGAGCAGAAGAGGGGCTGGGAGCCACCACACTTGGGGGCTGCCTGTGTGCCCCGGCCGCCAGCCTGCAGTGGGTCATTTCCACGCCTCTTGACTGCCCAGGTGCAGCCTCAGCTGACAGCCCCCCTGCCCCTTCCTTCCTGCTTGCTTTCTGCCCTTCCTTCTCCCCACTCATACTTGGCACCAGGGCAGCCTTCACGCACCCCTGTTCCCTTACCCCTGTCCCCACCCTGGCTGCGTGCTCCTGCCGCCATCACACTTTCAGAGGGAGCGGGGACAAGCCTGAGCAATGAGTCCAGTCTGGTTTAAGGTATTTTGGATTCAGTGTTCCAGGCTGGTGTGGTGAATGATGGTAGTACTGGCCCTGATGGCTGCTTCCCTGTGTGTACCCTCAGCTCCCTGCCTGGTGTCCTTGTGAGGCTGTGTAGCTGCCCTTCAGGAGGGACTCCTGAAGGGAGGAGAAGGGGAGACGCCAGAGCGTGGCTGGGCTGCTGGATTCTCCAAGGGGCAGACTGGATGGGGTTCCTCCTAGATGTGAAGTGCGGGCATCTGTGTGTGGGACCCCTGTATCTCTTCACCCCCACCCTTCTATCCACATTGGGCCTCAGCTCTTCAGCCATCAAATGCAGGCTGAGCAGGTTCCTACTGGGGGCCTGCGGTGATGGGGTTTATGATTCCCTCGAGCCTGCCCCGATGGAGCCCGGACCCTGATTGCCTGCCATCATTTCTGAGATTTTCCAGGTTTTTCCTGTTGAAGGACTGCAGTCCTGCGCTCAGGGGTCCACCCTGCATTTCCTTCTACTGCCTCTCTCCCATCTGCAAAGAAGTGCCTCACTCACCCAGTCCATCGGATCTTTGGGGACTGGCATGTTTCTGGAAAATTGACCTTCCCCTGTTGAGCACTGAGATAATTTAGAGGTGGGCACAGTCATTCTAACTGGGCTCAGCTACCTGTCCTGGAGATTGAGACACCTCTGCTTTGTAGTACCTTGTTTCTACTGTAAAGGTGGCTGTCACTTCCTGGGGTCTCTGTGCCTGCCTCCAGCTGCCACCTGTCTCATCTCATTCATTACTTCTCATCAGTTGTAGACAGGAAAATTGGACACCTACGCCTAGAATTGGAAACCCTGGTGACGTAGTGGTTATAGTGCTACGGCTGCTAACCAAAAAGGCTCAGCAGTTTGAATATGCCAGGCGCTCCTTGGAAACTCTATGGGGCAGTTCTACTCTGTCCTATAGGGGTCACTGTGAGTCGGAATCGACCCGATGGCACTGGAGTTTACTTGGTTACGCGTAGAATTATATATACGTTGAAAGCAAGTAGACCTTGGATAAGCACCCGAGGGCCTTGCCTATAATAATACAAATAACGTTGTTGTTGTTGTTAGGTGCCGTCAAGGTGGTGCTGACTCACAGTGACCCTGGGTATAACAGAACAAAATGCTGCCCAGTGCTGTGCCATCTTCACAATAGTAGGTATGTTTAAGCCCATTGTTGCAGCCAGTGTGTCAGTCCATCTCATTGAAGGTCTCCTCTTTTTCGTGGACCCTCTACTTTACCAAACTTGATGCCCTTCTCTAGGGACTGGTCCCTCCTGATAACATGTCCAAAGTACGTGAGACGTAGTTTCGTCATCTGCGCTTCTGAGGAGCACTCTGGCTGCACTTCTAAGACAGATTTGTTTGTTCTTCTGGCAGTCCATGGCATGTTCAATATTCTTTGCCAACAGCAATAATATGTACCGTTTACTGAGGCATGCTGTGTGCCAGATATGACAGTAAGCATTTTACATATATTGTCTCATTTTGTCTTTACCTTTCATCCTGGGAGGCAAGGGCAGTTTTAATCCCATTGTACAGATGAGGAGACTGAGTCACAGAATGGTTAAGTGAGTTGCCTGAGATCATAAAGTCAGATTGAAATGCAGGTCTGCCTGACTCTGAAGCCTTATCTGACCCTCTATTTTGCTATGTCCCACTTTTCTACTGAGTAAGTGCGGAGCCTGCTGTCTATTGTGGAGATTGAATCTCAGTCAAAATGCCTGCTTTTTAAGGATATGTTTTATTGAAAGAATTAAAGCTTATATTTTTGATACTGTTGAGCATGTTTTTTGTTGTTGTTGGGTGCTGTCAAGTCCATTTTGATTCATAGCAACCCCATGTGACATGAGTAGAACTGCCTCATAGAATTTCCTAGGTTGTATAGGGTTGGTATGAGTCGGAATTGACTTGACCGCAACGGGTTTGGTTTTTTTTTTTTTCTAATGTTTAAAAAAGGAACAGATCACAAGGTCTCTTCTTGGAGTTGCTGGTGGGTTTGAACTGTGGCCTTTTGGTTAACTGCTATCTAGTTATCTAGTGCTGCTGTAACAGAAATTCCACAAGTGGATGGCTTCAATAAATAGAAATTTATTTTTTCACAGTTGAGGAGGCTAGATGTTCAAATTCAGAGTGCCAGCTCTAAGGGAAGTCTTCCTCTCTCAGTTAGCCCTGGGAAAATTTCCTTGTCTTCAGCCTTCCCCCGGTCTAGGAGTTTCTCAGCAGAGGGACCCCAGGTCCACAGGACACACTCTGCTCCCAGCTCTTCTTGGTGGTAGGAGGTCCCTTTCTCTCTCTTTTGCTTCTCTCTTTGATATCTCAAAAGACAGTGACTCAAGATACAGCCTAGTTCTGTAGATTGTGTTCTACTTCATTAATGTAACTGCTTCTAATCCTGCCTCCTTAACATCATGGAAGTTAGGATTTACAACACACAGGAGAATTACATCAGATGACAAAATGGAGGACAACCACACAATATTAGGAATCATGGCCTAGCCAAGTGGACACACATTTTTGGGGGACACAGTTCAATCCGTAACAGTAGCCAAGCGCTTAGCCATTGCACCACCAGGGCTCCTTGTTAAGTATGTCAGGCAGTCGTTATGAACAGAAGTAATGTTGCCGATGAACTTGATGGAAACCGAAGTGTGTTTTAAAAGCAACTTTTAAAGAATGCCTGGGTTTCACGTGGCACACGTTTTGGGCCTCCGGGAAGATCCTGCCTGTCCGGGTTTTAGATACTGTTAGACAAAGCCCGGATGGCATGAAAGTAAACATGAAGGTGTCCCAGTCACCCGGAAAGATGGAACCTAGCAAGGAAACCTTAAGGAAGTGGGTTACGGAAGGGCTTGCTCAGGAGAGGAAGCCAGGAAGAAATTATAGTAACTCTTCATCAGGAAGTGGGGGGCGGGGGAGTCAATTGTCCAGATGATTAAACACAACAGCTGTGGTTGTCATAAATGCACATTTTGCCAGAAAATAACCTGGTGTGCAAAGTTTGGGGCAGTTGTGTCTTGAATTGAGAACAGCCCCCATCTGGGTTTCCAGCATTATTTTGGAATGTCTGCTTCTGGTATTAGCCAAGGAATTCAAGAAAGAAAAATCATTAACTGATGGATCTATGGATGAGTTGCTTTGGCCTGAATTTCTCATGATTCACTTTATTCATACAGACACACTTATTGGAACTATTAACCTACAGTTATATCGGTTTCAGTTAGTGACATGTGCTGTTTATAACCTGTAGTACTGTGTATCAGTTAGCTTTCATCGCGTAACCAAAGCTAACTCATGGCTGTCAGTTGATTCCGACTCATAGCGACCCTGCGACAGAGTAGAACTCCCCCAGAGGGTTTCCAGGGCTGTCATCTTTACGGAAGCAGACTGCCACATCTTCCTCTGTGGCTAGTGCGTTTGAACCGCCCACCTTTCAATTAGCAGCGAAGTGCTTTAACCACTGCACCACCAGGGCTCCTCTATGGCATAACAACCACCTCCCCCCCACCCAAACTCTGTCTTAAAACAGCAGCCATTTGTTATTTCTCCTGCTTTTGTAGGGCTTGGCTGGGTGACAGCAAAGGTGTAAGAGGTCCAGCAGGCACGTAAGCCTTGTAACCTGGGCTTAGAACCAGCACGTTGTCACTTCTTCTTTCTGTCTGCCAGTGGAGGTCCCCAAAATCAAGTCAGAGGACGAGGAAATATATTCTACTCCTTTAGTTGGAGGAGCTGCAAAGCCTCGTGGCAAAGAAGGTGACTACAGAGAAGGATAGGAAATGGGGACCAACGGTGCCATCTACCAGCAATAGTAATCAATTACTGTTTATTAACTAGTTACTGTGGGCCAGAACTCTACATATAAAATGTTGTTATTGTTAGATGCCACCGAGTCAGTCCCGACTCATGATGACCCTACATACAACGAAACAAAACGTTGCCCAGTCCTGCACCATCCTCACAGTGGTTGCTATGTGTGAACCCACTGTCGTAGCCACTGGATCATTCCGTCTTGTTGAAGGTCTTCTCTTTTGCTGACCCTCTTCTTTACCAAGCATAACGTCCTCCTCCAGAGACTGGTCCCTCTTGATAACATGTCCACAGTATATAATAACTAACGTTTATTTAGCACCTATTTATAGGGTAGCCATGAGTCAAAATCGACTCAACAGCAGTGATTTTTTTTTTTTTTTTTAATGGACCAGCCAGAAACCCTGGTGGCATAGTGGTTAAATGCTACGGCTGGTAACCAAAAGTTCAAATCCACCAAGTGCTCCTTGGAAGCTCTATGGGGCAGTTCTACTCTGTCCTGTAGGGTCGATATAAGTCGGAACTGACTCGATGGCAGTGGGTTTGGTTTTTGTTTTTTTTATGGGCCGGCCACTTTTCTAAGCACTTTACATGAATTAGTTCACTTAATGTCACAGCAGTGATAACCTATATGCTGCAATTATTCCCAATTTACATGCAAGAAAATAGGGAGGAGAGAGGTTTAGTGACTTGCTCAAGTTCAAACCCAGGCAGCCTGGCTCTAGCACCCAGACTGTTAACCATAATGCGATCTGTTATCAACAAGGCATTCTTTTGAGAATATAACCAAACCAGTTGCTATCAAGTTGATTCCGACTCGTGGGGACTCCATGTGTGTCAGCGTAGAACTGCACTCCGTCAGGTTTTTTCAGTGGTTGATTTTTTTCAGGTGTAGATCGCCAGGCTTTTCTTCAGGGGCACCTCTGGGTGGATTTGAACCTCCAACCTTTCGGCCAGCAGCTGAGCCTGCTGTTTGCACCACCTAGAGACTGCTGGGTTAAGCGGCTTTCTAAGGCCACTACGTGGACAGAAGTTTGAACTCCTGGTCTGAGTAACTATGCTGATGGTTCTCTCTACAAGACTGCAGGCCTCTCTGTGATAATCAAGGGATGCAGCTTTATTCTGTTTACTGAATCGGATGTGATCAAAAGCAAAATAAAACTTCCGGTAGAAGATTTAAACTGCTAATTTGTTGTTTGTCCAGAACTCTCCAGTCTCTTGACTTATTTCTCTTGGTCTCAGCAACAATCATTTTATATTTTTGAGCAAAATGTGAATAATGTTCTGTCTTCCATTCGTTGATGAATATTCCTTTGGGGGAAAAAAAAAAGTATTTCCATATGTGTAGCCCAGAGAGAATGTCAGCATTTAGAAATACTAATCAGAAGAAGGCTTTGTGTCTGGGTAAAGGTTAATTAAGATCCATTGAATTTTTTTCTTGAAAACGTAAAAGTAAAACAATGTAATTAGTTATTTTTTCCTCCCCCCTCCCCGCCCCAGAAGGCAGCTGTAAATGTTCTACCTAAATGAAGCCATTTACATAAATCCATCCCAGTTTCTTTTGAGGTTTCATACATCTTTCTCCTGCGATATCAGTTTATAGCTACAATCATTTTATCCGTTTTTCCTAGGGTGAAATTGGATGCCCTTTATCGATCTTACACAGAAGGGGCATTCAATTACTTAATCTAAAGTGGTATTTCTGGGTCTCTCAATGACAATTTTGTTATAAATGGTTTGCTAATGATGCTTGGGGTGCAGAGGTTAATAGGGGGCGTGGAGCAAGGACTGGTAACTGAACACTTTCTATTTTGGGAGCAGTTTCTGATCTCATACAGTGGCACCAGGGTCCCAAGATCATGGTGGCATCTGTAGGCACAGCAGGGAGCCCAGGTTGGGAAGCTGTCCCACTGAATTGTACACCTGAGTATGCTGTGGTTTCACACAACAAGAATGGGAGTGCCAAGGGTCCTTTCCAGCCTGACTCCTGGCACCAAGATGTGGGCATTCCAGCCAGATGAAGCAAGGGTACGGTTTCTGAAGGCCTGTTCTTGGAAGAGTTTGTGACAATGGAAAAGGGCAGTTAAGGAACATGATAGCAATCCCTTTTGCTTTCAGTACAGTCACATTCATCTGATTTTTATTCACGGAGTTTTGTTATTTAATAGCTCCCCGTGCGTTTCCTAGAGCTGCCGTAACAAAATACCATAAACTGGATGGCTTAAGACAACAGAAATTTATTCTCCCAGCTTGGGAGGCTGCAAGTCTGAACCAGGTGTTGGCAGGGCTCGGTGCTCTAGGGAAGAATCCGCTCCGGCCTCTCTCCCAGCCTCTGCTGGTTGCTGGCCATCCACGGTGGTCCTTGGCTTGCAGACAAATCACTCCGATCTTTGCCTCCGTCTTTGCATGACTGCCTCCTCTCTGGCGTCTCTGTGTCTCCAAATCTCCCTTTCCTTATGAGGACGCCAGTCATCGGGTATAGGGCCCACCATGATCCAGTATGCCCTCACCTTAACATGATGACATCTGCAAAGACCCTATTTTCAGTAAGGTCACATTGTAAAGATCCTTTGAAAGAATGTGCAGCATGCATACCTTTTTGTACATGGAAAAATTCCTCCCCGGCTGTGTCCTTCAAGGCCCCAAAGGGTCCAGTCCTGTCTCCTGTCCCGTCCATGGTTCCTATCCTCCTCCTGCCCCTTGCTTCCAAGGGTCCACCGACCGACTTCTCTCGTGGCTTTGACGCCCAACTTCTCTCCTTCAGGGGGCCTTTGTGTCCCCGAATCTCCATGTGACTGGCTTTATTTTTGCCATTCAGGTTTCAACTCAAATGCCTCCTTCTAAATCGGGTCCGCCTGGTCCCCCATCTATCATACCCCCCCTTCCTCCAGGGCAGTGGCTCCTGGGGCTGTTCACCTCACAGAGCATTGGGCAATGTCTGGAGAAAGTTTTGTTTGTCGTAACGGGGACATCCAACAATGCACAGCGCACCCCCTCCCCACAACAGAGAATTATCCGGCTCACATATCAACAGTGCTGAGGTTGAGAAACCCTGCTCTCATGGTTTTAGCGTATTATCCCTTTTTAGGTTCTTCAGAACATGACCAGCATCTGAGATGAGGTTTTTCACTGGCGACTTTTTATTGGCTATGGCCTTGTAGCCCGTGACCCCCGCCCCCCAGCCCTGGTGGAATACAAGCCCCAGGTAGGAGAAGGGCTTCTGTCCTGGCCCACCTGTACCTCCCGTCTCTCCATGGCCTCAAAGGAAGTTTGCCTGGAAGGCTTGAAGCTCTGGCTCCCTCATCTACATGGGCCCCTAGCAATGTATTCATATGGTCATAGGCTTGTTATTCTTCATCAGCTTTATCGAGATGCATTTTCTGTAATCTACAGTGGTCATGCCATTTTGTAAAAATTTTAAATAGTTTTCTGTAAGAATGTTGCCCTCCTCTCCCCCCGCCACCACCTGTTGCCTTCACCTTGCTTTGTATTGGCCTCAGGCCTCACACACCTCAATCTGCCTTTCAGGCCCCACACACCTGGATCTACCCTTCAGGCCCCACACACCTGGATCTGCCCTTCAGGCCCCATACAGCAGGATCTGCCCTTCAGGCCCCACACACCTGGATCTGCCCTTCAGGGTCCACACACCAGGATCTGCCCTTCAGGCCCCACACACCTGGATCTGCCCTTCAGGCCCCACACACCTGGATCTGCCCTTTAGGCTCCACACACCTGGACCCAGGGATTCGCACTGGTTCATTCCGCTCTGGCCACCTGCTGAGAATTTGCCTTTTTACCCCAGGTATACTGAATCAGAATTTACATTTTAACCAAATCTCCTGATGATTCCAGACCCCATACACGTGGACCTGCCCCACATCTGAAGCAATTACACTCCCCCCGCCCCCGTCAGCCTTCAGAAGACACTTGTTGAATGAATGAATGAATGAATTTTAAAAGTTGAGAAAACCCAGTAATGGAATGTGTCTTAGTTCTCTAGTGCTGCTATAACAGAAATACCACAGGTGAATGGCTTTAACAAAGAGATGTTTATTTTCTCGTAGTAACCAGAAGTCCAAATTCAGGGTGTCAGCTCCAGGGGAAAGCTTTCTCTCTCTCTTCTCATTAATCTTCCCTCAGAGGACGAGCTCTGCTCCTGGCACTGCTTCCTTGGTGGTATGAGGTCCCCAGCTCTCTGCTTACTTCCCTTTCCTTTTATCTCTTGAGAGATAAAAGGTGATGCAGGCCACACCCTAGGGAAACTCCCTTTATATTAGATCAAGGATGTGACCTGGTAAGGGTGTTACAATCCCACCCTAATCCTCTTTAGCATAAAATTACAATCACAAACTGGAGGATAACCACAGAACATTGGAATTCCTAGCCCAGCCAAGCAAATACACACATTTTGGGGGGACATAATTCAGGACAGAGTGTTTCTTTACAGCATCTTGAATCGTCTCCCCAACTTCCTGCTCCCCATTTTATGTTTAAGAAGTGAGGCACGGAGAGGGAGGCCTGGCTCCCACGCCTGACCCTGTGGGAGACCCCATTGCCGTGGGCCTCTTGTTGAGACTGTTAGCTTCCCCGACTTCCCAGGTTTATTTATTTACTTTGCTTGAAATAAAATACCTTTGTCCCTGTTTAGCAATGCTTTGCCCATTCAGCTGGGCTCAGATCATGTACATTTTTGTATTGTACCTCCAGAGTCTCATGTTTTCTTTTCTTTTTTTTTTTTTTAAAAAAAATCTAATTAGGCCTTCTGCAGCCAGAAAGATGGTGCGAAATCAGTCCCCACTGCGACCCTGTTGGAGTCTCATTTTTAACCTCAGCTTGGCCTTGTCTTGCATGTAGAAAAATGTTTTCCTGGCTTTGCTGATGGAATTTCCAAGTAGGGGGCCTTGCCCTTTTGTTTCATTGGTTTGGAGAGTTGTTTGTACCAAGTGATGGGTCAGGGGTGGTTGAGCAAGTCTGAAGCAGAAGTTTGACCTGGAGCTTCCTGACATGTCCCTCCAACTGTCCTCACGGATGCTGATAAGAGCAGGAGGGGCCCTGTGGGGGATGGAGCCTGAGATGCTTGTCCTGCTTTCTCAAACTTTCTTCCCACACGCCTCTACTCCTTTGCTCTACTCCAAACTGCCCACAACTCCTCCACCTTACCCATATCTCAGCCCTTACTGATCAGCATTTCTCAAACTGCTTCCTTGAGACGTTTCTTTGGTCAATTATGTTTTGGAGTTTTGTGTATTATATTCCTGTTTTGTGGATTAGAGTTTATTAGCTATTCTAAAAACCGAACCCGTTGCTGTTGAGTTGACTCTAACTCGTGGAGACCCCATGTCTGTCAGGGTAGAACTGTGCTCCACAGGGGTTTCAATGACAGATTTGGGGGAAGTAGATCACCAGGCCCGTCTTCCAAGGTGCCTCCTGTTGGATTTGAACCACCAGCCTTTCAGGCAGCAATTGAGTGCATTAACTGGTTTGCAGCACACAGGGACTCTATTACCCACCCACCCCCCGAAAAAAACATCGTCATCAAGTTGATTCTGACTCATAGCGACCCATAGGACAGAGTAGGACTGCCCCACAGGGTTTCTGAGGAGCAGCTGGTGGATTTGAACTACCGACCTTTTGGTTAGCAGCCAAGCTCTTAACCACTGTGCCACCAGGGCTCCATTAGTCTTTTAAAATCCATTGCTGTCAAATAAATTTTGACTCATAGCAACCCTATGGACATAGTAGAACTGCCCCTTAGGGTTTCCAGTGCTGTAATCTTTACGGGAACGGATCGCCACGTCTTTTCTCCCACGGAGTGGCTGGTGGGTTCGAACTGCTGACCTTTCAGTTAGCAGCTGAGTCCTTAACTCCTGTGCCACCACGGCTCCTTATTAGTCTATTAAAGGCCCTGAAAAGTCTTGCTGTGAAGAAGTCTGTGTGGTTTTGTTTATCCCAGCTTTTCTCCACATGCTTCAAGCACAGAACCATATAGACAACAAGCAGAATGCTTTGTGGAGGACATTTCGGGAAACGCCACTTTGCTCTTGCTTGGCCAACATATTTCAAGAAAACATGGATTTTTCTTTCCAAGGGAAGTCAGCACTTCTGCTAGTGAGTTCAGATTGGATCTAGTCCTTCAGCCAAAATGGGGAGGCTTTGATACAGGGTTAGTTAAAACCGTCTTCTCTGGTAGGGTAAGGATTGTTAGATGTGTGTGTGTGTGTGTGTGTGTGTGTGTGTGTGTGTGTGTGTGTGTGTGTGTGTGTGTGTGTGTGTGTGTGTGTGTGTGTGTGTGTGTGTGTGTGTGTGTGTGTGTGTGTGTGTGTGTGTGTGTGTGTGTGTGTGTGTGTGTGTGTGTGTGTGTGTGTGTGTGTGTGTGTGTGTGTGTGTGTGTGTGTGTGTGTGTGTGTAGAGGGGGCATGGCCTACCTTCCTTGGGTAATTCTCAAACAATGAAGGGAAATAGTGTGAAGTTGGATCTCCCATCTTTGATTCTACTCTAGATGTTCTTGGCACTCATCAATAATTAAAAATTATGATAGTAGTAATAGTTGATGTAATTTTGGTTAATGTCTACCATTTTTGTGATGCTAAATATGTATCAAGTGTTATGCAAACTCTTTGCACAGGTTTACTAATGTAGCACTCCTTACAGACACACAAGAGAGGTACTCCTATTACCCCAATTCTGCTGGTGAGGAATCACAGCTCAGAGAGGTTACTTGCCTTGCATGTCACACAGCTAGTTAGTGGTGGCCTGCCACTGCTAGGAACTAAGAAGGTCTCCTTTTTGCTAGTTCCGTGCTCTTTTTACTGCATCTACAAAGAAAGCGTCTTTTGGGCAACATTACATTTTATAACCACAGGATTCTATTAATGGATTTTTAAGAATCATGTCTTCCCCAGGATGGTGAAAATGAAAAATGATTTCGGGGTCTGAAGTGTTATGTTACTCAGAGGAATATTGCATATTGGATTTAATTGCTTAATAACTTAAAGTCAAAAAACCTTTTTTATATATCTAATACACTCTGCTGGAAGAGAGAATCATTTCCTTGTTTCTTAGTTTTCATTAACTCTTCTTTCCAAAACGGTAATAAAGGTTAGCTGTGGGTAAAAGAGTATGGATGCTGTTGGGAGGGAAAAAAGCATTTTCTCCGTTTGCTCACATCCTAACCATCCTCCTTCTTATTACTCTTAGGATTTCTCTTTGATTGAAAAGTGCTGATAATTCACTTCGCCCCTCAAATTCATTGTCACTGACTGTACAGAACTGAGAGTGATTGCATATTCCTGGGATTTGGGGTTCTAATAACTTATATGTATCAAGGCAGAGGTATTAGAGGAGAAAAAACCAAGCTAGTTGCCGCCGAGTCGATTCTGACTCATAGTGACCCCATGTGTTACAGAGTAGAGTTGCATGCCATGGGTTTTTCATGGCTTTGACCTTTTGGAAGTAGATTGCCAGGACCTTTCTTCCAAGGTGCCTCTGGGTGGGTTTGAACTGCCAGCCTTTCAATTAGCAGTTGAGCGCTTAATGGTTTGTACCACACAGGCAGCTTTAGTAGAGGATATGCAAGTTAAAAAGGGGTAGGGTAGAATTGTGCAAAAAATGTGAGGTGTCTGGTGGGGTGCTGGCGATGGTGTTTGGGACCACATCTTGGCTGAACTAACACCCCAAAGACGAGCACCAAGGACCAGAAACCTCTGGCTTTACCCTATATGGCTTTCCACGACTTGTTGGTAACCAAGCAGGCTTGGCTGACAGCTTTAGTGGAAAAAAGAAGTGAACATCTCCACTTGAAAGATGGTCTCTGGGTTCTTGCTATTATCACCTAATGTAATAAAACTTCCTTTCTTTTTATTTAGGTCTTTTGACATTTGAAAAATTTTGCTCCCAATGAAGAGGGAACATTTCAAAGGCACGCAGGATGTAAAAGAAGAAGTCTTCGTGGGCATCTCCATGGATGGACACCAACCCATTGGTCAATGGGAAGACAATGATACCTTCCAACCTTCCGTGTGTTTCCATGCCCTCCAGTGATAATTCTTTCACTTTATTTTGTGCCATGGGAAAAACCTGAAGCGCAGGCACAATTGCTCCTGAACTTGCAACTTTCCCCTCAATTCTAGTGACCTTTCTAGAACATGACCATTGGAGATCCCGTTCTCATGTCATCTTTCAGAGCCTAACCAAAGAAGGCACTTCCTCATTCTACGGTGCTTTGGCTTCAGCTTATTTTTCCATTCATTTCTGTTGCTTTTGCCTTCAAACCATCTTACATAATCACAAGACGTCCATCAAGTTTTCCAGGGCCATTTGCAGGCATCTGGACTCCTAGGGGGCTCGCCCATGGCCCACTAAGCCAGCAGTCAGAGGGCACTAACATGAGGCACTGCATTAATTGCTGTATACAGCTGTTACCCAACGAGGTGTGCACACAGCAGCTTGGCTGCCGAGGAGGCCACCATCCCAGCCACCAGGCGTGCACCGAGTGCACAGGCGAGAACAAGATTCTGTTCCGCGTGGACAGTAAGCAGATGAACTTGCTTGCTGTTCTCGAAGTGAGGACCGAAGGGAGTGAGAGCTGGGGTGGGTTTTTGCGCTTCAGGAAGGGGATGCGATGTAGCCTCGTGTTTGTACTGGTAATCATGACCTTGGTGATGGCGTCTTACATCCTTTCTGGGGTCCACCAGGAGCTCCTGATCCCATCGCCTTTCCATTACGGAGGCTTTCCCAGTAACCCCGGTGTGATGGACAGCGAAGGCCCAGGTGACCTAAAAGAGCACCACCACCAGCCCTCTGTAAATAATATCTCATATGTGAAGGATTACCCAAGCATTAAGTTAATTATCAACAGCATCACGGCCAGGATTGAGTTCACGACCAGACAGCTCCCAGATTTAGAAGACCTCAAGAAGCAGGAGTTGCATGTGAGTAGCCTGGTGCTAATCTTCACTTACTGATTCATTTGTAAAGAATGGATGCCTCCCTTTTGATCACCATCTTTGGGAATTCAAAAGGTAAATGACCAAAACATATCTCAAGTGTAACAAGGATCATGGAGCCCTGGTGACACAGTTGTTAAGTGTTCAACTACTAGCTAGAAGATCAGCAGTTCAAATCCACCTGCTGGTCTTTTGAAACCGTTTGGGGCAGTTCTACTCTGTCCCATAGGGTCGTTATGAGTTGGAATCAACCGCAATGGATTTGGTTTGGTTTTAACAAGGATCGTTGGACAGCCTTACAAATCAACACCAAGGAGACTCACGGCCTTCATGGCACAGCTAGAAATGCTCAAGGACCGTCTTCTCATAACTGCATTCCAGGACTGCGTGCCTGACGTGTGGTCGTAGTGGTTCAAGTTTGCTCTTGCAGGTCACTGTTGTTTGCAATTTTAAAGTTTGGGTTCCATTTGATTTCCTCTTTCTATTCCGTCCTAATTAGTATTTTTGTCTCTAAGGACCATTTAAATATCCAACAAGTAAAAAGATTCCAGCTGTTTAATTTAATTAGATTTCTTTCTCTCTCTCTCTCTCTCTCTCTCTCTCTCTGTGTGTGTGTAAGGTAAGTCACTGTGGAATGGATTTTTTTTTATTGTGGTGGGTGGCTCACGGTGCAGCGGACGGGACAGCCCTCCCTGCCATGGGGAAGGCCGGACATGAGGCAGAACACCGGGGCAGCAAGCGGAGGCGGTCCCACTTGGTCACAGGTCCCTGCCACCACCGACGCTGTCCGTGAGGCAGGGCGGGGGCAGGCAAGCGAGGTCGAGCTGGATTCCGCAGCCCTGCCCTTCCACGCAGCACCAGGAAAACACGCCATTTCAATGACTCGTCCGTGTACAATTTAGTTACGCTGCCTGCATGCTTCAAGATGTGCAGCCATTCTTGCTCTCCTTTTCCAAATCAATGGGAGAATGGATTTTAATTAAACTTTTATCTTCATTCTCTCCAAATTTTATTTTGAGAAAAGGAGAGTCCCTGCCTGTTTTTGCTTTATTTAGTATTTAATCATTATCAAATGATATTTTGAATTTGAACATTGCAATAAATATTAGGATGTGTCATATTGTGGTTACAATGTGTTTGTGTCTCTCTCTCTCTTTTGTTGCAGATGTTCTCAGTAATCCCCAGTAAATTTCTCCCGAATAGTAAGAGCCCATGCTGGTATGAGGAGTTTGTGGGCAGGAACACTACTGACCCTTACCTGACCAACTCCTACGTGCTCTACTCCAGAAGGTTCCGATCCACCTTCGATGCCCTTCGAAAGGCCTTCTGGGGCCACCTGTCCCACACCAATGGCAAGCACTTCCGCCTGCGCTGCCTGCCCCACTTCTACATCATCGGGCAGCCCAAGTGCGGCACCACCGACCTCTACGACCGCCTGCGGCTGCACCCTGAGGTGAAGTTCTCCGCCATCAAAGAGCCCCACTGGTGGACCCGGAAGCGGTTTGGTAAGTGAGGGCAGGTCCCGGCGAAAGTGAGGGAGGCCTGGCAAGCATAGGGGCCTTTCACTGCTTCACAGAGCTTCCTGTTACCTCATTCATTCAGCAGGCATTTGGAGCTTGGGGTGTGGGGGAGCCTGCTGTGTGCCAGGCTCTGTGCTGGGCTCTGGGCCACTGCTCTGTGAGGGAGATGGGGCAGATGAGACGAGAAAACATCCCAAGAGACCAAGAGGTTAGATGGTTCCTGTGTGAGGGAAAGGCCCCACAGGTAAAGATCCAACTGGCTGAAACCCAGTGCCCAACCACCAGTGAGCACTTATGGAGTACCAGCTGTGTACAGAGCAGGGGGAACGGCACAGAAATCAGCAGCTCTTCTTGCCCCTGAGAGCCCTGGTACACGGTACCAGCCTTGAGTAGGAAGTTCGCAGTGCCAGGTGGGTGGGCTGCAAGAAGAGGTGTGTTTATCTGGGGGTATCCGCTCCCAGCTCTGTGCTTTTGAGGCCAGAGCCCCCATTCTGGGAGGGAGAGAAGGAAAAAACCCTCTGCATATGGCCGAGTTTCAGCTCCCTCCCTCACTCTGCCAAAGGACCATGAGCACGCTTCACTGCAGGGCTCAGCTTCTCTGGCCTGCCCCATCTGCCTTGCAGGGTGGGTGTGAAAACCAGAAGGAGATCATTCTGCGGGACCTTGCTCCCAGCACCCCTGTCCCCAGGGATGCCCCCTGCAGTCTGGTTTTGCCCCACCCCCACCTCCGGGCACCTCGCATCATTGTTTCCTCTCCCTGACCTTTCCCTTCTACCAGGAGACATTTGGTCACCCAGACTGAGATGACAAATGGCCTGGCGTTGGCCAGAGGTGGACGGTCTCTGGGTGTTTCCCATGCGAAGGTCTCAGGTGGCTAAGAAAGGCATCTTCAAAGCTCCTTGGTAGAACATAAGTTTAGGCCAGCCCCTAATGTGTCTCCTGATGGGATCGGGTGTTTGACCCGTTGGATGTTTCTCTTGGAGGGAAGAGAAGTGTAAACTGGTCTTAGTGACCACAGCTGTCGGGCCAGTGCTTCCTTGCCATACGTGTCGGAACACACTCTCCTGCTATAGAGGGCTCTCCCCTTAAAGGTTTTCTATTTTCCTGTAATGAAAACCAGTGTCCCACGGGCAGGGAGGAGGGGGAGCAGGGGTGTGCCTCTGAATCAACTGTCTATCACCTGTGTGCAACCTGCAGCCTCTTGCCTGCGTCATGGGCACTCTCCACTTTCCCTTAAACTTGGGTCACGGTGGTGTGTATATAAGTCTGAAAGTAAAATTTACCCATTTTAAGGCAAAATGTACATTTTGGCTCTAAAAAAAAAAAAAAAAGAGCCATTGCCGTTGAGTTGGTTCCGACTCATAGCAACCCTATAGGACAGAGTAGAACTGCTCCATAGAGTTTCCAAGGAGCACCTGGTGGATTTGAACCACCGACCTTTTGGTTAGCAGCCATAGTGCTAAACCGCTATGCCACCACGGTTTCTCATTTTGGCTCTATGTGGCAGATATCAGAACAACTAATGAGTTTAACCCAACCGTCTGTCATGGGGACGGTCCAGTCCCCTTATTGTTGGGATGAGTGGGCAACTGATGGAAGAGGTCAGATGCAGAACCTCAGAAAGATATAGCTTGGGCATTGAGGAAGGAGGATGAATCCTGAGGCTCAGAGGATGCTGCTGTCCTAGGTGGCTGCCTTCCTCCCCTTTTCCTTTTTGATATGACAGTGTGTATCCTGGGTGGCACTGAGGCCTGGCCATTGAGGGTCTCACTCGGTGCACATGTTGACCAGCCCCAACTCACTGGACCTCCAGTGGAAATATGTTTACAGTGAAACCTGTGAGAGCCAGAACTTGACAAGATTGCCTTATTTTCTGGGGTCTCTTGAGTTTTCCATCCTTGACAAGGTGCACTCGTACCACTCTTCTATCATTCATTTTCGTGGAAAATATTTGTGTTTTCCTTCTCTGACGGGTTTCCGCCATCCGGCTTTTGCAGTTTTTACTGTAGTCCTTGAATAGGTTTGCCATCCTTTGAACTGCTCCTACACAATTTAAAAGGGCCTTGGGTGGCGCAAACGGTTTGCACAGATAACCAGAGGTTGGCGGTTCAAACCCACCCAGCGGCGTCACAGAAGAAAAGGGCTGTCAATCTGCTTCTGTGAAGATTACAGCCAGGAAAACCACATGGGGTTGCCCTGAGTCGGAACAAGACAGCAACAAGGACCTGGTTTCACGGTGTTGTCTTCCACCACTTAAGACATTCATTGGTTAAAAGAAGGTAGCCAGTTTACAGAGGCCAGCCCCCTTAGCTCCCCTCACTTACCTGGGCTGAACCTTTTGCTGGTGTATCCTTGCGCCTTTCCAGCCTTCTCTGGTCACTCCTGGAGGCCGCTGCCCGAGTGATAGCAACTTGGTCTTCAGTAACTCGCCCATCTTGGTTCTCCTAGGAATCGTCCGCCTGAGAGATGGACTCCGAGACCGCTACCCTGTGGAAGATTATCTGGACCTCTTTGACTTGGCTGCACACCAAATTCATCAAGGACTGCAGGCCAGCTCTTCGAAGGAGCAGAGCAAGATGAATAAAATCATTATTGGTATGGCTTTTGTGTAGCTCCCACCAGAGTGGGATGGCCTTCCCAGTGGGCCCTGCTCATGTGCCTGGCCAGGCCCAGCTTTGCTTCACCTGCAAAACATTTGCAGGATGGCTGTAGACATCTGTTGAGTGTCCACGTCCCCACCTGGCTGTCAGCCTCACACCTGCCTAAAACGTTCACGTCACTGGTACAACTTCTTTAAAGCAGAAATGCTTAGTGGATTTTCTAATGACGTGGAGACTCAAGCACAGCTGATGGGGATATTTTTTTTTTCAAGTTACTGTTTCTTTGGACACTCCTATTTTCATTTAAGCACTCATACTTGACTTTTTACGATCTACTGATCTGAGTAAGCTTGGTTGTAGGATCATAAATGCAATTAACTGATGAGTCGTCAATTTAATACTTGAGGCTTTTATAAGCTCTGGTGGTTGGGACCAGAGGGAGCTTCTCCTGGGAAGACCAGGCCCTGAGACATCTTCTGTGACTGTTTGCTGTTTAAAAAGCCTAGCCCTTGTCAACTTAATGTCTTTAGATATTGAAGATGAGGTGGTCTGGTTTATAATCATTAAAATATATATAATATTGTTATAAAAAAATACATATTTTTACACTTTTACTGGATTCAGCTTAGTAGGAGATGCTTATTCACTTATTCCCTCCTGAAAGAGAGAAACGAAATCATATTTTGCTTAAATTGGTCTTTACTTGTGACGCTTGTGTCCAACGGCACACGCTTACGTACCTATGCCCAGGTTTATTTATTCAAAGTTACTGCGAGCCAGGTGAGATCATGCCCCACCCCGGGTATGAACTGGCTAGTTGCTGTTCTCCTGCAGCTTTGAGGGTCTAAACACCCCTAGTCCCAAATCTAATTAATATTTGAGTGTGACTCTCACCCCATATGTCTCTGGGAAAATTGAACGTTCTTATGAAAAAGCTAAAAGTATGCACCCTAGGGCCAGGACACAGAGAAAAAGACAAGGCATGAAAAGGGAAAGCCTTAGTTTGGTTTCCTAATTTTAATTAATAGCTTGACTGCTAACCAAAAGGTTGGCAGTTTGAACCCACCCAGTGGCTCTGTAGGAGAAAGACCTGATGATCTGTTTTGTAAAGATTGTAACCTTAGGAAAACTTACGGGTCACTTCTGTTCTGTCACATGGGGTTGCTCTGAGTTGAAATCGACTACATAGCACCCAACAAAAACAGATTAAAAAAAGAAGAAAGAATGAAATTGTTGTTGTGTTGTTAAGTGCCATTGAGTGGGTTCCAACTCATAGCGACCTTATCAACAACAGAACAAAACGCTGCCATTCTGGGCCATCCTCATGATCATTGCTATGTTTGAGCCCCTTGTTCCAAGCCACTGTGTCAGTCCATCACCTTGAGGGCCTTCCTTTTCCTTGCTGACCCTCTACTTTACCAAGCATGATGATCTTCTCCAGGGACTGATCCCTCTTGTTAACATGTTCAAAGTACGTGAGACAAAGTCTCTTCATCCTTGTTTCTAAGGAGCATTCTAGCTGGACTTCCTCCAGAACAGATTTGTTCGTTCTTCTGGTAGTCCGTGGTATAGTCAACATTCTTTGCCAACACCATAATTCAAAGGCATCAAATCTTCATTCTTTCTTATTCATTGTCCAACTTTCACATGCATATGAGGCAATTGCAAATACCCTGTCTTGGGCCAGGGCCCACCTTCATCCTCAAGGTGACATCTTTGCTTTTTAACAGTTAAAAGAGGTCTTTTGCAGCAGGTTTGCCCAATGTAATAGGACCTTTGATTTCTTGACTACAGCTTCCCTGGGCTTTGATTATGGATCCAAGTAAAATGAAATCCTTGATAACTTCAGTCTTTTCTCCGTTTATCATGCTGTTGCTTATTGGTCCGGTTGTGAGGATTTTTGTTTTCTTTATGTTGAGGTCCAATTCACATACTGAAGACTGTAGTCTTTGATCTTCATTGGTAAGTGCTTCAAGTCCTCTTTGATTTTAGCAAGTAAGGTTATGTCATCTGCATATTGCAGGTTGTTAAAGAGTCTTCCTCCAGCCCTGATACTGCGTTCTTCTTCATACGGTCCAGCTTCTCAGATTGTTTGCTCAGCATACAGATTGAATAAGCATGGTGAAAGGATACAACCCTAACATGCACCTTTCCTGACTTTAAACCACACAGTATCCCCTTGTTCTGTTGGAACAACTGCCTCTTGGTCAGATTCCTCATGAGCACAATTAAATGCTTTCAATTCCCATTCCTTGCAATGTTATCCATAATTTGTTATGATCCACACAGTCGAATGCATTTACATAGTCAATAAAACACGGGTAAACATCTTTCTGGTATTCTGTGCTTTTAGCCAAGATCTACCTGCAATCAGCAGTGATATCCCCACTTCCACGTCCTCTTCTGAATCTGGCTTGAAATTCTGGCAGTTCTGTCGATGTACTGCTGCAACTGCTTTTGAATGATCTTTAGCAAAATTTACTTGCATGTGATATTAATGATATTGTTCTATAATTTCTGCATTCTGCTGGATCATCCGTCTTTGGAATGGGCACAAATATGGATCTCTTCCAGTCGGTTGGCCAGGTAGCTGTCTTCCAGATTTTTTTGGCATACACCTGTGAGTGCCTCCAGGGTTGCATCCATTTGTTAAAACATCTCAATTGATATTCCTGGAGCCTCATTTTTGCCAATGCCTTTGGTGCAGTTTGGACTTCTTTGTTCAGTGCTGTTGGTTCTTGATCGCATGCTACTTCCTGAAGTGACTGAATGTCGGCCAAATCTTTTTGGTACAGTGACTCTGTGTATTCATTCTATCTTCTTTTGATGCTTCAATTTACCTAACACAAATTTTGGTGAGTTGTATGGTGGCCTTGTGGTGGGATAAGCAGGGTGGAGAGGCCTGTGGAGAGCTGGGACGTACCCCTGACTGTACTACAGGTAAGTCTTTGCAATATGATAAGGCAGTCTTTGTGTTCCTGAACTCAGTGTGTGCATCTATAAAATGGGTTTATCGCACCAGATCAGTTCCCAACTCCTCTCAGCCCTGAAATATGATTTAGCTAAGCCTCTCTTCCTCTGGTTAGATGCTTGTTAGAGGTGTAAGTTTCTTAATCATCTTGGGCCCCAGGACCAGAGAGGCCTGTTCCTCAGTGGTCTTTGCTAACAGCTGGAGTCACACAAGAGCTTCAGACATGTTGGAAAGCTCCTGGTTCTGCTCCCATGGCACCCTGCCCTGGGACAGCACCCTCAAGTGGTGCTGGGCTTACTTGTTGCATTGTCTGTCTTCCCCTTGATTGTGAGGTTCAAGGAGGGAAGAGCCATGTCTATCTTGTGTCACTCATATATCCCCAAACCCAAACACAGTGCTATATTAGATGCCAAATAAGAACTGGGTAGATGGATGGATGGGTGGATGGGTGGATGGGTGGATGGATGAGTGGGTAGGTGGGTGGATGGATGGATGGATAGATGGATGGGTAGGTGGGTGGATGGATGGATGGATGGGTAGGTGAGCAGATGGATGGATGGGTGGGTAGGTGAGTGGAGGGGTGGATGGGTAGGTGAGTGGATGGATGGATGGATGGATAGATGGATGGGTAGGTGGGTGGATGGATGGATGGATAGATGGATGGGTAGGTGGGTGGATGGATGGATGGATAGATGGATGGGTAGGTGGGTGGGTGGATGGATGGATGGGTAGGTGAGTGGATGGATGGATGGGTAGGTGAGCAAATGGATGGGTGGGTAGGTGAGTGGAGGGATGGATGGGTGGGTAGGTGGGTGGATGGGTGGGTAGGTGGGTGGATGGGTGGGTAGGTGGGTGGATGGGTGGGTAGGTGGATGGGTAGGTGGGTGGATGGATGGGTGGGTGGGTAGGTAAATGGATAAGTGAATGGATGGATAGGTGGGTGGATAAATGAACAGATGGATGAAAAAAAGCTTCTGTGGTGTAAAATCAGTTATTTTTTGAGATTGAACAGAAGTTGTGACAATTTTCTTTTAGATACTTGTCTTTCATATTTCCTTATTCATCGTGAGTAGAACTTTCAAAGGACTCCTGATTGATTTGTCTTTTCTATATCCTAGGGTATTGTCTCTTTAAAAAAAAAAAAGACTGGAGCAGACCTGTTCACCTGGATGTAATTGCATCCAGTAGAATAAATAGGACTCTGCCAACTTCCCGTATTATTGTGATGCCCTTATCACTGATCAAAGACACTTAATCTTCTGACTCACATTTTCCCTGAATAAGGGACTTTGAGTTGTATTGTCCTGCGTAAAATGTCGAGAAAGTAGTGTGTAATTGATTGATTGATTTGCCTTTCTTTCTAAATCTCTGGAGATTGTCCTAAAAAAAGGAATTCGTGCAATTATCTGAGAAAGTTCTGTGTTGTTGAGAACGTCTGCGTCTTGGCCTTTTCCCCGTCCTAGATGGTGTGTTTAAAATGTTCACTCATCAGTCATGTGGGTCATGATAAAACAGGGGCTAGAGCCAAGCCCCTGTCCTCCAAGTCAGCACTGATTGGGTGCCAGCCGTGTGCAGGGTGATGGGGTCAGAGACCGTGTAGGTGATAGGTAGGTGATAGATAAGTAGGTGGTTGTGTGGGGTGATAGGTGACCATGTCGGGTAATGGGGTATGTGGTTGTGTGGGGCCATGGGGTAGGTGACCATGTGGGGCAGTGGGTATATATGTGTGTGTGTATATATATATGGAAACCCTGGTGGTGTAGTGGTTAAGTGCTACGACTGCTAACCAAAGGGTCAGCAGTTTGAATCCACCAGGCACTCCTTGGAAACTCTATACGGCAATTCTACTCTGTCCTATAGGGTTGCTACAAGTTGAAATCAACTTGATGGCAGTGGGTTTGGCTTGGTTGTATAGGGCAATGGGTAGGTGACTGTGTGGGGTAAAGAATCTGAGTCTGAGTTCCTGTGAGCCTTCAGGCAAAGACTTCCTTTTCACCTCGTCCCAAGTTTTCCTGTGACTAACTTGTTACTGTTTCAAGGAAAGACCCATGCAGGTTGTATCTGAATTCCTATTGAGGGTTCACTTCCCCACTCCTTTGCCCCTGATGCATTCTGAAGAAAATCACCTAGTGCATTCCTGGTGGGCCCTTAAATTGCCACATAGTTGCATGCCATGAACAAAGTGAACTCTTGGGAGATTGGGAGGCCCAATGCTGGGAAAGCTTTTGTGCTCATGTAGGAGAGAGGAGCTGGGGGACGAGGGACCCTTGGTGTGGTGTAGACCACCTCGAGTTCCAGACAGAGGTCTTTGGGTTGTGTCTCTGTGACAGCAGGTGGTCTTCAGCCCCCCTCTTCTGGAATCCCACCAGCCAGCGTTGGATGACTGGCTCTGGGCCACGGCTATTTAAGAGATGGGATCCTGGAACCAGTTATGCCCTCCGTAACTCATGAGTAGTTTTCCCCTGGGCACTCGGTGGCAGCCAATACCCTAGCAATTGCTCATGTGCGGTGCTTCCATCTCCAGGGGAGGCCAGCGCGTCCACGATGTGGGATAACAATGCCTGGACCTTCTTCTATGAAAACAGTACGGATGGTGAGCCACCATTTCTGATCCAGGACTTCATCCACGCCCTCCAGCCCCACGCCAAGCTGATCGTCATGCTCAGGGATCCCGTGGAGAGGTGAGTGTAGTAGGACTGAAAGGAACAGGCAGTTTTTTTCCCTTCCTCCCTCCCTTTTTTCCCCCCAAATAAAAGATCTCATATGTTTATTACTGAACCAACCTATTAACACAGAAACATAAAAACAGAGGTAAAAAACCTATCCAATTGTTCAGATACTGGTGAAATCTTCAGCTTGCTGTGGTAAGATGCTGGTGAACCTGATAGTGAGTACATGTGCCGTCAGAGGCGGGACTTCTTATAGACCCAGCTTGGTTCTTCTCAAGGAAAAGCCCATTGAAAAACATTTATTTTGGTAAAATCTATATTAAAAAAAAGTTTGCCACATTAACCATTTTTAAGTGTACTATTCAGTGACATTGTATCACATTCACCATCACCTCTATCCATTTCCAAGAGTGTTCTGTCACCCCAACAGGGATTCGGGGCCCTTCAGCATTGCCTCCAGTTCCCTCCTCCCTCCTGCCCCTGGTGAGCACTGATAAACTCTATGCATTTGCCTGTTCTAGATATTTCATATAAGTGGGCTCATACTGTTAAAACAAAAATCATATCAAGCCAATAATAAAAAATGAAGTTAATTAAATATATATTCTTTGCAAATTGTTTAACAGAAAGCCTCAAGTCTGTGAGACAGGCAGCAGGCTGGAGGCTTCTCTTGACTCACATAGCTGCAGGGGCTGACAAATTCAAGCTCAGCAGGTCAGATGGCAGGCTGTTGGCTCATGGGATGCAGAGGTTGACAAACCAAACATTGGTAGGTCAGATGGGAGGCTTGTGGGCTGCAGAGGCTGACCAATCCAAGATTGCAGGTCAGACAGTAGGCTGTTGGCTCAAGTCCCAAGAACTGGAGATCAAATGATGACAAGCCGAGTGCAGGATCCGGAGCAGCGCAAAAACCAGCAAGCTTTGCCAGAAAGTTCATATATATTGGATGCAGGGCACAACCCCAAGGAAACAGCCTTTCAGCTGATGGGCTGCTCGTAGCAGATCTCATCGTGGGGGTGATTACATCATTACATGATTGCAGACTACATCATAACAGCCAAATCTCTGAGAAGCATGCCCAGCCAAGTTGACACAGAGCCTTAACCATTGCATGTAGCTCCAAGTCTGACCCCCAGAGTCTGTACCCCAAAACTGACTGAATTCTTCAGTCTTACTAGTTTCTTTGACTCAAAAGTGCTTTCAGGAACCAGTTTTTTCAAGGCTCAAGGTTCAAAAGGACACCTAAGGGCCTTTGTGGGTTACCCCAACTTCCATGAAAGCCAGAAATCTGGATTCCAGGGGAGCTAAAACAGTTTCTCAGTACACTGTTTGTCCCTTTATGTCTGACTTAGTTCATTTAGCATCATGTTTTCAAGGTTTGTCCATGTCCTTAGGGAAACAGAATTTTGTAGAGCAGTCTTTTTTCTCATCACCAACAAGATTTTGCCTTTCTCTCTCTTTTTTAAATAAACAAACTTAACTTGCAATATTACTGCTATTTCTTATGTAAATGTTATTCTTCGGGCAATCCATACTGTGTTTAAACAAATTGTGGATTGTTTTCTTAGCCATTCTGACCCTTGGGCCTTCAGCGTCTGGTGAATCTAACCTGGGGACATGGGAGGAGTCCTTCGATTTTGTCAGGACTTGGGAAACACTGGTATGTGTGTGGGGGGTTTGCTGTTGTTAACTCCTAGAATTCTGTATCTCCCCGTTGATTAACAGCTTTGGGTCCTTGTTAGGTCTGCCTGTAAATCTCAGGCTTTTCCTGAGAAACCAAAAGGGAGAGAAGTAGAAGAGAGCCGCTTTGTCTTAAAGATCAGGGCTGGCCCAATATGGAGGAGGCAGAGTGGCAGGTTATTAAACAGCCAGCGCTGAGGTAGCCTGGCCAGTGCCTGGCAATGCTGGAATCATCGTGATGCCTGCAGGGGCTGCAGAATCTTGGAAAAATCATTTCACCCAACCCCCGCCCCCCAATACCACCACATCAGAGATATGGGCCCCCAGTCTGTTCCAGGACCCAAGATGACCCTTCCAGCTCTGAGAGAAAGTTCTTCCTTATTTCGAGTCCAGGTCTGTCTTTAGTTCTGTTTCTTCCCCACAGACCAAGTCTTAGCCTTGGAGAGCCTGCCTGATACACAAAGACAGCGGCCTTGGCCCTTTGTGTCTTTTTTCCTTCAGGCTTAACCCCCAGCCCCCATTCCTTCCTCAGATGGTCTACCCCTCCGGCCCCACATACTTGCCAATTATAAAAATAATGCGTGTTTGTTGTGGAAATTGTAGATAATACAGTAGAAAACTACAAAGGAAACATTTTTAAAAACACCTATAATCTCCTACTCAGAGTTAAATATTATTTATATTTTGGTTTTTTTTTTTTCACATTTTTTTTCTTTGCAGATAAATATACTGAGGAAGTGTGTGAGAGAGACAGGAGGAGAGAGAGAGAGTGTGTGAGAGAACTCAGTTGTGTGAATATACGGTTTTAAAAGTATGCTTCTTTCATTTAACAATGTTGACCTCAAATGGCTTTAAGGTGGCCCTGGTCATTTGTCCCTGAATTTATCTCTGTGTGCACCCCTTTTTGGAGTTCTCAGAACAGACCCCATTGAATAGCTGGATCACCCCCTCCCTCAACCCCTACCCCAGCCTCCATTAAGCTGCTTGAACACACGTTTGCTCCATCGGGGCCGTGCTGTCTGGCTCTCACCTTTCGGTGTATGCTTTCAGTCTCTGCTTTCTGTATGCCGTCCAGCCTCAGGAATCCTTTCTTCCCTCTGTTCTGGCCCTGGGGCAGCTCCCCATTTCCTACCTGGTGGTTCCCACACACTCGGAGGCCAGGACTTGGCCCTTTCCTCACGGAGTCAGCTGGTCTCTTTCAGAGAGAGGACAGTTGATACAAACCAGTGGTGCTCCCATGTAGACACGGTTACATAACTGTCAGCCTCAGGGGGAAAGGCCCAGTGACTGTGCCCGCCCCTCGCCGCCTGCTGAGGTGTTTTCACAGCTGCTTTGCCCCCTCCCTGAAGCTGTCCTTAGCTGAAGTTCACAAGGCTGGAACGTCTTCTCAGGAGTGACTTTCTTTCACACCTCCCTAGGCCTCATTCTGAGGAGGGTCAGGCTGGCCTCCACTTCGGAGGGCCATGAAGAGAGGCAAACTGGGCTGTCTGTAGCTCTATGGGCCAGAGAAATAGGAGCTGGTCTGTCTCTGGACTTAGCATAATGACTGTGCTAGGCATGTGCCAACATGCCAGCCTGGTCTCAGCCGTGGGGTTACAGGGCTAGCCAGAGAGACAGGCATGGCTGTGATATGTTTTGGTCCCACAGATTCATCAAGAGCCTTATGGAAGGAGAGAGAAGGTACTGAAGAGAAAGTGAGCTCCGTGTGGGAGGCCCAGGAAGACTGTCCTAGAGGGGCCTGCAGGGTGCTATAGGATGAACTGAGTTCGTCAGGCAAATAAAGGACAGAACCACACTGAGCAGAGAGAACGGCAAGAACACACTGTCTTGCTGAAGAGTGGCACCAGGTTCCCCACATGTGCCTTTTTCTTCCCAGAGTTCTGTTTCTACCTCAGGACAGGAGCACTGTGAAGGGAAGACTTTGAACAGGGAGGGTGGCTGGAGCCGTCCAGGTTCAGACAGCTGATCCAGAAATGAGGTCCCAGCCAAGGGTGCCATCTTGTACAGAGACTCTTGGTTCATGACGTGGTATCCCAAGTGGTCGTCATGAGGTTTCTTTTCTTTTTATTAGAACAAAAGTTCTATTTATGCTAAGAATTGGAAGTGAAGGTTTCTTGCCTTCCTAGTCCTCAACTTAGCAGAAATAGTTCATTGATTCAGTATTTATTAAGCCCCTACCAAACTGGGCCAGATGCTGAGCAAACACACCATTGTGACTTATGAAGGACACCCCGTGCCTGCCCTCTGGGAGTTGCATGTTGCCAGAGAAGTGAGGCATTGATTCTGGCACGACAAATTTGTGCTGAAAAGGAGTAGAGCAGGCTGCCACACAGATCGTGTATCACGGAGCCATTGTCCCATCCTTCAGTTTGTGGTACCGTGGTGGCTTGTGTGTTGCTGTGGTGCTGGAAGCTATGCTGCTGGTATTTCAAATACCAGCAGGGTCATCCGTGGTGGACAGGTTTCAGAGGAGCTTCCAGACTAAGGTAGACTAGGAAGAAAAGCCTGGTGATCTGCTCCTGAAAATTAGCCAATGAAAACTATAGATCACAACAGTACATTGTCCCACTGGCATGCGTTGGACACATTATGAGGAGAGAACAGTCGTTGGAGGAGGACATTGTGTTTGGTGAAGTAGAGGGTTAGTGGGGGCAAGGAGGACCTGTGATGAAATGAATTGGCACAATAGCCACAATGGTGGACACAGACATGCTGGTGATTGTAAGGATGATGCAGCATTGTACAGTGTCTTGTTCTTTTGTGCATAAGGTCACTGTGAATCATACTGGACTTGATGACAGCTAACAGCAACAGCCCAGTCATGGGGTTGCTTGCTGTATCAGTTATCAATTGCTGTATAACAGATAACCCGAAAATGTAGCAGTTGAAAACTACACACATTTATCATTTCATAGTTTCTGTGGGTCAGGGTAGCCAGGTCCTCCTCTTCAAGGTCTCTTGCAGGCTGCAGTCAACATGTTGGCCAGGGTGGAGGTCTCATCTGAATGCTTGCCTGGAGAAGGATCCACTCCAAGCTCATGTGGTTGTTGGCAGAATTTGGTTCCTCAACAGCTGTTGGAATGCGAAGTTCTATTCTCTGTGGGCTGTTGGATGGAGGCTATCCTTAGTGCCTTGCCATGTGGGCCTCTCCAACATAGCAGCTTGCTTCATCAACACCGCAAGGGAGAGAGTCTGCCAGCAAGTCAGGAATCACAGTCTTTTGTAACCAAATCATAAAGTGATGTTGTATCACTTTTGCCATATTCTGTTGGTTACGAGCAAGTCACCAGGTCCAGCCCACACTCAAGGGGAGGGGATTACATAGTGTGAATACCAGGAAGTAAGATCATTAAGGGCCATTTTAGAAGTCACCTGCCACACCTATTCTCTCTGTTCCCCTCCCTGGTCCTCCCGGAAACTGGGGCCCTGCCCCGCAGCTGGGAGAAGAGGAACGCCCAGCATGTCTCCACCACCAGCAGCTGGTCTCCGCATGCACAGTGGAGCACGTGTTTTACGCATGTATTTTCTGTGTGTGTTTCTGACAGCAGCAGCTGCTTCATCGCTTTTTAAGTACGTATAAAAATATGTAACAATAGGAATTTCTTCTTTTTTGAGATTCATGGCTCATGGCCTGTGTGAAATGGCTGGCGCCCTCCCCATCCCAGACAGATAAGATGATAAATTTTGTGTGTTTAGGTCACTCTCAAAGAAACAAGAAGCTCCAAGCCCAAGTGTAATTCCAAGCTCATTAGTATAACTGGATCCTGGGCCATTTGCCTGTGTCAGTCATCCATGACCTTGAACTTCTGCAAGTGGGAGATTCCTTGGGCTGCTCACTGCTGGTTGGATTGGGCCAAATTGTTCTTTTCCTTCTACAGTTTGGCCTGGAGAGAAAAAAAATTCATTTCTAGTTCTATGTTCACATTTAGATAATAAGTCAAATGTAGGGGGTTTAAAAATGTTGGAATTGTTGTTTTCATATGCCGTTGAGTCAGCCACCGACTCATGGTGACCTCATGCACAGTGGGATCAGACCATGGTGATCCATATGGTTTTTCATTGGCTCTCTTTTGGAAGTTGATTACCAGGCCATTCTTCCTAGTTTTGTCATAGCCTGGAAGCTCTTTTGAAACCTGTGCAGCATCACAGCAACACGCAAACCTCCACACACGACTGACAGATAGCGGTGGCTGCGCACAAGGTGCGTGGGGTGGGAATCGAACCCAGGACTCCTGCATAGAAGGCAAGAATTCTACCACTGAACCACCCCTGACCCGTTGGAGTTGTAAACAAAGTCACATCAATTGCATTTGAGCGTCCAGAGAGGTATGCAACCAATTGGTCCTTTTTTTTTTTTCATTCTGGAGGAAAACAGAGGCGTGATGGAAGGAAGTGGATGGGATGGTCGCTGGCCCAAGGGGCCAGCCAAGAATTCATCCTTTGCATTTCTTTGTGCAGGAGATTATAAGAATTTAATACTAAAGTATGTCTACACTAAATTGATTCAGTTAATTAAAAAGAAGCTGCCAATTACAAGCAGGATTTGTCTTCATTTAATCCGATTCTTAAGGGGAGAAGACTGTTCTTTTCCAATGTTTCTGACAGTAGCCTCCTGCCTCTTCACATGTGAGCTGGTTGATGGAGTTGGCCTCTTAACTCAGAGGCTGTTACAGCACCGGTTGGATGTGAACAAATGGCTGGCCTGTGCTGACCCCTCCTGCCTAGTGGCACACTTCTTTCTTTCGGGGGACATTTGGAGGGATCTTGCGCCATCTGTTAGGGGTTATACAGGGCCTGTGTTCTGGTTTTAATTCTGCCTGTAGCCTTCTGTGTACAGAAACCGACACCAGGAATGGGTTGGTTCCACGTTTTATGATGATGAGTCAAGAGGGAAGGAGAACTCAGCTCAGTTAAGAATTAGAATGAGATTTCAACCCAAACCCCTTAAGCCTTGGAACCTGTAGTTGTTTTCTTCCTCTGCTTATATAAACGGATTTTTTAAACAACCCACTGAACTGGTTAAATAATTAATCTATTTATGACTATAAACCATGAACAGAACGAGGCTCTTAATGAAATGCATCCATGTATATACGCAGTTTGTCATTTGGACCCAGCAATGATCGGGCCTGAATGTTTGGACAGGAAGTCTGCTTTCTTTGGTTTCTTTCTGTCAGGAGAGTGTGCAGTGGGGTGTGTGGCAGTGACGGGGGGCTACAGGATCAAGGCCATAGGGACACAGCCTTGGGGCCCAGAGGGCTTTTCAGACCCCACCTCTGCCACTCAGAGCTCTGTGACCTCCGGCAAGCTGCTTAACCTCTCTGTGCCTCTTTTCCTCTTCTGTGAAGTGGGGGGAAATAGTACCCCAAGGGCTTTGAGAATTAAACGACCTCATAGTTAACCAAAAACCAAAAAAACAAACCTGTTGCCGTCGATTCTGACTCATAGAGACCCTATGGGACAGAGTAGAATTACACCATAGGGCTTCCAAGGAGCAGCTGATGGATTCGAACTGCTGACCTTCTGGTTAGCAACCAAGCTCTTTAACCACTGCACCACCAGGGCTCTGACCTTATATATAGAATGGTTTAATAGCACTGGCCAAGTGAAAACCTTGTAAGCATTAGCTGCTATTATTAGGGAGCCCTGGTGGTGCAGTGGTTAAAAGCTCGCTTGCTAACCAAAAGGTCAGCAGTTCGAATCCACCAGCCACTCATTGGAAACCCTATGGAGCAGTTCTACTCTGTCCTATAGGGTCGCTGTGAGTCAGAATTGACTCAGTGGCAGCCAGTTTGGTTTTTCAGTTTATTATTATCAGGTCTTCTCTGTAGTAGCAAGTAATTGCCAGATTTATTACCTGCTTATTCACTCACTTAGTATTTCTGGAGCACTCATGATGGTGATGTGCTAGACGCGGTACCGACACAGAGAGCAAATGCCATCCTGCCTGTGTCCTCGTGGAGGTTACGTGGAGTCGAGGGGCCGGGGCCAGGGCCAGGCTGTGTGAAATGAACACACATTTATTGAGCACTTATGAGGCCTGGCTCTGCCATTCTGGGCATCGCCTCATTTGCATCTTCCATGAAGGCATGAGTGCTGTTGTGATAGCTGGTTTGCAGGTGAGGCTTGGGCTCAGTGGGGTTGTCACCCACCTGTGTGGTTAGAAGTGGCCAGGGCATTCGCTTCCATGTTGTCTCATGTGAAGTCAAGCTTCTTATCCCTACCTAGGCCGGTTCCCTGGGACACAGATGGAAATGGCCAGTGTGGGTACAGGAGGATTATTATGAGGAGTGTTGATGGGCACTGCCCTACCTGTAGGGTCACGGGAGATAAGACAGACAGAGGAGGGATTGGGCTGTCATGCCATGGTAACAGAGGCCTCAGCCCACGCCACAGAGAGCTCTAAGCTGGGGCGACCCTTCAGAGTGGTCTCCGATTGAGGCATCTTCCACTGGCCATCTTCAGATGTGGGCTTCCCGGGAGGGGCGTGGCCTTGGGCAGGTTTTTTCAGCCTAGGACTGGACTGTGGGCTATCAGCACAGGACTCCCCAGTTTTGTAGAGTTCTGTGAACAGTAAGAACCCCAGGTTTTTCAAGTGCCTAAGCCTGGGCCCATCTGAGCTTCTGTTTACCCATCTCCAGATCAAAGAGCAAGATGGCGCCCCACGGTAATAACCACCACAGATAGGAGGGGACTGAACTGAGCTTTTGAATTACAATAGGCCTTTGACTCAAGGTGCAACTCTGTCCTGCGACTCAACCTGTGCTGGACATCCTTCTCCAAACGGCTCAACCTGGGGAAGCCCCCGTTTAATTCCGTAGATCCGTGTTCTCAGGCAGTAGAGGGGAGCCTGGTACTCAAAAAAACCACGCGACACTTTCCCTGCTAGAGACTTGCACAGGTATTAACAAGCAGACTGGCCCTCAGCACAGGTAGATTACTTATTAATATAAACGATCTCAAAGAGAATCTAGGAGAACTTCCCTGTGGGTCAGAGATGGAGGAGGAGAAAGGGCCCTGGAATACAAAGGTGACAGAAGGCACACCTGGATTTCTCCCTCCTCCTTGCTCCCTCACTCCAGCCCTCATGCTTTCCTTTTCTTTTTTAAGACTATGGAGGATTAAAAACTGCACATATCTGCCTTGAGGAAGACTGCAGCAGAGTGTCTTTAAGCTGCCTGGTAATTGCTTGGTGAATTCGGGCAATTTGTGTCTCAGAAGCTGCCTGTTTGGGTGTCATGGACACACCTTTCTGCCGGTGCGAAGAGTGGCATGAGGTCACTTTAATAGGGCTGAACTGTGGAGCCACCCAGGGACAAGGTGGTGGCCTCAGACTACAGGGCAGGGAGGGAGACCCCAGAAGGACAGCTCCGGCCTTTGTAAGGTGTTCCATGAAGTCTGTTCAGGGGTGACCGCTTGTGGAATGCCATGTGTGTTCAACACTGTTTTGTTTGTTTGGGAAATGTTTATAAAGCCATTGGCAGGCCTGTGTATCCCCACATGGATTGTTTGGAAAGGGTGGTTCTCTGCAGAAGGAACAACTGGGTGAAAAGAGAGATTGTGCTGTCTGGGCTGGGATAGCAGAGGTACTAAGCATCAACTCTGGGCCAGCCAGGTAGAGCGCCAGGACCCTGCATCCCAGGAGTGCTGGGACCAACCAGAGAGGTGGAGGTGTTGGAGGGATGGGGGAGGGGATGTTGACAGTGCATGTCACGCTGGCCAGCCCTGATGTCTACAGTACATGTCACACACTGGCCAGCCCCGATGTCTACAGTACATGTCACACACTGGCCAGCCCTAATGTCTACAGTACATGTCACAACCTGGCCAGCCGTGATGTCTACAGTACATGTCACACACTGACCAGCCCTGATGTCTATAGTACATGTCACGCTGGCCAGCCCTGATGTCTGTAGTACATGTCACACTGGCCAGCCCTGATGTCTACAGTACCTGTTACAACCTGGCCAGCTCTCATGTCTACAGTACATGTCACACGCTGGCCAGCTCTGTCTGGTGTCCCAGGGCTGCTGTAAGAAAGTACCACCAAATCACCACGAGTTCTGTCTTAGAATGACAGGAATTTATCGTCTCACAGTTCTGGAGGCCAGAAGGTGGAATTCAGGGCCTCAGCCGGGCCTTGCTCTCCCCAGGCTCCGGGGAAAGCCTCTCTTGTCTGCCGTGCTCCTTGGTTTGCGGCTGCAGCATCACCCCAGTCTGTGTCCCAATGCACACGGCCGACTTACCCGTGTCTGTGTCTCTGGGTCCTTCTCTTTATAAGGACAACACTCGGATTGGATTTGGACCCACCCCACTGTGGTATGACCTCATATTGACTGACAACATCTTCAAAGACCCTGTTTCCGAACAAGGTCACATTCATAGGTCAGAGCTTCAGCATATCATTTGGGGAGGAGCAGTTCAATCTGTAACACCTGGTGTGCATCGCCAGTTGGTCTGCAGTGAGGGTCCCTCGGCCTGGGTCCTGGCCTGACTTTGCTGATGCCTGTAACCTTAAAACCCGTTGCCATCCAGTTGATTCTGACTGACAGCGACCCTATAGGACAGAATAGAACAGTCTCATGTGGTTCCCAAGGAGCGGCTGGTGAATTCAAACTGCCGACCCTTTGGTCAGCATCCTTCCTAGCCCTTAACCACTGCACCTTAAAAAAAGCCAAAATCAAACCCACTGCTATCGAGTCAATTTGACTCATAGTGATGCTGTGGGACAGAGTAGAACTGCCCCATAGGGTTTCCAAGGAGCAACTGGTGAATTTGAACTGCTGACCTTTTGGTTAGCAGCCGTTGTAGCTCTTAACTGCTGTGCCTTAAACCCATTGCCGTTGAGTCAATTTCGACTCATAGCGACCCTATATGCTCTGTGCAGCTGAGCGTTCTCACCCGTGGAGTCGCTTGCTCTCAGGATCACTGGCCCTGTAAGCCGTGACTGGCTGGCAGATACGAGGGACGCTTGGTATTCCTGCAAGAGGCTCTGCCTTCCGTTCCACGAACACTGACTGAGGACTGTGGTTGAATGCTCCAGAAGAAACAGGTAGACCGAGAACACTCCTTGTGCTCAAGGATCTAGTGGGGAAGAGAAGACCCCACCCAAATGCCCAGGTCAACAGGAAGAAGATTGATGAGCTCTGCACCTCTGGACGTTTTTAGGCCCAAACATGGGTGTTCCATCTGGCAGGTAGTGAACCTCACCAGTGTCACCTACACGCTGGGGCCTAAGGTGTCCTAGAAGCTTCCTCCAGTCAGCTGGCCTAGCCACACCTGCTCCATGGCGCCTCCCGGTGGGAAGTTCTCGGTTGTGATTCAGTGAGACAGAAGGACCTTTTTCCCAGCCATGGTTACTGGCCTTTTTTCCTGGTAGGAAAAATACATATAATTATTATTGATGACACCATTATCAGAGGTCGAGCAGTTATTGATTAGTGATTGGAATTTGGAAGCCAGCAGATGGAGACTAATGAGGCGAGTGGCTTGGGCTTTCTTTTGTAACCACCTTTATTTAGACCCTGCACGTGGCCCAGATGGCGAGACATCACAAGGAGGGGGAGTTGGGGGACACAAGTGTGTCCCCCTCCTTGGGGACCCTGGCCGAGGAGATGTGAGTGCTCGTGTATGCACTAGGAGCCTACGGGAGGGGGGCCAGCATCGCCTGGGGGGACAGCCTGGAGCAGTCAGCTGCTTCCAGCCATCCACACCTTCAGCATCTGCCTCAGGTCCTTTCTGGCAGCTTGGAAAGCTCTGTGCATGGAGCAGTAACTGGAAGAAGCGTTGCAGCTCCAGAGCACCGAGAACCTGCGTTCTCCTGTCTTGAACCTGAGCATAAAGCTTGTGCTTTGAACCTTTTGAGCTAGGTGACAGTGGGCCTCTCTGGGGACTGACATGTTGAAAACCAGCGGAGCAATCGGGGTAGTGGTGACGTTTGCTCGACTTTGTGAATATCCTAAAAACCACTGAATTGTACGCCTTGAATGGTAAATTTTATGGCATGTGAATTACCTCAATTTAAAAAATAGTAAGAACATAACTAACACAAAAGGAGGGGAAGACCAACCTATAGGGAGAGTTCTCACTGAACTGTGACATCTGAGCTGGAACATAGAGGGAAAGACTAAGGAAACCATTATTTAAGAACCTAAACTGTTAAAATCTAATGAGCTATTGCAGTAACCCTGAAGATTAGCTTGTTGTCATTTGGTGCTGTCGAGTCGGTTCCGACTCAGCGACCCTATGCACAACAGAACCAAACACTGCCCGGTCCTGAGCCATCCTTACAGTCGAAGTTATGCTTGAGCTCATTGTTGCAGCCACTGTGTCCATCCACCTTGTTGAGGGTCTTCCTCTTTTCCGCTGACCCTGTACTCTGCCAAGCACGATGTCCTTCTCCAGGGACTGATCCCTCCTGACAACATGTCCAAAGTATGTAAGATGCAGTCTCGCCATCCTTGCCTCTAAGGAGCATTCTGGCCGCACTTCTTCCAAGACAGATTTGTTCATTCTTTTGGCAGTCCAAGCTGTAGTCAATATTCTTCGCCAACACCACAATTCAAAGCCGTCAACTCTTCTTCGGTCTTCCTTATTCATTGTCCAGCTTTCACATGCATATGATGAGATCGAAAATACCATGACTTGGGTCAGGCGCACCTTAGTCTTCAGGGTGACATCTTTCCTCTTCGACACTTTGAAGAGGTCCTTTGCAGCAGATTTGCCCAATGCAACGCATCTTTTGATTTCTTGACTGCTGCTTCCATGGCTGTTGGTTGTGGATCCAAGTAAAATGAAGTCCTTGACAACTTCAATCTTTTCTCCGTTTATCATGGTGTCGCTCATTGGTCCAGTTGTGAGGATTTTTGTTTTCTTTATGTTGAGGTACAATCCGTACTGAAGGCTGTGGTCTTTGATCTTCAGATGATTAGCTTATCTAAGTGATAAAAGATCATGCAATGTGTTGTTGTTGTTGTTAGCTGCCCTCCAGTTGGCCTCTGACCCATGGCAGTCCCATGCACAACAGAACGAAACTCTGCCTGGTCCTGGGCCATCCCCGTGATTGATCAGGGATTAGACTGTTGAGATCCATAGAGTTTTCATTGACTAGTTTTTGAAAGTAGATCACCAGGCCTTTCTTCCTAGGCCATCTTAGTCTGGAAGCTCCACTGAAACCTATTCGGCATCACAGCAACACACAGGCCTCCATTGATAGATGGGTGGTGGCTGCGCAGGAGGTGCGCTGGCTGGGAATTGAACCCGGGTCTCCCGCATGGAAGGCGAGAGCTCTGTCAGTGAACCACCATGGCCCCAGTGCAGTGGCTGCAGGCCTTATTACAGGTACTGAATATTGTCATTTACACCGAGCATGCTGTCCCACGAACGCCTGCTTTTCACGGTCGCGACAATGAAGTTTCTCATGTTTATCCTGAAGGCGTGTTTGCTGTCCTGTACCACGCTGTCGCTGTTTGTCCATCTCCTGTAACTCCTTAACTAATTCCTTATCAGAACTGACTTTTGGTTGCTAATTAACTCTGCACCTAAAATAAGAAAACATACACACACAAGGAAAAGGAAGAAAACAGCCCAAATGGGTAGCATCCAACAGCCTGGTTGTTGATTTTAATTGTTGATTTGTCTCTTTTTTTTTTTTCCTAACCTATGAGGCTGGGACCATGTCCTATTTGGTCAGTGGAGTTTGGGGTCAGGCAGACCTAGGTTGTTAGGGCCCCAGCCCTGATGCCTCCTGAGCCATGTGCCTTAGGCTAGGTTCCCTGGAGAATCAAAACCAGTAAAGTGTATAAATATGTATATCTAGAGAGAAAGAGAAAAGACAGAAATATTCATATCAAGGAAATGGCTTACACTGTTGTAGAGGCCAGAAAGCTGCTCGCTCAAGTCCCAGGAACCAGAGGTTAGATGAACTGAAGCCATCTGCAGGATCCAGAGCGAGCTTTCACAGAACATCCACCTATATTGGATGCAGGCTACACCCCCAAGAAAACTCCCCATCAACTGATTGGCTGCCCATAATAGACCTCATTACGGAGGTAATTACATTATATCAGATCTCATTATGGAGGTGATTACATCATTACATGACTGTCAAACTACATCATAGCTGCCAAACCACTGAGAATCGTGGTCCAGCCCAGTTGACACACAGCCTTAACCATTCCTTTGTCCTTGTGGAGAGAGACGTGGTCACTTTCAGTGGCTCCACATCCAGCCCACTCCCCCTCCCAGCAGGGTTACAACCTGGGACCCCTGCGCTCCACAGGAAAGGCAGCCGAGCAGCCCCTCCGTGAGTGCCGGCCCGCCATAACGGGTGTGCACCAGCGCACTCTGAGATAACCGCAGCACAGAAGGCCCAGAATGTGTCTGGACTTAATGTTCGGACTGGCTGTTTCAAACAGCCTAGCCAGATGTTAACACCCATCTGTGTGGATGGTTCGAAAGTATGAGAAGGAGGTGGCTCTGTAGGAAGGGAACGGGCAGCCTCAAATGTTGGGGCTGGGGAGGGTGTCAGGGCCACCTGGGCCTTGCTTTGCCCTGGAGGGCGTCCCCTCCCAGTCCAGGCTGCTCTCACCACCCCAGTTCCTCCCTTCACGCTGGACTGCCCTGGCTGAGAAATTTCCCTCACATCAAACCAAAGCCTTTCTTCCTGGACCGTCTATCCACTAGCCTGTCCTTCAGGAGTAAGGGAAAGGTTTCCTCCCGCTCCGAAACACCCTTTCAGCCGCTTGAAGATGGAGTCCTTCCCACCGAGTCTGCTCCTCCAGGTGGAACAGCTCCTTTCAGACTCTGACCTGCCTGCATGGAGCACAGAGCCACCCTCCCACGTTCTCGATGCCGTGCCTCTGTTAATGCATCCTGAGATTGCATTAGAGTTTCTGCGGTTCTGGGATGATTCGTGATGAGTTTATGTCAGCTAACCCCGTTGAGCATTTTTCACGTTGGCCTCACTCCTGTACCTCATCTTTTCTTCATTATTTTAAAGACAAAAACGTAGACGTTTAGGTTTATCTCCTTACGTTTCAGCTTGTTACATCTGTGTGCCTCCTCCAACTTTTACAGGTCCATTTGGTTACGGATTCTTGATACATCTGCTGTCTTCTCAACATTTGCTTTTAAGGCATTTAGGATCACTGACTTGCCCCCCTTGCCCCTAGGGAGTTGTTGAGGGGGACGGAAGTCCGAGCCTTATTCTTTGGGAGCATCCAAACAGTGGTTCCCTGAAAGCAAGACCACCATTTTGCTCTGGACTTCCTTCTCACTTCTCCTTGGGGGACCCTTCTGCAAGTTCTGGGTCACAGTTCCGGGGTCTCGTGGAAGGAGAGAGATGCTGACGAGAATAGCTCCTCAGGCTTCCTTGGAATTAGGGTTTAAAAGCCAAATGGGATGTGATGGCTGTTCATTATGGTGAAGCAGGTCCTTATTCAGATGTTTGCTGACAAAGTTCCTGAAGGATTTGCTGATGTCTCTACAGACAGATACTCACCCCAGCACTCACGTGGGCCCTAGGGGACCCCAAAACCCATAGGTGACTCTGTGGGCAGAGTACCTGGAGGCTTCTGAGGGGCCAGGAAAGTCTCCTACCCACTGGGGAAGAGGGCCTGACCTCACTCTACCAGGCTGGGAATTTGACTCTTGGAAGGTAGGGGTCATGAGTTCATTTCACTGCATCCCACGTGGATGTAAAGATCCAACTGCTGATACGTCCATGGTCCCATAAGGTTAAAATAGAGTTCAGAAATCCGGATGGGAGAACGGGACATAGCGGACGTAACCAGAAGCAGAGAACGCAACAGCTTCCCACATGTAACACAAGTATCTCATGCCTTTTGTATACAAAGCCATTGTGCTGCCAGGTGTATAATGGTGCAGTACGTATATAACCTATGACACCGACATCTCGGTAGTCATAACAAACCCTATGTTATGGCTTATGTATGTACTGTGTGGTACTTTCTATCACTATTTTAATGTGAACTTTTCCTATTTACAAATAAAAAGTTGACCGTATAACAGCGTGTGCTTCGACTCACAGGCAGCAGTATCCAGTCTCGTGTATCACACATCTCTTGAGTGTTGTAGTGTTATCTCTGTTTGATTTTCATCCGAAAATCTTACTGTGCAGTGCATCATAGTTCCTAAACACCGCAGAACCAGTGCTGGTAATGGCAGCAGCAAGAAGCAAAGGAGAGGTATCGATTTGGAAGTGAAACAAACAGTATCCCATAGGGCTTTGTTAAGTATGTAATATCGTGTTCACACAACGTCCAAATCACATAACATCCTGTTTCACAGAACACGTCACGAATGTTAAGTGACGCGTAGCTTTCGTCTCACCCAGGGCGGGGTGGGCTCAGCTAGCTGCAACGTTAGAGAGTTCGCAGTTTTTTTCTCAGGGGTTGCTTGTATACTTAGGAAAAATTGCATAGAACCAGCAGATTCTTTATGAAAGTCCTTTGTATTTAAAATGAAGGCAAGCCCAGGTGCTTTTGTTTTATTTATGAGGCAAAAATTGGCAAGAAATGTTGTTAGCACAAAGAGGGATCTCAGAATGGAAGCCTTGAGCCGGTGGTAGGGTTTTTTATGCAGTAATAATTTATGTAATAGAATTTCAGTTCCTCCAAAGAATTGGCTCGCTCTGTGGAAGTCTTTGGGAAGAACACTGGACTTGGACTTCTCATTAAACATAGGTTCTGATGACAGGTTGAGAGGCATCGTTACTTCTCATTGACAGAGCTCCTTAGACTAAGCCACAGCACCGGTAGGACTGTTAGGAGCTGGGTGAGACCAAGAAGGGCACCCAGCAGACTGCCGTGTGAGACCCCTCGGCATATACCCCTGAACCGCATTCTGCAGTCCACTCGGGTCTAACTGTGGCGCTTATCCATTCGTTGTTTAGGTGACAGCAGTTACAGCTGACCCTACAGTGACAGATATGGTCTGTCAGTCTTGATGTTTGTTCTCGTTTTAAGGGAGAAAAGAGCACACACAGCTGATGTTGGCGACACAGAGATGGGCTGAAGTCGTGTCACTGCGGGCAATCACTGGGACGAGCATGGCTGTGCGGGAGGATCTGCTCACTGCGCTGGCTAGTCCTGAGTCAAGTCCGCGGGGGAGTCTGGCCACCCGGACTGTGATGCACAAAACGCTCATTCCTGTGAGCCTGTGGGCTCCAGGGCCTCTGTGGGGCCTGTAGGTGTCCACTGTGGGTGTCGGCTTGGATGAATTCTAAAGGCCTGGGTTAGAGGCAGAGTCCTGGGTGGCACACATGGTGAAGTGCTCAGCTGCTGGTTGGAGGTTCGAATCCACCTAGAATGGCTCAGAAGAAAGGCCTGGTGATCTACTTCCCCCCAAAAATCAGCCACTTGGGGCTCAGTTCTACTCTGACCCTCACGGGGTCGCCACGAGTCAGAGCGGACTCGATGGCACCTGATTTACGTCTGGTTTGGGGGGTAGGCCCTGTGCCAAGAGGGACACAGCGTGGAACAGGACTGGTCCTGTCCTTAAGAACCTTTTCCGCCTGCTTTGGCTGTGACCCCAGGGAGGGGTGCAGGGGAGCAGCATTGGCCCCGGTTCTCGCAGGCGCGCGCGGGGCTGAGCGCCGGGGACGGTGCCGTGGGTGCCAGGGGCAGCGCTGAGTAAAACCCCCAGACTTACGGGACTGCAGTGAGATTCTCAGAATTATCCTCCCCAGGAAAAGGGGCTCCAGGCTGGGGGGGCTGGGGGAATCGAAAGTGAGGAGCTGAGAGGAGAGAAGCGTGAAGCCGCAGAGCCCTGGGCCAGGCTCCACGTCGGCCCGGCTTCGCCCTCGGCCTGGAGAGGCGGATGCAGCTGGGGACTTGGTGTGTGCGAAGGGGCTGGGTAGAGTAGTGGGGGTGCAGGCAGCCAGGGAGAGCCCTGAGACGGGCACAAAGCAAACAAAAGGGGGTTTGAAAACTGAAAAAGGGTAACTACCCTCTCTGCAAACAGAAGGAGAAAAAGGAGTAGGAAACTCCATGTAGTTCATATCCTAAAACGTTGTTGTATATACGTGGGTGGTGTCTATATTAAACTATCCCTGAGTGGTGCAAATGGCTAAGGCGCTCCGAGTGCTTTGGAAGAAAGGCCTGGCGATCTACTGCTGACAAATCAGCCCTTGAGAACCCTATGAAGCATAGTTCTACTCTGACACACGGGGTGGCTGTGAGTGGGAATCAACAGTGACTGGTCCACGGGTAAACGTTGTAAGTCTACAGGAGTTTGCACACACGTGGGGGTGTTTGCACACACCTGGGGGTGTCTACACATGGCACTCCCTGCCAATCTAGAAGGCACATGTCACAATATTTTAAATGTCCGGAGCGTCTGTGGAAAGGGCCAGGAATTTTGCGTGGAATTGCACAGGTGTGCTTGTTTTCCTTGCCTCCAGTGGACAGAAACCGGAAGATGTATAAAATTTTCCCGGCCTCTCTTTGCTATTGAACAAATTTTGTGAGCTGGTGCTGTCAGAGCTCGTTCCTCTGAAAACAGAGCCACGGCTTGAGGTGACTACAAGAACAAAAACACCTGCTGGGGGCTTGTGTGGCACCAGTGTAGACGTGTTAGAATCCAGCAGTGCTGGAGAGTGGGGCGGTGGTGAAGGGCGGGGAGGTAGGAGGTGGCGCTTCTGCACAGAACGAAGAGCAGTCATCGCGTTTTAATGACAATGCAATTGCCCTGGATTTCCATCGTCACCCAAATGGCGTGATTTCACATCCAGGGGTGGTAAAGACGCCTGTTTATTCTATTCGCAGGTTGTACTCAGACTACCTCTACTTTGCGAGTTCGAATAAATCTGCCGACGACTTCCATGAAAAAGTGGCAGAGGCTCTGCAGCTGTTTGAAAACTGCCTGCTTGATTACTCCCTGCGCGCCTGCGTCTATAACAACACGCTGAATAACGCCTTGCCTGTACGTAAGCGCCGCCCCAGGACCCCTGTCCTAATGGGCTGTTGGTGGTTGTTATGCAAATGGCATTGTGGCTCCGGATTTTAGCATGTAAATGCAGAGAGTGCTTTAATGTGCAAATGCAGCCTACATCGCCTTTGAGAGGCGGCTAAACGCAGACCCAAATATTCATGGCTGTAAAAACGGGAATGCAGATGGGCCCTTTCAGCTGATTCCCTCCTTTCTTCCCGGCTGCTCACCCCCACTCACAATGCTGCCTCCGCCTTCTGAGAGGGGGAGGGCGCGTTTAGGAAGATAACCATTTAGAGCAACTTGGAAAACACACCCAGCAACTAGAAATTGGCAGGCACTGGGACACGCAGCTCTCAGATTGTCTGAAGAGTGTTCTAGCGAATGGTTGAGCGTTTTGTTGCTTTAAAAAATTACCCACCAGGTCTCAACTGAAAAATATTACCCATGTTACCTCTTGTCTTGTTTCCCCCACCAGGAATGTATCTGTAGGTCTCTTGCCTTTGTGTTCGTGTTGCTTTACCTTTGTTTCATTTTTAGCGCACAAGAAGCTGTTAACGGCGAGCTCAGCACGTCTTAGCCGGGCAGTGGTTTTCCTCTGCCCGGGATCCCCTGGGCTCTTGTAAATGTTTCTTCTGCAGGGCCACGTGCAGCAGGTGACCCCTCCGAAGTGACGCTAATGCAGTCACCTGCCCAGGGTGTGGCTTTACAAGCCCTGCTCTGTTCAGCATGACCTGCAGGGTGAGCTGTGAACGGACACGGTTTGAGGTGGAGGCTTGGGACTCCCTGGGGACGGCGGGGGTTCAAGGTCAAGAGGCTTTACTCTGTCTTGTTTGTTGTCAGGGACATCTTATCTGAACAGCAGGGCACTACCTCTGGGCAGGATGCAGAGAGGCAGCAGATACCATGCTAGGCTGTCCTGCAAGAGTTTATAGTTTGGCAAGGAAGATGTGACAGTCCTACGGATAACCACAGAATCATGCCGAGGAAAGGGGGTATTGGAGCCAGATGGTGGTGTGGGTTCAATTCCTGGCTTGGTCATTTGCTAGCTGGCAACTCTGGGCAATTAGCAGTTTCTCTGAGACTCTTATTTTCTGAGCCATGAAATGAGGATAATAATACCGCTTTACTAGGTTGCTGTAAGGTTAGAGATTGTCGGTTGATTGATTCATGCATTCATTCTACGTTCCGGGCCTGGTGCTGGGTCCTGGGCCTACAGGGTGATGGGACAGGTGTGGTCCTGGCCATCTAGGGTACCTAGCTATCGAGAGTGAGATGGGAGCCAGGCCAGGGAGTTCTGGCCACCAGCAGAGGCCACCTGAGACCAGTGCATCAGGGACAGCTTCCCAGAGGAGGTGATGTCTCTGCTGAGGCCTGAAGGATGAGTTGACAAGAGATATTCGAGGTAGGGAATATGGCAGTAGGTGTCCAGGTGGAGAGAGCCACACCTGCCAAGGCCTAAAGGGACTGAGGAGCTTGTGGGAGAGAAGCGTTTCGCTTGGCTGCGGCACAGCCCACGTGGCCGGGTAGTGGTGGCTGAGGAGGTGGGAGCAGGGGAGGCTACCTGTGAGTGAGGCTCTGTCCCCAGGAGCTGGATGAGCTGTGGAAGAAGACTGGGCTTTATCTAGAGGGATGCGGGGCCCCGCAGAAGGGTGTGAGCAGAGGGTGTTTGTGGAGGTTCTTATTTTAGAAGATGGGAGTGCATGGTAGCGGTTGACTCGGGGTGGGGCCCTGGAGGGGTTGGTTGATGAGCCCAGGACAGGGAGGCATGGGGTGGGGGGCGAGGGGGGAGTGGGGGTGGCTGAAGTAATTCCCGCAAGGGAGGTGGTGGCTGAGTGAGGGCTGTGGCAGAGGGCTAGAGAGCCTCGGAGGTTTCAGGAACAATTAGGAAGAGTAGAAGGGACTCGCTGGTCACTTGGATCAGGGGCGGGAGAGAAGGGAGAAGCCAGAGGCAGGTGTGTGTTTTCTGGCCTGCAGGCCTTGGCCAGCTTGGGCCATGGTGCCCTCGCCTTGTCGTTACCGGCCATCGAGTCAGCTCTGGCCCACGGGCGACTCCATGTACAACGGAAGGAAACATCGCCTCCTCCTGCACCATCTTCATGATCCTTGGTGTGCTTTAGTCAGTCCACCTCATTGAGGCTTCACTTTCTTGTGTTGGCCCTCTATTTTACCCAACACTCACGTACTTAGTTTATTATTATTGTCTGTGACACTCATGTCCTTAGCTATTGTTTATTATTATTGTCTGTGACTGTGATTGAAGGCCATCTGTGTGGGGCCTAGAGTAGTGAAGAGCCATGTCCAGGAGACAGTTCCTGGAAGAAGTAGAGGTGGGGCCCCATTCACAGTAGGGAGGACTTCTGTGGGCTTGATTAGTTTCTGTGGGCATATACTGGGTACCTACTGTGTGCACAGCACCAGGCTCAGTGCAGGGAGAAACCACAAGCCTGCCTGGGTCTCAATGCTCAGTATTTCTTCCCCCCTCCGACCACTGCCAGCCCTGAGACCACCGCTAAGCCCTGCCCAGGCCTGACTCGCTCTTGGTGGGGCCAGAAAGTCTGTCTTTTGTGAGTAGCTCCTGGGTCAGGGCTGGGGCTGTGATGGCCAAGCAAGAAAAATAATGTCAAGACCATGCCTGTGTATCCCCCGTGTGTCCCTCTTGTGTCCCTGTGTGCCCCCTCGTGTGTCCCCTGTATGCCCCCATGTGCCCCCCGTGCATCCTGTGTGCCCCCGTGTAACCCCTGTGTGTTCCGTGTGTCCCATGTGTCTCCTGTGTGTCCCTTGTGTGCCCCGTGTGTCCCCTGTGTCCTGTGTGTCTCCCATGTGTCTCCCCGTGTGTCCCCCATGTCCTGTGTGTCCCTGTGCATCCCATGTGTCTCCTGTGTGTCCCCTGCATGTCCCATGTGTCCCGTGTATCCTGTGTGTCCCCTGTGTATCTTGTTTACCCTGTGTGTCTCTCGTGTGTCCACTGTGTGACTCGTGTGTCTCCTGTGTCTCTTGTGTGTTCCTTGTGTGTCCCACATGTCCCCATGTATCCCATGTGTTCCCGTGTGTCCCCCCGTGTTCCCTGTGTGTCTTGTGTGTCTGTGTGTCCCTCGTGTGTCTTGTGTGTCCCCTGTGCATCTTGTGTGTCCCCCGTGTGTCCTGTGTATCTCTCGTGTGTGTCCCCCACGGTCCCTTGTGTGCCTCCTGTGGTCCCTATGTGTCCCCTATGTGTCCCCATATGTCTCCCTGTGTCCCCGTCTTTCTCCCATGTGCCCCTCTATGGTCCCCTTATGTCCTCTGTGTGTCCTGTGTATCCCTTATGTCTCCCCTGTGTCCTCCATGTGCTCCCCATGGTCCCCTAGTGTCTCCTGTGTGTCCCCTATGTGCCCTCTGTGTGCCCCCCATGTGTCTGCCCTGTGTCCCCTGTGTGTCCACGTGTGTCCCCCACGTGCTCCCCATGGTCTCGTTGTGTCTCCTGTGTGTCCCCCATGTGTCTCCCCTGTGTCCTTTGTGTGACTCCCCTGGCTGTGGAGCCATCTCAGAGTGTCACAGAGGGTGCCACCAGGCACTGGTGGGCTTGTGCCCCAAGGGCAATCGTTGCTGGCACAGAAGCTCTAGTTTGATCATCTAGCATTTATAAAATTCTGTGCAGAGAAAATTAGGGAATTCCTGAGCATTATGACATGACACGATTTGAAATCCCAAACAGCCTAATTGAAAACCTAAGTTTGCAACGTCATCAGGAGAACGATGTTGCTGGGCGTGTCTAAAGCCCCCCCCGAAAAAACCAGTGCCGTCGAGTCGATTCCGACTCATAGCGACCCTGTAGGACAGAGTAGAACTGCCCCATGGAGTTTCCAAGGAGCACCTGGTGGATTCAAACTGCCGACCCTTTGGTTAGCGGCCGTAGCACTTAACCAGTACGCCACCAGGGTTTCCATCTAAAGCCCCGGCACCTTATAAACTTGAGGAGGGGCTTTAGCCTGCTCTAGTTGGGGGAAGCGGTGGTGATATAGGCCACTGAATTGTACGTATAAAATGGTTGAAATGACAGATGTTTTCATATATGTATGTGTATATATATGTATATAAACCCATCCTATATCAAAGACCCAGGTTCTTTCCTTCCAGAAAAGCCTGGCGTAGCAAGGGCAGATTCTCTGATGATGTGAGCCTTGTCGGGCTGCTTCCCCAGCTGTGGTCCTGCCTGCCGGGTGTAAGCCTGAGAGGGAGAGGGAATTGACACGCTCTGCGAGGCTGGTGACTGAACAACGCCACGTTAACAATGCCTCCACATTGGTGGTGACACCTGGTTATGTTCTGAGACTAACACGGGCTCCTTCTTTCTAGTTTTGGCCCAGCTTGAGGTGCTAACTATGAGCTCGTCTGTAAGGTAACCAAGTGTGGGTTGGATGCAGCTAATGAATTTTGGAGACAACATATCTCCTCTAATTGTTTTTCTTCCTCCGTGGCCTCTTACACAGTTAGAATAACGAAATGAAGGAATAGCAAGAGATGGAACTATTTAACGTTAGTACGTATTTTGTCAAATGTTCCATAGCCTCATTGCTAACACTGTTCAGCAATCCCACCAGAGAACCCTGTGGATCATCGGGGTGTACTCCCTGGGCTGGCTGAGCAGGTGGGAAAGCCACGGTCCCTATCTTCAAGGAGCTCAAGGTTGAGCTGGAAGAAAAGGGAACATTAGGGGAGAGGTCTGTCTAAACAAGTGGAAGGCAGGGAGCTGGGAAGTGGTCCACACAGAAGGGGATGAGCTTGCAAGCTCAACCAGACCAAGGACTTTCTGCACATAGAGGTCGTTGGAGGTTTGGCACAGGGGCTGGCTGTGAGGGGTCAGTGGGTTGGAAAGCTGGTGGCAGGTGAGGGCTGGTTTGGAGCAGAGAGATGGAGTTGGAGGAGCAGTTAGGAAGCCATGACAGTGCCCAGGCAAGTATCGGAGAGTCCTGAACCAGGCAAGCGGCCCTAAACCAGGCAGAGGTTGGAGACAGAGGGAGCAGGGTCCCTGACCACGTGGGAGGAGATGGGAGCAAGAGTGGAGGTGCTGGAGAAGGGGGGCTCAGAGAGAAAGGGGAACAGGCTGTGTTCTTGGATCATACAGTTTGGCATGAGATGGAACAGGAGGAGGACAAGGACCAGGACGTGTGTAAGTAGAAGGGAGAAGCCGATGGCTCCGGTCAGTGCTGTTTAGCTGTGCACACTCACAGTCATGATGCTCCAGGCGTTCAGAGACCCCTCAAGACAATCACACTTGTGTCTTCACAGCTTGTGTGTGGCACTGGGAGCTGAGAGGCAGCCATGGGATCGTGCAAAAGAACCCTTCCGTCATCTTCTTTTGGTGTAGCCTTGACCTCTCAGTCTCCTCACCCCTGAAATGGTGTGGTGCTACCTCCAGGGTTCCTGGGAGGACTAAATGCGGCTGGGTGGTACAGACAGTTAAAGGCTTGGCTACTAACTGAAAGGTCAGTGGTTTGAGTCCACACAGAGACACCTCACAAGAAAGGCCTGGCGATCTAGTTCCAAAAAATCGTCCATTGAAAACCCTATGGAGCGCAGTTCTACTCTGAGACACAGGGGTCACCACGAGTCGGAATTGACTCAAGGGGGACTGGCTCTGTGTGTGGAAGTGCTTTGTACCTGTAATGCAGAAACCCTCCATGAAGAAACACCTTACCTTAAAATCCACCTCTGAAGGCAATCGTTTGCTAGTGTAACTCTTTTGTGTTGTCTGATAATGAAACACCTTAACACTGTTTGTCACATGTCTTCCAGTGCAAGGGGAGGGGATCTTTTCCTGAAATAACGTCACCATCTCCTTTGTCGCAGGTGAGGCTCCAGGTAGGGCTGTATGCCGTGTATCTTCTGGACTGGCTCAGCGTCTTCAGTAAAGAGCAATTCCTCATTCTTCGCCTGGAAGACCACGCGTCCAATGTCAAGCACACCATGCAGAGGGTCTTCGAGTTCCTGAACCTGGGTACGCATGCTGAACTTCAGAGGAAGAAGCGGAGCGCGAGTTTGTGGGCGCTGGCTCTTTCCGGAGCCCCTGAGTCCAGGGTAGACTGTGAGCGGGTAGGGGCAGCCACGCTGGGAGGCTGATTCAGCACCTGTTTCTCAAGCCTCAGCTGCTCATGGTGCTCACGTGTGTGAGGGCTTCTCGGAGGAGGGAGAGAGGAAGCCTCAGCTCAAATAGCTGGAAACTGGGAGGAGGAAGTGGGGGGAGGTCAGCATCATCGCAGGTGGTCTGTGCAGCAGAATTTGGCATCATGGCTGGCTGAAGACATTCTGGAAAACCTCATGGCAGGATGGAGAGGCACTCAGTGGGCGGCAGGGTCGGTTCTGCAGGGGACCTAGCACTTGGAGGAGGGAGTGGACAGGCCATTGCATGGTCTCAGGTGTTATTGGGGATTCCTGGTGTCAGAGCTGGGTTTTGGCTGCTGGCCACAGCTCCTGGGCCTCTGTGGAGAGGGGGAGCCTCCCCCAGCCCGAGTACCCCAGTTCCCAGTGTCCTGAGCGGTCTTTATGGGAGCAGATCGTGCGGCTGACTATGGCAGTGGCTAGGAGGCTAGGGCACAGCATGCTGCCCATGGGAACGGTGGACGGGCACCTGGGGTTGCTGGAAAGGCTGAGGCAGAGCTGGGTCAGAGCCAGACACATCCTGGGCCTAGACCAGTTACCTCGCCTGAGAATCTTGTTAGCTGAGTGTTTCTTAAAGCCTGTGCCCACCCTGGGACTCTGGACCCTTTTGCCATTTTCTTTTTCCTTTTTGGGAAAGCTGGCAATTACTTCTTTTCTTCTGAGACATAGACCATTGTTCTTGGATTGGGGAGTCCCTGGGGGCTGCAAGTAGTCCATGCACTCAGCTGCAAACTGAAAGGTTGGAGGTTTGAGCCCACCCGGAGGTGCCTCGGAAGAAATGCCTGGTGATCTACTTCTAAAAAATCAGCCATTGAAAACCCTATGGAGCACAGTTCCACTCTGACACACTCTTGGGGTGGCCATGAGTCAGAGTTGACTGGTAACTGGTAGACGTGGTAGCATCAATGAGCTTGTCTGTGGTCCCTGTGATGGTTAGCCAAGGGCTGGAAGGCCAGTTCTGTTCCTTCCATTGCAGTAGCCCAGGGGCCCTGGGAGATGTCTTTTCTTTGCGTGGGCTCAGGGCACTGGCTGGACCTGAGAGCCAGGGCAGAGGCCTGGGCAGAGATCTGGTGGGGTAAGTCAGTGAGATGTGATGGTCCAGAGGCTGTGGGTGGAGGTGGCAGCCTCAATGTCACGGGGTCAAAGGCCACGCAGGGTCTGGTGGCTTCTTGGGCCTCTCCTCACTGGTGTCCTTGCTGGAGGTGGAGGTTCAGCCAGTGGAGTCCCCTCCTTCCTGTAACCACACCAGAACAAGACACACAGGGTGAAATATGGCCCGGGCCACGGGGCCTTTGCATTGGCCACCCAAAAGTAGACAGGAAGCTGGCAGAATCCCATCGGGCTGGTTAGCAGGAAAATCTCAGCAGAGAGATGGCACGTGGCAGGTCTCATAGTAATCCAAGGGCAGGCTGACACCTCGAAATCAGCCCATTAAGGGGGTGATTGGAAGTGAAACCAAGGAGGTAAGCCTCAGGTGAAAGCCGAGTCACCAAGTACCAGCTGCTCTCCCCCAGGGCCTGCCTTAAAATTGGCAACGCAACTCCATCACTCTTCAAAGCCGTCTTTCCTCCTTCCACCCCCAGCTCCTCTGAAAGGGATCCAGCTCAAGAATTTTAATCTCAGAGCCCATTCTTCTTACAGGAAACTCCTGCCTTAACATGATGCAGAGCTGGTATTTTTGCAAAGCGCTTTTTATTTCCCGTCCTGCCTTCTGCCTCACGGGCTTCTGTTCTTATTCCAGGGCCCTTAAGTGAGAAGCAAGAAGCCTTGATGACCAAGAGCCCTGCCTCAAACGCTCGGCGCCCTGAGGACCGGAACCTGGGGCCCATGTGGCCTGTCACACAGAGGATTCTGCAGGATTTCTATGGGCCATTCAATGCCAAGCTGGCGCAGGTCCTTGCTGACGAAGCGTTTGCGTGGAAAAAGACGTGAGGGCCGAGTCCACGCTGCCAGCCCTGTGCTGAGGATGACGTTATTGCTATTATTTTAACATCTCCCTTTGCAGGGAACCGTTTTATTCCCAGTGGGGAGAAAACCCCAGGGTCTGAGGTTTCCTCCCCTGGACACTCACGTTTCGTTACAACCATTGCGGGATTTCCTCTGGGACGTTTGATAGCCCAGTGATCGTCTCCTCATGAAGCTTCTCAGCCGAGGCCATTGGAAACCCACTTCTGCAAGAACTCATGTTTGCTCCCCAAGAATGTGAGGAGCTTGGGGGTGAGGCAGGCCAGCAAGGCACGGGGTGTGGAGAGGGGAGGAAGCAGGAAGCATCTCGAAGGTGCAGCCCTGCCTGCCTCCGGGAGAGCCGAGTCAGGGGTTTTCCAGTTCTGGGGTTGGATTAAGCAGCCAGAGGTCATACCTCAGGGCTTGCGAGAAACTAAGCTTCACGTTCAGTTTTGAAACACATTTTGCTTAGCTCACTTAGACTCATTTGGGCGGAGGATGGAGGCTCCTTCGTTTTTTTCCCTTTTGCTCCAGGGGTAGCCCTTCAGTCTCTGGGATGTAAGGCCTGTTAACGTCACCGTTTAGCGAGAGAAAAACATGAGTCAGTGTTCGGTAGCGCATTCCTCTCTTGAACCCCTCCCATCCTGGCCTGTAGACTTTGCCTTTCTGTATTGACCGTAGAAAATGAATGCATTTAAAACAAACCACTGCCTGCATTTAACTAGCCATAGCTCTTTTGTCTATCACTTTAGATGTTTTCTCAAGAAATTCAGTTTATAGGTGGAAGAGAAATTTTGACTGCCAGTGCCAGAACGAGCAACTTCCTGTAATTGAACTTAATGGAAATTCTAGGTAACTCAAGCCCTCGGCATGTGCAGAAGGTCATTAAAGAACTGGGTGGATTCTCAGTGTTTACTTCTGACTGGTTACAGGCCAGCCTCCCCCTTGGAAGGTGGGTAAGAACCCACATTCTCTGTCATGCTGTGGCCACGCTTTGTTACTCGTCCAACAAACTACAACATACTTGTATCCTGACTCAGAAGCACGATGCGTGAACTCCACTCAGGCTGAACGTGGTGTGCTCGCATTTGGAAGGTGACCAGTAAGAGCTATGTTCTTCACTGAAGATTCTGGGCCACTTGGCATCTTGGTTGGCCAGTGGCTACAGATCTTGTCATTCCTTGGAAGTGGTGGGACAATGGAAGAGAACACTTGGGCCCATGTGGCACACAGCCCCAGGTGGAAACCCAGTGAAGCTTTGCACTCAAGTGTTGTCAAGGGAAGCTTTCTGTGAACCAAAGCTCTCAGGTCAAGTCCACGGACACCAAAGTCAGAAAGTGCAGACGTCTATATGCTGAACTGCATTTTGGATGTCCGTGACAGAGGTGGGGCTCCCATGGCATAAGGATTTGCAGTCCCTTAGCTGTCCAGCCGTGGGCACTTGTCATTTCACCATCCAAGGTGGGGTGCACAGCCCACTGGAAGGCGTGTGGAGGGCTCTGCATACTGCCCCGGCTGGGTTATTTCTGCTACTAAAGGAGCTGGGTGTCCTGAGCGCCCCTTTCAGGGACAATCCCCCTCTTTCTTTCACAGCTGGCAGTTGGAGCAGCAGCCAGCAGGGAAATCTGGCTGGAGCACAAAGATGCTTTAGGGAGCCCTCACTCGGATGTGTGTGTATTTATTTGCAATATGTGGGGTGTGTGTGTGTGTGTGTGCGTGTGTGTGCACGTTTTCTAGTGGGGTCACTCCATTCTGATGAGACTCCTCTGATCTGGATACAACGCTTTTATAGCTCAGTTTCCCTGCCATTAACTTGTCTCTTTAAGCACACATCTGTTCTTCCACACCAACCTTAACCACCACGAGGGGTCTTTCTTACGCACTCCTATGCATGTGAATAACATGTAGTATGTAATTCTGCTTCTTAAAGAAGTATTACCGAATTGTATTCTTTCCAATATTATTTGGTTTATAATACAAATCTTTTTATACATGCACGCCTGTCCCTTCTGTGCCATCAGACACAGGTTCTCTCAAAGGCCATTCTCTGAGGGTGACCCCACTGCCGTGGAGGCCTGGTCCTCACTGGTGGCCAAGGGGCCATTCGGGGCACTGTTTCTCTCGCCTGTCATCCCAAACCAAAGTGCAGTGGAGCATTTCTCACGACCTGGTATTGACGCTACTCTGTGTTCCCAAAACCTGTGTGTGGGGTTGTATTAAACCGTACCCCATTAGTCGTGTAAGGTATGGTAAGTGAGCCACGGTTACGTGTACTTTTATTAATATTTAACATAATTAAATACGGATCCATACAACTGTTGCCTACAGTGTGGGTGCTTTTTCTGCTCATTGTAAGCGCCCCCTGGTGTCCTTTCCAGGGGCCCTAAGTGCATGAGGTGATGTGTGGAAGTCTAGTACCTCACCTGTGACTGCTGGGTGCCCCCCATGTGAGGGAGACCTACCTGTGATGGGAGGTCATATATGAGAATGCCAGTACCAGGCAGAGAGAATGCCAGGTCTGCTGTCTCTTGTGGGTGTGAGTCAGCCCACAGGCCTGGTGGGGTGCTCAGACATTTGAGCTGGAAGGCCAGGGGGTGACTCATCATTTGCTTAGGTACCACAGGCCCTGCTGCCCCTTTGGTTCCAACATGGTTGCTTCACTTGTGTGTGTGGCCTGCCTGGCTCCTAGGGGTGGTGGGTTTGGACCCCTGGTGTCACTGGGTGAATGTCATTGTCACGAGACAATGAGGGCTGCAGCCAGGCAGACGCCCACTGGCTACCACTTGGGGCAGGCAAGCCTGATGGAGGAGAGGGGTTGCCTCGGGCTTAGGGGTCTGGAGCCCTGGGCCATCCTGGGTATAGTGGGTACCCTGGGTTCTTGGGGTCACGGGAAGCTTTGGGTTGGTCCCCAGTTCTCGGAAGACCTACCCTGGGTGTCATAGTTACCTAGGGCTGCTGTAACAAAAAGTACCACAAGGGGGTGGCTTTGAAGAACTGAAATTTGTTTTCTTGTGGTTTGAGAGGCTAGAATTCCAAATTCAGGGCATGGATCTAGGGGAAGGCCCTTCTTTGCTGCTTTCAGCTTCTAGTAGCTGCTGGCAGTTCTTGGCGCTCCTGAGCTTGTAGGTGCAGCTGTTTCCCTCGTCACATGTCCTCTGTATCCCCCCAGTGTGTGTGTGTCTGTCTTGTTCTGTTTGTAAGACACCTCTCAGAAGTTATTTAGGACCCTCCCTACGTATGACCTCATAAACATAAGAAACCCCAAAAAACTTTCCAAACAGGGTCATATTCACAGGTACAGGAGTTAGGAACTCCACAATTCTTTGGGGGGACACAATGCACGGTACTGGGAGATCCTTAGCTCCCCAGTACTGCCTTCCATGGTGGTTTGTTGAGGGGCTGTCGTTCCAGGTGTAGAAACAAGGACAACCCCTGTTGCCATGGCACAGGCAGGAGTGACCTTGCCCAGCAGAGAGAGAATCGCATCTGTGAGGAGGAAGAGGAAGTGGGGTGGGGGGCAGCACAGGCTGGCATGAGCTTGTGAGGGTGTGTAACACCCCCCCTCCCGAAGCCTTTCCAAACCCTCTGGTGTATGGCCGCCCACCACATTCAGGACCCCGCTCTCAGGGAAGACTCCGATGGGGCTCATAGACTTCCTTCATGGAATGCCTTTGCTGGTGCTTTGCCCCATAAGCCTTGACCTTCCCATGGAGGAGTCTCAGGTCTCCCTGAGCAAGGAGTGGTGCTGTGTGTGGGTGGGCATTTTTCTGTTGTCCAGAAATCTTATCACGTGGAGCAGCCACTTTGCCAGCAGGTGAGGCAGATCCTGTTGAGACTAGTAGAAAACATCTCTTTGATGAGTTGGATTTCCCAGGACCTCACCCGGCAGGTTCCTTGTGGAGCAGCGATGAGAGAGGAGGGTCTGTGGGGTGAGACCCACTGGCAGAGCAGCTGTCAGCCCCGTGGGTTCCCTGTTGCTGCTGTAACAATGATCACAAACCTAGTGGCTTAAAGGGCCTCTGGGTGGTACAGACAGTTTGCCCTTGCCAGTAACCAAAAGGTTGGCAGTTTGAATCCAACCAGCGGTGACACAGAAGAAGGACCTGGCAATCTGCTCCCATAGAGAATACAGCCAAGAAAACTTTTTGGGGCCGTTCGACCTGCTGTGACACATGGAGTCGCTGTGAGTTGGAACTGGCTCCATAGCAACAGGTTTGGGCTTTTTTATGGCGGGGCGGGGGTTGGGTTAGTGGCTTAAAACGATACAAAATTATTGCCTTACGGTTCTGGAGGTCCAAATCAGTCTCTTAGGGCTAAAATCGAGGTGTAGGCAAGGCCGGTTCCTTCTGGAGGCTTTCATGCCTCATCCAGCTTCTGGAGGCCACCCACGTTCCTTGACCCGTGGCCCCTTCCTCCACCTTTGAGATGTAGAATCTTCAAATCTCTCTCTGGCTCTGCTTCTCTCTGCTTCTGTGGCCATATCTCTTTCTCAGGCTCCCTCTTATAAGGACCCTGCGATGACATTGGGCCCACCCAGATAACCTAGTATCATCTCCCCATCTCCAGATCACATCTGCAGAGTCCCTTTTGCATGTAAGGTGACATACTCACAGGTTTAGAGATTCGGACGTGATGTCTTCGAGGGCTGGCATTCAGCCGCTCCCAGGAGGATTTTCCAGGGAGCTGGCTGGGCTGCTGCGGGATGGAGTGGGTGCCACCAGCCGGCCCCTTAACAGCTCTGCTGTGTGGCCCCAGCAGGTCTGAGGGGGCGGACAGCTGCCCAGCAGAAGGTCAAGCTTCTGGAGGAGTCCGTTCGTGTCCTGTGATTAGCATGGTGGGGGTGGGGAAGGCGAGGCAGGGCAAAAGATGCACATTTCTCCCAAATCCAGGTTGCAGATCGCTCCTGTGTCGTTTCCCTCACGGGAGGTCGTCTGGTCTCACCATGAGCCAAAAGCCCCCTGTCGTACAGAACTATTTCTCCAACTCTGGGTAGAAGAAATCTGGAGCACGTACAGGTTATTTTCTTACAAGTGAATTTCTCGGGTCCCCAGGAGACCCCCTCTGCCACACAGACAGTTCTGAGTTTCTGAAGTTCAGCTGAACCGTGCTCAACAAGAGACTGTTTTCCGGTCCCCAAAAGCATCCTGGGGACGAGTACCCTCCAGCCTCGTGTGATGACCTTGAGGGCTGACCTCTGACCTGACTTCCATTGGCCCCAGGCTGGACTCTGCTCTGCCACCCTCTCCCTATCCTTGCTCCCAAACCTCAGCTGTCAGACCGGACCCCTGCCCTAGCCCTCCCGCCCTGACTGGCCCCTACCCCCTAGTCCTCCACCTTTGCAAACCTGCTCCTGTCAGGTCTCAGGCAGATAGAGAGCCGTGGGCAATCCTGGGCTCCTGAGGGCCGCACAGGCTGCTGCCCGGGGATCTGATGGTGTAAGCACCAAGCCCAGGGCCATAGAGGTGGAACTTCAGGCTGCCGCCCGTCCGTACAGAAAAATGGGCTGAGGGTTGTATGCTTGCCACCATCGGGTGCAGCGTGTTGTGTTCATTGTTGAAGTTGGTGGCCGAGCAGGAGTAGAATCAGCCCATTCTGGCTGGTCAGCATTGCTGGTGCCCTGTGGGGCCCGGCCCTTGTCTGGGGCACGGAGAAGAATACAGAAGGGGCATCTCTCCCTCATGATGGCCAGGCCTCCAGCACAGGTATTTTCTGAGGGGTGAGTCGCCTGGTGAGAGTAGGGCTTTGGGTCATTAATTTGGTGTTGTGTAGAAGAGCCTGGAGGTGGAGAGGACAACGGGTCGACTTTGTGGTGGAAGGTGCAGGGTCACAGGGCTGGGAGTAGGGTGGATAAGTGGGGACACATTTCAGAGACACTGGGGAGGGGGCAGGGGGGTGTAACAGCATCCGTAATGGTAGCAACCTCCACTACCTTAAAAATAGTGGACTTTTGCTGAGAGCTCATTGATATGTAGCTTATAAGTAATTTCCCATTTTAGAGATGAGGCGGCTGGGGCTCAGAGATGTTCGGCAACTTCCCTAAGGTCACACAGCTACCAAGTGCTAGAACCAGCATGGGAATCTAGCAAGTGTGACTTTGATTCCATTCTTGTGACTACCTGAAGAAGGAGACAGGCAATGGGGGGTGGGGTGGCAAAGGCAAGGGCCAGGCTTGGAGCTGGTCCAGCCCGAGGAGAGGGGACCATTTCCTGTGGCTGTAGAGGATGGGGTGGGTTGGGTCAGTGCTCCCCAGTGTCTGTGATTGTAGCGTTAATCAGGCAAGTTAGATAACTGGGGAATCCTACTTAACATACACATTCTTTAAAGACCGTGTTTTTACTTAAAATATTCCAAGTGCATTTGTCTGTCTGTCTTTTGGCATAGGGCCAAAGCCTTTTCTCTGAGCGTGCCAGTGGGAGTTCTGGGTCATTTTTCTGCCATCCACCAGGTCATAAGGAACCAGTGCCGACTTTCCATTTCCAGTGTTGGTTTCTCTAAAGGGGGGTGGAAACGGGAGGGTGCTGGGAAAGCAACCTGACATCGGAGCCGGACATTATTTGTGGGATTACTTCCCCCAAATATTTACATTGCCTTGCCCCCATCCGCGCTGGGACTTTGCAAAGCTTCCGCTCTGGTTTTCAGAGAGCAGCTCTCCTCCTGTTCATGCTTCCTTAGTTTACATTCGCAGTTCTCAAAGGGGGATCCAGGAATCCCGGGGGGGCTCTGGAGACCCTTCTGGGAGTCTGCAAGCTAGAGCTCTCCTGACGATCCATCACACCAGCACATGGTTTGCCCCTTCCCTCTTGCTCTCGCATGGATGTACCCCCACTCCAACAGCAGATGGAGCATGTGCTTGTGTGTTCTTTAATTTCTCAGCCTTAATTCCTAACATGGTAAGTATCCATCGTTATAAACCACATAAACAAAGGCTCTTGGGGATCCTCAGTCATTTGAAAGGTTGTGAGCTGCCAGTTTATGTAATATTTAATTAAACCATGCATTTTTACAGTAGTAGCAAGAACAACTGGCAAAAATGGTTCGGGAGCAAACATCTCTGATTAGAGGTAAACATGCCCTTCACTAGCGAATGCTTTGCAGAATGGCCACGAGGCCGGACACTGAGCCTGCTTCAGCATCGGCCCGGCTGTTAGGCGATGTAGAGCCTCAGTCAACCCAGAGGCTGGATAAGTGATGAAGACAGCAGTGATGGTGTGGTTACTTACTGGGTACACACTGAGTGCTAGGCCCTGTGTTCAGAGCCCCTAGGGCCTCATTTGACCCTCCCCACGGCCCCAGGGGAGTCTATCATTAGTCTCAGGAAAGGTGTTGGGGCTGAGGCTGAGAGGGGCTGGGAACGTGCCCAGGACCCCCCAGATGGTCAGGTTGGAGTCAGCTCATGACCTCACATCCATTGATCTCTAGTGTCTCAACCTCAGCTCCTCAATTTTGAGTCACTAGGGTTTCTAAGGAAGCCGGTGGCAGAGCCACAGGTGGAGCCACTGGGTTGCAGAACATTCCAGAAAGAGCCCAGGGCTGGGGGGCCAGGCGAGGTCACCTCCAGTTGTGAGGGCCAAGGTCAGGGCCAGGTCCTGTCTCCTAGGTCTTTGTGGAAGCAGCAGAACTGATCCCCAGATGGTGGGGCCTCCCCTCCCCTGTCCCCGTCGGGTGTCCAGCCTCCCTACTCTGTCCAGACCTCCTCGGGTGTGTCCTTTGCTGCCTCCCTTTCCATCCTGCACCCACCTGGACAGCAGGAAGTCGAGTTCCCTGAGTGTGCTGCTGGCCATGGGGGAGCCCCCTGACTTGTTCAGGAAGGGGCAGGGGACACTGGGGGACTGGCTGCTCCAGGGTCCTTCTAACCCAGAGGGTCCAAGGCTATCTTGGAACCCAGGGGCCCCAGCTGCTCCCAGGTCAGGTCTGTAGTAAGCCCCTGAAGGTTGAGTCACAGTGGAGGAATGGGGCGTGGCTGCTTCCCTCCCAGGCCTAGTTAGCCTCCAGATCTCCAAGCGTCAGGACCACGTCTCCATGGAAACCACTTGTTGACTCCCATCCCACATGAGATAATGCAGAGAACTGCCATGTTCTGCGCTTTCAACATAATGGAATTCAGGAAAATTCCAAAGCCGGGCCAGCCCCCAGTTCTGGGTGCCAAGATCTAGGCAGCCTCCAAGGGAGTGCCTGCAGAGTCCCCTGTCCCACCACCCCTCCTTCCCCTGAGAGGACATGCTGCACCTGTACCCAGGTTTTCTGCCTCCTGCCCTTACTCAAATTGGTCCCAGGTGGTGCAAACAATTTGCCCTTGACTGCTAACCTTATGCCTACTCCCAAGAAAGGTGATCCAACCAAATGTAGAAATTATAGAACGATATCATTAATGTCACACGCAAGCACAATTTTGCTGAAGATCATTCAAAAACGGCTGTAGCAGTATATTGACAGGGAACTGCCAGATATTCAGGCCTGTTTCAGAAGAGGAAGTAGAACCAGGGATATCATTGCTGATGTCAGATGGATCCTGGCTGAAAGCAGAGAATAGCAGAAGGATGTTTACCTGTATTTTATTGACTATGCAAAGGCATTCGACTGTGTGGATCATAACAAACTATGGATAACATTGCGAAGAATGGGAATTCCAGAACACTTAATTGTGCTCATGAGGAACCTTTACATAGATCAAGAGGCAGTTGTTCGGACAGAACAAGGGGATACTGATTGGTTTAAAGTCAGGAAAGGTGTGCGTCAGGGTTGTATTCTTTCACCATACCTATTTAATCTGTATGCTGAACAAATAATCTGAGAAGCTGGACTATATCAGGAGGAACGGGGCATCAGGATTGGAGGAAGACTCATTAACAACCTGCATCATGCAGATGACACAACCTTGCTTGCTGAAAGTGAAGGGGAAGCACTTACTAATGAAGATCAAAGACCACAGCCTTTAGTATGGATTACACCCCAACATAAAGAAAACAAAAATCCTCACAACTGGACCAATGAGCAACATCATGATAAACAGAGAAAAGATTGAAGTTGTCAAGGATTTCATTTTACTTGGATCCACAATTAACAGCCATGGAAGCAGCAGTCAAGAAATCAAAAGACGCATTGCATTGGGCAAATCTGCTGCAAAGGACCTCTTCAAAGTGTTGAAGAGCAAAGATGTCACCTTGAAGACTAAGGTGCGCCTGACCCAAGCCATGGTATTTTCAATCGCATCATATGCATGTGAAAGCTGGACAATGAATAAGGAAGACCCAAGAAGAGTTGACACCTTTGAATTGTGGTGTTGGCGAAGAATATTGCATATACCATGGACTGCCAGAAGAATGAACAAATCTGTCTTAGAAGGAGTACAGCCAGAATGCTTCTTAGAAGCAAGGATGGCGAGGCTGCATCTTACATACTTTGGACATGTTGTCAGGAGGGATGAGTCCCTGGAGAAGGACATCATGCTTGGCAGAGTACAGGGTCAGCGGAAAAGAGGAAGACCCTCAACAAGGTGGATTGACACAGTGGCTGCAACAATGAGCTCAAGTATAATAACGATTGTAAGGATGGCTTGGGACGAGGCAGTTGTTTCCTTCTGTTGTGCACAGGGTTGCTATGAGTTGGAACCAACTCGGCCACACCTAAGAACAACAACACTAACCTAAAGGTTGAGGGTTCGAACCCACCCTGTGGCACTGTGGAAGAAAAACTTCGTGATCTGCTTCTGTAAAGATTACATTCAAGAAAACCCTATGGGGCAGTTCTAGTCTGTCACATGGGGCCACCATGAGTTGTAATCAACTCAACAGCAATGGTTTTTTGGGGGGATGGACTTTGTTCAGGCCATTCTCCACCCGGAGTGCCCACCCTCCCCATCGTTCATTGCTGTTCATCAGAGTCAGCTTCTTACTCCATCCCCAAGGTCAAGCTCAAATGCAACCTCCTCCAGGAAGGCCTCCTGGGTTTGCCCTCCCTTCCATCTCCTGACCCCGCATGCTCTCTCCTATCTCTTGTGGCATTGACCAATGTCTACCTGACTGTGTGGCCACTTGTGTATTTCTATCTCTCTAACCAGACTATGAACCCCTGGGGACATGCATACTGCCCCACCCCCCCGGGGCTGGGTGTTCAACAGTGGATTGATGCCATCATGAGGGAGGCAGTGGATATCTGGGGAGAGAACGGAACTGGGAGCCAGGGAGCTGGATGCCTTTGGGCCAGCGATTTGGCCTCTCTGAGCCTCAGTTTCCCCACTACTGAAAGGGGCGGGAGGCTGGAAGATTCCAAGCAGCTCATTCAGATCTGCCTGTTTCCTTGGTGCCTTCTGTCTTAGTCATCTAGTGCTGCTGTAACAGAAATAACACGAGGGGGTGGCTTTTCTTCACAGTAAAGTAGGCCAAAAGTCCAAATTCAGGGCGTCAGCTCCAGGGAAGGCTCTCTCCCTCTGTCGGCCTTCTCATCAATCTTCCCCCAGACTAGGAGCTTCTTCAAGCAGGGACCCCAGGTCCAAAGGACACACTCTGTCCTGCTGTTTCTTCCTTGGTGGTTCGAGGTCCCCAACTCTCTGCTTGCTTCCCTTTCCTTTTTATATCTTGAGAGAGAAAAGGTGGTGCAGGCCACGCCCCCAGGAAACTCCCTTTACATTGGATCAGGAATGTGACCTTAGTAAGGGTGTTACAATCCCACCCTAACCCTCTTTAACATTTAACAGTCACAAAATTTAACATTTAACAGACACAAAATCCAGGACAACCACAGAATACTGGGCCTAACCAAGTTGATACACACATTTTGGGGGGGACATAATTCAATCCATGACACCTTCCGAAAACCTGCGACGTTCTCCAAGATGCTTAAGTTCCTGAGGCATTTCGAGAGGAAGCATGTTGAAGGGTGCGTTCAGGTCATGGGAGCAGGGCGTGGCAGCCCCCTCCCCGCAGCTGTGGGTTTTGCAGGCCAGCTTGACAAGGAGGCCGGGAAATGCAGCCCTGCGCTGCCCCCTGGTGGCCTGCATGAGCACTGCGGCCAGGAAGCCACCTTCTCACTGGACCTTTCATGGAGCATCTGGAATGCCCGCCTCACCCCCGCTGTCTGCCCAGTCCACCTCCCACCTGGGCCAGAGCACTCTTGAGGGCCAAGGGTAGCCCCAGCAAGAGGGCTCCCAGGGTGGAGGGATTAAATTCTCAGCCAATCAGGAGTGTTGCTCTAAAGGCCGCTGAGATCGGGGCGGGGGGTGATGGCAGCCCCCAGAGGCGACCCCCACCTGCTTCTCGGTCTCAAAGCTTTGCCCACTCACTGGCCAGGCATGATGAGCCATAGTACCCACGGGAAAGGGAGGCTGGGGAGGGCAGGTCTCTGGCCTGGGCTCCAGGGGAAGTCCCCGGCTCTATCTCCCACCTCCAGAACAGGGCTCCTAGTGGGCTGAGCAACACCTCTCAGCCCTTTGGAGCTGGTAGTGGTCCAGACACCGCCCCACCCCACCTCCCCCGTTCCTCTCCTCATCTCCACCCCTCCCGCACCCTTCCAAACACCCTGTCCTGATTCCACCCGTACTTTGGCCTCCTGCACCCTCCTGGGACTGTGCAAGGCTGAGGAGGTCCCCAGGGGCACCACTACTCCCCTCCTGGAGATGGGGGTGTTGGTGATGGTGGCGGGGGGGGGGGACCCTGGGCTGGACTGAGGTTCTATCTACAAGTCCATCAGGACCCCATCCTTTACCTTCCCCATCCTGTCTCTGCTTCCTCTCTCCCTCCCGCATTCTGTCTTCTCTGGCTTCTCTCTCCTCCCTGCAAACTGCCCACCTGGCCCCAGGCCTGCTTCCTTAACCCCTGTACCTGTGGCTCCAGTGGCCACCCTGGTGGAAGTCTCCAGGAGACACGGCAATGCCCACGGAACTCAGCATGCACCTCAGTGATGCCAGGTGGGACTGAGACCAGAGGGTGTTTCCACCCTGCGGGGGCGGGGCAGGGGGAGGCAGACCCTGAATTTTGCCCAATTTAAACCCAAAGTGACTAAAGAGTCCTTGACATGTGCCCAGAAGTGACTAGATTCCATTTGCTGTTACAGTCACGTGTGCTTAATGTCCACCATATGTTCTGTGAAATAGGACGTTATGTGATCTGGACGTTACGTGAACACCGTATTATATACTTAGCAAAGCTCTACGGGATGCCTTTTGTTTCACTTCCAGATCAATGTTTCTCCTTTGCATCTTGCTGCTGCCATCACTAGCACTGGTTTTGCTGCGTTTGGTAGCCATGAAGCACTTCAAGATTTTTGGAAGAAAATTAAACAGAGATAATGCTGTAACACTCAAGAGATGGGCGATACACGAGATTGGATGCTGCTGCCTACGAGTCGAAGCACACACTTATACGGTGAACCTTATTTGCAAGTAGGGAAAGTTCACACTAAAATAACAATAGAAAGTACAGTACAGCAGACACATAAGTCCGTAACATAGGCTTTATTATGACTATCGAGACATATGTGTTATAGGCTATATATGTACTGCACCATTATACACCTGGCAGCACAATGGCTTTCTATACAACAGACATGAGATACACACGTTGCGTGTATGAAGCTATCGCATTTAGTACTTCCGGTTACGTCCACTATGTCCCGTTCTCCCATCCGGGTTTCTCAACTCTATTTTAACCTTATGGGACCATGGACGTATACGCAGTCAGATGTTGCCCGAACGGATGTTATGAGGTGCACGACTGTGTTAAGTCCAGTTATAGAAAAATAATTCCTTGTTCTGCCTCAGGCACCATCTCATTATCTCTTGCTCAAAGACTAAACCAAACCTGTCGCTGTTGAGTTGATTCTGACTCATAGTGACCCTGTAGGATGGAGTAGAACCACCCCATGGGGTTTCTAAGGCTGTAATCTTTACGGAGAAAACCATGGTGGCCTAGTAGTTTAGTGCTACGTCTGCTAACAGAAAGGTCGGCAGTTCGAATCCACCAGGAGCTCCTTGGAAACTCTGTGGGGCAGTTCTACTCTGTCCTATAGGGTCGCTATGAGTCGGAACCGACTCGACGGCAGCAGGTTTAGCGGGGTTTAATTTTTACGGAAGCAGACAGCCACATCTTTCTCCTGTGGGGTGGCTGGTGGATTGGAACAGCTGACCTCCTGGTTAGCAGCTGAGTGCTTAGCCACTGTGCCATCGGGGAACCTTACCGCCTGCTTTGTGGCATGTGAAGTGCTATAGGTACCAGCCTGTGGTGGGCATGAGCCCCGGGTCCTAGTTGAGGGAAAGCACAATTGTATTTTCTGTCACAAATGCTCAAGTAACAGTCAGCAGCCGACTGGCAGCTGAGAGGCTGGAGTTTGTTGGTGATTTCCACTTGGGTAAAGAAAAGACGCAGAACAGCTGGGCTTCTGACGCTCCTTAACTGTCTTACAGAATGGCCTTCTGACGCTCCACAGCTTCTTACGGAATGAGAGATTTTATAGCAGCTGACCAAGGGTTTTGAAATGTCTAGGCTGACTTCTACGAATTTATCAGGAGGGAAAAAAACAGCCATCCCTCAGTTAAGCAATCCGCCATTTTCTTAGCAGACTTGACTCATCCTGTTCCTGACTCTTGAGTGTTTGGGGTAAGCCCTGACTCGAATGCTAACCGGCCAGCTTCTGCCTCTGGGACCTGAGCAATGGCCAACCCCAAATGGCCCCCGATGAAGGGCCAGCCACCATCACCTGGTCGGGGATCTCACTTCTCTTTTTGTCCAAGTGGACTTAAATAGGTGCCAGGGCCCTGAGGTGGGCCGGTGACCTGGAGCCCAGCCCTGTCACCCCTGCCCCGACAAAATACGCTACTCACCACTTCTACGGAATATGAGCAGGGATTTAACAGACGGGCAGAACATAACCCCAAACTTCTCATTTCCAGTAAGTGACCTGAGTGGGTAAGCAGCACTCTGATGAATGACTTTGCGAGTTGTCACCCCCAGTTTACGAATGTGGTCCTGAAAGTGGCATCTGAAAACTTGCAAAGACACCAACTGGGGTGCCTGAGTCCAGGGCAGCCACCAGAGGGCAGGCTGGGCCTGGGAATGAGTCCATGAAGGCCGCGTCCACACCAAGACTGTGATGCCCTCCGATGCCCAAAGCCCCCCAGCGCTGCCACCACCCACTTTTCCCCATTAGAGAGAAAAATCTCTGGGGGTTCTCGGCTAGGGCCCACAGTGCCCTCTTCTCTTCATCTTTATCCCTCCTGGGGGCTCTGGGCAGGGGTCTTGGGAGAGGGCTCCATCCCTCCTGCCTCCCCTTTGGAGCCAACCCGGAGCCCACCCGTCACCCACCCTCAGTCCTGGACCAGGCCCTGCGTGGACAGCCCAGCACAGAGGTAAGACCTTGGGTTCCACACCAGCCTGGGCCCAAACCCTGGCCCAGCCAGTTAGTAACATTATAAACTTGGTTCCCTGTGCCTTAGCTTTCTCATCTGTAAAATGGGATTAACCAACAAAACCCAGTGCCCTCGAGTCCAGATGAGTGAATATTTGAGAAGTGCTTAGAACAGTGCCTAGTTTCTGGGTCCGGGTGTGTGTGTGTGTGTGTGTGTGTGTGTGTGCGTGTAAATGGAACCAAATGAGTTGCCGTTGAGTTGATTCCAACTCACGGCGACTCCACGTGGGTCACATTAGAACTGTGCCCTATAGCCTTTTCAGTGGCTGTGGTCTTTTGATAGTAGACTACCAGGTCTTTCTTCCAAAGTGCCTCTGAGTGGACTCAAACCTCCAGCCTTTTGTTTAGGCACTGAGCGTGTTAACCTTTTGCACCACCCAGGAATCAAAAACCAAACCCGTTGCCATCAAGGCAATTCCGACTCATCACAGCCCTATAGGACAGGGTAGAACTGCCCCATAGGGTTTCCAAGGAGTGGCTGGTGGATTTGAACTGCCAGCCTTTCTGTTAGCAGCCGTAGCTCTTACCCACTGTACCACCAGGGTTTACACACGTCTACGTAGATGTATATAAATGATTTTCTGAACCTGTGGAAAGCTCTTTTCTCCACTTGGAATTTTCAGTGCATCCCAGTATCCTGAGGTGGATGGGTATGGCCCGACCAGGCAGCCAGTGTGGTGCTGAGCTCCTCCAGCCGGGAGGCAGAGCAGCTACACTGGGCCCTCCTGGCTGGCCTTCACCCAGCACTTTATGCTGTGTTCTGTTTGGAGGAGATCTTTAACTACAGTGCTCGCCTCCCAAATGTGCTATGGAGGGAAAGAGGATCGAGTTTTCCTGTTGTTTTCGTGAAATGCTTAGAGGTTGAGTTTCAGCCCCAGACCATGGAAAAGTAAGGAAACCCTCTGATCATCCGAGGCCCCCAGAGACAAGCAGGGCTGCTGAGAGCCAGCAGGGGCCATAGAGCCACCCTGACTGCCCGCCTCACCTGCCTGAGTGGGATGCGGGCCCGGGGAGGCAGGGGCAGAGGGTGCGGGGTCCAGGAAGGTGTGCTATCCTCTTTTGGGCCACAGCACGGGACACTGGACCCTGAGCCCTCGCCGCACAAGATGCCTTCACCTGTCTTCGTTCCCAGGCCAGCATTTGCTCCCCAGGTTCAGCAACGCCCCCACCCCCACCCACCCCCACTCCATTGTGGACAGACCATTCTGTCTAACAAAGACCACCAGGAGCAGCCCCTGTTTCCCTCCCTGCTTCAACAGCCTGGGTTGGCCTCTGCAGCGTCTGACCGTGTTTAATAGCCTTTTAATTCCAAAATGATCTAGGGCGTGTGCATTTTGTGAATTCCAGTGCAAAACCTTCTTGTTTTTCTCATCCTTGTTCTGTCTGGCTTCCTCTGACTCACGTAATCAGTTAAAATATTAATTACACAGAGCTGGCCAGACTCCTGAAGCTGGGGATGAGTAGTCAGCCTCCTTCACTTAATCCAGGACGGAGATATCTGGAGTGGGCAGGGCTCGCCCAGACCCCCAGTCAGCCCACCGTGGAGCTGGGTTCGAACCCAGGCTCCTGAGCTCCATCCCTGGTCAGGGGGCTTTCTTCTGTCTGCTGCTGACTGGGCTGGTACTGAGGTTTCCGAGGGCAGAAATTTCCACGTTTGGGGTAAGTGAGGAGCCTGGCCACGTATGACATGCAGGAAGCACAGACCCACCGTGTGCTGAGGCCATGGTTAGTGAGAAGGTGAGGATTTGGGTAACCGGTGTGAGGAAAAGCTCAAAAGTTCCCAGGGCCTTTTGCAGAAGGTGGATGTTAATCTCGAAGAGGAGGTGTGTGGAGAGCCCAGCATGGATGTGCCACCCACACCTCCCCCCACGGCCTTTTCTACCGTCAACCCAAACCAAGCTGTGGAAGACCAGCAGTCCCTCGCTGGTGGGCACTGGCCTTTCCTAAACAAACCCAAATGGCCATGACGGGCGGGTGCCATTCTCCACACCTTTTGGTGTGGAACGAGCCCTGAGCTGGAAGGTCTGGGACACATCCCACCCCCCAGCAGAGCCCCGGATGCGGGACCCTCTCTCAGCTCCCACCTATGTCTCCTGCTCTCAGACTCACCTGCCTCCCTCTTCATTTCCCCCCCTTTTTTTTTCTCCCCTTGTCTCCCACCCCCAGGCACTGGCTGGCCAGCCCTCTCACCCAGGGCAAGTGGAGCCTCCAGGGAGGGGACAGCGTATGAGGGAGAAATGTCAAGGTGAACTTGGTTCGGGGTGTCTGTAGGGGGCAGCATCTCAGTGATGGGGGCACATGTAATGGCTCCAAAGTTAGAAAGAAATGGCATCGGAGGGTGAGGGGGTACTGCGGGGGGTGCAGGCTGCGGCCTCAGCGAACTTGGGAATTCAAGAAGAGTCTAGTCTGAACCCTGCTATCACAGCCCCACGATCTTGGGGGCTCCCTTCCCCACTGGGGCTGCAGCTTCCTGTCCGCTATCATTGACCAAAATCACCCCTAAGTTCCACTCCAGGCTCTGCTTTGGGTACGTTCGAGCTGCCCGTCTTCTTGGGGTGGCTGGAGTTTGGGTCTCTCAGAGGACCCTGGGTGCTCCAGGTGGGTACTTTGTTCTTCCCCGAGGATGGGGGGGCGCAGTTCAGCCCCTGCCTGTACCCATCAGGGCACCCCTGGTTCATCTGCATGTCCAGTGCTTTCCATGTTAGTTTGCAAACGAAAATCCACAGCTCTGATGATCAGAGGACTCCCCTGCCTCTGACATCCCGTGATTCTGCAGCAAGCCCTCATTTGCCTGGGACTGGGCTGAGGGTTCCCGGGGATGTGGGACTCTCAGAGCTAAATAGGGAGAGTTCCAGGCTAAGCAGGCAGGTTGGTCAGCCCACCAAATTCTTGCTCTGGCATTTAGAGCTACACCTGCTTTGGTGAGGGGAAGACACCCTATCTAGAAAGCCCCCTCTCTGCTTGTGTGCCATGGGACTTGGAACTGGTGACCCAGCCCAGCAGTCACGCTGGGTGGAAGGGAGGACTTATCCCCATCTGTTTTTGAAGAAGCAGCATTTACTTCAACTTGCACGTCCCGAGCGGCAGTCCCCAAGCAGGCTGGGAAACAGATTGGGGCCAGGGCTGCTGTGAGTGATGGGAGCAGAGGAGAAGGAGGAATGTTAAAAAAAGAAGAATTTCACACTGAATCTCTTCATTCTCTTACAAAGAGGCCCATAAAATCTTAATATAGCCCCGGGACTGTCATGTTTACAGACATCAGCCAAGGCAGCAAAGGCGGTAGTTTGGAGTGTAACCAGAAAGTTTGCAGGCCAAATGCACCAGGGATGACTTTGATTAAAATAACTGAGCAGCCTCCAAGCGGGATAAGGCAGGAGATATTTGCATCTCCTCCGTTTCCCCCCACCACGCGGAGGACCAAGCTACAAACTTGCGTGAAGCTTCAGTTCAGTTGCTCTTATCTAAACTGTTAATCCCTGCCCTGTTCTGAGCCCAAGTCCTTTGGAGGGAGAGGAATGGAGCCTAAGCCTGGGGAAGACCCCATTGCCCCTAGAACATTATAATCATCAGTGGTTCAGTGGCAAGATTTTCACCTTCCATGTGGGAGACCCAGGTTCAAATCTCAGCCAAGGCACCTCGTGCATAGCCATCACCTGTTAGTGGTGGCTTGCATGTTGCTATGATGCTGAATAGGTTTCAGCAGAGCTTCCAGACCAAGATGGACTAGGAAGAAAGGCCTGGCGACCTGCTTCCAAAAATGAGTCAATGAAAACCCTATGGATCACAATGGTGCAATCTACAACTGATCATTGGGATGGCACAGGACTGGGCAGGGTTTTGTTCCATTGTGCATGGTGTTGCCATGAGTCAGGGCCAACTAGATGGCAGCTAACAACCACAGAGGAAGAAAGACAGATGTGTCTATGCCGGTATGTGACAGGTGCTAGCCCTCATCCAGCAGACACACCTGTGATGGGTTTGAGACTGGGCTGAGGTAGCTGAGGAGGAAGTGAGTCTGGCTGGGTGGGTTGTAGAAGCTCGGAGGAGAGGGAGGTTCCTGTGGGCTGTGCTGCCCAGACAGGGCTTCCTGGGGAGGGGGCTGAGCTGGCCTTCAAAGTGTCTGGGTAGGTGGAGAGGGAGCGCCTTCCAGAGGCTGAGAGCAGGATAGGTACCACGAGGGTTTTGTCGGGAGGGGACAAGGTGAGCTTCCCCTAGTCCTGGCCCTGGAGATGAGAAGAAGAAAAAAAACCAAACCAAAATATTCGTCATACTAGAAGAGCTTACTCTCTAGGCTCTGCCTGGGGCACACGAGCTGGGAAGCTGAGCAGATTCTGACCCAGGTGCAGCAGTGAGCATGTCAGTGGTAGAGACTGGGGTGACCCACAGTGGCCAAACATCCAGACAGAAGTGAAACAGCCATGTTGAAGGGCCAACCATGCAAGTCTATTTCTTGTCCCTTTTCACCGTGTACTCACACCAGCCGCCCCTGGAATCGGGGAACCACACGGCTCAGTGTTGACATGATGCCTTTTTAATTTTTTCCTGTTATGGGCTTTAAAAGATAATGAAGAGAGAGTGGCTTTTACTGGTCTAAGGCAAAATGAGAAAAGCAAAGAAAATGTAATGATTTTTTCATAAAGCGAAGTTTGTTCAATTGAAAGGAGTGTCATTTCCTCTGGGATTATGCTGTTCTGATACTTTTGCTACTAAACTGGCTTTCTTCAGTGATATCCCGGGGACACATACATGGTAGTTCTTTGTTGTTGCAGTTTTGTTTTCTTTTAAGCTGGCAACCCAACGTGAGTCCTTGAACTAATGAAAATTGAAAGTGCTGGCTCCGAAAACCTCAAAGCTGGGAGCCACTGTTTAGACCTCCAATTGTCTCTCTGTCTGGAATACACGCCAGTGTAACTTGGGCTCTTGATAGGTGGGCGTTAGCCATCAGGAAGAAGGAAGAGGCTGGGCTTCAGGACACAAAGACCGAGCTGGTGGGGCTGTAGACCACGGTCCCTAACAACAGGAGACCTGCAGCCTTCCCTCCTGCCTCCTTGGTTCTGTTCCATCTTGCAGCATCTTCCGAACCCCTCCCAGCCTGTGCCACGGTTGCTAACTGTTGTGAGCTCCCCCAGGAAATGGTTCTGGCCCGTTACTTCACAGTCCCGAAGCTGTGCTGCGCACACTAACTTTGTGGTGCATTTCTCTGGAGTTTGAGCTGGCCTTCAAAGCTCACCAGATATATGAAGAGCGTGTAAGACAGAGAGACCAAATCCATAAACAAACAGAGGAGGGAAAGGGAGGAAAGAGAAAATACAGGGAGCAAAGAAAACTTAAAAAAAAAAAAAAACCCCAAACCTGTAAGTAATGTTTTTAGAGAATGTATGGTGTTTTTCTGTTGTGCATGGGATTGCTATGAGTCAGAACCAACTTGACGGCACCTAACAAAAACAACATAGTGTTTTTCAAACAAAAGCCCAAGCAAACTGGGTTGCTGTTGAGTCAGTCCCAACTCACGGTGACCCCAAGTGCCCCATGCGTTACAGAGTGGAACCAAGCTCCACAGGGCTTTCTTGGCCATAATCTTTACAGAAGCCTTTCTTTCGTGGTTTCGATGGGTGGCTTCGAACTGCCAACCTGTTGGTTTAGTCCATTGTAAACCATTTGCGCCACCCAGGGACAGGCAGCTTAACCAAGGGAAATTGCAAGAAACAAAAAGAACTCTTGGAGATTGAAAATACGGTAGCATTAATTTTTTAAAAAATCAGAAAAAAATGGGAAGAGAGAAAAGATAAGAAAGTTAAACAATCAAGTTAGAAAGTCTAATATCTGCAGAGGAATTTCAGAAAGAGAAAACAAAGGAAATGGAGAGAAGAAAATGATCAAAGAAATAATTCTTGAATTCACCTGTTAATAGGATATCTTCATCTGGGTAAAAAAAAAGCATGTCAGTTCAATGGACAAAATGGCACCACTGTGGGACCAGGGGAGGTGGACCTGGGAGAGGAGGTGTGAAAATGGCGTGGCAGGGTGCCGTCTGACCTCCTCTAACCTCACGAGGCAGGAGGAGAACTAAGATCAACAGCCCATGGCTGATTCCTGTGAGGCAAAGGTCAGACATACCTCCTCTCTCCACCATCTTCACCAATTCTGACACCACCCGTCCCTCCCACGGCATTCTCTACTTCTTTGCTGGGCTCAGTAATTCATTGCAATGGCCCCACCACACAGAACTCACAGACAGTACTCACGACTATGGGGTTTATTACGGAAGTAACAGGTTACAACTCAGGTTCAGGGATTCTCAGGGTGCAGTTCTCCCATTTGGACTACTGTTTCTCAGCCATGCCAACAGGCAGGCCTCTCTCTGGCCCTTGGCCTCTGCCCTGCTCAGGCAAGTGTTACAAAGCTCTTTTAGCTCTGCTGATAAGTGCCCCGAGGCATCCCACTCCACCAGTGAGCCTCTGACGGAAGACACTCAGCTCTAGCTCTGTGGATTGGCAAACCTAGCCCCACCAAGTGCCCGGAGGCACCCTATTCTGCCAGCAAGCCTCCTGCTGGAAGGTGCCCAGCTTTCTGACTTCTTGGGCCAGGAAGCCCACCACGCTGTCTCCTGCTGTCTCTCCTGCTGCCATTTCTCTGCCACCGCTTCTTGCAGTCTTCAATGCTACAGATCTTTCTCTCTTGGTCTCCTGGTTCCAGGAGCTTCTCAGTGCAAGGATCCCAGTTTCAAAGGACATGCTCTGCTCCTGGCCCTTCTTCCTTGGTGGTGGTGAGATCCTGTCCTCCCACCTCTGGGATGGCTCATTTTAAGCATAGGAAAAAAAAAAAAAAAAACTGGTTGCAGTCGAGTCGATTCCGACTCATAGCCACCCTATAGGACATAGTATAACTGCCCCATAGAGTTTCCAAGGAGAGCCTGGTGGATCTGAACTGCTGACCTTTTGGTTAGCAGCTGTAGCTCCTAACCACTATGCTACCAGGGTTAAGCACAGAGGGATGGCAAAACTGACCAATCCCTTTTATTAAGGTTCCATTGACCTTATTTGCATGGTCCCACCCCCGAACAGTTGCCATGAACTTTATCTGCATTATTAGCAATTGTGGGCCACAATTACCTTCTTTGTATAGTCCCACCCAATCACTTGGGTAGGTGTTGCAAGATCATGGCAAGAAAATCATATAAAAGTGATCCATCACACCACAGGAGACAAGGGCTGGCTTGTCGTGTTGTTGTCCAAGATCGTCTTCCTGACTAAGGGAGACTGCTGGAGGCCAGGCAAGGAGAGAGAGCAGATCTCAGGGGCTGTGGGTAAGGGTCTTTGTTGATGGCCACATCCCTTCTTGACACTGGACAAGGAGGGAGTCATGGCCCCAAGCAAAGCACAAACTTGACTAGATGATTTTGTGCCTTTTGCTCCTACCAGTTTCAGTGGAGCCTCTAGAATAAGACAGACTAGGAAGAAAGGTCTGGCAAGCTACTCCTGAAAATCAGCCTGTAAAAACTCTATGGCTCACAACAGTCCAACTCCACTGGGGTCGCCATGAGTCGGGGTGAACGCAATGGCTGCTCACAACATAGCAATAGCTCCAACCCACACTATTTTTAGCAGATAACTGAGCCAATTCCAGCTGAGTAATAAACACGAAAGGACCAGCATAAAACCTAGGCAGAGAAAAAACAAGAAGGAAATGGATATAGAAAAAGTCAGAGGGATGACATATTTTGGAAAGGGGATTACCCAAAGAAGGAAAGGAAAAAATCAAATGAGTTCCCCTAATTCAAGCTACAGACGTAATGGACGGAAAAACAGACCTCAACCGAGATCCATGTAAATTCCAAGGAAGAGATTTTCGGACACTAAGAAGAGACAAAAGGCAAGCTGGCAGAGCTCAGGGAAGAGGGGAAGAGAAAAACAAAACTTCACAGAAACAGAAACCATATGAAAAGCATCCAAAATCTGAAAACACAAATTTGAAGAAACCATGCAAAATGAACACGCACAAATGGATAGGCAAAAACGATTTGCACAGAAGACGACAGATAACTGGTGTTTCCAAAGAGGAAGGCAGAGTAAAGAACAGAAAAAGCGTTCAAAGGGATGCGAGAAGGAAATTTCTCAGAGGCAAAGATGGACCAGAATCTCCAGTTCAAAAGAGTATGCTATACCTCAGAATAAAAGAGAAAAATACTCACAACATGAGCAATGCTGAAACGCACCACTGCTTAGCTCTTGAACCCCAGGACAAAGGCAGAATCGTATAAGCGACAATGCAAAACAAAACAAAAATGCCCGGGCAGCAATCAGTGCCGGAAGATGGTGGACGAGGTCTACAGAGAGTTGGAGGGAAAGGAAGTCAGTGGCCTTTTCTTAGGCACCATCGAGTTAGCTCTGACTCATGGCGATCTCATGTATAACAGGTGAAACGTTGCCTGGTCCTGTGCCATTCTGATGGTCATTGGTATGTTTGAGCCCATTGTTACGACATTGTGTCAATCCATCTCACGGAAGGTTTCCTTCCATTTTGCTGGCCCTTCTTTTTACCATACAAGTCCTTCTCCAGCAATTTGTCCCTCCTGATGATGCATCGAAGTAACCAAGTTGAAGTCTTGAACAGTGGTCTGTGATCCATAGGGTTTTATTGGCTAATTTTGAGAAGTCGATTGTCAAGCCTTACTTCCTAGCTCTGTTGAAACCTGTTCACCAGGAGTGACCCCACTGGTATTTGAAATACTGGTGATATATTTCCAGCATCACGGCAACACAAAAGCTACCACAGAACAGGTCCTAAAAGCCTTTTTTTGAGAAAACTCTGAGGAATCAAAATCCAGGTATCAGAAATGAAGGCAGCATGTGGAAAAGAAATTTGGTGGGCCCAGTGTCCACCGGTTATGGAATTAAGACTCAACAACTCTTGGAGGTATGATGTAGAACATGACCTAAGTGTTATAAACCTGGCCCATGTAGGTAACGATGGGAATAACCAATATCAGAATGTTCCATAGAAATTAGGATGGTGAGACTTTGGCTCGCTTACTTTGGATGTATCATCAGGACAGACCAATGCTAAGAAGGACACCATGCTTGGTAAAGTAGAGGGTCAGCAAAAAAGAGGAAGACCCTCAATGAGACGGGTTGACACAGTGGCTGCAACAATGAGCACAAGCATAGCAACACTGTGAGAACGGTGCAGGACTGGGCAGCGTTTAGTTCTGTTGTATATAAGGTCACTATGAGTCAAGCTGACTTAATGGCACCTAACAACAACAAAAACAAGAAACAAATTTGTTGGGGAGCGGAGGGGAAGATGGTATGTCTTTTGTCTTTCATAGCAGGAAGTCAAACCTGAAACACGTAATCATATCAGAATATAAAACCTTCAAGTTCTTAATGTTTTTATCCTCTTTTTTTACCCTTAACTTTGAAGGGATCTTTTGATACTTTTTATATTGCTTGGATTTCTTTTTTCTTTTTTTTTTTTATGAGCAGATTTTTTTTTTATTTAACCAAGAAAAGTCATTATTCTTGAAACATTTCGGGTTTTCTTTTCTCCATCTGGTTTGCTTCATTTAAAAAAAGAAAAGGAATTTCCATGTCTTTGAAAGGCAGCTGTCCTAATTCAAAGTCCCCAGGGCAAGGAACCAGCTGAGGGGCTGCAGACTATAGCCTGAAAAGGGTAGGGACCCCCTGCTTCCTGCTGAGGGGGCTCAGGGGCCATGGGCCAGGCCCCTGGGTCTCTGTGAACACTCCACTCTTAGAGAAAGGGCCAGTGGCAGGCCAGGCCCTGTGCTGGGGGTCAAAGCCTGCTTTGTGGATTGGCTTTGGAGGCGGGGGTCTCAGCCCTTAAAGCCTGAGACCAGCACTGAGGCAAGAATCAGGAAAGGGGTGTGGGGCCCCCCCAGGAACTGATGGCTCACGGCTGAACTCTGGGAGGCGGGTGAAGCCCACGATCATCCTTGTAGCTGATCTGGATGTTCTCCTAGAGCCCGGGCTTGAACTGGTTCCAACCCCTGCTGAGAATTTGCATTTCCATCCCAGATATACTGAATCAGAATCTACGTTTTAATAAGCTTCCCAGGTGATTCTGACATATAATAAATTTTGAGACCCACTGCTCTACTAGAGGTTCTCAGAATTGGTCCCTAACCAGCAGCATTAGCATTGCCTGGGAACTTGTTAGAAATGCAAATTCTCGGCAGGGGTTCGAACCGGAACAAACCAGTTCAAAGTCCTGCCTAGAGCCCTTCCAGCTCAAGGAAACTGAGTCAATAATCAAATTCATCTGTTAGATGAGGTTTATTTCGGCAGAGGATTCTCGAATCCGGTAGCACCAAACTGAAAGTGGAAAGGTACTCCACTGAGCACCAGCGGTGACTGGTTTTTTACTGACAACACTCGGAAGCAAAGATGCTTATTCCTGAATGGCTTATATAATTTACTATTGAAACTCTGTCGGGATCTCATTGATCAATGAAGGTAGCCTGATTTACAGGAAAGCTAGGCTTAAGTTTTGGTAAAGACAAGTCCGCTGAACCACCAATGCCGTTTTGTCAACCACAAGACTTCATTTTCTTTTCATTTAAAATATGTAATGCTTAAAATTTAATGTCATGGATCAAACTGTGTCCCCCAAAATACGTGTCAACCTGGTTAGACCATGATTCCCAGTATTGTGTGGTTGTCTTCCATTTTGTGATTGTAATTTTATGTTAAAGAGGATTAGGGTGGGATTTTAACACTCTTACTAATGTCACATCCCTGATCCAATGTAAAGGGAGTTTCCCTGGGGTGTGGCCTGCACCACCTTTTATCTTACAAGAGATAAAACAAAAGGGAAGCAAGCAGAGAGTGGGGAACGTCACACCACCAAGAAAGTAGTGCTGGGAGCACAGTGCATCCTTTGGACCTGAGGTTCCTGCACTGAGATGCTCCCAGACCAAGGGAAGACTGATGACAAGGACCTTTCCCCCCAGAGCCAAGAGAAAGAGAATGCCTTCGCCTGGAGCCAATGGCCTGAATTTGATCTTCTAGCTTACTAGACCGTGAGAAAATAAATTTCTCTTTGTTAAAGCCATCCACTTGTGGTATTTCTGTTACAGCAGCTCTTTTTTTTTTTAGATGACTAAGTCATGTAGTAATATGTTACATGCTATCCATGTACTCTTCCAATCCTTTCACAGGTATCATCTCATTTATTCCTCACTTTCTTATCCCCATGTTATAGATGAGACAATTGAGGCTTAGAGGAGCCTAGCAAAGATGCCTGAGCCTGGGTACTGCTAGCTCCAAATCCCTTACACTCAACCACTGTATTGGTTTGAGTATTTGTGACATGTTTAAATATCGATTTTTTTCCCCTCTCCAACTGATGACTGACAAAGCACCAAAAGGGAAGAACTCGTCAATTCATCGAGAAAGGGAAGGGAAAGAGAATGTCATAAAGGATCAAGTCAGAGACATCTGCCAGTGCCATCCCTCTTAATTGTGGAAGCGTTTGGAAAACAACCCCGTTTCAACAGAAGACCGGAGAACCTGCTGATTTTAAAGGACACAGCTAATGCGTATGTGTACAAGCATGGAGGTACAAGAGTGTGTTACGTCTGCCTTTTCATTTGTTTTCTCCGGATTTGTCTGCATTTATAATATAACAAAAAGCCTCCGTTGTGGCCTGTTTCTCATTTAATGGAAAAAACAACAACAACAAAAATTAGAAACTCAGTATAGAACAAACAGCTTTTAACTCAGCAATTTCATTAAAAAAAGAAAAAAAAATGGAGCCTGGCTTGCTAAAATAGCGAGACTGTCACAGTGGTCCCAGCCTTTCTCTCTTATTACTCAGTCAACAAAGCCTTTCTGGCCTCAACTTTGAAGTATTTGCTTTGTGGAACATAGAAAGTGCTTTTTTTAAAAAAAGAAAATATTTTTAAAATTGTACTTTGGATGAAGGTTTATAGAACGAACTAGATCCTCATTAAATAGTACACATACTATTTTTTGACATTGGTTACCAACAACATGACATGTTGACAGTCTCCTTTCTTGACCTGGGTTCCCTATTACCAGCTTTCCAGTCCCCTCCTGCCTTCTAGTCCTTGCCCCTGGGCTGGTGTGCCCCTTAGTCCCATTTTGTTTTATGGGCCTGTCTAATCTTTGGCTGAAGGTGAGCCTCGGGAGTGACTTCATTACTGAGCTAAAAGAGTATCCGGGACCACACTCTCCGGGTTTCTCCAGCCTCTATCATGCCAGCAAGTCTGGCCTTTTTTTGTGAGTAAGAATTTTGTTCTACATTGTTCTCCAGCTCTGTCCAGGACCCTCTATTGTGATCCCTGTCAGAGCAGTCAGTGGTGGTAGTCGGGCGCCACCTAGTTGTACTGGACTCAGTCTGGTTGAGGCTGTCGTAGTTGTGGTCCATCAGTCCCTTGAGCTAATCCGGAAAGCACTTTTTATAGAGAGAATTCAGATACCTGACCTTTTGTGCGAAGACGCATCTGGAGAGTTTTCACCATTCTGGCATAGTGAAAGATTCCAGGGCCCTGGCTGGTCTCAGTGATGGTGCATTTTAATCTCTGTGACGCTGCTAAAAAAGGGTGTTCTCTCAGAGACGCTCAACGCATGCTGCTCACCAGCAGTGCTGGCAGGGGCCAAGCGCTCTACGGATATGTGTTCAGGCAGAGGGAACAGGGTGTGGAAAGACCTGGAAGGGCACAGTCACCCGGTGACTGGGGACTCTGAGTGGCTGGTCTGAGGGTGTCTGACTAAGATGATGTTATGGATTGACTTGTATTCCCCCACAAACAAACAAACAAACAAGCAAACGAACAAGCAAACAAACAAACAAGTAAAAGATATGTAGAAATCCTAAACTCTGTGCCAGTGAATGTGGTCTTGTTTGGGAAAACAGGGCTTTTCTTTGAAGATATTATCAGTTAAGTCAAATTGGAGTCAGGTAGGCCCTAATTCCTCCTGAACGTGTCTTATAGAAGGGGAAAACAAATGGAAACAGAGTCATACACTAGAGCGTGTGTGGGGGGTGCAGATGCCACGTAGAGATACAGCTAAAAGTCCAGAAACATCAAGAAACGCCCAGGGCTACCAGAAGCTGAAGGAGGCAACAGAAACACCCAGGGCTACCAGAAGGTGAAGGAGACAACAGAACCGCCCAGGGCTACCAGCAGCTGAAGGAGACAAGGAAGACACTTCCCCTAGAGCAGACAGAGTGCACAGCCCTGTCAATGCCCTTAATTCAGAAACCAGGACTGTGAGACAACAAATTTCTGTTCTTTAAAGCCATTTACTTTGTGGTGTTTTGTTACGAAAGCCTTAGAGCTGAGACAGATGTTAAGAAGTGAGGTCAGAGAGTTGGGGGCTTGAAGACCTCGAAGGCCTTTAGGTGTTACACCTAGGACCATGGGGTCAGCTGTGTGGGTTGTATACTGTGTATCCTAGGACCACTCTTAAGCTCGTAAGTGCAAAAATCTGAATAACTGGACAGGGTGACCCTGTTCTGTTAAGAGCGATGAGCTTTAACCTGAGGGCAATGGGAGGCCTTCAAAGGATTTTAAGCAGGGCAGTGACATGGCTACAAATGTGGGTTAAAAATATGGTGTGGCTGTGGATATTGGTTGGAGGAGGAGGGAAGAGCAGACACAGGATGAGCAGTTAGGAGGAATCTGGGGGTCATCTAGGTGAGGAGTACCAGGCTGCTTGGAGGCAGTGCTGGGGGAGAGAAGGGTGGCTGGGGCCGTGGTGGACTCCACCACAGGGCGTGGGGCAGCAATGGCCACGCACAAAATAAAGCAAATGCCCAAGCATTGTAAGCAGTGTCCCTGAACAGCCACGTGGCTAGTAAAATGAGCTCCCGTTTGTGATCACGCCACAGAAACTTTCCCAGATTTTTCTCCTCCACAGTTGCAATGATTCTTAAGAAATTGCTTTGTTGCAGGTCATGTGCCCATTTAGGACTTTTCTTTGTTTCGGCGCCTCTTCCGTGCTAGTGTTCAGTGCCTTTTCTCCTTTATGACTCAAAGGCAGTACCTGGCTCCTGCGCCCACACTCCACCTTGGCTCTGGAGAGGCGGAGTAACCCGGAAGCTTGAGATGGAAAAGGTGGTGTTCCTCGCATGCCTGGGGTCACATCTGCACTGCACCCCTCCCCCAGGTGGTGCATTGGGCCCAGTGGCCTTAGCTGTGCCCAGGCCATGGTGTAGAAGTGGCAGAACCCAGGTCTGAGTTGGCTGGATGAGCAGCAGAGGGTGTATGTGAGGGGCCTGGGGGTCATACACCATAAGCTGAGGGCCAGAGGTGACCTCAAGGACATGAATGTAACTCAATGAGATGGATTGACACGATGATTGTGATTGTGAGGATGGAGCGGGACTGGCCAGCCATTCATTCTGTTGTACATAAGGCCACTATGAGTTGGCGCCAACTCAATGGCATCTAACAACAGACAAGGACCACAACTTGTCAGTTTGTGTACTGTGATGGCTTGCATGTTACTGTGATGCTAGAAACTATGCCACTGCTATTTCAAATAACAACATGGTCACTCATGGTGGACGGGTTTCAGTGGAGCTTCCAGACTAAGACAGACTAGGAAGAAAGTCCTGGCGATCTATTTCTGAAAATCATCCAGTGAAAACTACATGGATCACAGTAGAGCATTGTCTGAGTCACTTGCTTTGGGCATATCATCAGGGGGGATCAGCTGCTGGAGAACATCATGTTTGGTGAAGTAGGGGGCCAGCAAGGGCAAGGGAGACCTCGGTGAGATGGTTTGGTGCGATAGCTTAAAGGATGGACTTAAACATGCTGGTGATCATGAGGATGATGAGGGGCCGGGCAGCTTTTCGTTCTGTTGTACATGAGGTCACTGTAAGTCAGAGTCCACTCAACAGCAGCTACATATCTACAGATCAGGAGAGTGTATTTTAGGGGGAAAAAATAATGTGCCCACATTCTCGTAGCGAGTTTGAAAATCCTATTCTCTACTATATCCCTACTCTATAGGGACATATAACCAACCAGCAGTCATCTATCAATAACAGAAACTCGGGCAAGGATTAAAAAAAAAAAAAAAAAAGGATTAAAGAAAGGAAAAATTCACATATACTTTTGCATTGGCACAATAGCTGCAAAGATGGACTCCAACATGCCAGCAATCGTGTGAATGATGCAGGACTGGGCAATGTACACAAAGCCACCGTGAGTCTGAGGCTGATGGCAGCTAGCTGCCCATCTGCCTGTCTGCCTACCTATCTGCCTATCTGTCTTATCTGTCTGCTTGTTTGCCTACCTATCTACCTGCCTATCTGTCTTATCTATTTATCTAATCATCTATCTACCTATCTAAACTATCTACCTATCGATCTAATCTACCTATCTACCTACCTGCCTACCTGCCTACCATCTGTCTGTCTGCCTGCCTGCCTGTCTATCATCTGTCTGTCTATCTGTCCGTCCATCTATCTATCATCTATCTGTCTACCTATCTAATCTATCTACCGATCTAATCTAACTACCTTTCTACCTACCTATCTACCTATCTATCATCTATCTATCTATCTACAGACCAGGAAGGCGGACAATGCAGACATTATCCAGATCCTGGGAGGCAGGGAGACTCCATTGGAATGTGGGTTCCAGTCAGTGGAACAATTTAAAATGCACTTGGAGCCAGCTCTTGGGAGGGGCCTTCTGGGGACTTCTAAGGACACCCATTTTTCGCTTTCAGACTTTCACATTGGAGCGTACTGTTGGCTCTACATCATCATAGCGCAAAGCCTGGAGGCTTACCTCTCCTCCATCCTTGGACTAGTCATCAAGGGAAGAACGACCTCCAGGAACGTCCTGGTCTGGTAGGAGAGGAAGAGGCTTTGTGCTCTGGCCCTGTGGTAGCATTGTTGGTGCCACCAGTTCCGGCCGAAGAGTCGTTCCAGCGGCAGGCTGGTGAGTTATTTAAGGACACGTCTCGCCTGGCTCCCCTTAATTCTCAGCAATGTTTTTCACTTAGCGTTTTAAACTTTGGCTGGAACAGGAGGCTCATTCCTTGGTGGACGTGGTGTGTTTCTGAAGCCAGAGAATTCCATCGCCTGGAACCATCAGCGAAGCTGCCCACGCCGACACACAGCCAAGACCCCACACCTGCTCCACCAGCCATATTTCGATCAGAGAGGCCTGAGAAGGGCCGAGCATCGCAATGTGTGAAAGAATTGCTGTCGCCTTTCCCCTTTGAAAAAGGAATGTTGGAAATGCTGCGGGGATTCTGTCTGCTCTCCAGAGGGAAGGGGGCCTTGTAGAAAATTCTGCAAAGAACTGCAAGGAGTCACCCCCAGGTTTACTCTGTCCATCTAGGAATTCTCCTCCAATGGCAAAGAGTCTCTTTGGAGTGTGCCAGGAGGAAAAGAGAGTAGGAAGCAGGGGTGGATCACCCAATAAGCAACATATGCACAGGCTTAATTGTGCTTACTTACTGATCTGTAAAAACTGGGTAAAGTTGGTCACTACAGATTAGTAAGAAGCAGAATTAAGCCTGTGTATATATTTTTTTTATACCATGCTTTTTTTTTTTTTTTTATAACGTGCTTAAAAAATATATATATAAGATTAATCCATCCCTGGTAGGAAGAGCGGTTTGCTGGAACTTTGCAGTCATTTCTTAGAAAAGTGAAGTCCTGGGGTGGTGCAAACAGTTCACACAGTTGGCTGCTAACCAAAAGCTTGGTGGTTTGCATATACCAGAGGTGCCTCAGTAGAAAGGCCTGGCTATCTACTTCCAAAAACCAGCCAATTGAAAACCCCAAGGAACACAGTTCTACTCTGGCGCATATGGGTCGCCATGAGTTGGAACTAACTCAATGGCAACTGGTTTTCTTAGAAAAAGCAACTCAGTTTTTCCAGGTCCTGAAAAAGAGAAAGGCTGGATGCTAGTATCCCATACCTGATTCCAGTCCCCTTATTTTAAAGACAAGCAAACAGACCCAGAGAGAAGAAGTGAGCTTCTTCCAGAGCCAGAAGTAGAGCCTGGGTCTTTCGAGGTTGGCAAAGTCTTGTCTGGTGCTTTGAGTGTTACAGAAGACCGTATATTTCCACCCAAGAAGGAAGGGTGGGGACCTAATATTTGGGGAGAAGCTGCCCTGTGCTGCGCAGGCCCTGTGTTTAGTCTCCTGTATGGACTGAGTCCATGGAGAGGTCCTTAATGGACGTTGAGTGAAGCACCTCCCACCAGCTCACAGAGCAGGCAAGGGAGATGATTGGGATTCAAATCCAATTCAGCCTCACTCCCAAGCCTGAGACTTTTGCACAATCTTGTTACTATGGTTGAATTGTGTCCCCCAAAGATATATTGGTACCTGTGAACATGACTTTGTCTAGAAGTAGGGTCTTTGAAGGTGTTACCGGTCAAATCAATGGAGGTCGTACCAGAGTAAAGTGGGTTGTAACCCAGTCTGAGTGGCGTCCTTTCAAAAGAGGAAAAGAGACACAGAGCGGGAAAATGGCCATGCGAAGATGCATCTACACGCCCAGGAGTCCCGGGGGCACCTGCTAAAAGACACAAGGAAGGATCTTCTTCTAGAGCCTTCTGAGACCACGTGACGCCCTGAGTTTGGACTTCTGACCTCCAGAACTGTGAGACAATACATTTCCATCATTTTAAGCCACCGTGATTGTGGTGTTTTGTTAGGGCAGCCCTGGACCACTAATATACTTGGAGATAAACAGTGCTCTCACATTTTAATCCCATCCCAAGCTGTGGAGTGCTGCAGGTGGCCTCCGTGGGAGCAGCAATATGCAATCGTGGCCATGGGCTTCTTCACTGAAAAGCCATAAAGGGCCTGCCCCAGACTCAAATCTGCACACAGATGTGCCTTCTTAGGGCCATCCATCCCACGGGACCTCCTCTCTCCCCACGGGGCTATTCCAGGGGCAGCAGGGCTCTGTCTCCTCCATTGGATGGATCATGAGGGCGGCCTCCCTCCAGGTGCAAGGTGGAGTGCTTGTCGGTGCAGGTGGACTCATCACGCCGCACAGGCCCGTCATGGCCTTGGCACTGGCCCACTGCCCCTGGGGTACTGTCAGTAATGTCTAGGCAGCCAGTCCCCCACAGTACAAGCAGAGGTGCTGCTTCTATGACCCTGTTTGCTGTTTTTCAGACCTAGCCTTATTGCTCTGCACTTCATGGGGCATGCCTGGCCTCCCAGCAGCTGAGGACCACCTGGAGACCCGGCTGCTGCTTATCACCCACGTCCTGCCCAGCCGGCAAAGGGCTGTCCCTATGAGATTTGGTTAAGGCCCCAGAGCCTTTGAGTAGCGAGTACTGATGCTATTGTTGGGGTTGTTGGCATTGTGACCATACCAAAAAAAAAAAAAGAGAAAGAACTAAACAGTTGCCATCTGGTTGATTCTGACTCACGGCGACCCTGTGTGTTTTAGAGCAGAACTGTGCTCCATGAGGTTTCTAAGGCTGTGATTTTCAGAAGCAGATCATCAGGCCTTTCCTCTGAGGCACCTCTGGGTAGATTCAAGCCGCCAACCTTACAGTGAGTAGTTGAGCACTCAGTTTTCCAGGGGCTTGTGAATCCCAATGTTTTGTTCTGCTGCCCTTGTTAAAAGGATAATTTTTTTTAAAAGGTAAAATCGTGCCTCCTGTACAAATATAGGAGCCCTGGTGGTGCAGTGGTTAAGAGCTTAGCTGCTCAACAAAAGTTTGGCAGCTCAAATCCACCAGCTGCTCCTTGGAAACACTATGGGGCAGTTCTACTGTGTCCTATAGGGTTGCTGGTCTGAATTGCCTCGACGGCAACAGGTTTGGGTTTTTGGGTTTGGTACAGATATAAAATGGAGACATGTCAAGGATTTTATTCCACTTACCATTTAACGAGGAAACCAGTTGTAAATTACAATCAGTTCAAAGGAAAAATGCAAAGACACATCCATCTATGTAGGCAATCAGCGACGTTGAGGTGAATTTAGAAATAGATGCAAAACTGGCCCATAACCACAGGGCAGCATTAATGGTGTTAAACCAGGACAAACTTCAACTGCATCTCTGTGGACAAAGATCATTTGCATTACTGGAAGTTTTCTACAGTTTATAGAGTTGTCACATAGCTCAAAGACACTGAAAGGCGCCAGCCCCAGGAGAATCACAATCTTTACGGAAATAGACTGTCACATCTTTCTCCTGAGGGCTGCTGGTGGGCTCTGACTGAAGACCTTTTGGTTAGCAGCTGAGTGCTCTTAACCACTGCACCACCACGGCTCCTTTTCTGTAAAGATTACAGCCTAGGAAACCCTATGGGGCAGTTCTATTCTGTAACATGGGGTCACTGTGAGTCAGAATCCGCTCCACAGCATACAACAATGATAACAACCCTCATCACAATGAAATCTAGGTATGCTGGCCTCAGGTTCTGCAGCTTTTGGGCTCTTTCCCAAAGTGTCCCCAAGGGCAGAGGCGAGTGGACGACTTCTGGGCCAGAGCGTGCAGCCTGCCGCAGGCGTGAGGGTCTTGGATTTTAGCTTTGCCGCTCCTGTGGGTTTTACTTTTCATTCTCTCCTTTCTCCATGTGGGTTTAAACAGGAATCCAGTGTTTTAGAATTACTCACCGTGGAGAAAATGGACTGTCCAGGAAGAAGTTCCAGGCTTGACCTGTGGCATTGAGGACTGCCCCCTCCCCACGGTACTGGATCCACCGGTGGGAGAATTCGGGTCTAATCCATGATCCCAGAGGGAGACACGCACTATGTATTTTTTTATCTCCAAAAATTCATTGTTGGCTTTAAATGCTGGAAGTTGGGAGAGAAAAGCCTGTCTCTGGGTGGTAGAAATAGTTATATGCACGCTCCAGTGGACCCAGAGCTTCCGAGAAAGGGTTGGTGATCTACTTCTGAAAAACTGGTCGTCGCAAACCCTGTGGAGCAGTTCTACCTTGCATGTGTGGGGTCGTCGTGAGTCGGAATTGACTCGATGGCAACTACAACAACTGGGTGATGCAAGTGGGTAATGGGCTCGGCTGCTAACCAAAAGGCTGGAGGTTCAAGTCCACCCAAGGGTACCTCAGAAGGAAGGCCTGGTGATCTACTGAACAACCAGCCATTATAAAGCGTATGTAGCACAGTTCTACTACACGGGGTCTCTGTGAGTCAGAATCCGCTCGGCGGCAGCAAGTTTACTAGGTGGTCACTGAGGTGTATACAGAGAACTTGAAAATGAGGGAAAGAAACCTGCTCTTCGGTGTCACAGCTAAAACGGATGCACGCAGAATTTAGATCCGAGCTGTGCAAACTCGGCGGGAAGTGAAGGGTGATTCCAGGCCTGGACAGTCATAACCAGACAGAATTCCTGAGCGTATCTGGGGAATGTCTGTGTGTATCAGCAAGAGGGTTCATTAGTCATGAGATGGGCCAAGCAGAGCCGCTGAGGCAGGGGTGGGCAGCCCCTCCCAGGAAGAAGGAGGGAGGCTGTGGGCTGTGAGTCCTCCTGGCCCCGGTGGTGGGGGTCAAGGCGATCCAGTGAGAAGCGGGGTGCAGGGGGCCTTGGGAGATTTCTGATCCCCATAGTGAGGGCTGTGGAGTACTTTGCAGTCAGGAGATATGGATTCAGGTTCTGGGGATGAGGGTGTCTTGATGGTGAGATGGGGCCCCTTAGCACCCTGTTTTTCTATACTTCCTTGTTCCCGATTCTGTGATCACTAAGCCACACGGGCTGCGTGTGGGGAAGGAAAGCGTCCCTCAGGTCCCTGGTCTCTCCCGTGGCTCCTCGTGGAAAGCCTGGCTTCCATAGCACTGGGCGGTCATGCACACACCGAGCATCCCCCACCTCCTGGCCCATGGATACATGGGCTTCTGTGCTTCCCTTCGTCTTGTTTGGGGGTCAGTTGGCATGAATCTGCCTGTCAGGGCCTGATAAAGCCACATCCAGCCAGCCCCTCCTGAGACACGGCCCCTCCACACCACCTGACACTGGTCTCTGCTGACCTCTGCACCAGGCCCTGCTAAGCCTTTCCAATGTGTGGTGTCATTGTAATCCCAACAGCCCTGGAAATTAGATATTATGCCCTCCCCCAAGCCCATTTTAAAGATGAATAAATTGAGGTTGAGAAAACTCAATCACTTGCCCAGGTCAGCACAGGGGCAGGGTTGGAACCCAAGCTGGCCTGACTCTGAAACTGGGCTCCTTCCTGCGGCCACGTGGCCTCACTGGGACCCCCCCAGGGTGACTGAGAAGGGCGTGATCCACCAGAAAGCCAGGATGAGAGGGACTTTCTGAACCCGCCTGCCCACCATTCACTGGTCTTGCTTGGTGCCTCTTTACTGGTTTGGTTTACATACCTGGGTCCTGTTACCTAACTCACTGGAGGCAGGCCCTAGAGAAAGCATCACCATGGTAACCCTTATTAGCAAGGGCCAGCATGTTGCTCCTGGAAAAATAATGTCTCGGTTCCCATCACTGAGCGCTCTGTGGGTCTGAGGGACAAGTTTAATTGGCCCTGCTCACAACTGGCTCAGCAGACACACTTTGTAGTTTCACGTACCCATGTGGTATCCTGGATACCAGCAAACATAGAATGTTTGCTCCTAGAGACGAGGGGGAAGGGGGGGCTCTGAAAGTCAAGGGGTGGGTGTGGACTCACATTGGCTCTAGTTTGTCAGATCAGAGGGCTTGGCAGGGCTGGTGCTCCAGCTGGGCTATGGAGGTACCTGGGCTGTGTTCCTCCTGCGTCATCCCTGATGAGGGTCACCTGGGCTGTGTTCCACCTGTGTCGTCCCCAACAAGTGCCACGTGGGCGGTGCTCCACCCGCGTTACCTGACAAGAGTTGCCTCCCACTGCTACCTCGCAGTCCATGCTGAAAACCTACCATGGCCCCTCTCTGTCCACTGGCCCCAGTACACTAGAACATATGGGGGTGGCTGTGGTAGATATTGCAGGCCAGTTACCCTGAAGTCATCCCCCTTTCTTTCATACTGAAAGGATCAGCCATGGTGACCTCACACCCCTTGCTAGATGTCCAGTCTCCCAGGGTCCCTTGCAGCTTCAGATGGCTTTGAGACAGTGTCCCCCAAAAAGTGTGTCAACTTGCTAGACCATGATTTCCAGTATTGTGTGGTTGTCCTCCATTTTGTGATCTGATGTGATTTTCCTATGTGTTGTAAATCCTAACCTCTATGATGTTAATGATGCAGGATTTACTCTGCCAGGAGAGAGCTGCTGCGTTGTCGTTTGTGCTGGGAAACCTTGCTTTGGCCAGTGCGAATGGACCGAATTCAGGCAGAAAGAAAAGAGACTAGGAAAAGGCCTTTTCTCCCTGGCTGCTTTCCCAATCTCTTACTATAAGCTAAAACTCGGTCGTTGCTCCTCTGGAAGGATACCTGCACCGCGATGTAGTTTTTCAGAAGAAGCCTTGCGTGGATTTTAATGAGGCAGGACACAATCTACAGGACTACGTTATACCCTGAGTCGATCTCTTCTGAGATATAAAAGAGAGAATCGAGCAGAGAGGAGAGGGATCTCCTACCGTGAAGAAAGAAGGGCCAGGAGCAGAGCTCATTATTTGGCTGCAGGGTCCCTTCGATGAGGAGCTCTTCAACCCGGGGAAGATTGATGACAAGGACATTCCCCCAGAGCCAACAGAGAGAGAAAGCTTTCCCCTGGAGCCTGCATCTTGAGTTTGGACTTCTAGCCTCCTAAACTGTGAGAGAATAAACTTCTATTTATTAAAGGGCGTCCATTTACGTATTTCTTTTATAGTGGCACTAGATAGCTAAGACAGACCCTATTTTTGATTTGAGTAGCGCTAGTCTAAGACGGAAACCCTGGTGATGTAGTGGTTAAGTGCTATGGCTGCTAACCAAAGGATCGGCAGTTCAAATCCACCAGGCGCTCCTTGGAAACTCTATGGGGCAGTTCTACTCTGTCCTACAGGGTCGCTATGAGTCGGAATCAACTCGACGGCACTGGGCTTGGTTTTGGTTTTGGTTAGTCCAAGACACTGCTGAGAACTGGCTTTCGCTGGAAATTCATCTCATTTGTGGTATTTTTGTGTTTACGTCTCGTTGAGCTAGGAACAATGAAATCTTAATTCTATTCAAGAGGAAGATAAATCTTCCCCCTCTCCCTACAGTCCTTCACCCCACCTAGCTCCAGAAATAGACATGGGGGGTTTGTGGGGGCCCCTGCAGTGGACCACTGTGAGAGGCAGGGGGCATTTGCATTTTGCTCCTTGTTCTTTGGTTCAGACCTTCCCTCATCTTCTCTGAAGTCTGACCTTTAAGTTTGGAAAGATCGAAATATTTCTGCATGTTCAAAATAGCGCCCTGCAAAATATAAAGTGTTGCCTGAGGCTTTTTCTTTCAAAAAGTTTGTTTGTCTGCTCAGACCTGAAGTCTGGAGACTAGGAAAAGAGAATTCATTATGAATTTTAGCTTTGAGAAATTGTCGGGAGGCTTTGTGGAACGGGAGAAACGGTACTTGGTTCTTGGAGGTGCACGTGGAACTCAGATCCTGGTGGAAAGGGTTTCTCTTCACAACACTAGAGTTTTAATTTTTTTTCCCCCTTCCAACCGAGCTAAAAGCTGGTGAAGTATGTTTGCTAACAGACATTTGGGGAAGGGAACTTCAGAAAGGTTTCCCAGTATCATAGCAGGAAGGCCCTTTTGCTTCCACTCGACGCCTTCTTCCCTGTGCCCCTATTATGGAAAGGAAAGCCGAGCTCCGAGGGGAACGTAGATTTCCTAAGATCCCACAGCTGGTAACTGGCAGAGGCAGGCCCAGAACCTAAGTCCAGAGCTCTTTTCTCCACTTGTCAGTGCCTCCTGCCCCAGCCCCGCCGTGACCACTCTTGAGTCTACTCATCAATCCCCCACGCCTAAAAACAAAAATGTTATCATTAAAGAGGGTTATTACTAGGAGGAACTTCAGGGTCCCCTGGACTTCCTTTTCATTTTGTCAAGGAAGCTGAGATCCAGAGAGGAGGAATAGCTGGGTGCTCAGTATTTGGCAGGGGAAGGTCTCACCTTTGCCTCCTTCCAGCTGTCATTGACCTCTCTAAGCCTCAGTTTCCTCATCTGACTGAGGTGGGGATAATAAGGGTGTGATATTTGCAACGTTTCCTGCCCTTACCTCCTAGGGCCCACCCTTCGCCTGTCCCACTTGAATGCTGATCTTTGCCTATGAGTGGGGTGGTGAGTGGGTGTTGGGTCGAGAAGCAGAAGCAAAGAAGCCAGAGGGATGGAGTTGAGTGCTACCCACAGAAGAGAAGGGAAGGTCAGGGAGGCAGGAGACCACGCACAGAGTCTGGGACGGACAGAGGAGCCCTAGAAGGGAGGCGGGGTAGGAGAGAGAGAGTGAAAATGGAGGGGAGCGTGGAGAAGAAAATGGACAGTGCTGTTGGGCATGAGATTTGAGGGAAGAGTAGAGAAGGCTTTTCTGTGTAGTGTGATGTAATTCCTCCTAGACACAAGACATTCAGTCAAGACCTCACTCCTTTTCAAAGTACATGGGAGCTGCGTTTTCATTTCACTGGGAGACATCGGTGCTGACGTGCTCAGGGTGGCCTTGCTTTACTTGGGAGACATGAAAGTGTAGGTATAACACCCCCCGCCCCGCACCTACACTGTTGCGGCCCAGAGGCAGAACCTGGAGACCAGCCTGACCCACCACACCGCAGGTGGCCACAGGGGTTACCTGTGGCCACTTAGAAGTCTGGACTATAAACTGAGATATTATAGCCCATGTAGTGTGGGACATGGCATCAGGAAAGACCAGTCCCTAGAAAAGGACATTCTGCTTGGTAAAGAAGGGGGTCAGGGAAAATGAGGGAAACCCTCCTTGAGATGGAGTGACACAAGGGCCACAACAACCGTCTCAAACATACCAGTGACCCTGAAGATGGCGCAGCACCAGGCAATGTTTTGTTCTGGGATACACAAGGTGGCTGTGAGTTGAGACTGACTCCAGGGCAGCTAGCAGCAGTGTGGGTCAGTTTCGCCGGCCCGTGCTGGGGTCTGCCACTGTGGAAATGAAGCGTCGATTAGCTCATCACCAAGCTCTGGAGGCTTCCTCAGCCACTCAGTGTCTGTAAGGTGAAAGGGTTATGATAATGGAATATTAAACTATCCGATTAAAATTCACTTCAGGAAATGCTGCTGTGGGTTGTTTTTGAGGCATTCTTCTAGTGGCTCGGTGGATCCACTCCTTGGCCATCTCTTTCCTGCTTTTACCGGAACAGGGAAATTAAAAGCACATGGCAGCTTCGGAGTATGTTCTGAATTTGCAACTCCCGACTCCCTAACTGGAGGTCTGACTAGCTCGTTAACCTGTCTCTGCCTGGTGTCTTTGGGAGATTCCGAGGGAAGTGGAAAGCTAGGGTTGCCGTGAAGCCATCCACAGAGCTGCAGGCTCCGATTCTGGCCCCTGTGGGGCTCAGGAATCCAGTGTAGGTACCGGCAGGAAGCGCAATCACTCCAGCCTCTCCTCTAGGGCCAGAGCTGGCAAGGCGAGGACTGCATTCCTTTGGAATGTTCCAGGCCCAAGATAAACTAAGCAGGAGCCACAGTTTGTTTTTATTCCACCCTGGAAAACTGGACTGCCTGTCTTCCTCGAGGTTAGACAGGGCTGCAGAGAGCAAACTCCAAGCAGCAGCTTGAAAGCCGGTCTGGGTGGCAGGTGGTGGGCTTGGAGGAGGGGCGCGGAATTGCCTTGGTTGTTGTCAGTTGATTCTGACTCAGGGTGACCCTCCCTGTGCAGAGTAGAACTGTGCTCCTAGGGTTTTCTTGGCTGTGATCTTAGAGTCCCTGGGTGGGTTAGAACTGCCAACCTTTAGGTTAGCAGTCAAGTGCAAACCATTTGTGTGACCTAGAAATTGCCTTACAAATTCCATATGTGCACGTGGACACAGTTTTCCCAGATAGTTGATGGAACCATCAAAGTGTTTAGCTGCAAGGCTGCCCTTTGGGCTGTTTTATTTGCCTGGTGTGAGAAATGGATCAGGGTGGTCGCTGCCTGGAAGAGTGGTGGCTGGGGAGCCGGCGCTTCTCAGGAAATACAGCCAGGGGTGGTCGGCAGCCCCTTTCAGGTGGATGCGTGGGAGGGAAGTTGATGGGCACGTTTGTCGGCTTCAGGAGGGGCTCTAAAAGTGGTCCCAGCTGTGTGCCAGCTGAGGACAGCAGGCAGCCCCTTTCAGATGATGCTGCTTTCATGTCTCTGGGGCTCCCCTCCCCCGCCTTTTCATGAGGTTTCTTGCAGAAAGAACAGGGTAGGCTGGGTCACCCCACTGTGGCTGGGCTCACAGGATCTGAACCTGGCTGCACCTTCCATCTCTCACTGCCTGGGGTCTGCTCCGCCCCTCACGTCTTGTTCTGTACCAGGTGCTCACTAGGACCCCAGGTTCCTGCTGCTTGTCGGGTGATGTGGCCAACTCTGTGAAGAAGGAGCATCTGGTTTCCAAAATACTGGCTGGGTTCCATTCTCCGAGGGGTCACGGGCTGCAGGCTGGTCCGCGTTACCCCTGCTGAACTCAGACTTGGCATAACTTTGAAGTTGCAGGATGGGATTTTCTATGTGAATTTCACAAACTCTTGGCAACAGAAACCCCCTCCCCTGCTGTTTTCCCAGCAGCCCAGGAGCAGCTGGCTCCCCCTGCCTGGGGGCGATGGTCAGTCTTCCCTCCTACCAACCTGAGGCTCTTGCTAGTCTCCACTTAAGACGTCCCTGCTGCGCTAGGAAGAAGAAAGAGAGGAGGGGGAACTAGAGAGGACCGGTGGTGGAGGACAGCCTGGTGTAGCACAGTGCTTCTCAACCCTCAGCCTCACCAAGGGCAGAAGGGATGGGTTTCTTTTTCACAGAGCAAGTTGAGGTCTACATGGCCTGGCCCCCTAAGGACAATGTATTGCTAAAGGCTGTTGAGTCTCAGCCTCCCCTTCTGATCTTTCTCTTATTATCATCACCAGCCTAATGAAAGCCCCAAGCCCTGGTGACACAATGGTTAAGCACTTGGCTACTAACAAAAAGGTTGACGGTTTGAACCCACCCAGAGGCTACTTGAGAGAAAGAATTGGTGACCTGCTGCCATAAAGATCACAGCCTAGAAAACCCTATGGGGCAGTTCTTCTCTGTCATATGGGGTCACTATGAGTCGGAATCAACTCCATGGCAACGAACGACAACAACAGACCTCAAGACGTCATAGCCTCTGTTTTCAGCATGCCAGCCACTTTACACACACGTTTAAATTTAGTTTTCATGGTGACCTTGAGAAGTGTGGTAGAAAACAGCTCTCAGAGCCTGTGGACCTGCTTTACTCTCTGCCCCCCCAAAACCAAAACCCAACTCATTGCTGTCGAGTTGATTCTGACTCATGGCAACCCTGTAGGACAGAGTAGAAGAGCCCCATGGGTTTTCCTAGGCTGTAATCTCTACTGGAGAAGATTGCCACATTTCTCCTGTGGAGCCACTGGTGGGTCCATCCACCGATGTTTTGGTTAGCAGCCGAGTGGTTTTAACCACTGCGCCACCAGGGCTCCTTTTTACCATCTTCATCCTTCTCCAAAGATGGTTATTAAGGCAACTTCCATCCCTGCCTGATTATTTGTCTGACACTGGATTTCTGTGATGTCCACACCTCCTGATGACTCGTTGCCGGCAGGGTCTTTGCGGTGATTTCTGCGCTGGTCATGCCGTGGGGATTAAGCCTCCTGTAAAATTTCCATGCCCGGGCAGTCCAGCTGACCCAGAGCCAGGGCTGGTGTGTGGGCGCCTCTGGAACAACTGTGACTCCATAAGGGCAGTGAGTTCATGGAGAAACCATCTCAAGCCACTTCCTGGAAAAGCTGAGCAGGCCCAGGTTCTTTCAGAGAAATGAAGGAGAGACAGATACTCAGAGTGGCCCACTGGGACTTTCCTCAGAGAAGCCCAGGGGCTGGGTCAGATGCCTGGGGTCATCACTCCCAGATTCCCAGTAAGAAGCAGGCCCAGGGTAAAAGCAGGAACCATGGTCCTCAACAGCTCACAGTCTGTCTCAGCTCTGCATCTCTACTCCCCCACGCCTGCCTTGGAAAGTCCCTGCGAGCCTGCCCGGAGCCAGGGCAGCAGCAAGCTTCTTACCTCGGGGAGCAGCTCCAGCAAAAGACCGCTCAGAGCCTGGATTGCACTTTGTGGCTGCTGAGGCTGCTGCCATGGCCTCAGTGCTCCTCTGCAAAGATCAAGACAGGACGCTTCTGAGAGGGAACTCAGACTCAGGCTTTGCCTTCCTCCTGTTTGCATGGAGAAACTGAGGCTCAGGGAGGGAAGGGGCTTGTCTGGGGTCTCGCCCTGGAGAAGGATAACACTGGGATTTGTTTCTTCTCTGTGAGCCAGCCAAGGGTCTGCTCTGCCCACAGGACTTTTCGGGACACCTCCCCTCATCTGGCTACACAAGGTTATTCCAACCAGACCTGGATGGGGGGCCAACTGAAGGTAGGGGATTGGGGGAAGCGGGGGTGGAGGTGAGGGTGGGTAGAGGGTTGGAGTCTTGGTTGGAATACTGCCCAGTGCCAGAGAGCCTGAGCAGGGCCACCCAACCCCAGCCCCAGGCCCTCCAGGTCTCCCATCCCAGGTCCTGCAGACTAGCCAGTCATGCCCAGAGCAGAGGATGCCAGGATGGAGTCCTGAGCTGGCACCACAGAGCTCAGAGCAGCAACATTTCTCCAAGTGTGAATTATGGACCGGACACCCCAGGATTACCAGGAGAATTTGTTAATAAGATACCTGGGCCCTGTCCCAGCTGAGGGAGGCCTAGAAACCTGCATTTTAAACAAGTGTTCCAGGTAATTCTGTGAAGCATCGTGAAGTATGAGAACCACTGGCTTAGTGGTTAAAAGGCCTGTGTGCAGTCAGTGGGACAAGACTTCAAGTCCCTGCTTCATGTGAGACGTGAGGGTGATGATGGGACTTACCCCAGGGTTGGTAGCCTAGAAGGCAACTAGACTTTGCCCAGCACCCTCTATGTGCCCTGCATGGTGCTGGGCATATGACTTGCAATCTGATTGTACGCTCTGCATCTTACAGAGATGACAGTAGAGGTATGGAGAGGTTCAGGGACTTATTGACGATCATGTAGGTAGAAGGTGGTGGAGACAGTACTTGGACGCAGGCCAACTGAGGCCAAGGCCCTCTTCCTCCCACTCCATGCTATGAGACTTCTAACTGTGCAGGAGAGAAGAGGTGGCCTGGGAAAGCCCCTCCTGGAAGGCCCCACCCCGAGTTCTGGCCACTCTGGTGGCCAGGCACATTGCCATAGCAGGGACGTTGGTCTTGCAGCAGCCGGAGCTAATGCAGTGATCGTGATGGGCAGGGAAGGTTGTGTTCCCAGAGGATGCTTTCTGCATTAGAGAAGTGGATGGAGCTCCTCCTGGGCTCCAGGCCTATGTGTCAGGGGCAGGTGGGGAAAAAGAGGGCTTGGGAAAGGCAGTGTTGGGGTCTGGGAGGACCAGAGCCTGGGGGTCTGAATGCCAGAGTCTGTCCCTGATCTGCTCTTTTTTTAAATAGAAAATTCTTTTTTTTTAATTGTTCGTAAAAGTACACACAGCAAAACATAAACTAATTCAATAATTTCTACATGTACAATTCACTAACATTGATTACATTCTTCAAGTTGTGCAACCATTCTCACCCTCCTTTTCCAAATTGTTCCTCCCCAGTGAACATAAACTCACTGCCACCTAAGCTTGCTATCTGACCTTTCCAGTTGCTCTTACCAATTTAATCCCATACAGATAGTTCTTCAAAAGAGCTTGATGTTCAAGGCAGACATTCTTTACTAAGTTAACCTATTGTTTGGTTTAAAGAAGAAGGGGGTCCTGATCTGTTTCTAACTTGCTGTGTGACTGTGAGCAAGTCTCTTTTCCTCTCTTCTCCAAAACGGGATGGGTGGGCATTGAAACTATCCTGCATGATGCTGTAATGGTGGACACATGACAGTGTGCATTTGTCAAGCCCCATAGGACTGCACAACACAAAGAGTGAACCCTAAGGTAAACTATGGACCTTAGTTAATAATAAAGTATCAATATTGGTTCATCAATTGTAACAAATATATCACATCAGTGCAAGACGTTAATAACAGGGGAAATGGTGTGCAGGGGCAAGAGAGGGTATATGGGAACTCTGTACTGCCTGTGCCATTTGTCTGCTTTAAAAAAATACAGTCTATTAAAAAAAATAAAGAAAAGGTAGGGGAGGGGAGTAGGCTTAGACTGTATGATCTCCAGGGGCCTGTCTAGCCCTAAAATCCTGTTATGCCTTTTTTTTTTTAGCATTATATGTTAGGATTTCATTGGGAATAAATACAAACAGGACATCTTTTTGCCTAATGCATAGTTCTTGGAGTCTAATTTTATATTATTGTGGTTTGTTATGGTATATTTGTAAGCTTCATGAGTTTTGTTCACTGCTATATCCCTAGTTTCTAAAACAGTCTTAACACTTAATAGGTTGTCAATAAGTAGTTGTTGAATGAATAACTGTATGGATGAACAGCTGTCATCACCTAGAGGAGGAGCTAACTACGTGAACAGAAGATGAAAACACAGTGTGGTGGGTGAGCAAGTGCACAGCATCGCAGGAGCGTCAGGCTCTGCCTACAACACACACAAAAGGGACTTGGGAAATGCCAACTTCATCAGATATGCACAACTTACAAATATTTTGGCACTGACATAAGACTTCTAAGAAGATGTTTATAAATCAAGTTTTTTTTTAAATTTATGCATTTCAAATAAATTCACTCTATTATGTGAAATTGTTATTGAAGCCACCATCACTCCCTGTCCGCTAATTAGCCATCAAAATGCTGACGTGTTTTGCAGATTTAGCAAATGCTGACAAAGATGATCTTTGATGTAGTGGAAAACAAAATTAATAAGCATGTGAGATTTCTTTCTAATAATCTCAACTGCTTAATGAAGCTTGGAAGCCTGCCGAAAAACTAGGCAAGCATTCAAGCCTACTTCTCTGACTTTTTTTTTAAAGTGATGCTGTTTTTAAATGTTAGAGATAACGCTTAATGAAGACAAATAGTGGATAAAAAAAAAAAATTCTCCCTACCAGAAACTTACGTGTGACGTCGTAGGAAAAGCTCCAGAATGGGGCTTCAACTGAGCTCTGGAGCTCTATCTCTCCCCACCCGCTCTGTGGGCAGTGGGCTTCTTGAGGACAAGGGACCTGTCCAGCTGAGTGTGAGGTCACCAGCCTCAAGTACCATGCTGGGCAGTATACAGCAGGTGCTCGTTCATCATGTGTTCAATGGGCACATTAATGAATAGCTGTGGGAAGTGTAACACTTAACCTTTAACAAAATTTGTCAAACGGAAAAGCTGAAATGCCTACCTTTCATCTAGATTTGATTTAACTTTTTGCAATACAGTATATGATTTCTCTCTTTCTCTATGTATGTAAATATATATAAGCTCAAAACCCCACTGTGGTTGAGTCGATTCTGACTCATAGCAACCCTATACGACAGAATAGAACTGCCCCCTCAGGGTTCCCAAGGCCATAAATCTTTATGGAAGCGGACCATTATATCTTTCTCCTGTGCAGCGGCTGGTGGGTTTGAACGGCCGACCTTTTGGTTAGCAGCCGAGTGCTTAATCATTGCACTACCAGGGCTCCTTACATGGGTATATATATCTGTCTATGAATATATTCTGTGCCTCTCTCCTAGCTTCTGGGGGCTGCCAGAATTCTGAACTGCTACATCTCCTGGGATTCATTTTACTTTCCTACATCCTGCTTCTTCCTGCTTGCCTTGAGGCCAGCGGTGGTGCACGTTGTCACTGCCATATTGTCCCTGCCCTGTGGTCTCCTGGATTACCCAGCATGCGGGGCACTGGCACCAGAAGCCGTGCCATCATGTTTGCATATCTGAAGCCTGAGTTCGTGCTGTTTTGGAAACAGTCTTCAGGCAGTTGTCTCTTGAACTAGTTTCTCATCGCCTGTGTGTAGAATCCTTAAGCTTTTAAATATGCTCCTGCCATTTTGGGCTAGCTGTTTTGTTGTTGTTGTTGTTGATGACGTTATCAATTGTGGGTCAGTGGTTACCCTTAGCTTCTCAGAAGATTCCTTTCCATAAAGACCTTTTTTTCTCTCTGTAAATAGAATTAAGAGCTGCCAGGCAAGCCAAACCTATAATGTTAATGATTTTTAACTTTAGATGGTGGTGGTGTTTTTTGATTTTTAATCCCGATTATCTTGGATAATTGGAACCTCGTGAAAGCCGGTGAAAGCTTAAACAGTTTTTCATCTTCATCTGGTGGGCATCCCCTCATACCTCTTCTATTCTCTCAAATGAAATCTTCAATGATAAACAGCTGTTTTTCTTGTGCTAAAATTGAGAGATCTACCCCACCTTTTCCTCAACTGGCCAGTGCTTTTAGAAGTAATCTTTTTCTTGTTGTTGTTATAAAAATAGTTGATCATCCCCTGAAATTTGGGAAAATAAAGAAAAACAAAATGAAGATGAAAATTGCCAATAGCTCTTCTACCAAAAGGAGTCATTAATTATACTTTATTTTACTTCCATCTAGCCTTTTCTCTTTGAAGAGTATTTTGGGGCATAACTTCAATCATAACTGTTCATTTAATTTTTACATCATAAGTCTTTAAACATTAGGTCATAAGAATTTTTCCAAGTTTACTACAAACCCTTTGTAAAATAATTTTGCATTGCTTTTATTTTTAAAATCTCATTTTCAATTTACATACGACCAGCAACAAATTCTCTTGATTTGGTCCTTTGTCTGAGACTGTCTTTATTTCCTCTTAATTCCTGAAGTAAATTTTTGCTGGATATAGCATTCTGGGTTGACAGTTCTTGCCTTTGAGAACTTTTTTCAACTGTCGTCTTCTGGTCTTCACGGTTTCCGAGGAGAAATCTGCTGTCATTCAAATTGCTGTTTCCCTCTACTTCATGCATCATTTTTTCTCTGACTGTTTCAAGATCTTTGGTTTTCAGCAGTTTGATTAGAACGTGCCTTAGTAAGGTTTTCTTTTGCCTGGGTTTCACTGAGTTTCTTGAATAGGTACATTTATATCTTTCACCAAATTTAGAAGGTTCTCAGCTTTTATTTCTTTAAATATCTTTTCTGCATCATACTCTCCTCTCCTGCTGGGTCTCCAATGGCACGAACATCAGATGACCCTAGGACATTCACTGCCATTTCTGTATTTTTTTCACATGTTGATTTCTCATTGCAATCTGCCCGTTATTTATTGTTCAGAGTCCTCTTGTAGTTAATTGTAAATATTCTATCTTGGGTTCTTAGTTGTCATCAGTGGGAGAGACTGGGTGAGATAAACTTGGTGCATCCTAGCCAGACCCAAAGCCTCTGCGATTATTTTTCATGGCTGCATACTATTTCTTGAGGCACATGAGTGATGATTCCTTGAACTTTCCTCCTGTTGGATTTTAGGACATTTATATTCTGTTTTCATTATTACAAATAAACTGCACTGAATATCTTTTTCTGTATTAAGAATTATTATCTTACAACAGATATTCAGGAGTGGAATTACTGAGCCAAATGTTACGAACGTTTTTACCAGTACCGATCGCCATTGACTCCTACTCGCGGCAACCCCATGTGTGTTGGAGTAGAATGGCTCCATAGGGTTTTCAATGGCTGATTTTTCAGAAGTAGATTGCCAGGCATTTCTTCCAGGGTGCCTCTGGGTGGACTTGAACTTCCAACCTTTCAGTGAGCAGCTGAGAGTGTTAACTGTTTGTACCACCCAGGGACTCCATGAACATTTTTAGGCCCCATGTTTCCCTCTGAAATGCTCTGCCCTGTATTTTTTGTATAAATGGGTCCTTCTTGTCATTCAACTCTCAGATTAAATGCTGCCTCCTTAGGAAGGTCCCAGGCCCCCTTACCTGCCATATATTCTTGATCACACGACCCTGCTCTAATTTCTTCACAAGTGTCATGAGTTGAATTGTATCCCCCCAAAATATCTGTCAGCTTGGCTAGGTCATGCTTCCCTTGTATGATTGTGTGCTTGTCTACCATTTTATCTTCTGATGTGATTTCCCTGTATGTTGTAAATCCTGTCACTATGATGGAATCAGACGGATGGGGGGGCAATTATACTGATGAGGTCTACAAGACTCGACAGTGTCTTAAGACAATCTTATTGAGACATAAAAGAGAAGTGAGCAGAGAGACAGGGGGACTTCATACCACCAAGAAAGCAGTACTGTGAGCAGAATGTCCTTTGGACCTGAGGTTCCTGCACTGAGATGCCCCCAGACTAAGGGAAGACTGATGACAAGGACCTTCCTCCAGAGTTGACAAAGAGAAAAAGCCTTCCCCTGGAGCCAGCACCCTGAATTCAGGCTCCTAGCTTCCTAGACTGTGAGAGAATAAACTTCTCTTTGTTAAAGCCATCCACTTGTGGTATTTCTGTTATAGCAGCACTAGATGACTAAGACAATAAGTATTGTCCGTACATGAGGTTGTCATGTTTGTCCATTTTTTATTATGTGTTTCAGTTATGATGTCATTTCCTCCAGTGTAGGAATCTTGTCTCTCATTCTCTGCTGTCTTCCCAGCACCGATCGTAGTGCCTGGTGCATAGTAGGTGCTCAGTAAATATTTGTTAATCAAATGCCTGGCATAGTGGTTAAGCATATGTGTTTGCAGTCAGACTGCTCAAGTTTGAATCCTGGCTCAGACTTCAAGAGATTGTTGAGGCGTGTGAGTGACAATGCAGGAAAAGCTTGGTGCCTGAGCCCGGTAGGCAGTCAGTGAACATCATTAGTGCTTTCTCTATCATCAAGGAGCCCAGGTGGCACAGTGCTTAAAGTGCTTGTCTGCTAACTGACAGGTGGGCCGTTGGAACCCACCAACTGCTCTGTGGGAGAAGGATGTGGCAGTCTGCTTCTGTAAAGATTAGAGCCTTGGAAACCCTATGGGGGAGTTCGACTCTGAGTTCTACTCATAGGATTGCTATGAGTCAGAGTCAACTCGATGGCATTGAGTTTTTTGGTTTTTTTTTTTTTTTGGTTCTGCTACCCCAAATTGCTATTTCTGGAAAATGGGGCTAATAACACTTCTTCCCTCTTCACACACAAAATGTTTGGTGAAAGCACATTTGGTTGTTAAGCAAGAAGGTGCCATTAACATCAGAGGTATTACGTCTGTTATTACGAGTACAAAATAGCAAGGGAATTTCAGATGGATTGTAAAGCCCATTACAACCCCTCTGCCAGGACTGGCACTTCAAAAGAAGCCTCTGTCCTCGGGACTTTCTCCAACTCCTGGCTGTCTTTGCAATGCTTCAATTTGATGCAAAGTGTTGACAGGAGTCCAGGCTGGGTGTAAGAGATGGCTGTGTCATTTAATTTTTTTTAATGACATTAAAAATATTAGTCATTGTAGCTTTTGTTCCTGTGCCTAGGCACATCAAAGCGGATCCTTATTTAGAAATGAAATAAAGGATTTTTCTGTGGGCCTCTCTAGCGAGGTGCTCCAGGGAGACTCAGGAACGTTCTGAACATTTTGGCGTCTGGGGATTAAATAGATCTAGTTTCATCTCCGACTCTCCCTTGCTGGTCCAGCTGTTTCACAGTGTCAGTCCCTCCACCTAACCTCACTCAATTTCAAGAAAAGCAGGCTTCGCCTCCCCTCCCCTCCCCTCCTTCCTTCTTCTTGCCTCCCTCTTGCCCTCTCTGTCCATCTGTCTCTTCCTTCCTCTCTGCCCACTGCACGTGCCAGGCAAATGGAATCAAGATGACAATCGAACTGCAGAAGGCTGCTTGAGCCAGAGAGCTAGAAGACAGTGGAGATAATTTAGTCAGATCAAACCAACAAACATTCTTTGGATGCCTGCTGTATGCCAGGCTCTGGGCTGAGGAGAGAGAGTAGGACCCAAGGTCCCTGCCCTTGAGGGGCTTCTGAGTTAGTAAGGTCACACACACACACACACACACACGCACACACACAGTTCCACAGTCAAAGATATCAATAACTTCCCAAAAGAGAGAGCTTAAAGCAGTCAGCGAAAAACAACTTCAGAGAAGAGACAGCTCCTGTGAAACTCTGGAAAGGAGTGGTCTCGGCCACACCTAGTGGGCGTGTGTGGAGGCCTTGGGGCCTGGCACTGGGGGATCTGAGTGGCTCTGGCTGCCTCCATCTTGTGGAAACAGAAGCCCAGAACCACTCAGAGTCTCACTCAGCTCTCAGCCCAGCAGTGCTGAGTGGCTTACTTAGCTCAGGTCCCACACCCCCATCCCTGCCTCATGTGTGCCACCTCCCACCCTCCCTTCACCCAACCAACCTTGATCACACAGTGGCACTTTGGCCCTAGTCCCCATGAATGCAATCCAAGCACAACAGCAGCCAGCATAGTGCTCTTGGGGCTGGGAATGTCTGGTGCTCAAGGGGGTCTCTCTTCCTGTAAAAATTTGTGTTTGCACAAATATTTACTCCCACACGAAGAGCAAAGTGCACACCAGACTTGGAGTCTGAAAAGAGAGCAAGCCTGTGCCAAGTGCCCTGGGTCCATCTGCTAGGGCAAGCTTCTAGAGCCATGGCTGGATTCCCGGGGGTGTGGAGAGGGGATGTTGTCGGGTGTTAGAGAGGATCCCTCTGGTTTCAGGAACAGAAACACGCTCAAGCCCAAGATGGGCTTTTCTAGAAGATTCCAGGAGTGTGCAGTGGAGCTCCAGGGCTGGGAGTGCAGGCCAACTTTCCGAGCAACCAGAACCAGGAATCGGACAGAGGTGGGACATTTTCTAGGCCTCCTGTTATGCTTTTCTCTGCTTAGCTTTCAAAGCAATACTTATGAGCTACTACGGGCCAGACTCTGTGAGTATGGAGTAGGTGAAGCAGGCACAGTCCCTGTCCTCAGGGAGCTTGAGACCAGCAAGGAAAGCTGACATTAAACAAGGTAACAAACTAATACTTACAGTGTGTTATGAGCTAGGAAGGAAGTGAGTAGGGAGCTGAGAGAGAGACTGCCGATGAGGCCTGTTTTGGAGAGGAAGGTGGGGGGACACGTCCCTGACAGAATGATGTGCTCAGTGAGATGGACGAGGAAGTACCAGGTGTATGAAGGGCAGGGCAAAGGAATTCAGGCAGAGGAGCAGTGAATGCAAAGGCCCTGAGACAGGGAACACTTGGCATATTTGGGAAATTGAAAGAAGCTAGTGTTGGGCTGTGGGAGGGAGAGGCTGGAGAGGCTGTTGGGGTCGTGGAGAGGGGTGTAGGATCAGAGCAGGTCCAATCTCAAACATCTTTGTAAGGAGTCTGTCTTTTGTTCTTAGGGTGGTGGCAGCCATTGTGCAGGTGGGTGAGAGGCTCCACTTCTTGCTGTAAACTGATCCCTCTGGCTGCTGGGTAGAGAAGGAGTGGGAAGGGGGGACTAATTAGGAGACTCCTGAGCAAGTTCAAGATGGAGATAGTAGTGGCCTGGACGGGAACAATGATTTTAGAAAATTAGAGGAGAAAAGGGATTCATGGTGAAATTTGGAAGTTGAGTCTGTAAGGCTTACTGATGGGTGCTGTGCTGGGGTGTAGAAAGGGAGGAATTAAGGTGAGTGTGGGTTTCCAACTCAAGTAACTGGGTACTAGGTGGTGTCATTTACTGAGGGGGGAAAGTAAAGATTCACTTTTGTACTTCAGTTTGGGACATGGATGAAGCATCTGAGTGGAGATGTCAAGGGGCTGGGGCCTACCTGGGGACTTACAACCTGAACACACAGACCTGGGGCTCAGAGGAGCTGTTGGGGCTGGGGTCTACCTGGGACTTAACAGCCTGTATGATATTTAAACCACGGGAATAGAAGGGACCTCCTGGAGAGAGAATGAGGAAGTCCAGAAGAGCAAAGGGGTGAAGACACAGCTCTAAAGGACATGAAAATCTAGTCTTGATAGAAGAAAACAAGGCAGAGAAATCCTGCTCAGGGAGCTGGGAGGAAATCCAAAGAAGCCTGGCATTCCAGAATCCAAGATAGGACAGTATTTGGGAAGGACACCATGGTCCACTATAGCCAAAGCTGCTGAGACATTGACTAAGAGGACAGAATCATGTCGGGCCACATGGAGTGTACTAATGACCTTGGTGGGAGCTGTTTTGACCTTCAATTTGACCATCCTCACTTTCCCTGGTTCTCGGTCCACAGCATATAGTAGAATCCCTTTCAGCTTGCATGCTTCCATGCTACGGGTCAAGCCCCCAACAGAGACATCCCTAATGTCCCTCAGGTTGAACTTCAACCCCCCAGAAGAGAAGATGCTATTGGCTCTGCCCAATTCCTATGCTCAGCTGGGCCAGCCAGGTGTGGCCCAGGTCAGGCAGTCATGTATGGCTTGGGTTGAGGCCAGCTCCCAGTTTCCAAAAAATGGGACAGAGTTGCCTCCTGAGCTGATGGCTACTTGAAAAGGTACTCACTCTATCTGGTTTAGCAGTCAGTCCTCAGCATCTCTCTGGAGGTTTCTCCCTGTGGACCTGCAGCTGCTGGTAGCCATGGAAACAAAAGATTTCGTTCACCACTTCCTCTTTTTTTCTTGCTCCTCCTCCTCCCTCCCTTCCCCTTTTTTCCTTTTTTCTTGCCTTCACTCCCACTTTCTTTTCCCCTCTGCATTCTTTCCTCTATTTTTAGACCTCATTTTCTATCTCACTTGTCCTGATTTCCTTATCTGGTTTTCTTTTTCTTTTTTTTTTATTCTATTTTGTATAGCTTTGTCAACGACCTTTAATTCTCTTTGTGGGAATAAGGTGACAAATACACACACGTATTCATTTACATGTACGCACGTACCCGCCTACACACATAAACAAATTCATGAGGCCATAACCCCAGTGCGTTTTACCAAACCAGTGCTACCCAAACAATTCTTAGAAAAACAATAATGACCGGGAAAAAATGTGTTCTGGTCTTACCATTCGCCGAATGCTACTTGGAATACAAAGATTTTTTTTTTTTTCCTCCGTTTATCCGGAGATTCTGCATTTAGACAAAGCAACACTTCTTTGGCATATCTGTGCATAATTTAAAACAGCCGAGGTTTGATTGCTCCCCTCTTAATAAACATAGCTATCAGTCATGCTTGGCTAAAAATACCCACAGCATGCCTTTTATTTTATATATACACAAAGCCAATCCAGAATCTTCCAAGAATGCCTCTGCCAAACTCTAGTCTCATTAATCAAATCAAGGCAGAGAGCCCAGAAGCCAACCAGAGTGAGAGCTATGCAGGTTTAGAGCCCTTCCTTTCTCCGAGTGGAGCCTGGAGACCCATCTCCATCAACATTACATTTAAGTACTCTTCCAGCAGACCAGGTGTTTCCTGCCCAGCCAAGAACTAATAGTGGACCTGTCGGACGGAGACAAACTGACAAGTTCTGGCAGCTTCTTCATGACCCTGTAGAGCTAACTGGCAAAGGAAAACAACAGCAACACAACACTTGAACCCGTTATTTGGCTTCAGAGAGACAAAAATAATTGGGTGGTTGACTGAGTTGAGGAATTTTTTTTTTTTTTTTTTTAATGAAATGCTAGGTCATTGTCAAAATAGCAGAGGGGGATTGTTCATGAGGGCCCAACACAAGATGAGTTAACTGCCTTTCAGGAGCTCCAAACTCCATATCCACACGAAGGAGTGGTTGGCGGTGGGGGCAACGTTGGGGTGTCTGCTCCCAAGTCCTGGCAGTGCTTCCTAAAGTGGTGAGCCCTGGGATGGGCACCAAAGAAGGTGTCAAAGATTAGAACAAACCCTGGCCAACGGCCCATCCTGGCCACCAGCCCATCCTCCCTTTTCAGGAACCAGTCTTCAGGTCTGGCTGTGGCCTTGGCTTGGAGCAGGGTTCCAGGGTTTGGCCTCTGCTGCCCCTTGTATGATCTGGAGGGAGTATCTAAACTTAACAAGCTTTGGTTCCTCAGCTATGCACTGCAGGGTTGCTGGGGGGATACAGGAGACCGTGCAGGTAGAATATCTTCTCACTGTAGGTGCTCCGTAAACGGTAGCTGTTATTAGAGACCCAGGAACCCTGTGGCACAATGGGTAAGTGCTTGGCTGCTAACCAAAATGTCAGTGGTTCAAACCCACACTGAAGCTCCTCAGGAGAAAAGACTTAGTGATCTGCTCCTATAAGGATTACAGGCTAGGAAACCCTGTGGGGCTGTTCTGCTCTGTCCTGTGGTGTCACGTGGGGTTGCTATGAATCGAAATCGACTCGACAGCATACAACAACAGCAACATCAGAGGCACACAGATGCTCTGGGTGCCTCTGCCTCACAATGACCCGGAGAGGGCCTGTGTGGCCCTGGCCTGCTCCCCGTGTATCTCTACAGCCTTGGGTCCTGCCCCTTCTCTGCTCCAGCCTTGCAGAACCACCTACAGGTCCCCAAAGGCTCTAAGCTCTGCCTGCAACTTCTTCCTTCCCATTGCTTCTTTGCCTGCTTAGCTACGTCCGGCCCTCATCTTTGTCATTGCTTCCTCTGAGCAGCTTCCTTGATGTCCCTAGACTGGGACAGAGGCCCTTCTAGGTGTTGCTGTATCCCTGGAGCGTCCCTATATCACACTTTATGGAAGATTTCTGTTAACTTGTCCACTGGGCCATGAGCTCTTTGGGCAGGAGTCCCTAGTACCTAACAGGGTGCCTGGAACTTAAGAGATGTTCAATAAATGCTTGAATGAATAAGTGAATGAAAAAGGCACCAAACTCACAAGATATATCAAGGGAAACACGGCCAATGGTGAGTCAGTGACTCAGGTGTGGTTGGATGAGCAGCTCTGTTGATACCTGTGTCTGTTGCTGTTTAGCTCATTTCCACAAGTATTTAGTAACTGACTATTCTGAGCAGAGCTGGGGATTGTATCTCCGTGGGCAGGATTGGGAGGCTGGCTGAGGCCTCCTGGGGGGGTGGGTGGGGAGGTAGAGAAGATGGGATCTGGTGGGACAGGGGCTGGTAGGACTCTTCCATCTGTAGGCCTGGTCCCCAAGGCAGGGGTCAGTGGTCCAGCCTCCAGAACCTATGTGTGGAGGAGTAATGTGAGCCTTGACTGATGCTGATACAGCATCAAAGGACTCTGTCAGGGGTAGAGATCATGGTCTTGGCCTCCATCCAAGGCCATGGATGCCAAGAATTGATTCCCAGTCTCCTGAGGGAGAAGGATTAGAAGAGCCTAGCCCAGTGTCCAGGCACTGGCCCAGTGCTCTGGTGTTCAGAGCAGGGCACCCGTGGGTGTTGATGAGAGGATGAATGAGGCAGGTGTCCAACTGTGTGGACTGGGCCAACACGGCAGGCCTGGGCTCAGTGGGCATCTGGCTGTTGAAGGCTCGCCCAGGTGTCCCAGGTCTCTGTCTGCAGCAGCAGGACTGTGGTGGTCTTACCCATCAGTGGAGCTGAAGCTCTGGACCAAGTCCTTGCAGTGGCAGTGTGACTCAGGAGCTGCGCTTGGTTGAGCCCACACATGCCAAGGAGGTCTCTGAGACCCTAGCAGGCCTAAGGTATGGAAGCAAGGGACACCTCTCTTTATGGGTCTTCACTTCCATGTAAAAAGCTCAAAGCCATCGGCGTGGAGGGACGGAATTCTTGGTGCAGGTGAGATTGTGGTCAGGGTACTTCCCCGTGGCTCTCGTGAGTGACCCTCATGAATGGCCACATGCCTGGTGCCATCCTTGGACAAGGGGGAGCCCTAAATCGTCTCCTCCATGGTCTCTGCTTTCAAAGAATAAGACAGGGAGAGAAACAAGGCTCTAGTTATTTGCCCCTGCCTTGCCTTCTTTGGCTCATTTTAAATGAAACCTGAATGACTTGTTGAAAGATTTTCCTTGGGGAGCTTTTACTAGCTTTCCACTTGAGTCATACTGCAGACACGGAAAGCTGACTGTCAACCTCTGTGTTTGGGGATGTGTCAACAAAGATTTTAACTGCGCAGAGGAAAGAGGAATATTCTGGAAGCTTTGAATAGCCCAGCAATTAAGCATCGTGGGACACAAGTAGCCCGAACAAAGGCACTTAGACCCCAGCAATGGGCTGGGAGAAGTTTACAAACGACAGGTACAGAAGTGTCAATTTGTCATCCATAACCACATAGAAAGGAGCCCCGGTGGTGCAGCAGGTAAGCGCTCAGCTGCTAACCAAAAGGTCTGCGGTTCGAACCCACCAGGTGCTCTAGGGGGAGAAAGATGTGGCAGTCTGCTTCTGTAAAGATTTCAGCCTTGGAAACCTTATGGCGTAGTTCTGCCCTGTCCTACAGGGTCACTATGAGTCAAAACTGGCTTGATGGCACGCAACAACAAAAGCCACCATGCAAAACATAAAGTATATATCTGCTTTCCCCTTCTGGGCAGGGCTCCGGTTCAATACTTTATTCAATACAGATTCGATACTTAGGCAAAGAACGTCCCTATAAAAATTTTTTTAAGCCTAGTGTGAACTGCAATCTGAATTTGTAGAAACTTAGAATTTGGGGGGCTGAGGAGCTGCCTAGGACAAGTCACACCTCCGGGCCCAGAGACCTCTGTGTACAGGTGGGAAGTGGGCTGGCACAATGCTCTATGGGAGCCTTTCCTGGACTTAGACCTTCAGGGTGGTGGGAGCGCAGGCGCCCCCAGGGACATGTACGATGCACAGCCCCTGCTCTGGGGTGATGGTTTTGCTGTCACCATACAGACGGACTAGGTGGCCCCTCTCCTCAGCCACCACCCCCAAAGCCCTATGCTGTAGCCAGGATCTCAGAGGATGGTGGTCTTCATGTGGGTACCTGTCTCCCCACTAGGCTGCTCCGCTGAGGCTTACACCCTCTTCCTTCTCCTGGGCCAGTGTTGGCTGATGAGTGAAGGACCAGGTGAAGGAATTAGTGGTGGCCTGGCCCATCTGCAAGCGGGTTGGTCTCTGCCTTTGGCTATAGCGTGGGTCTGTGCCTCACAGCTCTGGCCAAGCTGCAACCTTTGGAATTTGAATCCTCTTACTTCCTTTTGAGGGGCCCTGGTGTAGCAAATGGTTAAGCACTGGCTGCTAACAGAAAGGTCGGCAGTTCAAACCCACCCAGCAGCTTCAAGGGATAAAGACCTAGCTATCTGGTCCTGTAAAGATTACAGCCTAGAAAACCCTATGGGGCAGTTCTACTCTGTCACATGGGGTTGCTATGAGTCGGAATAAACTTCATGGCAAACAACAACACAACAACCACAAAACAGCAGAATACCACCACAACAATACCACACAACACAACCACAACATGGCACAACACAACAGTACAATAACAGCACAGCACAATACAGCAGTATAACAACACAGCACAATAACAACACAATAAACAACAATAGCACTTTCTTTTCTTTCTCTGTCAGAAGGCCTGCTCCTTAAGGCCCCAGCTTGGGGAGCATCCTCTCCTCCCCTGGCTTCTTACCCACAGCCACGCCGGCGAGTTATGTTGATCCCACCCCCAGCAGCTGGCTGGGACCTGCTCCTTCTTCCCCCTTCGCAGCCCCCGCCCCGGCCCAGCCCAAGCCGCCATGTCTTACCTGGACAGCCACGGGCCCCAGGCCCTCTCCCCATGTCCTCACTTTCCATCCCAATCGGATTCCTCCCAAATAGGATCCCTATCACATCCTTCCCCTCTTTAAACTGTTCTATAAATTCCCATTGGACTTAGAATAAATTCTAAACTGCTTAAAAAAAGAAAAGAAATTAGTTGCTGTCTCCTCGATTCCGACTCCGGTGACCCCAGGGTAAAGCTGTGCTCCCGAGGATTTCCAAACGGCTGGTTTCCCAGAGGCAGATCAGCAGGACTTTCTTTTGAGGAACCTCTGGGTAGGTTCGAACCTCCAATCTTTCAGTTAATAGTCGAGTGATTAACCGCACCACCAGGGACTCCCTAAACTGTTTATTCTGACCTACAACACTGGCTGGGCCTGCCTCCCACTTGCCATCCCAACTTTATTGGTACCAATCCCCCCGTGGCGTTTATCAGGCAGGCCGCACTGGCCTCTGTGCCCCTTGAGCAGGCCTAGCTGCTTCTCACCTCACAGTTGCTTACTTGCCATGGCCTTTGATTTCTCCTTGGATGCTGTTCCCTCAACTGAGCGTATGCTGGCTCCTTCTCCCCCTTCAAGTCTCAGTGGGAGCTTCCCCAGAGAGGGCTTCCCTCCCCAGCCTTCTCCCAAAGGGGGTCCCTTTACCTCCTCTCTCCCCTCTTCCTTCCTTCCTTCCCTCCCCCTTCCTTCCTTCCCTCCCTCCTTCTTTCCTTCCCTCTCTTCCCTCTTCCTTTCTTCCCTCCCTCCTTCTTTTCTTCCCTCACTCCCTCCTTCCCTCCCTCCCTTCCTTCTTCCCCTCCCTCCCTTCTCTCTTCTTCCTTTCTTTCCCACCTCTCTTCCTCCTTCCTTCCTTCCTTCCTTCCTTCTTTTTCCCCTCCCTTCCATCCTTCCTTCCTTCCTGTCTTAGTCATCTAGTGCTGCTGTAACAGAAATACTACAAGCGGTTATTTTTAACAAAGAGAAATTTATTATCTCCCAGTCTAGGAGGATAGAAATCCAAATTTAGGGTGCCAGCTCCAGGGGATGGCTTTCTCTCTTTGTCAGCTCTGGAAGTAGGTCCTTGTCATCAATCTTCTTTTGCTCTAGGAGCTTCTCAGTGCAGGGAACTCGGGTCCAAAGGATGCTCTCTGCTCCCATTACTGCTTTCTTGGTGGTGTTTTTTTTAATGAGGTCCCCATCTCTCTGCTCACTTCTCTCTTTTATATCTCAAAAGAGATTGGCTTAAGCCACAACCTAATCTTGTAGATTGAGTCTTGCTTCATTAACACAACTGTCACTAATCCCACCTCATTAGTATCATAGAGGTAGAGTTTATAACACATAGGATAATCACATCAGATGACAAAATGGTGGACAATCACACAATACTAAGAATCATGGACTAGCCAAGTTGACACACTTTTTTGGGGGACACAATTCAATCCATAACACTTCCTTTATTCCTTCCTCTCTCCCTGGCTTTCTCTCTTCTCTCTTCCCTCCCTTTCTTCCATCCTTGATTAATTCATTCCTTCATCCCTTCCTTGATTCCTTCCTTTCTCTCCTCCCTCCCTCTCTTCTCTCCCCTTTCCCTTTCCTTTTTTTCTCTTTTCTGTTCTTTCCTCCCTCCCTCCCTCCCTCCCTCCCTTCTTCTTCAGCATTTATCAAGGCTGTATACGTTTTGTTGATGTATTGCTTTATTTGATGTGCTCCCACCCAATACACACACACAGTAGGGTCTGAGCTCTGTGGAGTAGTGACAGAGCCCTTTCCCCACCATGTACACAGGGTGCCCCGTCTCCTGCCAAGGCACACTGGTATTTTGTAGTTTGGGTTTGGTTTTTTATGAATTCCCTAAACTTCTGTTTGTCTGGAAATGTCCTAATTTTACCTTTATATTTGAGAGACAGTTTTGCTGGATATATGATTCTTGGATGGCAATTTTTTTTCCTTCAATGCTATATAAGTCATCCCATTGCCTTCTTGCCTGCATGGTTTCTGCCAAGTAGTCTGAGCTTATTCTTATTGACTCTCCTTTGTAGGTGACTTTGTTTATCCCTAGCTGTTCTTAAAATACTCTCTTTATTTTTGGTTTTGGCAAGTTCGATTATAATATATCTTGGTGACTTTCTTTTAAAATCTACCTTATGTGGAGTTCAATGAGCACCTTGGATAAATATCTTCTCATCTTTGATGGTATCCAGGAGGTTTTCTGCCAACAATTCTTCAACAATTCTCTCTGTATTTTCTGTTATCCCTCCCTGCTCTGGTACTCCAATCACTCATAGGTTATTTCTCTCGATAGAATCCCACATGATTCTTCAGGTTTCTTCATTTTTTTAAATTCTTTTATCTGATTTTTCTTCAAACATATTGGTGCCAAGTGCTTTATCTTCAAGCTCACTAATTCCTGCCTTCCACTTGCTCAGTTCTACTCCTCTGACTTTCTATTCAGTTGTCTAACTCTGTAATTTTATTGTTAATCTTCTGAATTTCTGATTGCTATCTCTCCATGATTTTTGCAGCTTATTAAATTTTTCCTTAGGTTCTTGAATAACCTTTTTAATTTCTTCAGCTGTTTTATCTGTGTGTTTCTTGGCTTGTTCTGGGTATTGCCTGATCTCCTTTCTGATGTCTTGAAGAGTTCTGTATGTTAATCTTTTGTATTCTGAATCCGATAGTTCCAGTAAGGCACCTTCATCCGGAAGATCCTTTGATTCTCTGTTTTGAGAGCTTGTTGAAGCGATCATGGTCTGTTTCTTTATGTGCTTTGATATTGACTGTTGTCTCCGAGCCATCTATAAGTTATTATATTAGTTTATTTTATGTTTGCTTACTGTATCCTAGTTTCTTGCTCTGTTTTGTTTTGATTTGCTCAAATGGGTTACTTGACTGAGCTAGCTTGATTATTTTTGCCTTTGGAGCTCTCTGACATCCTGTCACCGGATGGCTAGAGCTGTTATCAGGTATATGAGCTTATGAGTTCATTCACTTTTCTTGTGTGGATTCAGCTCAGGTGTCCAGGTAGCTGGTCATCATGTGTGTGCTACAGTCTCTGTTGTACAGTCTTAGAGGGGTGTTTGGTGTAGGTACTGGTGTTTGATTGCAGAGGGGGTCACACAGTGGACAAGGCAGGGGGCTGAGAACCTTCCCCTGAGTTTCCCTGAGGAAAGCGTGCCCCTGTTCCCTAGAGCGTATGGGTGGGTGAGTTCTGCAGACGGACCATGGGCACCCAATGCTTTTGGTTGTAAGGGCTGGGAGGTACCAGTTATCCTAGGACTTCTGTTGTGGGTGGCTGGGTGGCCTGAATGGAGCCACCAGTCCTTACGCCCCTGATGTGGGTAGTTGAGGACCCTGTTTAATAGGCAAAGTGGTGTCAAATATCAAACACCCACCTCTTCACCACACAGCTGAAACTGTCACAGTCTGCCAACAAGGGCCTTTTCTCCTGAAATAGACCCACACAGTTCCATGCAGGGGGGAAAGCTATTCAAAGTCCACGGACTGTTTATGCCTGGACAGGAGCCTGGACAGGAGCCGCTTCTGTCCTGAGCTCCCCAGGTTAGTGGAGGTGGCAACTTATCTTTTCCCCTTGGTGTGAATTTATTCCTTCTCCAAGGCTGGGAGCATGGCTCAGGGTGCTCAAATGGACCTATCTCGGACCCAGGGAAATCAACAGTCACTGAAGCCAGCTTGGCAGTGGGGGGGCACAGTAAAATATACACAAGTACTTCACTTTTGCCCAGGGCGCTGTTCTTCCCTGGTTCCGGAGGTGTGAGTACTCTGTGCAGCTGCCTATTTCTCCCTGAGGAAACTGCAGCCAAACACTAGTACCAGCCCGCTGCAGCTGCTTGCAGGAATGGTGGCTGAGGGATCCCAGCGATTCGGGCCCGGCAACTCCTTTCCGCTTCTGAACCGTCTCTCTCTCCTCCTGCTGCTCAGTCCATTTTCTAACTTTGCCTTTGATGTTCAGGGCTCCTAAACCAAAAAACCAAACCCAGTGCCGTCAAGTCGATTCTGATTCATAGCGACCCTGTAGGACAGAGTAGAACTGCCCCATAGAGTTTCCAAGGAGTGCCTGGCAGATTTGAACTGCCAACCCTTTCTTTGGTTAGCAGCCATAGCAGTTAACCACTACACCACCAGGGTTTCCTCAGGGCTCCTAGCTTGTCATAAATACAGTCGTTTCACTTGATTTTTCGGGTCTTTGTTGTAAGAGGGATCACCGGAAGCATCTGGCTACTCTGCCATCTTAGCCCCGCCTCCAGCACACGGGTATTTGATGAGTGCACAGATGAGCCTGTGGGGCAGGAACCATGGTTTTATGCTGGGAACAGTGGAAGAAACGTTTTGAAAACATCACCCTCCACGTATGTCACTGCTCTTGGGGACCCAAAGCCAGTTCCTAAGAGCAGGCACACAGGGACGGCTCTTTGCCTCAACAAGTGATCTCTGACAGGGTTAGGGTGAGCCTGAGGGTGGGGGTGGGGTTTGGGGGCCGACACCATCCCCTGTGCTGTGTAAGGTGGTAAGGACACAGCTGGCGCTCTGCTCACCCCGCCCCGGGAGGCCCTGCTTGCTCTGGGCATTGCCTGCACCGAGTGAATGCGTTTTCACAATAGCATTGCATAAAGCCCAGAAATTTGAGAAAAAGCACCATCTGACTTGAATAATCCTCTCTCTTCTAATTCCAGAAAGCTGTGTGGTTTGAAAGGACTAGAGTTTTCTATTAGGAGGTTTCTAAAAATAGTTGTGATTTGAACTGCTTTCGCCAGTGTTAACCTGAACGTAATCATGCCCAGCCCCCCACTCTGCAGGTGGGTCTCCAAGATGCAGACATGGAGAGTGGCATGCCTGGAAACAATGTCTTGGCTCCCTGAACAGCACTCTCCCTGGGACCATGGGTCTACCGCCAAGGTCACCCCACAGCAGGGCTTTGAACTGGTTTGTTCTGGTTCAAACTCCAGCTGAGAATTTGCATTCAGAGAAGAGAAGAACAGCAGAGAAGACAGCACTTGTAGGAAGACAGGAGTCCCTGAGCGAATGCGGAAGAAGAAGACACAGCATGGCCAGGGAAGGGGGTTTGTGGGCAAAGGAATAGGGGTGACTACAGAAACATAGGTGGAGGTCCGAGTTTGGGAGAGCTTGGTGCCAATCTTTATTGAGCATTTGCCCTGGGCCAGGTATAGTGCTGGGTGGGGCCATATGTTAGAGAAAAAAAACAAACAAATATGGCCGTCACTGTGGGGTGATAATAACAACAGGCTCTGTTCTCAACACTTTACAGGAGTCTGTGAGGTGGGAACTAATATTGTCCCCATTTCTCAGATGAGAACACTGAGGTAAAGGCAGGAGCAGTGACCTGCCAGAGGACACAGCTGCTGAGCGACAGAGTCAGATTTTGAACCCAGGTGTCTGACTCTCTTAAGCCATGGTACCAGCCTGTCTCTTACACACAAGCATCAGAGCAGTCAGAAAATGATTACAGAGCGCGGTGGTGCTGTGAAGAACAAGACCAGGACGCAGGGCCAGGAAATGAGGGAAGGAACGGAAGTCCTACTTGAGATAGAATTTTCTGGAAAGGGCTCTGTGAAGAGGTGGCATTTAAGTCAAGACCTGAAGATGAGAGGGATTTTATTTATGTCACTAGTAACTGGGAAGGTTTCATTTGATTTTCATTGTTCAGCAATTTTTGTTTCACCTTATAAGTTTCTTTTTTTCTTCCCAAGAGCGAGCTAAGAGTGGAATTAGCCCTATATGAGATGAGGTGGGGTAAACTCATGAAATGTGCAGGACTTGACAGGCGAGATGCAGGAGATGGAGCTTCCCCATAAAGCTCCCATTTTTGTCAGCCTTTAGCTATGCCTGGCAAACCTCAATTTGGAGCTCTTGGGTGTTTAAAAAATTACTTGGTTTGGCTCCAGTTTTCCTCTTTGAGGATGAGAGCCACCGGAGAACTGGGGATGCCATGCCAGCCGGCAGACGGTCTCTGCACATTGTGAAGCTGCCCCCGCCTAGTGCGCCATCACGGGGGACAGAAGAGCCTGCCGGGTCTCAAGGTAACGGCTGTGTCTTCTTCCTCCGATGGTGTGGCCCTGGCCTGGGAGGACCCCAGGCACATCGAGGGAGGCCCCTGAGCCTGAGCCCAAGAGGGGGTATTGGAGGAAAATGCAGTCCAGACTGATGGGGACTTTGAAAGTTAGTCTCAGTCCATGACTATTTATTGAGCACCTACTGTATGCAACGCACTGGGACAAGCCCTGAGGGGACACAGGGAGGAATCAGCCTCTGGACTCTTTCTGAAAGTCTTCTCATGCATCCCTCCAGCTGCATTTACTGAGCACCATCTGCATGCAGGCATGTAGGGGCTCACCGGGCAGTGGGGGCATCACTCCCGTGGTACCCCCACAATATCCTGAGGACCCTGAGAGTTGGGAGAGCCCTGTGGGAATCCAGGGCAAGGTCTTCCCCAGCAAGAGGAGCTTGAGGTGAACCTTGCTGTACAGGTAGGAGTCTGCTGAGAGAGGAAAGGCCAGAATGCATTCCAGGAAGGGCCACAGTATGTACAAAGATGGAGTGACAGGAGAGTGACAGGCAAGGCCACAGTGTGTACAAAGATGGGGTGACAGGAGGGTGAGAGGCAGGGCCACGGTGTGTGCAAAGATGGGGTGACAGAAGAGTGACAGGCAGGACACAGTGTGTGCAAAGACGGGGTGACAGGAGAGTCACAGGCAGGGCCACGGTGTGTCCAAAGATGGGGTGACAGGAGAGTGACAGGCAGGGCACAGTGTGTGCAAAGATGGGGTGACAGGAGAGTGACAGGCAGGGCCACAGTATGTGCAAAGACAGAGTGACAGACAAGGCCACAGTGTGTGCAAAGACAGAGCGACAGGAGAGTGACAGGCTGGGCCACAGTGTGTGCAAAGACAGAGTGACAGTAGAGTGACAGGCAGGGCCACAGTGTGTGCAAAGACAGGGTGACAGGAGAGTGACAGGCAGGGCCACGATGTATGCAAAGACAGCTTTACAGGAGTGAGTGACAGGCAGGGCACAGTGTGTGCAAGGATGGGATGACCAGAGTGTGACAGGCAGGGCCATAGTATGCACAAAGACAGAGTGACAGGCAGGGCCATGGTGTGTACAAAGGCAGAGTGACAGGAGACTGACAGGCAGGGCCACAGGGTGTGCAAAGACAGGTGACAGGAGAATGACAGGCAGGGCCACTTAGTGTGCAAAGATGGGGTGACAGGAGAGTGACAGGCAGGGCCAAGGTGTGCACAAAGACAGGGTGACAGGAGAGAGACAGGCAGGGAACAGTGTGTGCAAAGACAGGGTGACAGGAGAGTGACAGGCAAGGCCACAGTGTGTGCAAAGATGTGGTGACAGGAGAGTGAAGGCAGGGCCACAGTGTGTGCAAAGACGGGATGACAGGAGAGTGACAGGCAGGGCCATGGTGTGTGCTAAGACAGGGTTTCAGGAGAGGGACAGGCAGGGCACAGTGTGTGCAAAGACGGGATGACGGGAGAGTGACACGCAGGGCACAGTGTGTGCAAAGACAGGGTGACAGGAGAGTGACACGCAGGGCCACGGTGTGTGCAAAGATGGGGTGACAGGAGAATGACAGACAGGGCACAGTGTGTGCAAAGACAGGGTGACAGGAGAGTGACAGCAGGGCCACAGTGTGTGCAAAGACGGGATGACAGGAGAGTGACAGGTAGGGCCATGGTGTGTGCAAAGACAGCATTACAGGAGCGAGTGACAGGCAGGGAACAGTGTGTGCAAAGATGGGGTGACAGGAGAGAATAAAATGGCATGGTGCAGAGGTAGCTTTTCTCAGGAGGCAGTATGAGTATTCAGCTTACGCCCACACGACAAGCTAATAATAATAAAAGGAGTAAGGGCCTCAGCAGCTAACCTTCACTGAGTGCTTACTAGAAGCAGTTTTGTGCATTATATTATTAACATCTCACTACACTTTCTCTGAGGTCAGGATGGGATTCCCTCATTTTACGGATGTGTAAACTGAATCTTTTATTTATTTTGGAAGCCAGTCTGGAATCCCTGGTACAAAACGTTAATACGCTCAGCTGCTAAGCTAAACAAAAACAAAAGGTTGGAGGTTTGAGTCCACCCAGAGATGCCTCAGAAGAAAGGCCTGGAGATCCACTGACAAAAAGTCAGCCATTGAAAAGCCTGTGGAGCTGTAAAATGTGAAATGGTGGGTGGTGGCAGCAGCAGCAGGAGCAGCAGCAGCAGTATCACTGTCTGTCTGACTTCAGGGGGACAATGTGAATCAAGACCAGCCCAAGGCTGATCCCTGTGAGGTGGAGACCAGACACACCTCCACTCTCCGACCTTTTTGCCCGTTCTGACACCAGCTCTCCCTCCCACGGCACGCTCTGTTTCTCTTCTAGTTTCGATAATTCATTGCAATGGCCGCATAGAGCTCATAGACCATATTTAGGTTAAGAGGTTTATTAAGGAACAAGGTGCAACTCGGGCATCAGAATCAACGGGCTACAATTCAGGACTCAGGATAAGGAAGCACGTAGATGGAGCCTCCCATCTGCAGTACAAGACAGCTCTCTCAGCAGCTCTTGACCGTTCAGGCCCCCTCCTGACCCGAGGACAGGCTTCTGTTGGTCCTGCTGTCTGTGGCCACCAGCTCCACCACTGGGCCCCTTCTGGACCCTTCACTGTATTCAGTCTTACAGCCCTTGAGCAGTGTTACAGCTCTTTTAAGAGGTGTCTTGCCTCCTCTCTCTGCTTCTGCTTTTTCCCTTCTGCTTCTCTTCTTGATTTTTTCTGTCTGAAAAACCTCCGTAGGGTGCTGCATGTAGATACAAACTCCGCATCAGTTTCAAGGCACGGCATTCTCACCAGGGCCAGGAAGTGACCGATCCCCTCTTGGCAGGCACGGCATTCTCAGCAGGGCCAGGAAGTGACCGATCCCCTCTTGGCAGGCACCGCATTCTCAGCAGGGCCGTGAAGTGACCGATCCCTCCTGGCAGGCCGCAGACACTGTATTTGCATAGCAGGCGTGGCTGGGTTACAACTCACCTTCTTTGCATGGTCTATTGACCAGCTCCTGCAAAAAAAAAAAAGGGTGAGTCCCAATCACAGGGCAGGCTGCAGCCCATGACTAGATAAAAAGTATAAAACTGTAAGTTGTTTACGGCTTATCCAGGAAATGTCAATCAACCTGGACAGAAGTAACAAACCCTCTGGGGTAGAAAACTAGGGCAAAGGTAACTCCTCAGGGCTTAGGGGGAAAATCTTTCAAGCTGTATTTCCAAAGAACCAAGGTAAAAGGCTACATAGAGGAACTCATTTCACCACAGGAGCACAGTTCTAGTCTGACCACATGGGGTCGCCATGAGTCCGAATCAACCAGACCGCAACTGCTTAAACTGAGCTCCCAGCTCAAGGTTGCACAGGTGGTTGAGGGTGGAGTCAGGAAGGGCAGCCCTCAGGCTCCCACTAGGCTGGCTTCACCGGGTGACCAGCACGTACACCCACTGTCCATCCCCAGCAGGACCCCTCCTGGTTTTGATTTTACCCAATGGAATTTGAAAGTATCAATTTAAAAAACACTGAAGAATTTTGTCCCAATTGTTGCAGTGGTTGCCAATTTTGGCTTGGCATACAAAATACGAGATATTGGACCCTGAGCCCACCCAGCAGCGCCGCGTAGGAAAGTCCTCCTTAAAAATGGAAATAAGTTCCAAGCCATAGACTTTATAAGGCGGTGTGGCAATTTACCTTCATTTACACACAGACAGGGGACCTGCTTGGCTGGAAGGAAAACAGAGGGTTTGCCTCAGCTCCTGAAACACGTGTGTGGGTTTCAGCCTCGGGTTTACAACTTGGAGACAGGCTTTGGTGAAATCCATGCATGAAGGACTGATGGCAGAGCTTTTTCAATTTATGCTTTCTGACTGTGCCCCTAAGAATAGACAAGATTAAATGGAATTTAATAAACTACTGTGTCTACTTTTTTTTTTACTGTGGTAAAAATACAAATAACTAAAACCTCTGCCAACTCAATAATTTTTACATGTACTATTCAGTGACACGATTATGTTCATCACGTTGTGCAAACTTACCACTACCCTTTTCCAAATTATTCCACCACCATTAACACAAACTCAGGGCCCCTAAGCAATGGCCTTCCCTTCCCCCTCCCTTCCACGATTAAGCTGTGTTCTTTATACTTTTGCCTATTTCACATAAATGGCATCGCACAATATTTGTCCTTTAGTGTCTAACTTATTTCACTCAGTATGTTTTCAGGGTCCATCCATGTCGTAGCATGTATGGGGACTTCATTTCTCTTTACTGCTGAATACTGTTTCATTATATGTGTGGCCCACATTTTGTTTATCCATTCATCTGCTGATGGACGTTTTGGTGGTTTCCCCCTTTTGGCTGTTGTCAGTGGTGCTGCAGTGAACACTGATACAGGTTCCTGTTCGAGTTCTTGCTTTCAGTTCTTTTGGGCGTATGCCTAGAATCGGGGTTGCTGGGTCATTGTGCATCCATCTTTGAAGTATAAGTCAGCGTCATGATTTTAATTAGGTGACTGTAGCTTGAGAACTGGAGATAACTGTTTTTTGACTACATAGGTGTCTTTATATAACACAGTGCCTGGATGGCAAAAGGAGATACCAAAAATGACTTTAATGCACTGCATTGGCATCTGTTCTTTATGTCTATCACTTCCTAAAAGTAATCAGAAAGTTAGAAAAGAATAAAAGGTTTAATCCATTTTACCAAAGAATTAATTTGGGCCGAGTCTAGAAGTTAGTGGCATACAAATTGATTGGTTCATTCAGCTCACTGGAAAAGAAAAAAACAGTTCAGTCGATCAACTAAAGTCTTCAGTTTTCAAACACTTGTAGCAACATTGTAGAAATGGCTTCAGTGATATGTGTCCTGGGGAAAATCTGAGTTAATATAATATTTTCTATTGCCACAAGTAGAGTAATAGAAAAAAATGATTCTCAGCTAAACTCTTCTCTTTCATTGGGTCATAATCTTTAATGTTTTCTCTTATACACATTATTAGTCTTCAAGTACCATCAAGGCAAAAGAAGATTGGTAGTTACCAGGGGACGTGGAGAGAGGAGAAGGGGGAAAATCATCATAGCATTCACTTCAAATTGGTGAGTTGTACTTTATGTGAATTATTCCTCAATATTGTTGTTGTTCAGTGCCCATCTATGCCTCATCTGGCACTCTGCCCAAGGCATCAGTGGGCAGTATGAGAGGCTGGAATTCCCTTTGGCCTGAGATGATCACTTGCCTGATGGAGGCAGAAACTCTGGAGCCAGAGAGTGGGAAGTTTAACTCCTGAATGATCACTTGCTAAGTGGATGCCCTTCAGCAAGTGAGCTCAGCACTCACGGTTTCCTCACCTGTAAGCTGGGGGATCACTCACCCTGCGCAGCTCTTTCTGCCTGTTTCACAGGGAGGACTGTACCAGCAGTGCCCTGGCGGGAAGCAGAAGACTCACGCAGATGAACTGAAGCAAATGCAACGAAGCAGAGAAGTAGGTGGGACTAGGGGGCCAAACAGGGGATACTGAGGCACATATACGAGTGACAGCGGGGACTCATGATCACCCTTAGGCTGCCGAGCTGGAGCTGAGGAGGGGGCTGAAGGGCACAATGGGGTGTAGCCACAACCTGGACCCTTGGGGCCAAAAGAGGGGCTGGGAGGAGTTGGGGGGTCAGGGAAAGAATTACCCAGACCTCTCTGCCCATCCACTGATTCTAATCAGGACCAACCCTTGAAGGTGCTCAGCCCATAGGGGGACAGCCCCTAAGACACAGAGCAGGGCAGAGAGTGGTGGAGATGAGAGAGGAAAAATCAGCACAAAGATCAAATTCGGTAATACCTGTGAATTCTCCTGCACACAATAGATAGCCAGGAAATGCTGGGTCTCCAGGGAAACTTAGCAGGCTTGGCTCTACTGAGTTCAGACGTCTCCCCCAGTCTCTGTTGGCAGGGCTTCTTGACAGTTTTCACAACAGCATCCTCTTATTTGCCGATGGAGTATCTCAAGCCAAAGGAAGTTTCCCCAAAGGTCGAATCGAAAATAAAATCACCGAGTAGAAGCAGTAGTGAAGAGAGGAACTGAGCTGCAAGCTGGACCTGAGAACTAAGAATAAGACTGATCAAAAGATGCCAAATCTACAGGGTATAAGAGTAAGAATAAACATGTCAAAAATTAAATATGAAATGGGTAATTACATAATAACGAGAATGAAGACATTACAAAGGACACTGCCATTTAAACCACTACATCTCAACGTAGTAATAAACGGGGAAAAACCCTCTCGCTTCATAATTATAATCATAGTTGCCATAACAACTTAGTATCTCTCTCCCTGAGCATCCTTCTCAAGACTATATTTTTAGCAATGACTGTGCCTGAGCATGTATTTTTCTTTATATAGCAGCTAATTTTTCAAATTACTAATCTTTCAAAAAAACAATTCCATTTTAGCTCTCTCTGCAAGTGTAAAAGTCTCAGGGATAATTAGGGAAATGAGCAGGTGTGAAAGTCTGCCATGAAAAACGCTATAAAAGTATTGATTTCTTGACGACATTTGTTTCCACAGAACGTTCTCTGGGCCTGTATGCTTTATTGTTCCTTGTCAAGCAGCTTAACATCAATCTCCTCTGTGGGGCCCATAAATATTTTAAAAATTATTAGCTGCATAAGGTGCTTGAAGGTTTCTTGACAAGCACAGATTTATGTTGTGTAACAGAGGTTGGCTTAGCAGGATCCTGAGGAGAAGGAATGAATGAATGGACAAACAGTGGTTTACCTTGCTTAACAGAAATGCACTTAACAGATTCCCAACTAAGGCATGCAATGGGTTGGCTTTAAAGAACACCCTTGGAAGAACTCACAAGCCAGGAAGGATTCTGAGTCACTCTTTTTGGTCTCCGAAATTTCCCCAGCTGCTGCCCCCGTGTGTGTCTGCTTTTATGGCATGGCTAATATCCAAGACTAGTTAGCACTTTATTAAGTTCCACTTACACTATTAGAAGCTGCTACTAGCCCTTTAAGGAGCCCTGGTGGTGCAGTGGCTAAGCTCTCGGCTGCTAACTGAAGGGTTGGAAGTTCGAACCCACCAGCTGCTCCTCGGGAGAAAGACGTGGCAGTCTGCTTTTGTAAAGCTTTGCAGCCTTGGAAACCCTATGGGGCAGTTCTACTCTGTCCTATAGGGTCGCTATGAGTTGGAATCGACTCCATGGCACCAGGTATAACAGCCCTTTACTAGGGTCCCAGACTTAAGTTAAATAAACAAATTATTGAGTTCAGAACCAAAGGGTCTCAGAAAGAAGCACTCTTTGGCTGATACCATGGCAGACCCTTAGCCAAGATTAGTCACGTGTCAAGGATTTATTGAGAATTTTCCATCTTTCTGGTGCTCCGCAAGTTTCCTTGGAGGAGGTGAAATTAGTAGATTACAATAGCCACTAGTTTGTAAAAGGCTTCAGCTGTCTTGCAGGAGGCAACAAGGAGCACGCCTCAATGTGGCTGCCCATTGGTGAGTGGTGAGAACTAAGTTTGGATGAGTAGGTGAGCCTTGAATTCTAGGTGGAGGAGTTGGATTTTTTGGGACTGGTGAACACGTTAGATTCCTCGGTAGGGAGCAACTTGGTAAACAGGTGTTTCAGGGAGAATAGCTGGTAGCCTCGAATGCAGGACAGATTGCAAATTAGAGAGGCTGGAATCGAGTGTTCCAATAATTGGGCTTGGGGTTTGAAGGATGAACTAGACTACTGGCGGTAGGGATAGAGGAAAAGGTGAATTTAAGAATATGTGACGTAAGAAGCAACAAGACTACTGGTGTATTAGGTCTGTTATGAGGTAAAAGGATCCCTGGCAGTACAGTGATTAAGCACTCATCTGCTAACTGAAATGTCGGTGGTTCCACGAGGGAAAGATGTGGCAGTCTGCTTCTGTAAAGATTACAGCTTTGGAAACCCTATGAGCGGTTCTACTCTGTCCCATAGGGTCACCATGAGTTGAAATCAACTCTATGACAACAGGGCTGCGTTTTTTTTAATGAGAAGGTACAGGAAGATGAGTCTAGGTGACTTAGAAGCTCTCCACCTGGGGAGCTGAGAATGAGGGAACCATTTCCCAGCAGGGGGGATGAGGCTTGGAGAAAAGAGGAGGTCAGCTTTGCCACCCCATCTTCTGAAACTTCATTAACTCTGACAGATTTCCAGGCGAGCGGCCCCAGAGAGTGGGCGTCGGAGACACACAAAGGAAGCTGCAGGAGCCGAGCCTGACAGCGGGCTGGGAGGATTGGCAACGGTGCAGTCAATTCTTGTTCTGTGTTCTGCTTGCTTTAATTATGCTCTCTCCAGGGAAAACAAACAAGCAAGCAATAATAGCGAGAACAGCGAGCAGCGGGATTCATTTACTGATTCCAGGGATGTGCTGAGAGTCACGTCGGGTGGACTACTCTCTGAACGTTTAGCAGACGCTGCAGAGTAGTTGTGTGCGAGTTATTTTATTTACCTAAGAGGTACCGGGAAACAAGGGGTCCCTGGGTGGTACGAACAGTTAAGCGCTCAACCACGAACCAAAAGGTTGGTGGCTTCTACCCTAGAGGTGCCTTAGAAGAAAGGCTTGGCAACCTACTTCCATAAGATTACAGGCATTGAAAACCTTACAGAGCACAGTTGTACTATGCAACATGTGAGGTCGCCAAGAGTTGCAATTGACTTGATGGTCACTGATTCGGTTTTAACAGGAAAGAAGTAACATGTTTTCAGAACTTGGGGGACTCCCAGGACTCCTACTGTCTGATTCTCACTACTGAATGAAGGCAGACGAGCAGGGTTTAGTTCCAACAGGCACTAGTTGCTGTATGTCTTCGCGCGAGTCTGGGCCTCAATCTTCTCTCTTGCAAAGTGGGAGGGTAAAGGTGAGTGTCAAAAAATTTTAACTGTATCAGGATTAACTGAGGAGCTTCCTTGATATGCAAGTGCCTGACTCCCCCACCCCTCAGATCTGTAGGTCTGGGGTGCAACTGGGTGAACTCCTGGGTCTTTGGTGGAGGTGGTGCAGGGTGTCACCCAGGCCAGGCAGGCCTCGGAGGCCCCTTTTGGCCAGGATGCCAGATGATCCCAGGGAGCCCTCACATGCGCCTCACACAGTCAGCTGGACCCACTTGCTGCTGGAACCTCTTTCTGTCTTGTGCTGATGCCCCAATGCTGACCTGGTGTGTTGTTTGTGTGCCTGGCTTCAGATCACACAGCTCAGCGTGAGTGAGCTCTGGGGACACACCACGGTGGAGGGTGGGCCGTGACCCAGAGGCAGGCCAGGAACCAGCCCAGCCCAGAGCCGCAGGGAGAGGCTCAGGAGGGGAGGGGGCCCTCCTCGTCCCTCCCGCTGGACCTCTGCAGGCTGTGGGTGCAGCCAGGCATCAACAGTTAGGGTTTGGCCGCCAGGTCCAGGCCTCCTGGGCCTCTGAGAGCACCCACCTCAGCCAGCAGCTCCATTCTGCATTGGCCTGTAGGCTGAGACTTGTTCCCCAAGGATGACCTGGCGAGGTGACCTGTGTGGGTGCAGTGAGAGAAAATGAGGGGCCAACTTGGAGGCTGGAAGCAGAGTCCCAGCTGCCCTGGCCTGAGCCCTGCCACTGTGCAGGCTCAGAGTGTGGTTCCTTTGCTCCCAGGGAAACAGGGCTCCCAGTGGGGGGCCTTGTCTGGGCACCCAGATTCGGCTCGGTGACATCCTGAATCACAGGACCAAAGTCCAACCCTGAGTTGGAGGGTCAGTCTGCCCCCATGGTAGGCAGAATGACCCTCCCCCCCATGCCGGAATCCCCGGAACCCATGATTAAGTTAGGTTAAGTGGCACAAAGGACTTTGTAGGTGCGATTAAGGTTACAGGCCTTAAGATAGGGTGACTCTCCTGGACAATCCGGGTGGGCCCAATCCAAGCACATGAGCCCGTCAAAAAGCAGAGAGCTACCCAGCAATCCTATTTCTAGGTATGCCCCCAGAAGAAGTGAAGGCAGGGACACAAACAGATACCTGTACCCCAGTGTTCACTGCAATACTTTCCACACTAGGCAAAAGGTGGAAAGAGCCGACATAGCCATCAACGGGTGAATGGATTCACGAAACATGGCCTAGATGCGCACAGTGGAATACTACTTAGTCATAAAGAGAAATGAAGTCCTGACTCATGCCACAACTCAGACAAACCTTGGAAACATTTTGCTGAGTTAAATAAGTCCAACGTAGAAGGATAAATACTGTGTGATCTCACTTCTGTGAAATAATGAAATACATAGAAACCAAAGATTATTAGTGGTTACCAGCGGTGAGAAGGCGAGAGAAGGGGAACTTTGCTTACGGGGCATAAGGTTTATGTTAATGCTGGTGGAATAATTTGGAAAATAATAGTGATAATGGGTGCAACACGTGAAGAATGTAATCAATGTCACTGAATTATACATGCAGAAATTGTTGAATTGGTCATTATTTTGCTGTGCGATTTTCACCACAATAAAAAAATTACAAACAAAACCAAGCAGAGACCTGTCTCTGGCTGGAAGAAGGAGAGATGGGCCGAGGAAGAAGTCAGAGAGACTGGAAGCCATGAGAGGGGCTTGGCCTGCGTTGCTGGCTCTGAAATGTAGGTAGGGCCCACACACAAGGCCCAGAGAGAGTCCTCAAGATGCTCACGGAAAGCGTGAGAAGGAATGCTGGCAGCTTCTAGGAGCAACATCCAGCCTCTGGCAGACAGCCAGCAAGGCAGTGGGCACCTCAGTCCTACAACCACAAGGCACTGAATTCAGCCAGCGTCTTCCTCAGAGGGTAGAACGCTGCTGACAGGGTGATTTTAACCTCATGAAGCCCAGGTTGGACTTCTAACCTACAGACCTCTGAGACACTAACTGGAGACTTTTATTCACTAAATTGGCTGGAGTTTGTTACAGCAGCCACAGAAGACTGATACAGTTCTCTTTCTCCAACATCCTGGCTTGAAAAGTAGAAGCCAGAGAGGTCCCACTTGGGTTGTTCAGGGGTGGAAGGTACTCTCTCCAAAGGCAGTGAGCTCCCTGCCAGACCTGGGAGCGCACTTTGGGTGGGTGCCTGCTCTGTGGGTGACCCGAATGTCCCCTGTGACTCCCGGATGGCAGCCCTTGGGAAACTCCACTTTCTCTCATGTCCAACAGCCAGGCTCTCTCTCAGGTGAAAGCAGGGGTCCTCCATGGTCACTGGGCCTCACTGCCATGGACACTTGACTGCTCTGGACCCTGGGGGCAGGGGCCCAGGAGTTTCTGGTCTCCAGTTCCTGAGACAGGATCACGGTGAAGCTGGGTGGGAGGTCTGCATCTGCCAGAGGCCCAAGCAGGCCGTATGGGGCTGGTCACTGGGCAGCGGGGCAGGAGGCTGGGCTCAATCTCTAATTGTCCTTAAGACACTGGATGATCCTTTTCCCATCTCCAGTCACACTTCTCCACCTGTAAAACGACGGGATGGGACAAAGGACCGCTAAGTTTCCTTCTAGCATTAAACTCTGGGGAAGCAGCAGGGCAGGGCAGCACACAGGCAGGGGGCCAGGGAGTTGGAGACAGTCAGTGGGGCACAGGACGCTCAGGCACCTGCCCCCAGGGCCCTAGGCGCCTAGGCCGATCTGCCGGGAGAGGGAGGGGTGCAGGGAGGGCGGGGCCGGCCTCCTGCGCCCGCCCAGGCCCTGGACGCGCCCTTGCCCGCCCGGCCTAGCCGCCGGCTGCTCATACCCAGTGCTGGCGCCCCTGCGCGTCCCTGCCCTGCTGTCCGCGCCGCTAGAGACCGCCACCCTGCCAAGAGCGCGGTGCGGAGCGGGCATGGCCCGCCAGGGCGCCGCCGCGCCGGCTCTGGCCCTCGCGCTCCTCGCGGTGGCCCTGACCCGAGCCGGTACTCAGGCCTGGGTCCCCGAGGACGCCGACTACGACGTTCAGGAAACCTGGAGCCGGGAGCCCTACTACGCGCGCCCGGAGCCCGAGCCCTTCTCGCCGCAGCCCTCCGGAACCAGGGAGGAGGCGCGGGAGCCGCCTGCGCCCAGGCCACCCAAGAAGGCGACCAAGCCCAAGAAGGGGCCCAAGAAGGAGAAGCTGGCTCCGGAGACGCCGCTGACGCCAGGTAAGTAACTTCTGCGCTGGGCGCCGGGGCTGACTGTGCGTCTCTATTAGCGCGGCCCGTTTTGCCTCAGGAGACAGCGAGTGTCCCGGTCTGTGTGTTTGTGGCTGGGAATGGGATGAGAGATCCCGCGACCTCCCCATCACCGTCCGCCTCCCTGGCGACTGCATTTGAGCATCCCCCTTGCCATCCCAGCTCCCCAGAACTTAAACTTAAAACTCACTCCAGGCGACCCTCGCTCCTGCCCAGGTGGCGATGGAGCTGCGCACTTGGAAGCTGCCTGGAGAGCTGCTCTTCTCCGACCCAAGTTTCAGATTTACTGGGCAGATGACCTTTCTGCCGGACTCTTTCTCCTTCTCTGCCCCTCTGATCTTCACAGGAGCCTTTTCTTAAGAGCGAGTTTCCTATCTGGCAGAGTGAACGGCAGGCAGGCCTGTTTGGGTAGAATGGCCTTTTAGGGGAAGTGCAGCAAGTAGGATTTTACCCAGCTGCCACCCCTCTCATTTCCCTGTCTCCCTCCTTGGGTACGTTCCTTGAACCATCTGCCCTGTTGGGGCAGGATGGCATAGCCTTACTAGGGCTCACTTTGCCTGGGCCAGCCCTTGTGTCTGCAGGGAGACTCCAGCCAGGAAGGGGGAGCTGCAGGATGCAAGGAAAGCCCAGCGGTTCCCTGCAGCCTGGGGTGCCCTGTCTTCTGTCCATCTGCCAGTGCTTGTCTCAAATCCATCCCAGTTTCTAGCAGCCCTGACCTGGGGAATTGACTCTCATTTAGTCTACTACACATCTCGGGAAGTGCGACTTTTAATTGCTCCAAACTTTCATTGCTCCAGTTGCAAGAGGCTGTGTCCTAGTATTTCAAGATTGGGGAATGAGCAGGACCACAGCCAATTCTCTGGCCTTGTGATGGCCTTCCCTGAGAGGAGATACTGCCCATTACGACACTCCTGGCCTGGGAGGAGTTGCCTTTGTTCGCTGAAAACTGTTGGTGAAAGTCCCCGCTGTGAGCTCAGTGGGAAAGGGGTGGAGCTGGGGTCCTCGAACCACTGAGCTGGGGTCCGTCTCAGCATCCCCTTTCACACATGCAGGGAGTCTGCACCTGCTTCAGTTTGTGGGCAATTCTGACTATTCTGTGATTATGTAGCCCTGAACAGAAGCAACCAGAATTTCCAAATGCAATGTTTTTCTTCTGTTTTTTGGGGGGTGGGGTGGGGTGGGGTGGGGTGGGGGGGTGGGTTGGTTATGGGAATGAGTTGCAAAAGTTGCCCTGGTTTAATAACAGGAGTAGGAGTGGGAAGAGACACTCATACTTGTGAGCGTATTAGGAGCTGTATGTAAAACTGTCTCATCCAGTTCTGCCAGTGGCTCCGTGGGGTGGGTGCTCTCACTGTTTCACAGCTGAGGAAACTGAGGCACAGGCAGTTTAAGAAACTGGCTCAGTGACCCACAGCAGCCTTGGGAGATTCCAAAGTCCTGTGCTTTTTAACTCAAGGCCTTTTTTGTTTGATCATTTAATTCGACCTGTGTGTGATTTTTTTTGTGTGTGTGTGTGTCTGCTGTGTGTTCAGCACAGTTCCGGCTAGGCATGGTGGGGTAGGCTGGCAGACATGGATGTTACCTTGTGCTGTTCGCAGAGAGTGGCTGCAGGCGGGATGTAGCTCTCTGGGTGGTACAAATGGTTTGTGCTTACTGTCAAAACCCCCAAATCAAACCCATTGCCATCGAGTCCGTTCCGACTCATAGCCACCCTATAGGATGGAGGAGAACTGCCCCATCTGGTTTCCAAGGCTGTGATCCTTACGGGAGCAGACTGCCACATCTGTCTCCCGCCGAGCAGCTGGTGGGTTCTAAGCGCAGACCTTTCAGTTAGCAGCCAAGCGCTTAACCACTGCACCACCGGGGCTCCTTTCTTACTGTCAAGAGGGAGGAAAAGGGAGCTGAGTTATATAACTCTAGTTTATTTCTCAGTTCCATTTTATGCCCTAAAAAGAGTATGGCTGCAAACCAAGGTCATCAGCCCGAAGATGACATGCAAAGTCATCCACTCGCAGGTCCAAAATGCGGTCCATTTATCAATTCTTCACCTGGGGATAATGAAAACCAGGGACCTGGGCATTCCAACTGTAGGGATCTAGAAAATATTAAATTCAACCAGACAGACACAGGTCAGTAAATGGAGAACCTAGCCTGAGAGAGCAGAGCCTGGCTCTCCAGATAGCAGAAGCTGATGTGTCCATGTGGGTTTTTGACAGTAAGAAACAGTCAAAATAATAAACAAGACTCCCATTAGGCGACTTGAAGATTTTCTTTTCCCTTCCATTGCTTGGGTTAGAAGTAGGGTCGGATGTGTCCGCTTTACATTTGGGTTTCTGCTGGTCGGATTGTTTACCGTTTTCTTCCAGGACTGGTGAGAACTTGCCCATGTTGGAGCATGCGTCGGCCTGTGTGTCGTCGTCCTCGGCCGTGGAATTTGCAGAGTGGGCAGGGAACCACGTGTGTTTGTGTGTCATTGCCCAGAATCGGCTCCAGGCACACAGCTAATTTGCATTTGGTACTGTGTTGTGCCCCAGCCACAGGGGTTGCTATCTGAGCATATTTGTTGTAAACAAAGCCCTTTCTGTTCTGTGCACTGCGAGCCAGTTGGTGGAAAGGGCTTCACTGTTAAGCTTTGCTTTGTCCCTTCAGGGTGGGTTGCCGTGTTTGGGTTTCTGATAGAAGTGTCTTCTCCTGGGTGGACTGGAGGGGGAGGTTAGGGGGAGGCATTCATCCATCGCATATTTCAGCACGTGTTTTACAAAGCAACGACAATGCTGTTAGCCCACCTAACAATTTAATAAGAAATCCTTAAGATCATCGTATCATATGTTCACTGTAACAGTTAAATCCAAAGTCTTCTGTCCAGATAAACCCCCTGTGGAATTCTGAGGGAAAGAACGTTTTGTAAAAAAGGGCATTTTGTGCACATCAGCAAGCAGCTTCCTAAGACGCCACCTCGTTTTCCAAAGTGCTTTCCAAAGTCAACTGTTCTGCTGGCACAGCCCTGCCTGCCTGTGCCCACGGTTCCGGACCAGGGCTCGTGTGTGGATAATGAAGGGGAGTTGGGGGAGGTGGGGACAGCTCCTAGTTTCCGATCTAGGGACACTGGATTGGGGCGCTGTGCTTCTTCAAGATAGCCAGTGGGCTTGCAATGGGCCCAGCTATGGCTGCCAGGTCTCACGGTGGGTGGCTCTGCTTGCTGAGGCGATGGCAGCCTGGCTCCCTGGAGGCTGGAGTGCTGAGGGGTGCCTCCTCTGGACACCCAAGGTATGCAGGAGCCCGAGCTCTCAGGCTTGGCCTTCCCAGCAATGGCGCCCCCCTCTGTACCATCTCAGGTCCTTTACCAGGCCTTCTGCTCTGGTGGAATGGAGCCCATGAAGTTAGGGTCTCTTTGGACAGCCACAGGGAAGGGCGATCTGTGTATCTGGCCAGCGCCAGTTAGTGCCTCACTGATCGTCATGGGTTGGCGAGCGTGACATGGCCCTTGCCAGATGTTGAGTTCAGATTCTAATGTCCCAGGAATGCCGGGAATCCCTGGTAGGTGCACGTCAAGTGTAGGTGCATGGCCTTAAGTTTGTTCAGGATTCCGACAGAGCTGGGTTACAATCTAGTTCTGCCCCCATGGGCTTGTGTGACTTCTCCAAGCTCAGTCTCCTGTCTGTGAGCTTGGAGGTGGGATGAGGTCAGATGTCCTTTCAGCCTTTGGGGACAGTTCAGAGGCAGCTTCTCCCCATCCCTCAGTGTCCCCAGTGAAGCTGAGTCTCGGGAGTCCTGTGTGTACTTGGGGCTGCTTTCCCTTCTTCCCTGTCTCACTCCCTTCTCAGCCTTGCTGAGCTTCTTGACATCACCTCCTGGATACACTACCGTGCCCATGATCTACTTCCTGGCAGAACTTACAAAGTCTGGCAAATTCCAAAGGTGCCTTCACATCGGCTGGCACATACCTGCGTGCTGTTGGGGCTGTGGCGGCACTTTAAAAGGCAGAAACCAGTTGCCGCCAAGTCATTTCTGACTCATAGGACATCATGTGTGTCAGAGGAGAACAGCGCTCCATAGGGTTTTCAGTGGCTGGTCTTTCAGAAGTAGAAAGTCACCAGGATTTCTTCCAAGGTGCCTCTGGGTGGACTCGAACTGCCACCCTTTTGGTTAGCAGCTGAGGCATCAACTGCACCACCCAGGAAGAGGGCTCCTTATTTCGTTGCAGGTCAGAAAGGCTGGTTGCGCCTGCACAGACGGCAGAGAGCAGAGCTGACCCCTGCCTTTCTGGCCCTGGGGGACGTCAAGACGGACTAAGCCTTGGGCATGGATGAATGGCTGGTCCAGAGGAGGGCAGGGGCTGTCTGAAGATACAGCTGAGAGGGAGAGAGAGATATTGATTGATTGATCAGTCGATTGATTTTGGTCTAGCCCTGATAGAAGTACTTAAAACTTTGCAATAGCACCTCTGTCCTCACCTCCCTTCCCCGCCAGATCACCAAGTTCCCTGATGACCTGGAAGTCTGTGCAGCCCACCTTTCAGGAGTCACCTGACCCCAGGATACTTGCTTCCTGCAAGAGCTACCCTGTCCTCAGAACAGCACACGCCCAGGCCGTTCTTGGCCCACTCAATGCTCCTTTCCCCACGGACATCCGGGGGGCACTACTCCTCCTAACTGCTTTTGCTTAGGCTTTTCATGTTTCCTGCAAAATTCCCCAGGCTCTCTCCTATGTGGGTGTGTGTGCGTGTGTGTGTCCCTGTGTGTATGTGCATGTGTGCATGGTGACTAAGAAAACTGTAATTATTGTCTGTCGAGGTGCCTCGAGGCTACACTTTTGGGGGGCTCCCGAGAACCCTCTTGCGCTCTTTGGCGGCTTTCTGCTGAAGCGGCTCCTTAACAAGAGGAGACAAAGAGCTTAGAGCTGGGCTGCTTCATAAGACAGAAGGCAGATCCTGGTGGACTGGAATTTCCTGGGAAAACTTGAAATATGCAGTAAAGCATTTTTTTTTTTTTCAGTTTCTGGGAGGCTGCTACTGTAAGCTCCTTGCATAAGGAAGGGAAAGTCATATTCTATTAATTAGAAGAATTATATTTATCACCATAGACCAGGATAGAACATGCGGCCCACGTTGGCAATTCCCGTTTGCTACTTTTAAGGAATCCGGTTTTGTCACGCAGCCCAGATGGAGGTGCTGGTTTGATTCTGGTTCCTTTTATTTCTCCGTGTGCTCTTTCCGCTGTATTTTCTTCTTTCGTCTGTACAGACCATATGCTGCCTTTCATCTCATGAGGGCGGAAGGGGCTGCTAAGGGGAGGCATGAGTGCCCACATGAAGGTGGCCCAGATTTGGAGTCAGCTTCTGGCTCCGCCATCTCCTAGCTCTGGGTCTTTCTCCCCTCTGAGCTTCAGTTTCCCCATCTGTAAAATGGTGTTGTTCATACATTTTCTGCCCTCAATGTGTAGTTGCCAGGCTCAAATGTTATCATCAGTGTGAAAATGCCTTGTAAGTTATGAGTCATGCTAGATGTTTGCTGCTATTCTTCCAGCAACTGGAATAGTGCTTTGTGAAGTATAGGGGATGGGTAATATTAACGATGAGAACATGTAGTTGTTGTTAGGTGCCCTCGAGTTGGTTCAGACTCATAGTGACCCCCATGTACAACAGAACAAAACACTGCCCAGGCTTGCACCATCCTCACAGTTGTTACTATGTTTGAGCCCATTGTTGCAACCACTGTGTCAGTCTGTATAGTTGAGGGTCTTTTTCTCTGGTCCTCTACCTTACCAAGCAGGTTGTCCTTCTCCAGGGATTGGTCCCTCCTAATAACATGTCTAAAGTACATGAGATGAAATGTTGCCATCCTCGCTTCTAAGGAACATTCTGGCTGTACTTCTTCTAAGACAGATTTTTCTGGCAGTCCATGGTGTATTCAATATTCTTTGACAACACCTTAATTCAAAAAGCATCAATTCTTCTTCAGTCCTGCTTGTTCATTGTCCGGCTTTTGCATGCATATGAGGCAATTGAAAATACCGTGGCTTGGGTCAGGTGCACTTAGTCCTCAAAGTGACATCTTTGCTTTTTAACACTTGAAAGAGATTTTTTTTTTTTTTTGCAGCAGATTTGCCCAATGTAATATGTCGTTTGATTTCTTGACTGCTGCTTCCATGGGCATTGATTATAGATCCAAATAAAGTAAAATCCTTGACAGTTTCAATCTTTTCTCCATCTATCATGATGTTGCTTCTTGGTCCAGTTGTGAGGATTTTTGTTTTCTTTGTGTTGAGGTGTAATCCGTACTGAAGGCTGTAGTCTTTGATCTTCATCAGTAAGTGCTTCAAGTCCTCTTCACTTTCAGCAAGCAAGGTTGTGTCATCTCCATATCAAAGGCTGTTATTGAGTCTTTCTCCAGTCCTGATTCTTCTTCATATAGTCCAGCTTCTCAGATTATTTGCTCAGCATACAGATTGGATAAGTATGGTGAAAAGATACAACGCTGACACACAATTTCCTGATTTTGAAGCATGCAGTGTCCCCTTGTTTTGTTTAAACAACTGCCTCTTGGTCTATGTACAGGTTCCTCATGAGCACAATTAAGTGTTCTTGGATTCCCATTGTTTGATCCACACCAACAAATGTCTTTGCATAGTCAGTGAAACACACGTAAACATTCTCTGCCTTCAGCCAAAATCTGTCTGACATCAGCAATAATATCCTTGTTTCATGTCTTCTTCTGAATCAGGCTTGAATTTCTGGCAGTTCCCTGTTGATATACTGCTGCAAGAGTTTTTGAATTATCTTCAGCAAAATTTTACTTGCATGTGATATTAATGATATTGTTTGATAATTTCCATATACTGTTGGATCACCTTTCTTTGGAATAGGCACAAGTATGGATCTCTTCCAGTCTGTTGGCCAGGTAACCGTCTTCCAAATTTCTTGACATAGACGAGTGAGCCATTCCAGTGTTGCATCTGTTTGTTGAAACTTCTCAGTTGGTGTTCCGTCAATTCCTGGAAACTTGTTTTTCACTAATGCCTTCAGTGCAGCTTGCACTTCCTCCTTCAGTACCATTGGTCCTTGGTCATATGCTATGTCCTGAAGTGGTTGAATATTGACCAAATCTTTTTGGTACAGTGTGTTGACTTTGTGTCTTCTGTCTTCTTTTGGTGCCTCCTGTGTCATTCAATATTTTGCCCATAGAATTTTTCAATATTGCACCCCCAACCTTGAATTTTTTCTCCAGTTCTTTCAGCTTGAGAAATTGCTACGGGTGTTCTTCCCTTTTGGTTTTCTATCTCCAGGTCTTGGTACATGTCATTAAAATTCTTTACTTTGTATTCTTGAGCCACCCTTTGGAATCTTCTATTCAGCTCTTTTACTTCATCATTTTTTCCACTTACTTTAGCTACTCTATGTTCAAGAGCAAATTTCAGAGTCTCTTCTGACATCCATTTTGGTCTCTTCTTTCTTTCTTGTATTTTAAGTGACCTTTTGCTTTCTTCATGTGTGACGTTCTTAATGTCATCCCACAACTCATCTGGTCATCAGTCATTAGTGTTCAATGCATCAAATCTGTTCTTGATATGGTCTCTTAATTCAGGTGGGATATACTCAAGGTTGTAGTTTGGCCTTTGTGGACTTGTTTTAATTTTCTTCAGCTTCAACTTGAACTTGCATATGAGCAATTGATGGTCTGCTCCACAGCCAGCCACTGACCTTGTTCTGACTGATGGTATTGAGCTTTTCCATTTTCTCTTTCCGCAGATGTAGTCAGTTTGATTGCTGTATATTCCATCCACTGAGGTCTAGGTCTACAGTCACTGTTCTTGTTGTTGAAAAAAGTCATTGATCCTGCAGAATCCTATCATGCAATCTCTGGTGTCATTTCTGTCACCAAAGCCATATTTTCCTAAAATATGAAAACATAGGTCAGCCATTTATTCAGGGATTATGGTAGGTTAGGCCCTGTCATAAGCACTCTACATACTTTGTTTTGTTCCCTCCTCACAACAACCATTGAGGCAGTTATCCTTGTGTCCTTGTCGACAAGTGAGGACACACTGTCAGTCAGTGGTCAAGGCAGTGGCACAGCCTGGCTGAAAGGAACAGAGGCAGGCTGTCCTCTTGGCCCATGTCTTAACAACCACATGCCTCTGCCCTTGCAAAGTGACTGGGCCTCTGCCTGTTGTCTTGTTGTCCCTCCTGCCAGGGTTTCTGTTCCCCACATGTTGGTCCCCTGGAGACTCAGACTCTTCGGTTGGCAGGAAACTTGCCCGACACCTGAGTCTTTATTGGATTCGCAAAGCTGAGCCAGGTCAGCTGTCCCCACAGGGGAACCAAGAGGCCAAAGCTGAAAAGAGATGAGGACCTTCCCCCAGAGAGATCCTTCCCCTAGAGCTGGCACCTTGAATCCAGACTTCCAGCCTCCTAACTGTGAGAAAATAAATTTCGGTTAAAGCCATTCATGTGTGGTATTTCTGCTACAGCAGCACTAAGAAACTAAGGCAGAGGTTACTGGGGGATGTTCTTGCTCACAGAAGGTGGGCAGGTGCTAAGGTGGCCTCGCTATGGGAGCTGGCTGTTTCCAGCCCTCTGGGTCAGCCTTTCTCCTCCAGTTTTGGCTTGTCGGCTTCCCAGACCCTGATGGAAACACTTAATTTTGTAATTTTCAGCTTGTATCAAAATTAGAGACACTCCCAGCAGGTACCCAAAGAGAGTATGGCTGAGAGAGTGTCATATTTGTCTGGGCTGGATATTGCCGCTTGTATTTTTTTGTAGATCTAGGGTTTTCAGCATGCGAAAGCTGGACGATGAATATGGAAGACCAAAGAAGAACTGACAACTTTGAGTTGTGGTGTTGGCGAAGAATACTGAATATACCAAGGACTGCCAAAAGAACAAACAAATCTGTCTTGGAAGAGTACAACCAGAAGGCTCCTTAGAAGCAAAGATGGAGAGACTACGTTTCACATACTTTGGACATGTTGTCAGGAGGGATCAGTCCCTGGAGAAGGACATCATGTTTGATAAATGAAAAGGAGGAAGACCTTCAAGGAGATGGATTGACACAGTGGCAGCAACAATGGTCTCAAGCATAACAATGATTGTGAGGATGGTGCAGGACTGGGCAGCATTTCGTTCTGTTGTACATATGGTTGCTATGAGTCAGAACTGACTCCATGGCACCTAACAACAGGATTTTCCTAATAAGTATCTTTGTGTGTGTGACTGTAGAAGAATTTGAAATGATTTCATTAATTGGTGCAATCCAATAGATGTTTCTGGTATCTCAACTTGCATTTTAAAGTCCAAACTCAGTATCTTCCCCCATAGATTCCACCTCCCTTCTTGTTTTTGTCTGTTTGGTCATTCACTCACTCATTGGTTTCATTCATTCATTCATCACAGCCTGTTATGCACCAGACCCTGGAGATACAGCAGTGAGCAAAACCAGACACAGGCCCTGCCCTCATGCAGAGACCAGAACGTGGTGAACTGCAGCTGAGGTGATGGTATCAAGGAGAGGTGTGCCCACTGGTGCTGGTGCCCTGCCAGGTCCTTCCTGCAGATGCACTATCCCCAGCTGCTGTGAGTCCTGGATGTCAGCAGCTCACAGCTGCACCGTTCTCTGGAGAATTGCCCTTGGAAGGTTACAACTACCACTCCGACCAGTCAGCCTGTAGCCAAAGATGAACCAACAGTAGAGGAGGTGGGCCCCTGGCCTCCAGGTGGGCCAGCTCAGATGCAGCTCCTGCTCCTGAGCTCCCTGTGGGATCAGGCTGAGCCAAGCTCCAGCTGACACCACAGCCTGGCTTCGCTGCATCCCCTGCCCCATCCTGCCTCCCTTTCTCCTCAGAGCGCTCTCTCAATGCATCATGTGTACCAAACCCTGCATCAGGCTCTGCTTAGAGGCAACCCAAACTAAGACAGGCACATTCAAAGCCCATCCAAGGTGGGTTTGATTTAGGTGGGGAGGCCAGGAACGCGGGCTCCAAGGAAGCACTGCCTGCGCTGAGATCTGCAAGCTGAGGAGAAGTTCATAGAGTGAAGGGAAGGCTGCTCCAGGGGAAGGAACAACACATGCAAAGTTCTGGTCGGAGGAAGCATGAACAGAAGACGGAAAGGCGGCTGGTGTTACTGGAGCAGAGTAGGGAGCATGGAGTGGGAAGAAGCTGGAGGAGCAGGAGCCAGGGAAGGCAGGCTTCCCAAATGACCATCAGGAGTCTCTCCAGTTGGGGGGAAACAGCATCACCCACCTAGGTCCCCAATCCAGAGGCCTGGGAGTAAGCTCGATTGGAGAAGCCCGACAGGTAGAAAATGCCAGCTCTGGAGTTAAAAATTCTGAGTCCCAGCTCCAATTTCACCAGTTATACGCAGTATCACACTCTGGGCCTCTGTGAGGGGCAGAGTATGACCTAACCTAAGATAGTGCCTTGCTACTCTCTCAGTTACTTAGTTGTTCCTGTCTAGTAACAACTTGTTTGTGTACATTGTTCTTTTTGTGAGTGTTTATTTTCCTGCGGATTTACAATAGCAGCTTTCTTTCCTCTGTCTGGGTCCCTGGGTGGTACAAGCGGTTTGTGATCAGCTACTGATCTAAAAGTTGGTGATTTGAACCCATCCAGCAGTGCTGTGGAAAAAAGCCCTGGCAATCTGCTTCTGTAAAGATCACAGCCAAGAAGATCCTATGGAGCACAGTTCTATTCTGTAACACGTGGGGTCGCCATGAGTTGGAATCAACTTAATGGTAATGGCTTTGGTGTGATATTTTTGGTTTTTCCTTTGACCGTCCTTTGGGACAGTGGAGGCGGAGGGTGGAGACTGCTGATTTTCAGGGAGAAGATGGCTGAATTCTCACCATTGACATACACGGAAGTAAAGGCATCTCTCTCTTTACAGGTAAAAACAGCAACAGAAAAGGTGCAAGGACCAAGAGCTTTGAGAAGGCTGCTGGTGAAGATCAGAGCACCCGTGCGGCCCATGAGGATGGCAGACAGAGTGAGTAGGCTGTCTCCGGGGCCACCTGCCCCAGGTGTATCACCTGTCCAGGGAGGTAGGGTGGCACAGGCCCTGGCACAGCAGCCTGATTACGGCTTCCCTGAGCGAGGGGCTGCCTGCTTGTTCTTAACCACTCACGTGGGGTGAAAACATTCACAGCAGCCCCCACTTTTGCAGTGCACAGGAGTGCATGTGCTGAGGCCAGGGTTCCCCACTCCACTCAGCTGAAGCCATTTCTGAATTTCCAGGAGCACTAGGTTGCCTTCTCAGCCCTCTGCCTCCCCCTCCCTGAAGAGGACATCGTTGTCTTTTGTGGGGCCTCTTAGCTGCCCACAGCCTTGGGTGTCATCTCTTGTCTCCCATCCAGACCTAGGGGTCTCCCGGGTCAGGAATCAAGCTTTCTGCTCCAGAGCATGTGATTCTAGGCCTAGCACCTCATGGTCTTGTAATAAATACTGTTGTTGTTAGGTGCCTCGGGTCAGTTCCCACTCGTAGCGACCCTGTGTACAACAGAATGAAACACTCCCTGGTCCTGTGCCATCCTCACAATCGTTATGTTTGAGCCCATTGTTGCAGCCACTGTGTCAATCCATCTCATCGAGGGTCTTCCTCTTTTTCACTGACCCTCTACTTTACCAAGCATGATGTCCTTCTCCAGGGACTGATCCCTCCTGACAACGTCCAAAGTATGTGAGACACAGTCTCGCTATCCTCACTTCTAAGGAGCATTCTGGCTGTACTTCCTCCAAGACAGATTTGATCGTTCTTCCGGCAGTCCATGGTATATTCAGTATTCTTTGCCAACACTGTAATTCAAAGGCATCAATAAATACTAGTCAGTTATTAATTAGTTACCGTAGGATGCTTGAAAGCATTATTAATTCTAGGCTCATGGGCAAACTCAGGTCCACTATCTATAGCTATTACTATTATTAATTATTATCATTACTATTACCCTGTCTCTGTTACTCTAAATTGTGGTATCGAGAGTCATATCTGTGCTAGTATTAGTACTAAAAAAAAAAACCCAGTGCCCTCGAGTCGATTCCGACTCCTAGCGACTCTATAGGACAGCTTAGAACTGCCCCATAGAGTTTCCAAGGAGCTAGTATTAGTACTAAAAAAAAAATTAGTACTAATAACCATTTATTAAACATTTAGCAGGGAACCCTGGTGGCACGAAGGTTTAGCAATTGGCTGCTAACTGAAAGGTTGGCAGTTTGAACTCACTAGTGGCTCCACAGGAGAAGGAGCAGGCGATCTGCTTCCCTAGAGGCTACAGCCTAGAAAACCCTATGGGGCAGTTCTACTCTGTCACTTGGGGTCACCATGAGTCGAAAACCGCCTTTAACAGCACCTAAAAACAACATTAAGTACTTAGCTCTCGGAAGTTATCAGGCCCTGGGTCCAATATTTAACATCTCCTGGTGCCCGTCTGAGTATTCTGAGTATTATGTTATTATTACTACTACTGTTACCCGTATGTACAGGTGAGGAACAGGAGACTGAGTCTGGATGCTTCGCTTATGGTTACATAGCCTGTAAATGGTAAACCAGGAGCTCTCACCCATGACTTTCTGATTCCAGACTTCCTGCTCAGCAATAGGGCTGCTTAAAATAAACAAAGCGCTTCACAAATTCGCATTACAGAGATAGGACCCATTTTCAGCCGCCATGTGAGCCCATAAACTGTAACAGAGCAGACTGTCACACAGGAAGCGGCATGTTCCCGGAGGCACAGGGTAGTGATTGGGGGCTGTGTTTCCGGCTAAGAGCTCAGGGAGAAGCCATGGATGTGATAGGGCGGAAGTTCACCCACAGTGAGCTTCTGCAGGCATTTAACAAATGGGCAGACGTGTCTGTGTCTACTGCCCACAGAGAACCCTGGCATATTGGGAGGGTGTATAATCGACTCGATGGCACTGGGCTGGTGGGGTTGGTCTCTGTGAGTCAGAATTGACTCAATGGTACACAACAGCAAGTATTCAGTATACAGAGGTTGGTTCACCTGAGGGTATGGCCCTTTGGAGTCTCAGCAAAAGACGGGGTAGTAAGACTCCCCACTTTGGGTAGACCCAGGGCATGGACTTTTCGTTCCCTTGTACCAGAGCCTGATAAAACACCTGCTGTTCCTTCAGCACCCCAAAAGGCCATAGGGCTGAAGCGACTTTAAGTGCTTGCCTCACCTCTAGGTTCCTGCTGCCACCCCGATCAGGGCCTGGTAGTTCCTCACTATTTTAGTAATTCGTCAGTGCTTTAAAAAATATGTTAAAAAATATTTCGTCCAGCTTGTTTTTAGCTGCCAAAGGGCTGGTCTGGATTACTTTAGTTCTTCGTTACCAGAATTAGAAGTTATTAAAATTTGGGAAGCATTTTCAGAAAGACTTTTAAAGGCCCATTTCTACACACACACACACACACACACACACACATCCAGGCAGGCATGCACACACGCACGCATAAACACACACACACATTTGCTGAAGTCTGAACTTGCCCCATTTCCTGCCTCTGGCCCACTCAGGGTTATTTCCTTGACCTTGCCCTCAAAGCTTTGCCTAAACAAGCTGGGATTGCTGGTCTCAAAGGCAGTCATCATGGTTCTGAGTCACTGAATGCCTCAGAAGGAATTTTGGTCTGTGAAACCTCTTTGCATTGCTCTTCTATTAAAAAAAAAAAAATTTTTTTTTTTTTTTGAGGAACTGAGGACAACCTTGGAGGGGAAAAGAGGTTGTGGATGCCCCTGATACACAAATATGGAAGGAGAGAGCCAGTGGTCTCACGGTGGTAGTGTACGTAGAGGCACAGAGTTAGGGATACAGGTCAGGAGTCAAATGGCAGTACCTTTTTGGGGTGCAGGCCAAGTTAGGGCCTCAGCTGTACAGATGGGAATTCTCAGGACCCTTTGGCCCAGCCCCTGACTCCATGCTCCTCTCAGCATTGACTCCATTGCATTATGGGCCTTGCTGGAGATGTGGCAGAATGAGGGGTTCGAGGTGGCAGGTAGTGAGATGTCAGCTACATCATACTCAAGATGGTGAGCAGAACGGAGGTCAACTACGCTGTGTTCAAGATGGCGGGCAGAACAGATTTTAGTCACTTTGTGTTCAAGGTGACAGGCAGAGCAGATGTTAACCACATCAAGTGGAGACTTTCACTTCGAGGGGAGAATATGTACATGCCTGTCACTGTGACCATGGAAGAGTGTTGAGTGTGCCAAATATCCAAAATACTTTTTGGATACTGTTCTATAATACTATATGTGGTGGGTTGAATTATTGGTCTACTTTACCTTGCCCCAGAAATGGGTCAAACCATGGTGGGTACTGGATGCCTAGTAGGGAATTATATTGCAACCAATGTATAATATAAAAAAAATAGACCATTAGAAAATATTAAAAACATTTTTATCTCTTGGGCCATACAAAGCCTTAGAACTTCAGGGCTTTGCAAATGCCACCTCCGGGAAGCCTTCCCTGATCACTTCTCTTTTGCATTCTCATGGCCCTGGTCCCCTCCTTGCTCACATTATAGTCACTTGGATGCATAGCTCTTTTGTCCCGGGAGAGTACAAATGCTGAAGAGCAGGGCTCATGTCTGACTCATCTCTGGGCACCCTGGTATTGGCACTGGCACTTGACAATGAGAATGACAAACGTGTTTATTGAGCATCTGAACTGTGTCAGAAAAGCGTCTGGTATGCAGAACAAGTGTCCTGCGTCTATTTAAGTAGATGCTTAATGACCCAGGACAGCAGGGCTGGCCCTCAAAGGACTTCGTCCCTGGCTTCAGCTCCTAGAGCGTGATCTCCCGCCAAGATGGAAGTAGGAGGCTTTTCTCCAAGCTGTTCATATCGGTGCTTCTGTATGCCTGTGCTGGCTGAGACTTGAAGGCCAAACCAGGGCCCATGCTTGGGGTCTGACTTTCTCCATGTGTTGTTGTTTAACTTGAGGGCTTTTCATTTTATCACAGACATTTTGGTTTTTCATCCAAGCCCTTGTCTGGAGAAGTTCGCCATAGAAGTTCATGAGCCTCTACCCTGGCTTCATGGCTGCCCAGGCCTCTGGGCCCCGGCCTGGTCTCCCCCTCAGCAGTGGCAGATTATCCAGTAGGCAAGCTAAGCACAGTGTTTACCTTCCTACCAGATCGACTGTAGAGACACAGTTCACTACAGATTAGTAAGTAAGCACAAGAAAGCTTATGCTTACCTTGCTTACTGGATAATCTGTCCCTGTCAGAGACTGTAAATTTGAAAATAGGCTTTGGTTCTGTAGGAAGGTGCTGTGGGGTTGGGAGAGAGAAAGATGACAGCCATACCTAGAAGCAGAGTCTTTGATGTGAAAAAATGTGAAATTGTTCACTATAGATGATCTGGTAAGCAAGGTAGGCATGGTGCTTACTTTGCCTATTGGATAAGCTGCCCCTGAGCTTCAGCACCTGGCGCAGCTGGTAAGGGTGACGGACCACCTCCCTGCTGGCTCCTGGTCCTGTCTGAGGGGCAGCCGGCATGGCCTCACCTGCCCTGGTGGACACTCTGTTACACACTCACATCTGTACTTCTTATTGCTTTGGAAACGAGAGGGGTGGCGAGGAACCAGAATTGGGACAGCGTCACCCCCTTTTTGACAGATCTTGGTCAGGAAGCCTGAGAAGTGGGAGCTCTGGAAAACAAGGTCTCCTGCTTCTTGCTGCTGTCTACACTTTCAGTTCCATCTGAAAAGTGCCTAAACAGTTACTCTTTAGTCTCTGAAATGAACCTGGTGCTTTCCGAGGCTTTCCTAGTGTTCCTGTAGGGTCTGGAGAGGTTGACATTGTCCTTCCAGTAGCTTTGTGATGGGTCTTCACTGGGTTTGATTAGAGCCCTGGGCACCACCCTGCCTGAAGTTGGCACCTCTGTAAACTGAGTGTGTGTATTAAGAGCACGTGGATGTGAGGCCAGCCTGGGCGGCCAGCCTTGGATCCCAGCTCTTGGTCTGGAACCAGAGCCACTCAGACTTGTCTGTGTGCAAAGGCTCCACACACAGGGGTCTGGGACAGCACTAGGCTGTGTTTGCAGCATGTGCGAGGCGCACTGAAAGGCCCCCTTTCATTTGCATCACCCAGTTGACCCTGAGTGTGGGGCTCATCAACCAAGGGCCTGCTAGTTCATTCATGGAGGAGAAATTCCTGTGTGCCTTTGAACCCAGTTGACAGAGGCCAGCACATGGCCTTCTTGTTGCTCTTGGGTGTTTCGTTCTTGTGAGCCCTGACCTTCCTTCTATTCTCTCGGAGCTGCTCTGGCGAGACCCTCTCCATCCTACATGGTAGGCCGTGGGATGGGTTTAGCAGAAAACCAATTTGCCGTGTCATAATGGAATTTTTTTAAAAGAGATTCAAGTTCAAGTTATTTGGGGTAGAAGTTGCACTAAAATCGATGTCTTTCCTGGCTTATTAAACATTTTGACTATGAAAGTAGGCTATACACATTGTAGAAAATTTGGAAGATATAGAAAAACCCAAAGAAGAAAATAGAACTAATCTATAATCTTATTTTCTGGTGTTAACCACAGTCAGCATTTTGGAGTCTATCCCTCCAATCTTTTCTTTCTGTGTGTGTGCGTGCACGCACTCGTGCACATGCACATGTGTGTACATCAAGAATGAGATTGCTGGTATGTGTGTTGATCACACACACACTTTCTGCAAAATTGCACTAGTTCTGTTTGTATCCTTCAATTCTCGCTTAATATGCTATTGTTATTTTCTCATGCCATGAAACATTCTTTTACGACATTATTTAGAATTAAAAAAAAATTTATGATGGGTCATAACTAACTTCGTATTGTTTAATATTCAGGTTGTTTCCAGTTCTTCCCTTGTTGTGAGCTTTTCTATCCTGCATTATTCAATCTGTAGCTTTGTTCACCTACTCCTTGGACTTGGGTTCCCGAAAGCTGGATTTGCACAGTCAAAAGGTGACCACTGGCCTCCAGAAAGTTTTATACCAACTTGCACTTTCACCAGCTTTTATGGTCTTCTGCCTGTTTTCTATTAGGATGTTACTGCGTATGTTGATTTTTAAGAGCTCTTTATATACGAAGGACAAGTGACCCTCTGTTTTTTATATTGCTCTGGAGCTGAACTGAGCAGAGTTCAAAGTCCAGTTCTGCTGCTTGCTAGTTGTATATCCCTGAGCATATTTAACCTCTTTGTGCCTCAATTTCCTCAAATATAAAATGGGGATAACAATTGTATATACCTCATAGGATTGTGATGAGCATTAAATAAGATAATGTGAACAAAGCACTTAGTGGCTGCTCATGATCAGTAAGTGTTCACTGTTATCACACTGAAGGAGCCGTAGTGGCAATGATTAAGTACTTGGCTGCTAACCAAAAGGTTGGTGGTTGGAGACTGTCAGCTGCTCTGTGAGAGAAAGATGTGGCAGTCTGCTCCTGTAAAAGATTATAGCCTAGGAAGCCCTATGGGGCAGTTCTAGTCTGTCCCGTAGTGTTGCTATGAGTTGAAATCAACTCGACAGCACTCAACAACAACAATATAATCACACTAGGCCCCACCAAGTGCGCTTCGTAACAGGCATTTGAAAATTTTCCATCTTTTTAAAAGAACTGGAACAGTGTAGACACATAAGAATTATTGGTTTTTTGAAAGTTTGAAAGAACTAGACTGTTCATTTGAGCTAAACATTTTCCTTTAAAGAAAACTCTTTGACAATTCTTTACTTTCATGCCTGTGATGGTTAAGGCTGTGAGTCAACTTGGTTGGGCCATGATTCTCAGTGGTCTTGCAGTTATATAACGATGTAGCTTGACAGTTATGTAACGATGTAGTCATCGTCCATGATGTGGTCTGATGTGATCAGCCAATCAGTTGTAAGGGGAGTTTCCTTGGGGGTGTGACCTGCATCCAGTATGTATCTGGATGTTCTGGCAAAGCTTGCTTGCTTACTCTGGATCCTGCATCTAGCTCTTATCATTTGATCTCCAGTCCTTGGGACAGCAGCCTGCTGTATTGCCTGCCGATCTTAGGATTCGTCGACCTCTGCAGCTTGTGAGCCAGCAGCCTGCCGTCTTACCTGCCGATCTTGAATTTGTCAGCCTCCACAGCCCATGAGCCAACAGCTTGCCACCTGACCTGCCGATTTTGGGTTCTTCAGCCCCTTCAGCTACAGGAGTCAGGAGAGGCCCCCAGCCTGACGCCTGACCCATGGACTTGGGACTTGCCAGCTTCTACAACTTTGTGAGCCACTGCCTTGAAATAAATCTCTCGCTTTCTCTCTATATATACTTCACTGGTTTTGCTTCTCTGGAGAACCCAGGCTAAGACAATGACTATGGACCTATCAGGTTTTTTATTCTTTTGAGGTAATTTTGATAAATTTTACTTTTCAAGAAGATATTCCATTGATCTTTTTTTCTTAATAGACTTTATTTTTTAGAGTAGTTTTAGGTTTACAGAAAAATTGTGCAGAAAGTACAGAGTTCCCATTTGCTTCCTCTCCCTGCACACTGTTTCTCCTGTTTACGTCTTGTATTCCTGTCCGTCGATATTTTCCACATGAGTCAGCATGGTTTTATAGACTGCTTGCTTGTGATTCCCAATGAGCTTCACGCATTTATCCACTCAAGAAGTGTTTATTTGTATTTGTTTTGAACCAGGCACTGTGTGTGATTGTCGTCTCTTTTGTTTCTTATGTTGTGTTTTGGTTTTTCCACTCTTGCTTGATTAGACTTGCAGGAGTTTTGTCTCTTAAATTACTGACCCCCCACCTCCATAAACTGGTTCTTAAATGTATTTATAAATTTTATTATTTTCTGTTTCTTTATTCATCTATTTCTACTTTTTATTCTTTTCCTCATTTTATTTTGTAGCACTATTTCAAACATCTTGAGTTGAATGTTACTTTAATCATTTTCATTCTTGTTTAATGTCTAAAGTGGTTAACCTGCCGTGGAAGGTCTGTTAGCTGAACTCCTTCTAACTTGCTCACTGAATTAAGCAGTGCTCTCCAGCCTATCGGGATGACATTGTGTCTGATACTGAGGGTAGACCGAATGAGTGGTCTTGTGTAGTCAGATCTGAGTGCTTTCTGGAATGCCGTGTATCTTTTTGCTGTTGTGACTTGAGTTTCATGCTTATGAAGAATCATGTGTTTGTTTCCAGCTGTGCTTTGTTTTCAGTGGTACTTGTCATTTTATTTATGTATTTTTTATTAAATATAACATAAAGTAATATACTTAGTGTAAAATTGTTTCTATGAAAGCTAAATAGAACGATTTGGAAAAATTTAAGGCCTCTTTTCCCTTCTAAGTCTGTGAAATTACCACAGGCCCATGTCCCTTTTATACACGTTTTACAAAACTTATATTTTATACCATGGATTGGTTGCAGAAAATTCCCTACTTGGCATTCAGAACCCACTGTGATCTGGTCCATACCAAAATGCAAATAATCCTAAAAATATTCAACCTTTGAATACATTGAATTTCTCACTTCAAAGAAACCATAAGTAGACATCATAGCTTGATGAATTCTGGGTGCCATTACTCAAGGAAGAGACAAAGAATCCCAACTGCCAGAGAAAACACTGTGACCTTATACCAAAAAGATTGATAAGTGTATAAGTTAAAATTATATGTAAGGAATGTATATATAATTCTTTTGATTTCTTGCTTTAACTGACTTTTTGGCTTAACTAGCCAGATTACTGTCCTGATTTTTTTAGATAAGAAGGACTGTACTCTACTGAATTTGCCTCTCATGAAACTTTGGCTGCACACTAATTCTGATGCTCCATGCTGGTTCTTGGCTAGGATACCATCTAGATGCTTTATATTCTTTTTCTACCCCCATCTTTGTTGGAGATGACTAAGGAAGAAGTAACAATTTCTTTGTATTCAATTCAACCAATAGTAACTGCTTGTTTAGACTGGAGCTATGTTGCCACAAGCCAAGGACTGCTGGCATCCACCAGAAGCTAGAAGTGTCAAGGAAGGTTTTTTCTCTAGAGCCTTCAGCGGGAGCATGGCCCTGCTGACACCTTGATTTTGGAATTTTGGCCTCCAGAACTGTGACAGAGTATATTTCTGTTTTAAGCCACCTGGATAGTGGTGCTTGTTATGGCGACCCTAGGAAACGAATATGATTGAGGTTGGAGCAACGCTGTTTTGAACAGATACGTTCTTTTCTTGGCTTTATACAAAGAACAAGATATTAATTTTCCAGACAATGCAGACATAGCAGTGATCAGTCATATGGGATCATAATGCAAACCCATTCATTTATTTGGGAAACACAGAATGTGCCTTGGAAAGTTCGCCCTAAAAACTCACAGTTGCTGCTCTGTGAGTTGCAATGCCTTGAGACATTTGCAGCCTCATCAGGGAGACAGACGTGAAAACTGTGGACTTGAACTGTGGTCTGTCTGTACTTTCTTAGGCGGATTGACTCAGGCAGAGGTGGAGGAGGGGTAAGAGGAATAGGGTGGTAGAGGGGAGGAAATCTTCAGTCTTTCCAAATGAGGCAGCCACCGAGCTGGACATTCAAGAAGCAGATAAGCGGTCAGAGCCTCAGAGTCTGAAGGCTGCCAGGGCTGACTCCATGCCTAAGCGGCTTCAGCCAGCCTGGGTCCCCGCCCAGGAGGTCAAATGGATACCCACCTCCCTGTGGGTTTTCTCTGTCTGATCCACTGGGGCCTGGGAAAGCAACCTCTGAGCTCTGTAGCCTCAGAGCTAAGAGACATCAACCAGGGTCTGCAGGACTCCCTAAGGCTGCTCCCTAAGGCTGCTCCTCCTCAACCAGCTCAGGAGACTCCCCTGGAAGCTTGAGATCAGTGCTTGGTGTACAGTCTCTGGGGAGGGGTCTGGGCATCATGGATTTTTTAAAAAAATCCTCCCAGGAGAGCTTGGGTTCAGTCAGGGTGGGGGCTGTGTTCCAAACTGGTGGGTAGTAAAGAGCTTTCCAATGGCAACGAGATAAGGCTGAGGCCAGCTACTTTTACCGAGAAGAGCCCTGGGAGAGGCCGTGCCCCTCTGGAAGGCACTGATGTCTGAGTAGGCAAAGAGCCACTGCAGACACGTTCTCCGCTACACTCGGAAGCTGCCTCCACCCTCGCCTATCAAAGGCAATGCCAAGTTCAAGAAGGCGAAGGAAAGAATTTCATAAGTCAGAGCTATTCAATTTGCAGGCGACAATGAAATCAGAAATTCAGGAAGGCTGTGAACTTGCCCTTGGCAGAGCACTGGATGTCTTGATGAATTCTTTGCTGTATTTCCCAGCAGACACTTTCAGTAGGCCAGATGGCCTTGACTCCAGCTCCCTCTGCCAACTGGTGATGCCTATCCCAGCTCCAGCTCCTTTTTCTGCTGTTTGCCCTAAGTACCAAACCTACCCCCCGCCCCCCTTGGCCTTCCCAGTGGCCCACTGAATTCACACAGGTACCTTGTGCCTGTACTGCCCTCTTGAGGGTTGAAATCACACCTGGAATTTTATGATGCCCTTGGTTTTCAAATTCTAACTCAGACGTTTAGTAGCTGCTTAAATGTGTTCAGCTTGGCTGAGTCTCAGTTTGCTTGTATGTAAAATGGGATGAAAATGCCCATCTCTTGTGGCCATTATGAAAATTAAATCACAAAATGTCTCCAGGCTGGCTTCTGGTAGCCACCCAAACATTAGCCCTGTTGCTTCCTGTCATGGATTGAATTGTGTCTCCACAAAATTTGTGTCTTACTTGGCTAAGCCATGGTTCCCAGTATCACATGGTTGTCCTCCATTTTGTGGTCTGATGTAATTGTCCGATGTGTTGTAAATCCTAATCTCTGCTTGTGGTTAATGAGGCAAGATTAGGTTATGTTAAAGAGGAATAAGGTGGGAATAACACCTTTACTCAGGTCACAGCCCTGATCTGATGTAAGGGGAGTTTCCCTGGGGTGTGGCCTGTATCACCTTTTATCTTACAAAAGATAAAGGGAGAGAGAAGCAAGCTGAGAGAAAGAGAGAGAGAGACCTCATACCACCAAGAAAGAAAAGCAGGGAGTAGAATGAGTCCTTTGGAGCTGGGGTCCCTGTGCTGAGAAACTCCTAGACCTAGGGGAAGATTGATAACAAGGACCTTCCCCCAGAGCTGACAGAGAGGGAAAGCCTTCCCCTAGAGCTAGTGCCCTGAATTCGTTCTTCTAGCCTCCTGAACTGTGAGAGAATAAATTTCTGTTTGTTAAAGCCATCCACACTTGTGGTATTTCTGTTACAGCAGCACTAAATAACTAAGACACTCTGCAGATCACTACCTTTTAAAGGTAATTTTTAGGATCAAACTTTCCTAACAGCCTCCCTGGGTGGATTTGGGATATTGCAGGGGGTGGGGGGGAGGGGAGAAGGAGGAAGTGGGATTGGACTTGAGGCTCCAGATTCAGAAATCTAACTTGCATCGCTACCTTCTGACCATGCCTCGTGACTTCTGGGCCACAAGGACACCTATGATATGAAACCTAGTGGACACTTGTGATGAATTGAAGCTGATGCATATACGGGTGATTTATGATGAAAATGAATAAATATACGCCGTAGAACTAGCAGCTGTTTTATAAAGCGTCTGCAATACAGAGAATTTGGCAAGGGACAGAGTTAATTAAGTGGGGGGTAGAAGGGAGGCAGGTGTCCCATCTTAGCCTCCCCGAGGAGCAGGGCTGGGAGCACAGGGCTGGGAGCGGTGCCCTGCTCAGCACGGGGTGTACCTGGAACCATGTGCTATCTTCAAAAGTCAAGTCATCTTTGACACCTGACAGTCACGCTCTTACTGCAGATAATGGCCCATCTCCAGGCTAATTAACATTTTCCTGAAGGGTTCTTTTCACACTTTTTGCGTGTTCTCTTCACCCACTTGATTCTCAGGAGTCGAGTGTCTGATGATGGAGCGTTTCAGGGAGCTTGTCTCTCTCGAGAGCACCATGGTGGCTGGTGGAACAGATGGGCTGAAGCGCAGCCTGTTAGTATTATTATTACTACTGAGTTATTGCCGGAGCCTCCTGGGGACTTAGCAGAAAGCAGAGGCGGGATGAAGAGCTGTGGATGAGTTTCTTGTTTATTTCAAGCTGTCTTCTAAACCTACTGATTATCTCATCAGTTGACATTCTCAGCTCTGTTGGAATACAAATGTATTACAGTTCAACCAAGCGGTCATCACTTTGGGGGGTTGGCCCTTTAACGTCCTGATTACAGATATTTAAAGTAAGCCTTGAAATGCTTGTTCTCCCTCTTTTACTTTATCATCCACGCAGCACTCCTGGCTTCCCTGGGACTGTTTTCTGAAGGGTGGAGAAAAGAGTTGCTCGTTAGAAGGTGGTGTCGTGATTGACAGCTCCTTGGACAGGGACCAAATCTTTGAGAATCTGAAGTAAAAGGAGTCTTAATGTCTTGTTCTGACTTTGCGTTGCCACTGGAGTTGGTCGGCTGGTGGAGTTATCTGGGCCTGTTCTGGGGGGACGTGCTGTGCGGAGTACATGGCTCTAGCTGTACTGCGTAACTGTGAGCTGCTGACGCCTTATTCCGGTGGCTCTTTTAGGAAAGGTCGACGGTTATGGTGTACCCAGAAAAAAACAATGGCGTAGGAGGTGTAAACTGCTGAGTACTTGCATCTGAAAATACCCTTATTTTACCTGAACCGTTGACCGATAGTTTAACTGGTAGTAGATTCTAGATTCTAATTTATTATCCCGCGGCCCTTTGGATGCACGTGCTTCTGATGAGAAGAAATGCACCCAGTTGCCATCGAGTTGACTCGGGCTCGTGACGACTGTGTGTCGCAGAGTAGAGCTGTGCACCAGAGGGCTTTCGGTGGCTGATTTTTCAGAAGTAGATCATCAGGCCTTTCTTCCGTAGCACCTCGGGGTGGACTTGAACATCCCATCTTTCAGTTAGCAGTGAGCACGTTAACCATTTGCACCACCATCCTGGGACTCCTCTGTTACATTAAAGGTTTTCTAATGCTTCTAGAAGCGGTAGATTTTGTTCACTTCTATTCCCGCATTTTTGTTTTTCTTTCTTTAAGGTGAAGTGTATGGAAGGTAGAATCAGTGAGACTTTGTGGCCCGGTGGCAGGGTGGGTGGGTGAGAGCAGCAGGCCAGGGGTCCGGAGGCTGGGTTCTTGCCTGGGTCTTACTCTCACAGAGGGACTTGATGGGACGGTTGCAAAGGGCCTGTCCGAGCCCCAGTGTTTTTATTTCAAGGGCAGCTGGGACCAAACTGCATTTATTATCTGTTCTCAGAGTTACCAGTTCTGCCAAGAACAGAAGACAATAGATGTTTTTCTATTTATATTGCTCTGTTCGTTAGCATGCACAAGTCAAAGGTCAGAGTTACTGAAGCAGAATCAATAAGATCTGATTCATTTGCAGAGCTCAACCACGGGGTCAGCCTGAAATTTCCAACCAATAACGCTCCCTGCCTGTGGCGTCCTGGAAGGGTGCTTCATTGAAAGCAGGCTCCGATAGTGTGGACAGCAATAGAGAAGGGATACTAGAGCAAAAACCAAGACAAACGAACAAACAAAAAACCAGAAAGCTAATGGCAACAAGGAAAAACAGTGGCATAATGTTGGCAATCAAATGGGCCCTTGTCTGAGAGCCCTGGGCTGACCAGTGAAGCCAGCGGGTGGGGGCTGCCGGGATGACTGAGTGGGAGTTCAGGGGAAGGGGCATGTGCCCTGAGTTAGAAAATCAGAAATTGGTTTCTTTCAACGCCTGTCCTTGTGTCTCACAAGCATCGTGCCTTCCAGGTTGCCCACCTCTTGGACTGGAAACCCTGAAGGTCACCGACTTCCAGCTCCATGCATCCACAACCAAGCGCTACGGCCTGGGTGCGCATCGGGGGCGACTCAACATCCAGGTACCTGCCCAATTAGGAGTCTGACAGCTTTGCTGGAGTCCCTGGGTGGTGCAAACAGCCAACACGCTTGAACGCTAACCAAAAGGTTGGCAGTTTGAGTCCACCCAGAGTCACTTTGTAAGAAAGGCCTGGTGATCTACTTCCAAAAAGCTGGCCACGGAAGACCCCCATGGAGCACAACTGTACTCTTCTCACATGGGGCCATGATGAGTCAGGATCAGCTTGATGGCAACTGGTTTTGTCTTGATTGCATGGATAATTGTTATGGTAATAGACTGAAACCAAAAAACAAAACAAAACAAAAAACCAGTTGCCATCAAGTCCGTTCTGACTCATTGCGACCCTATAGAACAGAGTAGAACCTCCCCATAGGGTTTCCGACTCTGTAATCTCTACAGAAGCAGACTGCCACATCTTTCTGCCACAGAGCGGCTGAAGGGTTCGAACCACCGACCTGCGGGTTAGTAGCCAAGGGCTTAACCACTGCACCACCAGGGCGCCTTGGTGGTGGACCCGGCGTGGCTGATTGCTCTCGGGTCAGACGTTGTGCTCCGCGTTCAAATGCATTAACCCTAGTTCTCACGACGGCGAAGCTGGTTGCCGTGTCATATCCTTTTACAGAGACTGAGTAAATGTCTTCCGTACGTCGGCCGTGGTTAGTAAGTGATGCCGCCCACAGCTGGACCCAGCTCTCGGCAGCTCCACCCCTGGCTTCTGGTCCTTTACATTCTCATCTCTGTCTGGGAAGAGCAGGTGGAGAACCCTGACTCATCAGATGGCTTCCATGGAGTCGACTTCATCTCATGGCGACGTTATATACAACACAATGAAACACTGCCCTGTCCTGCATCATCTTCACGCTCTCTGGCATGTTTGCGTTTATCATCGCGGCTGTTGTGCCAGCCCATCTCACCGAGGGTCTCCCACCACCTCAGTGGACCTCTTCTTCACCAAACGTGATTTGTCCTTCTCCAGCGGTTGATCCCTCCTGATGACGTGTCCAAAGCAAGCGAGTCAGACAATGGTCTGTTGGGATCCATAGGGTTCTCATTGGTTGGTTTTTGGAAGCAGATCACCAGGCCTTTCTTCCTAGTCTGTCTTAGTCTAGAAGCTCTGCTAAGACCTGTCTGCCATAAATGACCCTGCTGGCGTTTGCTTCCAGCATCACAGCAACATGCAAGCCACCACAGTACGACAAACTGACAGATGGGTGGTGGCCTGTGTGTCGGGCCCCTTTATTCCTGGCATAGTGCTGTCCCTCTCTGGGTGTTTATTCACTTCTCTCCTAGTGTGTTAACTGATTTCCTGCTTGAGAGTAAGTCCTGTGTTGAGGGGCCAGGTCTCTCCTGTTTGCTTGTCTCCCCATGCCCGGAACAGTGCCTGGTGCACAGCAGGTGTGCAGAGGACTCAGCTCCTAGACCAAGACAGACAGAGGTGCAGGTGCCATTTATTCACTAACCTGCCTTCGCTGGGCCACCCAAAGGTGGGCAAGTCTCTCAGCAGGGAGCATTCAAGCTGTCCCTTCCTCCCGGTCACCCACCCTGTCTCCTTTGTCCGTGATCTGTGGGAGGCATGTGCCAGGCAGAGAGTAAGCTCCTTGTGCTGGCAGCTTCTCCCGCCTCAGGCAGGGTGAAAACAAGGGGGTGGTCGGAAGTCACACCGATGCTTTGTCTTTGTGAGGTTTTTGGGGGGGGGGCGGGGTCTATTATTGACCCTGACGCCCTAAAGGAGCTCTGGTGGCGCAATGGTTAAGTGCTCAGCTGCTTAACCGAAAGGTCGGTGGTTTGAACCCACGGTGGCTCCATGGGAAAAAAGACCTGGCAATCTGTTTCCATAGAGATTACAGACTAGGAAACCCTATAGGGCAGTTTTACTCTGTCTTATAGGGTCACTGTGAGTCAGAGTTGACTCGATGGCACAGACCACCAACAACTATGCCCTCTCAGAGGGCAGTGGTGGCTCAGTGGTAGAATGTGGGAGATCTGGGTTTGATTCCTGGCCAGTGCACCTCATAGGCGGCCATTACCTGTTTGTCAGTGGAAGCTTGTGTGTTGCTATGATGGTGAACAGGTTTCAGCAGAGCTTCCAGATTAAGACAGACAAGGAAGAAAGGCCTGGTGATCTGCTTCCAAAACCCAACCAATGAGAACCCAATGGATCACAAGCCAGATCCCAATGTGCATGGGATCTCCATGGTTCGGGGGCCAACTTGATGGCAGCTAACAACAACAATGCCCTCTGACAAGAAAACCTTCTTCTGACAAGAAAACCTTCTTACCTGCTCTCATAATGTGAAGTTGATGCTTTCATAGCATAGTCAGGAATATCCTCCCAACCCTTGCACTCCTTGGATCACCTGGCATTAACCCCAGACAGTGACATGCCACCCACAGTGTGTGTGAGTGGGTTTGCTACACAGCCCACCACAGGCAACGATGACGAGGTCAGGCCCCCTTTTCTTGTCGTGCCTTTCAGAGTCAGGACCCCACGATGTGATATTCACTGCTACAGGTGCATAATTGAAGTCAGCTCCCAAAATACGTCCCCCCGCACATAACCGTTCAAAGTGCAGCCTAAAAATAACCCACCTTGCCTCACATTTGAGGATTTTGTAGGCATGTCGGCTAATGGATTTCATGTGAGAGAAGCACCCTGGTATCAAAATCCAAAACCGTATTCACTGTTGTAGATGGTGAATGAGTTTTGTTCAGCTCAGGCGCTGCGGGTGCGGACCTGGCGGTGGTCCAGCTGGAATGCCCAGGTTTGCAGGCTTGGGCTCTGTCTTGGTTCTGCCCCAAAGTAGCTGAGTGGGCTTAGGCAAGTTGCCCCCTCTCCTCTGAGGCTTGGTGCCTCCATCAGTAAGGTAGAGGCCCCCACCCCCAGCTCTGCTAACTTTGAGGTATGTGAAGATCAAAAGAAGTAAAGAAAGTGACTGTCCTTGTAAAGCCTCAAGTGCGATGTCATTCACACCCATTAGGATTCATTCCTTCATCAGACCATTGTGAAGTGTCTGCTACTGTCGGGCACTCGAAGAGCAAAGACAAAAGTCTCCTGCTTTATCCCCTGCCCTTAAGACATGTCTCTTCCCTACCAGAGGGAGAACAGCATCTGCTCTGATTGGCAATGCGCTGACCACTTTCCTTGCATCATTTCATTTATTCCTCAGCATGAGAGAAGTTCTACTATTATTTTGACTCTGTTTTCTAGAAAACAGACGTATTGGGCAGCAGTCAAGATGAACTTGGTCAGGATTTCCCGGGAGGGTCAGGGTGCGGCTCCAAGCGGCTTCAAAGCTTGAGTTGTTGTCCTAGCGACGCCATAAAACTGCCTCCCAAGTCAACAGAGAGACGTGGGGAGTGTTCTGAGTGCAGCTGGCATTATTATTAAGCCAAGTGCACCTCCCTCTGTTTTGACGATTCTCTCACATTGATTTACCTCCTGCCACCCAGGTTGTCACCGAAGGATGAGCTTCGCACAGAGAGTGTGAGTCTTGCTTTCCTGAGTGTCCCCTGCTCCGCGTCTGGCACATAAGTAGGAGCTGCGGTGCCTGACGGTGCCCTAGCTGCTGTAGGAAGGTCTTCTCGAACGCTGTGGTGCAGGCTGGTCTGCTCTGGCCTGCGTTTCCCGATGGTGCATTGTCCGCCTGTGACGGGCAGATCATGGCATGGAAGTGTCATTGCTTCGTGTATGGCTTTTCCCAGGATGTTAATGTTTTGTGCGACCAAGTCACAGCACTGAGTGTGCTCACACAGTGGATGTTGCATGTTGTGGTTGTCGTTGTTAGGTGCCGTCAAGTCAGTTCTGACTCGTAACAACACCATGTACAACAGTAGGGAGCACCGTCCGGTCCTGCACCATCCTCACGGTCGTTGCTGTGTCTGAGCCGGTTCTTGCAGCCACTGCGTCAATCCATCTCATTGAGTGTCGTCTCCTTTTTCACTGACCTTCTGCTTTACCAGGCATGATGTTTTTCTCCAGGGACTGGACCCTTCTGATAACGTGTCCAAAATACGGGAGACAAAGTCTCACCATCTGTGTCTCTAAGGAGCACTCCGGCTGTTCTTCTTCCAAGACAGGTTTGTCCGTTCTTCTGGCAGTCCACGGTCTATTCGATATTCTTTGCCAACAGCATAATGCAAAGGCGTCAGCTCTTTTTTGGTCTTCCTTATTCACTGTCCAGCTTTCACATGCATATGAGGAGATTGTGAACACCGCATGGTTCAGGGATATCCGGTATTGTCCCTGGTGCCCCCTACTCCATGCTCTTCCTCTTGGCTCACTGTGGCCAAACGCTCTGCTCTAGAAATGCTTATTGCTCAGTTCTTTGATCCAGTTCGCCTTTGTCTCCACAACTCAGCAGCCTCTACTCTTTGATGAAATGCTGTCATTTTTTTTTTTGAAGGTTTTTTTTTTTTTAATCGGAATCGACTCGACTGCACTGGGTTTTTTCTTTTTTTTTTGTAATCCTATAATTACAGTTGTGTTTCTTTTTTCGGAACAACTTAACATGTCTTTTTAACTATATTTTTTATGATTGCTTTTTTTTTTTAGTCTTCTGAATACAGAACTTCATAGATTTTGAATGGTCTTTCTGGAGCTGTTTCTCCCATGAACGTGGCTTTTGTAGTTTAAGACTTTGCAGACTATGAATTTTTTCCAGAAATGCATTTGTCCTGTTATAGCAGAAATGCCTGCCTCTTTTTCCTTCATTTTAAGCAGAAGACTTTGACCCTTTAACTCAACTTCAAATTTCTTTTCTTGCAAGTAGAATTTTGCTCATGTAAATTTAGTAACACATGCTCCGAGAAGAAATCAAAGTTTCCGTCTTACTGGTGCACTGGGATAAGCTAGATTTTCCCAGGATTAAAGGAAGAGTTGAGACCAGCAATGGTGCAAAGGTTTGGCCCCTCACAAGTGGTTGCTCTTCCAGGGCGCCCAGGACCCTCTCATACTAACTCACTTGAGGGGCTGTGACCTCATTTGGAAGCAGTAATTTCTTTCTTCAGCTCTGGCACAGCAACAGACGGACTGGAAATTAACATTCCGAGTCTCAAAGAGCACATCTTGACAGTCTGCTCTAAAATCTCACTTGGACCATTAGCCGGTACTTGGTCTTACTTAGATGATTCACGGTGACCATCTAGCAGCAGCTCATCACCAGTCCTGTACCCACAGAATCCTCTGAGGACCCCCCGGCATTTTATGTGGCTCATAAACTAAAGGGGGAGTTCAGAGACAGCACCCCTGCCTAAGGGACTAAACCCACCGCCGTTAATAGGCTGGCGTCCTGGGTGGTGCAAGAGTTAACGTGCTCTGTGCTGTTAACCAAAAGGTGGGTGGTTCGAGTCCACCCAGAGGCACCTCAGAAGAAAAACCTGGTGATCTACTTCTAAAAAAGTAGCCATTGAAAACCTTACGGAGCATAGCTCTCCCTTGCACACATGAGGTTATCATGAATCCGAATAGACTGGACAGCAGCTAACAACAACAACTTTATTAGGTTGGATGCTCCCTTAGCTGGAAACCTTTGAACAAATTCTAGCTGCACTTGCCATTCCAGAGGGCTGGGTTTTCATCTAATCCCTAAGGCTTTGAAGTTATGTAAGTATGACTCTGACATGTGATCAGAGAAATGCAATACTGAGAGAGTATTGTTGGAACTTGGGAGATCACCGAGATCCTTGCCTATAATACCAAAAAACCAAACCCGTTGCCATCGAGCCGATTCCGCCTCACAACGACCCTATAGGACAGAGTAGAACTGCCCCATAGCTGTAATCTTTATGGAAGCAGACTGCCACATCTTTCTCGCACAGAATGGCTGGTGGGTTTGAACCACTGATCTTCCGATAGCTTAACCCTGTGTCACCATGGCTCCTTTTTCCTGCCTGTAATAGGGAATTAATACAGTTGATGCTCAGAGTTTGGAAAAGAGAGGTGACATTTTGTGGTCACAGGAAAAATGTGAGGCATGGCATTCAGACATCTTTGTGGTGGCCTGGTCATGGCCGCTGACCGTCTGTGTGTTGGAAATCACATGTGTTAGAAACAACTCAGTGTTTGGCCCCTTAAAGACGTTCACCTCCGGTGCCTCTTTCATGAGGAAATGTCTGGCTGTAATAATGGTGTCTGTCAGATCCATTTTCTGCCACGGCTGAGATGCAGCTCGGCGCCTCTTTAGTCATTCCAGTAAAGGAATTTGACGGAGCACCTGGATGGATGCTGATATTGGATCCAGTTCCAAGAGCTTGGTATTTTTTTTTTTCCCTTTCATTGTGCTTTAGGTGAAAGTTTATAGAGCAAATTAGTTTCTCATGAATTAATACACAAATTATTTTTTATGACGTTGGTTGCCAACCCTGCTATGTATCAACACTCTTCCCTTCTCCACCCCGGGTTCCGCATTTCCATTTGTCCAGTTTTCCTGTCCCTTCTTGCCTTCTCGTCTTTGCCTTTGGGCTGGTGTACCCATTGAGCCTCGTATACTGATAGTTTTTTTTTTTTTTTAACTGAAATGAGGTATACAGTTTGAAGGTGGGCAAAGCCTTTGGCTTGATGTGTGCCCCGAGGGAAGACACAGCTCAGTTAGACAACGCTGAAGCAAGCCTGGTCCTGGTGCTCCAGATTTCTCTCTCAAACCGGCTTATGAAGTTCACATGCACGTCCCACACTTCTGCCTCCCTCAAACCTTCCGCATTGACGTACCCAGTGCCTCAGTTGCCCAGATGCAGGGACCACTTTTATCCTGGCAGGCAGGACATGGGGGAGCACCTGGGACAGCACTGTTTTCTCAGGTGTCACCTGCACACCCCACACCTGCCTATCACTGGGCCACTGCACCCAGCCCTGTGACCCTAAAGCCTGTCTGCCCCTTCAGACCTTTCCCGGCACTCTGGGTGCTCAGTCTCCAGCTTGTTTCTGGTTCACAAAACTTTGCTGCTCCTTACCAAGTCCTCAGTGGGAGCTCTTTATGTGCTAGGAGTCCCTAAGTGGTGCAAATGGTTAAGCACTACGATGCTAACCGGAAGGCTGGTGGTTCGAACCCACCCAGAGCCGCCTCAGAAGAAAGACCTGCTTATATGCGTCCAAAAGGTCACAGCCTCAGAAGCCTTTGGGGCACCGTTCTACTCTGCACACATGGGGTCACCATGAGCTGGAATCAACTCCATGGCAACTGGTGAGGGAGCCCCCGGGTGGTGGAAATGATTAAGCCCAGGGATGTTAACCCAAAGGTTGGCAGTTTGCACCCAGCGGTGTCTGGGAAGAAAGGCCTGGCGATCTGCTTCCAAAAGGTCACAGCCACTGAAAGCCCTTTGGAGCAGTTCGACTCTGAAACTTACGGGGTTGTCATGAGTCAGAGGTGACTGTAACTGATTGGGGAGTCCCTGGGGGGTGCAGAAAATCAAGTGCTCGGCTGATAACAAGAAGGTTGGTGGTTTGAACCCGTTCAGAGGTGCTTTGGAAGAAAGACCGGTGATCTGCTTCCAAAAGGTCATAACCATGAAAACCGTATCAGGTGCTGTTCCACTCTGCGCATGGGAGGTTGCCACGAGTCGGAATCGATTTGACGGCAACTGGTTTTTTTTTTTTCTTTATTATTGTGCTTTGAGTGAAAGCTTACAAATCAAGTCAGTCTCTCATACAAAAAGTTACACACACCTTGCTGTGTACTCCTAGCTGCTCTCCCCCTAATGAGACAGCACATTCCTCCTCTCCACCCTGTATCCCCATGTCCATTCAGCCAGCCCCTGGCCCCCTCTACCTTCTCATCTCCCCTCCAGACAGGAGCTGCCCACAGAGTCTCATGTGTCTGCTTGAGCCAGGAAGCTCACTCCTCACCAGTATCACTTTCTGTCTTACAGTCCTGCCCAATCCCTGTCTGAGGAGTTGGCCTCGGGAATGGTTCCTGTCTTGGGGACCGTGGCCTCCGGGGTCCCTCTGGTCTCGGTCAGACCATTAAGTCTGGTCTTTTACGAGAATTGACAGCCACTGGTTCTTAATGTGCTAGGTTCTGCAGAGGCCAAAATAACCACAATGGGCACAGTTTACAAACCAAAGAATGTCAGGCTTGTTCCGATAAAGGGATTTTGTTCTGCATCTGGCTTCAAGGAACAGTCTGGGAGACAGTGTTTGAATGCCAAAATGCTGGAGTTTGGAATATTTGGATTTTTATGGGAATAACAGGACTGAATATTTTAAATGACCACTCACTCTCTTTGAAAGTTCAGTATGAGTACTTACATTAATGATTATAATGTACTGTTCTTATTCAGAAGAAGCTTGCATCGTAAGCACATGAGACGTTAGAAGGACTGAGAGCAGAAGAACATACAAGAGAAGTGAAAGGAGCCCCACAGTAAGGGCCTTCCTGACCCGTGAGTTACAGTTTGTTAAGGAATCCCGAGATGACCTGGTTCAGCTGTAGATTTTGCGCCACTTGTTACCTGCCACTCGCTCTGCTATGCATGTTTTCCCTGAACATTTCTTCTAGTGTATTTGGAGGAACCTCTGTGTTTTGGAGTTAAGGGAGCCGAAGTCTGAGAGGTAGAGTGCCTGTCCTAATCCCTTCACTAGTGAGGGCAGAGTTGAGTGGGTTCCGGCTGCAGGTGATCCCCTGCTCGCTCCCTTGCCACCTCCTGCACCCACGAGATGGTTCATCTTGTCCCCAAGCTCGTGGCCTCCTTTTGTCTTCCGTCTTGGGACTCATCTGCCTGAGCTCACCTTGAGCTGCCCATAGTGCCCACTGGGCCACATGCTGGCAAAGCCTGGAGAAGCCTGCAGGTGCCAGCAGTGCACACCCGTGGAGTCTTCTGTCCACCCAGTGTCACATCCTCACTGGGCCTTCTTACCAGGATGGCAGGCCAGCTTCTCTCTCCTGGATGTGTGCAGTTGGGGGTTGGGGTGCAGGTTATTTTTTGTTGCTGCTTGAATGGACCCAGCGAACACCCTGTGAGCAGTGAAAGCCAATCTGGGGAGAGGGGGAGGGAGAGGAGGAGGGAAAGAAAGAACAGATTCTTTTTTTTATTTATGCATTTAATTAAACATAAAAGAAACTCCTGGGGACCTTACATGTGCTGGACGCAGTCATAAACCACAATACAGCAGATAAATACCCAGATAAAGTGAACCATATTTGCACCTCCAATAGCTTCCATTTATTGCGTGCTTATTGTGTGCCAGGCCTTTACATATGTCTTGTGTAGTCATCACAGCAGCCTTATCAGGTAGATTCTATTTCTATCTCTATTTTAAAGACATATGGACTTAATTAAAACCAAATGCCGTCCAGTTGACTCTGACTTACGTCGACTCCACGTGTGTCAGAGTAGAACTGTACTCCATAGGGTTTTTCAATGGCTGATTTTTTTTTTTTTTTATTGTACCTTAGATGAGGGTTTACAGAACAAACTGGTTTCTCATTAAACAGTTAGTACACATATTGTTTTATGGCATTGGTTAACAACCCCACAGGATGTTAATACCCTCCCTTCTTGACCTTGGGTTCCCTGTCACCAGCTTTCCTGTCTCCTCCTGCCTTCTAGTCTTTGCCCCAGGACTGGTGTGCCCCTTTAGCCTTGTTTTGCTTTTTGGGCTTGTCTAATCTTTGGCTGAAGGGTGAACCTCAGGAGTGGCTTCATTACTGAGCTAAAAGGGTGTCCGGGGGCCATACTCTCAGGGTTCCTCCAGTCTCTGTCAGACCAATAAGTCTGGTTTTCTTTTGTGTGTGTGAGTTAGAATTTTGTTCTACATTTTTCTCCAGCTCTGTCTGGGACCCTCTATTGTGATCCCTGTCAGAGCAGTCAGTGGTGGTAGCCGGGCACCATGTAGACGTACTGGACTCAGTCTGGTGGAGGCTGTAGTAGTTTTGGTCCGTTAGTTCTTTGGACTAATCTTTCCCTTGTGTCTTTAGTTTTCTTCCTTCTCCCTTGCTCCCAATGGGGTGAGCCCAGTAGACTATCTTAGGTGGCTGCTCACAGGCTTTTAAAACCCCAGACGCTACTCACCAAAGTAGAATGTAGAACATTTTCTTTATAAACAATGTTATGCCAATTGAGCTAGATGTTCCCCAAGACCATGGTCCCCACAACCCTCAGCCCAGCAATTCAGTCCCTCAGGGAGTTTGGATGTGTCTGTGGAGCTTCTGTGACCTTGCCTTGTACAGGTTGTGCTGGCTTCCCCAGAATTGTGTTCTGTCTTACCCTTCACCAAAGTTACCACTTATCTGTTGTGTATTTAGTGTTTTTCCATTCTTACCCCTCCCCTCTCTCATAACCATCAAAAATGATTTATTTTTGTGTGTAAACCTTTTCATGACTTTTTATAGTAGTGGTCTCGTGCAATATTTGGCCTTTCGTGATTGACTTATTTCACTCAGCATGATGCCCTCCAGATTCATCCATATTGTGAGATGCTTCGAAGATTCATCTTTGTTCTTTATTGTTGTGTGTATGTACCACAGTTTGCTTATCCATTCATCTGTTGATGGGCATCTAGGTTGTTTCCATCTTTTTGCTACGATGAACAATGTTGCAGTGCACATGGGTGTGCATATGTCTATTTGTGTGACAACTCTTATTTCTCTAGGATATATTCCTAGGAGTGGGATTGCTGGATCATATGGTAATTTTATTTCTAGCTTTCTAAGGAAGCACCATATCATTTTCCAAAAGGGTTGTATCATTTTGCATTCCCACCAGCAGTGCATAAGAGTTCCAGTCTCCTGCAGCCTCTGCGACTTTGTTATTTTCCATTTTCTTTGATTCCTGCCGGTAATGCCGGGGTGAGATGATATCTTATTGTGGTTTTGATTTGCATTTCTAGTGATTGTGAGCATTTCCTCATATATCTGTTGGCCGCTTGAATGTCTTCTTTGGTGAAGTGTCTGTTCATTTCCTTTGCTGATTTTTTAATTGGATTATTTGTCTTTTTGTTGTAGAGGTGTTGGATTTTCTTGCAGATTTTGATGAGCGTGTTTAATTTTTTAGAAGATCCCAATTATCTAGCTTATCTTCTGGAGTTTGTGTGTTGTTGGTTATGGTTTGTATCCTGTTAATGCCTTGTATTAGGGCCTCTAGTGTTGATCCTATTTTTTCTTCTATGATCTTTATAGTTTTTGGCTTTATATTTAGATTTTTGACCCATTTTGAATTTGTTTTTGTGTATTATGAGGTGTGGGTCCTGGCTCATTTTTCTGCAGATGGACATCCAGTTTTGCCAGCACAATTTGTTAAAAAGATTGTCTTTTCCCCATTTGATGGACTTTGGGCCCTCGTCGAAGATCAGGTGACCACAGGTGGATGGATTTACATCTGGGTTCCCGATTCTGCTCCATTTGTCAGTGTATCTGTTGTTGTACCAGTACCAGGCTGTTTTGACAACCGTAGCTGTACAGTAGGTTCTGAGGTCAGGTAGTGCAAATCCTCCTACTTTCTTCTTCTTCTTCAGTAGTGCTTTACTTACCCATATAAAGTTAATGATTAGTTTTTCCATATCTTTAAAGAATGTTGTTGGTATTTGAATGGGGATCGAACTGTATTTGTAAATTGCTTTGGGTAGATTTGTCGTTTTCACAATGTTGAGTCTACCTATCCATGAGCATAGTATGTTTTTCCATTTATGTAGATCTCTTGGTTTCTTGCAGTAGTGTTTTGTAGTTTTCTTTGTATAGGCCTTTTACATCTCTGGTTAGATTTATTCAATAAGTATTTTATTTTCTAGGGGTGGTTTGTTATAAATGGTATTGTTTTCCTGATTTCCTTTTCATCATTCTCTTTATCGGTGTATAGGAATCCAAATGATTTTTCGTATGTTTACCTTGTATCCTGCTGCTCTGCTGAATCTTTCTATTAGTTCCAGTGGTTTTCTCGTGGAGTCTTGTGGATTTTCTAAGTATGGTATCATATCATCCGCAAATAGGGAGAGTTTAACTTCCTCATTACCAATTTGGATGCCATTTATTTCTTTTTCTTGTCTTATTGCTCTAGCTAGGACTTCCAGTACAGTGTTGACTAGGAGTGGTGATAAAGGGCATCCTTGTCTTGTGTCTGTTCTCAGGGGGAATGTTTTCATCTTCTCTCTAGTAAGAATGACGTTGGCTGTTGGTTTTGTATAGATGTCAATGGCTAATTTTTCAGAAGTAGATTGCCAGATTTTTCTTCCGAGGTGCCTCTGGGTGGACTTGAACCTCCAACCTTTCTGTTAGCAGCCAAGCACGTTAACCGTTTATACCACCCAAGGAATCCATTGACCTAATTAGAAGTAGTCAAATAATGAGTTGTAGAACCAGGACTTGAACTGGGACTGCGTGGGACTCCAAAGTCAAGAGTGTGAGGAGCACATTGTTGATCTTGATGTGGATCACTGATAGATGAATTTTGCTCATTTTGAGAATTAAACTACTTAATTTATAGACATACAATTATAATGCTCAAAGTGTTACCCATATTTTAATTGAATTGAGTTAGAATGCCCATGTGAAAAATATTTAGTTTCTTTTTCTATTAGTCTTTTTCTTTCCCTTATCTTTTCTTTTTTTTTTTTAAACAATTAACAAACAGCTTATGGTGTATTTGACAAATTTTACTTCAAAATATTTTTGATTTCAAACTTTAGATATTTATTGGTTTCCTTGACCAACGCAAGAACATTTTTAAAGAAATAGATTTTGAGTTTTGAAAATGTCTTAAAAACAATGAGTATTTCTTTTTAATTGACTTTACTGCCAATTAAGGTCTGAATTGGGACAAGGCTCTTTGCTCGTCCCTGGTTGGTTCAAATAGTTAATGTACTTGGCTGCTAACCTTCTAACTTGCCCAGAGGCACCTTGGAAGAAAGGCTTGGCAATCTTCTACTGAGAAGTCCAGCCATGAAACCCCATGGAGCACAGTTCTAGTCTGACACACATGGGAGTGCCATTGGTCTGGCTTGACACAAGGGCAACTGGTGAACTGGCCCTCTGCTCATGTGCAGAAGTATCAGCTGATTTGCACCTGGGCAGTTTTATGGGTTTTATCAAAAGTTTATCATAGAAGTTTATTGAAAGTAGGTGGATATTCAGACCATATGGCAATTTCGTGGTAGATTAGTTACTTAGCTGTATAAATCAGATGTCACATCAAACATTTTTAGGTATACCCAACCCCTCCCACCTCAGTGGTAACCTATAAAGTTTCAGGCATAGCTGCTAAGAAGATTTTTTCTCAAAAAAACCCCAAAAAACTTGAAATAACTACCACTTCATTCTGTTTCTGTCAAAATAGCCCCGAGCTATGTCTGCAGACTGGCAGCTGAGTCTAGTATCCGGGAATCGGTAAATAGTTACGGCCACTTGAATATAACTTTTTAATTTGCTTCCAGATGTTTTTGTATAGAAGCAGCACAAGACCATGAAATGTGCACAGTGCAGGTCAGTGACTTCACAACAGCAGAGGGATTTTGAGGTTTCTTGTTTTCTCTATAAAAAACAAAACACTGTGTCCTTCGGGGAGAATTGTTCCACCTTAAACAAAAGCTGAAACAAAATAAAACAAGATCCAACCCGTTCCTGTGGAGATGATTCCAACTGATGACGACCCCATGCGTTATAGCAGAACTGCTCCGTTGGGTTTTCTTGGTGGTGGAATCCTTAGGGAAACAGATTGCCAGGCCTTTCTTCCATGCAGCCACTGGGTGGGTTTGAACTGCCAACCTCTAGGTTAGTAGTTGAGTGCAAGCCATTTCCACCACCCAGGAACCTTGCTCTACTTCTGATCTACTTCCATGTTAATGGAGTTCTAAAGACTATCTTATTCCTGTAGGGAATCAAATCTATAATTTCAACAGCTTCTAATTGAAATTTCTCCAAACTTCATCAAGCATTTTCCTGCATTATTAAACAGGAAGGGATGAACGTACCCTTGTCTTGGTTTCTCGAAGGCATTGTACGGGTATCATTTATTGCACTGTGGTGTAATTTGGTGACATGTCTGGGGCTGGTGCCTTCTCTTTGACTGAATTCTCCAGGCACTTGCTTTTGGAATTCATAACTGACTTTGCAGAGGTGGCTGTCGTTTCTCAATGAGTCAGTTTCGGAAGAGCTGTCATACCCCTGACACCTCACCACATTTAATTGACAGTCTGGCGTGGTCTGGAAGAACTAGAGATTGACAGCAGAAGCAAATATCCAGGCTGGCAAAATGAGGAACCTTAAATCCAAATCCAAATCCCAGGCAGTGGACTTTGGCTGAATAGCTTGAGAGTAGCTTCTTCAAGCTTCCATGATTCTCTTGTGTAAGCATCTTGGACTATGTGGCAGCGAGGTTCTTGTCTCTTTAGCCTTAGACAAGGGCTTCTCAGCCTTGGCACTGTTGACATTTTGGGCTATGCAGTTCTTTGTAGGGGCTTCCCTGAGCATTGTATGATGTTTAGCAGCATCCCTGGCCTCTACCCGTTAGTTCCTAATAGCATGCTCCTTTCCTTCCCCCACTGTGACAGCCAAAACAACTCCTGACATTGCCAGAGAGTCCCTGGGGGGCAACATTGACCAGGCTGAGAACTCTAGACTATGGGTCTCCTCTGTCTTCAGATTTTGTAACTCTGTGCTGGATATCTGAAGTTGTAGAACATGGCAACTATTAACTGGAATACAATTTGTAATACCCTGTTGTTACTGTGGGTACATCAAGTCAATTTTTGACTTGTATTGACCCCGTGTGACAGAAGAGAACTGTTCCATAGGGTTTTCTTGGCTGTAATCTTTACTGAAGCAGATTGCCAGGTCTTTCCCTGTGGAGCTGCTGGGTGGGTTTGAACTGCCAACCTTTGATTTGCAGCCGAGAGCTTAACCACTGTGCTACCAGGGCTCCTTGTGCATCCTAGAATTTTGTGAAACTTGAAATAACTCATAAAGCACCCGTATTCCCATGATTTGCTAGTGCTAACCAAATAGTCATTGTTTAAAATGCAGTGATAACCAATTTTTATTGAGAGCTCATTTTATGAACCTGTGCTTCTATGTGCCAGGCCCTGTTGTAAGCACAATCAACACTCTGAGGGAGAAGTGATCATTGCCCCCATTTGAAGAGAAGGGGAAACTAAGGCACAGAGCATTTGGGCAAATTGCCTGAGTTTACACAGCATGTAAGTGGTAGAGCCAGCACTCACTCCCCCGCAGCATGACTTCGGAGCATACCCTCTGAACCAGCATACTGGGCAGCGGTGGATTTTAAGGTGCTAAGACTGAGAAGAGAACTCACGGCATGACTGTGAGGGGCTTCACCAGCTCCCTCTCCAGCAAAGCTGGTGAAAATGATAAAACCTTGCCGTTTGAAGTCTCTGGAGCTGGTCCTAAGGGTATGTCACAAATGAAGCATCTCTTCGAGAAGATCTACTAAAATCCCACAAGAACAGCGAGACTCGGTGGCACTTGAACCAAGATTGCTCCTTCTTTCTCCGTCTCACCTCAGCGAGGTGGAATCTTCACTCCAGACTGGTCCAGCCAAGAACACAGGGCTCCTTCTCCCCCAGTTCCCAGTTGGAGGGATTTCTTCCTGGAAGGGGCAGGACTTCAATATTTCTCATCCTGCCCCAGTTACCTGCTGAGTCCTAGGCAAGGACCAAAAAAAAAAAAAGTTTTGGTGGTTCCTCACAAAGTTAAACATAGAGTTACTATGTGATCCAGTAACTCATACATTTTTATAACCAAGAAAACTGAAAACATATGTCCACACAAAAACTTGTTCATGAATGTTTATAGCACCATTTTTCATAATAGTCAAAAGGTTGAAACAACCCAAGTTTCCATCAGTTGATGAATGGATAAACAAAAATATGGGATAGACATGCAATGGAATATTATTTGGCCATAAAAGATGAAATATGGATACACAATACAGCAGAGACAAATCTTGAAAACATTAAGCTAACTGAAAGAAGTCGGTCACAAAAGACCATGTAGTGTATTATCTCATTTATATGAAATGTCCCCAATACGCAACTCCATAGAGACAGAAAGTAGATGAGTGGTTTCCTAGAGCTTGGAGGGATGGGCACAGGGCGTGATAGCTAAAGCCTGCAGGGTTTCTTTTTTAGGTGATGAAAATATTCTACAGTTAACTATGGTGATGGTTGCATGTATCTGTGAATATCATTGAATCATGGAATTGTAAACTTTAAATGGATGTGTTGTATGGCATGTGAACTGTTGTTGTTGTTAGTACTTTTGATTCGGTTCTGACTCATGGCAGCCCTATCCGCAACAGAACAAAACACTGCCCGGTCCTGTGCCATCCTCACAGGATGTTTGGTATGTTTGGGCCCATTGATGCAGACACTGTGTCAATTCATCTCGTTGAGGGTCTTCCTCTTTTTCACTGACCCTCTGCCTTTCTAAGCATAATGTCCTTCTCCAAGGACAGATCCCTCCTGATAACATGTCCAAAATATGTGAGATGAAGTCTCACCATCCTTGTTTCTAAGGAGCATTCTGGCTGTACTTCTTCCAAGACAGATTTGTTCGTTCTTCTGGCAGTCCGTGGCATATTCAATATTCTTCACCAACACCGTAGCTCAAAGGCATCAATTCATCTTCGGTCTTCCTTATTCATTGTCCAGCTTTCACATGCATACGAGGCACTTGAAAATACCATGGCTTGGGCCAGGTGCACCTTAGTCCTCAAAGTGACATCTTTGCTTTTTTAACACTTGAAAGAGATCTTTCGCAGCAGATATACCCAATGCAATAAGTTGTTTGATTTCTTGACTGCTGCTTCCATGGGCATTGATTGTGGATCCAAGTAAAATGAAACACTTAGTAACTTTGATCTTTTCTCCATTTATCATTATGTTGCTGGCATGTGGACTATCTGTTAATAAAGTCGTTTAAAAAAAAAAAAAAAAGGTGCCAGGACACAATCCCATCTGCAGACATCAGCCTGTCAGCCCTAAGAGGACAGGGATACACGTTTTCCACCTGTACAGTCCTGTTGCCTAATTCATTACTTGACATGTAACAGATGCACAGTGAATGTTCATTTTAGTAAATTGATGCAACTGTTCTAAACACCTGTCTCATGGACTATTTACAAGAAAAAAGGAGCTTCAACAAAACCTAACAGTGTTATGGTTTCTTGAAAAAAGAAGATGAGGCATCATATCGTAGGTCATTAACACGTTGCAGGTCTCTCTTGTTAGGAGAACTGTCTTTGAATGAAGAAAGGGAGTGATTGTGTAATTATAGCTTTCAAACTGTTACAGTGACCTCCTTACTGTCAGGCAGAGTTGGGAAATGAGACGTTGTTATGCTTAATAGAGAGTCGCCATCGTTTTTTAAGAATTAGACTTAAACACACGCTGAAGAGCAGTTAAGGGCCAGTGATACACACTCACAAAATTTAATCTTTCTTTTATGATTCTAGAAAGTGCCTTGAAGCATCTCCAGGTCCTTATTACAGATGCCACTTAGGCCATCTGGACACCGAGACGCTGGCTAATCAAGAACTGGTTTTTAGAGAATCTTGACTCATGGACTGCTTTCTTATTTACCTTCATTTGAGGTGGTAGTGTTTTTAGAAGACCATGTTGTGTTGGTATTCTAACACTCTCTCTCAAAGTTCCTTCAAGATTGTTTCAGGAGTGGATTGGGGGCATACTGTGGTTTGGTCATGTACAAGGTGATAGTAGCTGATGCACTGATGAATAGTACTCTACTACGGAACCCTTGGCCAAGTAGTCCATCCGCTACGGCCGGACTGTGAATTTTACATCCCTGTTGCCTATTAAAAGTAAGGCTCTTTCTGGAATTTGAGCTGAAAGTGCTCAGAGGGAGGGAAGGTCAGTTGGCCTATCATTTTTATATTTAGCATATCATCCAGGCTTTTTCTCATGTGATTATGTCTTTGTGAAGTAGACGTGGAAAAGTGGGGTTAATACATATTTTGTTCTGTGGTCTTCATATTTTGTTCTGACGTCAGGGAATTCTCTCTTCAAATGGAGGTAAGATGGAGAAAATTCCGGAATATCACCTAAATTCAGATAAAAAAGAAATTGAGATCCTTAGTATCTTTGGGTAGTAACAGTAGCTGATAACCCAACACATCAAATGACTTAAAACCTCATGAATAAGTATTCACTAGATAAATTTACCCTTCAACACCCAGCTCCTATATCACTTCTGCCATGGACTTTCTGCCCATGGTCTTCCCAAAGTCAGACAAAGTTGGCTGTGTTATCCTTAAGTGCTTTCATAGCAGTTTGCTCACATCCCTGAAGCAGCTCATGCCCGATTGTGCTCTAGTTCACCCATTTTCATGTCTGTCTTCTGCCTGGATGCTGAAGTTCAGGGAGAGAGCGATTCACCTCATACCCCAGCACCTGGCGTGTGTGGGCTGCTGCGTCGGAGACACTTAGTATATGTCTGTTGGGTGAATGAGTAATAGAAGAACTCATTAAATTTCATTTTTCCCACGGGGCAAGAGGAGGACACAGCATATTGAAATATTTCCAAATGTTAATACTGAGCAACTCCCTTTTAGGATTTAGAATAAGGAGTTGAGGACACAATAATTTTTTTTTAATTGTCTCCCTTGTTCTCTTCACCTACCTTCCCTCCTTCCCTCTCAGTCTCATGAAAAAAATTTGTCTTGATTTTCTTCAATTCAGGGTCTTTCTGAAGAATACTCTTCTCTTCTTTCCAGGCAGGCATTAATGAAAATGACTTTTACGACGGGGCGTGGTGTGCAGGAAGAAACGACCTCCGTCAGTGGATCGAAGTGGATGCCCGGCGGCTGACTAAATTCACTGGCGTCATCACGCAGGGAAGGAACTCGCTCTGGCTGTAAGTGCGGTTGGATGTGTGCTGTTCTGGACCCTGTATCTCGGGTCAGGTGTTCAGAGGCAGGAAAGTTGTAAAGAGGTATCTGGTGATAGGCAACAGGAAGGAAGAAAATTGGAATGTGGACAGGAGGCTGGGCTTGCTCTAGACACAAGTCACACTTGGCAGGTACATACATCTTTCTCTGCACAGGAACAGAGAAGGATCTACTAGGTGGGTTAAACTGAGTAGACAAATGCTCGGTGAAAACAATGCAACGTAGGCAGGTGGCTGCCATCTTGGATCCGTACCTCTTGAGGAGATAGTGACTGGTGGACTGACATAGCCTGAGAGGATGAAGTCTGAATGAGCAGTGAGCAATAGAAGATGGTTTTGGGCAAGCAATAGAGTCCAAGCCACAGTCCTGGGGTATAGGATATAAAGCTTCCAGACTCTGAAGAAGGACTGAAACCCTACTCAGGTCGCCAGATAACGGACTGCTAGAAAATAGGAGCCAAAGTGAAAGATGACCCAGTCTGTGGCCTGAGAATGACGTAGAAGCTCATTTCTCAGAACGGAGCTTGGGGTCAGCAACAAGCGTGACTTAATGGCAATCCTAGAAGAGGTGGGTTGCTGCCCACTGAAACTCCCCAGCCCTGCCCAGGGCTGCATCTGCAGCGTCTTCATGTGGCTGCAGCCACGTGAACAGCAGGCCTGTAGAGATTGGGGCGAGGCAGGGCCTCAGAAGGGTCAGTAGGATCTCCGGCGCCTTCTGCATATAAACTAGAAATTGGAAAGTTCCTCTAACATCTTCTACCTTGAGACATCAAGAGCACAAGTGCCCCAACACTTTAATGTTAGGTGACTACTGATTGCTCTGCTGGTCAGCTAAGACCCCTCGTGCCCATGCTGCTCCCCAACATCTGAACTGCTCTCTTGAATTCCAGTTCTTCGCATCTTTCCGTCTTTACTAATTACCTCTTGGCAGTCATATGAAAATCCGACTATAATTTGCTGATGAGATTAATGTCTGGGAAGGTCAGAATTAATAAATAAACTGGGATAAAGGAAGTGTACCTAGCCTCTGGGCTTACATTTAACTCCTTGACATTGTCACTGTTAAGGGGGCTGATTACGTAGATACAGTTGTCGGCCAGTGACTGATCGTTTATTTTTCTCTGAGTTTTGTTTGTTGTAATGACAATATTATAAATTTAAGAACCTTTTAAAACACGGCCCATAACTCCACTGCCCTTAGGCAAATAGGTTTTTTTTTACATTTGCAATCACATTACGTATGCAATAGTGTGTTATTTTTAACAATATTATTTGTAACATGCCGTTACTCAAACTTCATAATGATCGTTTTTAATAGACTGTAATTTACTCAGTCATACCCCATTACCATCCCAATCTTCCTTTATCACATATCATATTGCACAAGGTATTTTCATTCATTTTTCTTATCTCCTTCAGCTAAATTTCCAGAGCCCGATAATCCGTGCATTCTGACAACATTTTGGTCATGTATTTGTGCCATTTCGTGGATCACGTTCCCTCCCTTTGCTTTTCAGTAGCATTTATGTCTGTGTTCACAGAAGTCGATTTCTGCTCTGGGGTATGCATTACCATGGCTTATCACCATGACAATGGTCTTCCTTCACAGCTTAGATTCTGAAAGGCAAGACTTTTGGAAAGAACAAGTTGGATTGCTCAAGGGAAATGGAAAATTGGAAAGAATGACCAGTTTGAGATTATCTCTTGGGATGGGAGCAGGGATTTTACCTTAATGCTCAGATATTAGCTTTCTGTCTGACCACTTTCGTTAGAGACCCAGTAGTCGGTGTCAGGTGATTATTGGATTAAGAAGCAAGGGCAGAGGTAGGCATGGGCTCACATTGCGTTTCCATGAGAAACACAAGAGGGTGGGGGTGAGCAAGAAATTGCAGTCGATCTATATCCTCCCTTGGTTTAGCCTGGAACAAGAGCAGCTAAGACGGAAGGCAAGGGATAGAATTACTTTTAAGAGTCAGTTCTTTTTAAGTCTAAATTTATTTCCAGACAAATTATTCTTCAGGGACAATGAGAAGAAATCTGATGAGTTTCGGTTTGGCTTACCTCATGGAACAGTATTGTCTGCACTAAACGCTCAGAAGGAAACGGGATAAGGATATATTTTGGTATCTGAGCTCTTTTTTTCCCAGAGGCATAAGCAATGCTGAAGGCATTGGGATATATTCTAGGATAACCAGAAAACGTGTTAACAGTAGACGTTGTTTTTCTCCTTTCTGTGGAATCGGCTCCAACTCGTGGCGACCTTACGTTTACCAGGATGCAGTGTTGCCCGATCTTGCACCATCTTTACGGTCGTTGGCATGTTTGAGTCCGTTGCTGCAGCTGTTGTGTAGCACCTTCCAACACGGGAGGCTCATCTTCTAGCACTGTATCCGACAATGTTGGATAAATGATCTTTATCATTTTAGGTTTTATATTTAGGCCTTGGGTCCATTTCAAGTTAGTTTTTGCATATGGTATGAGGTATGGGTCCTGTTTCATTTTTTTACAGATGGACATCCAATTTTGCCAGCACCATTTGTTAAAAAAGACTGTCTTTTCCCCATTCAGTGGATTTTGGTCTTTTGTCAAAGATCACCTGACAATAGTTGGATGGATTTATGTCTGGGTTTTAGTTGGTATTTTAAAACGAACATCCATAATCTTATTTATTCCTGGCTTTCTCTTTTTCTTTAATAAATTTTCTTTTTTTAGAACAGTTTTGGGTTTATAGGAAAAATTACAAAGTACAGAGAGCTCCCGTATACCCCTCTCTCTCCTGCGCCTGATCTCTGCTAATATTAACATCTTACATTCATGTGATATATTGGTTACAATTGATAAGCCAATATTGATACATTATTATTAACTGAGGTCCATAGTTGACACTAGGGTTCACTCTTTGTGTTGTGCAGCTCTGTAGGTTTTGAGGAATGCATAATGTTACGTGTTCACCATTACAGTATCACGCAGAAGAGTTTCACTGTCCTTAAAATTCCCTGTGCTTCAACTCTACCTCCCACCTCCCCCTGACCCTTGCTAACCAGTAGTCATTTTAGGGCATGACTTCTTTTATATGTATCCATCAGTTCATTCTTCTGACATTTATTGATGATTAGATACTAAACACCGGGGATACAAAGCTAAGCAAGACCTGGCCCTGCCTGCAGGGAGCTTTCAGTCAAGTGGAAGAATCCAATATTTGAAGAACCATTAGAGTTCACTGGGGTACACACTAATCTTGAACAGGGACAGGAGAGCTGTTATCAGACCTGGGATGGGAATGGGAAGGATGGTGCCGAGGGGACATGAGGCTTAGCCAAGCTCCCCTGACTAGTTGAAGTCCAAGTTGGATATAAAATCTAATGTTCTAGTTTTAATAATTTTTCAAGTAACTCATACTGTGTGAAGTAGTAAGACTTAATTGTTCTAATGATACTGAATAATTTATATTTTCACCAGTATAAATTATCCTTCCACACTGCATTGCAATTTAGTGAAACTTTAGTATGCTAATAAAAACCAGTCTTATTTCCCCAATGTCAGAAAGTATATTAGGTATATGAGTGTTATAATTATAACCAATGCGATGATTCAAAAGTTAATTATTCTGTTTGAGGCGAATAGATGCTTCTAACGACTAGAAAGAAATGCTGGTCATTTAAAATAACGAAACATTTTTAATTATAATTGTTTAATAAACAAAGTGAATCTCGTTATCTCTTGAGAGTCTGTAAATTTGTCCTTAAAGTGAGGCAACAGTTTGATCAATGACTTTGTAAGGTGAGGGCTGAAGAAGGTTTGACTAGTTGGCTGAATTTTAAAAGTAGCTGGGCTAATTGGAGGAAGATGAATGGGTTTCGGCTGTGAGCCCAGTTTTGGGCCTGAGAATACAAAGATGAATAAGACTCATCCCCAAGCTTCACCTTAGGAAGCTCATGTTGTGTTTGACAGTGGAAATTCTTAGCAGGGCTTCTCCTTTGAGAATTCTGACGAAGCACCAAAGTCAAAAGCAAGACAAGGTCAAGGAAAGGCATATTCCACCCACCCGCCCTTTTCCTGGGAAGACAAGCATGCTCATATCCTGGAGGGGTGGAGCTAGGTGAGAGAAAAACATTAACTATAAAGTTAGTGGGAGTAGCTGATGGGGTAGATACACGAGGGGGCACAGGTATGGTGGTGAGGTGTGGAGCTGACGCAGTAGAGGGGCTCATCTTGGAAAAGAGGAGGGTCTCCTGGTCCCCTGAGGTAATAGGAAGGAGAAGTAAGTGCTGAGATGGGTTTTGTATTCTTGGTGAAGTAGGAGGCGGGGTCCTCTGCAGAGAATGAATGTAACAGCTTTGGGGTTGGAAATGTTAGAAAGTAAAGAATCTTCATCCAGTTGCAGAGAGGGCTCAGCTGGGGTTGTGAGCTCATAGAATTGTGATTGCCCCATTTGGCACTAGCCACGGTTTCTCCACTAGGGGACAGTAGACTTGGTCCAAGTTGGGAGATGGTAGGTCACTTGCAGCAGAAGGAGGTCAAGAGACAACAGGATTTTGGGTGCTGGTAGAACACAGGCGGCCTTAGGAATAAAGGGGCGTGAGGTTGGGATCCAGGGCTGGTAGGGAAGGAGTTGAAACGCAACAACACAACATGGAGGGCTCATTCACTAGTGCAGAGCAGGTTCAAGGAGCCTGTGGGAGATATGGAGGCAAAGAGTGGGCGGCCCAAGACATGAGGGACACTCAGCCAGAGAGGACAGTGGCCTATTTCAGGATTCCATGGGTGCATTGAAGGTGATGACTGGGTTCAGGGTGCACATGGCTGAGGTGGAGTACCCTGAAGGTCAGAGAGGAGCAGAGGTCAGGAAGCCTTAGGCTGTAGGGTTGGCTGCCCAGCACCATCCCCTTGGCGGGGGCGTGGGGTCTCAGAGGCTAGCTGGATTACAGTTCAGGAGAGGAGGTGGGGGGGCAGCTGAAGAGACAGTGGGGTCTGAAAGAGCAGAGGAACAAATGGTGGTGAGAAGTTGTTGTTGTTAGAGCTGTGACTCATAGCTACCCTGTTTACAATGGAATGAAACACTGCCTGGTCCTGCTCCATCCTCACATTTGTTACTGTTTGAGCCCATTGTTGCAGCCACCATGTCAATCTATCTTGTTGAGGGTCTTCCTCTCTTTCACCAACCCTCTAGTTTACCAAGCACGATGTTGTTCTTCAGGGATTAGTCGCTCCTGATAATGTCCAAAGTAAGCAAGAGGAAGTCTCGGCATCCTTGCTTTTAAGGAACATTCTGGCTGTACTTCAAGACAGATTTGTTCCTTCTTCTGGCAGTCCATGGTATAGTCAATATTCTTCGCCAACACCATAATTCAAATGTGTCAGGAAAAGGCAAATAAAGAAGTGGCCAGAGGGTGTTCCTCCAGAGACAGTGATGGAGATGGAACCTTCTCAAATACCTTCCTTGACTGAGGTTCCATCAGGTGGCTGGACCACTGGTTTCCGCAGTAAAAAGTGTCCACCTGCTCCTTTCCTTGTCTTCATTTTATCTGGTTTTCTGCTTAACTGAGGACTGAATGGGCCTTTGCAGCTCTCTTGGTCCTCCTAGGTGGATCTGGGGTGAAATACAGTAGTAGTCTGCCAAGGCAGGGAAGGAACGGGCCCTGGGGCTGCGCCAGGAGCTGGAGACAGAGAATCAAAGGGAACAGGCTGGCGCTTCATAAATCATGCCCTTCTCTTCTTGGGAGAGAGTGTGTGTGTTTTCAGGGTATGTCATGCTGCGTCTCCTTGCTTATTGATGAAATGAAATGTTTGGCACCTGTTGGGGGCTGAGGAGACAGAAGTTTCCAGACAGAATTTTCAAAGTTCTTTGAAAACTGTCAGTTTTTGAATTGCAGAGTTTGGCATGAAATGGAGGATTTTTCATGCAAACATCTCCAAGTGCAACTAGAAGCCCAGGTGTGCAATGATTTCTTTGTTTTGCATTTCTACAAGGCCGGGGTGGTTATTTGAAATTAAATGAAGCTCTCGCTTGTGGCTCCATGGCATGTCCTTGGTTTTCTGGGTACTGATGACTAAGAAAGGAGCCCTGGTGGTGCAGTGGTTAAAGCGCTGGCCTGCAAACTGAAAAGTCAGTGGTTCAAACCCACCAGCCACTCCATGAAAGAAAGATTTGGCAGCCTGCTTCTGTAAAGACTTACAGCCTTACAAACCCAATGGGGCAAGTCCTACTTGTCTTATAGGGTTGCTATAAGACAGCAAGGGGTTTTCTTGTTTGTTTTTGGTTGACTAAGAATAGGCTCTAGGACTGTGAAATATCTGAAATGGAAATGCCTTTACAGCTTGTTCCTGGGGATAAAGCTTCCATCATGCTTTATTCAAGGGTCCTTGTCCCCTGGCTGTGACTCCCCAGGAAACCACCCATGTGGTTGCTGGATGCTCCCCATCTTTCCTCTCACCTGTTTCCTGGTGGGAGTATGCATTTGCAGCTGGCACCCTCACCTGGTTAGCTCACATCGTGTTCCCACCCCATGACCCACGAGGCCCTGGGTGGCCTGGCTGTCTGGGTGCCTGCCTGACCTCATTCCCTTCGCTTCTTGTATTCCCAACACATGAGCCTCCTTCTTGTTCTGCTGATACACCAAGCATTCTCCTGCCTCAGAGCCTTTGCATGTGCCATTCCTTCTGCCCGGAAGGCTTACCCTTCTGCATTCAGAGGCATCCCCCGAGTACCCTTCTAAAGTGCACCGCAGCAGCTCCCTGTCCTCACCTGGCTTTATTCAGGCACCTATTTATATTTCTCTATACTTGCACTGGGATGTTGCTCCCAGGGAGCAGCAGCACCTGGCTCTTGTTTGCCCCTGAATCCCCGTGCTGGATCAGTGTCCTGGACAGGGCAGGCTCTCCATGACTGGCCCCTCTGTCTTTCTCTTGCAAGAGTTTCTGTTATTTGCAGGGTTCAGATTGTGTCCCGACCCTTTCCTCTGAGAGGACAGACGGTGTCCACCAGCCCAGAGTCCTCCCAGCAGGGGCTCGTAAACCACAGAGGAGAAACGTGCCCCAGCCTCATAGAGACAGGGTGTCTTTTGCTGTCCTTCCTTCTTAGAGGGCAGACCTCTCCGAGTATTGGAGAGTGAATACAAATGTGAAACCAAGTGAGACTATGCGATTCTAAGGTGACCTAGTGGCACGTCCTTGGGTGTGCTTCTGAACCTTTCTGTGCCTCAGTTTCTTCATCTGTAAAATGGGTATGATCCTAGTACCTACCATATAGGGCCATTGTGAGGATTAAATGAGTTAGTATGCATCACACCTGTGAGAGAGTCAAGGGCCTATTGTGAGTGCCTGCTAGTACCTCAGTTTCTTTAGGAATCTATGGTTTCTTTGCATCCCCATCCCTCTTCTCTCCAGCCCCATGGAGTGCTCAGACCACACTTTTGTCTCTCTGATGGCCCTCGCTTCCCTATGTGCGGTCTGAGGTCCTGACCGGGAGGCAGCTGCCACCAGCGCTCAGTGGGTGGGTGGTCCGGGTGGTCTGCTCACCCTTCCCACCCTCAGTTGCCTGGGCTGTAAGAGAGGAGCCCATTTGCTCTCAGGCTTGTTTTGAATCTTCAGCGAGATGCAGATGGAAGGCCCCGAGCACATTCTGGACACACAGTAGATTCTCAGTACTCTGGAGCTGCTATTATTTGTGAGGTGGTCTCTGCTCACCTCCTCTGCCCCATACCCTCAGCCCTCCAGCCCCTTGAATAAACCTGAGCCATAGCTCAGACCCTCATTCCCCCCCAATGCCTCCAGAAGCCACCTAGGGCAAACTTCAGAACTGAATCAGGTTGCCACTAAGAAGTAGAGTCTGAGACTTATGAAACGACTCCCATGACACATACGCATTTCATTGGAATACAGCTGGCTATCAGGGAATTCTTAACTAAGAAAACCTTGGGTCTGTATCTCAGGTCTGCTAAGCACTGTTGTCAGCATTACTTGGGTGGTATTCATGATGATCCTGCCTTTCTTGTCCCCATTGTATGGATGAGGTTTAGAGCACATGAAAAACTTGGTGTAACTGTCTTTGTCTCATACTGAAAATACTTGTCTTTTCTGCTCTCTCCCCATCCCAACTCCATGCTGCTCCCCTCCCACATTGTTCAAGTTCTGTCCTGGGTTGCGGGGCATGGGTGAGTGGACAGTCTCACCAACTGTGCACATGGGCTTGTGTGTACTTCAGCTGAGTCTTTCTGAGACTGGCTAGGAGGGCACTGCATGGATGACCCCAGGGCTGACTCCTCCATCAGGCAGCCAGAGGGGAGAGTGCCTGGGGACCCACGAGACTTTTAGAGCTGATGAACGCCTTTCATTTGTTTTAAAATCCTAAGGGGGGGAAAAAAACTTTAAGGTAAAAGAAAATGTTTTAATAGATAATATGTCCATCTTTATAACAATGCAGCTGTAAAATATAATTTAATTTTTTATTTTTTTTAATGGGGGGAGGACCTGTGGCAGGGAGATTAATGCTCCCCCCCTCAAAAAAAAAGATGTCCATATCTTAATCCCTGGAACCTGTGAACATGTTAGATTACATGGATTTAAGGTTGCTGATTCGCTGACTTTAAAATAGGGAGAGCGTCCTGAGTTATCCCTGTGAGTCCAGTGTAACCACAGGGTCCTTGTAAGTGGAGGAGGGAGGCAGAAGAGAGAACCTGAGAGATGGCAGCTTGAGAAGGACTTGGCCAGCTGTTGCAGGCTTTGAAGATATAGGAAGATATAGGAGAGGGCCACAAATAAGGAATATGGGCAGCCTCTAGAAGCTGGAAAAGGCAAGGAAATGGATCCTCCTCAGTGCTTCCAGAAAAGAATGTAGGCCTGCAGACAGTTTAATTTAGTGCTGTACGACCCACGCTGGACTTCTGGCCTCCATAACTGTAAGACAGCAAATATGGATTGCTAACCACCGCACTGGCAGAAATTTGCTTCAGAGCCGTAGGAAAACCATACAGGGCCCACGAAAGCCACAGGCTGTGGTCTGCCTGCTTCCTGAGCCACAGTGAGGGAGACCTCTGGTCGTTCAAAGTGCCTGCCAGGCTGCATAAATATGATAATTGAGCCTGCTTCACGCTCCATAAATATGATAATTGAACAGACTCAGGGCCAACCCTCTTCTTTCCATTCTTTAGAATTCGTGTCAGCCTTTTCTTTGGTTCCTTTTTTTCTGGGCTCTCAATCGAGGGTTTCAGATTTGAGGGGCTTTAAGTGCTTTGTTTTGACTCTTAGTTCTTTGCAGCAGGGATCCTTAACTAGAAGCACAGCTTCCTAATTCACCCTTTGCCAAATTTGTTGTGACTTGGCCCCAAATGTGGCATATTTTCCTCTTTCCTGTAAAAAAAAAAAATTTTTTTTTTTTTTACTTTTTTTCCTGTAAATGTTTCTACTGGAGGTAATGGGAAATAGATATTCCTAAGTTGATAACTCTCCCTCTGTGGCTCAAGTTCTCGAAAAGCCATGGTAACCAGTCCAAAGCGTCTACTCCAATACATCGATGGATTGATTTTTCACACAGCGTCCAACATCCGGCTGTCCTGACAACGCGGCAGAACCGTTCAACTGTGTGATTACTGTGCCAAGGTCTCATGTCCTTAAGTTTTGTGTGTGCCCGCTTTTACTGTAGGCCAGAGATAAGACTTTTCTTTTCCGTTTATTTCCAAAAGCCATTCAAGGCAAGCTTAGGCCCTTGGGAACAGTGATGTTGCCCAAAGTTATGCCGCAATCCCAGCCAAAATTGGAGCTTGCTAAGCCACTGAAAGGCAACTCTGTCCAGGAGGGGTGGATGGAAGAGCAAGCTGCCAGCTTCCTCGCCATTCCAGAAGAGCTGGCCTAAAAGCTCAGAGAACTTTCTGGACTCCCTTTCTTCTGACTGAAACAGGGATTTAATAGTGCAGTTGTGGGCTTATTCCAACCTCTTGCCGTCGAGTCAATTTTGACTCATAGCAACCCTAAAGGACAGTGGAGAACTGTCCTGTACGGTTTCCAAGGAGCAGCTGGTGGATTCGAACTGCCAAACTTTTGGTTAGCAGCCAAACACTTAAGTAACCACAGTGCCACCAGGGCCCCGTGGGCTTGTTAGTGGCCCTTTTAGTTAACTAGTTTTGCCCATTGGCCATGTCAGATAGCATTGGCTGAAGCTGATAGTGGTGGTTCCCAAAGAGTTGGGGAGATTTTCTGTCTTGTGAAGTGGAGGTAGAGAAGGTCCTAACCAGCAACACTAATAGCTATGGAGCCCCGGAGAGGTTGGCCTCCAATGGGTGCCTCAGATCTCACCCTGTGTCCACCCCAAAATTAGTTATATGACTGTGATTTGACTGGCTCGTGGTTTTTCTCAATCAGTCCCTTTGCTTATGTACCTTTTGCTATATAAAAAAATTTTGAATTTATGTATGATCAACATTTGAGAAGAACAGGGTGTCAGGATTGGAGGAAGACTCATTAACAACGTACATTTTGCAGATGACAAAACCTTGCTTGCGAAAGTGAAGAGGACTTGAAGTGTTTATTGATGAAGATCAAAGACTACAGGCTTCAGTATGGATTACACCTCAACATAAGAAAACAAAAATCCTCACAACTGGACCAATAAGCAACATCATGATAAACGGAGAAAAGATTGAAGTTGTCAAGGATTTCATTTTACTTGGATCCACAATCAACAGCCATGGAAGCAGCAGTCAAGAAATCAAAGGATGCATTGTATTGGGCAGATTTGCTGCAAAAAACCTCTTTAAAGTGTTAAAAAGAAAAGATGTCACCTTGAAGACTAAGACTAAGTTGCGCCTGACTCAAGCCATGGTGTTTTCAAATGCCTCATATGCACGTGGAAGTCAGACAAGGAATAAGGAAGACCAAAGAAAAATTGATGCCTTTGAACTGTGGTGTTGGCGAAGAATATTGAATATACCATGGACTGCCAAAAGAATGAACAAATCTGTCTTGAAAGAAATACATCCAGAATGCTCCTTAGAAACAAAGATGGCGAGACTACATCTCACATACTTTGGACGTGTTATCAGGAGGCATCAGTCCCTGGAGAAGGACATCATGCTTGGTAATGTAGAGGGTCACTTAAAAGACAAAGACCCTCAACAAGGTGGACTGACACAGTGGCTGCAACAACGAGCTCAAGCATAACAAGGATTGTGAAGATGGTGCAAGACCGGCAGTGCTTCATTCTGTTCTACATAGGGTTGCTGTGAGTTGGAACCAACTCGACGGTACCTAACAACAATAACATTATGGGTCTCTTAAGGTTTCTGATATCTGTCCCATACTTAGAAAGGCCTTGCCCCTTCTAAAGATACAATTTTTCCCAACATTTTTTTCTGGTATCTTATGATACCAACTTTTACATTTAAGTCTTTGAACCATTGGAATTTATTTTGGCATAGGGCATACATATGTGATAGACTAAACTCTGTTTTTCCCTCAAATATCCACTAAGATGTCCCAGTTTAGTATATCATCCGTGTTTTCTCCAACTGAAGTGCCACACATGGCATATTCTAAATTCCTGTCTGCATTGGGATTTATTTCTGGACTTTTTGTTCTATCCCATCCATTTCTCTTTATGTGCCAGTTCCACATTGCTGTAATTGTTTTAGCATGCATTGTTTTAATACCTGGTAGACCTAGTTCTCCACATTTCCTGGCTGTTCTTCCCATATCCTTTTGTTTATATGAACTTTTCAATATGGCCAAAAAGAATTTCTGTTGATATGTTAAGGGAGATTGCCTTAAACTGAGAGATTAATAAAGACAGAATTTACATTTCTGGGATCAGGCATCTTTCCATAAAAGAACATAAGCGTGGCTTTTCCATTTGTTTAGATATTCTTTTGAAACTCTTGGGGTTGTTTTGTATCTTAAAAAAATTGTTCTTTTTTTTTTTTTTTTTCCAGATAACTCTTATACATTTCTTACGTCTACTTGTCTTTGCTGCCTAGTGATGCTGTAAGAAAAATACATACCACTGTGAGTGGCTTTAAGAAGTCTGAATCAGGGTATCAGCTGTGTCAATTCCTTCTGAGGGATTTGAGAGAGGAACTGTTCCCTGCCCCTCTCTTGGCTTCTAGTAGCTGCTGACAATCCTTGTGCTCCTTGGCTTGTAAACAAATCCTCATATGGTCTCTGACCTCTGTGTGTCTGTGCTTCTCCAGTGTCTGTACTCCCCTTTGAAAGACACTACTCAGAAGGGATTAGGTTTAGGACCCGCCTTACTCTGGTATGACCTCATTAACAAAACAAAAAGAAAATCCTATTTCCAAACAGGGTCCTATTTACAGGTACAAGGGTTAGGACTTCTACATTTCTTTTTGGGGGGACACAACGCAGTCTATAATACTAATCCTCTGTATTTTATCTCTTTTAATCTTTTTTTTTCCCCCACGTGTCTGTCAGTTTGTCATACTGTGGGGGTTTGTGTGTTGCTGTGATGCTGGAAGCTATGCCACTGGTATTCAGATACCAGTAGGGTCACCCATGGAGGACAGGTTTCAGCTGAGCTTCCAGACTAAGACAGACTAGGAAGAAGGACACGGCAGTCTACTTCTGAAAAGCATTAGTCAGTGAAAACCTTATGAATAGCAGTGGAACATTGTCTGATGTAGTGCTGGAAGATGAGCCCCCCAGGTTGGAAGGCACTCAAAAGATGACTAGGGAAAAGCTGCCTCCTCAAAGTAGAGTTGACCTTAATGATGTGGATGGAGTAGAGCTTTCGGGACCTTCATTTCCTGATGTGGCACGACTCAAAATGAGAAGAAACAGCTGCAAACATCCATTAATAATCGGAACTTGAAATGTACGAAGTACGAATCTAGGAAAATTGGAAATCGTCAACAATGAAATGGAATGCATAAACATCAATATCCTAGGCATTAGTGACCTGAAATGGACCGGTATTGGCCATTTTGAATCGGACAATCATATGGTCTACTATGCTGGGAATGACAACTCGAAGAGGAATGGTGTTGCATTCATCGTCAAAAAGAATGTTTCAAGATCTATCCTGAAGTACAACGGTGTCAGTGATAGGATAATTTCCATACGCCTACAAGGAAGACCAGTTAATACGACTGTTATTCAAATTTACCCACCAACCACTAGGGCCAAAGATGAAGAAATAGATTTTTATCAGCTGCTGCAGTCTGAAATTCACTGAACATGCAGTCAAGATGCATTGATGATTACTGGCGATTGGAATGCGAAAGTTGGAAACAAAGAAGGATCAGTAGTTGGAAAATATGGCCTTGGTGATAGAGACAATGCCAGATATTGAATGATAGAATTTTGCAAGACCAACAACTTCTTCATTGCAAATACCTTCTTTCACCAACATAAACGGTGACTATACACATGGACCTCTCCAGATGGAACACACAGAAATCAAATTGACTACATCTGTGGAAACAGACGATGGAAAAGCTCAATATCATCAGTCAGAACAAGGCCAGGGGCCAACTGTGGAACAGACCATCAATTGCTCATATGCAAGTTCAAGCTGAAACTAAAGAAAATCAGAGCAAGTCCACGAGAGCCAAAATACGACCTTGAGTATATCCCACCTGAATTTAGAGACTATCTCAAGAATAGATTTGATGCATTGAACACTAGTGACCGAAGACCAGACGAGTTGTGGAATGACATCAAGGACATCATCCATGAAGAAAGCAAGAGGTCACTGAAAAGACTGGAAAGAAAGAAAGGACCAAGATGGATGTCAGAGAAGATTCTGAAACTTGCTTTTGAGCATCGAGCAGCTAAAGCAAAAGGAAGAATTGATGAAGTAAAAGAGCTGAACAGAAGATTTCAAAGGGCCTCTCAAGAAGACAAAGTATTATAATGACGTGTGCAAAGAGTTGGAGATGGAAAACCAAAAGGGAAGAACATGCTCGGCGTTTCTCAAGCTGAAAGAACCGAAGAAAAAATTCAAGCCTCAAGTTGCAATAGTGAAGGATTCCATGGGGAAAATATTAAACGACGCAGGAAGCATCAAAAGAAGATGGAAGGAATACAGAGTCATTATACCAAAAAGAATTAGTCGATATTCAACCATTTCAAGAGGTGGCATATGATCAGGAACCAATGGTACTGAAGGAAGAAGTCCAAGCTGCTCTGAAGGCATTGGTGAAAAACAAGCCTCCAGGAATGGATGGAATATCAATTGAGCTGTTTCAACAAACAGATGCAGCGCTGGAGGTGCTCACTCATCTATGCCAAGAAATATGGAAGACAGCTTCCTGGCCAACTGACTGGAAGAGATCTATATTTATGCCTATTCCCAAGAAAGGTGATGCAACCGAATGTAGAAATTACAGAACAATATCATTAATATCACACGCAAGTAAAATTTTGCTGAAGATCATTCAAAAGTGGCTTTAGCAGTATATCGACAAGGATCTTCCAGAAATTCAGGCCGGTTTCAGAAGAGGACGTGGAACCAGGGATATCATTGCTGATGTCAGATGGATCCTGGCTGAAAGCAGAGAATACCAGAAGGATGTTTACCTGTGTTTTATTGACTATGCAAAGGCATTCGACTGTGTGGATCATAACAAACTATGGATAACACTGCAAAGAATGGGAATTCCAGAACACTTAATTGTGCTCATGAGGAAACTTTACATGGATCAAGAGGGAGTTGTTTGGAGAGAACAAGGGGATACTGATTGGTTTAAAGTCAGGAAAGGTGTGTGTCAGGGTTGTATTCTTTCACCATACCTATTTAATCTTATACTGAGCAAATAATCCCAGAAGGTAGACTATATGAAGAAGAACGGGGCATCAGAATTGGAGGAAGACTCATTAACAACCAGCGTTATGCAGATGACACAACCTTGCTTGCTGAAAGTGAAGAGGACCTGAAGCACTTACTAATGAAGATCAAAGACCACAGCCTTCAGTATGGATTGCACCTCAACATAAAGAAAACAAAAGTCCTCACAACTGGACTAATAAGCAACATCATGATAAACGGAGAAAAGATTGAAGTTTTCAAGGATTTCGTTTTACTTGGATCCACAATCAACACCCATGGAAGCAGCAGTCAAGAAATCAAAAGACGCATTGCTTTGGGCAAATCTGCTGCAAAGGACCTCTTCAAAGTGTTGAAGAGCAAAGATGTCACCCTGAAGACTAAGGTGCGCCTGACCCAAGCCATGGTATTTTCAATCACATCATATGCATGTGAAAGCTGGACAATGAATAAGGAAGACCCAAGAAGAGATGACGCCTTTGAGTTGTGGTGTTGGCGAAGAATATTGAATATACCATGGACTGCCAGAAGAACGAACAAATCTGTCTTGGAAGAAGTGCAGCCAGAATGCTCCTTAGAGGCAAGGATGGAGAGACTGCATCTTACATACTTTGGACATGTTGTCAGGAGGGATCAGTCCCTGGAGAAGGACATCATGCTTGGTAGAGTACAGGGTCAGCAGAAAAGAGGAAGACCCTCAACGAGGTGGATTGACACAGTGGCTGGAACAATGAACTCAAGAATAACAACGATTTTTAAGGATGGCGCAGGACCCGGCAGTGTTTCGTTCTGTTGTGCATAGGGTCGCTATGAGCCGGAACCGACTCGACGGCACCTAAGAACAACAACAACAATCTTTTTTAAATTGGTTTTGTAATTAGAGTCTTTAATCCCCCCCTTTTGGCATGTATGAAGGCTATTCTGTGTATGAATTTCATATTTAGCCACTTTACATGAATATTTTTGTTTATAATAGTATGCCCGTGGGTTCTCTTAGTTTTTCAGATATGAAAACATATAATCTGCAAAGAATGTTACTTTCCCTTCTTTACATGCCCCTAATTGTTTCTCCTGACTAGTTATACTGAACATTGCCACCCAAACAAACCAAGTAACAGGGCTCACAGTGAATACCCGTGTCCTGTCTCTGATATTGAAGGGCATACTTACAGTGTTTCTCCTTTAATGATTCTGGCTTTGTGGTTGAAAGAGATACATTTTATCCTGTTAAGGAAGTATTCATTGATTCTGATTTTATTTTTTTAATTAAGAATGGGCTTTTTTTTTTTTTTTTTAATCATATGTCTTTTCAGCATCTCTGGAGAAGTTCCTGTGATTTTTCTTCTCAGAGCTCTTAGTATGATGAATTTTCTTTTTAGTAAGCTATTCTTCCGTAAATCCATTTGTTTGGGTATGTTATTCTTCTAATTTGGTGCTGGATTCTGTTTGATAATTTGTTTAACTTTTCTATTTTGAAATAATTATAGATTCACAGGAATTGCAAAAATAGTACAGAGAGGTCCCGTGTACCCTTCACCCAGTTTCCCATAATGATTATGTCTTATATAATTAAGGTACGATATCAAAACCAAGAACTTGACATTGTTACAATGCTGGTATATATTTCTGTGTTGTTTAATTATATGTGTAGATTCATGTAACTACCACCACAATCCAGATAGGGAGCGCTTCCATCATCACAAATGTTCCATGTGGTGGTGGTGTTCGGTGCCATCGAGTCAGTTCCGACTCATAGCAACCCTATGCACAACAGAACAAAACACTGCCCAGCCCTGCACCATCCTTACAAATGTTGTTATACTTGAGCTCATTGTTGCAAGCACTGTGTCAGTCTACCTCATTGGGGGTCTTCGTCTTTTCTGCTGACCCTGTACTTTGCCAAGCATGATGTCCTTCTCCAGGAACTGATCCCTCCTGACAACATGTCCAAGAGACAATTGTTCGGACAGAACAAGGGGATGCTGATTGGTTTAAAGTCAGGAAAGGTGTGCATCAGGGTTGTATCCTTTCAGCATACCTATTCAACCTGCATGCTCAGCAAATAATCCGATAAACTGGACTATATGAAGAACAAGGCATCAGGATTGAAGGACGACTCATTAACAACCTGCGTTATGCAGATGACACAACCTTGCTTGCTGAAACGGAAGAGGACTTGAAGCACTTACTAATGGAGATCAGAGACCACAGCCTTCGATATGGATTGCACCTCAACATAAGGAAAATAAAAATCCTCACAAGTGGACCAATAAACAACATCATGAAAAACGGAGAAAAGATCGAAGTTTTCAAGGATTTCGTTTTACTTGGATCCACAATCAACACCCATGGAAACAGCAGTCAAGAAATCAAAGAACCCATTGCATTGGGTAAATCTGCTGCAAAGGACCTCTTTAAAGTATTAAAAAGCAAAGATGTCAACCTTGAGGGCTAAGGTGCGCCTGACCCAAGCCATGGTCTTTTCAATCGCATCAAATGCATGTGAAAGCTGGACAAGGAATAAGGAAGACCAAAGAAGAATTGACACCTTTGAATTTTGGTGTTGGTGAAGAATATTGAATATACCATGGACTGCCAAAAGAACGAATACATCTGTCTTTGAAGAAGTTCAACCAGAATGCTCCTTAAAAGCAAGGATGTGCTACTCCTTTATAAAAAGGTGACCTGGTGGCGCAATGATTAAGCGCTCAGCTGCTAACCAAAAGTCAGCAGTTTGCACCAACCCGCAACCCCATGGCAGAAAAGACCTGGTGATCTGCTCTCATAAAGATTACAGCCTCGAAAACCCTGTGGGGCAGTTCTACTTTGTCTTCTAGGATTGCTATGAGTTGGAATTGACTCGATGGCGCACAACAACAACACTTTTTTGTAGTTACACTCATGCCCCCACTCCACACCCACTGTCCCTAACCCCTGGCAAGCACCAATCTGTTTTCCATCTCTATAATTTTGTCATTTTGAGAATGTTATATAACGCATAGACCATGTGACCTTTTGAGGTTGGCTTTTTTTCACTCATCATAACGCCCTCAAAATCCATGTAAGTTGTTGCATGTATTAAGAGTTTGGTTCTTTTTATTGCATTTATCACATGTTTTTTTTTTTTTATTTTATATATATATATATTTTAATGCATGTAGTGCAATTTGTATAGCCATTTACTTGTTAAGGGGCATTTTGGTTGTTTTCGGGCTTTGGTAATTACAAGTAAAGTTGCTGTGAACAATCGTATACAGGTTTTTGTGCAGGTATGTTTTGATTTCTCTTGTAAATGCCCAAGAGTGTAATTGTTGGATTATATGTTAATTGCATGTTTAATTTGTAAGAAATTGCCAGACTGTTTTCCAGAGTGGCTCTACTGTTTTACATTCCCACCAGCAATTTATGAGTAATCCAGTTTCCCTGCGACCTCACCAAGATTTGGTCTTAACACTGCTTTTTATTTTAGCTCTTGTAAAAGGTACGTGCTAATATCTTATCGTGGTCCTAATATGCATTTCTCCAGTAGCTAGTGATGTTGAACATCTTTTTATGTGCTTATTTGCTATCTGCATAATTTGTTTAGTCCAATGTCTGTTCATGTATTTTTTCCATGTTTTAATTGCATTGTTTTTTTGCTGTTGAGTTTTGAGAGATCTCTGTACATTCTAGATATGAGTCTTTTGTCAGATATGTGGTTTGCAGATATTTTTTACCAGTCTATAGCTTGCCTTTTCATCCTGTTTATACTGACTTCACAGAGAAAAACTTTTTTTTATTAAATCCAATTTATTAATTTTTTTCTTGTATGGATTGTGCTATTTTTGTGTCATGTCTGAGAACTCTTTATCAAGCCCCAGAGCCCAAGGATTTTCTCCTACATTATCTTCTAAATGTTTTAAGTTTTACATTTAAATCCATGGTCCATTTTGAGTTAATTTGTATATAAGGTGTTGGGTTTATTTAGGTCAAGGTTCATTTTTAACCTATGGATATCCAGTTATTCCAGTGTCATTTGTTGAAAAGACTATCCTTCCTCCATTGACTTGCTTTTGCATCCTTGCCCCCTCTTCACTCTCCCTCTCTTTCTCTTCTTCTCTCTCTCACATCGGTGCCTGTAGACACACACGGTACATCTGTAGGTCCTGGCAGCAAAGAGCACATGGGAAGAAGCCTCCATGAAGTTTAGCCAGTGGATTCTCCATATTATTAAGTCCTTTATGAATTGTGGTTAAGGCAAAATTTAGGGCCAGAAGATGAATGTTCTCTGCCCCCTGCCCTGCCCCAATAATCCTGTAACCAGAAGCTTCTGGTCTTCCTGGAAGTGCTCAGCTACCTCATCAAAAATTTCCAAAAGCTACCATGTCTGGTAATTTTTATTTGAGAGAAAAAGAGACTTTTCAAAAGGGAAAAGACATCATTCCTCTAGGTGCATGTTCTTAATTGCATTGGTCTGGACCTCCAACTGGTATTGCAAATGGTAGTCAGTTGAGTGCCTAAGTCCCCAAACCGAAAGAAAAAACAAAACCAAGCCCATTGCCATTGAATCGATTCCGACTCATAGTGACCTACAGGACAGAGTAGACCTGCCCCATACGGTTTCCAAGGAGCAGCTGGTGGATTTGAACTGACGGCCTTTTGGTTAGCAGCCGAGCTCTTAACCACTGTTCCGCCAGGGCTCTGGCTAAGCCCCTACTCCCAGTATTATTCTGGGCTGGAAGATGTCACATTTCATTACAATAATGTCATGATGAAAAACCTACCACGTGTTGAGCAACTGTAGCGGTTAGTGCTCCGTACGTGTTAACCCTGTTCCTTACAACGTCACTGGGAGTTAGGGTTTATCCACTTGTTGTTACACATAAGAAAACTGCAACTTGGGTTAAATAACTTGCCAAAGGTTGCGTGGTTAGAACGTGGCAGAATGAGTTTTTGAGCCCAGTTCTACCAGATTCTGAAGTTCCTGGTACTTCTAGGATACCACCCATGTTGCAAATTATCTGCAGCCAATCTTCTCCCTCTCGGGACCCCAGCTGGTCTTGACAATGTATGGCTTTCGCTCTGTTGATAGCGTTTTCATGCCTGGTAGGAAACTTGGTATTTTCTCTCAAGGCCTCTCTTTTATGGAAAGGCTTCCATGCTACGCTAGCTTTAATCCAGGTTGAGTGAAGGGTTAAGCCCACAGTTTTTTCTAGGCATTTTTACAGGTTAAAATGATTGGAAAGTTTCATAGAATTCATTATTTTTCTTCTTTTAAAATAAACTTCCGATCTCCACTTTTTCTTTAAAGTCCATCTAAAAAATAATTTTAAAAAATAACATTAGTTTGTCCAACAGAGTAGCACATTGGCAATACATTCAGAACACAAGGAATGCAAAGGGAAGTTGAACGCAAAACACTTCCCAGTTTTACTCATAAAATTCCACTGAATTTCTCCCCAGAAAAATACAGTAAAAGGTGAATTCTTAAAAGAAAAGGAAAACAACCACTCTGCTTTTTAGTCCTGCCTTAAATTTTTAACTATGAAATAAATTGGCCTTAATTTTTGCATGCATTGGATGGAAGAAAATGACTCTGGAATGGGTGGAAAAATTGAGAAAGTGCCAGAAACACAAAGCAGAAAAAAGAAAGAGAAATGTGTTTTTTTTTTTTTTTTTTAATTAGCCAATCATATATGTTTAAAAAGTCAAACAGCACTGTGAGGCTTCTAATTGAAAATAATAGCCCTACTTCACATCCCTCGGTCCCAATTCTTGTCTCCTGAGACTGCTACTTGCAAACTCTTTTAGCTGCTTCCTCTGTTTTTCTTAATCCTTGTAATTTACATTCATTCTTGCTCTTCTCTTCTCATCTCCTCGGCTATTATTTACAGCTGAGTCACATAGTGTACTATAATTATATTTCTAGAAGTCTTATTTGGTTCTTTTTCAAACTTGCCTGGTCATTTTTATAGTCTCCCTTTTCTTTCTGATTTTTTTAAATTTCATATTTTATTTCTTCAAACACGTCATCTATAAAAGTGGTTAAAAACCTGCTTTCTGGAGCCAGACTGCCTAGGTTTGAGTTCTGGTTTCATCACTGATACATTTTGTAACCTTGGGCAAGTTATGACCTTTTGGTTTCGTCACTTACAAATTTTAGAATCTTGGGTCTCTTTGTGCCACATATCCTCATCTGCGATTAGGATTAATATTATACAGGTCATAGGGCTGTCATGAAGATAAAAGAAGTTAATATTTGAAATGTGCATGATATGTGGTAGTTCGTTTTTGTTAGGTGCTGTTGAGTTGGTTCTGACTCATAGTGACCCTATGTACTACAGAACGAAATACTGCCCGGTCCTGCGCTGTGCTCACATTCATTGCTGTGCTGGAGCCCATTGTTGCAGCCACTGTGTCAGTCCATTTCATTGAAAGTCTTCCTCCTTTTTGCTGACCCTGTACTTTACCAAGTGTGATGTCTTTCTCCAGGGACTGATGCCTCCTGACAACATGTCCAAAGTATCTGAGACATAGCCTTGCCATCCTTGCTTCCAAGGAGCACTCTTGTTGTACTTCTTCAACTACAAAGTTGTTCGTTCTTTTGGCAGTTCATGGTATGTTCAATATTCTTCGCCAACACCACCATTGAAAGGCGTCAGTTCTTCTTTGGTCTTCCTTATTCATCGTCCAGCTTTTGCATGCATATGGTGTGATTGAAAATACCATGGTTTAGGTCAGGCGCACCTTAGTCTTCAGGGTGACATCTTTGCATTTCAAGAGGTCTTTCGGGGCAGATTTGCCCAACACAATGCGTCTTTTGATTTCTTGACTGCTACTTCCATGGGCGTTGACTGTGGATCCAAGTAAAATGAAATCCTTGACAACTTCAATCTTTTCTCCGTTTATCATGATGTTGCTTATTAGTCCAGTTGTGAGGATTTTTGTTTTCTTTATGTTGAGGTGTAATCCATACTGAAGGCTGTGGTCTTTGATCTTCATTAGTAAGTGCTTCAGGTCCTCTTCACTTTCAGCAAGCAAGGTTCTGTCATCTGCATAACACAGGTTGTTAATGAGTCTTCCTCCAATCCTGATGCCTCGTTCTTCTTCATACAGTCCAGCTTTTTGGGTTATTTTGCTCATCGTACAAATTGAGTAGGTATGGTGAAAGGATACAGCCCTGACACACACCTTTCCTGACTTTAAACCAAACAGTATCCTCTTGTTCTGTTTTAGCAACTGCCTCTTGATCTATGTACAGGTTCCTCATGAGCACAATTAAGTGTTCTGGAATTCCCATTCTTCACAATGCTATACATAATTTGTTATGATCCACACAGATGAATGCCTTTGCATAGTCAATAAAACACAGGTAAACTTCTTTCTGGAATTCTCTGCTTTCAGCCAGGATCATGACATGTGGTAAATACTACATAAATCTTTGATAAGTGATACTAAGAAAAATATAATCATTTCAAAATTTAAAATTCTTTGGGATATAATTTGTTGCTTTTTGTTTGTGCTGCCTCTTTCTTGTGGAGAATGTTTTCTTGCGTGTTTAGTAATTTTTAACAAATTGTGAGCTCCTATTTGATTGAACTTAATGAAATCTCTGAGAACCTAAATTGAATGCTTTTTTTCTCCAGAGAGAATTTGTGTGTGCTTCTGTTGGGACTCAAGTGGGAACTACTGTTCTGAGACCACTTTAGCTTCCTTTGAGGGTTTAGGAAAAAGTCTCAGGTTCAAATTCCTTTTCTTTTGATGGTCCTCAGGGCTCATGTTTTAATCCCAGCACTGTTGTATCCATTTTTCCCTGAGGCAGCCCTGGCTTTCTTGTTTACACAGTACTCACTATTCTTTTTTTTTTTTTAATAACTTTTATTAAACTTCAAGTGAACGTTTACAAATCCAATCAGTCTGTCACATATAAGTTTACATACATCTCACTCCCTACTCCCACTTACTCTCCCCCTCTTGAGTCAGCCCTTTCAGTCTCTCCTTTCTTGACAATTTTGCCTGCTTCCCTCTCTCTCTATCCTCCCATCCCCCCTCCAGACAAGAGTTGCCAACACAATCTCAAGTGTCCACCTGATATAATTAGCTCACTCTTCATCAGCGTCTTTCTCCCACCCGCTGACCAGTCCCTTTCATGTCTGATGAGTTATCTTCGGGGATGGTTCCTGTCCTGTGTCAACAGAAGGTCTGGGGAGCATGGCCGCCGGGATTCCTCCAGTCTCAGCCATCACTATTCTTTTTAAGCTCACTGCTCTCTCTCTCTTTTGAAGGAGGCTTGATGGTGCAGTGGTTAAGTGTGGCCGTTCAAATCCACCAGTGGCTCTACAGCCTATTCCGACTCACAGTGGCCCTATAGGATAGAGTAGACCTGCTCCATATGGTTTTCAAGGAGCACTTGTTGGATTTGAACCGCCAACATTTTGGTTAGCAGCTGTAGCTCTTAACCACTACACCACCAGGGTTTCCCTACGGGACTGTTCTACTCTGTCTTATAGAAGTGCTGTGAGCCAGAACTGACTCAATAGCAATGGGTATGGGCTCTTTTTTTCCTTAAGGGTTTTCCTGACTTGCTTGCAAGTTTCCGATGGTTTGAAAGCATTCATTTGTTTTCGTGTAACCAGGATCTAATTGTTCTGTAGTAGGAGGCTCTGCAAGCACTTAGGTAGTCGTTTTGTTGACTTGAACCCTTATTGTGTTTTTATTTAAACCAAATTAACATCATGTAGTAAAATGTCAAGGATCCCTGGTGGCACAATGGTTAAGTGCTTGGCTGCTAACCAAAAGGTCAGTGGTTCGAACCCAGTAGCTGCTCTGCAGAAGAAAGATGTGGCAGTCTGCTTCTGTAAAGATTCCAACCTCAGAAATCCTATGGGGCAATTCTACTGTGTACTGTAGGATCGCTATGAGTCCAGATCTATTCAATGACAATGGGTTTTTAGTAGTAAAACATCTGAATGTGTTCCAACTTTTTTCTGTTTTATTGATCTGAAGGATGGCTGGATTGGAGGGACGTGTGGTAATATCATACAGGGGTAGGTTTTTCTTTTCTTTTTAAGTGAGGGTGCTGGCTGGAGCCCAGATAAGATTCAGCACCACTTCTCCCTCATTCAGCAGTCACCAGAGTCTTGGACACAAACAACTTTTTACTTGGCCTGCATGGCTTTGAGTCAAAACTGCCAGTCACAGAGAATTAAATGTCAAGGTGGTTTTGTGATGTAGAATAATTCCTCTGAGGGGAATGAAAGGAAGTCACAAAAGTGCTGTGAATTTCAAACATTCCCTGAGGATTAGGAGATGAGGAAGCAGGGACATTATATCTCCAATCTTTTGGGGCTGGCTCTCTAATAACAATGGATGTACCTGTCACAAAAGGATAAAATACGCAGCTTTCCTGTTAGATAAGGCGTATGCTGCATTCACTAACTCACCCCTGCCTCCTTCCAAGCCAGGTGCCCTTTCTGTCTTCCCACAATCGTGCTTACCTCATCACAGCACTTAATCACACTTGCTTGATATTTTCAGATTGCTTCCCAATCTTCCCCATTAACCTGGAAAAACCTTGAATAAAAGGATCATGCATAATTTACATTTATAGTGTCAGAGGCCAGCATGGTACCTGTAATAGAGTTACTGCAGGATAAGGAGTGAGACTTAATGCATTCTACCTTGCTTTAGTCGTCACATGTGGGTAGACCTTTAAGACACCATTCAGTCCTACTACAGCATCATAATGATTTTCAAATTACCTGTCACCCGGGATTAACGGTCTTCCTAGTTTTAATTAAGAATGAGTTAATTCTTAATTTCTTCATGACTGTGACAGGCTGCTACCATGACTAGGGCATAAAGGGTTAAGTTTGGAGATTAGTCACTCCCTGGAAACCCTGGTGGCTTAGTGGTTAAGTGCTATGGCTGCTAATCAAAAGGTCAGCAGTTTGAATCCACCAAACGCTCATTGGAAACTCTATAGGGGAGTTCCACTCTATCCTATAGGGTTGCTGTGAGGAGGAATTGACTAGATGGCAGTGGGTTTTGTTTTGGTTTTGTGGTATCTGGAAGGAGCATCTGAAATATGTTACAGTTCAACTAGTAATCGTATATGTTGGTATAGAACTTGACAGTATATTAATTATAGTATTAACTTATCAACAGCTCCTTGGAAACCTTATGGGACAGTTCTACTCGGTCCTGTAGGGTGTCTATGGGTTGGTATCGACAGCAATGGGTTTGGTTTCTTTGGGGGTGTTTTATTTATGGAGCAGTTCCTCTGTGCCCAGCACTGTGCTCAGAACTCTAAGGATATTACTTCATTCAAGTCTCATTCACAGTACCGGGGAGGTAGAATTTTGCTTTTTCTTATAGATGGTGTTCAGAGGTCATGTGACTCTTGCATAGGTCACAAAACTATTTAGTAGAAGAACTAGCATTTCAGTTTGGGCCTCTTGACCTCAAATCCTGAGATCTTAACCAGTTGTCTTAGGCTGGGTTCTCCAGAGAAGCAAAACCAATGCAGCGTGTGTTTATATATATACACAGAGAGAGAGAGTTATCGGAGCCCTGATGGTGCAGTGGTTAAGAGCTGCAGCTGTTAACCAAAAGGTCGGCAGTTCAAATCCACCAACAGCTCCTTGGAAACCCTATGGGGCAGTTATACTCTGTCCTATAGGGTTGCTGTGAGTCAGAATCAACTCGACAGCAAAAGGTTTGGGTTTTTTTTTGTTTTTTGACATATAGTTATGGACTGAATTGTGTCCCCAAAAATGTGTATCAGCTTGGCTAGGCCATGATAGCCAGTATTGTATGGTTGTCCACCATTTTGTGATCTGATGTGATTATCCTATGTGTTGTGAATCCTAACCTCTATGATGTTAATGAGGCAGGACTCAATCTACAGGATTAGGTTGTATCTTGAGCCAATCTCTTTTGAGATATAAAAAAGAGAAGCGAGCAGAGAGGAGAGGGACCTCATACCAACAAGAAAGAAGAGCCAGGAGAATACTGCATCCTTTTGATTTGTGGTCCCTGTGCTGAGAAACTCCTAAGCCCAAGGGAAGATTGATGATAAGGACCTTCCCCCAGAGCAAACAAAGAGACAAAACCTTCCCCTGGAGCTGGCACCCTGAATTTGGACTTCTAGCCTTTTAGACTGTGAGAGAATAAATTTCACTTTGTTAAAGCCATCACTTGTGGTATTTATGTTATAATAGCTCTAGATAACTAAAACATGTATACATATATGTAGAGAGAGAGAGAGATTTATCTCAAGGAAATTGCTCACACAGCCGTAGAGGCTGGCAAGTTCCAAGTCCATGGGTCAGGCATCAGGCTGGAGTCTTTTCCTGACTCAGGTAGCTGCAGGGGCTGACTAACCCAAGACTGGCAGGTCAGATGGCAGGCTGTTGGCTCACAGGCTGCAGAGGCCAACAAATCCCAAGATTGGCAGGTAAGCTGCTAGCTGAAGTCCCAAGAACCAGAGGTTACATAATGATGAGCCAGATGCAGGATCCAGAGCCAGAGTCTTGCTGGAACACCCATTTATATACTGGAGGCAGGCCACACCCCCATGGAAGCTCCCTTTTAGCTGACTGGCAGCTCATAGCAAAACTCATCATGGAGTAATTACATCATTACATAACTGCCAGATTGCATCACAGCTGCCAAACCACTGAGAATCATGGCCCAGCCAAATTGACGCACAACCTTAGCTGTCACAGTTAGTCCACCCCTTGACGGTTTGGCACCCATACACATCTTAAGCCATACATAATCTCTAAAGAAAGACAAATATAGAGTCACACTTGCATGTAACATGATGAAACTAACACGCGTACAACTAAAAACACACTAGCCCTGTTTACATCCTGTATTTCATAAGTGAAGAAAACAAAAATATTTGATGCACGCATAGAAAGAAGAAATACTCATAACAACTACAGTCCTCATTTCTGCAACTGGTCACCTGGTCGTAGCTGGTATTTAAAACTGCCTTCGTCCACCACCCATTCCATATGCCCTTTACCCTCAGCAAGCACCATGGCTTGGGTCAGACGCACCTTAGTCTTCGAGGTGACAGCTTTGCTTTTCAACACTTTAAAGAGGTCTTTTGTAGCAGATTTGCCCAATGCAATGCATCTTTTGATTTCTTGACAGCTGCTTCAATGGGTGTTGATAGTAGATCCAAGTAAAATGAAATCCTTGACAACTTCAGTCTTTTCTCCATTTATCATTGATGTTTCATGCTGATCCGGTTGTGAGGATTTTTGTTTTGTTCATGTTGAAGTGTAATCTATACTGAAGGCTATGGTCTTTGATCTTCATCAATAAGTGCTTCAAGTCCTCTTCACTTCCAGCAAGAAAGATTGTGTCATCTGCATAATGCATGTTGTTAACGAGTCTTCCTCCAATCCTGATGCCCCGTTCTTCTTCATATAGTCCAGCTTCTCAGGTCATTTGCTCAGCATACAGATTGAATAGGTACAGTGAAAGGATACATCCTGACGCACACCTTTCCTGACTCCAAACCACATAGTGTCCCCTTGTTCTGTTCATACAACTGCCTCTTGATCTATGTACGGATTCCTCATGAGCACAATTAAGTGTTCCGGAATTCCCATTCTTTGCAGTGTGAGCCATAATTTGTCATGATTCTTACAGTCGAATGCCTTTGCGTAGTCAATAAAACACAGGTAAACATCTTTCTGGTATTCTCTACTTTTAGCCAGGATCCAGCTGACATCAGCAACGATACCTCTCATTCTGCGTCCTCTTCTGAATCCTGCTTGAATTTCTGGCAAGTCCCTGTAGATATACTGCTGTAGCTGATTTTGAATGATCTTCAGCAACATTTTACTTGCATGTGATATTAATGATACTGTTTGATGATTTCTGTATTCAGTGGGATTGCCTTTCTTGGAAATAGGCATTAATGAGTTGAAATGGACTGATACTGGCCATTTTGAATTGGACAATTTTATGGTCTACTCTGCCAGGAACAGCAACTTGAAGAGGAATGGCATTGCATTCATCGTCAGAAAAAACATTTCAAGATTAATTCTGAAGTACAACACTGTCAGCTATAGGATAATAACCATATGCCTACAAGGAAGACCAGTTAATTTGACTATTATTCAAATTTAGCACCAACCACCAAGGCCAAAGATGAAGAAACTGAAGATTTTTACCAACTTCTGTGGTCCGAAATTGATTGAACATGCAATCAGGATGCATTAATAATTACTGGAGATTGGAATGCGAAAGTTGGAAACAAAGAAGGATTGGTAGTTGGAAAATATGGCCTTGGTGATAGAAATGATGCTGGAGATTGCATGATTGAATTTTCCAAGACCAATGACTTCTTCACTGCAAATACCTTTCCTCACCAATATAAACGCAGACTATACAGGTGGACCTCACCAAATGGAATACACAGGAATCAAATTAACTACATCTGTGGGAAGAGATGATGGAAAAGCTCCATATCATCAGTCAGAACAAGGCCAGGGGCCAATGGTGGAGCAGACCATCAATTGCTCATATGCAAGTTCAAGTTGAAACTGAAGAAAATTAGAACAAGTCCACGAGAGCCAAAGCAAAACCGTGAATATATTCCACCTGAATTTAGAGACCATCTCAAGAGTAGATTTGATGCATTGAGCACTAAAGACTGAAGACCAGACGAGTTGTGGAATAACACCAAGGGCATCATACATGAAGAAAGCAAGAGGTCATGAAAAAGACAGGACAGAAAGAAAAGACCAAAATGGATGTCAGAAAACACTCTGAAACTTGCTCTACAACATCGAATAGCTAGAGCAAAAGGAAGAAATGATGAAGTAAAAGAGTTGAACAGAAGATTTCAAAGGGCAGCTCAAGAAGACAAAGTATTATAATGACGTGTGCAAAGACCTGGAAATGGAAAACCAAAAGGGAAGGACAGGCTCTGCGTTTCTCAAGCTGAAAGAACTGAAGAAGAAATTCAAGCCTCAAGTTGCAATATTGAAGGGTTCTATTATGGGAAAAGTATTAGACGGCTCGGGAAGCGTCAAGAGAAGATGGAAGGAATACACAGAGTCACTATACCAAAACGAATTGGTTGATGTTTAGCCATTTCGGGAGGCACCGTATGAGCAGGAACCAATGGTACTGAAGGAAGAAGTCCAAGCTGCACTGAAGGCACTGGCGAGAAACAAGGCTCCAGGAATTGACGGAATACCAACTGAAATGTTTCAACAAATGGATGCAGCACTGAAGTACTCACTCATCTATGCCAAAAAACTTGGAATAGCCAAATGACTGGAATAGATCTATAGTTTTGCCTATTCTCAAGAAAGGCGATCCCACTGAACCTTCCTGTAGGGATCGTTATTATTTTCAGAAAGGTTAAATAGCTTGTGAAATTTACATGGTAAACAAAAAAGCTGAATTTGAGCTAAAATTGTTATTAGTCATTTTTCTACTCGTACTCATATTGTGCATTTACTAAGTGATACAACAGCAGTTCAAAATGTGCATGTGAAAATAAAACAAATGTCTCAGGCACACAGCCTTGTTCCTATTAGACATTTAATAAATTCTGAACCTGCGTGGGGCAAAATAATAGAGTTGAGCCAAAATCTCTGAAAAATGAGCAGAAATTCCTACTGTCTCTGGGTGATGAGGTAACAAAGACCTGCCAGGCTTTAAATTGAAAGCTCTGGAATATACTTGCCTTAGGAGCAAGGATGAACCATGGTAGCCTTCAACTTAACCTTGAACAAGCTTAGTCTGTGATTGCTAACAGGCAATTCTCACCCAGCGTTGTCTGCTTAACAAAAGAAATAGCAAACTCTTGGTGGAAGAGACCATCACTTGGATCCTCTACAGGTTTTTATATAAAAGTTCAGCATTCTATAAAAACTTGCAGAACATGGGAGGGAATAGGACCATAAAAAATAAAACCCGCTGCCATCGAGTCAATTCCGACTCATAGTGACCCTATGGGACAGAGCAGAACTGCCCCATAGAGTTTCCAAGGAGCGCCTGGTGGATTCGAACTGCTGACCTTTTGGTTAGCAGCCATAGCACGTAACCACTGTGCAACCAGCGTTTCCATAAAAAATAAGCAAGAGAAAAAACAGACAGTAGAATTAGCTCAGAGGTGATCCAGTTTTTGCAGGTAGCAGAATAGGACTTTAGTAATTTTAAACGTAGATATTGTAGCTTCATTTCTACAATGTCCAGTTAATTTCTTTTAGAGATTCCAATTTCATCCTTACCTCCATTTTGCCCATCTTTTCCTGGACAATTGACAATAATAACTCTGAAGCATAGATAAGACGTGTAAGGGGGCAGTGAGTCTAAGTAAATGGTGGGGACGTAATCTGGGAAGACAGTGGTGGGTCAACATGGAGAACGTAACCAATGTCACTGAATCATGCGTGTAGAAATTGCTGAATGGGTATGGTAGACTGTGTATATTTTCACTAAAAAAAAAATATAAAAAAGAAGATACAAAACAATATGTAAAGTATGACTTCTACAAGAAAGATGTCAATTAAAATGTTAACAGTGTTTAAATTGCCAATGGTTTATAAATACTTTTTGTAGTTCTATTTTGTGAATTTTCTACAATGGATAATATTATTTTTATACTAAGAAGAAAAAGTGTGTGTGTGTGTGTGTGTGTGTGTGTGTGTGTAAGTAATACGTAACCACCTACCAGTCCAAAAGACCCTTAGGAAAAATACCATTTAAAAATGAAGGTGAAATAAAACCATTTTCAGACAATAAAAACTGAAAAAAGTCATTGCCAGCATACTTGGTTTAAAAGAAATATCAAAAGTTCTTCAAGCATAAAGACGATCCCAGAGAGAAATGTGGAAAATGAAGAAATGAATGAAGAGTCTCAGAAAGTGTAAATATGTGGGTTTACTAATGTTAGCTGTACAAACGAAAAGGACTGATGTCTTATGAAGTTTAGAATCTAGAGAGAATTGAAAATGAATTACAAAGTAATGCAAAAGCTATCATAGTAAATGTACCGTAAGTGCTGTACAATTCTAGCATTATCGTGGAGGTGGTAGAAATTGTAATTTGAATAAGACTATAATAACTTAAGGTTGCATACTGTAATCTTTAGGATAATCATGAGAAGAATAGCATAACAGCATATAACTAATAAGTCAATAAAGAGAAAATAGAATAATAAAGATATATGACTATCAAATAGAAAGGTAAAAAAATAGGTAAGTCACATAGAAAAGAAATAGTAAGATGGTAGGAATAAATCCAAATGTAACAATAATTGCATTACATTTAAGCGAACTATATTCTCCAGTAAAAGGAGACTGTATTATGAGACTATGTTAAAAAAAAAAAAAAAACAGAAAACTGAACTATATGCCATTTACAAGAGACACAGCCTATATATAAGGAGATAGGTTAAAATTAAAAGAATGGAAAGATAAATATCATGTAAATGCTAACCAAACAAAGCTGGGTTAGCTATACTAGTATCAGACAAAGTCAACTTCAAAGCAAGAAGCATTGCTAGATATGAAGAGGGACGTTCTCCTATTATGTCAGGAAGTGATCTGATAGAAGCTGAAAGACTTTATTCAGTATTCTCTGAACATGAACGTGATACGGAGCTGTAGCAGCTATTGTACAACTCAGAGACAATCAGTATAAAACGTGGATACATCTTGACATTTTCTTAGAACTCTGAGACAAAAAGTCTGCAAAATGTATACTGACATTCTCTTGCAATGTCCTTTTAGAACTCACAAGAGTTATCACAAGAGATACCCCAAAACCAAACCTGTAGTGATGGAGTCTATTCCAATTCATAGCAAACCCTATAGGATAGAGTAGAGCTGCCCTGTAATGTTTCCAAGGCTGTGATCTTAATGCAAGCAGACTGCTACATCTTTCTCCTGAGGAGCGGTTGATGGTTTTGAAATACCCACCTTTTGGTTAGCAGCCTAGCACTTAACCACTGCGCCACTAGGGTTCCCTTCCAAAGAGATAACACATATGAAAAATGAACGCATACTAATGTCAGCTCTCGCATGGTGAACCAGCTAAGTGCCAGCAGCCACATCCACCCAGACTTCCTTGTTATGTGAAAAACGGTAAACTCATACTTGATTCAAACAAAAACAAACAGAAACTTCTTACTCTGTGGCCAACTATTGAAACATTTCCTCTGAGTTTAGGAATGAAACAAGGATGTCTGATATTGCTAGTAGGTGGCAGAGTGTTTAAGAGCTACGGCAAGGTACGGTTGCTGACAAAAATGTTGGCAGTTCAAATCCACCAGCCGCTCCTTGGAAACCCCCTGGGGCAGTTCTTCTCTGTCCTATAGGGTTGCTATGAGTTGGAATCAACTCGACGGCAACGGGTTTTTCTTTTATTTTCACCACTGAAGTGAAGATCCTATCCTGTAGAGTAAAGCAAGGTAAAAAATAAAAGAAGTAGAGACAGGAATGAAGAAATAGAACTGTCATTGTTCTCAGATGGCATGACCAAGTACATTAAGAAAAAAATTCAGTGGAACCCACAGACTAACTATTAGAATTAAAAAAAAAAAAAAGAACAAGGTACCAAGAATGACTATAGGATTTTTTGGGGGAGCATGGCTGTGCCTTTCCTGAGACAGAGGACCACCATGTGGGGTGTGGTGTAGGGGCGGAAGTGGGGGGAGAGATGAACCAGTTGGTTTGGGTCCAGTCAGATTTGAGATGACTCTGGGGCAGTTCTACTCTGTCCTGTAGGGTTGCTATGAGCTGGAATCAACTCCACAGCAATGGGCCTGGGGCATTAGAAGGGAAGCTCAGGTAGGTGGAAGGATCTCAGATGGATCTGTGGTTCAGAAGGGAGGTCTGAGTCACGTAAACATTCAGTTACTGTCCAAATATAAACAGTGGATTTGTCTGTATGAAGTTTCTTTAAGTTTGAGAAATTGTTACTGGGCTCTCATTTCCTTTTATCCCCTCCTTTTCTTTGGGGAACTTAATTTTAATATTTGCCTCCCTCTGCTTTGCATGCTTCTTTTGAGGGAGGAGCTTCCTAAATTTACCCCTAGGATGCAGCCCCTCACTTCTGCCTGAGTCAGCCTTGGGTGTTACCAGCAGAACAACAGATAGCAGAAAGACCTGCAGTTACAAGTCATTTGGAAATTCTTTGAATCTGGGAAAGAGGTTGCTGTTATGGGGGAGGAAAATTTTCCAGTGCAAAGGACAGGAGCTGTTGCTGAGGTGCTTTTCAAAAGGCATGTTCAGTGTGTCCAAATCTGTCACCATGGGCTCAAGGCGGTAATCCTCCAAGGGGGAAGGTGCTGTGTGATGGATTACAGCTTCTAGCAGGTGTTCACACAGAGCTGGTGGGGAGGAGAGCAGAGAAGGTGTGAGAGGCGTGCTTGTTTCCAAGCATGGATAAACACGCCAAAGAATATGCTCTTGACAAGTCCGTCAGATGAACCATAATTAATAGAGCCAGCTGCTCTTTCTAAATACACTGTACTAGACGGTCATGATTCCAATGGAAAACTCATAACTTTATTGGGCTATATGCGGGTCCTGGGTCCAAAGAGATTTTACAAAAGGAGAAGAAGGATTCCAGATACCTCAGCAGGTAGAATTTACAAAAGTTTAGCACCAAACCAAAACCAAACCCACTGCTGTTGAGTCAATTCTGACTCACAGCGACCCTACAGAACAGAGTTGAACTGCCCCATATGGTTTCTAAGGAGCAGTTGGTGGATTTGAACTGCCGACCTATTGGTTAGCAGCTGTAGCTCTTAACCACTGCGCCACCAGGGCTCCATAAAGTCTTAGTATGTTCCTTAATTCCAATATTTTTAAAAAATTAAAAAGATGGAGGGGGTTGCTCAGAAAAAAGAAGCAGAGAGAAAAAAAATGTGTTTTCTGTATGGAGGGTTGTTTTGGCCAAGCCTGTCAAATTGGTCACCACCCTGGGGCCATGGTGGTGCAGAGGTTGAGAGCCATGGTGTGCTATGGCTGTGAATCAAAAAGGTTGACACTTCAAATCCATTCCTTGGAAGCTCTGTCCAATAGGGTCACTATGAGTCGGAATTGACTAGACGGCAACCAGGTTTTGGTTTTCTGGGAAGTCAAACACAGGTTGTCTTACCTCCAGCAATTTCTGTGCAGTAGAACAGATGGAAGATACTGGCTTCGGGTCCAACCATCAGTGGATTCTTGCTGGATGGGAATTTTCTAGATGGCTGTGGTAGCCAAGGAGAAACACAACACTCTGTTAGAGACACAAGCTATTATTTTTGCGATGTGGTTGGATCCACTTTGTTATATTCCCAAACCAGTTTTCCAAATGAAATTTCTAACCAATTTGTAATCCTTGCTTGAGATTATTTTGCTCCCTGGGACTCTGTTAAGCGACTACTATGTAGTTTGTATGCATTGAGTGTGATGTCAATGTTCAGTATAAACCAATATATGTATTTGTGTATCTTCATGTGTGTGGCCAACACTTAGTGGTAAGTGCCAGGCATTGTCCAAACTGCCTTTATGTATATTAAGCCATTTAGTTCTCACATTAATAATTTAAGGTTGGTACTCTTATCATTCCCATTTTATAGATGAAAAAGTAGTGGCAGAGATAGATAGGTTTGTTACCCAGCCAAGGTCACATGGCTGGTAAGTGGTGGAGCCAGGCTTGACCCAGTGCTCTCTGCCTCTGGCGTCTACTCTCCTTACTGCAACACCTCTCATGGAATAGGTGACGATTTTAACATGTGTAGTACAATGATGTTTTATTTTCTCATAGGAGTGACTGGGTAACATCCTACAAGGTCATGGTGAGCAATGACAGCCACACATGGGTCACTGTTAAGAATGGATCAGGAGACATGGTGAGTCTCTGCTTCCCTCTGACTGAGCCCCTGGTGCCTGGCTGTGTTTGGCTCTGCAAAGAGAAGGAATTGATGCACTATTGGCATCTGGAGGTTGGCTGATTCTGTGTCAACTCAGACCAGCATAAGAGTCTGATGGACAATGACTCCCCTTCCATGCTCTGCAGTTCAGCCCCAAGTGGCCCACAATATAGCCTTCAGCCTTTGGTCTCATCAACGAGCTGCTGAGATGCAGCCTCCTACACAATTCACAGATCAGCCCTGTAAGATGTGTGGAGCATAGGGTATGCTGGAGCCCCTTGTGGCTATTCAATCATAGTAGTCTCCTAATGTTCTTCAATGACCCCAGTCTTCTAGCTCCAAGATTAACTCCAGGTTAACCAGTTCTGGTCATGTCACTCTCTTACTCACTCTCAAGTGCCTATTGCTAATACAGTATCCAGTGTCTCACACAGTCCAACTGTAGCCTCTTCGGTCAGCCTTGTTCCTCATTCACATCCCACATGCACACTACTGTGTTCCAGGAAAAATAAGCCTGTTGCTCTTCTCCCTAGAATCCAGTTTCTGGGAATCCCATCTCTGCTGTTCCTTTTCTCTAGAATCCCCTCCCCCCACAACCATTCCTGTGGGTCTAAATCATTTTCCTTTAAGACCAGCACCTTCTCCCTGAAGCTTTGCCCATTCCTTATTCTGTCCCTTTGCTATGGCACTAATAGACTTTTCCTACTGAATATAGTTACTTACCACCACCGGGCTCCACTAGGTAGGGACTTCCTGAGGAGAGGGTCCAGGCCTGATTCATTTTCCTTTTCCCCTCAATGTCCTGCAGACATTAGCTGTTCTCAGAAGTGTCTTGTTGACTGAATTAATTACTGACTCTTGTATCCCTTTGTAGCTCTAAAAGATTCTCCCTTTTTCTCCTTCTCCATAAACAGATATTTGAAGGAAACAGTGAGAAGGAGATCCCTGTTCTCAATGAGCTGCCTGTCCCCATGGTGGCCCGCTACATCCGCGTAAACCCGCAGTCCTGGTTGGACAATGGGAGCATCTGTATGCGGATGGAGATCCTGGGCTGCCCACTACCAGGTGAGCCCCCTTCCTTGGCTCCCTGTAGGGTAGGATTGTCAGCGGAGAACAGGTGGCCTCATAAAGGCAAGCAGAAGTAGGCCAAGAGTAACCTGACAGCACAGATAAGAACTTTAAGGGGCAGAGAGTCTAAGCAGTGGTGAAACAATGTGGGGTAGAGATAGTGAGAATGGTGACACAGTGTAACTAGGTAGGTACGTAACCTTTGTCATTGAGCTGCACATGTAAAAACTATTGAATGGGCATAGGTTTTATTGTGTATGTTTTCAGCAAAAATTTAAAAATTAAAAAAAAAAAAAAACCCAAGAACCTTTTTCTCATGCAAAAAATAATACATGCTATTGACAAACAGAGAAAAGATTGAAGTTGCCAAGGATTTCATTTTACTTGGATCCATAATCAACACCCATGAAAGCGGCAGTCAAGAAATCAAATAATGCATTGCATTGGGCAAATCTGATGCAAAAGACCTCTTTAAAGTGTTAAAAAGCAAAGATGTCATTTTAAGGGCTAAGGTGCACCTGATCCAAGCCATGGTGTTTTCGGTTGCCTCATATGCATATGAAAGCTGGACAATGAATAAGGAAGACTGAAGAAGAATTGACGCCTTTGAGTTGTGGTGCTGGCAAAAAATATCGAATATACCATGGATTGCCAAAAGAACGAACAAGCCTGTCTTGGAAGAGATACAGCTAGAGGCGTGTAGAGGCGAGGATGGCCAGACTACGTCTCACATACTTTGGACATGTTATCAGAAGGAATCAGTCCCTGGAGGAGGGATATTGTGTTTGGTAAAGTAGAGGATCATCGAAAAAAAGGAAGACCCTGAAGGAGATGGATCGACACAGTAGCTGCAACAATGGGCTCAAGTATGACAATGACTGTAAGGATGGTACAGTTTTCCATTCTGTTATATGTAAGGTCACTATGAGTCAGAACCAACTTGATGGCACCTAACAACAAGAACAACTATAGAATGTTTAGAAAACATAGATAAGCGATAACAAAAATAAATAAAAAGTTCATGAACATGTGGGGTAGAGAAATCACTTGCCCACTATGGTTTCACCTACTGCGATTTGGGTACAATGCATATCTCAAGGCTGCAAATACACTCAACATTACCACTCAGAAATGAGCAAAAAAAAAAAAAAAGTTTCCAAAAAAAAATGTTTGGCAACAAATTTAATTCTGTGTGAGAGTTCCCACTACACTGGGTAGTTGGAGTGGGATAGGAGGGAGAAGAAGTTAATTTTAAACTTGACAGTTTTAATAGTCTCTATCTAATTAAATAGCTTCACTTTGATGTCTGCTTACCTGGGTAGATGCTCATCTGTTGGGTTGTATTACCCTTCCCTTGTTCCCACAAGTGGTTCCCACAAGAGAGTATGTGGATGTGACCCTATGGTGGCAGGAAAAAAAAAAAAAAACTACTGTGGAGTTGATTCTGACTCGTGGCAATGCCAAGGGTTACAGAGTAGAACTGCTCCATGGGGTTTTCTTGGCTGTCATCTTTATGGAAGCAGATCACCAGGCCTTTCTTCCACAGTGCCGCTTGGGGGGGTTTGAACCACAAATCTTTAGATTAGCATTTATGACACTCAGGGACCTGTGGCAGGAAGAAAAGGGGCTTGAATGCACCTGTGCCGTCTGGATTCTTGCTGGTGTCTGCCCTGGAGAGGTTGGCCTGGTCTGACATGTGCCTGGTTCTGTCCTTTCAAAGACAATGAGCTTGCGTCTGCCAGAGCCTGTGGTCGGCAGTATCCCGGTCCTGACCAGACATCTGCAGGGAGGGAAGCTGGCCCCTGAGCAGGGCCTGCGGGAACATTCACGTTCTGCTCACCCACAGTCAGGCCATGAGGAGCGCGGGGCACAGACCTCCCCTCACCTTCTCCAGTGAGGCGCTGCCATTCTTGTCTAGTGAGGCACGGGCCTTGCTCACTGTGGGGCTTGAGGTCCCTCCCGGTACTACTGGGGGAAGGGCACTGCCAGCTCTGATGCTCTCAGGTGCCGTTTCTGTAGTCTCCTCACTCCACCATGAACTTATATTTACTACACTTTCCAAGTATATTTAATGTGATTTTATTGCTTTTCTCTCAGTCCCATCATATCCATGGTCCTGCTCTGCCAACCACCGATTTTTAGAGCACAAACCCTGTTTTGGTGAGAACGATGGGTCTTTCTACCTAACTATCTTCACGTGTATTAGATGGACTCGCACCAGACAGGCTCTTTGTTATACATTTGTTCGTACTTAAGATTAGAAAGCTTTTCCCATGTTGTTGAAACTATTAGAGGCCATCTGTTTTATGGCTGTCTGCTAGTCTGTGGACAAAGCCCCGTGTCTTTAATCTGCTCCCATTGTTGGAAGTTGAGTTGTTTGTGATATTTTGATTCTATAAACAACCCCACAGCAAACACCCTTGTGTTTGCTGTGGGGTTGTTTATAGCGTCATTGTACACGTCCACAATTGTCTCCTTAAGGTAGATCCTGAGAAGTGATATCACTGCTACAAAGGCTATGCTCAGTTGGGAGGCTGATGCAGAGAGAATGTAGAAGCTTTGCCTGATTTTGGATTTGGGCCTCCTTTTGGGCTGGCTGCTGCTGGAATGGAGCCCTGGCGGTGCAGTGGTTAAGCATTCAGCTGTTAACTGAAAGGTCAGCGGTTCGGATCCACCAGCCACTCCTTGGAAACACTATGGGGCAGTATTACACTGTCCTATAGAGTCGTTATGAGTCGGGGACTGATTTGACAGCAATGGGTTTGGTTTTTGGGTGCTCCTGGGGTTGCAGTTGAGGGCTGGCCACCACCATCCAGGGCCAGGTCAGGCTTTCCTGAGTGCAGCGTGTCCAAGGAGTGAGGCCTCTTCAGTGAGCCATGCAGGACCCCAGCCCCCTTATGCCAGGCCAGCTGCTTGCTCTGGCCCAGCTCAGCGAAGGCTGGGTCTGCTTGCTTTCAAGGGCAAGATGGTGGTTTCTCTCTGAGGCACGAATTCATCTGTTGTTGGTATAGGGCATAGGGCAGCCTGTGAGAGTCTCATGAAATAAATATTTCCCTGCGAAGTTATTCTTTGTGTGTGTGTGTTTGAAGATAAGCCCTGGGGGCTATTTAAATGCTCACAAAGACAGAAGTACATTATGAAGTCTGTTTGGGTTTCCAGTATAGACACAGAATGGTTCTATTTTCCACCCCCCAGATATTCAGGGCCATTTTTCTTCCAGAAGTTATTTAGCCAGTCTGCCCAGGGGAGCTGGCTCTTCATGCATGCTTCCTGGTGGTGGTCATGCCTCGGGGCCTGGGGATGACACAGGGCCTCCAGCCACCCCACTGCCCGGAAACCAGAGAGGTTCCTTTGTGTAACTTAATGAGGCCAAGCCAGTGATGCCACAGCCAACTCAGCCTCCCAAACCCAAGGTGACCTTGTGGTCTAATCACAGCCAGCCAGAGTCTGCTTCCCAGAACCCTTGTTTATGAAAAATTCATTTACCTTTGTTTCTGTTTCTCTTTGTTCTGTCCTTTTCATCCCTACCATCTTCAGGCAAACTCCCTGGTGGGAGCTGAGGAGGGTGGTGGTTCTTTTCAAGACCTCACAAATAACACTTCCAGAAATTTCTGAACTGGAAAATGGTCGACCATATACCATAGTCTATTAATAGGATTTTTAGAGTTCAGAAGTAAAAGAAAGTTCTCATCCTCAAATCTGAGTTGAAGTGTTCATTTTAGAGTAAGGAGCTACGTTTATTAGACGCTGGGGAGAGCTTCTTAAGACACATTTTTAATCATGAAGAGTTCAGGGTAAGACACATGCTGGCAGAATTCAACCTTACACTGTTGGTGGTTTTCAGGTATAAAATTGCAGCTCACACTGCCTGGTTCTTAAAGGCCCAGTGTCTCTGCACACTGTTTCTCCACAGGACAACAGGGTTGTGCCCAGAGTCCTGGGAAATAACCTTTGGGGTGGGGGCATGGTAATGCCTGAGCCCTGGTGCTTCATATTGAATGCCTGACTATCCTAGTCGGGGTTTTCTGGAGAAACAGACAAGTGAGATACATGCATACATGCATACATGCATATGCCCATACATACATGCATGCATGCATACATACATACATACATACATACATGAGCTGCCATTGAGTTGGCTCCCAACTCATGGTGACCCCATGCACAACAGAATGAGACTCTGCCCTGTCCTATACCATCCCATGGTCACTTCTAGATAGGGCCATTGTGATCCACAGGGTTTTCATTGGTTGATTTTCAGACGTAGATCGTTAGGCCTTTCTTCCTAGTCTGTCTTAGACTGGAAGCTCTGCTGAAACCTGCTCAGCATCATAGCAACATGCAAGCCTCCACACACAAACGGGTGGGGACTGCATGTGAGGTGCATTGGCTGGGAATCAAACCCAGGTCTCTTGCGTGGAGGATGAGAATTCTATCTCTGAACTACTGATTTCTCATGCATACGTAAATACACATTTCTATCTCTGTCTCTCCAGAGAGAGAGAAATTGATGATTGATCCCGTTAAGCAATTGGCTCACGCAATTATGGCGGGGGGGGGGGGGCGGCAAGTTCAAAATCTGTAGTGCAACCTTTGCCACATTTTTGTACACGTGCCTACCAATGCGTTTGCTCCTTACATGAGTCCTGACTGAGCCCCTTGTAGCCGAAGACCTTGCGTCTTTCGTTCTATACCCACGCCTGGCCCAGGGCTCAGCACAGAGCATGTGCTCAGAGAAGGATAGAATGAAGTCAGTGAAGGCCTCCAGCTTCAAGACAAGGCTGTGTCTTCATAAATCACTGGACATTGGCCAAAGGCAGGCCGTGTCTAGCCAAAGATGGGGCCATGGGTTCTCTCTTTGCTTTATTGTGGCATTAAAATAACCAAACATCGGGATGACCAGTTAATTTTTAACCAGGAAGCATTTGTATGCACCTGCTATACAAGATTAAATTGTCATACCAAGTGAGATATGCGTCCTGGAGTTATTTGGACTGTTTAGGTTGACCTGTTTAGGCCAACCATCGCAGTTTGCCCAGGCCTGAGGCAATTCCTGGGACGTGGGACTTTATGTTTTGAAACCAAACAGTCCTGGGCAAACTGGGACAAGCTGGTCACCCTGTGGTTTAGCCACTTCAGAATGGTGCACTCAGTCCTTAAGGCCATGGGTTGGGAGAGCCATTGATAAATCAGTGTGTTCAAAGGAAGGACCCAGAATGGCTACAGACATGGAAACCAACAGGACAACTGAAGGACTGGGGGTGTTTAGGCAGGAACAGAGACAACTTGGGGAACTGTGGTTATTCTCTTTGAAGTCTGCAGGATCCTCATACCTGAAAGGGGGAAGACTTAGTCTTTGTCATTCAAGAGGGTTGAATTAGGGTCAGCAGATAGACTTCAGCTCAATAAAGGAAGAGCTTCCTAACACCTAGGCTGCAGAGCGGTGGAACAGGCTGCTTTGTGAAGGTCAGGGCTCCAGCTCTCTGAAGGACTCTTGTGACTCTGTGTCAGGGACACATTAAAATCAGTTCTTAAGAGGAGATAAAGGGTAGTCAAGATAACTTAGATTTTTTTTATCTGACCATGTTGGAAGAATAAGAAATGACTGAGGTAGGGGAGACCAGAAGGCTTTGGAGAGCAGCAGGAATCTGTGCTGTCTGCAGAAGGAGGAAGGGGCAGCATGGAGGCCAAGCCCCTCAGAGCTATCATGGTCTGCTGCACAGACGAGGCTAATTAGTTGACTCTGTCTGTAGACTCTGGGGGAGTCCCTGGGTGGTGCAAACAGTTAACACTGTCAGCTGCTAACGGAACAGTTGGAGGTTCGAGTCTACCAAGAGGCACCTTGGAAGAAAGGCCTGGTAATCTACTTCCAAAAAATCAGTCATCGAAAACCCTATGGAGCACAATTCTACTCTGACATCGATGGGGCCACCAGGAGTTGCAGTCAACTCAATGGCAACGTGCTGTGGTAGACTCTGGGACCCAGTAGGGCAGGGCTTAAGCCTCCCTCATTGCTTACCTAGTGTCAGGCTCATAGTAGGTTCTCAAGAAAACTTTGTCCAATCAAAATCAATGGCAAGTGAAGAAGTATTTGTTCAAAATGCGAGAAGCTGAGTGTTGGTTTTGAGACTGTTCTGGAACTAGTACCTGTAGCCTTAGGCAAATTGATTCGTCTTGACAAGGAAGAATGTTGCCAGACACAGAGTTCTTTTGTACTTAAGGTTCTGAATTGTTGTCAATCTTTTTTTAAGAACCTTGAAGGCATAACTTGTGTTTAGAGACAAAGGGGGCTTTAAAGTTCTTTGGAAAGAGGCTCCTGAGGCTTCGGGAGTGTTGACTGGCCCTTACAAATCAGCACATGGATAAGTGAAGTGTAAATGAATGCAAACAACATTACCTTTGCTTTGGGACACAAGGGTTCAGAAATGACAGGGAAGGCTGCCTGCTGCAGTGTGACCTGCCTCCCCAAAGGAAAGAGATTGAAACATAATTGGGGGGTGTTTGGCTAAACCCAAATTGTTTTTGCTTTCTTTCCTAGACAAAGTGCCATCTTGCCCTCCCACATGATTTCCCTTTCAACGACAGTTATTTATTTCTAATAGCATTACTGGCAAACCTTTCATGACTATTAAAACTATATTCTGTGTTGGGGTCTATATGTGATTTTTAACTTGTTGCATACGGCCTCAGTTTCCCAGGTTAAAGCCAGTCTTCAGCCGTGACCTGTGGGCGTGGGACACAGACACACCAAGGGTTTTGTGGACCGGAGGTGTCTTACATGGACTGGGAACCTTGTCCCTGCTGGGTGGTGTGCTCAGTACTTTAACACAGAGCTTCTCAAATCCCCCTGCCTGCAAATCGGCTGGAATCTTGTTAAAATGAGAGTTCTGATTCAGCAGGTCTGCGCTGGGGCCCAAGTTTCAGCCAAAAGGAGCCCTGGTGGCATAAACAGCCAAGCCCTTAGCTGCTAACTGAAAGGCTGGCCGTTTGAACCTACCCAGTGGCTCATCATCGCCTCAATCACCTCATAAGCATGCAAAAGCTGGACAACGGATAAGGAAGACCGAAGAATTGACACCTTTGAATTGTGGAGTTGGCAAAGAATACTGAATATACCATGGGCTGCCAAGGAATGAACAGATCTGTCGTGGAAGAAGTACAACAGGAATGCTCCTTAGAAGCAAGGATGGCAGTACTACGTCTCACATACTTTGGACATGTTATTAGGCGCGATCAGTCCCTGGAGAAGGACGTCATGCTTGGTAAAGTAGAGGGTCCCTGAAAAAGAGGAAAACCCTCAACGAGATGGATTCACACAGTGGCTGCAACAATGGGCACAAGAATAGCAACAATTGTGAGGATGGCGCAAGACCAGGCAGTGTTTTATTCTGTTGTGCACAGGGTCTCAACGAGTCGAAATCGACTCAATGGCAGCTAACAACAACAACAGTGGGTCCTCGGGAGAAAGACCCGGTGATCTGCTCCTGTAACGTTTACCGCCTAGAAAGCCCTGTGGGGCAGTTCTGCTCTGTCCTATAAGGTCACCACGAGTCGGACTAGACTTGGTGGCCACCACCACCACCACCAACAAGAAGCAGCCAGTGCTGCTGGTCAGTGGGCCACATTTGGAGCAGCAGGCCTCACCCCCAGAGGAGGACAATGCAAATGAAAGACATCCCGTTCTCTCTTTCCTTTTATGTGTTCTTGTTTTATAATTACATCATCAGTACGTGCTGATAGGGATTAAAATTTTTAGAAGTAAGTCTTCATGGAAAATAATCAACTAAAGAGTAGACTTCTCTCCCTCACCCACTGATTTTCCATCCCTAGAGGTCACCACTGTCAGTACTTTCTGATAGTACTGGTTAGGGTGCTTCAGCTCCAAACAACAGAAATCCCAGCTCCAACTGGCTTAACTGTTACAGGAGTTTTTATCTCATGTGGTTGGAAGTCTCAGTGAAGATCAGAATCCAGAGTTGGTTAACTTGGTAGCTCCTGATGTCACTGGGGTTCTCTCTGGTCTGTCCAAGGAGCCCTGGTGGCTCAGTGGTTAAGAGCTCAGCTGCTAAACAAAAGGTTGGCGGTTCAAACCTACCAGGCGCTCCACAGGAGAAAGATGTGGCAGTCGTCTTCCATAACGATTACAGCCCTGGAAACCCCCAGGTGCCTAGCATGAATCAGGCACTTAACAGAGATACCACAAGTAATGTGAATTCATATTATATTTCTGTCCCTAGATCCTAATAACTATTACCACAGACGGAATGAAATGACCACCACCGATGACCTTGATTTTAAGCATCACAACTATAAGGAAATGCGCCAGGTAAGACCCAGCCTGCAACATCTCATTCCAGAAAGTTGTCAAAAGAACAATGTGTATCACATGCACAAAGCACTTAATTTTATTGTCAGAAATTAGGATGATGGATTAGGGTTAGGAATCTGAATGATTATTTTGATTTGCTGAAGACTAAATGCCTGTAGTGTCAGGGTTGAGAACGAGGCTGGCATGACCTGAGGAAGGCTCCCTCACTAGCGAATGGTTGAAACAGAATTTGAACACAGGCTTTTCTGATTTGATAGCGTAATTCTTAAGAACCACTGCATGTTTGAGTGGTGTCACAGATTTAAAGATGCGGCTCATGTGTGAATTAAAGAAGAAAGATGGCCTAGAACCACACTGATGACCATGTTGTTGTTAGGTGCCATTGAGTCGGTTCCGACTCATAGCTACCCCGGAATGAAATGATGCCGGGTCTTGTGCCATCCCCACAATCATTGCTATGTTTGAGCCCATTGTTGCAGCCACTCTATCATCCATCTCCTTGAGGGTCTTCCTCTTTGTCAATGACTTTACCAAGCACGATGTCATTCTCCAGGGACTGGTCCCTCCTGATAACATGTCCAAAGTAAGTGAGACAAAGCTTAGTCATCCTCACATCTAAGGAGCATCCTGGCTGTACTTCTTCCAAGGCAGCTTTGTCCGTTCTTCTGGCAGGACATAATATACTCAATATTCTTAGCCAACACCATAATTCAGAGGCATCCGTTCTTCCTTGGTCTTCCTTACTCATTGTTCAGCTTTCACATGCATGAAATCATTATTATATAATGATAATAATAGCAGGAAGCATTCTCATAGGACCATCCACATGTCAGATGCTATGCTCAGCTCAGTAGTATGCATATATTACCATATTCAGTACCTTTAACAAAACCCTAGGGGCGTAGGGACTGTTGCCATCCTTATTCTAAAGATAAGAAAACTGAGTCACAACTCATTATTCAAACCAGTAATTCTCAATCCTGGCTGAATATTAGGATTGCTTGGGGGAAATTTGTAAAAATGCCTATAGTGAATCCAACCTCAGGCCAATTAGAGCAGAATTTCTAGGAGTAGGGCTGGGATCCAAATTTTTAAAAGCTCTCCCTCCGATTCTAATGTATAGTCAGGCTTGAAAACTACTGGTTGATACCTTTATAGTTTTTAGTGTTGTTGGAAAGAAATGACAATTCCAGATGGGGTTTTTCCCAGATAGAATTACAGAAATCAAGTCATTCTGAGCTCTTGACAACAATTGCTTCAAAGAGAAAAAAATCAGACCCGTTGCCATCAAGTCGATTCCGACTCATAGCAATCCTATAGGACAGAGCAGAATTGCGCCATAGGGTTTCCGAGGAGTGGCTGGTGGATTTGAACTGCTGACCTTTCGATCAGCAGCCAAGCTCTTCACCATTGCACTACTAGGGCTCCAACACTAGCTTACAGGATGCAGAAAGGGGAGGGGATCAAACGTTTATTAGAACAAGTTAAAAAGGCAGGCCCTGTGCCAAGTGCTTTGCCTATAAATCCTGCTCAGTGTCTTCACCAGCAAGGTGCTAGAAACCATGGCGGGGTAGAGTGGCAAATGAGAAACCCTCAGATCTCTGTGAATCTGACTGAAGAGACAGAACAACAGAGAAAACAGCCTCATTGATACATACGTAGAGCAAGGATTCACCAAAGGCAAGTTAACAAGTCTCAAAGCCAGAGCTCACAGAGGCTGAGTGAAGAAACCAGACTTCCAGTAGAAAAGCAGGTGTTTCTGAGGTTGGAGCAGTTCAGCTGAGCTTCAAGAAGGCTCTCACTGCCCCAAGCCCAGGAAATGAACCAACCTGGTGTTGTTCTGATGTATGTTAAGTTGAGATACACACAGATTCCAGATACCCGTCAGCACAGACTCAGAAGTGGGATGTGCTAATGAAATTTTCTTGCTGTCTTGCTCTTGGGAAATCAAGATAATGTATTTGGACTCGAGTCTGTGACTCATCCCTGCTGCGTTGCATTCATGGGGTATTTTTATGACTCTGCTCGCCACTCCATTTGATGGAGCCCTTGTGTACGAATTCAGATGTGCTCGCCAGAGCTCTCAGAACATCCTTTTGAGCCCAGAAATCAGACAAGTGTCAGCACAGTTGGTGCAACTAATGTCAAAAGCAATAAATCTGAATGGATTTAAAATGAGCTAACTGCACAAAGAGTCCAGGAAGCTGATATCTTTAAATAGTTCTCCTGAGAGGAGAATGAACCTCTTCTTATTTAAGGAGAGCTGGTGGACTGGGTCTCACGACACCGTCTATCTGATCAGCAGGGCTTGGTGGATGTTCAAGCTAGGAGTGGCATTGGCATCATTCAGTGCACCCCTCTTGGGTGACCTTGGGTGACCCCTCCCAGGTCCCCAAGTCCAGCAGCACTCAACTGGAAACCATCCTGGGAGGATCTGTCAATCCTGAAGAGTGTTCAGAAGTGATCATGAAATCCATAAGTGATTTGCCATTTGGATTCCTGGCTCTGGGGATGGGAAAGAAGACAGCATTTTTAGCAGTTTCCCTGTATGAATTCTACTAGGTTACTGCAGAAATCTTTCTGCTGCAGGGAAAAATTGTTAGTTTGTCCTACTATTGGAAGAGATGTTTGCAACAAACACACACACAAAAAAAGAGAAACAGCAGCAAGAACAGGAAGCAAGGAGAGAAAATAGAACCTTATTGAGTTACAAGAGGGAAATAACAAGAATGTGCGTGGTTCTGTTCTCTGCAGTAAACATTTCCAGAGCACCAACTTGTAAGGCATTGTTCCAGACACAGTGGGTGAAGCAGAGTGGTTAGGGATAGAAGTGGGGGGCAGGGAAGAAAGAGCTCCAGATACCTATGTTATAAGGCAGGGTACAGTAATTGTCCCTAGAACATGCTAAAGGTCCTCTTGGCACTTGCCTCAGTGGGTAATTTGCTTGGTCATTTGTCTACATGTACCTTGTCAGTCGCCCTCACGGAGGGCAATGAGGACAGAGACCCTGGCCATTATATTATAAACCTAGAGTGGGGACTTGATTAAATATGCATATTTGAGGTTGTAACTGTCTTGGGGGTTTGGAGGGAGAAGTAACTGGTCTGGTTGGCCATGGCTGGAAAGGACTTTGGCCGCAGTTGGGGTTGGCTGTCATGCTGGGAGTGATGCTAGATTTCGATGGACAGAGATGGAAGGACACTCCAAGTGGAGAGGACAGTGAGAGTTAAGGTGCAGAGAGAGGAGCAGATAGGCTTGTTTCTGGAATAAATGGCAATCTGCCAGCAGAGGAGGCCGGCCGAACGCTGGGAGAGGATGCCAGTCATGAATGCTGGGAGACGCTTTTGTGCTGAATCTGAGAGTCATGGCGGTGCTTATGGAAGCAGTGCTGGGTTTTAGGAGATGGATCTGGAGTCACGTGCAGAGTAGGTTGCGTGCAGAGTATTATTGTAGTCCCCTGAGAGGGCAGCAGGACTTGACGTCGGGGTGGGCAAGAGGCATTTCTCAAGTGGGCTGACTAGTCCTAGGTCGTCTGTTGGAATAAGCTGGGGGAAGAGAAGGGCACGATGTGCTTCAAAGGGGCACGGGGGGACCATCCGCAGGGGGTGGGAAAGACATGGTTTTGAGAAGGTTAATGACTTTGCTTTGGGGCAGGGTGTCAAGTCCCAGATGCTCAGGACACAGCAGTTGGTTGGTTGGTAAGCTGAGTGAAGCAGGTAGAAAGAAGGCAAGTAGTGAAACATGGGTTGGACGGTAGCCAGCGAGTGGTATTGATTTCCAGGGCAGTACGGGCACTCAGAGGCATCAGACTGGGGGCAGCAGTAGTCTGCCCACCTGCTCCATGCTGGGTAGCAACGGTGGCAGGAAGCCAGGGCAGGCAGCAGGCCTGCAGACCCTGGCCAACCAACTCCTCACAGTGGGGTTCCTCTCACTATGATTCCTCCCTCCTTCTGGAATTTCTTCTCCATTTGGCCAAGTACAGTGTCTGTTTCTCAGGCAACTGAGGAAAGATGGTGGAAGGGAACAGCTTTCTTTTCACTCTTCCTTTTGCACCGTTTTAATTCATAGGACAAACAATATTGTATCAATATCAGATACCAACTGAAAGTCTAAAGGTAAGCATTGACAAGCCCTCTACTCTAAAGAATCGACAGTTTTCATTTTTCCCCATTCCTATCCAGAGTTTGACTTATATGTTCACAGAATTCCATGGTTTTGGTCACAGAATGGTTCCAACTTTGCCCTGCTTCTCTTGGTAACCAGTATTCCATCATTAGCCATTTTCCCTTGCTCTCTTCATAGTCGTGATGTTGCAGGATATTCTGGTGAATGGACACATCATAGTTTTCTCAGTGTTTTCTTGTTCCAGGGCATTTTGATAGCTCTCAAATTTAATTAATACTGAGAAAATATAAAACCCCCTGCAAAAAGTGCCATCATGCATACAATTGTACCATCCTATGAGAATAATTTCCTTCTGATTTATTACCAGAAATTGAACTCCTAGAAGAAGGAGCTTATTTTATCCCCTTCAGCAGAGAAGGGAAGCAGCAGTGCCTAGGAGTCAGCAGATGCCAGGATGGCAAAGTTTCTTCCTATTTTAAAGGCAGAGAAACTACCTTGAAGAGGTTAAGTGTCTTTCAAGCCTGGCTACTATCTAAGGCAGTGTTTCTCAATTTTTTTTCCCCATTGTTGCCCTCCTAGGGAGTCTTTTTAGATATTTTTTCCTTAATCACCCACCTCATTATATTAAGTACTAAGGAATAAGACTTTGTTGGGTAGGGTTGAGGTTTGGAGGACCATGAAGCATTGTAATAACTAAGATTTTTAAGACTCCAAGGAACCAATTTCCCCCTTGGGGATGATTTCGCCCTCATTGAGAATACATGCTCTATGGTCATCAGACAAATTCTGTTCCTTATGCCCTCTTTAACTGTCAAGACTCAAATATTTACCACAAAGACCAAAACTCAAAACAAACAAACAAAACACTTTGACTCTTTTTGGGAATAAATAATTGTATTTTCTTGGTAGAAGGAGCTGCGTTTAAATGGAGAACTCTATTCCTGGTGAAGCTCCTGGTTGCTTTGCTGAAAGGAGTTGGGCAGGTCACCACGCAGGTCCTTAGTGTTGCTGGTGGCATTTCTAAGGGCCCGCTGTATGGAGAGATTTATAGAGGACCCCTATAAAGGAGTTGACTCTTCAAATGCCCACACTCTCCATTTTGCAAGGATACTTGCAATGCCACGGCACAGTGGCATGAGGGTCATTTATTTCACTGGCGTTTTTCCAGAGCGACTGTGGCTGGTATAAGAATACGCAACAGTGTAAAGTGTAAGGAAGTGATTCCGATGACTCGTGGCCTGAGAGCCATGTCATGCTGAGAGATGTGTCCACGGCTCAGTTGTGCATCCCAGGGGAAGGTGCCATCTGTCTATTCCAGCGTCAAGGTCACAGTCTGTAGCCCTGGATGCACAGCTCCCTACAGCTAACTGAAAGGGGGAGGAAGATAAGCATTAAATGACAGCCAGACCCTGTGATGAATGCTAGGCATTCATTGCCTCATTCATGATGAGCTGACTCTCTCGTCTGCAGAACTAGCCATTGATCTGAAAGCAAGATTGTGGGTCATCTATGGATCAGGACTTGCCAAGGTCAGTGTTGGTGGTGAAGGATGGCTCAACACCCAGCAGGGGCCCCAAAGCAGAGGGGCACTGTGCCGTAGCCGTCTTTCAGGACAGTCACAGAGTACAACAGACCAACTGGGTGGAAGAAGGTGCTTGTCCTGATGGCTTTATTGAAACTTCATGGGTGAATATGAGTATGACACAAGCCCTGAGAGTCCAAAGTCCTGGTTCCATCTGGCACCATCTGTGTTACCTAGGGCAATAACTTAATGTTGCTCTGAGCCTCAGTCTCCGTGTCTGTAGAATGGGGCCAATCACATCTGCCTTACTTACCTACCTTGCCTGGTTGTCATGATGATGAGATTCAGTAGAGAAATCAAACTTCTTATTATTGTACTTATCATTAGCCACATGATTGCTGTGTTTCTTCCTAAAACAGCAGTCCTCGTGTGTGGCTCCACCTCATCCTGCAATATTCATCCCTCCTGTTGTCGGGCTTAGACACTGTTTTCCTCCTATGTTGTCCTCCATTTGGGGTGGGTTTCTGGTTTTGCAAACAAGAGTCCTTTAGTGTCAGCCTTCTCTCACCTAAATATTGTGACACAAAGTGAGTTCTCATCAAGGGAACCCCATTCCCTACCAGGAGCAGTGAGAAATTAGAACCTGAAGTTTGGACCAAGGCTGCACCTGGAACACCTCATAGGTGTGCCGTAAAAGCAAAGCGATGGCAGCAGTCAATCCTTCCAGTCCTTTAGAAACATTCGTGGTGTTCCTTAAACCCTCTCTGTTCTGCCGTTGCGTAGTGTTATGCTAGGGGAGGTAAATGAAGTACACACAACTGTAACTCAGCTGTATCATAAATTCCGTGTAATGGCAATTTTCCGGTTCTAACAGATGTTAACCCACCATGACATTTGTAACAGATTTGTTTATTCACAACTTACAAGGACATTTTGTGGATCATTCGGTGGATGGAAGTTTCCCTGAGAGGTTGTCAGAGCAAGTCCAGGTCCATGCTCGCCCTCCATGACCTGTGCCCTTCCTCTCTGACCACCAGCCAAGCTCCAGCTCATCTTTCAAAAGGACGAAGCCCAAAGGCTGAGCCAAGATGGCAGAATAGACGAGCCCTCTTTACAACAAAGACCTGAAAAAAACAAGTGAAACGAGTATATTTATGACAAGCTAGGAGCCCTGAGCATCAAAGGCAGGCTAGAAAATGAACTGAGGGGCAGGGGAAGGAAGAGACAGTTCAGAAACGGAGAGGAGTTACCGGACCTGAATTGCCGGGAGCCCTCAGGCACCATTCCCAGAGCGGCGGCAGAGGCAGGCTGGTACTAGCATTTGGCCACAGTTTCCTCAGGGAGAAGCAGCCACCCACGCAGCCTACTCACACCTCCGGAACCAGAGAAGAACGGTGCTCTTGGCAAAAAGCAAAGTACTTGCGTATATTTTACTGCATCCCCCACCCCCAAACCAGCTTCAGCGGCTGAATTCCCTGGACCCGATATGGGCCCTGTTGAACTCCTAGAGCCATCCTCCCTGCCTTGGGGAAGGAAAAAATTTGCAACTGGGGGAAAAGATAATTTGCCTGCTCCACTAACCGGGAGAAGTGGCTCCTGTCCAGGCATAAATGGTCCGTGGAATTTGCGTACTTTTCCCCTCTGCATGGACCTGTGCGGGCCTATTTCAGGAAAATAGACCCTTGTTGGCAGACTCCAACTGTTTCAGCTGTGTGATGGAGAGGTGGGTGTTTGATGTTTGACATTGATTTGTCTATTAAACAGGGTCCTCACCTACCCACATCAGGGCCCTAAGGACTGGTAGCTCCACTCAGGTCACCCAGCCACCCATGACAGGGATCCAAGGATAACTGGTACCTCCCAGTCCTTGCAACCAAAAACACTGGGTGCCCATGGTCCGTCTGCAGAACCCACCCACCTGCACACTCTAGGGATCAGGGATGCACTTTTCTCAGGGACACTCAGGGGTCAGTTCTCAGCTCCCTGCCTTGTTGAGATCGTGACCCCCTGCTGCAATCAGATACCGGTACATACACCAATGACCCCTGCCCCTCTAAGACTGTAGAACAGAGCCTGTACCACACACTTCATGATCAGCTACCTGGACACCTGAGCTGAATTCATACAAGAAAAGTGAGTGGACTCTTGGGCTGATATACCTGATAACAGCTCTAGCCATCTGGGGACAGGACACCAGAGCTCCAAAGGCAAAAATAATCAAGCTAGCTCACTGAAGCATCCCATTTGGGCATATCAAAACAAAACAAAGTAAGAAGCTGTGACACAGTAAGCAAGCATAAACTAATACAATAGCTTATAGATGGCTCAAAGACAACAGTCAATATCAAGTTACATAAAGAAACAGACCATGATCACCTTGACAAGCTCTCAAAAAAAGAACCCAGGGATCTTCTAGATTAAAGTGCATTCCGGGAATTATCAGAGGCAGAATACAAAAGATTAATATACAGAACCCTTCGAGACATCAGGAAGGAAATGAGGCAATATGCAGAACAAGCCAAGGAACACACAGATAAAACAATTGAAGAAATTAGAAAGATTATTCAGGAATGTAATGAAAAATTTAATAAGCTAGAAAAAGCCATAGACAGACAGCAATCAGAAATTCAGAAGATTAACAATAAAATTACAGAAGTAGACAACTCAATAGAAAGTCAGAGGAGCAGAATTGAGCACATAGAAGCCAGAATTTCTGAACTTGAAGATAAACCACTTGGCACTAATATATTTCAAGAAAAATCACATAAAAGAATTAAAAATTGAGGAAACCTTAAGAATCACGTGGAACTCTATCAAGAGAAATAACTTACGAGTGATTGGAGTATCAGAACAGGGAGGGATAACAGAAAATACAGAGAAAATTGTTGAAGATTTGTTGGCAGAAAACTTTTCTGACATCGCGAAAGATGAGAAGTTATCTATCCAAGATGCTCATCAAACTCCACACAAGGTAGATGTTAAAAGAAAGTCATCAAGACGTATTATAATCAAACTTGCCAAAACCAAAGATAAAGAGAGAATTTTAAGAGCAGCTAGGGATAAACGAAAAGTCACCTACAAAGGAGAGCCAATAAGAATAAGCTCAGACTACTCAGCAGAAACCATGCAGGCAAGAAGGCAATGGGATGACATATTTAAAAAATTAAAGGAAAAAATTGCCATCCAAGAATCATATACCCAGCAAAACTGTCTCTTAAATATGAAGGTGAAATTAGGACATTTCCAGGTAAACAGAAGTTTAGGGAATTCGTAAAAACCAAACCAAAACTACGAGAAATACTAAAGGGAGTTCTTTGGTTAGAAAATCAATAATATCAGGTATCAACCCAACACTAGAACACTCGGCAGAGCAATCAGAAATCAACCCAGACAGAGAAATAAAAAAAACAAAGCAAGATTTAAAAAAAAAAAGCTCAAAACAGGGTAATAGCGATGTTATTATATAAAAGCAGACAACATTAAAACAATAAAGAAGGACTAAGAAGTGTAATCATAGATCTTCCATATCGCAGATACAGCGATACGAAGGCAATAAAAGTTAGGTTTAAATTTAGAAAAATAAGGGTAAATAATAAAGTAACCACAAAGGAGACAAACTGTCCTACTCATCAAAATAAAATACAAGAAAAAAATAGTGATTCAGCGGAAACAAAATCAACAACAAATATGAGGAAAGGACAATATATAAAAGATAATCTACTCAGCACACAAAATTAAATGGGTAAAAGAAATTGTCAACAGCACACAAAAACAGACATCGAAATGATAGCACTAAATTCATACCTATCCATAATTACCCTGAATGTAAATGGACTAAATGCACCAATAAAGAGACAGAGAGTGGCAGAATGGATTAAAAAAATGATCTGTCTATATGCCGCCTACAAGAGACACACCTTAGACTTAGAGACACAAACAAACTAAAACTCAAAGGATGGAAAAAAATAAGCAAACAACAAGCAAAAAAGAGTAAGAGTGGCAATATTAATTTCTGACAGAATAGACTTTAAAGTTAAATCCATCATAAAGGATAAGGAAGGACACTATATAATGATTAAAGAGACAATATACCAAGAAGATATAACCATATTAAATATTTATGCACCCAGTGACAGGGCTGCAAGATACATAAAACAAACTCTATCAACATTGAAAAGTGAGATAGACAGCTCCACAATAATAGTAGGAGACTTCAACACACCACTTTCAATGAAAGACAGGACATCCAGACAGAAGCTCAATAAAGACACGGAAGATCTAAATGCCACAATCAAGCAGCTTGACCTCATAGACATATATAGAACACTCCACTCAACAGCAACCAAGTATACTTTCTTTTCTAGTGCACATGGAACATTCTCTAGAATAGATCACATATTAGGTCATAAAGCAAGCCTTAGCAGAATCCGAAACATTGAAATATTACAAAGCATCTTCTCTGACCATAAGGCCATAAAAGTGGAAATCGATAACAGAAAAAGCAGGAAAAAGAAATCAAACACTTGGAAACTGAACAATACCCTGCTCAAAAAGACTGGATTATAGAAGACACTAAGAATGGAATAAAGAAATTCATAGAATCCATTGAGAATGAAAACACTTCCTATGAGAACCTTTGGGACACAGCGAAAGCAGTGCTCAGAGGTCAATTTATATCAATAAATGCACATATACAAAAAGAAGAAAGGGCCAAAATCAAAGAATTATCCCTACACCTTGAACAAACAGAAAGAGAGCAACAAAAGAAACCCTCAGGCACCAGAAGGAAATAATAAAAATTAGAGCTGAAACAGAAAAACAATTGAAAGAATTAACAAGACCAAAAGCTGGTTCTTCGAAAAAATCAACAAAACTGATAAACCATTGGCCAAACTGACAAAAGAAAAACAGAAGAGGAAGCAAATAACCCAAATAAGAAATGAGACGGGCAATATTACAATAGACCCAAGTGAAATTAAAAGAATCATATCAGATTACTATGAAAAATTGTACTCTAACAAATTTGAAAACCTAGAAGAAATGGATGAATTCCTAGAAACACACTACCTACATAAATTAACACAAACTGAGGTAGAACAACTAAATAGACCCGTAACAAAAGAAGAGTTTGAAAAGGTAATCAAAAAACTCCCAACAACAAAAAAAACGCTGGCCGGACGGCTTCACTGCAGAGTTCTACCAAACTTTCAGAGAAGAGTGAACACCACTACTACTAAAGGTATTTCAGAGCATAGAAAAGGACGGAATACTTCCTAACTCATTCTATGAAGCTGCCATATCCCTGATACCAAAACCTGGTAAACACACCACAAAAAAAGAAAATTACAGAGCTATATCCCTCATGAACATAGATGCAAAAATCCTCAACAAAATTCTAGCCAATAGAATTCAACAACATATCAAAAAAATAATTCACCATGACCAAGTGGGGTTCATACCAGGTATGCAGGGATGGTTCAACATTAGAAAAACAATTAATGTAATCCATTTATCACATAAATAAAACAAAAGAGAAGAATCACATGATTTTATCAATTGATGCAGAAAAGGCATTTGACAAAGTTCAACACTCATTCGTGAGGAAAACTCTCAGCAAAATAGGAATAGAAGGAAAATTCCTCAACATAATAAATGGTGTTTGTACAAAGCCAATAGCCAACATTATCCTAAATAGAGAGAGTCTGAAAGCATTCCCCTTGAGATCGGGAACCAGACAAGGATGCCCTTTATTACCACTCTTATTCAACATTGTGCTGGAGGTCCTAGCCAGAGCAATTAGGCTAGATAAAGAAATAATAGGCGTCCAGATTGGCAAGGAAGAAGTAAAATTATCTCTATTTGCAGACGACATGATCTTATACACAGAAAACCCTAAGGAACCCTCAGGAAAACTACTGAAACTAATAGAAGAGTTCAGCAGACTATCAGGCTACAAGATAAACACACAAAAATCAGTTGGATTCATCTACACCAACAAAAAGAACATCGAAGAGGAAATGACCAAATCCATACCATTTACAGTAGCCCCCGAGAAGATAAAATACTTAGGAATAAATCTTACCAGAGATGTAAAAGACTTATACAAAGAAAACTACAATATGCTTCTGCAGGAAACCAAAAGAGACCTACGTAAGTGGAAAAACACACCTTGCTCATGGATAGGAAGACTTAACATTATAAAAATGTCTATTCTACCAAAAGCGACCTATACATTTAATGCAATTCTGATCCAAATTCCAACAACATTCTTTAATGAGATGGAGAAACAAATCACCAACTTCATGTGGAAGGGAAAGAGGCCCCAGGTAAGTAAAGCATTACTGAAAAAGAGGAACAAAGTGGGAGGCCTTACTCTACCTGATTTTAGAACCTATTATACCACCACAGTAGTCAAAACAGCCTGGTACTGGAACAGATACATAGATCAATGGAACAGAATTGAGAATCCAGACATAAATCCATCCACATATAAGCAGTTGATATTTGACAAAGGCCCCAAAACAGTTAAGTGAGGAAATGACAGTCTTTTTAAAAAATGGTGCTGACATAACTGGATATCCATCTGCAAAAAAATGAAACAAGACCCATACCTCACTCCATGCACAAAAACAAGCTCAAAATGGATCAAAGACCTAAATATAAAATCTGAAATGATAAAGATCATGGAAGAAAAAATAGGGACAATGTTAAGAGCCCTAATGCATGGCATAAACAGTGTACAAAACATTTCTAACAATGCAGAAGAAAAACTAGATAACTGGGAGCTCCTAAAAATCAAACACCTATGCTCATCCAAAGACTTCACCAAAAGAGTGAAAAGATTACCTACAGACTGGGAAAAAGGTTTTAGCTATGACATTTCTAATCAGTGCCTGATCTCTAAAATCTACATGATACTGCAAAAACACAAATATACCCAATTAAAAAATGGGCGAAAGATATGAACAGACACTTCACTAAAGAAGACATTCAGGTAGTTAACAGATACATGAGGAAATGCTCACGATCATTAGCCATTAGAGAAATGCAAATCACAACTACAATGAGATTTCATCTCCAACAAGGCTGGCATTAATCCAAAAAACACAAAACAATAAATGTTGGAAAGGCTGTGGAGAGATTGGAACACTTATACACTGCTGGTGGGAATACAAAATGGTACAGCCACTTTGGAAATCGATTTGGTGCATCCTCAAAAAGCTAGAAATAGAACTACCATACGATCCAGCAATCCCACTCCTTGGAGTATATCCTAGAGAAATAAGGGACTTTACAGGAACACACCCATGTTCACGGCAGCACTGTTTACAATTGCAAAAAGATGGAAGCAACCAAGGTGCCCATCAGTGGATGACTGGATAAATAAATTATGGTATAGTCACACAATGGAATACTATACATCAATAAAGAACAGTGATGAATTTGTGAAACATTTTATAACATGGAGGAATCGGAATCTGGAAGGCATTATGCTGAGTGAAATTAGTTGGTTGCAAAAGGACAAATATTGTATAAGACTACTATTATAAAAACTCAAGAAATAGTTAAACAGAGAAGAAAATACTCTTCAATGGTTACGAGAGGGAGGGGGGAGGGAGGGTGGGAGAGGGGTACTCACTAATTAGACAGTAGATAAGAACTACTTTAGGTGAAGGGAAAGACAACACACAATACAGGCGAGGTCAGGACAACTGGACTAAACCAAAAGCAAAGAAGTTTCCAGAATAAACTGAATGCTTCGAAGGCCAGTGTAGCAGGGACGGGGGTTCGGGGACCATGGTTTCAGGGGACATCTAAGTCAGTTGGCATAATAATATCTATTAAGAAAACATTCTGCATCCCACCTTGGAGAGAGGCGTCTCGGGTCTTAAACACTAGCAAGCAGCCATCTAAGATGCATCAATTGGTCTCAAGCCACCTGGATCAAAGGAGAATAAAGAGCACCAAGGACACAAGGTAATTACGAGCCCAAGAACAGAAAAAAAAAAAAAACGGAAAGGGCCACATAAACCAGAGACGACTCGATAGCACTATATAAAAAAAAAAAAAAATCATCCTGAGACCAGAAGAGCTAGATGGTGCCCGGCTACATCCGATGACTGCTCTGACAGGGAACACAACAGAGAACCCCCAAGGGAACAAGTCAGTCTCTCACACAAAAACTTATATACACCTTGCTACATACTCCCAGCTGCTCTCCCCCTAATGAGACAGCCCAGTCCGTCCCTCTGCTCTCTCTTTTCCTATCTATTTCACCAGCTTCTAACCGCCTCTACCCTCTCATCTCTCCTCCAGGCAGGAGATGCCAACATAGTCTCAAGTGTTCGCCTGATCCAAGAAGCTCACTCCTCACCAGCATCCCTCTCCAACCCATTGTCCAGTCCAATCCGTGTCTGAAGAGTTGGCTTTTTTTCTCCTGTCCTGGGCCAACAGAAGGTCTGGGGCCATGGCCACCGGGGTCCTTCTAGTCTCAGTCAGACTATTAAGTCTGGTCTTTTTACGAGAATTTGGGGTCTGCATCCCACTGTTCCCCTGCTCCCTTGGGGGTTCTCTCTGAGTCGGAACCGACTCGATGGCACCTAACAACAACAATCTTTCTGAAGCAGATTGCCAGGTCTTTCTCCCATGGGGCTGTTAGGTGGGTTCAAATCTACCTTTCAGCTAGCAGTTAAGCACTTAACTGTTACACCACCAGGGCTCCTTTCACACTAGTAGCATGACTATTGTCGAAAAAATGGAAAATAACAAGTGTTAGTGAGGATGTGGAGAAATTAGAACACCCATGCATTGCTGGTGGGAGTGTAAAATGATGCAGCGTCTGTAGGACACAGTTTGTCAGGTCCTCAGAAAGGTAAACACGGAATTGCCATATGACCGAGCAATCCTAATCCTAGGCAGACACCCGAAAGACTTGAAAGCAGGGACTCAAACAAGCGCATGTACACCAATGTTCATGACAGCATTAGTCACAATTGCCAAGAGGTGGAAACAACCCAAACGTCCAGCAATGGATGAATGGATAAACGAAACGTGGCATATTATTCAGGCATAAAGAGAAGTGAAGTGCTGATACACGCTACAACATGGGTGAACCTTGGAATCGTTATGCTGAGTGAAATAAGTCAGACAGAAAAGGACAAATACTGTGTGATCCCACTTACATAAACTATCTCAAATAGGAAAATGCATAGAGACAAGACCAAAGCTTGTTAGTGGCGGGGGGGAGGGGAAGGGGGAAGTTACCATTAAGGGGCACTGAGTTTTTGCTTGGGATGGTGAAATGCTTTTGGAAATAGTGGTGATGGTGGCACAGCATGGTGAATGTATTAGTGTCACTGAAGCGCACACTTCAAAATGGTGAAAATGGTAAATGTTTTGTTATATTTATTTTACCACAAAAAATTATTACAAAATTGGTATTGAGTCATAAATACTTATTTAGGCAGGGATTCAGAGATGAAAGGCTCTGTCTGTGCCCTGGAGGATGTGGCAGCCAAGGAGGGGGCAATAGGAAACCAGGCAGTCACCACACAGAGGTGCTAACTCAACCCTGGGGCGGGGCGTTGGGAGTCCAGACCTGGGGGGGAGGGCAGATGGCAATGGATGGGTTTCTTCCTAAAGGAATCGGCAATAGAGCAGGTGCTGGAAGGAAAGCTAGGTGTTACCTTGGGAGAAGGGGGCACAGGGGAGAGTTCCAGGTAGAATGGGTGGGGGGGGGAGGTTCACGGGGAGGGAGGCTGTGGGGGGGAGCAGAGGCGGGTTGTCTTCTTGGCAGCTCTGCCTGCTCTGCTTCGTAGCTGTTGGTGCTTAGAGCCTTTAATTCATCTTGTTTTTCAGTTGATGAAGGTCGTGAATGAAATGTGCCCCAATATCACCAGAATTTACAACATTGGCAAAAGCCACCAGGGCCTGAAACTGTATGCTGTGGAGATCTCGGACAACCCTGGGGAGCACGAAGTTGGTGAGGGGTGCGCCTCTGGGATGCCTCTGTGGTGCAGTCTTAGAGGACGAGGAGATGGTTCCCCACCAAGAGAACATGCACGCAGTAGGGCATCAGCTGTCCACGTGATGACTCTTGCATAGACAGGATTCTGCAGATTTTGCTTCTGTGACCCTCTCTTCTGGTGACATGGGCTGTAGAGTTATTTAATCTAGAAATGCCCTCCTTTTCCCCAAATGGACCATATTTAATTCCACGCCCTCCGTCTCTGAGACCAATCACAATAGTGCAAAGAGAAGTGGCTGGGGACTTCCAGAATAGAGCCCTATTCTGGGAGAAAATTCTGGACTTCCTGATTCTTAATAGCTCAAGGTAGAGAGAGTTCCCTTAATTTTAATCTTTTTTTAAATATCAATTCTAAATTGAGTATTTTCTGTTTTTAGCCACTTCTCGTTCAATCCCTCCCTAACTTGTATTTCTCCAGCAATGGTAGGCTGGTTTTTTTCCTTTGGTAAATCTGGGAATCCTTTAGAAGTCTGCTGATATTGAGGGTAAAGATTTGTCTGATTCATTCAACTTTAACATCCATCGCTATCTCAGGAGGCCCTCTCTGGAGTTCCTCTTAAAGGGTAAGAGCTTTACCTGTTGGTGAACTCACATTTCCGCAGAAGCAGTAGCTTTGCCAGGGAACCCGGAGAAACGTCAGCCACCTCCGGCACTGATAAATCCCAACGTTTAAAAAGCTGAGCTTCGAAAGAGAAAATATTCAAAGACAGTCCTTCATAAAGTTGTGTCATTGCTGGTTTGCCCCGATAGGCTATTTTCTGCTTAGATTTATTATTCTTTGAGTCCTTGCAATGTTTAATAGGTAGTACTTTTAAGGAAAATAATTACTGTCCAATAAAGAAAGATAATTGCCAAGGCTCATGCGTAACTTGTACATTTTCTACTGTAAGCACTGCCTTATTTTACCTGTTCTTGCAAAATCAGAATAAACATTATTACACTGTGGCTGGTGTCATCTACACAATGTCTTACATACCTGTTTGGGACTAAAAGGAAGGATGCTGATATAATTTGGGAGGTTGATTTGAGGACAGACAGGGCTAGAACTGTATGGTTATGTGACTGGAGGTTTCTCCTAGCACCATGTGACACGCGCCGTTGTGGCCGTGAGCACCCAGTGTGAGCTGTGTTCTCCCGCTCTGAGTGCAGGTGAGCCCGAGTTCCACTACATCGCCGGCGCCCATGGCAACGAGGTGCTGGGCCGCGAGCTGCTGCTTCTGCTGATGCAGTTCTTGTGCCAGGAGTACTTGGCCCGCAATGAACGCATCGTCCACCTGGTAGACGAGACCCGCATTCACATCCTGCCGTCCCTCAACCCCGACGGCTACGAGAAGGCCTACGAAGCGGTAATGGTGCAGGCTCCCGTCACCCTTTCCCCAGCAGCTGGGCCCATTCCAGAGCCCTGAGTGCACCGGAGATTCCACGTGATAAGCTCCTTTTTTAAGTGTCTTTCTCTGGAGACAGGAAAGACCCACAAGGGCTTCCTGACCATCAGTGACTTAAGATAGAGGGGTTTCCCTAAAATTTATTTCAAACTTACTTCCAAGCATTCCTTGTTCCAGCTGTGTCCCATTCAATCACTCTCAAACCTGTGTTCTCCAAGCAGGATTGGAGAATGCAGGTGACCCTGAGAGGTAGACGTGCCCACAAACGGCAGAAAGCGAGCATGAATGTTGTTGTTGTTGTTAGCCTTTGAGTTGGCTCCGACTCGTGGCATCCTTGTGTATAACAGAACGAAACATTACCTGGTCCTGTGCCATCTTCCCAACTGTTGGTATGTTTGAGACCATCGTTGCAGCTTTTGGGTAAGCCGTCTCAGTGACGGTTTCCCTCATTTTCACTGACCTTCTATTTTACCAAACATGATGTCCTTTTCTAGCAATTGGGCTTTCCTAATGATGTGCCCAAAGTAAGCACGGTGGAGTCCTGCCATCCTCGCTTCTAAGCAGCATTCTGGCTGTGTGATATGTTATATGTACAGATAATAATACAATGAAATAACAACATTCATTGAGCGCTTAGTGGCAGGCATGGGCTAACATTGAATATAACCTTTAATTTTCTCATCAGTCCTCTGAGGATTGTTTCTACTATTCTGATATACTGTTTATGTTTCACGTTCTAATCTGTCTCCATTATGTGTTGAATATAGCTAGTATTATGTTATGATATAGATTTATAATTATATATCACAATATCTGGGAATAAAGTGGAAAAATGTATTTAAAACAACAGGACCTAGCAAATACAAACTCTACAGTATAGAATTTCACTTGTGTTTATTGGTACAAATAGTTGGCTAGGGATTTGCAGTGCTAACTAGTAAGCCAGGATCGTGGGCTGGGCAGGGAGAAAGTGCTGATACGATGGTTGTTGATTTTGCTATGATGGCGTCTTAGATTCAATACTACTCAAGGGTTCAGCTGACCGGTATAGAGGGGAGGAGGAAAGAGGTGGCAGAGGGACCGAGTTTTTTTTTTCAGCATTTCCATGTGGTAGGAGTGGTTCTCTGCATTACCTCTTTGGAGTCGTTGGGGTGTTTTATCCATCACCCACCAAATATTAATGTATTAATGGAAGACTTTTCAAGATCCTCCTTTGGAGACCATCTCTGGGTCACAGACTTCCAGAGGCTTATGGTGGTTGTTGCTGGGTACTATTTTGTTGATTTCAACTCATGGCGACCCCATGTGGTAGAGTAGAACTGTCCCATAGGGTTTTCTTGGCTGTAAATCTTTATGGAAGCAGGTTGCCAGGTCTTTCTCCTGCAGAGCAGCTGGTGGGTTTGAACTGACAACCTTTTGGTTAGCAGCTGAGCACTTAACCATTGCACCACCTAATTGGAGATATTGTGGGTGCTTCTTGGGTGTTAGAATCAGGACTGCCTACAAGATGTGGGTCCCTCATGTTCTGATTGTCTCCCAGGGCTCGGAGCTGGGAGGCTGGTCCCTGGGGCGCTGGACCCACGAGGGGATCGACATCAACAACAACTTCCCGGACTTAAACACGCTGCTCTGGGAAGCGGAGGACAGACAGAATGTCCCAAGGAGAGTTCCCAATCACTACATTGCCATCCCGGAGTGGTTTCTGTCCGAAAATGCCACGGTGAGTAAAAAACAGCTCATGATGTGCCGAGCAGCAGAAGGCCAGCGTTCATGCCCACTTGTATTTGCAGAAGATATGACATTTAAGAACAAGACAAAGCCATTTTTTCTTTTATGGTTTCTTCAAAAGTAGGGAGATATGCTAGATAATATCTACTTTTACGTTGATATTTAGGGAGATTCTTCATAGAAGAGAAATCATTTAATTATATTTTGTTACAACTGTACAATGCTTCAAAAACAAAAACCTGCCCTGAATCCTAGAATGGTGTATATTTATTGTTATTATCATTATTACCCTCATTATTGTCAGTTACTGCTCCGAAATTATCCTCGGCCCTCCCTGATTGCTTGAGATATTTTTATTTTAGTAAGTCCCCATAGATGATTACATGTCGTCTTTCAGAAAGAAAAATGAAACTGATGAAAAATGTTTCCTCCAAGTTTCTTAGGTTTTCTTTCACACACACAGAGTATGTGGTAGAAGAAGTAATTCTCACAAAATTGTCCATGCCTTTTATTGCCTCCTCTGCCCATAACAACCTACCTCCAGACCCCTGTTCTTTGGTCCTACATGCATTTCAAGAGCTCTGCCTTCACTACATAAGTTAGGGTTAGGCTCAGCTGCACATAAATGAAAAACCAAAATAAGAGTGGCTTAACAAAGTACAAGGAGCCCTGGTGGCATGGTGGTTAAGAACTCTGTTTTCTGTTTTCACATAAAAGAATCATGGAGGCAGACGGGACAGGGCTGGCCACACAGAAACCCCATAATTGTTAGGGACCCAGGATTCGTCTGTCCTCCTGAATCTACCAGTTTATCACATGACTTCCATCCTCAAGGTCAAATCCAAGATGGTAGTTGGTGCTCTAGCTGTCATGTCTGAAAAGGAAGAGGAGATAAATGGTGTAAAAAAAAAAAAAAAATCCTCAGATAATTCAATTTCTTTTAAGAGGCCTTCCTAGAATTCCCACACAATACTTCTGCTTAATCTAATTGGCCAGAATTTAGTCACATGGTGTCAGCCCAGAGCCATGGTGGCATAGCGGGTAAGAGCTTGGCTGCTAACCAAAAAGGTCAGCGGTTCGAACCCACTAGATGCTCCTTAGAAACTGTATGGGGCAGTTCTGCTCTGTCCTGCAGGGTCGCTATAAGTTGGAATCTACCAGACGGCACACAGCAACAACAACAAAATGGGCTGATACCCAGAAAAAGAAAGAAAAGAAACCATTGCTGCGGAGTCGATGCTAACTCATAGCGACCCGAACAGAACAGAGTAGAACTCCCTCATAGGATTTCCTAGGCTGTAATCCTTACAGGCGCAGATCACCAGGTCTTTTCTCCTCCTGAGCTGCTGGTGGGTTGAACCACCGACCTTTCAGTTAGCAGGTGATCGTTTAAGCATTGTGCCGCCAGGGCTTCTCCACCCAACTTTAGGGGTGGGGAAATGCTATATTTTATGGCAAGCACATTGCAACCTAAAAAAAATGATTGGCAAAATTAAGAAGTCTGACAACGCTCAAGTGTGGGAGAGGACTAGGGCCAGTGGGTCTTCTACATTGAAGGCCAAAGTGTAACTTAGCACAATTTTGGAAAATAATTTGATCACCTCATAAGGTAGAATATTTATATATCTTATGACTCTGCAATTCCACTTCTAGTTATATAAACCAAAAAACCAAACCTGTTGCCATCAAGTCGATTCTGACTCATAGCAACTCTATAGGACAGAGTAGAACTGCCCCACAGGGTTTCCAAGGAGATGCTGGTGGATTCCAACTGCCGACCTTTTAGTTAGCAGCCAAGCTCTTAACCACTGTGCCACCAGGGCTCCTTCTGGTTATGTAGGCAAGATAAATTTCAGCATGTGTTACAGAAGACAGTACAAGAAAATTAAAAGCAACACTGCTCATTACAGCAAAAAATTGAAAATAACTGATACGTTCATTATCCTGAGAACAGATAAATGATGAGTAGTCATACTGAGTGGAAAAACTGAACTACAGCTGTGTAAAGCAACACTGATGGACCTTAGAAACATAACATTGAGTGGGAAAAAAAGCAAATTGTTATAGGACATTGAAGCTATTCTGTATGATACTATCATGGTGGACACACAACATTACATATTTGTCAAACCCATACAACCGTACAACACAAAGAGTGATCCCTAACGCACACTGTAAACTATATTTAATAACAATGTATCAATATTGACTCAGCCATCGTAACAAATGTGCCACTCGACCACAAGATCTTAACAACAGGGAAAACCACACAGTGGGAGGAAGATGGGGTATGAGAACTCTGGGATTTCTGCACAATTTTTCTGTAAACCTAAAACTGTTCGAAAAAGTAAAGCTTATTAAAGAACCAAAAAAAAAAAGAAAATACTGTGAAGAAGATAGTTGCTTTACCTTCCCTTTTTTTAGATCAAAAGCAAGTAAAATAAAATAATTTCCCTTTTTTGATCCATCATGTCCAGAAAGTCCAGTGTTCCTAGGACAGATAGTGAAATTCCAAATTTTGTTAGGATTATTCCATAAAATTATTGCTTTCTCAATACGTCCCGCTTTTGAGAACTGGGGTGATAAATAAATCTCCTTCTTATCTATCAGTTGTTTTACATGTGTATGTTCACAGGTGGCGGCGGAGACCAGGGCCGTCATTGCGTGGATGGAAAAAATCCCCTTTGTGCTGGGTGGAAACCTGCAGGGTGGGGAGCTGGTGGTGGCATACCCCTATGACATGGTGCGGTCCCTGTGGAAGACCCAGGAGCACACACCCACGCCTGACGACCATGTGTTCCGCTGGCTGGCCTACTCCTACGCCTCCACCCACCGCCTCATGACGGACGCACGGAGGAGGGTCTGCCACACGGAAGACTTCCAAAAGGAAGACGGGACGGTCAATGGGGCTTCTTGGCACACTGTTGCTGGAAGTAAGTCTCTATCAGTCCTGCTCCTCCTCACGGGGCCAGATGATGATGGACAGCTAGAACAGGGGACCCAATCCCTCTGTATTAGCTTCCTAGAGATGCTGGAACAAAGTGCCACAAACTGGTTGGCTTAAAACGATGGAAATTTATTGCCTCACAGGTCCGAAAGCTACATGTTCAGATTCAAGATGGAAGCAGGGCTATGCTCCCTCCATTGATAGATCTATATATATATCATACAGCACTCAGTTATGATGGGCCCCCTCCTCTGGCTTCTCCTTCTTTCAGAAGCATGCTGACCATGAGACCTCTTTGATGAGCGTATTCTCTTATTTCACGACACTAATTAACATTCATACTGTTTTACTTTGCTCAAGTTTCAGCCTACGTGCATTTCTCAGGTTTGTTTCCACTCTTGGAAAAAGAAGAAAAGTAATAGAAATATTTGTTGCCACGCCTTTTAAAAACATGTACACGCATAACTTGGAGATATTTCAAGTTCGGTTCCAGACCACCGCAATGAAGCAAATATCACAATAAAGCCAGTCACATGAATTCTTTGGTTTCCCAGTATATATAAGAGTTGTTTACACTACACTGTAGTCTATTAGGAGTGTGATAGCATTATGTCTAAAAAAAAATGTACATCAATTAAAAAATACTTTATTGCTAAAAAAAGTCAGCCATCATTGGAGCCTTCAGCAAGTTGTAATCTTTTTGCTGGTGGAGGATCTTACCTGGATGTTGATGGCTGCTGACTGATCAGGGCGGTGGCTGCTGAAGGTTGAGGTGGCTGTGGCAGTTTCTTACAAAAGGCAGCAAAGAAGTTTGCCTCATTGATTGGCTCTTCCTTTTATGAAAGATTTCTGTGTAGCGTGTGATGCCATTTGATAGCATTTCACCCACAGTAGAACTTTCAAAATTGGAGTTGATCCTCTCAAAATCTGCGCTTACTTTATCAACTAAGTTTATGAAATATTCTAAATCCTTTGTTGTCATTACAGCAACGTTTACGGCGTTTTCACTGGAAGTAGATTTCATCTCAAGAAACCACTTTCTTTGCTTGTCCATAAGAAGCAACTCCTCACCTGTTAAAGTTTTATCATGGGATTGCAGAAATTCAGTCCCATCTTCAGGCTCCACTTCTAATTCTAGTTTTCTTGCTGTTTTCATCAACATCTGCAGTTACTTCCTCCACTGGAACCTTGAATCCCTCAAAGTATTCCATGAGGGTCAGAATCAGCTTCTTCCAAACTCCTCTTAATGTTGCTGTTTTAACCTCCTCCCATAAATCATGTGTTCTTAATGGCATCTAGAATGGTAAATCTTCTCCAGAAAGTTTTCAGTCACTCTGCCCAGACACATCAGAGGAGTTACTGTCTATGGCAGCTATAGCCATATGGAATGTATTTCTTAAATAATAAGACTCAAAAGTTGAAATTACTCTTCATCCACGAGCTGCAGAAGGGATGTTGTTTTGGTAGGCATGAAACAACATTAATCTCCTTGTATGTACATCGCCATCAGAGCCTTTGGGTGACCAGGTGTATTGTCAATGAGCGTAATATTCTGAAAGCGATCTTTTTTCTGAGTAGATTTCAACAGTGAGCTTAAAGTATTCAATAAACCATGTTGTAAACAAATATGCTGTCATCCGGGTTTTGTTGTTCCATTTATAGAGCACAGGCAGTGTAGATTTAGTGTAGTTCTCAAGGGCCCTAAGATTTTCAGAATGGTAAATGAGCACTGGCTTCAACTTAAAGTCACCAGCTGCATGTGCCCCTAACAAGAGTGTCAGCTTGTCCTTTGTAGCTTTGAAGCCAGGCGTTGACTTCTCTCTGGCTATGAAAGTCCTAGGTGGCATCTTCTTCCGGTGTAAGACGGTTTTGTCTACACTGCGAATCTGCTGTTGAGCGTAGCCGCCCTTATCAGTGATCTTAGCTGGATCCGTGGACAGCTTGATCCAGCTTCTCCGTTAGCACTTACTGCTCCACCTTGCACATTTATGTTCTTTTCCTTAAACCTCGTGAACCAACCTCTGCTGGCTCCAAACTGTTCTTCTGTAGCTTTCTCACCACTCTCAGCCTTCACAGAATTGGAGAGAGTTAGGGCCTTGCTCTGGATTAGGCTTTGGTTTAAGGGAATGTTGTGGCTGGTTTGATCTTCTATCCAGGCCACTAAAGCTTTCTCCATATCAGCAATAAGCCTGTTTCACTTCCTTATCATTTGTCTGTTGACTGGAGTAGCACTTTTAATTGCCCTCAAGAGCTTTTCCTTTGCATTCATAGCTTGGCTGACAGGTTAGCACAAGAGGCCTAGCTTTCAGTGTATCTTGGCTTTCAACATGCCTTGCTCACTAAGCTTAATCATTTCTAGCTTTTGATTTAATGTGAGAGACGTGAGACTCTCCCTTTCACTTGAACACCTAGAGGCCATTGTAGGCTTATTAATCGGCCTAATTTCAATATGGTACTGAAGGAAGAAGTCCAAGCTGCACTGAAGGCATGGCGAAAAACAAGGCTCCAGGAATTCATGGAATATCCTTTGAGATATTTCAACAAACGGATGTGTTCAGTTGTCCATGCCAAGAAATTTGAAAGACAGCTACTTGGCCAACCAACTGGAAGAGATCCATATTTATGCCTCCTCCCAAGAAAGGTGATCCAACCGAATGTGGAAATTAACAATATCATTAATATCACATGCAAGCAAAATTTTCCTGAAGATCATTCAAAACCAGCTGCAGGAGTATATCGACAGGGAACTACCTGAAATTCAGGCTGGTTTCAGAAGAGGATGTGGAACCAGGGATATCATTGCTGATGTCAGATGGATCCTGGCTGAAAGCAGAGAATACCAGAAGGATGTTTACCTGTGTTTTATTGACTATGCAAAGGCATTTGATTGAGTGGATCATAACAAATTATGGATAACATTGCGAAGAATGGGAATTCCAGAACACTTAATTGTGCTTATGAGGAACCTGTACATGGAACAAGAGGCAGTTGTTTGGACAGAACAAGGGGATACTGATTGGTTTCAAGTCAGGAAAGGTGTGCGTCAGGGTTGTATCCTTTCACCATACCTGTTCAATCTGTATGCTGAGCAAATAATCCGAGAAGCTGGACTATATGAAGAAAAACATGGCACCAGGATTGGAGGAAGACTCATTAATAACCTGCATTATGAAGATAACACAACCTTGCTTACTGAAAGAGAAGACAACTTGAAGCACTTACTGATGAAGATCAAAGACAATAGCCTTCAGTATGGATTATACCTCGACATAAAGAAAACAAAAATCTTCACAACTGGACCAACAAGCAACATCATGATAAACAGAGAAAAGGTTGAAGTTGTCAAGGATTTCATTTTACTTGGATCCACAATCAATGTCCATGGAAGCAAAACCAAATCCATTGCCATCGAGTCGATTCCAACTCATATCAACCCATGGAAGCAGCAGTCTAGAAATCAAATGACATGTTGCATTGGGCAAATCTATTGCAAAGGACTTTTTTAAAGTGTTGAAAGGCAAAGATGTCACCTTGAAGACTAAGTTGTGCCTGACCCAAGCCATGGTATTTTCAATCCTACCGGATGCATGCAAAATCTGAGCAATGAATAAGGAAGACTGATGAAGAATTGACGCCTTTGAATTGTGGTGTTGACAAAGAGTACTGTATATACCGTGGACTGCCAAAAGAACAAACAAATCTGTCTTGAAAGAAGTGCAGCCAGAATGCTCCTTAGAAACAAGGATGGTGAGACTGTGTCTCACATTGGACATGTTCTCAGGATGGATCAGTCCCTGGAGGAAGACATCATGCTTGGTAAAGTACAGGGTCAGTGGAAAAGAGGAAGACCCTCAATGAGGTGGATTGACACAGTGACAGCAACAGAGGGCTCAAACATCACAACGATTGTGAGCATGGCGCAGGACCAGGCAGTGTTTCGTTCTGTGGTACATAGGGTCACTATGACTTGGAACCAACCCAGTGGCACCTAACGACAATTTCAATATTGTCGTGTCTCAGGGAATACGGAGGCCCATCAGAGGTGCAGGAGAGACGTGGGGGAATTGCCAGTCAGTGGAGCAGTCAGAACACACACAACATTTATTAAGTTTGCTGTCTTACATGGCCCAGTTTGTGGCACCCCAAAACAAGGACAATAGTAACATCAAAGATCACTGATGACACATCACCATACCAGATATAATAATAGTGCAAAAGTTTGAAATGTTGCAAGAATTGCCAAAATGTGACACAGAGACATGAAGTGAGCACTTGCTGTTGAAAAAGTGGTGCCGATAGACTTGCTTGACTCAGGGTTGCCACAAACCTTCTATTTGTGAAAAATTCAGTATCTGCAGAGCGCAATAGAGCGAGGCGCAATAAAATGAGGTATGCCTCTACAGGAAACTTGCCATTTCTTCTTGGTTGCACACCAAGCAGAGGCATTTTATTTATCCCCGTGATGGTTTTGCTCTGTAAGAGATCAAAAAATTAATGTAAATCCCTACCTATCAAGAAAATTTCCTAATGGCAAAAAGCACGCTTGCTTTTCAATTGTAGCCATAAGACCTACAAACATCATGAAGTGAAGTACCTCCATTTAATTTTTAAGGCTGCTGTGACTAAATTGCCCATGAACACAGCCAGATCCATCAGTGTCGAGTCAATAATAACGCTTTTAAAAGTCGATGGCCACATAACCACACACGCAGCTTTGTTTTTTTTTTTCCCCCTATCAATTATATTTTCCATTATTTCAGGGACTTAGTGGCTGAGCCATGTGGTGGTTTGAGTCTTTGTTTAATCATCCTTCTTCCTGGTGGCGTAATGAAGTCTGCAGATTCATTTTTTTGTAGATTAATGAATCGTGATTTCTCATTTCCTCCCCTCCCCCTCTGCTTCCTCCGCATGTTTTTGTGGGTGTTTTTTTTTTTTTTTTTTCTCACTCCTTAGCAGAGCGCTGACAGGCATTGGTTGATGGAGGGTGGTGCAGGTTACATCAAGGCACAGTAAATCCCAAAATGCACATCGTTTGTCGTGTGTACATTTGAACTGCCATCCTGCCTCCTCCGGCCACAATGAAGCAGGTCCTGTGATAGCATCAGGCACGCAGAGCTATAAGGCTTGCGTGCTTCCACATTCACTGTTCAAGTTTGTGACAAGGGAAGGATCCAGCCAAAGCGAAGACACAAAGGAACACAATGCTATCCCCACCCACGATGAGGCTTGCAAAGAACTCTCTGGGCCACGCCACATCTCAGGAAATGTTCTCACAAAGTGTTCTCAGCCACGCAACATGTGCCAGAAGTGCTGGGAATCATAGCAGAGCCATCATGGCCTAAGCCTTTTCACCGTTCTTTGGGTTTTTCATCATTTTACCAATCCTTAGTACTGTCCTAACACTGCTGAGGCAAAATGGCAGGCCCTATTTGTAGACAAGGGAGCCTTGGTGGCACAGTCAAGCACTTGTTGCTAACCAAAAGGTCGGCGGTTTGAGCCCACCAGCCACTCTGTGGAAGAAGGATGCGGCAGTCTCCTCCCATAAAGATCACAGCCTCGGAAACCCCATGGGGCAGCTCTACTCTGTCCTATAGGGTTGCATTGAGCCTGGGTCTACTTGATGGGCAGCAGGATTTGTAAATAAGAATATGGGCTTGCAGTGCAGACCTGGGCTCACACCCTGTCTCTGGCCCTTTCCAGATACATGATCCTGGATATGTTTCTTGGTGTTTTTAGCCTCAACTGTCTTATTTGTACATTATGATAGGTTACCTACCTCTGCTGGCTTTGTGGTGGAGATTAAATGACCCAGTGGACACAGAGTGCTTAGGACAGGCCCTGGCTTATGTTTCACATTAATAAACATCATCGTTGTCACTGTTGCTGTTAGTTGCTGTCAAATCCACCCTGACTCATGGCAGCCCCATGCACAGCGGAACAAAACACTGCCCGGTCCCGCACCATTGCTGTGATAGCTGTGGGCCGGACAAGCTTCCGTTATCGGTAGCTATTTTTATCAATTATAATAGAAACTGTTTGTAGAGCTATAGCCGAGATCAGCGTAACTATAGGGAAAATGTAATTAAACAGTTAAAGTCCATAGTGTTGATACTTTTATTCTAAACACAGTGTGTTAAACTGAATTTATTAAAATAGAAAAAACCGCTTCTCTAAAAAGTGCTCACCTCGCTAACTAAGATGTATGAGATGTCCTTGTATGTGTCTGTCTGCGTTGGATCATCTGTTTTAACCCCGCCCCCACCCTGCCCTCACCCCCGCCCCCACATTTGCCCTAACGTAACTAGAACATACTTGATAACTTTGTTCCAAGAAAGTCTCCTGAGTCTCATTCTTGCCACTTTGAATACTGTTTGAACTGTTGTCCGGTTGGCTTGGCAGGTCTGAACGATTTCAGCTACCTTCACACAAACTGCTTCGAGCTGTCCATCTATGTGGGCTGTGACAAGTACCCCCACGAGAGCGAGCTGCCGGAGGAGTGGGAGAACAACCGGGAGTCCCTGATCGTCTTCATGGAGCAGGTGTGGCATGGGAGGTGGCTGTCACAAGGGGGCTTAGCTAAGGAACGGGACGTTTAGGTGGTTGGAAGCATGGGATTTCATCAATGCTTCAGTCCCGGTCAGCCTTCTGGGCCAGCCACAGATAGTGTGGAAAGGAACTCTTCCCACGTTATCAGACCCTAGGAAATGAGTTCTGAGTAAATATTGATGCTCCCACTGGCTCCTGGGAGGTGGAACTAGCTCAAGCGTTCTCCAGTGCTGCCCTGTGGGGTAGGAGTGATAACTGCCCCACTCAGTACTTGTTGGAAAAACAGTCAACGCGCCCAGGCCCCTTCAGGCCTCCTGAGTCACAGCTGCAGGTGTGGGGTGGGTGGCTTGGGAGCAGTTTTAAGAAGCATCTGCTGAGATTCTGCTGTTTAGGGGGTGAGGGGACCCTGTGGTATTCACGCAGAACCTCACTCAAGGGCACACCCATCCTGAGGCACCCATGATTAAACAGGCTCGAAGTTAGTGCTAAAACTAACCAAATAAAAGCCATGCCCCAGGAAAGAGCAGACTAACTGGACATCAGAGGAATAAACAAAAACTAACATTGAACTCCAGGGCTCCCCCATGTATAAGTATTGGTACATGACTACCTTAATTCCCAGCTTTTGCAGGAAGGTAAGTTACTAGGACTGTACACAGAGGTGGCCCCTCCTCCCATGAGTTGTTCTAGATGAGTCAGAAGGACCATTCAGCAAGTGACACAGGCTGCCAGCTCCCTGGTACCTGGTGCTTCCTGGCCACATTGTGTACCAGGGGCCGAGGCTGGCACCAGGGCCTGCATCTCTGTGTAAAGTCCATCCCGGTGTAAAGTCTATCCCAGTGTAAAGTCCATCTGGGTATAAAGTACATCGTGGTGTGAAGTCTATCCTGGCATAACGTACATCCTGGTGTAAAGTCCATCCTGGTGTTAAGCCTATCCCAGTGTAAAGTACATCTTGGTGTTAAGTCTATCCCAGTGTAAAGTATGTCATAGTGTAAAGTACGTCAAGGTGTTAAGTCCATCCTGGTGTTAAGTGTATGCCAGTGTAAAGCACATCGTGGTGTAAAGTACATCGTGGTGTGAAGTACATCGTGGTGTGAAGTATATTCAGGTTAAGTCTATCCCAGTGTAAACTACATCATGGTGTAAAGTATGTCCCGGTTTTAAGTCTAACCTGGTGTTAAGTCTATCTCGGTGTTAAGATTGCAGGGGCCCAGTGCAGCCACCCTGACTCCCCTGGCACAGAAAGGGTGGAACTCATTCTTCCGTCTTAGGAAGCCGTGAGAACACCTTGGAATGCCGTTGTATGGGAGAAGATTCTTCTTCATTTCCACAGACGACAAGAGAGAAGGCCTTGACTATCACAGCCTAACCATTCCGAAGATTTAGCCAAAGCCTCTCCTGTGGGTAAAATGCCCAGGCTTAGTGAAATGTTTAAGAAGGTGATTGGAAATGCTGATATGTCACCTGGGATGGTCACATCATTTTACAGCTGAGCTGCTAACTGAAAGATCGTTGGTTCAAACCCTCAACCACTCTGTGGGAGAAAGATGTGAGAGTCTGTTCCCATAAAGGTCACAGCCTTGGAAACCTTCCGGAGAAGTTCTGCCACATCCTACAGGGTCACTATGAGTCGGAATCGACTCAACAGCGATGGGTTTGGTTTGCTTTAGTATACAGTCCTTAAAAAATTAAATTCCCTTTTTAGTGGATGGATTTTTATGAGCCATCTCAGATCCTCAAGTGTTTTATATCTCTGGGATATTTTGTTTAACTCCAGTGTAAGGACCCAAAAGGAAAGCAGAAGCTAGCGTACCAAATCCACACGAAATAGCGAGTCTTTTAAGCTAAACAAAGCATTGTGAGCTTTCCTGGTGGGACTAGGGTGACGGTAGGTTTATAGGTGACTCTGTTGTGCTGGCTGTCTCCCGAGCTGCTTCTCTTCCCTGAGCAGGTTCATCGTGGCATCAAAGGCACAGTAAGAGATCCACACGGGAAAGGAATTCCAAACGCCGTGATCTCCGTAGAAGGTGTGAACCATGACATCCGAACAGGTAACTGCAAATGTAAAGTATATAAAGTGTCACTCAGTAAGGAACATGCGTTTTCTTGAAGTGTTTACTTGGGTTAAAATCACGGGTTGAATGCAAGAAACTTCTTAAGCAGAGATGGCCCAATTGTCTCTTTCCTCTAATTTCCTACAGAGACCCCTGAGAGCAAGGTTTTTCATCCTGTGCTTTCTGGCTTCTCTTGTCCCTTCCCTGGGCTGGCATGGAGCAGTTGGCCAATGTCTGGGTGCAGTGGAAGTTTCCAGAAGCTGCAGAGGCAGCTCTGTCTCTACAGTGGTGTTATGACACAGGCAGCTTAGCTCCCCAGTCGGGGCAGGATATGGCCAGTGAGTACCTGTACGGGAGTCAGAGGCAGGCTTCTCCAGAGAGGGAGAAGCTGTAGGCTGGAGCAGCCCAGGGCAGCGTTGGCAGCTCATGGAGCAGGTCAGTGGGGCTGCAGTAGAGTGGGGCAACTGGAGGGGTAGGTAAGGAGCAGAGAGAGATGGTCCCTAAGTAGCAGTCCAAGAAGTGTGCGGGCCTCAGGAAACCACTGAACATGATGTTTTAGGAAGGCTCCATTGTCTACAATGCGTAGAGTAGGGTAATAATAAGATCTAACTTTGTTTTTGTGGGTCCTATATGCCAGACACTCTTAAGAGCTTTATGTGTATAAACTCAGCTGTTCCTTAACAACTGTTCTATTTCTTGATGCTCTTGTTACCCCCAGGAGTCCCTGGGTGGTACAAATGGTTAACGGTTAACGTGCTTGAGTGCTAAGCAAAAGGTTGACCATTCGAGTCCACCCAGAGATGCCTCAGAAGAAAGGTCTGCTGAGCTACTTCCAAAAAATCAGCCATCGAGACCCCTGTGGAGCCCAGTTCTACTCTGACACACGTGGGGTCGCTGGGAGTCGGAGCTGACTCAGCGGGAACTGGTAGATGTCATGACCCGTACCTGAGGAAGAGTGAGGCGCACCGAGACGTGAACCAGGGACCCGGTTCCCATCCACTGGGAGGGATCGCGGCTGGTGGTGTTGAAGCCAAGCCCAGGGCTCCTCCTTCACCCCCGTGTTCCTTCTCATTAAGAGGGAGAAGGGGCCTTTCTCTCCCAAGTGTTCACACGTTAACAGCTCCAGTCCCCGCACCAAGACGGTACTTGAGGCTTTGCAGGAATTATGATTCCGTCTGACTGTGAGGAAACAGAGACTCTGGCACCTCAGACAGTGCCAGATGGCCTCTCCTGGGCCTGGTCTGGAAGGCCCATTACAATTTAAATGGATGAAATGTAGCTGAAACGTTGCACACAGTAGACTGCCGGGTAATACCTTGAATCGCACTCTTCCCATTGAGCTGTCCGTTTCTTGGCACAGTGATATTTTCTGAACCTTGCTAATGCCCGTCCTTGAGGCTCTCGCAGCCAGTGACCATGAGGCATCACACTGTGTAACATGACATTCTGGACATTTTGGCCCCTCACAGGCATCCATGCATTCATTCACTCATCATTTGCTTGCTCATTCATTAATTCAACCAATGGACACTGTACAGCAGTAGTGGGCCAGAGACAGTACAGGGTGCCGGAGTTCTTTATGAATGGAGACAGGCTGTCTGATACGGCTCTTCCTAGGACTGGCATTGTCAACATTGCTTATGAGCACCTTTAAAATAAAGTGACTCATGCCAGGACCTGGAACACTCCTTGGACTATTTCATGCCTTATTTGCAAAACACGGATTTTTAAACTGAGTGGGAGTTAAAAAGGCCCTGGGGCCCCATAAGTGGAGACGAGAATACTTTGCCTAATGGACCCTGCATTTCAAGCCCCTGGAGTCAAGGAGACAGTTTTGATGAGCTGATGGCAAACGCATTTCTCTCTCCCTTTATTTTCCCCCTCTAAATAATTTCCCAGTGTATTCTCCTGACAGACAGATTCCATACTTTAACATGTTTATATGTTCCAGCATCTTCCAGAGCTCCACCTAAGCTCAGAATTTGTCTTGATTTCTGTCTGAAGCTCATGTGATTTATTTCAGGAGGGATTTTGCATAAAAGAGAAATATTAAGTGGAATTCCACAGGGAAGGAAGCTAGTGAGAATACTTTGTAAATACACATTGGCCCAGCACAGGCTCAGGACTCCCCATGACTGTTCTTTGTTGGGTGAATACTAATCTGAACTGCTAAGGGGTTGGGTTACCTCTTTTGTCCACAAACGCCCAGAGTTGCCCACTGTGTATTGGCCTCCTTCCAAGCTCCACAGAACACTCACTCCCAAAGGCCAGCCTGTTGCTCAACGGACAGTAACCCAACCCGGGGCCCCTGAGTCTCATGGTGTAGATGGAGTCTAGGCTTCTCTGGGGCCAGGGGTGGAAATGAGATAAGATGAACATCAGCATAAACTGGGGCAATCCCCAACAAGAACATCCGGGAGGAGGGCACCCTGCCAGAAGACAAGAGACTCAGTGCCCAGAAATGGAAACTGCTAGGTGGCAGAGAGAGTCCCTGGGTGCCGAAAACAGTTAAGCACTCAACTACTAGCTGAAAGGTTGGTAGTTCAAACCCACTCAGAGGTGCCTCAGAGGAAAAGCCTGGCTATCTCTTTCTGAAAAGTCACGGACTTGAAAACTCTATGAAGCAGTTTACTCTGCACACATAGGGTCTCCGTGAGTTGGAACTGACTCTACGGCAGCCAAGGACAAGATTGCAGAGTTATCACCCCTTATCCTGACTCAGTGAACCCAAACGAATTCCTGACAATTTCATTCATTCAATACATGCTTTTAAGCACCTACCTTGTGCCAGGAGAGGGATCTTAGGGAGCTAGACGGGTCTGACCTCTGACCTCTAAAAGCATACACATGGAGGAGACCTGCAAGTCTAAAGAAAATGAACAAGTAAGCTGCAGACTGATCGGGGCCCAGAAAGGAAGAAGTTGGGTGATGTACTAGAAGCAGGTGGGGCAGGGGTACACCGTATCAGGCAGCCAAGGAGGGTCCTCGGGGAGGGGGTGACTTTGGTGTTGAGACTTGAAGGACGAGCCAAAGATGGCCTTTACGAGCGAGGAACAGCGCTTCAGTTGGAGGGCAGTAATTACATAAAACCCTGGAGGCTGCAGCGCCACGGGCAAGGGAAGAGCGACCTGCCGTGACGTGGGAGGGTGGCGGGCTCCCCACGCAGGGGCCACCAGCCCTCGTCACGAGTTTGGGGTGACTCCTCAGGCTGCCGGAACACTACCTCTCCCCACCAGCTTGTCTGTTTCTCCTCACGAACAAGTCGTTTGCACCTGGATTTTCTTCCAAGGCTTATCCAGCAGGGGCGTAGGAATGGAACAGGTTGCTTTAAAATTACAAAAAGTAGGTTTCAGTATTAAAAAAGAAACTATAGGACTGAAATAACGTCTCAATGTCTGAGTTTTCAAAGGATGAAGGGGACCCAGCACAGCAGTTGAGGAACAGCATATGCAAAGGCCCAGAGGTCTGAAAATGTGTGTGGGCCATTTAGGGAGCTGCTGCACGGTGTTCAGCGTGGCTGGGACACGGGGGTGTGGAATGTGAACAGAGGGGCCAGGAACTGAAGCTAGATCAGCACAGCCCTGGCTGGGGGGTTTAGGGTTCAAGGAGTGGGTGCCGTGGCTGTGTAAGAAGGAGGCCAGATACAGGGGAGTATAGACTGGGGAGGATGACAGACATGGGGGGCAGGGAGGTGGGGTGCCTCAGTCTCCTGTGGCCACTGTAACAGGAATACCACAAGGGGATGGCTTTAATGAACAGAAATTTATTTTCCCACAGTTCAGGAGGCTAGAAGTCTGAATTCAGGGCACCAGCTCTAGGGGAAGGCTTTTTTTGTCCCCCATCAGGAAATCCTTGTCTCAGCTTCTGGAGTCCCGGTGTTGCTCTGTTTCTTGGCTGTCTCCATGTGGCGTCTGTCTTTCCCCCATTTATGCTTGCTTCTCTGTCTGATCTGCTCCTTTTAGATCTCAAAAGTCACTGGGTTTAAGACACTCCCTACACTGATCCGGCCTCACATAACAAAGAAAATCCTATTCCCAGTGGGATTGCATCCGCAGATGTAGGGGTTAGGTTTGAACATATGTTTTGGGGGGACACAATTCAATCCATAACAGAGGGCATTCTGGATTTGGGGGAAAAAGAGGAATCGCAAAGTCTTCTTAAGACAAGCATAAATTGGGGTCTGATGTGCTGTGAGTGTTCATTGATTGGGGATACCTTTCACCCCTTCTCTGCTCACTGAGTGCCTCCCTTGGGGAGGACCCGGGCTGCCTCTTCCCTGATGTGAGTATGCCCCGAAGCAGGAGACCCCTCTGAGGGTGTCACCTCCAGAGGCCCCCAGCGATCAGCACAGCCTTTGGCCCGCAGAGGACACTTTGGCCTTAAGGGACTTCACCGTGACGTTTGGAGGAGAGAGCACCCACGTTAGCTGAGAGTGTGTTCCACTTCTCGTGTTAGTAGGCGTTTGGCTTCGTAGTCACTCATTTCTCTTCATCCCATTCAGTTTAGCCGATACTAATTGAAGACTTACTATGCGAGACACACTGTTAAATGCTGAAGATCAAGACACAGGCTGTTAAGAAACCTACGGCTTAACACAGGAGCTAAGACAGGAAAAATGGGGGCAGTGGTGGTTCAGTGGTAAATCTCTCGCCTGCCATGCGGGAGACCCGGGTTCAATCCCCAGGTGATGCACCTCATGTGCAGCCACCATCTGTCTGTCAGAGGTGGCTTGTGCGTCGCTATGATGCTGAGCAGGTTTCTACAGAGCTTCCAGACTAAGGTAGCCTGAGAAGAAAGGCCTGAGGTTCTACTTCCAAAAAATCAGCCAATGAAAACCTCAGGGTTCACAATGGTCTGACCTGCAACCCATCACGGGGATGGCCCAGGACCAGGCAGCGTTTCATTTTATTGTGGGTCACCATGAGTCAGAGCTGACTCAGTGGCTGCTAACAACATCCATAGCTGGGGGAGGCGGGGGGCTCGCCTCGGCTCTAGCACAGGTGTTTGTCAGGTGAGTCCCAGGCCCTTCTCTGCCTTGCAGAATCCACGTGTACGTTGTCCTGCAGCTCCAAGTCTCTCCTGGCATCTGGGCCATGGGAGGAGGCGGGGGGACACTAGGACCTCCTCGCAGATGCGTTGGGCTCTCATCCAGTCCCTTTTCTTCAGAAGCACAGAGCCCCACCCTTTTAAAAGTTATTATTCTGCATTTGTGCACATTAAAGGAAGCCAGGAAGCTGCACAGCAATGACTTTTCAATATGGCATTTGTGGTCAGGGCATAACATTTACAAGTTCAAGTTTCACAATGAATGGCTTGTATTGTCACCAAGGAAGGAAACTTAGTGATCATTTCTCCATCTCTGCTCATGTACATTAACAATGTGGGGAACCTGCACCCCAGTCTTCCTTCCTGTTAAAGCCATTATGGCAGCTTCCAAAGAGGAAACCATCTTGGCTCCCCACATGTACTAAGGGTTTGCATCTGCAGAAGCTTGAATTCTACTCCGCCCTCCTGGAAGTCTCTCTGGCTGGCAGGCTGGTCCTGGAATAGGGCTGCTGGTGTCTGTGTTAGGGGACAACTGCTCTCAATCCTCCACGCTGTTTTCTTTTCACAGCCAGCGATGGGGATTACTGGCGCCTCCTGAACCCAGGCGAGTACACGGTCACTGCCAGGGCAGAAGGCTTCACCGCGTCCACCAAGAACTGTATGGTGGGCTACGACATGGGGGCCACTCAGTGTGACTTCATGCTCAGCAAAACCAACTTGGCCAGGATTCGCGAGATCATGAAGAAGTTTGGCAAGCAGCCCGTCAGCCTGCCAGCCAGACGGCTGAAGCTGCGGGGGCGCAAGAGGCGACAGCGCGGGTGAGCTGCCCAACACCTGAGACACAGCCCGGCCGCACAGATCCAAACCAGCCCTGGTCGGAGCTCCACGCTGACTCCACAGCTCACTCTTGTTTTCTCTGTAATCCAAGAAACACCGGAGGGAAGGTGTGCATTGCGAGACTGGTCCCCAAGGTTCAGGCTGGAGGCCAAGGATGTTTTCTTTTCTTTGTTCCATTTATCCAAATAATTTGGGCAGAGCAGCAGAAGAAGGCCAGCAGGAGTGGGAGAATTCAGCAGCCCCCCTGGGAATAGGAGAGAGTTGTGAGCTTGCTCATTTGGGGTCCCCTGCCTGCACAGGGAGGGAAATCGGGGTGTCTCCTCTTTGCGTGACAGCCAGAGCAAAACGTGCACTTGGAAAGTGCTCGGGGAAAATCTCAGCGTTCCAGGGGCCCTGCTGCCTCAGATGTCACCATTCCGGATGCTCACGGGCAAGTGAAGAGATTCTGTGCTCTCTGGCCCTGGGCGCCACGCTGTGCACAGAAAACCTGCACTCTGCTGACAATGGGGACGGCAGCAAGTGAGCAGCAGGGAGCCTCTGAGCCAGCTTAGTTTTCCTTTTCAACAAAGGGTGGTGCTCATGAAAGGGGGTAGAAGCTGGGGTCGCTCAGGCGGGATTGTTAGGCTACAGGCATGCATTGAGCTTGATACATGCGTGCTCCATCCACAGGGGGACCCAAGCTTCCCTGCTGGGCCAGTCACTCCAGGCTCCCCAGGCCAGGAGAGCCAGAGGCGCCAGCCTTCCTAAGTGACCAGAACATGCAGACTGTTCCCCTCTTTGACCAACTAGGGCTTGAAGAAAGAACCAGAAGGAGGCTGACCCACCCTCCTCTTTCTGTTGGAGGGCCTTGCTCCTTTCTTGGGAACTAGTGCTCCCATGTTGGCCTAACACCCATGGGAGAGTTATTTTGAGTGTGTGAATTGTGGGATCTTCCAAATTCAGCTAAATTTGATGAAAAACTCTTAGGAATATGTGTGGCGCATCAGTTTGGGAGGGGTTATGGAATTCCCATGCAAGAAAACGGTTGTGTCTCACTTTGTATTGATGTTGCTGCCTGATCAACCCAGGAAGAATGAAAAAATAAAGCAAAAGGTAAGAGCCTCGTGCTATGTGATTTCCGCGACTTCGGTGGGTAGACTTGTGGACATGCCAGCGTCATGCCCACCACTTCCCTCTGAGGTCACTCACCCTAGATGGAGAAGGCACCTTGTGTGGGGACCCTGCACTCGGCACTGGGGCCGGCAGCCTGTGTTCTCTGCCTCCTTCCAGGAGAGTCGCGTGCGTGGGTGATGCCATCCTGATGCTGTGACCCACTGGTTGCTCCTGGAGGGCCCAGTGAGCATCTTTAGAGAACAGATCCTCTTGAAACTCTTGGATAGTCTTCACAGGAGTTTGGTCAAATTTTTCTGCAAAGATCAGAGAGTAAATATTTGAGGCTTGGCAGGGCACACGGTCTCTATGGCAACCACTCAACTCTGCCATTGCATCGCAAAAACAGACCTAGCTGAACCAAACCAGTGGTCGCTGAGTCAACCCAGACTAATGGCGGCCCCATGTGTAGAACTAGGCTCCATACGGTTATCAGTGGAGGATTTTTTTGAAAGTAGATCACAAGGCCTTTCTCCCGAGGCACCTGTGGGTAGACTTGAACCTCCAACCTTTTGGTTAGCAGCCAAGTGACTTAACCATTTGCACTGCCCAGGGACTCCAGACTATAACATATAAAAATAAGAAGGAAAAGCTTATGTACCCAGATTTATGCTTAGAAATCAATGTTTCAGTGTTCGTCTTACTTAGAAATGATCTAGGTATCTGATGATTATCCATTAATTAATGTAATTTATTATCTGTCCAAGGGTTTAAATTACCTAAAGATCTTAGAAATTATCTTCAAGCAGACATACTACAAAATATTACAATCGAAATACAGAGTTTGTCAGGGTAATGATTCAATTTAGGTGCATACAAATTGACATTTTTCAATGTCTTACACAATGTTAACTTACTTGATCCGTATCTTAGTTATCTAGTGTTGCTATAACAGAAATACCACCAGTGGATGGTTTTAACAAACATAAGTTTATTCTCTCACAGTCTAGCAGGCTAGAAATCCGAATTGAGGATGCCAGCTAAAGAGGGAGGCTTTCTATCTTTGTCGGCTCTGGAGGACGGTCCTTGTTATCAATTTTCCCCTGGTCAAGGAGCTTCTCAGTGCAGGGAGCAGGGGTCCAAAGGATGCACTCTGCTCCCGGCACTGCTTTCTTGGTGGTATGAGGTCCCCCTGTCTCTATGCTCCCTTCTCTCTTTTATATCTCAAAAGAGATTGACTCAAAACGCAATCTAATCTCACAGATTGAGTCCTGCCTCATTAACATAACTGCCACTAACCCCCCTCATTAACATCACAGAGATAGGATTTACAACACATAGGAAAATCAAGTCAGGTAACAAAATGGTGGACAATCACACAACACTCGGCATCATGGCCTAGCCAAATTGATACACATATTTTTGGGGGACACAATTCAATCCACGACAATCAGTAAACCTGAACAAGTTTAGGAAAAATATATCTAGCCAGGTAAAATGTAGCTCAAACTGTACATAGCACTAATAAGTCAGAGAAGACGTAACTATTTTTATTAAATCAAAATTATTAAGCTAGTCTGGTTTGCCAAAGATTTATTTATTTATGGATTCTTAAAATGTTTCTAAGTTACTTTCGCTAAAACGAACAAACAAGCAAACAAAAAATACTTTGTATAATCTATGCACACACACATATATACATATAAAAATACAAATTCTAGCACATTTGAAGTATTAGAAGTTCAATTTCCTTATTTTCTGAAAATTTTAGGAAAATTTAATTTCTCTAATTTCTTACTGTTTATCTCTAGAAGCCAGTCTCAACACAGTGCCTTTAATTTAAGAGGCTTTGTAATCTAATTTATTAATACCCTCTGGAGATTGGAAAGCACCACATACCCACACAGTGAAAGGTAAAGGCCTTTCTGATTTACACACAGACACAGATCTATGGAGATCTAGGAACTTGGATTCTACCATTTCAGCCACGGCTCCCAAGAGTTCACAGGTCCAAACGTCAAAGAGCTGATCTTCCTTGTAGACATACAATTCTTACGTTATTCACGTTCAAGGTAGGCAAATGAACAAAGAAAGGGCTGTTTCCAGGCAAGCTCTTAGTCCCGACGGCTAGAGCTGGCCTCACTAGCTGTAGGGCTCTCCCAGCCTTCGGGGCTTACCTGGCCTGGGCTTGGAGAGCCAGCATGCCTGGCTGGGAATGAACGTTTCTCCTGGGGCATCCTCTGACCAAGGGGTGACGGGCTCCAGAGTGTACATGCTCCAACTCCCTTTCTTCCTGACCAGGATGTTTCTGAGTTGTGCTCTACACTGTCTCAGAGTTCCCTGTGGGGCTGGGCCAAAGTTACCCTCGGTGGGACTTTGCTTGATATCACATCTTTTCTTGGACTCCCTCCTTTCCTGATCCAAGGCCTCTACGCCCCCAGCAGGTCTTCTTGGATGTACTCCCCAATATATACTTTTCACATAAATCCTCATCCTAGGTGCTGCTTCTGGGAACCCAACCTAAGGTTCTACCCAGTTATCCCCTTCACCTTTAATAATGGAGCCTTGGGTATACTTAGGGAGCAGTATGGTCAAGGATAGGGCTACATTTCCAAACTGTTTTTGAGGTAGGGATGGCACCATGTTTATAGGTTCTGGACAATGAGATGTAAGTGAGAATTCCAGAAAGGCCTCTTAAAAGGGGAGGGTTGCCTTTTTGTTCTTTCTCTCATCTCCTTCTGTTAGCCTGGAACAGAGACACAAAGGCTGGAGCTCCTGCAGCCATCTTAGATGTTGTCCTTGAAGATAGAAGCTGCTCACTGAAGCTGGCAGAGCCTAGGACCTGAAAACACCAAAGGGCTACCATACAGGCCTGAATTGCCCCCCTCCCCCACCCGCACCCCCACCCCAAGTGTTTCCTATCTACCTCATTTCAGCCTTGGTTATTGGGGGTTTTACATTATGTAGAGGGTCAGCAAAAAAGAGGAGGAGCCTCAACAAGATAGATTGCATCAAAAAATGGCTACAACAACGGGCTCGAGCATAACAACAATCCCGAGGATGGCACAGGACTGGGCAGTGTTCCATTCTGATGTACATAGGATCACTATGGGTTGGAACTGACTCGATGGCATCTAACAACAACAACATACTATGTGCAACAGCACTTTATCCTAACTGATAGAAGGCTCAAATTTAAGTCTTTCCAATCAAAAGTCAGCATCTCCAACCCATAAGCCGTACTGAACACGGGAACATTTTTGTATATATCTTTCTAATTTAGTCTGCCTCAGAATTTTAGAAATCAGAAGCCAAAATGCTGAGCTGTGACTAAGGAGAATAACCTTGTGACTGGGCTAGCGCCCGCCCCGATTCTCAGATGTTCAGTTGTACACTGAGGCCCATCTGAATACCCTCACCACCTTCCATTTCTAGTGTTTCTCAGGCCATTCCTGGGCATCACCTCGTAACTCAGCAGCCATTGTTAAGAATTACAAAGTCAGAATAAAAACGCTCCCATCCGCCGACCTTGTTGGAGCTGTGAACGCTGCTGTGTTCACACACATGGGTGGGTTCAAACCACCAACATTTCATGAACTGGAAAAGACCCTGGCAAAAACAGAGGCACACAAATGTGTTCTGACAGCAGATTTCACAGCCTGGTCAATTCTCTCTGACGGTTTGAAGGGCAGTGTCGGGCGAGAAAACCAAAAGCCAAACCAGTTGCCCTGTGTGCAGAGCAGACCTGCTTCAGAGGGTTTCCAAAGCTGCAACACCTAGAAACAAGATTGCCAGACCTTTCTTCTGAGGTGCTTCTGGGTGATTTAAACTGCCCAACTTTCCTGTTAGTAGTCAAGTGCTTAAATATCTTTGGATGCAGGGACTTGTTGGGCAAGAAGGTGACCCTTACACTGGATTTGGAAGATGAGCCAGCGTTCACCTGCAGACCAGGTGGGAGAGGGTAAGAGAAAACGTCCCCAGGCGGAGGATGCGGTCTGTGTGGCAGCCAATGCAGCCAGGAGCCGCTTGGCCATTGTCAAGCAAGACCTGCCCACTAGCAGACAAAACCTTAGGTGATGGCGATGGGTGTGGCTCAACTGAGAGCTGCTCAGACCAAGAGGAGCCTGCTCCCCCAGTCCGTTGTCCTCAAAATGCTGTGTGTGTCTCAAGCCAGTCAAACCCAGTTTACTAGCCCACATGCCAAACAAAAAATGCAACTTGTCTTACTGCACCTGCTTGCCACGATAACGTATGTAGTCTGTAATGTTCATATGCACTTCCTTGTGAGAGACGGTATAAAAGGTTCTGCATCCCTTTGTTCAGAGAGCTTGGTTTGAGGTATACACCTCCTTACTCCTTGCCTTCCAGCTTGCAATAAATGCTCTTCCTCCCTCCTCACCTCGGTGTGTCTTTATTGACAAGAAGCAGCACCGAGCAGGGCCTGCTTTGGGTAATGTGTGCAGCAGCACAGAGCGACAGAGGACGTGCTGTATTCGAGGAGCTATACGAGGACTCCATATCTGAGAGGAAAAGAAAATCAGTTGAAGAAAGGCAGAGGATGGAGCTGGAGAGGAAGCAGGGGCAAGGTCAGACAGGCCCCAGTCCAGGATTGGGTGTTCACACATCACCCCGTGGGGCTACAGGCCCAGGAGTTCTCAGCTAAGGGGACCTGTGCAACCCCAAGAACTGCAAAGGCTGCAAAGTGGGCGGCACTGCCACTTGCCGAGAATAATGGAGCCCTTCCCCTGAGTGGTTACTCGAGTCTAAAAATACACATGTTAAAGAGCTTTCTTCTAATAAATGGAGTGGAAAAATTGTTCAGTTCTTGAGAAAGGAGGAAAATAGGTTTTTTTTTTTTTTTTTTAAATCAAGAAACTGCAGGACAGGCCTTCGCATTTAATTGCAAGCCTAAATTTGGCAAATCTGGTACTTTTGTAAGCACTTCCTCAGTGTGGCCTCCCAGGACAGCGGTGAGATGAGGAAGACAGGTGTAATTATCCCGTTTTACTGGTGTGGAGGCGAGGCCTGGGGATGGTCAACACTTGCCTAAGCTCTTTTCCGTTTAGCAAGAAGCAGATAATTTTGAGAGAATAGCTTTTAGTAAAAGGATAGCTAATTGAAAGTTTTGCCAGGTGGGATCTGGAGCAGAAAAATGGCCACAGTGGGAATTTTTCCTCGCTATGTGCTTCGGTTTGGATTCCCTGAAAGCACAGTCTGAGACAGGAACTTGGGGGCAGGGAGTTTATTTGGGAAGGGAGAGCAAGGGGCAGGGAGAGTGAGATGGGGAGGAGAAGCCAGGCCAGGTCGCTGTGGTGGGCAAGGGCGGCTCCCTGATGCCAGGATGTTTGAGGAGGACAGAGAAGGCCTCCACTAGGGTCCACAGGACGGGTGGAGGCTGGAGCTTTTGTCCGCCGCCCCTGTCCCCGTTGGTTAACAGTTGTCCAGAGGTCCTGACTCCCTGTACTTTCAGACTACACTTGTACGAGGGCCCGGTAGACACTCCTGGCTGCCAATGCTGGGCCTGAATCTGAAAAGCAAGAAGTTCAGAGCACTGGAGGCAGAACACAGCCAGCAGGGGATGAGTGTGATGATGAAATTGGAGGCGGACCTAGCTATCTTTGGGGTACTGGTGCTGGTCACCAAAGGCACCTGTGACACCAAGCAAGGCACCAAAGGCACCTGTGACACCAAGCAAGGCAGATTTGCCAGGTGGGTCAGAAACACGATCCATGCGCCAGACCACTGAATACAGGACGGTCTAAATTCGCCAGTATCCTGGACCCATGCAGACCCTGGCTTTCTCTCTCTCATTGTCTCCTGGACACACTGTTGTTGACAAGGAGTTCTAAACAGCTGGTAGACAAGACCTGGAAGTTGGGCAGAATACTTTGATTCACTCATTTAGCAAATATTTGTTGAACATCTGCTGTTGAGCAGACACTGTGCTGGGCTCAGGAACACACCAGGGAATGAGACAGGAAATGTCTCTGTCCTCGTGGAAGTGCATTTGCAAGGGGTTCCTAGCAGTTCCTTTGACATCTCAGCTCCAGTAGGCTGGCTGTGGCTGTGCAGCAGATAGGACCATGGATCACGTGTGGAGGGAGTCAGTTGAGATAATTCCTTCTCCGATGTAATGTGTGCTTGGCCCCATCCAGGAAGGATACATGGAGAAAGGTCTGTTGTAGGTAAACACCTCTCTCTGGGAAGGTGGATTTCTGGAGGGAAGTATGAGGCCAGGGTAATCCTCAAGCCTTCCTGGGGTAGGGAGGGTGGAGCCCTCTAGCTGCAGGGGAATGAAATGGTCTGGCTAAGTTGGTGGGACCAATTGTTCATGCATTCACACATAACATCTAGTTACATTCGCTTCTACAAACATGTATACAGTCGAGCAACGCTGGAGAATGCTGTAGGGCTAGAGAAGGGTATCTTTCTCCAATCCATTTGATCTATATTTTAGAAAGAAAGGTTTGACAGCAGCAGGAAGGATAGAGTTGGCAGTGGGGATGACTGGGGGAAAGAAGAGCCAGTTGGAAGCTTCTACAACACTCCACGTGAAAGGCAGCCAGGGGCTAGAGCAGGGCAGCGGGCATAGGGGATAGCGACAGAGCATGTCAGACATTGCTTTGCTCAAAAGGATGCCAGGCCTCAGGTTCCAGCAGAAACGTCAAGTAACTCACCCAGTTACCACTTACAAAATGTTGAGGCAAGATGCAACCTCTAGTGCTTCCAAGTTGATCCTTGTTTCTCCCCTCACCGGATGGGACTGAAGCTAAGGTCATGTCTCTTGATAGCAAAGAATCATCCAGGCTGGCATGGATTTTTCCCTGTCCATCTCATTTTTATTCAGGGTCATTTCTTTGAGCTAAGCTGATGAACTCCACCGGCTTTAGCCAAAAACAAACATGGCAATGTTGTTGTTGTCAAGTGCCGTCGAGTTGGTTCTGACTCATAGCAACCCCATGCACAACAGAACGAAACACTACCCAGTCCTGTGCCATCCTCACAATCATTGCTATGTCTGAGCCCATTGTTGCAGCCACTGGGTCAGTCCATCTCCACCCCATTCTAAAGACTGTCTCTTGGCAGGATCCTCTCCCACTCTTAAAAGCCTTCAGCAAAGAACATGCTACCCCCACTTTGCACCAATGGGAAGGAAGCCTAAGTCATCATTTGCTCAGAAGTGAAGCATATGCTACCGTTTTATTAATTGGTTATACTTTTTGGAGATAAGCATAGTCTTTTCTATATATTAGAAATGGATTTGAGGGCATGCCAATTTTCCCAACTGATGCCTGTCAGTACCAGAAGGGTAGTGGGCTTGTCCTGTGGGGTGTAACCAAGCTGAGAAGATAATTGCTCAAGTGTTGTAGTCCTTGCCTGTTCGGGTATGTTTACTTCCTGTGTGTCACTGAAAGTTTCCTACACAAAGGAACCAATACTTTTCTGCAAAAGAAGTGTACCTTCTGTGTGAAGGAGAGAGCTGCGAACAGTAATTGTATCCTGCAAAGAAATTATGCGTGCCCCTGGGAACACGTCAGTCTACTGGGAGATTAACAGTATCAGCTTACACATTTCAGTCACTGATGATCAACCATCCCACTCAGCATAAATGCCAGAGCTGATTTATGTTCTTGTTCCTGACATGAATTCTTTATTTAACATTTATCAGGCCATAGAAAAATAATTGTAGGTAGGAGAACTGGGAGGCTCTTTCTATTGACATCCTTCAGTTGGTATCACTTGCTATTACCCAGTCTCCATACCATGAGGAATTTCCCTTCCAAAGCTCAAAGCACCTGGAGGAGCAGACATCAGTGGCCAGGTCAGAGAAAGTTGTTTCTATAAATCCCTGAAAGGCAAATGCCGTGTCTAGTCTGCCTTAACTGACTGACTTCCCAGGCCAGGAGGTGGCTTTGAGAGGAGGCCCCATCTTGCTTTCATTCTAGCTAAGACTTGAGGATGGGCAGCAAAAGGGGTGCTAGGCCAGGAATGGGATGAACAGCACATGCCCAGCTTAGGCCAGCCCAGGCCAGGCCGGGCTACCCAGGACAGCCCAAGATAGCCCAGCCCAAGACAGCCCAGCCCAGAATAGCCCATCCTATCCCAGCCCAGGACAGCCCAGCCCAGCCCAGCCCAGCCTAGCCCAGCCCAGCCCAGCCTAGCCCAGCCCAGCCCAGCCCAGCCCAGCCCAGACCAATGGAGGACAACCCAGCCCAGCCCAGCCCAGCCCAGCCCAGGCCAGACCAGTGGAGGACAACCCAGCCCAGCCCAGCCCAGCCCAGCCCAGGCCAGACCAGTGGAGGACAGCCCAGCCCAGCCCATGCCAGCCCAGCCCAGCCCAGCCCAGGCCACAATTACTTAGCACCATGTCAAAACATAGTCCAGGGTTGCTAGATCTCCCAACATCTCAAGGAAAGCAGAAATCAGGAAGTTTATGTCACTTATATGTTGACCACTAATAAAAAAGAAAATAATATTAGGGCCGGATTTGATTTGTGGGCATGAGTTTGCGACTTTTGACTAGAAACATCTCTGCTAATTTTTCCTTTCCTTTCCTTTTCTGTTTCCCACTCTCCACACGCCCAGAGGAACGAATGCACAGAGCCCAGCCCTCTAAAATCATATCAGTAACTCCAGAAAACAAGAGGAATCTTTATTTGAAATTTTAGGGTCTGATTCAATCTTTTCAAAGCACTTTAACTCAATTATAGCTTAAGCCAGCCCCCAAAATGTCATTGGGAAACAGGAGCTTTAAGGGGGGTCAGGTTCCCAAGACCACTTCTGGAGCACATTTTATTAACCTTTTGGGGGAGGAAGTTACCTTTGTCTCAAAGCAATTCAAATAAAGGCTCTTTTGTTCTCAGACTTGGTTGTAACCCCCACTGTCTGCCTATCCTCAGTAGGGAAAGCAGTATTTTGCATTTCTTGGGGGTTTTGCCTTTTTGATCCTAGAAAAGCTCAAGAAGAGCCTAAATGTTGCTTCTGTCTGATTCTTCTCTCCTGACAGGGAAGCCCGGTGGGAAGTGGGTTCTCTGAGGCTAGGGAAGGGAGTAGAAGAGAGGCCCTTCCTTCTCAGAACTGTGTACCCAGAACCAAAAATGACTTCACGGGAAAGGGACAGAGGTGGGGAAGGCCACCAAAAATGGGTGGCAAAGCAGAAGGACCCTGGGATCTTGGGAGCTGAGGTGAGGGAGAGAAAATGGTGTTGGTTATATGGGGGGAAGAGGTAAGAACGAGCAACTGGGAGTGGTCTGAATGTAAGTGGAAAATGGGTACAGTAGAGGGGAAGAATTTGACTTATTCCTTGACTTTGCTCCACAAGCGTAGCTCCATTTGAAGGGAATATGTCAGGGTCCTCAGCATTACAGAGGTTAGAGTTCTTTCAATTGCAAGTGACAGAAAATCAACTGAAACTGGCTTAAGATACAAGAAGATGCATTGGCTAATGTGGCTGAAGGCATCTTCAAGGGGTAGGTGGGCATCAGGAGTAGCTGGATCTAGGTGCAGATGATATCCTCAGGCACCTCTCTCTCTATACCTAGTCTCTAGTTGCCTCTGAATTTCCTTCATGATGGGGGGGGCAGTTCTCAACATGTAGTGTCAAAAATAGCTTTTAGCAATGCCAGTTCATATACAGCTAAATGACACCAGGAGACAAGGTTACCTCTTCCCCAATAATTCCACAAAAGCTTTTGGACTGACCGGGATTTGCCAAGTTGGGGTCCCATGCCCATCTCGGACCTGATTTCTTTGGCACAGGGGGTGCAGTACTCCAAGTGGCCAGGCCTGGGTCATGTACCCACCTCTGGGACTGGGGGAGGGGGATCATGCCCAGCCTAAGAAGGGGGTCACACCATCCTAAGAACATGGTTGGAGGATGGGGGAGGGCAATTTGTTCTACAAAGGAAAACCAAGTGTTGTTGCCAGAAAAAGAGGATTGCTGGCCCAGAATCAGCATACAAGCTCCTTGAAGGCAGGGGCTCCTGCTGTTTAGTTGACCGCTGCGTCACTGACACTGCATTGTGGAATGAATGTCCACTTCACTGACATTGCGCTTGACCAGGAGCCAGGACCACCATAAGTGTACCTGATCGTGATAAAACCATTTTACATAAACTTCAAGCACTAAAAATGTTGATGAGTCTAATTAATAAGACCGCTCCCTCCCTAATGGGTATACTCCATGCCTGTATCCCCGTGTGTGTGTGTGTGTGTGTGTGTGTGTGTGTGTGTGTGTAAAATAAAACAGCCCTGTGTTGGGTTTAGAGTCCTACTTTTTCTCTCTGCTAGCCTCACCTGTGGTCTGGGTAAGGTCCTTTGCCCTTCCACATTGAAATGGCCCTGAAGAAAATGTTAATGCAGGGGAGGGAAGGGGCAGGAGGGACTTGACTGCTGGGTGTGGGGGAAACAAGCTCGAATGAAACATTCTTTTGGTTTTGGTCACTATTGCCACTTCAACCCCCAGATGCAGTGTATTTCATTGACAGTTTCCATGTCTCATTAATCTATTCCTAAGCCTTAGCAATGCTTGTTAAGTCTCCTCCCTGGATCTGTGCCTGAAGAAAAGACAGGAAGAGAAGAAACTGTTGAACATGTACATTTCTGCCGTTAAAACTCAGGCTGTGGATTTTCTTTTCTAATTAAGAATTTCTGTGTGAAACTGTGCTTTGCAATGTCAAGGTGACTCTAACTCTGGGGTGGAATACAAGCGGGCCTGATGAGGGCTTTGTCTGAGACCTAGTGAAGGATAAAAGCCCAGTCATGAATGGTAAGGTAGGCCATTCAGTCTTCCTCCATCCACCTGCTGAGTTTTCTTCTTATCTCCTGACCTCGAGCCTGACCAAGGGTAGATTCAGGTTTAGGAACCAGGGCACACGGTTTTTCATGATCCCCATGGAAATGACTTGGCAGTGTTAAGAATTGCCTGGTGGTAGGTATTCTAGACCTTTGCTTTGAAGCCAGCTTGTCCCCAGGTAAGCCTGATACTCAGGTGGTTTTTGGTGACTAGGACACAGTTTGGGCACCATGTTTGTTTTTGATGACAACCCAAGGTCCAGGAAGGCACCTATTAGAATGACTCAAATTAAAAAAGACTAGCTACACCAAATTGGAGCCCTGGTGGTGCAGTGATTAAAGAAATTGACTGCTAACAAAAGATTGGCAGTTCAAATCTACCAGCCACTCCTTGGAAACCCTGTGGGACAGTTCTACTCTGTCTTATAGGATTGCTATGAGTAGGAATCAACTCAACAGTAGTGGGTTTGGTTTGGTTTTGGGTAGCCAAGTGTTGGTGAGGGTGAGGAGGAATTTGAAGTATACAATACTAGTGGGAATGTAAAATTGTACAATCACTTTGCAAAACGGTTTGGTCGTTTCTTAAAAAAGTTAAACATAGACCGAGTAAAGAGTCCAGCCATTCCAGGCCTAAGTATTTAACCAAGAGAAGTGAAAGCTTATGTCCGTACAAAGACTTGCACATGAATATTCATAGCAGGCTTGTTTGTAATAGCCTAAAACTGAAAACAACACAAATGTCCACCAACAAGTGAATGGTTTAAAAACAAAACAGAACTGTGTTACATCTATGCCATGTAATACTACTCAGTACTAAAAAGGAGCAAACTACTGATACACACAACAACCTGGAGGGACCTCAAGGTCGTTATGTGAGTGCAAATAAAGCCAATCTTAAAAAGTTACATACTGGATGATTTCATTTACGTAACATTCTTGAAGTGACAAGCAGGAGCTTGATGACTGCTTTTACACTGGAGCTCATCCTTTTGGCATGCTGTGGGGTAACCCTTTTCAGCTATGTGCATCCCCTCCTAATGGAGACAGTTTTGCTCTTCCCTGAAGCATGCTGGGGATAAACTCAGGATGGACTCAGGCTAAGGTACAAGGCTGGGAGTGGCATGACTGGGCCGGTGGCCAAGGCCAAGGAACGCCTTAGCAACAAGAAGAAAAGCATCTGAGCCTGGATGTGAAGTCCCTGGGAGTGCTGGCTGCCCAAGGACTTGCGAGGAAAGACAATAAGCCTTAGCCCCAGCTGGAACAGTATATAAGCTTGTGTCCCCTGCTAGGTGATAGCGGACTGCTACACCGGTTCAGCTGCCACGCTGGACCATCCTGTACCTAAGTTCCCCTAATAAACCATATGTCCCGATTGCTGGTTCCAGGGTCTTTCTTTGGTCTCTTCCTTTCTTTGACCTTGGGTCCAGACGCTGCTGGGTTGTTAATTAATGTTCACTCACGGAACCCCGTCGTCATGCTGTAAAGCCCAAGCCACATGGAGAGACCACATAGAGGACAGAGACCCTCCAGTCAACAGCCCAGCTGAAGTCCCAGTCACATGAATAAGCCATCGTGGATGTTCCAGCCCAGAAAATCCCCCAGGTGACTGCAGCCCAGCCATCGCCACATGTGGCAGATGTAACCTCCCAGATGATCCCAATCAAGCCACGAAATCATGAGACATGACCACATATGATTGTTGTTTTAAGCCACTACATTTTAGGATAGTTTGTTACGGAGCAGTAGATAACCCCAATAATTTCTAGCAGTCCCAAGCCTACATCCTACTGGCTTAGTGGCCCTGGTATAAAAAATGGGCCTGCTTGTAAGTACTACTTCCCACAAATACCCTGGGCCTGCCCCTCACATCACTGACTTGGGCCAAGCGTCCATCTGTGAACTAGTATTACCAAGGCCAATGAAGGTGCTAGTCAGCCAGACCTGGGTCACATGTCTACTTTGGAGCTGGCATGGGGTCATCTTGCAAATATTACCACCCAGACAAAGGGTAGGGAAGAGTCTTTCCCGGCAGAAAATCGAAGAGCAGTTACAGAAGAAGACCAAAGCAACAGGTCCACAGCTGGACTCCCCCTTAGCAGAGGGAGGAAATGAGTGGGTTTGGAAATATGAGGGCATTTATATAGCTGCAAAAAGATTAATCATCAGTGCAGGTTACAGAAGATAATATTGGGTAAAGCATTACACCCAGTGCCTGGCACATATTAAGTACTTGATTATCGATAGCTATTATTGTTTCATTTTCATTATTATTACTAAACATAATATGAATAGATACTCCTATCACTGCAGACATTAGATCGTATTTGGTTGGTCCCAGAACTGGCTGTATTTGTACATAAGCACGTTTGGCTGTACAGGCAGTTCTCGGGTTACAAACGAGATCCATTCCTAAGTGTGTTTTTAAGAATTTGCAGGTAAGTCGGAACAGGGTGCATATGGTTCTTACTTAGCCTTATTTTAGTGCAAGACAAGGTTCAAAGACTTTTCAGTGATTTAAAACTGCACATGTAGCAAAGTGAAGGTGATTGTGATGAAGAATTTGTGAGTAGGGGTTGGTTCAGTCGTTTCAAAGTGAGGGCAAGTTTATGTAACATTAAAGGGCAAGTACAAGTTGTCCGAGTTGTGCGTAAGTCAGACGTTCATAACCCGGGGACTTATTGTACTGGTAGGAACTCTCCCCAGCCTGTGTGGCCCCAGTATTTGAGGGCAGAGAGTGGTGTGCATGTCTGTTTGGAAAGTTGTCTTATTAACTCTTAGCCCCGGGGACTGGACTCAGTTGTAGCTCCTCATTTAGGAGACGAACAGCTCAGCTGGCCCAGTCCTGTCTGGTTTCAGGGTTTCCATGGAGACTAGGACATAGGCAGACGTAGCTTCCAAAGCCTTGACGCCTTCCCATGGCAGTCAGGGGACAAGCACTCCCAGGGGGCTCTCCTGTGAGATCAGAGAGGAGTGTGGGATTGTGTGTGTGACACATCCACAAATGCAAAGGTGGCCTTCCTTTATAAGGGACCATCAAAATAAAAAACAAACAAACAAAAATCCAAACCCGTTGCTGTCAAGCCGATTCTGACTCATAGTGACCCGATTTTAAAAAAAAAAAGAACATTGCCGTTGAGTTGATCCCGACTCATAACAACCCTATGGGACAGAGTAAAACTGCCCCGTAGGGTTTCCTAGGCTGTAATCTTTGTGGGAGGTGATCACCAGGTGGCTGTTGGGTTCGAACCATTGACCTTTCGGTTAGCAAGCTGAGCATTTAACCATTGTACCACCAGGGCCCGTTGATAAAGTACATAGGATACAGTAAAAGAATTGTGGGGTGGTACAGGCGCACTATCAGACAATGCTCTCACAGTGCAAAGCTACCACATCTGCCCCAGATGATGTAGGAGAAAGCCCCAGGGTGGCCCATGCTCTGTCAGGCTGGCTGACCACAAATCCTCCTACCAAGCGGTCCTCACCGCTGAAGGCTAGCTGGGGCTACTTGGTGGCTGGTATTTGTTAACCTTCAAGCTCAGAGGCTAGATTGTAACATAGCTTTAGTGATTTGAACCTGGATGGCTTGGGTGCAGGTACTTGACCTGCTGCAGGAACAAAGTCAGAAGCTGTGACCTCGGTCTCTTGGAGCCTGGACTTGCCTCTATAGATGATGAAGAGACATTTTTCTGAATGTCAGAACTCTTCCATCACATGGAGGAGAGAACCAGGAGGCAGCATGCGTCTCCATGCACACGTGTGCGTGTGTCTGTCGATGAATGTATTTCTATTGTTTCATTGCAAAACTTACTGAGTTTTGTCAGATGCTGCTCCAGATGCTGCTAAGATGCAGCCCTTTCCTGAAGACACTCACAGCCTCCTTGGGGAGGTGGTAAAGCAAACGTGGAACTAGAGCTTACACAGGTGAGGGCTGCAAAGTGCCATAGAGAAGAGAGCCACTACCCTGCCCAACGGGCTCAGGAAAGCCTTGCTATGTTTAGAGACACCCCTTAGCACCCTTTCTGCTGAGGCCTGCTCCGCTAACCACAGGGGAAACAGGCACCCATCTTTCACAGACCCCACCCCCTGTCAGGGTCAATTGCACCACTCCTTCCTACCTATGTTTTGGTTAGTTGAGCTAGTAATTGCCTCTCTTTTTTCCTAAACCTAGATTTATTCTGTTACTTGTTGTGGTTGGTTGCTGGTAAGATGATTCTAACTCACGGCCACCCCATGTATGTCGGAGTAGAAATGTACTCCATAAGGTTTTCAAGGCTGTGACCTTTCAGAAGCAGGTCATCACGTTTGCCTTCTAAGGTGCCTCTGGGTGGATTTGAACCTTCTTTTTGGCTAGTAGTCAAGCCATCCAGGGACTCCATTTCTCATACTTAATATCCATTGCTTACCCATTGCTGTCGAGTCAATTTTGATTCATAGCAACCCTATAGGACAGAGTAGAACTGCCCTATAGGGTTTCCAAGGCTGTAATCTTTGTGGAACCAGGCTGCCACGTCTTTATCCTATGGAACAGCTGGTGGGTTCAAACCACCGACCTTGTGGTTAGCAGCCAAGTGCTTAACCACTGTGCCACCAGGGCTCCTTCTGCTACGTATAGCCCCTCCTCCCCAAAATAAATGTTTAAAGTATAGGCTTAAAAGAAAAAGATGGAGCTAGAGGGCCAGATAACAATGGCATCTAATGTGGGAGGAGGGCAACTGACGTTAAAGCAATCAAAATTCTTGTATTGTTCAAGAAGGTTATGGTTAACTTAAGAATGTGTTCTGTGTGCATGTGTCCAGGCATGGACCAGTAACTTGAAATTTGCCTCTGAAATTGGAGGGTGCCAAGAGTCCAAAGAAAGAGGCAGGCCACTCCAGTGTGGCTGTGAAGAAGTTTATTATTAGGGAGATTTACATATCAAGGCAGTAGTACCTGGTGGCAGGAGGACCAAGCCAGATCAACACACTCAACAGTAGGGGGGGTAGAGATTTTATAGTGGTCAAGGACAAAGGAGGCTCTGAGCCGGAGAGTTACATAAGACTGCCTCAACAAAGTCACATAGCAGAGGCTTGGAAAATAGCAGTGAACTAATGGAAAGCACGAGGGCAGCCATATTCAGCCTTGCAAAGCCTATTTTTTCCCTCGGCATGTTAAAATGTCTGTGGTTACCACTGAACATCTACCTCTTGTTGGACATCTCTCGTGGCTTTTGGTACCATCTACCTTGCATTTCAGCTTGTGGCAAGTTGGTCGGCCACACACATTGAGACAAAAGAGCGCCTTTCAGAAGTGACTGTGTGGAAGACTCAGGGACATCTCATTTGCATTCTCTTGCTGGGCAGATGTGATAATAGATCTGTGGCCCTCGAGGAACATCTGTTAAAGTTGCTAATAGTTTGACATTAAATGAGAAGGGGAGAAAAAAGCCTACAAGTGCTTTGGACCAATTTAGTCTTATGAAATACACCATAAGAATGGAGCGTGGGAGGGAACATCTTACCGGCTCCTGATGTTTGTCACTGAAAAGACACTGCTTGCAAACACATCGTGGAGAAAGTCACCTAGAGACTACAGCTGTTGGATAAATAATAAGATGTTTCCTTGTATCTTATAGACCTTGTGGGGGCATTTCTGAAGGAGCTGAGATCCCTTCTGACAATGTAGAATTGTTGCAATTTCTTCTGTTTTTTCTTGACTTACTGAGTGGGCCATGGGAGGGCCGCCAAGCCGTTCTTCTTCCATTTAACAAGGTTCTGTCAAAAAGCCATGATACCGTGTCAGGGGTCTGGGTCTGGCAGGAAACTAGAAGTTTGCATGATTTAGGATGCTTGTAATTTTTTATTCATTTGTTTTAAATAGTTTTAAGGCAAGATTCTGAGAACAAAGTGACTTAAACATTGCGCATACACATACACACCCCCCCCTACAATTTTGATGTTGGGAGAAAAGACCTCTGGGCCAGTGAAGGATGGGAAACATAGGGACATTTATAATTTTGTAAACTTTATTTGATGTGCCAAGAGGAGCTGTCATTTCTCATCAACGTGGCAAGGTCCTTCCTCACCTCCCATACACGTCTCATCTCCTGCACTTGGCTTCCACCTCTATCAAGTGCCCAAAGCACACTTTGATAGAGTCACATCAGACTTCTTCATTCCTCCAGCCAAGGGTCATTTATGTGGCCTCATCTGACTGGTCCTTCCAGCCACATTTTCTATCTTTCTTGAAATTTCTTCACCCCCTGGTTTCTGCGGCACTGCCCTTCCTAGTTCTCATTGTACCTCTCTCTGCATCTTCCCTCTGTGTTCATCCTTCTCTCCTTTGCACCTGCCCCATAAGTGTTGGGGCTCCCTGGGTCTCTCTCATTGAACACACAGTACCTGAGTGATCTATTCACTCACATGGTTTTAAACACAAACCCAAACCAGTTGCCATCCAGTCTGTTCCTGACTGATGGCAACCCCATGAATTGCACAGTAGCCTTATGCTCCATAGGGTTTTCAATGGCTGTGATCTTTTGGAAGAAGATTGCTAGACTTTCTTCTGAGGTGCCCCTGGGTGGATTCAAATCACCAACTTTTCAGTTAGTAGCTGAGCGCTTAACCATTTGCACCACTCAAGGACTCGTCCATATGGTTTCAACCACCTCCTGTATCTTGATGATTCCCAAATCTTTGTCTCCATCCTAAAACTCTTACTCTTCCTTCAAAATGATATAACCAACTGCCCGTGAAATTCCCAACTGAAACCCCCCATGACACCTCAGACTCAATATGTCCCCAAGTGAGCCCATCATTGCCCTCCATGTTCTCTCTGTCAGTTGGTAAAATTTCTGCCCACTAGCATCAGAACTAGAATCTCTCCTGTAACAACTCAGTCCCTTTTTCATGCCTGGTGTCCCTAAGAGCTAATGTAAAGTGCTTCTACTTTCCTCAGATGGGTGAAATTGGATTACTCTGAAGCATAGTTATTATTCCAGATACATGATTGCTCTGATGGGGTAATTGGCTGTCTCTGGCCCTAATAAACACCTGAAATCAATGTGCACCTGTGTTTTTAATCAAAGTAAAAAATAATAATCAGGGAAAGTCAAGAAGCACAGTAACTGAATTAGAGGCACTTCTGACAAAGTCCACATCTCTAAACAGTTTGAATGCTTTCTTCCAGTGAGGGAGAGGCACAAGATGTGGCTGGGAAGGGTAGAGGACAACAGACCTCACAGGGCCTTGAAGGCCTTGATAAGGATTTAATCTTTGTCCTAAGAATAATGGGAAGCCTTTGGAAGGTTCTAGAGGGAATTGTGCGGCGATCAGGCTGATGTTTTAGGAGGCTCACTCTGACCTCTGTGGGGGGCAGGATTAGATGGAATAGAAGCACCTCCTCTCTCTTATTCCTGTTGCTGTGCTTTTCATAAAGAAACGCTGCATCTGCCACGTTGGCAGCAGCCATACCACGGACAGACGGTCAGCTCTGCAGTGCTGCCGCTGAACCAGCTTTCTCCCATTTTGTACCTGGGCTGTTGGATGTCAAAGAATCCCTGGTGGTGCAGTGGTTAAGCGCTCAGCTGCTAACCGAAAGGTTGGCAGCTTGAACTCGCCAGCCGCTCTGCAGGAGAAAGATGTGGCACTCTGCTTCTGTAAAGATTCTAGCCTGGGAAACCCTCTGGGGTAGTTCTACCCTGTCTTATAGGGTCTCTATGAGTTGGAGTTGACTCGACAGCAAGGGTGCTGGTTCGGATTTTTGTTGGATTTTAGGGCACAAGATGCAGAAGTGTGCATTTTTCTGTGTATTAGCTTCCTTTTGTTGCTGTAACAAATTCCCACAACCTTGGGGGCTTAAACACAAACGTATTATCTCACAGTTCTGGAGGTCAGAAGTCCAAAATGGATCTCAACGGGCTAAAATTAAGGTGCCAGCAGGGCTATGTTCTTTCTGGAAGACTCTAGGGGAGAATCTGTTTCTTGCCCTTTCGGCTTCTAGAGGCTGCCTGCGTTCCTTAGCTTGTAGCCCCTTTATCCATCTTCAAAACCAGCAGCGTAATATCTTCAAATCTCTCTGATTCTGACCCCTGCTTCCGTCGCCATTTCTCCTTCTCTGACTTCTCTGCTCCCTTTTTCAGTTTTAAGGACCTTTGTGGTGGCACAGTGGTTAAGCGCTTGGCGTCTAACTAAAAGGTTGGCGTTCTGAACCCACCAGCCACTCCTTAAGGGAAAAAGATGTGGCCATCTGCTCCTGTAAAGACTACAGCCTAGGAAACCCTATGGGGCAGTTCTACTCTGTCCTAAGGGTTGCTTTGAGTAGGACTCAACTCGACAGTGATAGATTTGTCATTACATTGGGCCCACCCAGTTCCCGAGGATAATCTCCCTATTTTAAGACCCTTAACTCAATTGAATCTGCAGATTCCCTTTGCCACGTAAGGTGACACATTCACAGGCTCTGGGGACTAGGGTGTGGACATCTGTGGGGAACATTATTCTTTAAACATCATCTTTTTAGGACTAATTGCCTCAAATGCTGCTTGAGCGTTAAGCGGGCTTTCAGCGAGGGTCTGGGTATCTCCCTTCTGTGAGGGTTCTACACTAAGTACCAAGTGCATGATGTTGAGCTGGGCATCCTCGGGGCTAGACTGAAGAATGACCACAACGGTGAACGTGTGGACGTGCTCTACGGAGTACAAGGAACACTCACATCTGTTAGCACAATATAATCTCCACTCTCAGGTGACAGTCCCTAGGTACAAAAGGTTTGTGCTTGGCTACTAATTGAAGGGTTGGCAGTTCGAACCTACCCAGCGGTGTCTTGGAAGAAAGGCCTGGTGATCCGCTTCTGTAATGATTACAGCCAAGAAAACCCTATGGAACTCAGTTCTACTCTGTAACACACGAGGTCACCATGAGTCAGAACTGACGACAACTGGTGTGTGTGTGTCTGTGTGTGTGTCAGGTGAGGAAACTAGGCCCAGGGAGCTTTAGGCACTGCCTGAGATCACACAGCAGGTCAGCGCCAGCCCAGTTCTTCCAGTTCCAAAGCCTCCTCTCCTTCCATTACATCAACTGCGTGGAAGTACTACCAGCCCAGGGGAATGTCCAATAAAGTCCACGAGGATGCTCTCCCCCAGCAGGCTTTGGAGCTACCCTTCTGCCATAAGCTACTAATATGAGCTGGAGTATGTGTTCCTGTTAACAATTTACAGGGCTGTTCTCATGCTTTTACCACTCAGAACTCACGACAGCCCATCAGCTGAGCAGGGCAGGCCTGGGACAATGTCTGCGTGTCCCTTATGGTCCCAGGACATGCGCCCAGAGAGACTGGGGCCACGGCAAGGTCACAGAATGTGTGGGCAGGAAAGCTACACACCCAAGAATTCAAAGGCAAGCGGCTCCTTCCACTGAGCCACGCTCTCTCCTCCAGAGCCCTCACCAAAAACCAAACCCACTGCTGTTCAGTCAATCCCGACTAACAGCAACCCTATAGGACAGAATAGAGCTGCCTCAAAGGGTTGCCAAGGCTATAAATCTTCATGGAAAGAGACTGTCACACCTTTCTCCTGAGGAGCAGCTGGTGGATTGGAACGCCACTCTTTTGGTTAGCAGCAGAGCACTTTAGCCACTGTGCCACCAGTGCTCCTCTTATGCTGCCCTACAAGCCTAGAAATTCCTAAACACTTGAAGAACGTGCTCTTCACTGCCAAGAAGGTTATGGACTTCTCAGAAATCCGAGGCTAAGTAGGGAACAAACATGAATGAATGGGGCACCAACTGTGTCCCTGCTGTTTCAGAGGTATCTCATGTAATCCCTCCGGCAGTCTGGTACCATTGTCACCATTGTGCTGATGGCGGTGCTGAGAGGGGGGCTGCCAGAAGAATGGACAAATCTGTCTTGGAAGAAGTAGCCAGAATGCTCCTTGTCTCACATACTTTGGACATGTTATCGGGAGGGACCAGTCCCTGGAGAAGGACATCATGCTTGGTAAAGTAGAGGGGTCACTGGAAAAACAGGAAGACCCGGAAGGAGATGGATTGACCGAGTGGCTGCAACCATGGGCTCAAGCATAACAACGATCGTGAGGATGGCCCACCTAGGATCACTATAAATTGGAACTGACTCAATAGCACCTACAACAAGAACATGTGACAGTGACAGAGTGTTACCAGTACCAGTTGCCATCAAGTTGATTCTGACTCATGACCATCCATCCCACCTGTGTCAGAGTAGAACTGCGCCACAGGGTTTTCAAGGCAGATCGCCAGGCCTATCTCTTGAGGCACATTTGGGTGGGTTCAAATTGACGACCTTTTGGCTAGTAGTCAAGCACTTAACCATTGTACCACCCAGGGATTCCACCCGATGTCTTGGCAAGGCTTGTAGCTGGTTGGATTAAACCGAGTGCACCTGGTGGGAGAGGCAGGAAGCGGAAGTGGAGGGGACTGTGGAGATACTGCCCCCATCCCCGGCTGGTGTCCAGTGACCCACAGCCCTGGGAACAGTGCCAGAACCCCTCACCAAGAGGAGAGGGAGGAGGCTCAGCTTAGTGTCATGGGGGTGGGGTGGGCGACAAAGCCAATTACCAAGTAAAGCCCCTGAACAAATAACAAGCGTCTTGTCCAGAATGTTCTCGTGGCTTCCTCTGATTACCGTTTGTCAGAGTTGAGCTTCACTGCAGTTTTTCCTTCAGTTCAGACCCCATCTGCTGCTCCGTTTGCCTGAGCCCACCACCAGAGACACTGGCGTGCAATTTTCCAACTCCTCCACGTTTTTCTTGTTCTCTTTCTCTCTGGGTTTCATTGCCATGAGAGGCTCTGCCTTAAGCTTGCTTAAAAACCCGCAGTTATGAGGAGGCACCTGATGAGACCAGGAGCAAGCTTTTGCACCATGCAGCTATTTTTTAAAATAGAATAAACAGGGGGAAATGCCAAACAGAGCGATCTCTATGTTGCTCCAGTGCCTGAAAAGGCACCCGGCATTACAGACAAACACGCTGCAGTTAGCACTTGTCTGGCGGTTGGTGTTCCTGGGTCCTGGGGCTTCTTGGTCTTCCCTGAGATGTGGTAGTAGACCTCACCTGGCTGGGGACTCACTGGCCATTGCTCCCAGGCTGAGAGTCCCTCCTGGTCGTGGTCAACAGAGAATGGCCCGGGAGAGGCCACAGAGTGAGGAACGGAGCTCCTGCCTCAGCCACTGCGCAGCTGCCTTTCCAAGAGAAGTTTATTTTCCTCCCAAGCACGTTACAGGGTGATCGCTGGGGTTGTTGTAACTGCAAACAGCATGTATCGTAATGACTATTTTGACTCAGAATAGAGCATCCTCAGCGACTCCTAATGTCTGCAGAAACACGACATCCACAGAAACATCTATCATGAAAGAAACAACCGCATAGCATAGCTATTAATGGGAACTCAATGAGAGGAGCATTTATTTAACACCTGCTGTGTACTGTCCCTGTGTTTAGAATCCAGAACTTGACCAGAGAGGGGTGATGTTATGGAACAGATTGTGTCCCCCAAAAATGTGTGTCATTTTGGCTAGGCCATAATTTCCAGTATTGTGTAATTGTCCACCATTTTGTCACCTTATGTGATTTCCCTTTGTGTTGTAAATCCTACGTCTCTGATGTTAATTAAGCAGGATTAGAGGCAGCTATGTTAATGAGACAGGACTCAATCTAAAATACTAGGTTGTTTCTTGAGTCAATCTCTTTTGAGTTATAAAAGAGAGAACCCAGTAGAGAGATGAGGGACCTCCTACCACCAAGAATGAAGAAGCAGAAGAGTACGTCCTTTGGACCTGGGGTCGCTGCGTGGAGAGGCTCCTGGACCAGGAGAAGATTGATGACAACAACCTTCCACCAGAGCCAACAGAGAGAGAAAGCTCTCCCCTGGAACTGGTGCTCTGAATTCAGACTTCTAGTCTCCTAGACTGTGAGAGATTAAATTCCTATTTGTTAAAGCCATCCACATTCAGAATTCCTCTTATAGCGGCACTAGTTAACTAAGACAGGATATCGAGTGGTGGAATAGACTTTGGCCAAGGTAAAAGCCCAGCCTGGCAAGGAGGGTGAGTGACTCGGGCTGGGCTGTGTTTTCCAGGATCTATAAAATGCCTATGCAGGGTCAGTGGAGACAGGAGAGCCAATGGTGAAGGATGTCATCAGCTTTGAGAGAAGTGATGCTGAGACTGGAGGACAGCAGGCAGGGTCAATATAGGGGACCTGGATTCAGTCTCAGCCCTTCCACTTAAAAACCGGGGTGATCCCTGACAAGGTACCTTGCCTCCTGGAGTCTCAGTTTTCTTATCTTTAGGATGGGGTAACAGGATACACATAGAGTTTACAATCCAAAGTGGGACATTTTTGAGAGTTAAAGAGGAAACTGCTAACAGTCATGCTTTGACAGCAGGCACAAATGGGACCTTTGTCACCCTACTAATGGTAGGTATGCGAAGTGCTTGGCATGCAATAAATGACTAGTGTTATTGACTTGAGCCCTGGTGGTGCAGTGGTTAAGCACTTCGCTGCTAACCGAAAGGTTGGCAGTTTTAACCCACCAGCTGCTCCTCAGGAGGAAGATGTGGCAGTCTGCTTCCATAAAGATTACAGCCTTGGAAACCCTACGGGGCAGTTCTGCTCTGTCCGTTAAGGGTTGCTAGGAGTCGGAATTGACTCGACGACAATGGGTTTGATTTGGTTTGGTGTATTATTGGCTTGACAGCCCTAACTAATGGCTCTTACCCTATGGTCCAAAGCAATAAGATTAGTGTTGGAAACAAAGCAAAAGGAAGGTGCCAGGCGCCAACAGTCCCATTGTGAGGTGCTGACAGCTTCCCATAGGGCAGCGTCAGTTAGGTAAACACACGTCTCCTTTAACAGGGGCTGCAAGCGTCACCTGAAGTCGACCACCCAACCAGTTGCTATTGAGTGAGTTCCGACAGCACGTGGTTCCGAGTAGAACTGTGCTCCATAAGACTTTCAATGGCTGATTTTGGAAACAGATCGCCAGGACTTTATTCCGAGACACCTCTGGGGAGACATGAACCTCCCACCCTTCGGTTAGCTAAGCACTACCCAGGAACCCCTCACTTTAAGTACAGTCTGTTCAGATGCTGACTCCTGGTGGATGAGAGCCGCGATCCGGACTAGCCTGTGATTTGAAAACAGGAAAATCTAGAGCCAAAGGGTTTATCGAGACAAGGCCGAGGTGTCCGGAATGCCGGGCCAGACTGGGGAGGAAGTTCAAAGGCTCACAGTGTAAGTGACCCCGAAGCAGTAAGAGTTCCCCTCAAACCCATTGCCGTTGATTCCAACTCATAGCCACGCCATAAGACAGGGTAGAGCTGCCCCAGAGGGTTTCCAAGGAGTGCCTGGTAGATTCAAACTGCTGACCTTTTGTTTAGCAGCTGAGCTCTTAACCTCTGTGCCACCAAGGGTTCCCCTCAGAGTATGTCTTATGATTTTGTAAATGACTTGTAAAGATGTAAGTAGTGGTGGGCTGGTGACAGCCCTCTGGGGGCCTAGTACTAACAGCGTTTCAGTGACGGTGTCATGGCCATTTCAGCCAGCCTGTCCAGTGGTTAGTTTCTAGTCAGCCTGACTCCCTTAATTACTGACCCAAGGGTGTCAGCTCTCTAACCCACCTGTGCTTCCTTATGTCGGGACAGCAAATCCAAGAAGGTGGGACATTCGGGGAGGAGGGTTAGGGGAAGGGAGGCAGAAAGAATGACTGTGTAAGTGAACACAGGGGCCTCTCCACTGCACAAGATTGAAGAAATTAAGAATTGGGACTTTATAGGGCCTCAACATGCGGTATTGCATTTGACCCTCATGAACAGCTCTGGATGGTACAGTAGAGCCTGCGTAAGGCGGAAACCTGTCAGAGAAGGAACACTCAAGTACTTTCCACTAAAACAAGTGACAGAAAAGTGATAAGACTGCACCCTGTCACAAGCAGAAAACTTGTGAGACCAGGAAACACATGGCAGTCCCATCAAGTTTGGCTCTCACAGGATCACTGTGTTATTGCTTCCTTTTTACACTTGAGGAAGCCAACATTTGAAGGTGGAGTAATTTGTCCCGGCTCACACACCAGCAAACCTTGGGACCACGGTGCAGCTGGGTGCTCAGGTTTTCTGTCAGCAGCCACCCTCTGTGGCTTCTGGCTCCTCTCTTTGCTCCTGCCTGTCCCGGCCCTTCCTCTCTCATTGGCTCACATGTCGAGGGGGTCCTCCCTTCTATTGATCAAATAAGAAGAGCGCTTCTTGGTTATCAGGTAACTGACTTGGCTCCCATCCCTTCCTTTTGCCTGTCCCGGGCTGTCTGCCTGGGAAGCGGACACTGCCATCCATGACTTAGAAGCCACACAGGAGACTCTGCAGGGACTGAAATGCTCTTTGGCTCCTGAAAGCACTGTGTCTTTAAGGTTGGATTACTGGAGGGAAAGCCATCGTTTTGTTCACCTTCCTCCTGTAGTGTCTATGCTAGCCACGGGAGTTTTCAGGGGGTTAATTTAAGACATATACCCTGCATTTGTTCAGAACTTTTTGTAGCAGCAAGTGTGGGTTATGACAAATTAAGGCAATGACGGATTAAACAGGATACCGCCTAAAGCAAGTAAGGGAGCCCCCGGGGCAGTGCAAACGGTTAACACGCTCTCCTGCTAACCAAAAGGCTCGAGGTTCCAGTCCGCCCTGAGGCACCGCTGAAGAAAGACCTGGTGATCTCCTTTTGAAAGTCAGCCATTGAAAACTCTGTGGAGCACGTGGGGCCCGCTTTGAGTTGGAGTCAACTCAATGGCAACTGCTGTTTTGTTTTTTTTTAATTGGGTCGCTATGAGTCGGAATTGACTCAACGGCGGTGGTTTTGGTTTTGGGTTTGGTTTTATGTTTCAATATGATTGGTTTCTTCTGAAATCCTATGTATTTGACTTTATTTGTTTAAAAACATTACCCTGGGAAGGAGTCTGGAGGTTTCCAAGGCTGCCAACAGGTCTAAAGGAAGCCTTGTTAGCAGGTATATTTCATCTTACTGGGAGAAATTCAGGCAGGATGGAAAAGTGAAGAATCTTTGAGAGTGTGGAGAAGGTAATTTTGAGGACTCATTGATATGTCCAGGTGTTCTAGAGATACACGGATGCGTGTGGCCGTATTTGTTTTCACATCAACTTTATTCAGCAGTAATTGAAATGTACCCATTTTAAGAGTGCAGTTTGGCGAGTTCTGGTGTGTAACCACCAGCACAATCAAGATAATAGGACATTGTCATCACCCCACGATGTTCCTTTGTGCCTCTTTGCACACAGTCTCCACCACCCCAAACCTGAGTAGCCACTGACCTACTTTCTGTCGCTCTACCTCAGTTTTGCCTTTTCAGCATAGCTTATAAATGGAAACAAGCAGCATATTTTGGTTTGTGTCTGTTTTTCAGTTTAGTTTTGTTTTGTTTGCTCAACATGTTTTTGAGACTTATCTATATTTTTATGTGCAACAGTACTTTGTCACTTTTCCTTACAAAGTAGTATTCCATAATACGAATATACCACAGTTGTTCATCTATTCACCTGTTGGTGGACATTTGGGTTCTTTACAGTTTTTAACTATTATAGATAAAGATGCTGTGAACACTCAAGCATCAGCCTTTCTGTGGATACATGTTTCCATTTCTCCTGGGAAAATACCTAGGAGTGGAATTTCTGGGTGTTATGGATTGAATTCTTCAGATGGTCTCTAAATTCAGGTGGGATATACTCAAGGTCATATTTTGGCTCTCGTGGACTTGCTCTGATTTTCTTCAGTTTCAGCTTGAACTCGCATATGAGCAATTGATGGTCTGTTCCACAGTCAGCCCCTGTCCTTGTTCTGACTGAAGATATTAAGCTTCTCTATCGTCTCTTTCCACAGATGTAGTCAGTTTGATTTCTCTGTGTTCCATCTGGCGAGGTCCATGTGTATAGTCACCGTTTATGTTGGTGAAAGAAGGTATTTGCAATGAAGAAGTCATTGGTCTTGTAAAATTCTATCATTCGATCTTGGCATTGTTTCTATCACCAAGGCCATATTTTCCAGCTACTGATCCTTCTACTTTGTTTCCAACTTTCGCATTCCAATCACCAGTAATTATCAATGGATCTTGATTGCATGTTTGATCAATTTCAGACTGCAGCAGCTGATAAAAATCTTCTATCTCTTCATCTTTGGCCTTAGTGGTTGGTGCGTAAATTTGAATAATAGTCGTATTAACTGGTGTTCCTTGCAGGCGTATGGATATTATCCTATCACTGACAGTGTTACACTTCAGGATAGATCTTGAAACGTTCTTTTTGACAATAAATGCAACACCATTCCTCTTCGAGCTGTCATTCCCAGCATAGTAGACTGTATGATTGTCCGATTCAAAATGGCCAATACTAGTCCATTTCAGCTCACTGATGCCTAGGATATCAATGTTTAGCGTTCCATTTCATTTTTGATGATTTCCAATTTTCCTAGATTCACACTTCGTACACACCAGGTTCCGATTATTAATGGATGTTTGCAGCTGTTTATTCTCATTTTGAGCCGTGTCACATCAGCAAATGAAGGTCCTGAAAGCTTTACTCCATCCATGTCATTAAGGCCAACTCTACTTTGAGGAGGCAGCTCTTCCCCAGCCATCTTTTGAGTGCCTTCCAACCTGGGGGGCTCATCTTCCAGCACTCTATCAGACAATGTTCTGCTGCTATTCATAAGGTTTTCAAAAGGTGATCCAACCGAATATGGAAATTATAGAACAATATCATTGATATCACACGCAAGCACAATTTTGCTGAAGATCATTCAAAAATGGCTGCAGCAGTGTATTGACAGGGGACTGCAAGAAATTCAGGCCGGTTTCAGAAGAGGACGTGGAACCAGGGATATCACTGCTGATGTCAGATGGATCCTGGCTGAAAGCAGAGAATACCAGAAGGATGCTTACCTGTGTTTTATTGACTATGCAAAGGCATTCGACTGTGTGGGTCATAACAAACTATGGGCAACTTTGCGAAGAATGGGAATTCCAGAACACTTAATTGTGCTCATGAGGAACCTTTACATAGATCAAGAGGCAGCTGTTCGGACAGAACAAGGGGATACTGACTGATTTAAAGTCAGGAAAGGTGTGCGTCAGGGTTGTATTCTTTCACCATACCTATTTAATCTGTATGCAGAGCAAATAATCCCAGAAGCTGGACTATATGAAGAAGAACTGGGCATCAGGATTGGAGGAAGACTCATTAACAACCTGCGTTATGCAGATGACACAACCTTGCTTGCTGAAAGTGAAGAGGACTTGAAGCACTTACTAATGGATTGCACCTCAACATAAAGAAAACAAAAATCCTCACAACTAGACCAACGAGCAACATCATGATAAACGGAGAAAAGATTGGAGTTGTCAAGGATTTCATTTTACTTGATCCACAATCAACAGGCATGGAACCAGCTATCAAGAAATCAAAAGATGAAATCAAAAGATGCATTGCATTGGGTAAATCTGCTGCAAAGCGCCTCTTTAAAGTGTTGAAGAGCAAAGATGTCACCTTGAAGACTAAGGTGCACCTGACCCAAGCCGTGGTATTTTCAGTCGCATCATACGCATGTTAAAACTGGAGAATAAATAAGGAAGGCCGAAGAATTGATGCCTTTTAATTGTGGTATTGGCAAAGAATATTGAATATACCATAGACTGCCAAAAGAACAAACAAATCTGTCTTAGAAGTACTGCCAGAACGCTCCTTAGAGGCAAGGATGGTGAGACTGCATCTTACATACTTTGGACGTGTTGTCAGGAGGGATCAGTCCCTGGAGAAGGACATCATGCTTGGCAGAGCACAGGGTCAGCGGAAAAGAGGAAGACCCTCAAAGAGGTGGATTGACACAGTGGCTACAACAATGAGCTCAAGCATAACAATGATTGTAAGCATGGCTCAGGACTGGGCAGTGTTTCATTCTATTGTGCATAAGGTCACTAGCTATGAGTTGGAACCGACTCGACAGCACCTAACAACAACAACATGGATTGATTTATGACCCCCCTCCTCAAATATGTGTTGTAAATCCTAACCTTTATGCCTGTGGTTATAATCCCATTTGGGAATGGGTTTTCTTTGTTATGTTAATGAGGCAGGATTAGTGTAGGGTGTATCTAGAGTAAATCTCTTTTGAAATATAAAAGGGATTAAAACGAGCAAGTGAACAAGCAGAGATGGGGGAAGAGAGATGCCAAGCACATGAAGATTGCTCAGGAGCAGAAGCTCAGAAGAGACAAGGACCTTCTTCCAGAGCCAAAAGAGAGAGAAAACCTTCCCCTAGAGCCAGCATCCTGAATTTGGACTTCTGGCCTTCTAAACTGTGAAAAAATAAACTTCTGTTTATTAAAGCCATCCACTTGTGGTATTTCTATTATAGCAGCACTAGAGACAACTAGGACACTGGCTTATGTGGTAAGTGTATGTTTATCTTTATAAGAAACTACCAAACTGTTCTCCAAAATGGTTGTATCATTTTGCACTCCCACCAACAGTGTATGAGAATTGTAGTTGTTTCTCATTCTGCCCAACACTTAGAATTCTCAGTCTTTGCTTTTAGCCATTCCAACAAGTATGTAGTGATATCTCATTACAGTTTTAATTTGCACTTTCCCTATGGCTATCGATATTGAACATCTTTTCACGAGCTTCTTAGCCATTTATGTATCTTCTTTTGGACACATTTTTATTGGGCTGTTTGTTTTCTGGATACAAATCTTTTGCCAGACACTTGTACTACAAATATTGTTCCCATTCTGTAGCTTGCCTTTTCATTCCATTAATGCTGTTTTTAAGAGTAGAGGTTTTAAAATTTTGATGAAGTTCAAGTCACCAATTTTTCTTTTATGGGCATGCTTTTTGTGTTCTATCAAAGACATCTCTGCCTACCCTAATGTTGCAAAGACTTTCTCCTGTGTTTCCTTCTGGAAGTTTTATATTTTTAGCTTTTACATGTGGGTCTAGGATCCATTTCAAGTTAATTTTAGTACATGGGGTGAGATATGGGCCGAGGTTGTTTTGCATATGGATATCCAGTTATTCCAGTACCACTTGAAGAAAAGGCTATCATTTCCCCCATTGAATTGCCTTAGCACCTTTCTTAGAATCAATAGACCATATATGTGTGAGTCTATTTCTGAACTCTCTATTCTTTCCCATCTATTTATATGTCTAAACTTACACCATAGTTTAATTTTTAAAGATGAGAAGACCAGTGCTGAGAGAGTGAAAGCCTGGTACGAGGTCAAACAAAGTAGGTTGGAGGCCAGGACAGAAGGTGACTCTAGTAAATACCCATCTCAAACCCTTGTTGGAAGTTAGCAAAGATGGAGAAAACATTGGTGGACATTGACGCTGGGGACGCAGCCTCTCTGGGAGACGGGGCCTGACTGAGTGGGTCTGCAGAGGTGAGGGCCCAGGAGGGATTCGGAGAGGGCACAGGCTCTTCACACAGGAGCCACGCTGAGGACTGCTTGTGCCATGCTGGTTTAATTCTCACAAGCCCGTGAGGAACAAAACAACATTAACCCCACTGGGAGAGGAGGAAATGGTGCCACAGAAAGGTTCGCTTGCTCACATGATACAGCTAGAAAGTAGCAATCCGGTATTCGAATCAGAAAGCAGTAGCAATGTTTGAAAGAATGAAGGAAGTGACTTGTCCAAGATCACAGAAGACTTGAGTTTTAATGTGTGGTGTTGGGAAGTCACTTCCTTCTCTATACCTCAATTTCCCTCGCTGTAAAGAGGGGCCTCTCCTAGATCAAGTCTAAGTTTAGGTGGCGTCCTCATGGAGTTAGTAAAAACAAGAGTTTAACATCAGTCACATCTAGGCACCACTTGCTAGGTACGTGGCCTTGGGCAGCCCACATAACCTCTCTGATCTCAGTCTCTGCACCTACATCCTGAAGAAGCCCCACTTCTGGGATGCTTCAGTGAGCTACGGTAGCTGTGGCCCTAGCACAATACCCAGCACACAGTAGTCAATCAACAGATAAAAGGCCCCTTCCCTCCCCAGGTCCCTCCTGCTCTCTTTCTGAAATCCGAGCCGCTAGTCATCTAGCAAGGCCTAAGGAACTGGGCCAGAGGCAAAAGTTGCATGGTATTTGGGAAGGGTAGGGAGCAAGTCCCCAGGGACAGGTAGTCCCTGGCAGGTGTGCTTGGGAGGGGAGCTGGCTAGTGGGGGTTTGGGGAACTTAACTGATGGTTACCTACCATTCAGGAGCATCTGGGGCACTGGAATTGGGGGTATAATATAGGCAAGGAGGAGAAAAAAGAAATATCTACTTCAGCCCCACCATGAAGTCGTGAAGAACCAGCATTTCTGACAGTTAACTTGAACAACATAACAATGTGTTCACACCAGGTCATCAAAGCATGGATGAGACTTTATAACAGGAGGCTTTATTGGACAGAATTACAATATATACTTTTTTCCCCTGTATTAACCATCAATTCTATCATAAAAATATATTACAACATTTGATATGTATTCACGAAACACAAGCCATTGTAAACAGAGCAGGCGGCGTTGGCCTTGAATTAAAAAATCTTGAGTTCCATTTCAACAGAAAACAGCTGTTGGCAAGTGTAGTACATGAAAGGTAATATTGCCATATTGGAAGTGCTTCTGATAATATTTCTACATAAATGGAGCCATACTTCTGTTCAATAAATTAGGAGAAAATAGAGTTAAAGCTACAACATTAACAAACATTAGAGAAAGCTAAAATTTTGCTTCATTTGTTTTGTACTCATAATGCAGCTGCTTGTGTTTATGGACATTCACCCTTATGCATACACTCACGGGCACACGGAGTCACGGGCACACGGAGTCATGGGCACACAGGTTTATGGGTGCATTTGCTCCAGCATATAAACACACAGGTGTTCCTCCCATTTTCCTATGGGTCTAACGCAAAAGGATTCCAGCATTGCACAGAAGCCTAGATCACTTTGTCCCTGGAAATGAAATAGCTTTCATTTTCCTACATCCCTGTTTCCAAAAACATTCTTGAAGTGTCCAAATATAAAGTGCATTTCCACGTGGAATGCTAAACTAGCTGGTGCAAACCTTACTTAGTTTTCCTTCACCTGGGCTCCCTTAGTCATCTCCTGGCTCAGTGCTCTGGATGCCCTGTGTGGGGGGTGGTGTAAGCCCCCAGCCCGACTTTCACATACACCAAAGAATGGTGATATCTCTGAAAAGTCAAGGAATGCAAAGAATTGGACTTCAATGTCTTCATTACTTGGGGGCCACCAGGAGTTCTAGGAGTAGCATTTAGCCAACCCTCCTCTCACTTAAGTGATGGCTCTCCCGCTGACACTGGGTGGGGTGGCAGGCATGTTCCACTAGGCAGGTTGGATGGGGTGGCTGAGCTCGTTGCTGCTGTCCACCCCACATGACACCATGGCGGAGGGAGCTGCCTCACCAATGTGAACAGTGTGTACCCAGGTGACAAAGCTGTGGATTCCCTTCCGACACAAGCCTAGGAAAATAAGGACTGCTATATATTTTTTTTTATAGTCCAAGGTCTAGTCAGGGTCAGGCAAGGCACCTTTCTGATTTGTCACTGGGCTCCCAAGGCTGTGTGCGTTGTGGAGTCAGCCAAGTTTCCCCTGGGGAAACCCTGATGGAGTTGGCGAGACACCAGGCTTTGTTAATGCCACTACACTCTAGAAGAGGTGGTATTTACACACTTGTTGTAAAACAGAATTATTGAGGTTTGGAATGATTTCAGTTTGCAAGGAAACTTGGCATTCAAAAGTTTTTAGAGCACGGGGTTTGGTTACTATTAATAATTGAAGCAAATGATTTGGTGTTAAATGATAAATGCAAAGGCAATGGCAGGCTGAACCTTTGGGGCTGGGCGTTTATTTGGTATTTTAGCCAGGCAGGGGACACACTCTGATCTGGTCACTAGGAAACTGACCAGTTCAGGTCAACCAGTCGATTGGGTGGCCATGGTGCAGGCATCTGACGCCCTCAAACACATGTTCGGTGGATGGTCTGGGTGTCACTGAGGCCCGGCCTGATGTGATAGTCTGATTCTTGCAATTCAGAGTGGGCTTCCTGTCTCCAAGTACGAATTGCAGGCTCTTTGAAACCACCAAAAGATAGACTTTGGGTTATAGTAAACTTATGCAACAACTCTTTTGTACCAGGGTGTGAGTAAGAGACTGGCCACACAGTCACATGGCATGACAGAGGACACAGGAGATGCCAACATCCGTGTTCCTAAGGGCGCACACATTCCCCAACGTGCACTTGCTATCTTTTGAGTCAACAATTCAGGTTATCCTACAAGGCCTAAATATGGGTATAAGTGATAAGCTATAGCACTGTTAGGTTTGATTAGATTAATAATAAAACCCAAAACCAGACCCATTGCTGTCGAGTCCGTTCCAGCTAATAGCGACCCTATAGGACAGAGTAGAACTGCCCTATAGGGTTTTCAAGGGGCAACTGATGGATTCAAACTGCTGATCTTTTGTATAGCAGCCGAGCTCTTAACCACGATGCCACCAGGGCTGTATACTTGACCTTTAAATGCTAGATACATATTTACATAGCACACTGTATGTGCGGATTGTGCAATGCCTGGAGAGGGCCAGAGGTATGAGGGGAGTGCGGCTGATTGCTAAGTTGGATGAGAATAACATTGCAAACATGGATGAGGATAACATCGTAAACACGGATGAGGATAACATTGCAAACATGGACGAGGATAACATCGCAAGCATGGATGAGGATAACATCGCAAACACAGTCGTTTCTGCTGGGTGGATTCTTCCATTTGTCCCCAGGGGTATGTGGCAGTGTCCATGAGGACCTTGTATCAATATTAAATGTGTAACACTTCCTCTGGCAAGAGACATACCTTTGTTCTCACTCAGGTATATCGTCAGGGTTGTGCCCCTGCTTGAATAGGGTCGGCTTCCTAAGAATGCCTCACTCCCCCTTCCCACTGGGTATAATGTAGATGTCCCTCAAAATAAAGGCAGGAGTTTTGAGCTCTCCTCCTTCCCCCTTTCTTTCATTAATTTCTTCCTTCTTTCCTCGACTGCTTCCTTGATTCCTTCCTCCCTTCTTCTTTCTCTTTTTTGGTAGCAAAATATATATGGATTTCCCCTATGTTTTCTCTTTCTAAGAGAGATATAGTTTTAATACTCCCCATTGTCAAAGCTTCTGTCATCTCCCCTTGGCCAGAAGATCACACACAGCCTGCCTCCTTCCCAGGTGCACCGGGCACCATCCCTGGGCACCTGCTAAGCTCTAGCCTTGCCCAGCTCTCACCATAACCTGTTCTCCTCTCCCGTATCTGCCTGCTGCTCTTCCTTTTTTGGAATTCTACTCCTACCACAAGTTCTGGCCCAAATGTCACCATCTCTGTGAAGCCTTCCACAGCCCTCCTTCCCCACCACTGAGTTCTTCAGCCCTCTCTGTGCACCCCACAGCACTGGGCACACACCCTGATTGAGCCTTGCCCCACCACACTTTAGACTAATTACTGTCTCCCTCGCGAACCTGATACAGCAGTGAGTTCGCATACAGAAGTTGCTTACTAAATGTTTGAGGAGTCACAGGCAAATATTTTTATAGTTCTGCCTTCCTGGGCTGCCTAGTGGCCACTGCTTCTGCACAGTGATGTCTGGGTCAGGCTGAGTGAAGCCACATGTTCCAAACGCTTTCCTCTCTGGATGCAGGTTCCTTGGGACCTTTGGCTCCTCTCCCTGATAGGATACATTTAGATCATACAGAAATGTGGGGGGAGCCCCAAATATACCCAGGTCTTCTCTCTTTCCTCTGATGCTCGTGGTTCAAATGATGGGAGCTGATCCAAGGAATTTCTGGCACCTGATAAACACGCCCATCAAAATCATAGGCAAATTCATTTATCGTGCACACAAGTTAAATTCTAAAAACTCACAGCCCTCAGTTGCTGCTGAGAATCGATCACAGCACGTGAAGATATTATCTACCTGCAGCCAAGCAGGTAAAAGGGTGACTGCTGGGAAATGAACTGGGCCCCATTCTTCCCATCGTCTCTCAGAAGGAAAGGCACCAAGAAAAAGAAAACTAACTTCATAAACAGGAGGAGAGAAGGTTATTGCTCATGGTGACAGGAGACTGAGCTGAATTCTAGAAGGAATGAGCCATTGGTGTGAGCTGACTCAACGGCCCCCCCTACCTCGCCCTGATTTCTAAGCAAGAACAGGCAGGCTCTGAGCTTAACATCTTTGGGAGGTCAGATGACCACGAGGCAAACCAACTGCAAATGCCAGAACACTGACCCAAGTGAGTGGTCTGTTAGTGGGTGCAGGACTCTGAAATCCTCATCTGCAAGAAGAGGCCCAAGGAATTGCAGGGTGATTAAAAAAGACATCACAGGGTGGATGGCAACCTACAAATTCTGATCATGTAGGGCTAGAAATTGAGCCATGTATGTGGGCTCAGGAAATCAATAGCCTCTCCTTTCCAGGTTTTACTTCCAAGCTTTCTAAAATATTTTCACCTGGTACAGCTGTCCACCAGAGTTTGGGCATTAAATATCGAGCCTTACACTGGGTTGACATCAAGTAAGTAAACCCAGTCCTTTTGACAGAGATGCCAAACTTGATGTTTCCATGTTTTATACCTGAGAAAGCCATGCTACGTTTGATAAATTAAATCACCAACATGAGGTAGATAATTCGCTTGGGAATAATGAAGTTGGTGGCTAATTGTATTGACTGTATATAGATGAATATAAACATTTATGTCAATGTAATTGTAGCAGACTTGGTTGATAAGCTGACTGCTAATACAGTAATTTTCTTCTGACCTCCCCTTGGGTTTTAATGCCTGTGTCTAAATAATAATGAAAACCCCCGATCAGCTGACTTCTCTGGGGTTTTCCTCTATTAGATACCAGTAGCTGGTTTTACTGGCTTTTTAGCCATTCTAGAGGTGTAGTGAGAATTATGAAATGCATCTTTTCAAGACATGTATGTGCGTTGTGGGTGAAAGATCTCATTTCTTAGCTAAAGCAGAGGCAAGAGAAATCTAGTTGCTACCTGGAGTAAAGAGCAAGCAGAAAGAAGATTTGACAGTTATTCCTCCAAACTGCTATTAATGAAAATGTACTTTGTTGCTTGAATTTGATTGTCTTCTGACTTCATCCACTGGGTTGCCCACTTTGGGTGTACTTGTATGAAACTGTAGCTATTTCTTTGGCCCTGTGCTCGCTTTCAACCCCAGTGATATTTCTGGCGTGGGTACAACGGATGGTGGACAGTTGCTTGTCGCTAGGAATGTCCTACAAAAATGAATGGCTGTTGTGATTCCAGCCTGAGTGAGCAAATGGGCTCTGACCCAGAGGACCTTCATTTCGGTAACATACAAAGTCACGCCGGGCAGTGGTGGGCTGATAGATACTTCACAAACAGCTCTTTGTTGAGACAAAGGCCTGATGTGTAGCATTGCCAATTTTCATGGTCTAAATACTCCCACCATGGCTTATTTCAAGTTATAAACATGGCCTCACTGAACACAGAATGGGGAAGGGCTGTGCCTGTTGGCTGTCCCAAGCAGGTGTGAGTACACCTCTGTCTGCCATGGGAAGGTGTCAAGGCCTTGGAATCTACATCTGTCTCTGTCCTAGTCTCCATGGAAACCCTGAAACCAGACAGGACTGGGCCAGCTGAGTTATTTGTCTGCTATATGAGAAGCTACAACAGAGTCCAGTCCCAGGGCTAAGAGCTAATAAGAATTTTTCAAATAGACATGCATACCAATTCTCCATCTTTAAATACCTGGGCTACCTGGCAATAAAAGCCAACGGCTCTTCTAGGTAATTCCCTATTAGACTCTTAACTCCCCTGCAGAGCTGGAAGGAGGGAATGAGCCATCTGATTCTATTGCTAACTAGTCTTTCCACCCTGAAGGAATCACTTAGAGAAAAGGACCAGCAAATGAGTGCTCTTAGCATAAACAAGTCAATCGGAAGTGGTAAACAAACATGAGGTGGAAAGAAAGCATGGCCCACTCACCTTGGTTTTTATTCATTCAAGATGAGGACAGCACGTGGACAGGAATATATACTAGAGTTATGGTGTTCAGTAAAAATTTCACTCTCTCATTGTTAGCACAGGGCACTTCCTTGACAACCTTGGGAAGCCTCCACTTCCTGTTAGACTTGCAGAAACTAGGATATTGAGCAACCAGAATAATGGAATCCAGTGCCTCAGGCTCAAGGCTGAAACCCTGCTTAGGTCAGTTCTTGCCCATCCATCTCACAGGACATGCTGGACAAGATGTGTAAGGTAATGTGGACACTTCCTGAAAACTCAGGTCACAAATAGGAGGAACACCAGCCAGCTACCTTTCGCCTGATGTCACTTGGCTCCAACAGTTATAACATGTAAATCAGAAGAAGGTGACGTCAGTGTTAGACTTCAGGGAACTTCATAAGAGCGTTACCTGCCTATGTAAACTGTTTTCATGCTAAGATTGTCTACACATAAACATTAGCTTTTTGGGGGGATGGGGTGGCAAAGTTGAATCCAGTTCAACAATATCTAAGACAACAGGCTGGCAGCAATGGAGCAGCCACTAGCTGTTAACCGTTTTCCCTTGGGTGCGGAGCCCAAGGGTCTTAGCTGAATACTGTGTAGTTAGTACCAGCTGAATAATACTTGGGTTAAAGCAGCCACCGCTGTCATGTGGAAGGACTGGAGAATAGTAGCCATGGCAGGTGGGGCCAAGCGGTCACTGCTAACCTCAGTGTCAGCATGCCTGAAATGTCCCGTGGTGTCCAACACTGTCCTTCAGCGTGGAGCCCAACATCCAACTGTGAGCAAGCAGGTGGACGCCGTGCTTCCGCACTTGCCTTGAGAGTTACTGGGCTGAGGGTCACCCTCAGGGAACCTCTGTGAGTCCAGAAGCCCAAAGGAGCTTCTCAGGAAGAAAGGCCATAGCAGGTCCCACGGTCATCCTTTGGTGATGCATGGGGACAGTCCAATATCTGCCTATGAGGAACTGAGAAACAGGCTTCAGAGCCCCTACAAGCCAGGGAACTGGGGTCACTGAGCTGCCAGGTGGTGGCAGCTGGTGATGTCCACCCGGGAGCCCCAGCCTGCCCTCCCTTCTTCTCACCAACCATCTCATTCTCGGCTCTCCATGGGAGTGTCTGCCTTCACTCCGAGACAGGCAGAATGTTCTGACTGTGGGAGTCACCTGTGAAGCCCGAGGACCGGATGGAGCGTCTGTTAAGGACCCTGTTCAGGATCTCCTTGCAGCTTTTGCGGTATTGATGGCGCAGCAGTGAGTACACAAAGGGGTCGGAGGCGGCCTTGCTGTAGGCCAAGCACTTGGACAGCACTCCCCAGTGGGAGCCGATGGTCACCGTGGAGGAGAGCTCCACCAGCCTGCGGAGAGAGGGTGCCATTATTGAGAGCTTGGCTGGGTGCGGGCTGGGGCAGCCTCAGGCCAGGGCTCCAGTCTGCACCCCTAGCCCTAACCACCCGGCCAAGCCTAAGTTTCCTGAGTCTGCCTGCTCTAACAACAACAACTGGCCATGGACACTCCTCAAGCACTTGTTTTATTCTAGGCACTAACACATTATACATACAGTCTTGCTAAACCCTGGGAGATAAACTTGATTATCTCCATTAAAGAAAAAAAAGTTGCTGTCTAGTCAATTCTGGCTTGTGGTGGGCTCACGTGTTATAGAGTAACACTGCTCCATAGGGTCTTCTTGGCTGTAATCTTTACACAAGCAGATGGCCAGGCCTTTCTTCTGTGGTGCTGCTGGGTGGGTTTGAACTGCCAATCTTTAGGTTAATAGTCAAGTGCAAACCATCTGCTCCACCCACGGACCTCTTTGCATTTTACATATGAGGAAACAGATGTGTAAGGAGGTTAAATAGTTTGCCCAAGTAAATTGTACAGGCATGATTCGAACCCAGGTCTGTCTGGCTCTAGAACCCGAGCTTATCTGAGATATGGGCTAAAGCCAATAGTGTCCTGGCTATTGGTCCCAACTCTGCTGCTTACCTGCTGTGGGACCCTGGGCAAGTCTTTTGGCTTCCCTGGACCTGTACGTTGCCAGGTAAAAAGTGAGGAGGCTGAATATGGGCATCTCTATGATAATTTCAGCTATAAGAGTCTGATTATTTGCTTTAAGTCCTGGCTCTATCTAGCTAAGGAGGAAGAGGTGAGAATAATTTTGCAAATATCCTACAAAGCACATTCGTCTTGCGGCAGGAAAGGCTACACAGTGAGAAAGAATATGCTGGAGAGGAAGGCCTCTCCCAGGTCTGGGGTCCTGGTGGTCTTTGACGACAGCAGCTGTCAGGGTGCCCTTGAGTGACCTCACTCTTTGGGGAGATAATCAAGGGAAGACACGGCTCTTGTGTCAAAGAGCACTGTTGGCTTTAGCCGATTTTTCAGATAAACTTGGGTTTGAGAGTCAGACAGACCTGGGTTCAAATCATGCCTGTACCATTTACTGGGGCAAACTATTTAACCTCCTTAGACATTCAAAGGTTCTTTGAATCCTCCTGGTACCCATTGAACAGCTCCATTCCGTGGTGCCAGGCTGGGGGGTTAGTAAAAGCCTCCAATGTATAAATGAAATCCCCTCAGAAGGGCACAAAAACTTGCCTCCAAATCAAGCCATTTATTCTCCTATCTCACATCTGTCCAGCCCCCTGGCCATATTTTAACATTATCCAGATTTAATGTAAGGTAGGAAAGACCTACAGATTGGGGAGAGAGCTTAGAGATAGTAAATCACCCTCTTCCCATCCACTGTCATACGAGGAAACTGAGGCCCAGAGATGTGAAGAGGTTGCCCAACATCACACAGCAAGACAGGGGCCTAGGTAGGTCAGGCACCTGTACTCTACCTGGGAGTTGGTCATCTCTACTCTACCTGGGAGTTGAGCACCTGTACTCTAGTGAAGGGGCTCCAGTACCTGAACTTTACCTGAGGGTCCTGTACCTGTATTCTACCTGGGGGTCCAGGGTCTATACTCTATTGGGGGGGGCGGTCTCACACCTGTACTCTGGAAGGGAGTCTGACACTTCTACTCTACCAGTGGTCCAGCACCTGTACTACAGTGAGGGGGGATCCAGTACCAGTACCTGTTCAATGGGTACAGGTACTAGTGAGGGGCGGTCAGGCACCTGTACTCCGGAAGGGAGTCTGATACTTCTGCTCTGCCAGTGGTCCAGCACCTGTACTCTACGTGCGAGTTAGGCACTTATACTCTACCTTGCCCCCACGTGTCTGTCAGTTTGTCATACTGTGTGGGCTTGTGTGTTGCTGTGATGCTGGAAGCTATGCCACTGGTATTCAGATACCAGCAGGGTCACCCATGGAGGACAGGTTTCAGCTGAGCTTCCAGACTAAGACAGACTAGGAAGAAGGACCCGGCAGTCTACTTCTGAAAAGCATTAGCCCGTGAAAACCTTATGAATAGCAGCGGAACATTGTCTGATGTAGTGCTGGAAGATGAGCCCCCCAGGTTGGAAGGCACTCAAAAGATGACTGGGGAAGAGCTGCCTTCTCAAAGTAGAGTTGACCTTAATGACGTGGATGGAGTAAAGCTTTCAGGACCTTCATTTCCTGATGTGGCACGACTCAAAATGAGAAGAAACAGCTGCAAACATCCATTGATAACCAGAACCTGGAATGTATGAAGTATGAATCTAGGAAATTGGAAATCATCAAAAATGAAATGGAATGCATAAACATAGATATCCTAGGCATTAGTGAGCTGAAATGGACTGATATTGGCCATTTTGAATCAGACAATCATATAGTCTACTATGCTGGGAATGACAGCTTGAAGAGGAATGGTGTTACATTCATCACCAAAAAGAACGTTTCAAGATCTATCCTGAAGTACAATGCTGTCAGTGATAGGATAATATCCATACACCTACAAGGAACACCAGTTAATTCGACTACTATTCAAATTTACGCACCAACCATTAGGGCCAAAGATGAAGAAACAGAAGATTTTTATCAGCTGCTGCAGTCTGAAATTCATCAAACATGCAATCGAGATGGATTGATAACTACTGACGATTGGAATGCGAAAGTTGGAAACAAAGTAGAAGGATCAGTAGCTGGAAAATATGGCCTTGGTGATAGAAACAATGCCAAGATCGAATGATAGAATTTTACAAGACCAATGACTTCTTCATTGCAAATACCTTCTTTCACCAACATAAACGGTGACTATACACATGGACCTCGCCAGATGGAACACAGAGAAATCAAACTGACTACATCTGTGGAAAGAGACGATAGAGAAGCTTAATATCTTCAGTCAGAACAAGGACAGGGGCTGACTGTGGAACAGACCATCAATTGCTCATATGTGAGTTCAAGCTGAAACTGAAGAAAATCAGAGCAAGTCCACGAGAGCCAAAATATGACCTTGAATATATCCCACTTGAATTTAGAGACTATCTGAAGAATAGATTTGATGCATTGAACACTAGTGACCGAAGACCAGATGAATTGTGGAATGACATCAAGGACATCATCCATGAAGAAAGCAAGAGGTCACTGAAAAGAAAGGAAAGGAAGAAAAGACCGGAAAGAAAGAAAAGACCGGAAAGAAAGAAAAGACCAAGATGGATGTCAGAAAAGACTCTGAAACTTGCTCTTGAGCGTTGAGCAACTAAAGCAAACGGAAGAATTCATGAAGCAAAAGAGCTGAACAGAAGATTTCAAAGGGCCTCTCGAGAAGACAAAGTATTATAATGACATGTGCAAAGAGCTGGAGATGGAAAACCAAAAGGGATGAACACGCTCGGCGTTTCTCAAGCTGAAAGAACTGAAGAAAAATTTCAAGCCTCGAGTTGCAATAGTGAAGGATTCCATGCGGAAAATATTAAACGATGCAGGAAGCATCAAAAGAAGATGGAAGGAATACACAGAGTCATTATACCAAAAAGAATTAGTCGATATTCAACCATTTCAAGAGGTGGCATATGATCAGGAACCGATGGTACTGAAGGAAGAAGTCCAAGCTGCTCTGAAGGCATTGGTGAAAAACAAGCCTCCAGGAATGGATGGAATATCAATTGAGCTGTTTCAACAAACAGATGCAGCGCTGGAGGTGCTCACTCATCTATGCCAAGAAATATGGAAGACAGCTTCCTGGCCAGCTGACTGGAAGGGATCCATATTTATGCCTGTTCCCAAGAAAGGTGATCCAACCGAATGTGGAAATTATAGAACAATATCATTAATATCACACGCAAGCACAATTTTGCTGAAGATCATTCAAAAACGGCTACAGCAGTATATCGACAGAGAACTGCCAGAAATTCAGGCCAGTTTCAGAAGAGGATGTGGAACCAGGGATATCATTGCTGATGTCAGATGGATCCTGGCTGAAAGCAGAGAATACCAGAAGGATGTTTACCTGTGTTTTATTGACTATGCAAAAGCATTCGACTGTGTGGATCATAACAAACTATGGATAACGCTGCAAAGAATGGGAATTCCAGAACACTTAATTGTGCTCATGAGGAACCTTTACATAGATCAAGAGGCAGTTGTTCGGACAGAACAAGGGGATACTGATTGGTTTCAAGTCAGGAAGGGTGTGCGTCAGGGTTGTATTCTTTCACCATACCTACTTAATCTGTATGCTGAACAAATAATACAGGAAGCTGGGCTATATGAAGAAGAACTGGGCATCAGGATTGGAGGAAGACTCATTAACAACCTGTGTTATGCAGATGACACAACCTTGCTTGCTGAAAATGAAGAGGACTTGAAGCACTTACTAATGAAGATCAAAGACCACAGCCTTCAGTATGGATTACACCTCAACATAAAGAAAACAAAAATCCTCACAACTGGACCAATGAGCACCACCATGATAAACGGAGAAAAGATTGAAGTTGTCAAGGATTTCATTTTACTTGGATCCACAATCAACAGGCATGGAACCAACTATCAAGAAATCAAAAGACGCATTGCGTTGGGCAAACCTGCTGCAAAGGACCTCTTTAAAGTGTTGAAGAGCAAAGATGTCACCCTGAAGACTAAGGTGCACCTGACCCAAGCCATGGTATTTTCAATCACATCATATGCATGTGAAAGCTGGACAATGAATAAGGAAGACCAAAGAAGAGCTGACGCCTTTGAATTGTGGTGTTGGCGAAGAATATTGAATATACCGTGGACTGCCAAAAGGATGAACAAATCTGTCTTGGAAGAAGTGCGGCCAGAATGCTCCTCAGAGGCAAGGATGGCAAGACTGCATCTTACGTACTTTGCACGTGTTGTCAGGAGGGATCAGTCCCTGGAGAAGGACATCATGCTTGGCAGAGTACAGGGTGAGCGGAAAAGAGGAAGACCTTTAATGAGGTAGATTGACACAGTGGCTGCAACAATGAGCTCAAGCATAACAACGATTGTAAGGATGGCGCAGGACCGGGCAGTGTTTCGTTCTGTTGTGCGTAGGGTCGCTGTGTTGGAACCGACTTGATGGCACCTAACAACAACACAACAACAACTCTACCTGGGGGTCAGTCACCTGTACTCTACCTGGGGGTCCAGCGCCTATACTCTACCTAGGGGTCCAGCACCTGTACTCTACCTAGGGGTCCAGCGCCTGTGCTCTGCCTTGGGGGTCTGCAGGATGAAAGGCTGCAGCAGCTCTCAGCTTGGTGGGTTGCCCAGGTGAGGACACAGGTGCAGAAGGAACTGTGTTAGGCTTTGACTCTGTGCTGCCATCTTGGCTGCTTCTTCTGAATCCATCTTGGGGCTGAGGTTGTGAGGGTGGACTGCAGAGCCAGCTGAAGGGAAGGGAAGGCAGGGGAATGCTGGTGGTGGGAGAGAGTATTTGCGACTCTCCACTGAAATGGCCCTTTCTCAGACAGATCCTTAATGAGGCCACTCTGGGGACCTCTATCTGGTCTCTCATTTCAGCCCACTGTCTGTCCTGCTGTCTGACCCCATGTGGAAATGTGGCCACGTTTCTTCTCATGGAGGAATGGAAAAAATGTCCAAGGGAAAATTGAGTTATTAACATTTGGGAACTCTATGGGGCAGTTCTACTCTGAGCTATAGGGTCGCTACGAGTCAGAATCGACTCGAGGGCAGTGGGTGGAACATTTGGGAAATCTGTACTTTTAAGATATCTATTTTGGGAAGTGATAAGTTTGGGGGGGGAAAAAACAACCTGAATTTACAGTTCACACCTAAAACAATGGCAACAGAATAGCTGAATGCTAACACATCGTTGCTGTGCGTCACCACATTGCTTTTCCAAAGTGTCTGGTCTTCCACATATTGCTGAATCCAGTCCTAGCATTTTAGCTCTCAGAAGAGGATTTAGTAAAACAGCAAAATATCATACAAACCATCCAGCAAAATCATTAAGTATTACGTGCAGGTTTTGAAGATTTCACAGAATAAAACTATTCAGGACAATTTAAAAATCCCCCACTTAGATAATGAAGAGGTAAAGTCGATGGCACTCGCTTTTCAGAGGTTTTATGTAGTCTCTGTGCTCTCCACCTGGCTCGGTACTAATAACGGCCAGCTGAGCATCTCCTTGGGGCCAAGTACTTGATGTCCACAATCTCTGATCTCACAGTTATCCTGCTGAATAGGTATGAGTATTATTATTCCCATTACAGTATGTCGTTATTGTTAGCTGCTGTCTAGTCAGCCCCGACTCAGGGTGACCCCATGCACAGCTGGATTGGACTGTTGTGATCCACAGGATTTGCACTGGCTGATTTTTCAGGAGCAGATTGCCAGGCCTTTCTTCCTAGTCTGTCTTAGTCTGGAAGCTCTGCTGAACAACCTGTTCACTAGTATGGCAACGTGGCCACACATGAGGTGCTTTGGCTGGGAATTGAACCTGAGACATACAGATGAGGAAATTGGGGCTCAGAGAGATTGAATAAAAAGCCCAGATCTCCAGCCTAGGAAAGCCAGCTCCATCCAACTCAGCATGGCGGGCTGGACCCCAGGTGCTCTGGAGTCATTCCAGATGTAAGGACCCCTATCCCACGAGGTCACTGTATGCTACCCAGAAGTCTTGTCACCTGCCCCTGCCTACAGTGTACATGACATCTGCTTTGAAAACCCAGTCTCTGGCCTTCTTTGGGGTCTCCAGGTCAGAAGGTGCTTTGGGGGTTCAGGCCTGGATGCTGGTCCTGTGTGGCCACCGGCCCAGACTGCAAGCTGCGGGCCCCCTTGCCATGCTCAGATATGGCTGGCTGCCCTGTTCTCTGCTTTTCCTGTGCACTGGATCCTGCCTCAGCCAGCTTTGGGCTGTGCTCTGTCCTGTCTCTGACAGCTCCAAGTGCCATCTGTTTACAGGGTCCGAGAAGGGGCAAGGATTCCCGCATTGCCACACTGCTCCTTCCTAATTCCAGATTAGGCAGGCATTTGGATGACCGCGGGAGTCCTCGAGATGCTCTTTTAGAGAGAACTCCTAGCCCGTCTTCTCATCCAGGTCTAGCTCTTCTCAGCCCTTTCCTATGTATTCCCACTCCCCAAAAAGAGGCTTTCTAATGCCCATCAGTCACGTGCATGAGAAGGCAGGGGAGTGGGTTCCATGTGTGAAAAGGTGCGGGCCACCTTCTGCTCCTTCTTTCTACTCCTCATGGGTGGGCTGTAGAGGGGTGAATGCCCCCCCACCCCTTTCCCCAGCAGTCATGGCTAAGTAAGATATGAGCCCCGACCCCAGCCTAGTACTGACCTGAGAGCTCTGCATTTAGGGGTTACTGGGCTCAAGTGTAAATAAAGTGGGATTTTATTTCCTCTTGTCATAGCCCCCTTGGGGACTTCAGTGGGGTACAGAGGTGGTTGTAAGGCAGGATTGGGTTGGCCTTGGGTCTTTGGCCTAATGACATCAGAACAGCATCAAATCCCCACCACCTTCCTAGGGGCCCATGTAGGCAGACATCCTGCAGCGGACAGCTGGGTGGGAGAACGGGGGATGAGGCCCTGCAGATCTACTGCTGTTACAGAGAAACAACTCACAGGCCTGCCTCACCCAGAGGAGCCTGGTGCTGGGCCTGGGCTACCTCAAGGTGCTCACAAGATGCTTGTGCATCAGAAGTTGGATGGGGCATCTCTGAACTTCCAGGGCCTGGCACCCAGTCTTTGGAGGTGTAGCATGGCCCAAAGGCTAAATGAGAGCCAATTGTCTGGACACCGGCCTGGCTTTAAATCTTGGCTTGCCACTCACTACTTGTATGCCATTGGGCAACTCATTTTGCCTTTCTGATAATCAATTTCCTCATCTATAAAACTAGGATACTAGTACTTGCCTTGTGGGATAACTGCACTGGATGAAATAAGGCCTGGATTGATACCCTCTAGGGGCCTAATGGAACCCTGGTGGCACAGTGGTTAAGTGCTATGGCTGCTAACCAAAAGCTCAGCAGTTCGAATGCACCAGCTGCTCTTTGGAAACCCTATGGGGCGGTTCTAGTCTGTCTGATAGAGTCGCTATGAGTCAGAATCGACTCGCCAGCAGTGGGTTAAGGGCATGATAGGTCCCTGGGTGGCATGAATGGTTCTCAGCTGCTAACCAACCAAAAGGCTGGAGGTTTGAGTCTACCTGAAGGCACCTCAGAAGAAAGGCCTAGCGACCTACTTCCAAAAATCAGCCTTGAGAGCCTCCATGGAGCACACTTCTACTCTGACACATGTCAGGTAGCCATGAGCTGGAGATGACTCGATGGCAACACTTTCGGATGCATGACAGGTGTTCAGTAGATGACAGGTGTGGTTATAAACATCATGTTCCCCAGCAGGAGAGGCTTGAGGACCTGTCTGAAGACTTATAATTGTTCATCTTAAGCACATGACCAAAGAATGATGCTTCCCTGAGAAAGTTATCAGCAGATGTAGGCAGAGTAGGGACAAAGAGGAGGGAGAGCCACTCAGCTGGCCAGACTTCCCTCAACCCTACAAATGTCAGGCAGATGTCCTGTCCTCAATATTCCCATTCTGCCAGCTCCCGGCATGCCCACAGCTGTCCGGATTGTAACCCACGCCCTTGCTGATGTCTCCATCTGTAAGGTACGGAAGGGGCCAGGCCGGCTGCCGGAATACAGATCCATCACTGTGGAGCTGCGAGGAGTATTGTTTTCTGCGCTGACAACTTAATGAGGGGTTTCAGTGACTCGCGAACAACTTGGTATCAATCATCTAGGAAGTGGCAGCTTTCTGTTTTCTGAGTGGATCGTGATACGAAGTGCCTCCCCACATCCCCCTGGTGGGAAAGCTTTAACATTTGTTCTCTCAGAGGGATCCAGAGCAGCCGGGCGAGCCTGCGTGAGGGGCTGGGAGGGAGGGGGACGTAGCTCCCGGCTGGGCCCTGGGTTTGCATCCTGGCTGAGCCATTTAGTGGGTTGTGAGATACTGGGCAAGGCTGGAACCTGAGCCTCAGTTTCCTCATCTGTAAAATAGGAAGATTGGGCAGGTATAGAGGGTGGTACAGCTTCAGCCACAGAGTAGGGCCTTATAGGATATAGAGGGATACCCATTGCCATTGAGTCGATTCCGACTCAGAGTGACCCTATAGGACAGAGTAGAACTGCCACATAGGGTTTTCAAGAAGCAGCTGATGGGTTTGAATTGCTGACTTTTTGGTTAACAGCCGAGCTCTTAACCACTATGCCACCAAGGCTCCATATACAGATAGAGTCTTCAATTAGTCCTCAAGAGACAGAGCTTGTTTTTACTTTCCCTTTCTGAATTCCACAGGATTCGCCTCTTGCTGCCTCAGTGGGTTGTTGTTGCTGGTTGCCCGTCAAGTCGATCCCAACTCATAGTGACCCCATGTGTTACAGAGTAGAACTGCTCCATAGGGTTTTCTTGGCTGTGATCTTTATGGAAGCAGATCGCCAGGACTGTCTTCCGTGGGCTGCCAGATGGGTTCGAACTGCCAACCTTTAGGTTAGTAGTCAAGGACAAACCATTTTCACCACGTAGGGACCTTTTATTGGCTTTTTGTTTATCGACTGGCACACGTTTCCTGAGTGCTTTCTCTGTACTTAGAAGAAAGTTCAGACCAGGGCTGAGTTGGGTTGCTAGTGTATGGGGGGGGGGGGGGGGGGGATGGGGAGAGGAAGGCTTCACCAGAGACATTTATATTTATGAAGTTTCCCAGGCAAAGTGTTCTTTCCCTAGTAAGTCACTGCTCATCCCTATAAAGGATGAACAGTTTTGTGAATGTTTTAAAAAAGTCAAAATGCATCCAGTCCATTTGGAGGGAACACATTGAGTGAACATTGTTTCCTGGGCACGATTAGAGTTTCCCTTCTGTCCTACACAGGGTCACTGTGAGTCAGAACCAACCCGGCACCTAACAACAATCAGAGTGAACCAGGCTGTAGTGGGTGGGAAAAAGAAAGAAATTTTGTTGGGAAATGAGATTAAAGCAGAGAAAAATCCAACAGTTTGAAGTTGGATCAATATTTCCTACTCTCTTAGGCGTCAGATTCACCTCTTTAGCCCAAATCCCCCTTACTGTGGGCACTTAGAGGAGGGGCTCCTGCATGCCCGCCCACCCTGCCTGATGCACCCCCCCACCCCTGTTGGATTGAGTTTCTTCCGTCTAGCACCAGCCACCCCATGCCAGGGCTGTGAGCACCCCTGTATCAGAGGCAGGGCAGGCGCTGACCCCAGACTTCATCCCCCTGCTCTCCGGGAGCCACGCCTGTGCTGGCCACACCCAAGCTCTATGTCCCCCTCCCTCACAGCCCCCTAACAGGCGGCACTGTCACCACTTCCGCCTTACATTCCAGACACCTGAGGCTCTAAGAGTGAACCCACTGGCCCAGGTTACGTGGACGGGAAGGGGCAGAGTTGAGATATGAACCCAGGGAAGGTGTTGGTGATGGTTCAGTGGGAGAATTCTCCCCTTCCACAAGGGAGATCTGGGTTCGATTCCGGGCCAACGCACCCCTAGCACAGCCACTACCTGCCTGTCAGTGGATGCTTGTGTGTGGCTGAACGGGCTTCAGTGAGGCTTCCAGACAAAAATGGACAAGGAAGAAAGGCCTGGTGATCTACTTCAGAAAATCAGCCAATGAAACCCTATGGATTTCAACGGTCCAATCTGAAACCAATCATGGGGATGGCACAGGACCGGGCAGTGTTTCATTCCATTGTGCAGGGGGTTGCCATGAGTTGGGGCCAGCTCGACAGCAGCTGATGGCAACAACCAGCACACTCAAGTCCTTGCTGCAAACCACACTGCTCCTTCTTGTCCTCACCTTGCACAGGCTTCGTGTCCCACAGAAAACACTGGTTTTTGCATGGTTTGTAGCTGGATGTAGTCAGTCTATACCAGTGGTCCTCAGCCAGGGGCGACTCTAGTCCCCAGGGGACATTTGGCAATGTATGGAGACAGTTTTGGTTATCACAACTGGGTAAGGGATTGCTCCTAGCATCTAGGGGGTAGAGGCCAGTGATGCCGCTAAACATCCTACAGTGCACAGGACAGCTACCCCCCAACACAGAATTTTCCACCCACAATATCAATAGTGCCAGGTTTAGCGGACAGTTCTAGAAGGAAGAAGTGATGGCTCTGCTCTGCCCTGGTCAGATCCACCCAGAGACCTGAAGGCAGTTGTAGGTCCTACATTTAAAGGGAGATGCAAGCCCACTAGACTTCCCTCAGGGAAGACAGGGGGAGACCCAGAGCTGAGCTGTCTGGAGACGAAAGGTGGAGGCTGGCTGTGGGAAGCCAGATGCCCTGTGTGCAAATCCGCCAGGGCTGCTGGGACCAGAACACAGATGCTCTCCTGAGTCCCGAAAAGCAGAATTGGGAGCAGTGGGTGCAGCTACAGGAAGTCAAGCTTCAGCTTGGTGTAAGGACAATGGTGAGATCTGCCCACAGTGGGATCCACTTCGAGGGGGCGTGCAAGCAGACACTGAGTGACAGCCAGGCAGGGAGCACCCTTCCAGGTCCTTCCAGGGCAGGATGCTGGGATGACAGGCTGGGTATACTCCCTCTCCTTTTCCTTCTCCCTTTTTCTCTGTCTCTCTCTCTCTCTCACACACACACACAAACACACATATACAGAGAGAGAAAGCCCTGCCCAGGTCCTTGTTTCCAGGTTCAACAACAGCTTCCACATCTGCCTCCTAACAGAACACTGACGTTCCTTTTTTGTTGCCAACTTCCAAAATAGTTAAGCCACTCTGGACACAAAGCTGTGGGGTTTCCCTTTTCCCTCTAGTCCTCAAAACTGATAGAATAATATTTTCTTCTTCTTCTTTTTTTTTGTTTTTTTGACTAAAATTTTTTGGGGAAATTTTATAGCCTGAGGCTGGGTATCAAAACCCCGGCTGGCCTTGGTGACCGGGACCCTAGGAGACTAATGTTGGCAGGCCCCGGGTTGGACAGGTGGGCCTGCTGCTGGCACAGAGACACCCCTGCTCCCTGTGCAGCTGGCATGTGTCCCTGTGGAGGGTCAGCGTGGCCAGGGTGGGGACGCAGGGTTGTCGAACTGCACTCGTTGAGTAGTCAGTGCCAGTGCCCACACACTGCTGGGGGTTTCCTCCGTCTTTCTCCTGTCTCTCCGTTCTTTAGTGCCTTAGGGGGCTTGCTGGGGCAGCAGGCAAGGGATCAGAGTGGTGTGATTTGGAAGCTGAGCTTGAAAGAGTCTTACACAACCATTTTGGTTCTGTGTCTAATTAAAAGGAATTCAAGGCTAAAGAGGAAAAGCACGTGCCTCCTTCTCGCCAAATGTGTGAAGTTCACTGTCGCCCCCAGCACACCTTCAGGAGGCATGTGGGGCTAAGAGAGAGGGGCCTACTAGCCATCGTGAGACTCTGCTGTACTCTTACGCCCCTGTGCCCACCCCCCCAACACCAGGGTCTGTGATGCACGCCCCCTGCCCTGCCCCCGGCAGGCCAGCTCACCTGGTGATCACATAGGGTGCAAAGCACACGAGGAAGGTTCCGATGAAGGTGCTGATCTTCCTGGTGGCCCGCTGCCGTCGCCTCTTCTGCTCCTCCAGGCAGCGTTCCCGCACGCTGTGAGTGAGACAGGAGATGGTGACCGACGGGGCCCGCTGGGGCCAGGCCAGACTGTGTCCCGAGTCATCAACACAGGCAGTGGCTGCTAGTGTGGGAACGTGGCTACGGTCAGTGATCCAGCGGCAAGTCTTGCCTGCAGCCGTGTGAGCCTGACATTGCTAAGTCACCATCCATGAAATGTGGATAATAACAATATGCCACCAAGAGCCGTGTGGAGATTTAAATGTGGGAAGTGCACAAATGCGTGCAATGCATTCAACGCGCATCAAGCACTTAGCACAGCAAATACAGCAAATGCAATTTATTGACTCATCCCATTTACTGATCACCTGAGACATGCCAGTCCCACACCGTCACATTCTCTACATATTATCTTAGCTTTACCGTGACCCTTAAGAACTTCAAGCCTACCAGATAGCAAGGATTGCCAGTGGATGCAGGCCGTGCAAAGCTTCCACTGGGCTGGCTCCTCTTTTCATCGATAGGGTAGTACCAGAACCACACTGTTGCTGGGTTTAAATCTAGACACCAACCACTTAATTGCTGTGTGGCCTTAGGCAAGTTACAGTCTGTGCGTCAGCTTCCTCGTCTCAAAAATGGGAGTAATCAGGGTCGCTACCTTGTAGGGTTGTTTTGAGATTAACAAAGCACCTAAGATGGTGCTCGACTCACAGAAAGCCCTCAATACATCTTTTTGTTTGTTGTTGTGTGGTGTCAAGTCGGTTCCGACTCCTAGTGACCCTAGAGGACAGAGCAGAACTGCCCCACAGGGTTTCCAAGGAGTGGCTGGTGGATTCGAACTGCCGACCTCTAGGTTAGCAGCCTGAGCTGTTAACCACTTTGCCACCAATCATTATCATTATTCATTCAACGTATACTTAATGGACAAAGACTATGTTCCGGCACTATCTTGAACCCCCAACATCACAGGGCTGCTTCGCTAACCTTCTCTTCCTGTGCTGTGTGTTTATGAGAGAGACACTGCAGCCAGGGGCCTCCGCAAATGAGCAGCAGGAGCTGACGTTCAGTCAGGAGCCTGAGCTCGGATTCTGGCTGGCTCTGTGGCCCCTCTGGACCCCCAGGGACCCAGTGGATGCTGCTTCCTGGTCTGTGACAACACCTGGCATGATGTGGGGCACAGAGTGTGATTCGGTGTAGGGGCTGCTGAGCCTGGGGTCACGTCTCTACTCTAGGCAGGCAACTAGACACGCAGCCATTCACAGTATGAGGGGTCCTCTCATTCACTCACCGCAGCTCACAGCTAGAGGAAACCAAGCCTCGGACAAGAGAAGGATTTTCCCACCCAAGGAGTAGGGTGTAGGCAAGGCTAGGACCCAGCCGTCTGACTCCTAGTGAGACAGGGACAGAAGGCTGGACAGCCTCAAGACCAGAATAACTGGCCAGTTGACCTGGGACTCTATCCCAATGGTGGTGTTACAAGATAACCCACACACGCAACCTGGAGGCACAAAGTTTTGCATATCTCTCTTGTAAGTTGTTCTTCAGGACTCCATCACAGGGGATGCCGTCACAAAATAACCCGCATCCTGGATCCTGACACATGAAGTTCCACATATTGTCCCTACAAGCTGTTTCCCAAAGATAAACAGAATTAGCTAATCCCAGTGAAAATGGGTGCGACCTTACAGTCTTGTTAAGTGGCCACGGAGACTATGCCGTGGGGACATGACATTGTCCAAACCGACTCCACCTTTGACTCCAGATGCCCACGCACCTAATTTCTTAACCCCTCCTTTTCCCAGAAAGCACCACTTTTTTCCCCCAAAAGCAATGAATAAAACATGAGATCCTTCCCACCTAAAACCCATTATAAACCCCAGGAAAACCTCTGTTCGTGGAGAGACTGGAGGCTAGCGTAGGTGGAAGCCCCTCTCTGTCTCTCCCTCGCAAGCCTCTGCTTTCTTTCTGTCACTAATAAACCTTTGTTTGTGTGGAAACTCTGAGCCTCTCCTGGTCATTGTTGGTCAGTAGAAGCCAAGACTTGGTCCCCAGCTGGGAAGCCTCGCCCTGCAACCTTAGTCCAGTCCTCACCATCAGGAGCCACGCCACTTCCTCCCTGACCTCTGGGGCTCGCCTTGTTGCCACGTGCTGGATAGAGCCAGGCTGGGATGGTCAGGTAGGTGGGCAGGGAGCTTGGGGCCAGTTCAGCTCTCCCCACGCCCCCACAGACAAGACTGAACTCCAGGGAGCCGGAGAAGTCTAAGTCTGAGCCGAGCCTTGCAGTTGTTATAAAGATCTATGTGTCAGGTAGGAGGAGAGAACATATTTTACTTAGCAGTTTGTAGGCCTGATTTAGAAGTTTGGAATATTTATGTATGTGGTTTGTAGGCCTCCATTCGCACTGCCGCCCCCATCTGTAAATTTGGGGGGCAGACCTCAGTATGAGTCTTGGCTTCATCCACTTTCTAGAGCTGTTGAATTAGGCAAGTCCTCCCCTTCCCTACGTCCCCCAATCACATCTGCATAATCAGGGGCACAGTGAGGTTCCCTCGACAGGCCCCTGGTCTGCTCTGCTGCAGTTCTGACACCCTCCCAGGTCAGCACCCAGGCAGCCATTGTGGACCTTGTTGACCAGGAGGCCTTGGAGACCAGAGGGCCTACAGGGCCTTCAGCGTCCTCAGAAGAAGATCCAGTGAGGTTATTGCTGCTTTAGCACTGAGTCCATGTCAGTAAGGCTCTTGGCCACCCCAGGAGGAGCCGGAACTCGTTAGAGCCCAGCTCCCCGCCTCTCTGCTGCATGAGGTGAGAGGCGATCCCTGGCAGGACAGAGAAAGGCCTGGCTCAACTGAGTCTGGAACTGTGATCCGTGGGCACCAAACACAGTGAACAGAGCAGCAGCAAGTGGGGAATCCCCAAAAAAAAAACAAAACACCAACCCACTGCCGTCGAGTCGATTCCGACTCATAGCGACCCTATAGAACAGAGTAGAACTGCCCCATACAGTTTCCGAGGAGCGCCTGGTGGATTTGAACTGTGGACCTCTTGGTTAGCAGCCGTAGCGCTTAACAACTACGCCACCAGGGTTTCCAAGTGGGGAATAAGTATGGGAAATTCCAAGCTGCTTCATAAACGTACTAGCTCAAGGAGCCACCACGGATAGGCAGGAGAGGGGAACGTCTCTCAGGGTCTCTGGCCGCTCCCTCTGAGCCCAGATTAATTAGGAAAAGGAGTCCTTGATCGTCTGGTGGTGCTGAAGAGGAGGAATCTGCCCACTATTTGCCCAGGTTAGCAGTCTTTGGGAAGAACACAGTGACCACTGGAAGCTTCCTGACAAACCCACCCTGGCCCCAGAGAAGTCCAAATGGTCCCCTTTTAATTACCTCCCAGGAGGCCATCGGTATGGTGGCTGATAAGTAAAGCTACAGGGAGCAGACTCCACTGCACTGCCCTGTCTGTGCAGAGCAAGGAGCTAGGCTTCTGCTGCCTGGGCACTGGTCACCCCGGGGCCCGTAGGCTCACAGCACCCTGGCACCCAGAGCCCCCCTGATGCCTAAGCCCTGGGGGTGCTGGGGCAGTTCCCCAGAGCTAGCTCTGAGGCTTCTGGTTTGTGGGGAGAAAGTGTTTGGAGCTGTCAAGATAGAAGCCTATGAACTGGCTGCCAGGGAACTGGTCCCTGTTGTGTGCCCACCTCTCAGTCTCTCACTCCATGAGGACCAGCCCCCAGGAAAAGGCAGGTACACTCGCAGAAGCAGCGGTGCTGTCCTGTACTCCCGCTATGGGGTAACCACAGGGAGCCCTGGCCAGTGGGGCCTGTCTGAGCTGGTGGAGGCTCCCTGACCCAGAAACCCCTCTGCCGTGCAGACAGATGCTGCTCCCTGGCCCTGGGGGGCCTCAGGAGGCTGGGACCAGGGGTTCCTGAGAGCAGCCTGGGCAAAGAAGGGTTAGGGTTCCCTTCTGAGGGAGATGGCAGAGAACCACCTCTGTCCCTGAGCCCTCGGAATTCTCTCTGCAGCGTTTGGCCTGGAGAGAGATTTGCAGAAGTAGAGCAGACCCTGCCCTCTCACGGGCTGGCAGGAGCCACCACCCCTCCTGTGCCGGGAGCTGGATGAAGGGCAAGGATGGGCTTGAACTGGTCTGAATAAGAGCTGATTCCTCTCTCAGCCCAGCCCAGCCCAGCCCAGCCCAGCCCAGCCCCTCCTCTGCTGTTAGACTCCTGGTGAGAAGAGCCACACTAGGAGCCCCTCAGGTTCCAGGGCTGAAAGACACCGCCCTCCACCCTCCACATGCAGTCCTGGTCCAAGTCCCCAGATGCAGCTTCTAAACTGATGGGAAGGGCTGTGGCTCTGCAGCTGTGGCTACAGGCTGTTTCTTTAAATGACATTGACCTGCAGAGACACGTGCCACGGCAGTCAACCAGGTCTTGGTGTCAGCGTGTCATGATGTGCCTGCACATGTGTGGTTGACACATGAATACATGGGACGTGTGTGAGGCTAGACATCTGGCATCATGGGTCCATCCATGCCCTGGTGCCTAGGTGCACAGTCACTCACATGTGAATGTCTGTACCCGATTCTGTGGGGAAGAATCAGTGGTGAGAAGCTTCAGCCATTCTGAGAACAATTAACACACACATGCATGCCTCTACCTGCTCAGACATGGTGAAGTTCAAGGACTTTTCTTTCCACTGCTCACAAGCACAAAAACCTCAGACCCAAAGACCCTGCTCAGGTTCACGCGTCCAGTCTATCACCTCTGCCATGAGCCTGCTCCTCCCTGGAGGGGGCATGCACACCCTGGGGACCACTCCTCCTCTGCTCTCTGAGTCCTGCTTACCCAGGAGGCCCCTCATCTCTCCTCCCTTAGTGCTCTCTGTCTGCCTCACCTTCCGTGCCTTCCAGAAGCCAAGCCCTGACCCAGATGTGGGAGGGGAGGCTTGTTGCTCCCTGGCACAGTGGGACGAGGAACAGCGCAGGGTCCACAGGAACACCGCCAGCCACTTCTTTCTTGGCTTTCCTGTTCTCACCAGTAAACCCAAGGTGAGCTCAGGACATTGAGCTGGGTTCCCTCCTTCCTTCCCAAGAGTGCCTCAGGGATGGCAGCAGCTCCTGGGGTGCCTGCACTGGGGCTGCCCACCTTGACGGCCCTCCTAAGAAACAGTGGCCAGTGCAGGGGCAGCAGGTGGCAGGGTGAGTCCCAGGAGTGTTGGGAGGGACACTCTGCAGGTACCTCCATGCTGCCAGTCTGGGCAGCAGTCCCTGGGGCCGGCAGGAGATCCTTCCCAGAGTCCACCAGATGCTCCCATGGCACCTCAGGGGAAGGCGAGGCCTAAGCCCATCTCGGGGTGGGGACACACACTCACACACACACAGAACGAGAAGACAGAGACAGCGACAGACATGCAGAGAGGACAGCCCCAGAGGAGCAGCTTGTCAATTTCCAGAGCCCTGGGCAGCTTCCGAAGCCTCCAGTGGACCCTTCTCAGGCCACATGACAACCCTCGCAAACACTTAAGCAGACAAAAAAGATCACTGCCCTGCCTCAAACCATCTGAAGTGAAAACCTCCACAACATAAAGTAAGCATAAGGAAGTCCAACAGAGTTCTGACTCTGTGATTTCGACCTTTGAAAATCCAAGTGTACACTGGCTCACCCCTATCTTGTGTCCCTGCTTTGCTGATGCTCTGAGGTGAGGTCCCACAGCCCTGTCCCCTCTGCCCCCATCCCCACACACCCCTGCTCCCCCACTTTCAGAGATGGACATCGAGGCTCTGTGGGCTTCAGAGGCTTGCCCAGGACCGCACACTGGAGCACAGGCAAGCCCAGGTGCCCACCCAGCCCGCACCCTGCAGCCCTTCCCAGCGTCCCTACCTGGGCCTCCCTCACCTGGGGTGGATGTCCACGAGCAGCACAAGCGTCTGCATGGTGATCACATCGATGCGTTTGCAGTGGAAGCGGGCCACTTTGAGCACCTTGAGGTACGTGCAGCAGAGCACGATGAAGGAGAGCAGGAAGCTGAGCGCGTGGAAGGCGCCGGTGAAGACAGCGAAGCGCAGGCGCTCGTCCGGCCGCCGGCTGCACAGTGTGCAGGACGCGTAGAGCTGGTGGAAGCCAAGCCAGGACAGGGCGAGCGCGGCGGCCGGGAAGGCCAGAGCGTGCAGCCACGTGTAGGCCACCATGAGCGCGGCGTCGCGGAGGCGCATCTTGGCGCGGTAGCTCAGTGGGAAGACCACAGCCACCCAGCGGTCGATGCTGAGTGCGGCCATGCTAAGCATGGAGTTGGTGGCCAGGAAGGTGTCGAGGAAGGCGGCCAGGCGGCACAGGCGGTCGCCAGCTGGCTGCCGCTGCGCTACCACGCCGGCCAGCGTGAGGGGCATGTTGACCACAGTGCACAGCAGGTTGCCGCACGTGAGGTTGAGGGTGAAGAGCGCGGGCGCCTGGCGGCGGATGTCCGCGCTGTGCAGCAGGCAGAGCAGCACCAGCGCGTTGGACAGCAGGGAGACTGCCATCGTGCCCACCAGCAGCCCCGCCAGGCCCGCGTCCCAGGAGTTCATGGTGCGCGCCCGCCGTCGCGCCCCCGCGGGCACTCAGGGCCCGCCACCCGGAGCCACCAGGGCGCGGCCCGCCGCCGGCTCAGCCCCGGGGCGCCGCCGCGCCGCTCCCCTGGCCCCCGCAGCCATGGCTCCGGGAGGGCGCTCGGCCACCCTCGAACCCGCGCCACCTCCGAAGAAGGCGCCTGGGTGCGCAGCCACCCCGGAGCCCAATGCCACCTCCAGAGAAGGCGCCTGGGCGCACGGCCACCCCGGAACCCACGCACCTCCCGGGAAGGCGCCTGGGCGCGAACCACCCTAGAGCCCCGCTCCACCTCCTGTGCAAGCTCCTTAGCGAGCCGCTACACTACTCTAATCCTTGATGCAGCCGCCCGCCGCCCGCTCTGCCTCGCATGCTCCCGCCCTCACCCTGTCCCTCCGAGCTCTGTCTGTCTGGATCCTGCTCTCTTGCGTTCTCTCTTCCTCCTCTCTGCTCGCGCTTGCTCGCCCTCCTTTTCTATGGCTCCTCCACCTCTCTCTCTCCTGCACACACACTCTCCCTTCTCTGCTGCACTTCTCTTGTCTCTCTCTCTCTCCTACTGCTGAGCTCTCATCTGTCTCTCCCACCCCCAATTTTCTCCTCCCCTCCCTTGTTCTCCCCCCTCCTCTTTTCTCTCTCTCTCTGGAATCTGGCTGCTTCTCTCACAGAAATTCCCACTGCTAGGCATGTGTGCATGCACACACACACACACCACACACACACTTACACATTCAGAGGGATCCAGCCCTGAAGGCTTGGGTGCACAGAGATAGCCACTGCGCCCCCCTCCAAGACAGGCTGAGTCAAGGGAGTCTCCCACGTAAAGGATTGGATGGATGTCTGGGCATCTTCAGCCCCAGTGCCACCTGCCCCAGCCCCAGTGCCACCTGCCCCAGCCCCAGGGCCACCCCAGCCAGACTTGACCTGCGGGGGGGTCCTGCCCTCTGTCTGGGATGGGCTTCCAGGGCTGATGCTCCTCATGGGCTGAACTGGAAGAACTGGGGAGGGGGCAGAGCGGAGGCGGCCTCCTTTTGCTGTGATGCGAAGAAGCCCACACCTCTCCATCCTGTGCAACCAAGGACCTGATCCCAGGAGTCTCCAAGACCTCCCCAGCCTGTCCCCAGGGCAGCTGCAGATGGGTGGTATTTCATTTGCAGGGCACTCTTCCCGGCTCCCTTCAGCTCAGACAGGTCTCAAGCCTGTGGAGAGATGCTGAGGTCCCTATGACACCCCCCTCCCCGGTAGTCCCCCAGCCAGAAGGGCTTTATCTGACCTGAGATGTCCAAGCTGGGCAGCCCTGCCCAGACACAGCCAGCATCACAGCACCCCTGGCTGGTCCTCAGTATTCCCAGCCCTGAGTCCTAGGGCTGGTAGGCAACCTGCTACTAAAGCTGCTGTCATCTGTCCTGGAGCTGTTGAGGTGGCAAGTTCTAGTTTACGAGGAAACTGGAAGACAGGTTGGATCTGTTTAGGAAATGGAGAGGACCATGGCTGGTGTGGCTTGATCTTGGCCCCAGGGACACTGGGCCAGGGGGTCTTGGCCTTCCCTCAGGAACATGTGCAGGGCCTATGGCCCTTCTGTCCTTTGATGAAGACACTCTGTCCTTAGATAAAGATCCTCTATCCTTGGATGAAGATCCACTGTCCTTGGGTGAAGACCCTTGGTCCTTTGATGAGGACCCTCTGTCCTTAGATGAAGACTGTCCGTCCTTTGATAAAGACCATCTGTCTTCGGTTGAAGACCCTCTGTCCTTGGTTGAAGACCCTCTGTCCTTTGATGAAGACCATTTGTCCTTTGATGAGAGCCCTTTGTCCTTGGATGAAGACCCTCTGTCCTTGGATGAAGACTCTCTGTTCCTTGATGAAGCCCTCTGTCCTTTGACTAAGGAAGTGTGTGGGCAGGCTAATGAGTCTTGGCACTCAGGGCTGCTGCAGCCCCCTCAACTCCATGAGATGCCTCCTCCTCAGGTGACCACCTGGGCTGTATTACCAACATAAGGCCCCTGTACTGAGCATGGACAACTCCATCTCTAAGCTTTCTGGTACTGACCAGTGTTGACTGGACATTACCTGGCCTCAATTCGTTAGTCAAAATTAGCCAAACCAAGGATATTTTCCCTACAGAAACTGTTAATTCTACCCCTCAACAGGAACTCCACTTTCTGTGCAATTTTTCTGTAAACCTGAAGTTTCTTTAAAGTATAAATTCCATTAATTAAAAAAATACTATGTTAGTGAGCAGGTAACTAGGTTCAGCAGTAATAAACTAATAAACATACACGTATACATCATTGTGAAGATCGTTTTCTTCTGAATACTTAAAGCAACACTGAAGGGTTAAAATGCCAGAAAGGCACTCAGAATAATTGACCTCTATTTCCTAAAGAACAGAAGCTTGCATTCTTCTGATTTTGAACAACATTTTTAGCTCCCAGTGGGCCTTTGGGAGGGCCGGCAGCCATAGTGACCATGTCCCCAGCCCCTTTGGCCTCAGCACCACATAGCAGATAGCTTCCACCAGCCTGAGCTGAGCACGGGTTCCAACAAGGCCCCTGAAAGCAGCAGTGAGATCACTCACCAAGGAAGGAAAAGTAGGTCTCTGTCCAAGCCTCGACACAGAGCCCCCACTGCCCCGCTGTGAAATGGGACTCGAGAATTGGCCCTCCTGATCAGGGGAGACAAGGCGCTGGGGCCTGGAGTGCACCTACCAGGAGACCACACTGTGGCCAAGTTCACACGTCACGTTCCTTGGAGCTGAAGAGAAGTCGGCGATGATGAAGTGTTCCTGACAGCGTTAACGTGAGTCACTAAATGCTGGTGCTGGGCCTGAGGGAGACCTCAAAATCAGGGCCAAGTTGCATCCCTGTAGATGGTTTAAAGTAGTCTACCTAGAGGTAGGCGAAGGCCCACGTCATTGCAAGCTTTGCAGAACCTCCAGAGTAGGTATTATTGTTCTGTCTTGACAAGTAAAGACACAGAAACTTAGGCAGGTCGACGGTTGCTCACGGTTCCTCCAGGAAGGCGCTGACGGACGGTCTGTCATGGCGCCGTCAAGTCAGCACAGAACGAATGAATGGAGGTGGCAGAGTGGGCACTGGAATCTGTGTCTATTGCCGTTGTTGGCAGCTGTGGAGTCAACTCTGACTCGTGGTGGCTCCATGTGTGCAGAGCAGAGTTGTCCCATAGGGTTTTCAAGGCTGTGATCTTTCAGAAGTAGATCGCCAGGCCTGACTTCCATCTCTGGGTGGGTTTGAACTACCAACTTTTTGGCTACTGGTTGAGCACTTAAGCATTTGTGCCACCCATGGGTTCCGTTGACCATTAAGACTCATGCGCTTTTTCCACTGTGCTATTATGTATCCATCGCACTTGCATACACACAGTCACACACAACACACTCACTCCCAATGACAGCTTGAAGACTGAAATGGCCCTTTCCATGGTTGTTGTTAGAAAAAGATGAAATATTTATACAAACAGAAACCAGAATGCCACCATCACCCCCAAGAGAGGTCTTGCTAAAGTGCTATGGTCAGAGAGAGCATGTTCCTTTGGAGAATCGGAGGATTCTGGATTTCTATAAGTGAAAGGGGGGCCTTGGAGCTGGTGTTCCAGGGGGAAGGAGCTACCTGAGCAAATGCCCAGAGACCAGAGTCTGAATCATCTTTGTGGTCCTGGAGCAGAAGGTGGCCTGGAGGAAAGCAGGAGAGGAAGGTGGGGGCAAGGTCCAGGATCCCAGCACTATGCCAGGAAGGTCAGGAGCATTCAGTGATGGCTTCCAAGGCCTGGGGCATCCAGTCATCCTGGGGAATATCACTGCCACCTCTTCACCTGGGCCCACTTGCAGCTTCCTGTTTTCAAACATTATATGCCTGGTACTTCATGGGGCAGTGTTTCATTCTGTGGTACATAGGGTCGCTATGAGTTGGAACTGACTCGACAGCACCTAACAACAACTTCATGTGACCTGACAGAACCCTGGGTGTTACAGGAGTGACAGAGAGATGCTGTCATTGCACAGATAGAAAAACTAAGAATTTAGAGGGCCATGTGGCTGCTGAGTGGTGGGCCAGGGCTTGGAGCCCAGGACCCTGGCTCACCGTCCGGGGCTCTCTCTGCTGCCTGCTGCTGCCCCACCCCCAGACCGATGGCCCTTCCCCAAGCCCTACCCTCATGCTTGGCAAGCAGAACCAACTGAACACAAAGCCTTGCAACGGGATAAATGAATGGCTTCTGGCTCACTTGCTCACTATCAGAGAGAAGAATTGGCTCACTGGGCAGAGCCTTTGCCCCTCCTGAGTCTCCAGGGCTGTCCCAGGACCTGTGGGCCAGGCAGGGGAGGTGGAGGGCAGAGGAAGCCTGTGCCTGGCTGGCAGAGCTGTGGTCTCCTGGGAGAAGCTGAGGCACCACTGTCTGATGGGACTCAGAATGCCCGGCAACCTTTATTGAGGGCTTAACTGATCCAGACACTCTGCCTGCTTTGTCTCAGTGAGTCCTCACAGCAACCCTATATGAGAAACACTGCAGTTACTCCCATTGTACAGATGAGGAAACCAAGGTTCAAAGAGATTAAGCAGAATGCCTCGGGTGTCTGAGCTGATGACAGAGTGATGGAGGCTTCAGCTGAATAGGCTTCCAAGTTCTCACAGATCTGATGTTGAGATGCAGACCTCTTGACCCCCTCTCCCTGCCCAGGGCTCTGTCTCCTACACCACAGTTGCCCCCACATCTGGGCAAACAAAGTTGCCATTTGATTAGAATCTGTCTGGCCCACTGCACACTCCCTGTGCACTCACAGCCGGCAGTGAGGTTTGTACTTTGCCTTTAAAATCCATTAAGCCTGGCAGCAGCAGCTTCTTTATTTGCAGCCTGAACCCGCTCCAAGAGGAGAGAAATGTGATTGATGTTTCTGAGTGTTAGGCTGTGAGGCGTTGAACCGGTCCATGAACAATGGCATCTCTGAGTCTGGACCGACTTCTAAGGATGTCTGGGCTGTGTGTTCATTTCCTGCCTCTGAGCTGGAGTGAGCAGTGGAGATTGTCTTTTATCCTGGGGACTAGCGCATTCAGGGAAAAGTGTTTCTCCTCATTCTTGGCCCCACTCTCCTCACTGCCCACTCACAAGACTTGTCTGGAATTTCACCAGGTGGCCCGAGTGGCCGGGAGCCTCAAGATCCTGCCTAGGCTGGAGTTCCCGCAGATCAGCACTGGAGCCATGGACAGCTCCTCTCCTCTGATCATCCTCCTGGCCTCTGGTCACTTTCAAAAAAACCACCGGCCCTGGGGGCCCAGAGTGGGCCCCTAAAGGCTGGGTCTGCTGCATCCTGAAGCTGGGACTTCAGGTGAGCTAGCCTCAGGTATCGCTTATGGAGCAGACGCTGGGTTAACTGTTGTCCGTTCGTTTCAGTACTATTATCTCCACCCCCATTTAACAGACTGAAGGACTGAGGTTTATGGCCACGCATGGCAGCATGAGGGCTTCAGTGCAGGTACCTTTATTCCAAAGCCCATGCGTTTGTTTGATCACTAAACTATCCTGCCTCGTCCTTCTGGAAGGTGGGATGTTTCTAAACCATAGTGTGCTCGCGCCAGGCTGGCCCTCTGCTACCCGACTTCATGTGACTCTCCTGGGCTTCCCCGAGAGCGGCCCTGGGATCTGCACCCCTGCAGGGAGGTTCCTAGTGGTCTGAAGGGACAGCCCCCTTACTGGCAGTTCTGAAGTCACCGGTTATGCCCACACCCCAGGACTGGGGCAGCAGTCACATCATGCCCTCAGCCGTCCATTGGAGATCCCTGGCCTGGGTACCCCTTTCCGGTACTTCTCAATTTCTGCTGAGAAATAGACCTCAGGCTGGCAGCATCTGTAGTAACGGCACCCTGGACCAGAAGCACTGAGCCTAACTGGCCACACGCCTTTGGGAAATGCCTTCTCCTCCTGTAACTCAGTCCCCTACCAGTGAAATGGGTGGGTGCTTGGGGCGACCTCTGACACAGGTGAGTTTAGGCTGCTTCAGGATATCTCTCCAGGGACCTGGAAAAGGGGAGGAGGACAATGGAGAGGCACAGAGCCGGGCATCTTGGGCCTCCCTTCCCCATTTGGCTGGAATTAAATCCCTTCCGCTGCAGCTGCAGCTGTAGCCCCTGAGCCACTCTGGCTCCCGCGGTCTGCGTGGGCGGCAGTGTGGGGGACGAGCCACTCACTGACTGTGCACTGGTGGGAACCATTACTGGGCTCAGCTCTCAGCCCTCGTCACAACCATGGGCCTGTGCACTGCAGGGCCTGCTCTCTGTATGTGTTCAGAGGGATGCCTGCCTCCCTGCCTGCGGGTCTGCCCACCTGCGGGTCTGCTGAGGACAAGGCAGTGTGCGTGTGCAAGTGTGTGTGTGTGTGTGTGTGTGTGTGTTTGCGCCCGTATGCTCTCAAGAGAGAGCAAAAAGTCAGACTGGCCAGAGACTTCAAAGTGATATTTTCTTGTGGAAATTAATTTGGGAACATAGGGAAACTGAGGCAGGCAGAGTCATAAATCTTCTACTAAATAACTCAGTGAGATTTAAAATGCAGAAAAATTCATTTTCTTATTTTGCATGACTACTGAGACATACTTCACGGAAAACCAAGCTATTTGCTCATGGCGTGGGTGGGGGGTGGCTGTTGCAGAGAGGGGAGCCATAAGCTCTTTTTTGTGGTCCACTGGCCAGGTAGGGGAGGGTGGGGTGGGCAGTGAGCCTCAGGCAAGGGCAGGGGTCTCGTCAAACACTTCCAGGCTTTGAGGGAAGGCTCACAGGTCCTTGCCAACAGTGAGTCTGTTGACCAAGTCAGCACAGAGCCCTGACAGAAGATTCTATTGTGTCAATAAAACCTTTTCTTTGTTTGTTTTTGAGCAGAGCACTTTTGTTGGGGTTTTATGTAGTGAGAGCCTTCTGGTTACTGCTGGCAGCTCACTGGCTTTCCGTGAGCACCTGGGCTCTTCATTTCATGGCCAAATTGCTCAGGAGACACGAGTCTGGGAATGTGTTCAGTGTCTCTGAGGCTCCTCAGCCCTTTCCCCTCTGGGTCAGACGCTGTGGAGCGCTTGAAGGGGCAAGCCTGTGCCATCCTAGTCACAGCCACCGGAGACTAGCAGAGCCCTGAGCATAATTCACTGCAACCCACACACCTTACAGATGGGAATTGGAGGCTCAGAGGGGGTGGCCTTGGTGACATCACACAACACTGGCACCTGGAATCCAGACACCCCACCCCAACCCTCAGCCTGCCTTCTGCCTCTCCTACTTCCATTTTTCATAAAAGAAACGACAGGACAGTGAAGGTACTCAGTTTCTCTTGGGACTCACGGCTCCTGGTTGATCCAAGAGCTGCATTTTCCCTTCAGAGAAAGTGGCTTCCTTGCCCTCAAGGGGGTGTCCTTAGTGATGCTGAGACAGTGACACGTGCATCCAAGTAGATGTCAACTGGGATGGTGCCCCACCAGATGGGCTTCTCAAGGGTTAACACTTTGTGATGGCTGAAGGAGGTGTAGTTAGACGGGCAGGCCTGGGTTCCAGCAGTGTGGCTTGGAGCCCCTTCCTTCCTGGCTGTAGTGAGTGGGATGGGGTTGCCTCGGAGTCTTTGAGCAGCAGTGAAGGCTGGACCACATGCCTGCAGAGGCAGGCCAGAAGGGCGCTGCTCCCTCCATGGGACTCTGTCTCTGCCCCGTTGGAATGGAGACCATCTGTCAGACGAGGTTCAGCTGTGAGGGCAACGGGCCACTTGGCAGTGCCCCTCAGGAGGAGCCCTGCTCCAATCAGTGACACCCTCATCTTGTCGCCAACCCTGGCCAGCCGGGGGAGGTCGCACTTTCCCTGCTCACCAGTCTTTTTGCCTGTGAAATATGGTTAGAAACATCCAGAAGAGTTGACAAGAGAGCTGGATTTAGAGAGCACCTGGCACCACTAGCACCTGAGAAATGAGACCCTGGGAGGCTTAGCACATGGTTGTTTTTGAAGGTGTTTGGCTATTTCTGAACATTCAGCTGGGGCGGACAAGATGCTGCCTTTGTGTTTAATCACAAACACACTCACGCACTCCTCTTTCTTTGCTTTCTCTCCTGCAGGAAAAAGACAGCATACTAAAACCCAAGCTTCGGGCCTCACCGTGGCCATATGTCTTTCTGTTTGATAGCTCTGGCCATAGCTGGGAGACTGTGCAATTGTCTTCCTTCCCCAGGAGGTCAGAGGCTGTACCCCAAGTTTCTAGCATATAGCCAGTTATTTTGGTAAATAAGGTACATGTGTTTGCAAGTAACAGAAACCCAATTTAAACTATTTCGGTCAAAAGGACGGCTTTATTGGAAGGATCCTGGGATATTTTACATAATCTTGGGCCTGAGGTTCACTTGGGCCACCCAGGTATCTGGAAGCAGGAACCCGAACACTGCCACTCTCATAGCCTCTGTTCCCAGAGAAGAAAGGTTACTTGTAAATCAGAAAGCTTTCCCAATTTGTTGTCTTTGTTGTGCTTCATACATATATGGTGGATGAAATAATAAATGAGAGCTCTCCCAGGGCCCAAGAGAAAATGCCAGAATTGAATGAATATGTGCCCCAGATTTGGTTAAAAGCAGCAAGGTCACAGGTGATTTTTTTTCAGGATGTGGCAACAGCAGGGTGAAGAGGGCAGCCAAGCTTATCTTTCCTGGGAGTGGTAACATCGTGAGGCCTATCTTTTTGTGGAGGCCAGATGCAGTTGAGCTCCCCAGGGACGTGAGATGCCTAGGAAGTGAGTGCTGCTGGCAGGGGGTGTATGCTGACATGAAGTAACAGCATATTAAGATACAAGGAGGGTGACCTGAGCTGCTGTGCCACAATCCCCTGTAGAGGAGAGGGTGGGCAAATGCAAGACCAAGGAGGCTCCTGGTGCCGTCACTCTCTGCATCCCCCCTCTCCGTGTCCCACTGATAGGAGGCTTGAGCAATGTGGAGCTTGAGGAGGAACCTAAGAAGAACATTTAATGGCAGCAAAACTTCGAAATGTCTGTGACTGGACTATCTGTCCTGCATTTTCAGTAACTGCCTATGAAGGGAGGAAGTTCCAGAAGGCAACTTCAGACTGAAGCTAAATAACATGGTGTTTACTGTATGCTTGGTGCCGTTCTAGGTGCTTTATATATACTAGCTCATTAAAGCTCAGACAACTGTATAAGGTAGGTGTGATTACTGCCTCCTCCTGTGCTGGGCTGACTAGTGTCCCCTCAAAATCCATGTTCCCCTGAAACCTCAGAGTGTCACCTTATTGGAAATAAACTCTTTGCAGATGTAATTATTCAAGTTAAGACGAGGTTGTACTGGATTAGGGTGGGCCCTAAATCCAGTGCCTGCTGTCCTTACAAGAAGAGGGAATTTGAGCACAGGGAGAAGAAACCCATACGAAGACTGAGACAGAGACTGGAGTTATACGGCCACAGCCAAGGAATGCCAAAGATTGCCAATAACCACTGGAAGTTAGAAGAGGCAAGGAAATACTCTCCAGAACCTTTAGAGAGATCAGGGCACCTTGAATTTAAACTTCCATTCTCCAGAACTGTGAGAGAAAAATCTCTGTTGTTTTAAGCCCCAGTTGTGGTCATTTGTTACAGCAGCCCTAGGGTACTAAGACGCCACCTTACAGAGGAGGAAACCACAGTCCGAAGATGTCAGAACACCTGCCCGAAGCCACAAAACTAGGAAGCAGTAGAGGCTGGAGCCGTCAGGGTGGCTGAAGTAGGGGCTTGGCGTCTGGAGCAGGCCAGAGGGGTTTCAGTCTTGGGACTCAGTCCCGCAGCCGTGGCAGCCCCAGGCCACTGTTCTGGAAGCCCAGATGCCCTGCTGACTAGGAGGCAGAGTCTCCTTGGCACTACTCTGGCCAGGGTGGCTTTGCTCCTGGGATGGGGCTGACTAGGGTGGCTTTGCTTCTGGGATGGGGCTGACTAGGGTGGCTTTGCTCCTGGGATGGGGCTGACTGTAGCCAGAAGTTGCCTTTACTACCTGCCTGAGGCTACTCTACCAGAAGTCCCGCTGTCCAGGCTGAGGTCTTCCTTCAGTCTGGTCTCCTTTCCCATGCCGTTCACTAGCTCTCCCCTGGAGATGGAGGCTTCCACCAGGCTCCCACGCATCCTAAGAGTTGACTGGCACGGGGGCTGCCATGCAGGTCCCCGGCTGGGTCAATGTTCCTGTACCCATAGTGCAGTCCCCAAACCACCTCGTGATGAGTCTTTGATTTATTTAATTTTTTCTAGCTCCTCATTATTTTTAGCTCCTCATTATGGAAGTGATAGGCATTCATTCGTATTGGGGAATATGGAAATGTAGGGGCTGGAGCTAACCACAATCCCATCTCCTCAAGGCAGAGGCGTTAACATGTCTGTGCCTCTTTTTATTGCCTGTTGTTCTATGCTTCTTTCTGCCTGGTTTCCTCTGTGGGGATTTTCTCTTAATTGCCATTGTTGTAACAAGATTGGTCCCCACATCTCAAATTTCATATGACACCACTTTACAGTTGTTTAGCATTGCAGCCAGTGGATGTGTCATTGTATCCTTCACAGGATAACTGGAGTTGGGTCCCTGGGTGGTACAAATACTTAACACGGCCTGCTGTTAACCGAAGAGTTGGAGGTTTGAGTCCACCCCGTGGCACATTGGAAGAAGAGCCTGGTGGTCTACTTCCATAAGATTTGGGGAAAAAAAAAAAAAAACCCTTTGATTCCTACTCTGCCCCATAGGGTTTCCAAGGAGCAGCTAGTGGACTCAAACTGCTGACCTTTTGGTTAGCAGCCCAGGCCTTAACCACTGTGCCACAAGAGTTCCTCTGTAAAATTACGGCCATTGAAAACCATATGGGGCTCGTGGCTGCCATGAGTTGGAATCAACTGTACGGCGACCGGTGGGTTATAATTTTTCAGGATTGAATTGTTGGATTCAACCAGCCACGGATTGAAAATATGCCAAAAAAAAAAAAGAAAGAAATCTCCAAAAGGCAAAACTTGAATTTGCCACGCACAGAGCCACTCCGCTGAATGCACGCGAATGAAGCGATGTGTAGGCATAGTCTGCCGTAGCCTCCGCCATCTCACAGGCCCTCAGTCTACTCCAGCACTCCTCGTTTGAGCATCGTTGGCCTCTGTCTTGTTCTTTTGCTGCTTGTGTTGTGTGTACCTTTTGTTTCTGTGGAAAAAAAAAAAAAAGCCCCTAAAAAGCAATGACGTAGCCAAAGCATCTCTCAAAAGCTAAGAGGGAGCAAAAAGTGCTATCTGTCAATGAGACAATAAAAATCTTAGATCTTTTGAAAAGTGGCATGTCACTTGCTGAAGTGGACTGTAATGTCGGTAAGGAGGAATTGCACATTTGCACAACAAAGCAGAAGGAAGGTGAAATTCGCGGACGTGTTAGTGCTGCTGCTAGGACTCTCTCTGGTTGGTGATAAAGTGCTTGCATTAAGTGTTAAGCGTAAGCACTAACAACTATTTATATAGTGTTTACATTGTGTTAGGTATTGTAAGTAATCTAGTGGTGATTTAAATCACAATTTTTTTATATGAGAGAATCTGCCTAGGTTATATGCAAATGCTACGACATCTTATATTAGAGACTGGAGCATCCAAGGATTCTGGTACCTGCAGGGGTCCTGGAACCAATCCCCCACAGATGCCAAGAGACGACTGTAATGTAACGAGCACCGCATTTTTCATACTCCAGTTTCTGTTTTTAAGAAAGAGTCCCAGAAGTGGCATTTCTGAGCGTAGATACCTTTAAATGTCTCAGTGTTTATTGCCAAATTGCTTTCCACGACGGTGGTACCCAGTGGGTGTGCCCACCGATGTTTCTTCACTCCTCAGCACAGGGTGCTCTTGTATTCCTTTTTGTTTCAATGCTTATTAATTCAGTGGTAGAAATTTGGTTTCTTGTCCTAATTTGCATTTCCTTGATTCCTAATGAGGCTGAACCTTTTCAAACATACTAGTCATTTACATTTCTTTGTGGATTTTCTATTTGTGTCTTGTGCCCATATATCCATTCCTATCTTGGAGTTTTCATATTAATCTTTGGAGACGATTTAGTTGGGTTATTAACCCTTTGTGTGCCAAGCTTGTTACTAACATTGCTCCATTTGGTTTAAGATTTTTAAATAATTTTTCGTTGTTTCAGAAGCTCTGCGTGTGCACTGAGAATATGGAAAATACAGTTAAACAAAAATAAAAATGGAAACGAACACACATCTGTATTCCAGAGATAGGAATCTACTGTTAACACCTTAGTACATAGCCTTCCCTTTTTATCTAACCCAAATGAGATGATTCTGAACATAATGTTTTGGTATCTGATTTGTATTTTCAGTGTACTGTCTCCACTTTGCTGTCAGTTTGAGAACATTCTTATGCCACTAATACCCAGACCAAAAAGCCTGGTGGTTGAGATGGTTTCTGATTGGCTGCTAACCTGACAGTTGGTGGTTTGAGCCCTCCAAGAGGTTCCATGGAAGAAAGGCCTGGTGAGCTACTTCCATAATGATTACAGCCAAGACAACCCTATGGAGCAGTCCCACTCTGTAACACGTGGGGTCGCCATGATTGGGGCCAACTCGATGGCAGCTAACAATAACAATAACAGACCTTGATGGACCCAGCAATGTCCTTTAGAGCTGATTTATCCCAAGCAGTGTTCAATATGGGGCCACTCTCAGCACATATGGTTGTTAGGTCCCTCTGTCACTTTCAATTCAGCAAAGGCCCAATTAAGTGACCCTGACCTGTTGAAGAGAGTAGGCCAGTTTCTCTGCAGACAAACCCCATAGGTGGAGTAATTAACTTATTCCCTCCCTCACATTTCCTGTGGAAACCCTCGTGGCCTAGTGGTTAAGTGCTACAGCTGCTAACCAAAAGGTCAGCAGTTTGAATCCGCCAGGTACTTCTTAGAAACTCTATGGGGCAGTTCTACTCTGCACTGTAGGGTCGCTATGAGTCGGAATCAACTCAACAGCAGTGGGTTTGGTTTATTTCCTGTACCCACATTTTTCTCCTTTAATTTTAGTTATTTTTCCTTGTCAAATATCATACAGGGATTTCCTTCTCTGATTCTTTCACTTTTGGGCTGGGGGTCTTCCCCTCTGAGATGTGACAGCCTCTCTGGGAATCTTCTGCTTCCTGCCCATATGGTCTGGACACTGCTGTCCATTCCCTTCTGGAATTTGGAGACATCTTTGCATTTGAAGCACGCAGGAAGGACAAGACACCTGTCACCCTGACAATCACCACAGAGCCCTAGTGTGATGCTGAGCTGGGACTGGAAAGCTGAGAGACCTAGGGGTTTCCAGTCTCTGGCAGGAAGTCTTCTACCAAAGAGGATGTAAAGCATATATTTTACACATTTCTCTAATTTTAGGGATTACCCTGCCTCAGCCACCTGCCTCAGATCAAAAATATCCCAGTCGCTGAGTGCCCAATCTGCTTTAGCGGCACGGACTCCTCCATCAGGGCAAGTGGGTCTTTTCTGGGATGGTGTGCTCCTAGGAACAATTACGCATAGGGTTTTATCCAAAGAAGTCTCTTGGCATAGAGTATATGGCAGAGAAGGAGACAGAAAGTTGGAGAAGAGGGGAGGGAATGAGAAATAGAGGTGGAGTCTTTTTTTTTTAAATTGTATTTTAGATGAAGGTTTACAGAGCATAGTAGCTTCTCAGTAAACAATACACGTACTGTTTCGTGACATCGTTTTCCAACCCCAGGATATGTCAACACACACCCCTTCTCGGCTTTGGGTTCCCTGTTGCCAGCTTTTCTGTCCCCTCCTACCTTCTTGTCCTTGCCCCTGAGCTGGTGTACCCCTTTAGTCTCATTTTGTTTTATGGCTCAAGGGTGAACCTCAGGAGTGACTTCAGTACTGAGCTAAAAGGATGTCCAGGGGCCATACTTTCTGGGTTTCTCCAGTCTCTGTCAGACTAGAGGTGGCGTCTTGGCTCTGTCAACACCCTTCATGTACTTTAAACAACCAACAGCAATTGCAGGGCCAGTGAAGGGCCAGCCCCAGACTGAGAGCCACAGGGCAGGCATGTCAGTCATCTCCAAGTTCCAGTTTCCATTGTTCAATTGTGCCGTAGGGATAACATTAGCTACATCCCAGAATACATTACTGCAGGAATGATGCATAAACACATATGCCAATAATGCTGAGGCATGAAACAGAGAGGCAGGTGAGCAGAGACTCAACAATCTAAGGTGGTGAAGTCTGTGAAGGGCACCCACAGTGGCTCAGGACCCCAGGAGATTTCCTAGATGGAGGGCTGGTAGGTGGTGACCTGAGAGCTAAGTCGGGGTTGGAGAGGTGAGCAGTGCTGTGGAAAACGAGTTCAGGACCAAGGACAATGGCTGGGCTGTGCCTGCCAGGGCATAAGAGCAGGGCTGAGGCAAGTTGAAAGGGGCCCTGGTGGCACAGTAGTTAAGATCTCAAGCTCGGCTGCTATCGCAGTCAGGAGCTCACTCTGGCTGCCATGTGCGGAATGACGATGGGAGGAAGACTATGTGCTCAGAATTCCACGTGAGGAAAGAATTGCTCCTTCTGAGGAAATCCTAGAATTCCCTTCTTTGTGCTCCAAGTAACAGAGCATTGAAGGATTCTGGAGACCCATGCTCACTATGGCAAATCCCTTTACCTCATCCTGCCTTGCTTTCCCATACGTAAAACGGGTATAATGCAGAAATTTTTTGTACACATGTGTGCAGATGAATGACCAGGGATGGTCATTGCAACGGTATTCAAAGTACAAAAACTGGAAACAACCTAAATGTCCCTCGGTGGGAAATAGGTAAAATAATTTAGAGAACAGCCTTGTGATGGGCCACTCGAAGACCTTACAAAATGAGGTCGCTGACATGGAAGGCTCTTTAAGACATTTTATTGAGCAAAGTGATCCATTTTCAGAATAATATATATCATATGGCAGCATTTCAACTCATAGCAACCCTATAGGACAGAGTAGAACTGCCCAGGTTGTAATCTCTATGGAAGCGGACTGCCACTCTTTTCTCTCTAGGAGCAGCTGGTGGGTTCGAACCACCAACTTTTTGTTAGCAGTTGAGCCACATTAACCAATTCACCATCAGGGCTGGGGAGGAGGAGTAAACTGGGGAAGTAGACGGTGGGCCCTCAACACTGCTCTGGGGCTACAGGCCTAATGCAGGGGGCTACAGTGCATGATGGTAGGCCCCCACCCCAACTTCCAACTGAGGGCACAAGCCAAGCACATTGCCATCGAGTAGATTCCGACTCACAGCGACCCTATAGGACACAGTAGAACTCCCACATAGGGTTTCCAAGGAGCACCTGGCGGATTCAAACTGCCAACCTTTTGGTTAGCAGCTGTAGCTCTTAACCTCTGCGCCACCAGTGTTTCTGAAAAACCAAACCTGTTGCCATCAAGTTGATTCCTACTCATAGCGGCCCTATAGGACAGAGTATAGCTGCCCATAGAGTTTCCAAGGAGCACCTAGTGGACTCTAACTGTTGACCTTTTGGCTAGCAGCCGTAGCACTTAACCACTACGCCACCAGGGTTTCCTGATTTGGGACCACAGCTCTGTCACTTGTGCCTAGTACATGACCTCCCCACAGCTCAGTAAAGCAGGCGCCTCCAGTTTGGGTGAGGATCCAGTGAGGTGAAGGATATGCAATATACACGCAAATGCACGTGCAAGGGCTTCTTCCCACGTTGCTGTAAAGTAGGAAGACAACTCAAACAGGACAGGAGAAGAGCTGTGCAGAGTGACGACATGGGGGAGGATGGGCCTGGGAAGGGGGCTGTCAGGTGTCGTCACTGAGCATTCACCGTGTGTCATGATTCATTCTTAGGTATTATTGTCTCCATTTTACAGATGAAAAAACAGAGGTTCAGTAGCTCGCAAGTGAAACTTGCAAAGTTCAGTAGCTCATACAGCTGGCAAGTGACAGAATGTGACCCCAGGGTCTGTACGCTAAGCCTCTCCTCTCTGCTTCTACGGTAGGGCCCCATGTCCGTTGCAGGTTGATGGAGGATGGTCCCCATGCCAGGGCCCTCTGCAAGTGGGCTTTCAGTGAAAGGGTACCCTGGGTCCTCTGTAGTCTGTGAGCTCCCTTCTCCACTCCAGCACCCCGCCCCCAGATGCTACCCCTACTGGGAGCCAGGTCCTGCCCAGGTTCTGGGGAACTAGAACACTGAACTTCAGGGGTTTCTCTCCCCATTGCCCCTGACCCCCATTTACCAAACCCCAATCAAGCCATCCCCCCGACACTGGCCTTCACATCCCTCAGGGCCTGCCTTTTGGAAAAAATGCTTGAGCCCTGATACGTGCTAAATACAAACGATGCTTATTGCCTACCTGGGTCGCTATTCAACGGGCATTTGCACTTAGCAAAGTGAATTTGTACTTTCTCTGGAAAGACGTAGGGCATAGGTGGGGCTACGGGGTTGGCACTCTGCAACTCAAAAGTTGAAAACACGCCAGCACCGCCCCACCATTCAGGTTGCTTAGAAGAAGTAGCAATTTTTCAGGCTTTCTTTCTCCAGAATATGAATTAGTGGCCTTGGGCTCAGTTAATTGAGTCGGTTTCTCTCCCTTCCACTCTCAGGAACAAAAGAAGGTGGGCAAACAGCGGGCCCGGCTTGGCGGCGCGCCAGCCCCCGCCCTGCCACTGCCCTTTAAAAGAATTCAGCCACTGTGGGTTGTACCTCCCAAAACCTTTCCATCTATGATTTTTGTCTTTTTACCTAAAAAGAGCTAGAAATCCCTGTGCAGAGCAGCAAAAAGGCCTGTGGGCTGCCTCCTGGGTCTATTAAGCTAGAGTTAATGGGAACAGAAGGATGCTGACATCTGAGCATTTAAAGTCCCCTGTTCAAATGCCTCCGGTCTTTGAAGCTGGGACCTCCAGCCTGCCAATCCTCACTCAGCCATCAAGGTCCAAACGCTTATTTCATTGTCCAGGGCCTTCTACTGCCCGGCCCTACCCATACCCCAAGCACAGAGCTATGTGGCTTTGCTGGTTTTCCTTGCCTTCTTCCAAACCCCTGGCTCCATCACCTCTGGATTTGTGGTTCTGGACCCATTGCCTCCAAGCTGATTCTGGACTCATAGCAACTCCACGTGTTTCAGAGTAGAGCTGCATTCCGCAGGGTTTTCAGCCATGGCACAGACAGTGTTCACTCAACTATTAAGCTAAAGGTTGGCGGTTCAGATCCACCCAGCAGTGCTACGGAAGAAAAGGCCTGGCAATCTGCTTCAATAAAGATTATAGCCAAGAAAACCCAATAGCACAGTTCTACTCTGTAATACGTGGGGTTGCCAAGAGTCAGAATTGACATGATGGCAATGGGTTTGTTTTTTGTTGTTGTTTAATCAGTTCTCCATAATAGTTATGCATTTGTGTGCATGACAATCACATACAATTTCCAGGATGACAACCCAATAAATCCAATAACCTATTTCCACCCTAGCATTTCAATGTCAGTTATGTACTTGTGTCTGCAAAAATGTCTTGAGCAGGGAAATCCAGAGAAAAGGTCCTAATATCTAATGCTGGCTTGTCACGTATGCCCAGAGATCTGGGGGCATGAAGTGATGGACTGCCTGGTGACCCCAATTAGGTTTCCAAAAATTGGCTGTTAAAATAGCCAAAACGTTTCTCATTAGGGGCAAAAAATCCAACAACTTGACCCTTGTGTTGTGCATGGGCCCAATCTCTTCTAATAGGTGGGAACTTGGCCTTAACTTCTGAGGGGGGCCCGTCAGGAGCAATGAGGGAGGCATGGCCTTGCATTCCACAAATGTTACCCTCCTTCTACTGGCATGCAAAGCATGAAGGCTCAAATCACAGTGCAAAGCTGTAAGCAAGAGCAGCTGGCCTCTGTGCCTGGCTGGAACAACATCCTAGCACACCCTCCTCAGGTCTCTCTGGATAGCAAGAGGAAAGATTAGGGAGCAATTTGCAACCAACACACAACAAGCAACACCTGGGAGCTGATTAGATGTGTCAGCCTGGGCCCACCAAAGAGCACCTGGCCTGAAACCGAGGTAGATTTTGAAACAGATGGTTCTCACATCTTCTGGGAGGCACCCTGGCTTAGGGTCTGAAATGAAGCAAAGCAACCCAGAGAAGACTGGATTTGTGGAAAACCATGACAAGGAAGCTTCTTCAAAGATCCTTCACGTTCCATTTCACTGTCAGACTGCACTGATTCCATTCTTTGCCCAGTGCAGCAAATGCTTTTTTTTTTTTTTCTGTTTTTCAGTCATTATCCTTTTCCAATGCTAGGGGAAGAAGCTGACTTTGAGCACTGTTTGTTGTTGTTGTTAGTTGCTGTCTTAGTCATCTAGTGCTACTATAACAGAAATACCACAAGTGGATGGCTTTAAGAAAGAGAAATTTATTTCTTTTCAGTAAAGTAAGATAAAAGTCCAAATTTAGGGCGTCAGCTCCAGGGGAAGGCTTTCTCCCTCTGTCAGCCTTTTCATCAATCTTCCCCCAGACTAGGAGCTTCTCCTCACAGGGACCCTGGGTCCAAAGGATGCACTCTGCTCCTGGCACTGCTTTCTTGGTGGTATGAGGTTCTCCCTCTCTCTTCGCTTCTCTGTCTTTTTTATCTCTTGTAAAGGGAAACTCCCTTTACATTAGATCCGGGATGTGACCTGGGTAAGGGTGTTACAATCCCACCCTAATCCTCTTTAACATAAAACTACAATCACAAAATGGAGCACAACCACACAATACTGGGAATCGTGGCCTAACCAAGTTGACACATATTTTGGGGGGACACAATTGAATGCATGACAGTTGCCATCAAGTTGGCTTCAACTCATAACAACCTTATGTATAACAGAATGAAACATTGCCCAGTCCTGTGCCATCTTCATGATTGTTGGTACATTTGAGTCCATCCTTGCGAATATTGTATCAGTCCATCTCACTGAGGGTTTACCTGAGTTTTGCTGGCCCTCTACCAAATATGATGCCCTATTCTAGTGATCGATCTTTCCTGATGATGTGTCCAAAGTAAGTGAGCCTAGGTCTTGCCATCCTTGCTTCTGAAGAACGTTCTGTTTATATTTCTTCTATGTCAGATTTGTTTGTTCTTTTGGTGTCCACAGTATAGTCAATATTCTTCAACAACACCACAGTTTCGCACTGTTTGACCTCCTCAAATGTTCTCTGTTTGATTCATGACCAACATTGCCATAGCCCTTGGGACAGAAAATATTTGGTTAGGCCTGAAAAAATTCAGCCAATTATATTTTCAAACACTTAGCAAATTCTCAATGTACAGACGATGGACAGGGTGCTTCTATTTTTATTGGCTCTCTGCTTTTCTCATTAAAGGCAAAAGGCCTGAGCATATGGGTTGAGGTTTACACAGAACTAGGGGCAGCCTAAAGGTGTTCACAGGGAACTTTCTGCTGTGGTTGTTTCCCTTGAGTGTGTATCGTCTTCAAACAGATTCTTCATAACATGAAAGGGAAAATGATTTTTTTCATAATCTGAAAGAACACTCATTTTGATAGTATTTTTAAGGAGATTTTTAAGTTCCTGCCTGTATATAAATAATGCGGTCTATTCATGGCCATATTGGTAAGCCCATTCTAGCTTTGGAGGGAGCTGTCCACAGGTAATACACGTCCTCAATGCTCCAGTCTCCAGAGGGATCTAAGGCCTGCTTATGAGCTGGGGATTTTAGGTATCATGACCATATTTCCATAATCCTAATGGAGCACCTACTATATGCAGGCACCATGATTGGGGCTAGAGATATCAAGGTGGATAAGTTGCTCTTCATGACTTCAAGGAACACGTGGTACAGATATGGACCATGTGTCTGAGTCACTGTCATATGGGCAGAAAGGTCTTCTTGCATCATCAGCACCTTAACATGTTACAAGTTTCCCAGGGAAAGTTTTCTTTCAGTTAAAGATTAGGGAAAGACTTCATGAAAGAGACGGTATTCCAACTGGGTCTCAAAGCAGGGACAAGAGTTTACTAGTATGAAATGGGGGCAAAACCAAGGGTTTAGCCTAAAAAAGACAGAAGTGTGAAGGTCTAAGTATCTTGGGGCAAGGGAGATTAGCTCTAAGTAACTAGACTTTTGGGAATTGACATTTCAAGGGAGCCAAATCTCAGTTGCTGGGAAGGGCCAGGGGTGCAGGTTAGCAGAAAGTGGCTCAGTTTGATAGGAGCACTGGCTGTAGGACAGGAGTATCAGGAGGAAGACAGGCAGGGCCATGAAGCATGGCCAGGGACCAAGAATGGTGGGCCATGGAGGTGATGGAGCACCCCACTCTGACTGTATCTACTTTGGTCATGAGGACTGCTGGCCTGTAAATATCAGCTGAGGGTGGGGACAAATGTTGAGCTGCTCTCAATGGTCCCGGAGTCAGGGAATAGTTGTCCTAGCATTCATCCTTCAGACTTGGACCAAAAAGCCAGCAGCAGATTTTGGAGAATTGCCTGGGCAAATCATGATCGTTCTACTCTATATCCCTAGTCACATTGTGGGGGCCAGAAAACATGCAACTGAAGGCAAGCCAACCTTGCCTCCAGCAGGGAGAAAATCTCAATGATGGATTCCAAGTTGTTTTCTACTCATATGACCCAAAGTCTCTTTCACACATGTAGAGGCCAAGTTCTCCAGCAGAACAGCCCTGAACCACCTCAGAGTTTATGATGTTCCAGATTCCTCCAGCCCCACCTGGGACTTCTTTCCATGATCATTTTAGAAAAGAATGACACATAAGGGATATAAGCAAGACAAGAATATATCAAAAGTGACACGGGGGGGGCTGAAACTGTCCTCGGCAGTACTCTCCACTGCCTCGTTTCTCATTCTGGGGAGGAAACTGTGTATATCATCCTTGAGTTCCTGTAGCTTAAGAAGATACTTCAGTCGTATGAGTCAACAGGAGAAGTGGTTTTCGCTTGGAAGGTTTTCGTACACAGTAAAATCACACAGACACAAATTGATTTAGACACTCAAGTCCGCCCTGTAGCTACCAGTCAAAGTCCTTAGAACATGAGACCACTAAGGACAGGGTTTTTCTTAGATGATTTATCTGGACATTAGAATCATAGAACATTACACTTTAGATGAAAAGCTTTAGAACTCAACCAGTTTTGCCTAGCCCTGTGAAAACAACTCTCAAGTGCTCCTCAAATTGTTGAGCATCATCCAGGCTTGAATACATCCAGTGATGAGTAACTTAGAAAAATTAATCACCCAGTATGTGGCCAACTGTGACACAAAAGTCAACCCACAGTTCAAGCCTGTGCATTTCCAAAGCTATTTATCCAGCTAAGTTAATGATTGCAATTTTGCCTTTGCAGTTAGGACAGTTTGAGGTCAAGCCAAAGCAGCCCAAAGCTGAAGAGGTCAAGGGATTTGGAAAGCCAAGTAATCCTTCAACATGGCCCCTTGACGGCCATAACTGGTCAGATCATGTTTTCCTTTTTCATTCCAGTGCCCTGAGAATTTCATCACCTCCAGCCTGGGCTGGTATAATAGCCTCTGATTCTCCTCCCTTATAAAGGTTCCTCCCTATTCCTGATCACTGCCCACACCACCACCAGATCGTGTCTCTCTTCTATAAACATAAATCTTTACTGCCTCTCTTCCCCACTGTCCTTACAAGGAGTCCAAACTCCTTAGAATCACAGTTGGGCTCGAACCCAACAGCCCAATGACCCAGCCACATCTCCACATCCAGTCTTCCCTCCCTTCATCCCAGGCACCCTGTGTTCTACTCACATGAAACCACTTGTTTACTAAGAGTCTCACATCTCCATTGTGTGTCCTTCCCTCCCCTGGCCATCTTTCAAGATGCAACTCAAATGTTACTTTCATTTTCAAGCCTCATCCCAAGCCCTCACACCTGGACTTCCCTCCCGGGGCCCCTTCTCTGGGCCTTACCTGTGAAAGCTCCTACCCTTGCATCTGGATATTTGTGACATCTCAGTGTCCTCTGCTGGACTGCACTGCTTGAAGACTTAGCCATATCTTGTTCCATTGTACGTCCTCAGACTACATTAATAGAATCCATGTATAAATAAGTGAATGAATGAAGATAGATTCAGTGAGGGTGTGTTCACCTGAAACTAACCCTCAGAGGTGAATAAATGCCACTCCTTACCAACAACCACAGCAAGTGCTGCTTGGTCCCAATGGACAGTGCAGTGAATAAGATAGCCTCTCCCATCAAGGAGTCTAGTTGGGAAGACCACATATAACCATTTAAAGAATGGTAGTCTGACCAAGGCTCATCTCTGCCCGCATGTCTTTTGAAGCACATGTTAAACCAGTCTAGAGGAGATCTGAAAACACACAAAACTCAGCCCAGCCCATCATCAGGCAGTTTTTAATGCCAAGTCTGGGATCTCCTTCTGTGGGGAGCTCTGCCAATGGAGAAGGCTACCTGGGGCTAGCAGGTCTGTTGGATGTATATTTACCTTGGAGAGCCACGCACTGTCTCATTTTTTGTCTCATTTGAGCTTCACAGAAGTCAGGGAGGTGGTGGTATTATTTCCATCTTGCAAAGAATCCATGCATAACCACCGATATAAACCTTCTAAGTGAATCAAATGGGAGACCTTCCCTTCTCCCAAAACATTGTGTGTTCCTTGCTTCATCCAACTTTCACTGAGCACCTGCACCATGCCAGACACACATGGGAACCGATCCCTATCTTGGAGGGAGACCCAGTGAGTGTGACAGATGCGAGAGTAGCACCAGCCTTCTCTAAATACCATCTGCCCCTCCCTAAGTACTGAAGCCAGCATTGTGTCCATCACTCATTGGCTCTTACATGCACCTTAGGTGGGGACTTACAGTTGGTCAGTGACATGCAATTACTATTACTCTCCTCTCTTTTCAGCTGTGCTATAAGCTCCTGGAGGATGGACTGGCTCTTGCACGTCTTTGTCTTTGTCACTGGACTTATGCAACTTCCACATGTAGGTGTTGCCAATACTGTGGAAAGGACTTTAGATTCTGAGAGATGAGGATGTGAAGTAGCTCCACCATTCACTGACTGTGGAACTTTGGCCAAGTAGTGCCATCTCGCTGAACCTCAGCATATTCATCTGTAAAATGGAGATAACTATCTCATCTCAAAGAGGAGTAGATATGCAGAGAAAGGCCAAGGTCCAAGAGCAGTGAGTTTCCATTTCCTAATTTTGTCACTTTCAAAAGTGGTGCTGTAGGAAGGGGGCTTTAGGGCGGTGATCATGCACTGGGACACTCCCCTCCTCCCTTCCTTCTCTGCTCCCCAACCTCTAGTCCCCATCTCCTCCTGGTGGACAGGGATGGTCACTGTGAGCCACTGGGTCTGGTATCCTAGCCCACAAAAGTGTTGGTGGTTGGTAGTGGATTAAAAGCTTGAGAATCATAGGCTGAGGAAGAAAGGATTGAATGCCCAGTCTGTCATATCTGCCTTTGCTCCCTGACTTTGAAGAATTTAGAGATATGGCCCCATAAGTTATATATCTACTCTGGGGAAGTCTGGTCAATTTGGCAAGTCAGAGCAGTCAATTCACTAAAACCCTAGTTAATTATCAACAGTGGAGGAAATCAAACCCTGTCAGTCAATGAAACAAAGAATCCCAAAAGTCCAGAGAAACTGTGGGCACTTCTGAGACAGCACAGATGGCTCCTGTTTCTTCTGGGATTTTCTTCAGTTGTGTTTTTTCCAGATGCAACCATCTGAAATGAAGCCAATATCTCTCAGGTGCCCTCTGCCAAGCCCCCGAACTTCCTAAGATTCCCCCAGGGAGACCTTGAAGTTCCTGCTGGCTCCAGGCACTTGTCTTATTCTTTGATCAGTCCTAGTTTGGAATATGTTCGTAGAGTAGACAGCTGGTGACACAGACTCTTGGGCCTCAGGCTTTGTTTTCAGTTTAACTCCAGCGTTTCAGAAGGCTTCCAAGGCTGTGATATCCATAGCGGTGGGCTCAAATAAGGGGGTGGCAATGGGGAACCACTAGGTCCCAGTGATAATCATGGATCAGCCCCCTACCTCTTCTCCCCATCTCTGAGAGAAACACAGACACCCCAATAACCTCTCTACCAGCTGTGACACAGGTGTGGGCAAGGTGAGGGGATATTTTTGTCCTGACTCTGCCGACCTTCCCTGACATGCTCTGTGCACTTTTCTCATTGCCTAGAAGGACGTGCAAGCAGGTCCATGCCTTCAGGTCATGTTCATAGTTCCCTCTACCTAGAATGTCACTTCCTCATCTCCCTACCCCACCTGCCTCACCTGATGAACTCCTCAGCTCAAGAATGACTTATCTTGTGAATTCTTTGCTGAACACTCCCAGTCCTGGGGTGGGGAGAATGCATCCCCTCTCTCCTTATGATGAGACATGGTCCTATTGCTGCCTCCATCCTGTTTACAGTGAGGCTTGTCTATTGGAAGAGAAGACTACAAAGAGCTGGTCTGCTTTGCAAGATACAGAACCTGTCACAGAAGTTGGCCAACCTGACCATGAGAATCCACATATGCTGCCTCACAGACCTCATGATGCACCAACTCAGCCACCCCTGTTGGCCCCTGTGGGGTCCTCTCCATGTCTTAGTTTCTGTACCTGAGATGAAAGTCTGTGGCATTTCATCTGCAGTTTTCTGTGTGCCCTTCTTCCCAAGCTCAGTGATCCAAGTAATATTGGGCTCTTGGACAAAACACTTTGTACACTTGCAATAGATCCTACAGAACCCTCACCATAGGCCTGAGGGATAGGTATTCCAGTTTACAGATGAAGGGACGAGAGCTCAGAGGGGTGAGGTCACTTTTAGGTTAGCAGTCAAAAGCAAACCATTTGTACCACCTGTGTTGTTGTTAGGTGCTGTTGACTAGATGATTTAAAAGGTCTGTTCCAGATGCTTCTCTGTGGGTCTTCTTAGGAGAATTTCCCGTGAACCTACTTTGGACTTCTCCACCCAAAGTACCTATTTCCCAAGCTGTTGTATTCAATGCACTCTAAGGAGTGGACGCCCTGCCTGACAGTGCCCTGTTTCCAAGAAACACTGCTAACATCTGACCTGTGCGACATGTCCAGCCCTGTGTCACACCACCTGGGAAGCTGGGTGTCCCTGCATGTCAACCGGAGGAAATGTTATCTAGGACTGCAAGGGGAGGAGGCATTACAGGGAGGAGGCTGCAGCTCACCTGGGTCCCTGTGCACCTGTCTACTGTGTGCCTTCCCCACCTCAGTCCTGTGGGGATGCTGGCAAGGTCCAGGCCCTCTGCTTCAGCAAACTGGAGCTTTGCTCCATTCAGGCTCCATTTAGGGCTCTTCGAAAGCCCAGAATGGCTTTGACCTAGGAGGATCCTTCCTGGACTTAGCTCCTTAGACTCCTATCTACAGAGCTCAGGGCAGCCACTTGGGCTGCCTGAGATGATAGTCTGTGACATTTCACTTGCAGTTTTCTGTGTGCCCTTCTTTCCAAGCTCAGTGATCCAAGTACTGTTGGGTCCTTGGACAAAACACTTTGTACACATGCAATCGATCCTACGGAACCCTCACCATAGGCCTGAGGGGTAGCTATTCTGGTTACAGATGAGCTGACTAGAGTTCAGAGAGGTGAGGTCACCTTTTAGGTTAGTGGTCAAGAACAAACCATTTGTGCCACCTAGGGACCACATATATATGGAAAGGTAAGCATTTTCCTGTATATAAATGCTAAGTGTTAATTAACGTTAATTTTCTTTCTAACCTAATTTAAACCATACAACTCTCTGCATACAAATGGGAAAACATGAGGTAAATGTCTCAAACTTATATGGAAGCTCTTAAAACTTATTACTGAGATTGTCCCAGTGCCTAGGACAGTGCTCAAATACATTTTCATAAATGACAATGATTGTAATGAAACACATCTGAGCCACATAATGCACGTGAGGAATCACAGTCCTCTAGAAAAGACAACAATGTTCTTTGTTATTATTACAAGACAATCACAACCACTTTCTCTGTAGAAAATGTTTTGTCTGAGTATTGCTCCATTATGGATTATGTGTGGCATTAAGCAACATTAAGAGTAGCTGCAATCCATTTGAAATTGCCATGGTATAGTTCACTTGGAAGAAACTTTAATCAGTCTCCATTTCTGTTGCCTCTAAGTCCTTCCTGCAGTTCTATGCTTCCATGAGATCTTTTTCTTACAACTCAAATTCCCATTAGTATTTCTTGCAGTGCAGTTATCCTGGTGAGGGATGAATTCTTAGGTTTTGCTTTGTCTTTATTTCCCCTTTGTGTTTGAAGAATATTTTAACTGGGTATAAAACCCCATCTAGACTCTTCTGGGATTCTGATTTTATATGTTGGATCTTTTGACTGTGTCTTGTATGTCTTTCACACACTGTTCTTTTATGATGATGATGACAACGATGATGATTCTTCTATGAAGTTCAGTTTGAACACTTTATACTGATCCGTCTTATATTTGGGTTCACTAATCCTGACTTTTGCTATGTTCAGCCTGCTATTAAATCTACTCTACGTGTTCTTAATTGGTAGTATTGTGATAATATTGTATTTTTCAACTCTGAAGTGTCTATTTGATTCTTTTTTAAAGATGCCAATTCTTGTTGAAATTCTTCATATTTTCATCCATGTTGTCCATCCGTCCATCCTTCTTTCTTCCGTTTTTAAACATAAAAAAATAGCATGGATATTTTAAAGTCTTTAATAATTCTGAATCTCTTCTGTGTGTCTTTTTGTTGTCTATTTTTTCTCTTGATTTTGATACATATATGTGTGTGTGTATCAGCATACTTTGCAATTTTTGGTTGGGTAGCTGATATTGTGAATGAAAAACTGAAGAGGCTCTAGAAAATGTTATTTTCCTCCTATGAGGGTTATATTTTCTTTTGGTGGGCAAACAGAGTACCAGCAGATACTTCAATCCTATTGAGGCTTAGGTTTAGGTTTTGTTAGATTTCGTCCATTCCAGCTTTTCCGTCATTCTACTGTATAGCCTTATTTCTAGTGTGCAGCTCTTCTGGGGTCTCAACTGAAAATCGAAGTTGTTTATTCAGGCTTTTTAATTTGGTGAGAATCTAACTCCAATCTCTGTTATGCCACACTGTGAACTACTGAAATCTGTGCTCAACTCTTTAATCTCCCAGCTGTTGTTCCCTGTTGAGTTTCTTAGAGAGTCTTACTCTGCACATGCTCAGCTTAGGAATCAGTTAACAACTCGAGGGAAATCTGTGTGTATATATTTGGGCTCCTTCTCTGCAGTTACCTCCCCTCTAAGGTTTTTTTCCTTCAAGTTTCAGATACCTTGGCTGCTTTGAACCTTTTCCTACTTGGACCAGTAATACTGCCACTTTGCAATTTGGCTTTATTCTCCTTTGCTGCCATTTGAAGAGACTCCTCAAAGAAAAAGCCAGTGTTAATGTAGAACTTATACCATCTGCTCATCTTTTCTCAAGGATTAGAGTCCTCCAAGATTATAGTTTCTCAGTGACTTCAAGTGGTTATTATTGCATTTTGTTCATATTTCATGGTTCTGTCCTGTGGAAAGGTTAAACTATTATAACCTACTCAATCATGGCTAGAATCTAAAATCCTGTAAAATTATGTTTTGCATGTGTGTCTTGTAAACAGCAGATAGAAGTATATCTTAAAAATCCAACTCTTAGTTTTCCTTGCCTTTGGACAGATGATTTTTCACCAATTACGTTTTTTTATTACTGATATATATGTATTTATTGTTACCACCTAATTGCTTTCTCTTTATCCCATTTTTTTCTACACTCCTTTCTTTTTTCATTCTTCTTTTGGAAAAGGGTTTCTTTATTACTTTTTACATCTATGCTGGGTTAGAATTTAAGTATTCAATTTTTATTCTTTGAGTGGTTACTCCTACTGTGTTAACATTCATACTTGACTAATGTTCCTAAAGTTTATCAGTATCACTCTTTGCACTTCACAAAGCTCTTAGAATTGCTTCAATTTCTGTCATCCTTGTCCTGTCTTACACAGACTCATGTTCAGAATTTTAGTTTCTCCTTTTTTCAACCTCCAAATGAGTCATTATGATTATCGTTGTTTTATAAAGCCAAGGATAATTTAGATTTTTGTTTTTCAATTTCTATACTTACTATTGCTTTTTTATTTCTTTTTCCCCTCTACATATATTTCTTTCTTCTTAAATATACCTTTAAAGTTTTTTTTTTTTTTTTTGCAAGGGTCTATTGGTAGTAAGTTCTGTCAGTCTTCATCTGCCTTAAAATGTCTTTGCTCCTTCTTTTGCATGATAATCTATTGGGATAATAAATTCTTGCTTGACAATTCTTTTTTTCTCATGATTCACATATATTATTTCACAGCTGTCTAGTTTCCGTTGTTCCTTTTTTCTTTTCTTTCTATCTAACTCTCATTTCTTTTTTAGGTGAAACAATTCCCCTCTGGTTGCTTTTATTATCCATTTCTTCAGTGTTCTACAGTATCTCTATGATGTGTGTAGGCGTAGGTTTGTTGTATTTATTCTAACAGGACTTGTGTTTTCAGAATTTGAGGACTGATCATTTGAATCAATCCCAGCCATTTTCTCCTCAAATATTGCATCTTTTTCCATTATCTCTATTCTTTCCTTCTGGAAATCCTGTTGGATATATGTCAAATATTTGGAAATTACAACAACACACTTCTAAATAACCTATGGATTAAAGGAAATAAACTGACAAAGGAAATTAGAAAATACTTTGAACATAATGAAGATTTAAAAATATCAAAATTTGTGGGATGCAACTAACACAGTTCTTAAAGGGAATTTTATAACATTAAATAAATATAACAAAAAAGAAGAAAAGTCTTCTAGCTTATGCAAGGAATCAAGGTTTTGTTCAACATTTGAAAATTAATCAATGTAATTCATGATATTAACAGACTAAAAGAAAAGCATAAATTATGGTTATCAATAGATGCTCAAAAACCACTTGTCAAAATATAACTTTAGTTTGTGATTTTAAAAAATTAAAAGAAAAACAACTAAGCAAACTAGGAATAGAAGGGAATTTCCTCAACCTAATAAAGGCCTTTAAAAAGAAATCCAGTTAATACCATTCTCAAGCAGAGAGCTGGCCAGACAGAGCTAGAGCTCAGAGCTCAAGATCAAGGTCTCCTGTTGTTCCAGTCAGCCTGCACCTCAGCCTATTGATGTCCAGTGTGTTGCTGACAATTAGCCAGTCCTTCAGTGCAGTATCCTGGTCAACCTCCCTTACCCCCATCTGAAGAATGGGTGAACCTATACTTTGCCCTCATCCCCTCTCTGATCCTGTGGCTCCTACTGTACCTGGCACATGAATGTCTAAGTCATCAGGCAGGGACTGATGAGTTGACACATCCTCCCAACCCCTGCTTTTTCTAGAACTTTCTGTGAGAAGACACATGGTGCTAAATCATAAAAGAGGTGCAAAGGCCTTTAATTTAAAAAGTACTTTAAAACACCCTAATTACATAAATAACATACCTTCATGATAGAAACAATTCAACTGTACAATCCAAAAGGAAATAAGAATCCTCCAGGGAAATTCATTTTTAAATTACTAGGAATGTTCTGTCAAAACTCCTCTGTAATTATGCAACCTATGTACAGTGCAAAAGTGGTACTTCACTGTTATGGATTGAATTCTGTCCCCCCAAAATATGTGTTGGCATCCTAACCCCTGTACTGTAATGTAATGTGATGTGATGTGATGTGATGTAATCACCTTCCGTAATGCAATCTTAATGTGATATAATCAATCAGTTGAGACCATACTTGTGTAGGGTGGATCCTAAACCTAATCACTTCTGAGTTACAGAAACAGTTGATAAGGCACAGAGATGATGCAGGAGATGATGGGGGAGGGGACTTCAGAGAGGAGCAGGGAGAGGCTGAGCAGCAGACAGCAGGGGAAGAAATGAAGGATGAGTAGCCAGGACTCGAGATCTTCCCTTTCTTTAACCAACCCTGAAAACTGAGCAATCTGCCTGCCCAGCATTTGAAATAGAATTGGAGTGGAGACAGAGCAACCAGGACCCCTCAGATGTAAAAATGCCTTGGTGGGGGGTGGTTGGAAATAATCAAGGGAGCTTTTCTCTACTTGTACTATTTGCTCTTTTTACACCAAAAATCTGTTGATGAATGACTTGTATACTTTTAAAAAGACAAAAGATAAAAGGATGCTGAGATGCTCTTGAAGATCCCCCTTCCTTCCTCGTATCCCAAGCTCTAGACAGAGGCTCCCCCCACCTTGCAGGGTATCCCATTGAAAAGACAAACCAAGATATCTTTAAGCAGCCTCTCCCTCTATGGACATTTAGGCTTTTTGGCCCTTTACCCTCGAGAACAATCGCTGCAATGTTTTTATTTGTGGGGTGTGGTGGTGGAGTTCTCCTAGCTCTCCTTGTCTATGTGTCCCAGGGATCAAAACAATTGGGTCGACAGCCTTAGGCACAGAGGCGACCCGTGGATCACAGCAGCAGGATTCTTTCTGCCTGGGTTTCCCAACACCTGCTGGGCCTGGGCTCCAGGTTCCCAGGAAGCGCGTAGGGCAACAGTTGTGCCTGTCGCCCCTTTACTGAGCTCATTGCTGCTTGGACTCTCACGCTGGCCGCATCTTTGTTCAACAAGAATGACCTTTGCTCCACCGCACCTGCCTCCTGTGCAGAACTGGGAGTGGGAACCCTGATTGCTGTCCCAGCATCTTGCCTTTCAGACCAAAAATAATATGAAAATGCCCTGTGTGCTGCCTGTGACATTTTACAAAGGCTCAGCGTCAGGCTCGTTTGGATTTGGTAATGTGACATTTGCATTTTCTTCTGCTGCTTCATCTTAAATTGATCAGCCGGATGGAGCTCAAGATCGGCTGTCCTGTTTCAATATTTAATCACTCGGCTCAGTCTGGAATGTCATTAAGCTAAAATAGAATATTTATCTTCAAAGAGCACTTTGAGGAGGACTTGTTACTTTGCGAAGGCTCTCTGTCTCACGGCACAAAAATAGCTATTTTCCTTCTTGCTCTCTTCCTTTCTTAACCTTTATAGCTTACAGGTTATCTAGAACTTGGAATGTGATTTCCTCGCCACACCAAGCTGCCCAGTACAGTAAAAATGTCTTGAGAGGTAGGAGAGACTTTATGATGGCTACATCTGCCTGGTAAGGCTGGGACAGGCCAGATAAACACAGCTGTGAACAAGAGCAGCGCTAAGAATGACCACCAGACCAACAGCAGCCTATATCAAGGACCTACTGTGTGACAGACATCATCTTATGTAACGTGTGTTAACTATCATTTATCATGTGTTAACTTTCTACCTATCAGTAAAGACACTGAAGCATTGAGAGGTCAATGAACTTTCCAAGAGTCACACAGCCTAGGGGTGGGAGGGTCCAGGGACCAGGGGCAACAGTGGTGCCTTCCTGCATCAGGCATAGGCAAGGCTGTAGGAACACACAGAGGGAGGAAGTGGACTGTGGGTGAAAGAACAAGAGCTCCGGGGTCAGTCAAACCAGTGACAGAGTCCTAGCTCAGCCACTTACTGCCATGTGGCTCCTGGTACATGCCTCAGATGTCTCTTTTGAGTATCAGTTTCCTGATCTTTGAAATGGAAATGACTGTCCTGAGCCACCAGTAGACATGAGGTTTAAGTCACACAATGAGCTGTTATTGCCAGGCATGACAATGAATCAGGGGCCAGAGCTGGGAGAACCTTCCCACGGTTATAGGAGTCCCCACTCCAAAGAATTGCCCTGAGGATTTGTAGGATAAACCCTAGAAAGGTCTCAGTGTCCAGCCTGACACATAGCACCCTCGCAATAAATATCAGGCACCTCTGTTGTTGCTACAGCACAGAGGAGACTCTGGGGAAAATCTTTCTGATGCAGCTGAGGTTTTGGACTTCTCTTTCTTGTCTCCAAGTCTAGAGAGTGGGGCTGGATCTCCATAGCTGTGAAGACTCCCTCTGCTTAGCCCCAAACAGCTTGAACAACACCCCCTTTCCTCTGGGAAGGGTGAGCATCTCCTCCCAAAACAAATGAGCCTCTGGTGGTAAAGAAACAAGCAAGAAGGGGTCAACTCTAAGTGAGGCGGCAGTAGCAGGTAAGAGTACACCAGGAGAGGTTTGAACAACCTTTGTCCCCACACTGTAATGGCTGCCCCCCAGAACCCTGGTCCCACAGGACTCTTGGCCTTGACCAATGACTTTGTCCTGAGTGGGATGGGGGCAGGAGGTCAGCGAGAGATGGGGAAAGCCCAGTCCTTTCCTAACCTTAGCAGGCCTTCTCCGAAGGTCGGTCACCACCAAGGATTGGCAGAATTGCATTTGTCCATGTTTTCCAAAGGGAGAAACCATTTTAAATAAATCTTTCTGAAGTGTGCATGACTCCTGGATATTTGAGACTTCCCACACCTCTCTGCACCCTCATCAGTGTACAGAGGATGTAATTTCCTACTTACTCCCCAGGATCAACTGAGATAACAAAGGTACTGGGGTACAAAGAGCCTGGCTTGCCACTCAAGTACCCAAGGACCACGTGCCCCTTTGGCTGCTTTAAGAGGCTGTTTGGATCAGCGTGCAGGTAGCACCTGGGGAAGCATCTCTAACCTACATTTACACAAAGCAATTTCCTACAGGCATGGCTGGATGCGACCTGCTGATCTGAAGGCTTTTCTCAGGCTGTGTGCTGGGGCCATGAACAGGGTCAGTAGAACACATAACATTGGTCTGCTGTGCATGTTCCCACCAGGCTGGCATGGCATCACTTCCTGGTCCAGGGATGGGCAGCTATGGGAGCCCTTCCAGGGGCACATCTTACTTCTCCTTTAGGGAACCCAAAGAGCTGGTTAACGCAATGGAAAAAAACCAGAAAGCCAGGAGGTGCAGTTACTTAAGTCTGTCTGGGAATTCTCAGCCTCAGAAGCTAATTTCATCCAACTTTAATACACACTGTCAAAACACCTATCAGTGCACAACTCAGAAAACAAGAGAAATTATGGGGCAGGTGACATTGCTTCCAGCTGGAGTTCTGGCTAATCATTGAGCAGTAAATTAACTTGATTTTAAATTGGATTAATTTGCACTATAATAATTTTACATGATGCCATGTGAAGTGCATGTCTCTAAAGCCCCTCCCCACATTGCGTGTGTCTGTGCATGTGTGTTCACATGTGTGCATAGACACAAGTGTGCATGTTTGTGGTGGAGGGGCGTGGAACACAACATGATATAGCCCACCTGGTTTCTGCTCTTATTCTCCTACTAAATAGCTTTGGACCTTGTCACTTCCCCTTTCTTCATCTTATGTGTTGTGGATTAAATGGTGTTTCCAAAAAGATACACTGAAGTCCTGGTATCTGTGAATGTGACTTTGGAAATAGGTTCTTTCTTTCTTAGCAGATGTTACCAGTTAGGTTTTGTTATTTGAGCTCCATCTGCCTTATAGATAGTGGCAGATTTTGACCTGAGCTTGCATGTCATCAGTCTTGGTTTTCAATGCTGTTGTGACTGGCTGTCTTTTTCTGAGTTTTCTGGGTCTTTGAGGCAGAGGCTTGGGAATGCTTTATAAGGAAAAGTGGCCAAATGCCATTTTTCAGTTTGGGAAATTTAAAAATTCTTTTGTTACTCATCCTACCTTTTCTATCAATGTTAAACATTTTCCAGGAGCGTCTGACACTATGTGTGGCAAGATCTTGGTTAGTGGCTCTCAGATGGGATCCGTGCCTGAACCCAGAGTGGTCTGGGCCATAGAGGAAGTAGATACCAGTGAGGAAGAACACAAAGGACTGAGCGACCATCTGCATCAGCCTGTAGGGGCCCAAAGAGCCCAGGTATGCCCCACGCCCAAGGCAGCCGTTCACTGTAGACACATTAGTGTTTTGAATAAAGAAGACCATAGAAGAGTTGATGCATTTGAATTACGGTGTTGGCAAAGAATACTGACGATACTGTGTACTGCCAGAAAAGTGAACAAATCTGTCTTCGAAAAAGTACAGCCAGAATGCTCCTTAGAAGCGAGGATGACGAGACTTTGTCTCACGTACCTTGGACAGGTTATCAGGAGTGACCAATCTCAGGGGAAGAACGTCATGCTTGATAAAGTAGAGGGTCAGTGATAAAAAGGAAGCCCCTCAATAAGATGGATTGACACTTCGGCTGCAGCAATGGGCTCAAACACAGCAACGATTGTGAGGATGGTACAGGACTGGACAGTGTTTTGTTCTGTTGTACATAGGGTCGCTAAGAGTCGGAACTGACTCGATGGCACCTAACGTTGACAACAACGATCTCTTGGGTGAAGGCATGATCACCTCACTTACCGGGAAGCCTGGAGCTGGGTGGGCTTGCCGACCAGGCTCTTTAAAGAGCTTCCTGCAGACAGTTATCTGGAAGGCGCGGTGCTGGGCGGGACCAGGAGCAGCAGCTCTTCCACACCTCGTTCAGCAGGAGGCGCTGTCCATGGTGCTGACTGTAACCTCACATGCTTACTGCTCGCCTATTTCTCCTGGACGCTGACTGCTCACCAAGCTTGCTGCCTGCTTGTTTAAGCAAGCCCTGGCCCTCATCCCTGGTGCCAGCTTGCCCTGTTCCATTCTCTGCCTGGTCTACCCCTGCTCTGCACTTTGGATCAGCAAATTAGGTGGCCAGTGCCAATCCTGTGACTAATACTGATCCTATCACTAATGCTGAAGTTAGAGCAAAGTCTTTGGAGTCATCTGACGGTTATCAAATGCTAGAATGCCACTTCCTATCTGTGTGACCTTGGAGAAACTGCTTAGCTTTCCGGAGCTTCATTTCTTTATCTGGAAAATAGGAATAATTACACGGTTCTAAAGACTGAAATGAGATAACACCTGTGAAGAAACTGGCTGATACAATGCTCAGAACAGTGCAGAAAAGCCATCAGTACACTTCCTGCCCTTTTCCTGGTCACTCCTAAATTCTTAAGAATCACCTTGGGTTACAATACAAGTACTTCTCAGGGGAAATGTGGAGAGAAATCCCATCAAGAACTTTTGTTTTTGAGTCAGGGGCCAGCTGTGCCTGCAGCTGAGTAAAGAATTTAGGATCAGTCACAGAGTTTCTGCGAAGAAGCCACTGGGTGGAAGAGCATATGAGGGCATCTCATCTCACCTTTATTATTGGTTGATAATTTTCTCTTTGGTTTAGCAAAATGTCACTGAGCATCTACTATGAGCAGGGCACCCTGAGAGGCACTGCAGTGTAAGGTGGAGGCAGAGGGAGCCTGTGCTTCATGGAGACCATGACCTGATGGTGATGACTGCCCTGTACCAAGTGTCTGAATGTGCCCCTCCATGTGGTAATCCTTCACAAGTAGTTTCATGAGCAATAAAATGGTTGCTGTTTTAAGCCATTAAGACCTGGGGTGGTTTGTTACATGGCAATAAATAACTGAAATACTCTTATATGTACTCTAAATGTATTTTTATGGGGCTAGCGGAGAAAAAAAGGTCTGGAAAATGGGGAGTAATTACATGGTTCTAAAGACGGAAATGAGATAACACCTGTGAAGAAACTGGCTGATACAGTGCTCAGAACAGTGCAGAAAAGCCATCAGTACATTTCCTTCCCTTTTCCTGGTCACTCCTAAATTCTTAAGAATCGCTTTAGGTCACAATACAAGTACTTCTCAGGTGAAATGTGGAGAGGAAGCCCCATCAAGAGCTTTTGTTTTTGAGTCAGAGGCCAGCTGTGAGGGGCACAGATGCTCACAAATGGCTTTTCATGGGTCAGGGAATGAATGAATGGGTCAGGCAATGACAGCCCTGGGAAGTCAGTGCTCTTATTATTTCCCATTTCACAGAAAATGAAACTGAGCCACAGAGTAAAATTACACTCAAAGTAGGTAGTGGAGCCAGGACTTCAACCCAGTATGTCTAGCTGCAAAGTTACTGCAATGCTTTTGAATAATTTGTTAATCTGGGATTCTAGAAGGGAAGATATGACCTACATGCAGAACAACTGTGATGGGGTTGCCAGATTTAACAAATACGAATACAGGGCACCCAGCCAGTTAAATTGAATTACAGAGAGAAAGAGAGAGAGATGTACTGACTGTAAGAGTTCAAAGGAGAGAGAGAGAGAGAATTTCTCCACAGAGCAATCTAGGCTGCCTAGAAGACAGCACACCTGAGCTGGCTTGTGTAGTTGGAGAGAGAACATTTACAAACTATTCCAGGCAAAATAGGCACCATGAGGCAAGGACAGGGCATGAGGGGTGATGCCAGAAGCAGAAGGAGAGGTCAGAAGGGTGGAGGGAGCCTTGGGGGCTGGGAAGATGAGGCTGGTCATGCTGGAGAGCTAGTGAGGTTGAATCTATACACATCCCTAAGACTTGGTTTGGGGAACCTCCTTCACAGCTTCCCTGAGATCGTAGATTAATGGATCCAGTCTTCTCCAATTTCACCTTATTTCAGTAACCCAACTATCCCCTTCCAACTCTTCAGGCTGCTTCCTGCTCCTCAGGAGCCAACAAGTTAAGGGAGAAACCTTTCCTTTCCATACTCCAACTCTTGGAAATAGCGAAGCCCTGGCGTGGCCTCAACTCAGAAGATCACTACCTGGCATGGGGCAGGGGCCAAGAACTGCACCCCTAGGCCTGCCTCTCTTCTGTGGTCTGTCCTCCAAGCAACCTGCTTGCTTGGGACAAAAGGCCACAGCCTCGTCTCAGGTGAAGTGTGGAGCAGAGAATGTCTACCAGCCCATCTGACAGGATCCGAAGTTAGGCAGCAGCAGACTGGGTTCATCTAATGATGCCGCTAAACTAGCAATTGTTTACATTTTAAAATCTTCCACTTTAAATAAGCCTTGAGAAATTATTCAGACAAATCCCCAGACCTTTCTCTACCCCAGGAGCAGGGCCTCATTCAAATTAGAGAGATTCTTTTCCCATTTTCATGAATCCCTTTACTTCAGGCTCCATGAGTCAAGACAATTACAGCAGTCCATGTGTTACGAACGAGATCCGCTCCTAACTCTGACTTTAAGCCTTTAAGTCGAGTTTGCAGGTTAGTCTGAACAGGTGCATATGGTTCTTATTTAGCCTTAGTTTAGCACAAGAAGGACACCTGGTGGCGTAGTGGTTAAGAGTTATGGCTGCTAACCAAAAGGCTGGCAGTTCAAATCCACCAGCCGCTTCTTGGAAACCCTATGGGGCAGTTTTACTCTGTCCTTTGGGGTTGCTGTGAGTTGAAATCGACTCGATGGCCATGGGTTTGGTTATTTCATTTAGTGCAAGAAAAAGCTCAATGATTTAAAAGCTGCACAAGCAGCAAGTGAAGGTGATTATGATGAAGAATTTGTTGCAAGTAGGGGTTGTTTCAAAGTGAGGGCAATTTTATATACCATTAAAGGGCAAGTACTTCTTGTCCTTCTGCAGGACATTTACAACCGGGGACTGCCTGGACTGCACTTGGCTTGTACAATGTGCACATCGTAGAAAACGCATACAGCTCAACAGCACATAAACAAAACTGTGTAACTGGACTTCAGTGCCTCTCACCTGCCAGGGCTTGGCTTTTTACTCACTGGACCAGAACTTGAAATCCTCCTGACTGGGTCACATTTAAAAATAACTGGCAGAATAAATGAGGTTATTTTTCCCCCACTCTTGTCCCAGGCGCAGATCTAATTACAGATAAGATTCCAGGTTTCTAAAAGCAAAACCCACAGTTAGAGGTAGATTCGAAAGGGCAGCGCCTTGACAAAGAGGATGTGAAGAGTGGAGCTGACCGCCTTCAGAAGCACCAGCTATTAGTGAAGTGAGCCCTTCTGAAGTGTCCCCCCTCAGGACCCTCTGGAGATGGGTTTCCTGCCAGGACGGGCAGCCTTCTGCAGCTGAGTCATTGTCTGATGCTGGGTACCAGGAGGGAATGTGTGGGTAGAAATGAGCGGTCACCCATGGATGCCTCCCAGGACTATTCTTGGCCAGGAGCAGAGCTGGGGGCTGTTGCCAGCTCACTGTCCTCATGTTCCATGGGCTTGTCCTTGGCCCTGAGGGACACCAAGACATCCTCCTTGAGGAGATGTTGGTGAGAGGAGTCTTGTGTCACAAGGGGCTTGTAGATCTGGTGGTCGTGTGACACTGACTTGAGTCACGGTGCCAGGGGCGATTAACCAGTAAGCAAGAGATGCACTGGTTTACAATAAGCAAGGTATGCACAGGCCTATTTGGGTTTACTTACTAATCTGTAGTGAACCACGGCACATTGTGAAATTGTGCACTGCAGATTAGTAAGTAAGCACAATTAAGCCATGCGTACTATGCTTATTGGGTACTCCATCCCTGGCTGTGGCTGCCTACAGGGTCTGTTCCCAGGCTGGTTCGGTTTCCACCTGTCACAGTCACACCAGTGGCTGCCTTCCCTGACCTACAAACTTTGCTCCATGTCCCTCAAAGCCAATGGCCAAATGAAGATGGTAAAACACGCTGAGCTCTGTGAAACTACTCATTGAGAGGTTCTCAACATTCATGTCCATCACACTCTCCATGCAGGCGTCTGGCTAGAGGTTCTAGTCGGGTGAGTCCAGACTGAAGTGTTGGGATCTTTGTGATGGGCAAACAGCTCTGGTGATTCCAATGCAGGGTGTCTTCTTGCTAAGTCAGATCACCTGAAAAGTGCTTGCAGCACTGCAAACCAGGTGACTGCTAACTGCGATGGAGTAAATCCAGTCACTGCAAGCTCATCACAAGCTTCCAGGGTTGAGCTCTGAAAGCTTGAACTTTCTGACCATGAGGTGTGGAGAAAGGCTGGTCAGTTAGTGCCCATTTGGAAGGAGCCCAGTAGTTAGAAGCAGAGTTAATGGCTTTGCAGTGTCGGAAGGCAGAACCACTGGTAGATTCTCATATGGGTGGGTTTTCTCCCCTATCCCATGATGGCAAGTTTATTTTCCCCAACACTTCATTCTGAAAAACTTTAAATCTACAGAAAGGTTGAAAACATTGTGCACTAAACACCTGTATCCTGTACTCCTATGTGCTCTTCATCTATAGTTACCAGAATTGTTGGCATTGTCCCCATTTGCTTTCTCTCTCCCTCCCTTTCATACTATAAGAAAAAGTGTACATATATGTATACGTATGTGTTTGTTTGTATATGTGTGAGTGTACATATAAACATACCGGCAAACATGAAGATAGTCTTCTTTCCTTGGGGCCTGGTACCTGTAAAAAGTAAAAAAAAAAAAAAAAAAAAAATGCGGGTAGCGGTTAATAGTATCATCAGAACGTGTCTGACTTCAGGGGGGATAATGAAAATCAAAATCAGCCCAAGACTGATCTCTACGAGGTAGAGGTCAGGCATATCTCCACTCTCCAACCTTTTCACCAATTCTGACACCAGTCATCCCTCCCACGGCACTCTCTACTTCTTTGCCGGGTTCAATAATCCATTGCAGTAGCCACACAGAACACACAGACCATACTTACTGTTAAGTGGTTTATTAAGGAAACAGCAGGGTAAAATTGGGATCAGGATCAACAGGCTACAACTTAAGATGAGGATCAGGAAGCATGTAGGTGAAGCCTCCCTTCTTCAGTGCAGGATTGCTCTTTCAGCTCCTGTAAGCTGTGCAGACCTCCTCTCAGCCCCCTCAAGACAGGCTCCTTTTGGCCCTGCCGTCTGTCATCACCAACTCTGCCCATAGTGCCCTACCCAGGCCTGTCGCTGTCTTTAGTGTTACAGCCTTTGACCTGTGTTACAGCTCTTTTAGGAGGTTCTTTGCCACTTCTCTCTCTGCTTCTTCTCTCTTCCTTTTTCCTTCTGCTTCTTCCTGTTGCTTTGCTTCCTACTTCTTTCTGTCTCAAAAACCTCTGTGGAGTTGGCTGCATATATATATAGCTCCTTTTCAGTTTCGAGGTATGGCCCCTACCAGAGGGACCACAAACAGGCCAATCCCCTTGTAATAGGTCACAGACACTTCATTTGCATAGTAGGCCATAGTCACCTCATTGGCATCGTCTATTTTTATAGTCACTTCGTTTGCATAGTCTGTTGACCAATTCTTGCAAGGTGCATACCAATCACAGGGTAGGCTGCAGCCCAGGACCAGATAAAAAATATCAAACCAAGTTGTTTACAGCTTGCCCAGGAAATGTCAATTAACCTACCTGAAAGTAACAAACCCCTCTGGGGTAGAAAACCAGGGCAAAGGGCTTAGGGGAAAAACCTCTCAAGCTGTTTTTCCAAAGAACCAAGGCAAAAGGCCATATAAAGGAACTCATTTCACCACAGTACCTTAACAACATTACCCCTTTGCCCCCTTTATCTCTTTTTATTTGAATTTGTCGTTCCCATTCCTTGCAATCTAAGTGCCCCAACTGGAATTCTCTGCAAAGCCTGTTTTGCTCAACTGAGTGCCCTTTCTGCTCCATTTAGCTAGAATAGCACATGGAGTCCCGCTGGGTGGAAGGTCATGACTACAGAGGTGTGGAGAGAGAGCTGGAGCAGATGCTATGGGCCTGGAAGCCCTAGGCATTTGGGTCCAAATGTGTGAGCTCAGGGATGCTGGCAAAACCCCAGAGACAGAGTCACTTTGAGAACTTGAACTTTGATTCCTTTTTACAGGAAGAGGCTTCTCTGTCCCTACCCTCTCTTGAGCCCCTGCCAAGGAAGGCTTAGTTCCTGGCGTGTAGGCGCTGGATATGGCAGGGGGGGCTGCAGATGGACAGAGCCCAGCTGCATATATCATGACGTGCATGCCAGAGGGTGCCCCCAAACGCAGTCCCACAGACCCAGACCTAAGCTGGGGTAGGCTCCAGTCGCAACTAGAGGTGCTTGCATAAAGAGAGAGGAGGAGGAAGAAGAGGAGGCAGGATTGGTAGGGTAGAGCTCTTCGGCTATCCCCTTCCACCCTACTCCCACCTTTCCTAGGCCTTCCCCCATCAGAGGCTCTTTAATAACTATCATGATGATGATGATATGAAAACAATGATGGTGGTGATGAGGAAGATGATGATGGTGATGGTATGAAGATGATGATGGCGGTGATAGTGATGATGAAGATGACGGTATAAAGATAATGATGATGGTGGTGATGGTGATGATGAAGATGATGATGACCACGGTATGAAGATAATGATGGTGGTGGTGATAAGTGATGATGATGATGATGCTATGAAGATAATGATGGGAGTGGTGATAGTGATGATGATGATAGTATGAAGATGATGATGGTGGTGAGGGTGATAATGAAGGTGATGGTGGTGGGTGAGCACCATGCGAACCTATCTTTATACGTTATACATTTGATCCTCACAACACCATAGTTATTACCTCTGTTTTACAGAGAAGGAAACAGAAGCTTGTAAAAGTTAAATAACATGCACAAAGAAGTAGAGCCAGTAACAGATGGGGAACAGGGACTTGAATCAGGCTGTCTGACTTGGCTGCCTCTGTTTTCTTCGTGGCTCCCTGGGCATGAAATGTCTGTTGAGATGCTATTCAAGTGTGGTATAGTGTATTAGTTTTCTATTGATGCTGTAACAAATTACCACAAACTCAGTGGCTTAAGCAACACAAGTTTATTATCTTACAGTTCTGGAGGTCAGAAGTCAAACATGGTCTCACTGGGCTAAAATCAAGGTGCTGGCAAGGGCTGGTTCCTTCTGGAAGCTCTAGGGGAGAATATGTTCCTTGCCTTTTCCAGCTTCTAGAGTCCACCTGCAGAGTCCCTGGGTGGTGCAAATGGTTAACATGCTCAGCTGCTAACCTAAAGGCCAGAGAGCCGAGTCCACCCAGAGGTGCCTCAGAAGAAAGGTCCGGCAATCTACTTCCAAAAAATCAGCCATCAAAAGTCTCATGGAGCACAGTTCTACTCAAACACACTGAGACGTCGCCACGAGTCAGAATCAACTCAATGACAACTGTAAAGAGGCTGCCTGCACTCTTTGTCTCATGTTCCCCTTCTTCCACCTTCCAAGCCAGCAACAGTTGGTCAAGTCGTCCTCAAGCTGCCATCTCTCTAGTTCTCTGTTTCCTGCCTCCCTCTCCCACTTATAAGGATCCTTACAGTGGGCCCATACAAATAATCCAGGATGATCTCCCCATCTCAAGGTCAGCTGATTAGCAACCTTAATTCCATCTGCAATTTTAATACTCCTTTGCCACATAACCTAACATTTCCAGGTTCCAGGAAGTAGGACATGAACTTCTCTGGGAGAAGGAAGGTGTTTATTCTGCGTATCACACATGGTAACTTCAGAAAAGACAGGCTTAGGTTTCATTCCCAACTTGGGCTCTTTGCTTAACCTCTTGGCACCTCCATTTCTTCGGCTGTAAAGCTGGGTAATGATACCTATTGTGCAAAGATGTTGTAAGGATCGAACAGAGTACTACACATAAAGCCCTCTTTTCAGTCTCTGACATGTCATTGGTGCTCCAGAAGTGAGTTCCATTCTCTCCTCCCTGATTTTCCCAGGTGATCGGTTATCTCCCCCTCCCCACACTTCTCCATCAGATACATCTTTATTCCTTTCACCTTCGGCACTTGGCCAGGTCTGAACCCCTCTCCTAGCATTCCAGGGACTCCTTGAAAAAGCCCTGCAGCTCAACACACCTGTGTCCCTCTGGCACCTGCCAGGTGCCTAGCACAAAGTAAGTCCTCAACCTCAAGCAAGCTTTCTGGCGCCCTGGCATTGGAGTGAGAAACAGAACTCACAAAATCATCTCTATAATTCAGGTGGTTTCTCTCTTCCTCTCAGCTTCCCCATGACATTTTCTGACTGAATATAAGAGACGTACTGAATAAATGCCGTGTTGGAAGAAGCTATGCCTGAACCGTTTCCAGACACAATGCATTTCAAAGAGGGTTGTTTAGGAACTTGCTTCCTGGTGCTACTAGGAGCCAAAAAGGCCTTTTGAAGGACAAGCAGTATAATCACCTCCTATGAATTGAACGATTGAGTGTGACTTTTCACCAGAGAAAAAATGGACCAATTTTTGACCATGAAATCACACCAATTTTACAGCTGAAATATTTGACTGGGGAGGATAGAAGCCGGGGAACAACAGGTGTTAGGGAGAGAGGGCAAGGAAAGATGTCTTTTGTACTTTAGGGACCTCCTTGATTAAGTTCAAGGAGTGGGTGAAAGATGATATCCTCTTTATCGAACTTCCAAAGATATGACTTTCCTGTCAGTTTCCCCAGCAGTGAAAACCTTTTGCACAGCATGAAATAGGAGGTTGCCTTGTGAGCTTGACAGAGACGCAAGTTGCAGAAAATTGCTGCATTTTTGTTACAAGGTGCTGGATATTTCTTGGAGAAGTGAGTCTATTGCTCTTTTGTACTTTCTTGGACCCCTTCGTTTCATGGATCTTTTTCTTTTGGACTTGATGAAGAGTCAAAAGCACAGCAAGGCCCCAGCTAGGTCTGTAAAGGTCTCCACTCAGATTTACTTGGTGGTTCACTCACAAGGCTTGGAGAATGTAAAAATTTAGAAGCCATGAATTCTGATGAAAATTAAGAACATCTCCACACCTGTACAGCATCCTCAATAGACAAAAGGTTAGCTTTGTCCTCTCTCCCCATCAAGTCCCATTTCAAGTCAACTGCCCAAGACTGTTGTTTCCACCTCTTAGAGAGCTCTCTGATTCAACCTCTTCTCTCTCAAGCCCTTGCCACCATCTTGAGTCAAGGACCATTATCTCAGCCTCTCAATATCCATGTCTCTGATTTCCTTCCACCTCAATCTCCTCTGTGTTCTGCATCCAGAGTTATCTTTATAAAACAAATCTAATCGTATCACTTTCCTGATTAAAACCTTCCAATGATTCCCAAAACTATTGCTTTGAAATAATCTTTAAACCTTAAACCAAAAATATCCCCTGAAGTCTTCTTTAAGCCAGACAATGATGTTGTTGTTGTTAGGCGCCGTCAAGTCAGTTCTGACTCATAGCAACCCTACGTACAACAGAATGAAACACCGCCCAGTCCTGCACCATCTTGTCAATTGTTGCTACGTTTGAGACCATTGTTGAAGCCACTGTGTCAGTCCATCTTTTTGAGGGTCTTCCTGACCGTCTACTTTATATCAAGCATGTTGTTCTTCTCCAGGGACTGGTCCCTCCTGACAACAAGTCCAAAGTATGTGAGACAAAGCCTCACCATCCTCGCTTCTAAGTAGCATTCTGGCTGTACTTCTTCCAAGACGGACTTGTTTATTCTTCTGGAAGTCCATGGTATAGTCAATATTCTTTGCCAACACCATAATTCAAAGGCATTAATTCTTCTTTGGTCTTCTTACTCACTGTCCAGCTTTCACATGCATATGAGGTGATTAAAAATACCATGGGGTCAGGGGTACCTTAGTCCTCAAAGTAATATCTTTGCTTTGTAACACTTCAAAAAGTACTTTTGCAGCAGATTTGTCCAATCCAATACGTTGTCATTTAACTTCTTGACTACTGTTTCCATGGGCACTGATTGTGGATCCAAGTAAAATGAAATCCCTAACACCTTCAATCTTTTCTGCATTTATCATGATGTTGCTTATTGGTCCAGTTGTGAGAATTTTTGCTTTCTTTATGTTAAGGTGTAATCCATGCTGAAGTCTGTAATCTTTGGTCTTCATCAGTAAGTGCTTCAAGTCCTCTTCACATTCAGTAAGCAAGGTTGTGTCATCTGCATATCCCAGCTTGCTCGTAAGTCTTCCTCCAATCCTGATGCTGCATTCCTCTTCATATAGTCCAGCTTCTCGGATTATTTGCTCAGCATACAGATTGAATAAGTATGGTGAAAGGATACAACCCTGACCCACACTTCTCCTGATTTTAAAGCATGCATCATTCCCTTGTTCTGTTCAAATAACTGTGTCTTAGTCTATGTACAGGTTCCTCATGAGCACAATTAAGTGTGCTATTCTTCCTAAAGTTATTCGTAGTTTGTTATGATCCACACAGTTGAATGCCTTTGCATAATCAATAAAACACAGGTAAACATCCTTCTGGTATTCTCTGCTTTCAGCCAAGATCCATCTGACATCAGCAACCACATGCTTCATTCCACATCCTCTTCTGAATCTGGCTTGAATTTCTGGCAGTTCCCTGTTGATGTATTGCTGCAACCATTTATGAATTATCTTTAGCAAATTTTTACTTGTATGTGATATTAATGATATTGTAAGATAATTTCCTCATTTTGTTGGGTCACCTTTCTTTGGAACGGGCACAAATATGGATCTCTTGCTGTCAGTTGGCAAAGTAGCTGTCTTCCAAATGTCTTTGCATAGATGAATGAGCACTTCCAGCATTGTATCTGTTTGTTGAAACTTCTCAATTGATATTCTGTCAATTCCTGGAGCCTTGTTTTTTGCCAGCGCTTTCAGTGCAGCTTGGACTTCTTCCCTCAATACCATCAGTTCCTGATCAGATATTGCCTCCCTAAATGGTCAAAGGTCGATCAGTTCTTTTTGGTACAGTAACTACGTGTATTCCTTCCATCTTCTTTTGATGCTTCCTGCATCATTCAATATTTTGCCCATAGAATCCTTCAATATTGCAGCTCAAGTCTTGAATTTTTTCTTCAGTTCTTTTAGCTTGAGAAATTCCAAATCTGTTTTTCCCTTTTGGTTTTCTCACTCCAGTATTTGCACTTTTCATTATAATACTTTGTCTTCTCTAGCACCCTTTGAAATCTTCTATTCGACTCTTTTAAGTCATCATTTCTTCCTTTCACGTTAGCTACTCTACATTCAAAAGCAAGTTTCAGAATCTCTTCTGACATTCATTTTGGTCTTTTCTTTCTTTCCTGTCTTTTTAATGACCTTTTTGCTTTCTTCATGTATGATGTCCTTGATGTCATGACACAATTCATCTGGTCTTTGGTCATTAGTGTTCCATGTGTCAGTTTTGTTCTTGAGATGGTCTCTAAATTCAGGTGGGATATACTCATGGTCGTACTTTGGCTCTCGTGAACTTGTTTTAATTATCTTCAGCTTCAAATTGAACTTGCATATGAGCCATTGATGGTTTGTTCCAAAGTCAGCCCCTGGCCTTGTTCTGAATGATGATATTGAGCTTCTCCATCATCTCTTTCCACAGATGTAGCCAATTTGATTCCTGTGTATTCCATCTGGTGAGGTCCACATGTAGAGTCATCGTCTGTGTTGTTGAAAAAGTTATTTCCAATGAATTGGTCATTGGTTTCTCAAAATCCTATCATGCAAAATCCATTGTTTCCATCATCAAGGCCATATTTTCCAACTACTGATTCTTTGTCTTTGTTTCCAGCTTTTGCATTCCAATCACCAGTAATTATCAGTGCATCTTGATTGCAGGTTTGATCAATTTTGTACTACAGAAGTTGGTAAAAATCTTCAATTTCTTCACCTTTGGCATTAGTGGTTGGTACGTAAATTTGAATAATAGTCATATTAACTAGTCTTCCTTGTAGGTGTATGGCTGTTGGCTTAATTAGCAAATAATGTCTGCTTTGAACATTGTGCTAATTTTGAGATCTATCTATGTGGGATCAAATTGACAACAGCAACTCAAAAGTTTAGATCGGAAACTTAGTGGGCAGTGAGTTTATGTTAATGGGGGAGGAACAATTCAGAAATGGAGGGTGAGAATGGCTGCACAACTTGAAGAATGTAATCAGTGTCAATGAATTGTACATGTAGAAATTGTTGATGTATGTTCTGCTGTACACATTCGCGATAACAAAATAAAATAAACCTTCCAATGGATTCCCAGCCCCTTCAGGACCCTGTCCAGAAGCACTTTGTGACTCTCGGGCTCCCCTATGGCCTGGTCCCTGCTTGTTGTTGGAATCAAGCAGTTTACAACCACTGTCTTACCAGTTCTACCTCCCAAATTGCTCTGTATTCCGTCCCCTTCTTTTCTCCTCTGTTTTCATGATTCAGGACTCCTACTGGTCACCCCCAATTACTAGAGTCTCTTTGCTTCTGATTCCCACCCCACCCACTGCAATGCAGCCCCAATACAAAGAGTGACCGATCTGAGAAGTCAAACTTATCATGTCATATCTCTGCAGAATTCTGCAGTGGCTTCCCATTGCTGGAGGAAAAATCTAACCTCCTTTATGGGCCATATATAACCCATCATAATTTTTATTATTCCTCATAATCATAAAATAATAGTACATGGAATGTTTTATTTTAACTTGAAACCTATGTCACTTAAAAAAAAAAATGTCACTTACTCACCATTAATTTCCTCTAGTGCCAAGACCTTCTCTTTGAGAACAAGTCATTGTTTCTAGTTTCCTGTCTTCTTTCTCACATAAACCCCACCCCAAACACATTGTCTATAATTTCCAATTTTGATTTCTTTAAAATAAGTGCGATCTTAGAGAAAACATATTTCTAAGTTCAGCTATTTTTACATTCATACAATCCTCCCCCCATCTTTTAAAGTCATCTCACCCACACCTAATTCAATTGCAATTATTTTTAGCAACTTCCCTTTATAGAAAAATCCTTTTCAAAGAATTAAACTTAGTTTTTGTGGAAACGACTCTTTCTTTTGGCACTCTTATTCCATCGGTTTTTGTAAACTGCTTAATTACAATAACAAACTCAGCTGATCTTGGGAGGCATTCAGTTCAACCTAGGAGCAGAAGCAGGTGGGTCAACTAGACAGTGGTCTGAGGGTGCCGAGCATTCAGGGGGCTTCGAGCATTGCTAGAGCAGGCAGGACAAGCTAGAAGAGCTGCTAGCTGGAAATTCTCAAATGGAGTATATGCTCTTTTAACTGACTTCTGCTTAACCAACTCCCCAAGTTAACCAAAGCTCCCCTTTGTCTTTATGAAACCTTCTGCCCTGGGGCAGATTATCCAATAGGCAAGGTAAGCATGGTGCTTACCTTGGTTACCAGATCATCTGTAGTGAACAATTTCACATTTTTTCACCACCACAAAGATTCTGCTTCTAGGTATGACTGGCATCTCTCTCTCTCCCAACCCCACAGCACTTCCTACAGAATCAAAGCCTCCTTTCAAATTTACAATCCTTGACAGGGATGGTTTACCCCGTAAACAAGATAACCTGCCCCTGCTCCTGCCTGACATCAGTCAAGCTAACTTATGCTGATCTTTAATGCACATTTTTTATGACCTTATCAACTACCATCCCAGTCCCATGAACTAAGCTGCTTCTACTTATTTGAGAAGGTGATTTTCATGTTTACATCTAGATTTCCAACTCTCCCCATGCAATCAAAACACTCAGTTTAAAATGTAACAGTCACATGGTTTAAAAATCTCAGCCAGGAGGTGGGGGAACTGAGTGAAGAGGCAACGCTTGATTGGATTGCTTTATGGAGTACCAAATGGATTCTATTCCCACCCTTGCCTAGGGCCTTTTCTGAGATAAGGAGTGTTTGGCCCCCTAGCGTCTGAGTGAGTCACTGCATCTTCCTAGTCCTGACATTTCACGGGGCTGCATCTAAGATGGAGTCCCTGGGTAGGTTAAACACTTGACTGTTAGCTGAAATGTGGGTGATTCAAATCCACCAAGAGACACCTTGGAAGACAGGCCTGGTGATCTCTTCTGAAAGGCCACAGCCTTGAAAATCCTTGGGAGCAGTTCTACTCTGCATACATGGGGACGCCATGAGTCAGAATCGACTAGACAACAACAACAAAGCGAATTCCTTGTCTCGATGGGTGTTGAGATACTTCCCTCTAATCCTCCCTTTCTACATTCCATACTCTCTACATCACAGAATTTAGGCTTACATAGTCTTTCTTACCAAAATTAAAATGTTCCCTGGATATGCAAGTGAAAAAGGAAGAAGAGGGGAGGGGAGTGAAGGAAGGAAGGAAGGGAGGGAGGGAGGGAGGGAGGGAGGGAGGAAGGAAGGAAGGAAGGTAGGTAGGTTGGAGGGAGGTAAAGGAACAAATCAGAGAAGGTAGCTTCTCTAAGTCTGGGCAATTTTCACTCTCCATAAAGATTTTCCTAACCATGTCTTACATTAGCTAATTCTCAGTAGCAAGTGCTCTTAGCAGCACAGTGGTATTAAAATTGGATTTGGGCAATGGACAGTCCCTGAAGCACTTAACTTTGTGTATATTAGCTTCAACAGTTCAGCCACTTGGAAGCAGAGACTCAGACGCTCCAGTTTCTGGTGAGATCGGACACTAATGGCAGAAGCCCAGGCTGCCCATCGCTTGGCCAGCGCCTCCCCACAGCCCACATCTGGGGAGCGGAGAAGTCTTTTTTATTAGGTCTGATTCCCATAACAGCTAATTGTGCTTTGCAGATTCTCCTGATGTCAAAAAAGGCCCATCACGCGGATTTCAAATGTGGAGAGTCTTAGAGAGAAATAAAGTGGTCGGACTCAACTCTCAACCTACTAAACAGGAACAGAGGGGGAGCCAGGTGTCTGTATGTCTGACATGTCTAACATAGCTTCCAAAGGCCTCTGCAGAGCCATTTCCTGTAAGCTCCTGCACAGATGGGAAAGCAAGGCTCCTCCTCCATCTGGCTGTCTTGTGCAGGGTGGGGGCCTGCTGTGGCTCCCCGGGACAGGGACACTTTCGTGTTTGACCCTGAGACTAATGAAAGTGCTAAAGGCTGCTGGGGCCCACAGGCACATAAAGGAAGCTTTCCTTCCTCAGGACTCTAAAGGGGCACCCTCATCTGTGGGTGCCTGGATCCAATTCCATGGGGCTGATCAAGCATCCCAGCATGCTCACAACTGGATATCCTCTCTGGGACATAGCAAAATCCATACTCTTGTGCATAACAGAATATTTTAATAGATGATGATGAAGATAGATGATATATATATAGATGGATGGATGAACAGATGGAAAGACAGATAGATAGATAGATAGACTTCATGATAGAACATCTAGTCCAGACAATTCCGGTTTGTCTCCAAAGGTTTGGGGGTCTTGAGATACTCTCCCTGTTTCCCTGAGCCTGTCATTGGTTATCTATGAAATCCAAGAGTTGAATTCATCCTGGGACCCTGTTGCTCCGTCCCCCCGCCCCCCCATCTGAAGTGTCCTGGGCAGTCTGGATGGAGGGAGGTCATTCTGAGCTGCAGATGCACATACCACGTCAGCATGGTGGAGGTGGAGCCGGTAGAAAGAGGAGATAAAGGACTCAGTTCCATGTGCAGTGAAGGTTGGAATGAGAATGGACATGAAGGGAAGAAAGTGGGAGAATCTAGCTAGCTTCTGCCTAAGGAGGCACATCAAGGCTGGGGTATGGGCAGTGTTACACAGGTGCAGCAAGTGGCTTCTGGTAGGAGGTGGCCAAGCTGAGCCTTCCTAAGAGGAGATGAAGGGGCTGGGGGTGGGGAGGGTAGAAGGATTGCAGAATCCAATTTCTGTGACGCCTTCCCGAGCCTGGGGAAGCTCTGCCTGCTCCTGACAAACCTGTCCACTCCAGGAGGCCGGGTTTGTCCCTTGGGAGAGGGCTAGATGTTGAAAGAAAAGTTCACCAAGTAGAGTTTCCTCTATCACAAAGTGTAGACCTTCCAGTATGATTGTGCTGATTTCTTGCCTTCCTGAGAGCAAGCTTTTCAAGATGAGTGCTGGGGCAAAAAGACATGTGGCCAGAGACAGTGCATGTCCCAGGGGAGCTCTGGAGGGTCTGAACCCAGGCTGGCAGAACTTGGTGGCTCCTGGGCATCTGTTCTCCCTGGGAAGTGGTGTCAGACTGTTACCAGAGGTGGCAGAGGTGGAATGGCGGGCTTGGGAGTGTAAAATGGAAGTGCGAGTAGTAGCATCAGGACCTGTCTAACTTCAGAGGGGTAAGGCGAATCAAGATCAGCTCAAAGCTGATTCCTATGAGACAGAGGTCAGTCATATCTTCAGTCTCCAGCCTTTTCACCAATTCTGACTCCAGCTGTCCCTCCCACAGAATTCTGAGTTTGATAATCCCTTGCAATGGCCACACAGAACTCACAGACCATACTTAGTGTTAAGTGGTTTATTAAGAAATTAACGGGGTACAACTTGGGATCACAAAGAGGAGAGCATGCCCCTACCTTCTTCAGCAGGACAGCTCTCTCAACAAGCAAGCAGGCCTTTCTCTTGCTGTGTACATGCCCTCTCAGCCATGCGTGCCTCCTCTCAGCTGTGTAGGTCTCCTCTCAACCCCCTGAGGACAGGTTTCCTCTAAGCCCCCTGAGGACAGGCTCCTCTCAGTCCCCTCAGAACAGCCTTCTTCTCAGCCCTCTGAAGACAGGCTCCTCTTGGCCCTGCTATCTATCACCACCAACTCTGCCACAGGGCCCCTCTGGGGTCTGTGGCTGCTGGCTCTGCCACTGGGCCTCTTCCAGGCCACTCGGTCTTCATGTTACACCCCTTGACCCATGTTACAGGCCTTTTCCCTCTGCTTCTTCTCTTTTGCCTTTTCTCCTTTCTGCTTCTTCCTGCTTCCTGCCTGAAACCTCTGTGAAGTTGGCTCCATTCATACGCAAACTCCTTCAATTTCAAGGCATGGCTTTCCCATTGGGGCCACAAACTAACCAATCCTCTCTTGGTGGGCCACAGACACTTCATTTGCATAGTAGGCTACAGGAACTTCATTTGCATAGTCTATAGCCACTTCATAAGGTTTTCACTGGCCAATTTTTCAGAAGTAGACCACCAGGTCCTTCTTCCCAGTCTGTCTTAGTCTAGAAGCTCTGTTGAAACCTGTCCACCAAAGGTGACCCTGCTTGTACTTGAAATACCAGTGGCATAGCTTCTGCCATCACAGCAATACACAAGCCACACAGTACAATAAACTGACAGACATGTGGTAGCAAACAACACAAGAAGCATCAAAAGAAGATGGAAGGAATTCACATAAAAAGACCAAACTTAATGTTCTGACTGAGACTACCAGGACCCTGGAGGCTATGGTCCCTGGACCTTCTGTTAGCCCAAGACTGGAACCATTCCCAAAGCCAACTCTTCAAACAGGGATTGGACTGGACTATAAGACATAAAATGATACTGGTGAGGAGTGAGCTTCTGGCTCAAGTAAACACATGAGACTATGTGGGTAGCTCCTGTCTGGAGGCAAGATGAGAAGGCAGAGGGGGACGGGAGCTTGTTGACTGGACATGGGGAATACAGGGGGAGAGGAGGAATGTGCTGTCTAATTAGGGGGAGAGCAGCTAGGAGTACATAGCAAGGTGTGTATAACTTTTTGTATGAGAGACTGACTTGACTCGTAAATTTCCACTTAAAGCACACAAAAGAAGAAGAAGATATAAGGAATATACAGAGCCACTATACCAAAAAGAATTGGTCGACATTCAACCATTTCAGGTGGTAGCATATGACCAAGAACCGATGATACTGAAGGAAGAAGTCTAAGATGCACTGAAGGCATGGGCAAAAAACAAGGCCCCACAACTTGACAGAATACCAATTGAGATGTTTCAACAAACAGGTGCAACGCTAGAAGCACTCACTTGTCTATGCCAAGAAATTTGGAAGACAGCTACCTGGTCAACCAACTGGAAGAGATCCATATTTGTGTCCATCCCAAAGAAAGGTGACCCAACAGAATGCAGAAATTATTGAACAGTATCATTAATATCATACACGAGCAAAACTTTGCTGAAGATTATTAAGAAATGGTTGCAGCAGTACATCAACAGGGAGCTGCCAGAAATCCAAGCTGGATTCAGAAGGGGACATGGAATGAAGGATATCATTGCTAATATCAGATGGGTCTTGCTGCAAGCAGAAAATACCAGAAAGATGTTTACCTTGTTTTGTTGACTATGCAAAGGCAATTGACTGTGAATCATAACAAATTATGGATATGAATAACACTGTGAAGAATGGGAATTCCAAAACAATTGTGCACATTCAGAACCCGTATATAGGCCCAGAGACAGTTGTTGGAACAGAACAAAGGGATACTGTGTGGTTTAAAATCAGGAAAGGTGTGGGTCAGGGTTGTATCCTTTCACCATATTTATTCAATCTGTATGCTGAGCAAATAATCTGAGGAGCCGGGCTATATGAAAAAGAACATGGCATCAGGATTGGAGGAAGACGCATTAACAACCTGCATTATGCAGATGATACAACCTTGCTTGCTGAAAGTGAAGAGGACTTGAATCTCTTACTGATGAAGTTCAAAGACAGCCTTTAGTACGGACTACACCTCAACATAAAGAAAACAAAATCTTCACAACTCGACCAACAAGCAGCATTATGATAAACAGAGAAAAAGGTTGAAGTTGTCAAGGATTTCATTTTACTTGGATCCACAATCAATGCCCATGGAAGCAGTAGTCAAGAAATCAAAGGATGCATTGCATTTGGGCAAATCTGCTACAAAAGTCCTCTTTAAAGTGCTGAAAAACAAAGATGTCACTTTGAGGACTTAGATGCGCTTGACCCAAGCCATGGTATTTTCAATTGCCTCATAAGCATGTGAAAGCTGGACAATGAATAAGGAAGACCTAAGAAGAATTAATGTCTTTGAATTATGGTGTTGACAAAGAACACTGAATACACCATGGACTGCCAGAAGAACAAACAAGTCTGCCTTGGAAGAAGTATAGCCAGAGTGCTCCTTGGAAGTGAGGATAGCGAGACTTTGTCCCATGTACCTTGGATATATTATCAGGAGGGACCAGTCCCTGGAAAAGGGTATCGTGCTAGGTCAGTGAAAAAGAGGAAGACCCTCAATGAGATGGACTGACACAGTGGCTGTAACAATGGGCTCAAGCATAACAAGGATAGTGAGGATGGCACAGGACTCGGCAGTGTTTCATTCTGTTATGTACAGGTTCGCTATGAGTAGGAACCTACTCAATGGCACCTAACAACAACAGTCACTTCTTTTGCATAGTATATTGAACAATCCCTGCAAGGTACAAAGCAATCATAGGGCAGGCTACAGCCCAGGACCAGACAAAAAATATCAAATCAAGTTGTTTACAGTTTACCAGATGTAATAAACCCTTTGGGGTAGAAAACTAGGCAAAGGTAACTCCTCAGGGCTTCGGCAAAAATCTCTCAAGCTGTTCCTCCAAAGAACCACAGCAAAAGGCCCCATAAAGGGGGCATAAAGGATACTAGGATTAGAAGACAGCCCCCCATGAGCAGCAGTAGACTGCCACCTGCAGGCTGGACTCTGTGGCTAGCTCATTCGGGGCTGTTGATCAAGATGCTGCCCCTCTCTGGGCCTCAGTTTCCCTATCTGGAATAAAAAGGGGAGAAAAGCTCCCTTAGGTGCCTCCCTCTCAGTCTAAGTCCCAGGGTTCAGGGACACAAATGCCAGGAAAAGAATTAGCATTGCATTTCAACTCTGTCATAGGGAAATTGACTCTCAAGTTTGATAAGGATGTCATCATGAGTGATGAGAGTGTGGGGCCAGGGAAGCACTGGGAGCCTCCATTTTACAAATGAAACGGCGACTAATCTAGTTTGTCATTGCATCTTAAACCTGAAGGTACATGTAATGCACCTGAAACGCCAGCTGCCATTGAGTCAATGTCAACTCATGGTGACCCCATGTCTGTGAAAGTAGAACTGTGCTCCATAGGGTTTTTAATAGCTGCGTTTTCAGAACTGGATCACGCAGCTTTTCTTCAGAGGAGCCTCTGGGTAGACTCCAACCTTTCAGCTAGCAGCCAGGCACATTTGCCATTTACACTACCCACAGACTCTCCAGAGGATCTCGTTGAAATGTTTTGGGAGGTCTGGGGTGGAGCTTGAAAGCTGGTTTTTCTTACAAGTTCCAGGTGATGCTGGTGGTCCACCAGCCACACATCAAGTAGCAAGGATTTAAGCTATTTGCCTATGGATATTTGGTCAGTAAATGGCAGAGGGTAGATTCAAAGCCTGGGCTGTCGGTCTCAAAGTCTGTCTTCTTTCCCCTGTACCATCATGTAGCAGCAGAGTTCATAGCACCAGATGGCAGGACTTTGGGTTTCTGTCTTTCCTGTGAGGCTGGAGGGGAGACATCCTTTATCTTTGCATCCTCAAAACCTAGCACACTGCTAGGCACAGAGGAAGTATTCAAAAATGTTTGTCAGACTGAATGAAGTAATGGAATGGTGAGTAATGGAATGAAATGCAACAAGATGAAATAAAAATGAAAGGTTATTGATTGAGTGATCACCTGTAAATCAGAGCATCACCTGTGGGAGATTCAGCTCAGGCCAACACCCTTCATTCCATGGTAATACTCTGCTCTGAGCACACGAGTCCCCCAAAGTCACTGGAGAAGGGACTATGATTCATACAACCCTACACATTCCCCAGATTCCTCTTCTGATTAAAAACAAAACAAAACAAATAAGCAGCAACAACAACAAAAAACAATGAAAGGCACTACAAACTTATTAGAATGGTTAAAACCCCCCAAAAAGCTGTTAAAACCAAATGCTGGTTAGGCTGGGGAACTACTACTCTGGTTCCTTGCTGGGAGTATAATGTAGGACATCTGCTTTGGGAAACAGTTAGGTGGTTTTTACAAAGCTAATCATTAACAACCTATAATATGCATATAATACAACCTTGGTTGCTGAAAGCGAAGAGGACTTGAAGTACCTACTGAGGAAGTTTAAAGAGCACAGCCTTCAGTATGGGTTGCACTTCAACATTAAGAAAACAAAAATTCTCACAACTGGACTGATAAGCAACATCATGATAAATGGAGAAAATATTGAGGTTGCCAAGGACTTCATTTTACTTGGACCCACAGTCAAAGCCCATGGAAGCAGCAGTCAAGAAATCAAAGGACATATTGCATTTGGGCAAATCTGCTGCAAAAGACCTCTTTAAAGTGTTAAAAAGCAAAGACGTCACTTTGAGGACTAAGATGCACCCAATCCAAGCCATGATATTTTCAATCACCTCGTATGCATGTGAAAGCTGGACAATGAATAAGGAAGACTGAAGAAGAATTGACTCCTTTGAATTATGGTGTTGGTGAAGAATGTTGAATATACCATGGACTGCCAGAAGAACGAAGACATCTGTCTTGGAAGAAGTACAGCCAGAATGCTCCTTCGAAGCACGGATGGCAAGGCTCCGTCTCATGTACTTTGGACATATTATCAGGAGAGACCAGTCCCTGGAGAAGGACATCATGCTTGGTAAAGTAGAGGGTCAGTGAAAAAGAGGAAGACCCTCAACAAGATGGATTGACACAGTGCCTACAATGATAGGCTCAAGCATAACAACGATTGTGAGGATGGTGCACAATTGGGCAGCATTTCATTCTACCGTTCATAGGTTGCTATGAGTCGGAACCGATCCAATGGCACCTAACAACAACACCAACAACAATCATTGTCTTAACATATGACCCAGCAATCACTCTCCTAGGTATTTTCCCAACTGCTTTGAAAACTCATGTCCACACAAAAATCTGCAAGAGAAAGTTTATTGTAGCTTTATTTTTAATTGTCAAAAATTGGAAACAACCAAGATGTCCTTCAGTAGGCGAATGAATGAATCTGTGGTGTATCCATACAATGGAGTGCTATTCAGAAACAAAAAGAAACGAGCTACCAAGCTACTTAAAGACATAGATGAATCTTAAATATGTGTTGCTAAGTGAAAGAAGCCAGTCTGAAAAGATTACATACTGTATGATTCCATTTATACGGCATTCTGGGAAAGGCAGAACTATAAAGATGGTAAACAGGGATTTGAGTTGGGGCAAAGGTTGAACAGGTGGAGCACAGAGGATTTTGGGGGCAGTGACACTATTCTGTATGATACTGTAATGGTGGATACTATGTATTTGTCAAAACCGATAGGATTTTACAGGAGAAAAAGTGAACCTTAATGTACCCAAATTAAAATAAATCATTTAGGAGGTGAGGTGATTACAGTATGAAATGCAGACTGTGACTACAGAGTCGGGCTGCCTTACCAATGTGTTAAACAACCTCACTGAAGGAGGTAGGGGAGAAAGGTGTTGACCTGAGTAACGCTGGAAATGAGTGATATCTGTATATTTAAAGGCACAAGGAATCGCACATAACACTATACTCTGGTTGGTACAGTGGTTTCCCATGGGGGATTGGCTAACAATTCTGAAACCCCTACACATGTATGAAGCCCTGGTGGTGCAACGGTTAAGAGCTTGGCTGCTAACCAAAAGGTCAGCAGTTCAAATCTACCAGCCACTCCTTAGAAACCCTATTAGGTAGTTCTACTCTGCCCTATACGGTCACTATGAGTCAGAATCAACTTGATGGCAACAGGTTTGGGTTTTTTTGTACACATGTATACTGAAAAAAACTAGAACTAGACAATTCAGTAAACGGTGGAAGGTGGGAGTCGGGTTTCTTACTGTCGGAGTGGGCGGTTATAGACAAGCAAGCGGAGAAGGCTAGAATTATCCATGTGGTAAGGAATTAGAGTTGGCATAAACCCATGTTTAGCTTAATACAGATAGATACGTAGGTAAGTAGGTAGGTAGATAGATACATATACATATAGATATATTGATATACAGGCATACCTTGGAGGTACTACGGGTTCAGCTCCAGACCACTGCAATAAAGCATGTCACATGAATTTTTTTGTTTCCCAGTGCATATAAAAATTATGTGCACACTACACTGTAGTCCATTAAGTGTTCAGTAGCATTGTGTCTAAAAAAGCTATCGTTCGTACCTCAATTAAAAAAAGATTTTATTGCTAAAAAATGCTAACCTCATCTCAGCCTTCAGCGAGTTATAATCTTTTTGTTGGCGGACCGTCTTGCCTCAATGTCAATGGCTGCTGACTGATCAGGGTGGTGGCTGCTGAAGGCTAGGATGGCTATGGCAACTCCTTAAAAGAAGACAACAATGAAGTTTGCCACATCGAATGACTCTTCCTTTCACGAACGATTTCTCTGTCACACGTGATGCTGTTTGATAGCATTTGACTCACAGTAGAACTTCCAAAACTGGAGTCAATCCTCTCAAAATCTGCCATTGCTCTATCGACTAAATTTATGTAATATCCTAAATCCTTTGTTGTCATTTCAACATGTTCGCAGCATCTTCACCAGGAGTAGATTCAGTCTCCAGAATCCACTTTCTTTGCTCATCCATAATGAAGCAAGTCCTCATCTACTGAAGTGTTATCACGAGATTGCAGCAATTCAGTCACATCTTCAGGCTTCCGCTTCTAATTCTCTTGTTATTTCCACCACATCTGCAATTACTTCCTCCACTGAAGTCACAAACCCCTCAAAGTCATCCATGAGAGCTGGAATCAACTTCTTCCAAACTCCTGTTAATATAGATATTTTGACCTCCTCCCATGAATCATGAATGTCTTAATAGCATCAGGAATGCTAATCTTTTCCAGAAGGTTTTCAATTTACTTTGCCCAGATTTGTCAGAGGAGTCACTATCTATGGCCTTACTAAATGTATTTCTTAAATAATAAGACTTGAAAGTCAAAATTACTCCTTGATCCATGGGCTGCAGAATGGATGTTGTGTTAGCAGGCATGAAAACAACATTAGTCTTCTTTTACATCTCCACCAGAGCCCTTGGGTGATCAGGTGCGTTCTCAACGAGCAGTAATATTTTGAAAGGAATCTTTTTTTCTGAGGAGTAGGTCTCAACAGCAGGCTTAAAATATTCAGTAGACCATGTTGTAAACAGATATTCTGTCATCCAGGCTTTGTTGTTCCATTTATAGAGCACAGGCAGAGTAGATTTAGCATAATTCTTAAGGGCCCGAGGATTTTTGGAATGGTAAATGCGCACTGGCTTCGATTTAAAATCACCAGCTGCATTAGCCCCTAACAGTTAGAGAGTCAGCTTCTCCTTTAAAGCTTTGAATCCAGGCATTGACTTCTCTTCTCTAGCTATGAAAGTTCTAGATGGCAGCTACTTCCAACATAAGGCTATTTCATCTACATTGAAAATGTATTGTTTAGTTTAACCACCTTTATCACTCATCTTAGCTAGATCTTCTGGATAACCTGCTGCTTCACCCTGCACTTTTACGTTATGGAGATGGCTTCTTTCCTTAAACCACATGAACCAACATCTGCTGGCTTCAAACCTTTCTTCTGGAGATGGCTCGCCTCTCTCAGCCTTCATGGAATTACTCTGGATTAGGCTTTGGCTTAAGGGAATGTTGCAGCTGGTTTGATCTTCTATCCAGACCACTATGACTTTCTCCATATCAGCAGTAAGGCTGTTTTGTTTTCTTATCATTCATGTGTTCACTGGAGTAGTGCTTTTAATTTCCTCCAAGAACTTTTCCTTCGCTTTCACAACTTGGCTAACTGGTGCAGGACACCTAGCTTTTGGCTTGTATGGGCATTCAACATGCCTTCCTCACTAAGCTTAATCATTTCTGGCTTTTGATTTTAAGTGAGAGACCTGTGACTCTTCTTTTCACTGGAACACTTAGAGGCCATTGTAGGGTTATTAACTGGCTTAATTTCAATATTGTCCTGTCTCAGGGAATAGGGAGGCCCACCCAAGGAGAGGGAGAGAGAAGGGGAAGGGCTGGTCGGTGGAGCAGTCAGAACACACACAATAGTTATGGATTAAGTTCATCTTCTTATATGGGCGCAGTTTATGGCACCCCAAAACAGTTACAATAGTGACATCAAAGATCACTGATCACAGATCACCATAACAGGTATAAAAATAATGAGAAAATTTGAAATATTGTGAGAGTTACCAAAATGTGACACAGAGACATGAAGTCTCTGGGAAGGGGAGGGGAAGGGAGGGACGGGGAGGGAAGGGGAAGGGGAGGGGAGGGGAGGGGAGGGGAGGGGAGGGGAGGGGAGGGGAGGGGAGGGGAGGGGAGGGGAGGGGAGGGGAGGGGAGGGGAGGGGAGGGGAGGGGAGGGGAGGGGAGGGGACGGGGAGGGGAGGGGACGGGACGGGACGGGACAGGATTCTGTTGGTCCCCTATGAGCCGATTCTGACTCAAAGCACCCTATGTACAACATTACGAAACACTGCCAGGTCTAGATACATAATGCAATGAGAATGGCACTTCACCTCTGTGATCTTCCTCCAAAAGCCCATAGCCCCAGTCTAACCATGAGAAAAACATCAGAGAAATCCCAAGAGGGGCGTTCTACGATACATCTGATAAGCACTCCTCAAAACTATCAGGGTCATCGAAAACATGAAGAGTCTCAGAAACTGTCAGACTAAGAGGAGTCTAAAGAGACATGATGACCAGACGTAAAGTGGGGTCCCAGATGAGATTCTGGGACAAAAAAAAAGACTTTAGTAAAAACTAAGGAAATTTAAAGTGTGAATTTTAGTTAAAAATGATGTATTGATATTGCTTCATTAACTGAGACAAGTGGACCATACTAATAACATCCCAATGTTGTTGTTGTTGGAGGCTATCAAGTCAATTCCAACTCATAGCAACCACATGCGACAGAGTGGAACTACCCCATAAGGTTTTCTTGGCTATAATGTTTACAGGAGCAGGTGGCCAGGTCTTTCTCCCAAGGAGCCACTGGGTGGGTTTGAACTTCTAACCTTCCTGTTAGCAGACAAGCACTTAACCTTTGCACCACCAGGGCTCCTTAACATCCCAATATAAGGTATAACTAATAGGGGAGACTGGGTTTAGGGTATATGGGAATGTTCAACTATCTCCACAATCGTTCTGTAAATCTATCCTAAGAGTAAAATGTTAAATTAAAAAAACAGAGCGACAATGAAAGGAGGAGGGGACAGCTCTTACAATATATTCCCGGCGTGACTTTGACATGTGCTACAGGAGCTAAGCTTACTTATCGCTCTTAGGGCTTCAGTAATTAATCATGCATAATGAGGAGCTTTAAAATTAGCCCCGGCGTTTGGGTAACAGCTGCTCCCCCCACCCCCTAGAATCCATAATATACAATTTATTTTGACAGGCTGCTCCTGGAAGTGCTGGTGAGGAGGTACAAAAAGAGATGCCTGGGCTCAGAAAATGGTCTTCTGGGTCCCCAGCTGAGGGCTGAGCTGGGGGAGCGGGGTCTGCACCCCCCACCTCTGATCACAGCCCTGGAAAAATCATCTCATTTCCCACCCGTGGGGAGGCAGGTGGCCACCTCTGCTGGGGCCAGGGACGTGTGGTCTGATGCTGACCCAATGCAAGCAGCCGTGCAAAGACAGGCTCTGTCCTCTGGCAAAGGACACCCAGCCTCCCTGCCCAGAGGCAGAGGCTGTGCTGAGGCTATGCCTGAGAGCTGGACTGCGGCTGGCTGGCCATGAGGTACAGCAACCATAGCTCTGAGGTAGCAGAGCAGAAGGTCTTTGAGAAATTCACTTCATCGCTCTGAGCCTCAGTTTCTCCACCTGCAAAAAAGGGATTTAAAACCCCACACAGCCCAAAGAGGAGCTATGAGGGTTTAGTGAAATAACACTGCACGCAAATGTGAAGGAGCGCACGGAGACCCAGCTCCACTGCCCAGGGCGCAACTCTACATGGAGGTCCAGCTCCGATCGCCTCTGCTGGCCTTTTCGAGCACATACAGCCACACTGATGATCTGGTCCCGCCATGATGTCAGCCTGTCTATGCAGGCAGAGGGTCCTCATGTTTTCTGGACACACTCCTCTCACTTATACACTGGCCGACACTCAGCCAAAGACCCCAGGGAGCCTCTCTCCACATCTCTGGTGTTCTCTCCTTCTGAGCAGCTCCTTCCTCTCTGGTATTTTGTCTCTCAATTTCTAGCCTTTTTGGCTTTCAAGGACTCTGGACTCTGTTTCCCAAGCCCCGTGGGTTCCTCTCCCTATACAGCATTCTGGAAACTTCCTCCTGGTAGGGCAACCATTGGACTCACCTTGTATGTTTCCCTTCTCTCAGGAATCACCCTCCTGCGCTACCTATTAGTTCAGGTATGTTATTCTGTTTTCTATGTGTTCAAGTGGGGGAGAAAATCTTGTCCCATCACTCTATCACAACCAGAAGCAACTGTTGCTGTCACTTCATGGACAGGATAACTGAGACACAGAGTGTTGCGCAAATTCAACGACGCTTCAGTGACAGATACAGGTCTGTGGTCCCCAGCTCTCAGCTGCAGCCTGCCTATTACACCAACCCTACCACAGCTGAATACTTTCCAACATACTCTCAGCCCATTCCTTGAGTGTCTGGATAAAACCATGTTGTAAATGTCAGAAAACCACAAGCCCTTAACATTCTGTTCCTAAGTTTTGAAAGAGCCAAATTATTTGTACTTTTTTATTCCCACTGGAAAACAATGGAATTGATTAAATATCATAATAAAAACATTCTCTCTGCGATGACACCCCTCTTCACAGACCCAAACCACTACAACCTGAATTTCCCAATCATCTTTATAAAGCTGCTGCTTCGTATTCATAGGAACTAGATGTGTTTTTACTTTAACTCCTCATATTCCAGGAAATAAATGGTCAAGGAGCAGCTGGAGATGAGGGCTGTAGGGCAGAGCACTGCACTAGCCACGGAGCGGCCTCAAAGAAGCTGACTTTTTAATGTGCAGATGCACCATCCAAACCTAAGTCTCGTCCTTTCAAATGCTGGGAGCATGTAGCCTGGACTAACCCAGGCCAGGCCAGTCTTGAACAATCTGGGGAAGAGGAATCATCCCAAACCAACAAGCACCCAGATGTTCTAGGACTGAGCTCTTGCTGGCCTTGAGCTTCAGCTTTTTGTGTGTCCTGAAGCCATTTATAGCTCTGTAGATTTCCTGACTTGAAGTTCCAACAGTTTCTCAAGGATAAGAACACTGAAAGGGAATTCCTTTTTTTTCATATGCTTCAAAGAGGTACCAATATTTTAGCTCATTAGTACTTATTCAGGAGTTCCTGGGTGGCACAAACAGTTAAGTGCTTGACTACTAGTCAAAAGGTTGGCAGTGCTGCATCCCACTTTGGAGAGTGTCATCTGGGGTCTTAAACGCTAGCAACCGGACATCTAAGTTGCATCAATTGGTCTCAACTCACGTGGAGCAAAGGAGAATGAAGAACACTAAAGACACAGGGCAATTATGAGCCCAAGAGAAAGAAAAGTCCACATAAACCAGAGACTACATCAACCTGAGACCAGAAGAACTAGATGGTGCCCGGCTACAACCAATGACTGCCCTGACAGGGAACACGACAGAGAACCCCTGAGGGAGCAGGAGAACAGTGGGCTGCAAACCCCAAATTCTCGTAAAAAGACCAGACTTAGTGGTCTGACTAAGACTAGAAGCACCCTAGTGGTCCCCAGACCTTCTGTTAGCCCAGACAGGAACCATTCCCAAAGCCAACTCTTCAGACAGGGATTGGACTGGACAATGAGATAGGAAATGATACTGGTGAAGAGTGAGCTTCTTGGATCAAGTAGACACATGAGACTATGTTGGCATCTTCTGTCTGCAGGGGAGATGAGAAGGCAGAGGGGGTCAGAAGCTGGCTGAATGGACACGAAGAGAGAGAGTAGAGGGAAGGAGTGTGCTGTCTCATTACGGGGAGAGCAATCAGGAGTATACAGCAAGGTGTATATAAATTTTTGTATGAGAGACTGACCTGATTTGTAAACTTTCACTTAAAGCACAATAAAAATTTAAAAAAGAAAAAAAAAAGTTGGCAGTTCTAACCCAGCCAGAGGTCCCTCTGAAGACAGTCCTGGTGATCTGCATCTGGAAGGTCACAGCCTTGAAAGCCCTAGAGGGCAATTCTACTCTGCACACATGAAGTCCCTATGAGGCGGAATCGACTTGACGGCAACTAACGACAACAACATACTCTCATGGGAGGGCAAGTGGGTGACGAATTTAGAAGATAATCCAAATGCATATAACAAAATTTCCAATCTAACAGTTCTGCTTCCAAGAATCTATAAAAAGAAATACTTTACATGTCTTCAAAGTTACGTATAGCAAAGCTGTTCACTCCTTCTTTGCCTATGAACTGGAAGCAATCCAAATATTCATTAATATGGGTTGGATTAAGTAAAATGTTACGTCTATCCAATGGGATATTGTGTGGGCATTAACAAATGTAGCAGGCCCACGTGCACAGGTGGAAAGGTCCCCAAGGCATAGCATTAAATGAAGAGAACAATCAGTAGAATAATGCATATAAATAGAATCCCATTGATACAAGAAACAGTGTGTATATGCACATAGGTATGCCTGTAAATGCCTGTACAACCGACCAGAGGATACACACAAGGCCTCTGGCAGGGGAGTGGAAATGAAGAAGGACCTGAAAAAACATGAAAAAATGAAGTCGCTGATGGTGAAGGAGGCACACAAAACAGCTGAAATAACTGATTTACGTCCGATGTAAACTAAGAAGTATCTAGATTCACATCTTAGGTACAACTCTTTAAATTTTGAAAATTGTACTTGAGATGTGAAAACTGAATCATAGAAAAAAAAAAAATAGCCACAATTAAGTATTTATGACTTCTTTAGACAAATGAGTTGTTTCTAAATTTTGAGGCTCTGGAAGAAACCGCAAGGGGGAAGGTTGACAGATTCAATCATATCAACGGTTGGAAACTTCTGTACAAAACACCCTAACTAACGCAAAAAAAATTTTAAGAGAACAAAAACGAGCACTGCTATGTTGATTGTGCAATAAAGAGCGAGTTCTGCAAATCAGTGTGCAAAAACCACAACTGGCAAACAGATAAATCAGGACACACATTTTCACTGGAAAAGGATTTGCCATGTGTTCTTTTGAATGGGAAGGTTTACCAGAGAATTTAAAAAAACAGTATAACTCAATTTTTTCCAAAATTCTGTTATCCAAGACTTTTCAGTTCAAACCACTGCAGAAATCGAGACACGCTGATTCAGCTGACACACAAAATAAAGAATATTACCCATTAGACCGGTGCTCTACTAAAAAACCAACTGCGAGTCCAAAAGGTCTACATTTAATCCAAAGCAAAGATGAGACGACGAGGAGGCAGGGAAACTAGAGCACTAGAAATGGAACAACCAGAACACAATGAAAGAGAATACTGACACGTTGTGGAAAATATAACTACTGTCACTGATCATTTGTGCGGAAATTGTCAAATGTGAGGCTAATTTGCCACGTAAACTTTCACCAAACACACAATAAAATATTATTAAATAACAAACGAAAAAGCTTGTGAGTGGCCATCTAAGGTACTTCACTGGTCTCATCCTGTCTGGAGCAAGGGAGAAAGAAAACCAAGGACACCAGGGAAAGATTAGTTCAAAGGACTAATGGACCACAACTACCACCAGACTGAGTCCAGCACAACTAGGTGCTACCACCACTGACTGCTCTGACAGCAATCACAATAGAGGGTCCTGGACAGAGCTGGAGAAAAATGTAGAACAGAATTCTAACTCACAAAATAAGACTAGACTTACTGACCTGACAGAGATTGGAGAAACCCTGAGAGTATGGCCCCCGGACACCTTTGTAGCTCAGTAATGAAGTGACTCCCGGGGTTCATCCTTCAGCCAAAGATTAGGTGGGCCCATAAAACAAAATGAGACTAAAGGGGCACGCCGGCCCAGGGGCAAGGACTAGAAGGCAGGAGGGCACAGGAAAGCTGGTAATAAGGAGCCCAAGGCCAAGAAGGGAGAGTGTTGACATGTCATGGGGTTGGCAACCAATGTCACAAAACAATATATGTGTACCGTTTAATGAGAAGCTACTTTGCTCTGTAAAACTTCATCTTAAGTATGATAACTAAAAAAGAAAAAAAAAAAAAAAGACACCCTGCTCGGCCAGCTTGCCCCATTTGCTCCCAAGATGCTGTGGTCTGGTCACAATGTTGTTGTTGTTAGCTGCCTTGAGTCAGCCCCCTGACTCATGGGGACCCCATGCATAATAGGATTGGACCGTTGTGATCCACAGGGCTTTCACTGGCTGATTTTTTGGATGTAGATTGCCGGCCTTTTTCCTAGTCTGGAAGCTCCGCTGAAACCTGTTCGGCATCATAGCAACATGCAAGGCTCCACTGACAGACCAGTGCTGGCTACACACGAGGTGCACTGGCCAGAATCAAACCCAGGTCACTGGCATGGAGGGCAAGAACTCTACCACTATACCACCACTGCCCTTGTTCACACATGGCAGGTGTTAAACGCCTGCTGTGCTGGGCTGTTAGGGGCTGGATGCCCCTCCAGGACTACTGATGCACAGGACACCCGATGTTCAGAGGCAGAGACTCTTGTCATCCACCCACAGCAGTGACTAGGGTGTGCAGCAGGAGAAAGGGGAAGGGCACAGGACTGGGTGACAAGGACCATGACCCTCCACTCACAGTTGTGGGGCCTGGGCCATCCCTAGACTGCTCTGGCCTTCGGTTTCCTCCTCCTCATCTCTGTCCTGCCTCCTCAGAGGGTCCCACAGTTAAACCACAGCTGGTGGCTTTGTGATGTTCAAGTTCTGTTCCCTGCTGTCCCCCCAGGGCTTACACTGTACATAGATCAAGAGGCAGTTGTTTGGACAGAACGAGGGGACACTGCGTGGTTTAAAGTCAGGAAAGGTGTACATCAGAGCGGTATTCTTTCACCATACCTATCCAATTTGTATGCTGAGCAAATAATCTGAGAAGCTGGACTATATGAAGAAGAACGGGGCATAAGGATTGGAGGAAGACTCATTAACAACCTGTGTTATGCACATGACACAACCTTGCTTGCTGAAAGAGAAGAGGACTTGAAGGTCTTGCTGATGAAGATCAAAGACCACAGCCTTCAGTATGGCTTGCACCTCAACAGAAAGAAAACAAAAATCCTCACAACTGGACCAATAAGCAACATCAAGATTAATGGAGAAAAGACTGATGTCCAGGATTTCATTTTACTTGGATCCACAATCAACACTCATGGAAGCAGCAGTCAAGAAATCAAAAGATGGATTGTGTTGGGTAAATCTGCTTCAAAAAACTTCTTTAAAGTATTGAAAAGCAAAGTTGTCACCTTAAAGACTAAGGTGCGCTTGACCCAAGCCATGGTATTATCACTTGCATGATATGCATACGAAAGCCAGACAATGAATAAGGAAGACCAAAGAAGAATTGATGCCTTTAAACTGCGGTCCTGGTGAAGAATACTGAATATACCATGGACTGCCAAAAGAATGAACAAATCTGTCTTGGAAGAAGTACAACCAGAATGATCCTTAGAAGCAAGGACGGCGAGACTACATCTTACATACTTTGGATGTGTTGTCAGGAGGGATCAGTCCCTAGAGAAAGACATCATGCTTGGCAAAGTACAGGGTCAGCAGAAAAGAGGAAGACCCTCAAAGAGATGGATTGACACAGTGGCTGCAACAATGGGCTCAAGCATAACAACAATAGCGAGCACGGCGCAGGACCAAGCAGTGTTTTCTTCTGTGGTACATAGGGTCGCTATGAGTCGGAACAGACTCGGCAGCACCTAACAACGACAATTGTTATTTAAGGAACTCTGGTGGCACATTGGAACCCTGGTAGTGTAGTGGTTAAGAGCTACAGCTGCTGACCGAAAGGTTGGCAGTTCGAATCCACCAGGTACTCCTTGGAAACCATATGGGGCAGTTCTACTCTGTCCTACAGGGTTGCTATGAGCCAGAATCGACTTGACAGCAACTGGTTTCGTTTTGGTTGGTGGCACAGTGGTTAAGCGCTGTGCTAACAGGAAGGTTAGCTGTTCGAACTCACCAGCGGCTGGCTCTCCAGGAGAAAAGACCTGGTGATCTGCTCCTATAAAGATTACAGCCTAGGAAACTCAAAGGGGCAGTTCTACTCTGTCCTATAGGGCCGCTGTGAATCAGAATCCATTGGAAGGCACACAAAACAACGACATCATTACCTAAGTCACAATGCTATTGAGGGCCCTGCAGGTGTTTGGGCCTATGGGTCAGAGTCTCTCATCTCTTTTCTGGCTTAATAATATGGCAGACCCGAGGTCTCCCACAGCAGGGTGGAGGATGCCCAGGAATCTGAGTCATTTTTGGCAAACTTTGTGCAAGATGAAGGTAGCCTCTCCATCCAGGCCAGGAGGCACTGGCTCCTGGGGCCATCTCAGCTGCTCGCCAGGAAGGCATAGCCCCCACACTTCTGCCTGCATCTGGTCCTGGGGGAATCTGGGGAGGCTTCGCAGAGGAGGCAGCGCTGGAACTGATCTCTGAAGGATGAGATGGAGACCCCTCAGGGGGATGAAGGGAAGGGTCACAGGCGCTCATGAGCCCTGAGGGCGGGCTCTGGGAGTGGGGTGGGAGTGGCGGTCACACTGCAGATGTGTGCAGGAATTCCTGAAGGGGTTGAAACAGGGGCACCACGAGGTCCCCTCCAGCCCCACAAGGAGTGATCCACTGCACCAGGGCTGGGAGCAGGGAGGTGCAGGAGGACGCTGCTGCAGAGGTTTATAAGAACACAAGCAGTGGACTAGTACGTATAGTGGACTAATATGTATGGTATAATCCTATTCGTATAGGACAAAGACCCGAGAATAGGCGCGTGTGCACATGTGTAGGGTACGGTGGGGAGCTGGGGTGCCCTGCGGAGGGAAGCGAGAAGGCACTGGGATTCACTCCTCCAGCACGTGCCTCCCTGGGCGCTATTCCGGCCTGAGCCAGGCACTGGGACCCAGAGGACTCAGACACTGTTCCTAACCTCAAGAAACACAGGTTAGCGAGGGAGGACCACGGTGGGCCCTCCCAGTGCTCAGGGCTGGGGTGGTGGTGGGGGGCTATGGGGCGAAGGAGCAGGTGAGGCAGGGCGGCCCCTTTCGGAGGAGACACGAAGCCAGTATATAGGTTAGACAGTGGATGGGCTCCTCGGGAATCACACCCCCATCTACCCACTAAAGGTGCCTGCCACCCTGCTGCGGCCCTGGGCCTCTAAGTGGGGCCTGGGAGACCCAGTCCATCGGCACCTGAGCCTCAGAAAGACGAGGCCCCCTGGGAGATGAGGGGACTCGTTCACATTCGTTCAGACTCTGGATGGAACCAAAGGGCTTGGGGTGACGAAGACACAGCACCAGGCTGCCTGGAGCGCCCCCTGGAGGCACCCGGAGCCTCCTACCTCAAATTCCAGGGCCAGGGGAAGGGGCATTGCCAAAGGGAGATTTCCCTTTCTTCTCAAAATAGGAGGTCTGAGGGGCTCAGCCTGGCCCTGGGGGAACATGGTCACCTGCTCTCCTGACCCAGCCCTCAACTGAAGGGATGGTTGGCTGCAAGATGAGGGGCGTCTGCCCAGAGCTCTGTCTGGAGTTCAAAGCTTTCCAGCCACGTTGAAGGGCAGGGAGGAGGCGCCAGACTGTGGCCCCAGGGAAACAGGGAGCCCCACCTGGGCGCTGGTGGAGGAAGACAGAAATCAATTCCTGGGGAGGGGGCTGGCAATAATCCTTGGGGCTCAGGCCCACCACCCGAGGCCACCTCTCCCAGACAGTGATTAACGCTTTGCGGGAAGCAGGTACTTCCTTTGTGTGGTGAAGAAAGCCTTTGCCAGATTGCTGGAACTGAACAGCAGATAAAAATACAATTCTAGTCCCTCGAGCTACACCTCCTGGCTGCTTTGCCGTCTGCTCTGGGAACACCGGACTTGGAGCTCCATCTCTGAGTCAGAACTTGACCACAGTCTAGCTGGGGCGCAGTCCGCCCTCTGGTGGTGAGTTTCTGAAAAGACAGCAACTTCCCACGTTTGGAGCAACAGTTTGGCAGAAATTCCATGGGAGCGTCTGAAAAATAAACTCGTGTTCTTTCTCACCTTCTGGACTTCTTGATTTAATGTCTAACAAAGAAATATTTCATCCAAGCCCCAGAGCCACACGGTGGCTTCTATAAATTTACCAACGTCCGTTCCATTTGCCAAAATAAGAAAGCTCTCTCATCAAGGGGAACTCTGCAGAGAGAAAAGTGGCTTTGGCGGAGCCTGTCATTAAACCATAGAGAAAAGAAGGTTCAGAAAAACAGAGGAATGCCCAGCTGATATTCATGTTTGTTGTTTGGTCTGTTTCTTGGGTAGAAAGAGACATTGAAGGTGCCTACATAACAGGTTAAGAAAACCAGACCTCCTGGGTTCAAATCCCTGCTCCATCTCTTACTCGCTGTGTGACCTTAGGCGAGTGACTTAACGTCTACATGCCTCAGTTTTCTCATCTGTAAAATGCAGGTGATGATAGACTGTACCTCAGAGGGTTGTTGTGAGAAGCAGATGAGTTTATACACATAAGGCACTTTGGATAATTTCTGGCATAAGGTGTGTGCTATGTAAGTGTTTGAGATTGCTGCTGTTGTTGTCGTTTTTAATTTATTTATTTTTGAGTGTAAGAGCTTAAGTTGGTCCAACCACCTCACAATACAGTTGAGGAGTGTGGCAAACACTGGTCATTTGTAGCTACCAGAATCCAAAAGCACTTCCTATTGGGGCTAGTCCCTTTCTGCTCTCTGAAATAAATTCAATAAATAAAAGGGGGCGGGTATTCCCTCTCCCCGTCCTTGGGCCCATGGATGTCACGTCCAGGACAAGAACCTTAGAAGAGACACACAGATGCCAGGACAGTCCTTCAGCGGGGCCAGTGGGTTGTCAGTGTGGAGTGGGGGGACAGAGGTGGTGCCTCAAGCTGACCAGAGCTGGGGGTGGCCTCGCTCTGTCCTGGGCTGCCAGCTTCCTTGTTCCTTGTTAAGCCTAGCTCTCTGCCTTCCTCTGGATTCTGGTGAGCTGCCCAGCAGTTTAAGTCAGTCAGTCAGTCAGTTCTGTTACTTCTACCCAAGATTCTTGAGTGGTACACTGACAACGAGACTGGGGCCCAGAGAGGACAAGTGGCTTGATCAAGGTCACACAGCATTTCATGGGGGGAGGGGAGTGGGGGCGGCAGGCTACTTCCCTTACCATGTCCTACCTGCTTAGGCTGCCCCTCCTGGCTCCACCATGGAATAGGTGGGCTGGTGAGTCCTTCCCAGCTCTGCCACAACCAAGCTCGAGGACCCAGGGGTTCTAATAGGACTCACAGAACGTTTGGTAGGAGTAACGACAAATTCTCAGCTGCTGTGGGGCACGATAAAACTGCCAAGCAATACGTACTAAGCTACCTAATTTCTTCAGCTGCTAAAAAACTTTCCTCCTCAGCTACAGATCCTTCCATCAAGGCAACAATATTGCTGGTTTATGGCTCAAAGGCTCCCCCTAGTGGCTGTATTGCAGGCAGCGGAGTTCTTGGAGGACTTGACCACTGCCCTCCTGGACTGGAGGCATTGACCCAGTGGATGCAGATGGAGAGAGGGACAGGGACTCCTACCTTGATCTCTGGTTCCCGGGTAAGATCAGGCAGGGTCAGGGCCCAGGGGGCACAGGAGGCTGGACCAGACATAGCAGTGTTTCCGATGGTGACCATTTCCCTGGACAGGAGCTTCCTTGAGACTCTCCATGCGTGGGTTCTGCCTCTGAGGCCCCAGCTACGTACCCTTACGTGGTTACCCTAGGGATCCATACCAGGCTACTCATGGGGTTAGAGGCCTCTGAGTTCACTGACATTATCTAGGCTTATCTCCACAATGGCAGCTCCAAAGGTGGTCTACAACTCCTCGGTAACACTGGAAAAGTGAGCACATACATGCACAGAGACACACTTATACACATGTACACGTACAGACACACATACACACGTGTGCACATGCACTCATGCACACAATAAACACACATGTTCACACATACACCCAAAGACACACGGATACACATGCACATACATGCACACACATACACGTGTACACATGCATGCATACACACACACACTCGATTACACACAAACACACACTGACACACACAACACGCACTTTTCGCAACAAAGAGCATTAACCGTGCCATCAGTGATTTTTTTTCCACTTTCTTCAGCTCTTCTGAAAGAGAGCAGAACAGAAAATACAAAACTTCACGCTCCTCCTCCTTGATGTGTGGCCCTGCAGTACTCATGTAAGCCTCTGAGCTGCCCCAGCTTCCTACTCTTTAAAATGGGGCTGTGAGGATAAAGAAGATACCATGCTCAGTGCCTAGTACCCAGGAAGACTCGGTGGATGGCAGGACTGTTCTGCTCTTGGAGGTGACAGAGGTAAGAAGACCGAAAAGGGGTTGAGGGACCAGGTCAGGGAGCACACCACATGGTCCTGCTCTCACTTGAATCTGGCAGACCTGCAGGCCTTCTCTAAATGCTTATGATGTGCCAGGTGCTGAGACCACATGACAAGTGAGATACCATCCTCCACCTCCAGGAAGGTACAGTCCTACAGGAAAGATACATACACAGACCATTATACGTCGGATGTCGGATATGTGCCTGACAGGTGCTATTGGGACAGAGAGGAAAGTCACCCAACTCAGAAATCTGGGGTGAGGGGGTGGAATTAGACATTCCGGGTGGAGAGACCTGGAGAAGATCCAATGCCAGCAGGGTCTTTATGGAAAACTGCAGGAAACTGGAGCTTGTTGGAGGATGAAGTTCAAGGAAGAGAGAGTGGCTAAGGAGAGACTGAAGGATCAGGTAGGTAGAGCAAGGCCAAGGAGTATAGTCGACAGGGAATTGGGAAACGATGGAGGCCCTGACCAGGAAGTAGCCTGGGGAAGAGAAGCACATGGACAGATCTGGAAAAGCGTCGGGCAGAGAATCAGCCAGACCTGGAGAGGGGTTGAGTGAGGAGTTAGAGTAAAGAAGGTTCAAACTCCAGGACTCCTGAATTGGGTGATGAGGTAGCTGCAGATGACATCTAAGATAGGGAACACAGGAAGGGGAGTCAGATTATAGGGACATAAAATTAAGATGCCCATGGACAACCTATAAGCAGGTAGATTTATAAACCTAGAGCTGAGAGAAGAGGAGAAAGAGAAGGGGGTAAGAGCTGGGGACCTGGGCTTCAGAAAGGATTTCTAGTAGGGTGAGAGAGCCTGAAGTGGGATATCTGCAGGGGGGAAAGGGCCACCGAGAAGGGACCACTTATGGGTTCTGCTATAAGATCAAGTTCCAGAGCAGCTGGGGGGATTAGGATCCAGAGCCCCAATGAAGGGGCTCCTTACCATCCTCTCACTGGTACAAGAGGGAAGGAGGAAAGACAGCCAGAAAAAAAGTCCATTTCCTGGTTTGTAAGTGCAGTGGTCCAGACAAGGGTTACATGGAATCAGAGAAACCTTGGACAAGCTAAGTGACCTTGGGCACGTTGCTTAAACTCTCTGAGCCCCCAGAAAATGGGTGATAATGGAATCTACTCTTTACTATGCTTGTAGTGAAGATTAAACGTGAGAAGGCAGGGAAAGCCTGCAAATTCTTACTAGAAGTTGGCTATTACTGGTGTGACTGATAGGACCTAAGTGCCTTCTCAGAGTCCCGATTTGCATGTGCTCTGATGGTGTTTTCCATGTCATCTGACATGGCCCAGAGAAACAGGTCTGAGGAGCACCACCCTGCAATGAGATGCTTCTGGGCATCAGGATAGAGGCTCCCTGGTCATGAGTATTTTGAGGCAGGTTCCCACTGGGTGAAGTAGCCAAACCCAAGGGAGGCAAGAAAGTTGCTTTAAGGCCGATATAGCAGAGGTCTTTGAGAGCAGGGAAACACAACTCATTTATGAAGCAGGTAAACTTTGTGCTTTCAATGTGCATTTGTTGTTGTTGGACCTCCCAACACCATACTCCCTCCTCAACTATGTGCCATCTGGGACCTATCAGCTAGGAGATCTGCCTACCCTTAGGCCAAGGGGTGGGCATGAGACCAAGCCAACTGGACTCTCTTCCAGGACTCTAAATCTGGGGCAGAGAGATTCAAGGATGGAAATTTTGGGGATTGTTGGAACTCTGTCAGCCCCCAGCAAAGTTATTGAGTGGTTCTTATCACCTGTGACATAGATGGCTCATGTCCCCTGATGTTCCTGGCTCCTCTTCTTCTTGGGAACATGCCTAGACTACATTTTCTAGCCTCCCTTGCAGTTAGGTCTGGCCAGTGGGATGTTAAAGGAAGGGATGTGTGCCATTCTCTGACACATCCCACTACATACCTCCCCTATGTGGTCCTCACTCTGCTCTATCATCCATGGACTGAACAGAGAGGACTCCAAGGACCTAGAGCAGGGAAAAGCCACAGGTGGAAGGAACCTGGGTCCCTGAGTCACTGTGTAGAGCAAAGAACCCTACCGCCACCAACACCACTGACCTGAATTAGACTGTGATACATCAAACTGCATTAAGTCGCAGAAATGTTGGCTTGCTTGCTACAACAATTACTCCGGTGATTAATACTGGATGTGCCCACGTCTGAGCCTCCAGCCTTCCTTCCCATAGACTCCTCCCAATACATTCCTTTTATACACAAATGTTTCTACCCAAGGTCATATTCTGTTGTTTGCAACCAAAGAACCCCGGCAATAAGAGCTGGAAGTGACATTAGAGACCATTTCCCAAATCTAAGTTTCAGAGAAAGGAAGTAAAGAGCCCTAAATGACACAGATGTGAACAGCAGATCTGGGCCTGGAACCCGGACCCCCCTGACTCTTCATTCAGCCCTTTTTCCACTGCTTTTGGATCTGTCTTGCCTGGGACATAAATCTGGATTTCTGCAGTGGCAATAAAATGCACAGAGTCACCTCCAGGCATTGACTTTACACAGAGGACCCTGCGCCTGCACAGGGGCTTCAGTAAGGATCAATGGCAGGGTCCGGGTTCTGGGCCATAAATCACAGCCAGGAGAGAAAAAGCAGACCTGTTCTCCTGCAGTAAATCCAGCTCCAGCTAGGAGCCCAGCTCTTCTCGTTCTTTCATGATTCTGCCTCATAGATCAGACAGTGTTTAAGAGAAAGAGGTTGAGAGACAATTCCACGCCTCGTTTATTTTCCCTCAACACGTTTTTTAAAACTTTCTATTTCGAAATAATTTTAGATTTTCACAAGAGTTCCAAAGATAGAACAGAGAGGTCCCATATACCCTTCACCCAGCTCCCCCTAACGTTAACATTTTACACCACAGCACATTTATCAAAATTAAGAAATTAATATCGGTACTATAATGGACTAAGCTAGACTGGATTCGATTTCAACAATTTTTCCATTAACATCCTTTTACTGTTCCAAGGTCCAATCCAAGATACCATGGTGATTTTAGTCATCATGTCTCCTAAATATGCTCTGATCTGTGACAGTTTTTCAGTCTTTCCTTGTTTTCTTATAACTTTGATAGTTTTAAAAATATTGGATCAGTGTTATGTAGAACATCCTTCAGTTTGGGGTAGTCTGTTGTTTTCTCACGATTAGACTGTGGTTATAGATTTTGGAGGGAAAATACCACAAAAGATGAAGTGGCCTTTTCACAACTATTAAGCAGTGCATGATATCAACCTGATTGATTTCTCGTGACATTACCCTGACCACCTGGTCAAGGTGAGTCTGCCAGGTGTCATCATTCTCCGGGTACAGTTTCCCCTTTTCATACCCTGCTTGTTAGATCAAGTCACTAGGTCCAGCCCACACTCAAGGAAAAGAAAATCATCCCTTGACCTGTCTGAAATGGGACCTGTGATCTCCATGGGCTGAGGACCCCCTGCTCAGACCCTACTCCGACTTCTGCGGGGTGAAGAGCTAATTCTAGGGCCTCCACCCTAGTCCTTGCTGTCATCCACACAGCTGCTCAGCCGCTTCCTTGCCTCTGAGAGGACAGGGTAGGAACGGGACAGAGCCAGGCTGAGTACCAGCATCTTAATGAGAGCCTGGTGGTGGCAGCCAGGTTGGGAGACAGATGGGGACACTAAGGGGGCTTGGGGGTGATCAGGCCACTCCTCAGCCTCCCTCTCATGCTTCGATCCTGCCTGCAGCTGGGCACAGGCCAAACACCCAAACCCTCCAATGCTGAGCTTTGGTGAAAAGCTGGATTAGAGAGAAAAGCTTTGGCTAAAGGGCAACTCAAGTTCTCAGGATCCAGAGGTTCAGGGTTGCTGGGAGTGAGGGAGGGAGAGGGAAAGAGGAAGAGGTGAGGTGGGGAGAGGGAAAGATAAAGAGAGAGAGAGAGAGAGAGAGACCCACTTAGTCAAAAGCGAACAGAGAGAGCCAGGCCTGCTTCTACAATAGCTCTCAACTTTGGTTGCCTGTTAGAACCTCCTGGGGAGTGTTAAAAAATGCCCATACCCCAGGCACCCCCCCCCAAATATTATCATTTAATTAATCTGGCTGGGGCTGGAAAGCCAATATTTTTACAGACTCCCAGGGTGATTGCCAAGTTGCATGAAGGCTGGAAGCCATGGCTCCAAAGCCTTGTTCTCCAAGGGCAGCCCTCAGCCAGCAGCATCAGCATCTCCCAGGGACCAGGCTTAGACTTCGCCTAGAAAAGCCAAGTCACAGGGCCCACCCCTGACTCTGAAGGAGAATCTGCATTGAACGTGATCCCTGGTGAGTCTGAGAAGCTGGGTGAGCAGGTGGGGTGTGTTTCTTGCACGTGCTTCCTGCACGGAGTCTGCTGGCCCCCAACACAGGAAACCAAAGAGAAAGGATGGCACCGGGGTCCACCTTGGAAGCACAGTGACCATGCCCATCAGAAAAGGCTGTAGACTCTGACCAAATAGATTAGCAGTCCCTCCTCCCCGAGTGGAGACAAGTATGGAGGGGCACAGAGGAGTACCAGGTGTTGCCTCACTGGGCATAAGTGGAAACATTGGGAGGGGGAGAGGCAGCCTCCCCACCCACCCTGCTCCTCAATGCCAGCTGTGTGGCCTTGGGCGGGGCATATTTTGATACCTCTGAGCCTCATTTTCCTTCTCTGTAGAACGGAGGCCATGATGGTGAGCTCATGGGTAAGTAACTGATGCCACAATGCGAGTCAAATGCTTAGTGCAGCGCCACCGAGTGTGGCCAGTGCTTGCTTAGAACATAGTACTCACCTTCTGGGCCAGGAGGCTGCCTCTGCAGCAGAAAGGAATCAGTTCCTCACTCCTCCTGAACAGCGTCTCCTTCACTCCTCTTCTTGGATTCAACTGTGACCTTACCTTTGAGTGTTCCGACCTTGCCAAGTTCCAGGACAGCCCACATCTGAGCAGCAGAAAGTACCACCTTGCAGGTTTACACCATGCTATTTCCATCAACTTCTCTATTTCTGGTACACTAGGTGAAGAGACTCCTGAAAGATACATAGGAACAAACACGTGAGTGCCTGCCGTGAACCAGCCCCTTGAAACCCACAATTTCATTTAATTTTCCCAAGAACACTGTGAACTGTGTATTACCATCCTCAGTTTATGCGTGAGGAGACTGCAGATCAGAGACCACGTGCCCCAGGTCACACAACAATTAAGTTCTTCTGTTAAGCTGCAGTGGGATTGCATCCTAGTTCTCTGCCTGACTCAGTATCCTGCTCCTTTCACCCTCACTGTTTTACCCCCTCCCTTCTCCCTTTCCTCATTCTTCATTCTCCCTCAAACAAAACCAAATTAACCTTTACTAAATGTGAAAAGTAACGGAGTAGGAAGATACCATTGCATAGAGAACTGTGAATCAATGCAGCTGCCAGAAAGCAAGTGCTCCTTGAGCAAAGGCCTCTGGGTACTGGCTCACCTGCCTGCCATTAGCAGCGGAGCCTGCAGTTAGGAAAGAAGTCCCGAATCCTTTGAGGAAACATCAAGGATGAGAAGAGTTGAAGGCATCAGTGCCCCTTGTCCAACTTCCCTCAAGCCAGCTCTCACCATCCCAACAAACTGGTCCATCCCCAGAAAGAAAGCTGAAATGAGGGGTGGAGTCTTTAAGGGGGAGGAAATAGACAAGTTCCACTACTGCAGTCAGAGATGTCAACAGCCTTCCGTCACTAATTGACACATCCAGCAGGCGGAAACTCAGTGAGAGTGTAGTTAAACGGAACAGTGCCATCAGTCAGCTGGGTCTAATGGACATTTATAGAATATTCCTCCAACAACAGCATAATACAATCTTCTCAAGCTCACATGGAACACTCACCAAGATAGACCACATCTTGGATCATAAAAGACACCTTAACAAATTAAAAAGAAAAGAAACCATACAAAGCACCCTCTCAGACCACAGTGGACTTAAAGTAGAAGTCAATAATAGAAAGATAGCTAGAAAATCCCCAAATATTTGCAGCTTACACGACACACTTCTATATAACACATGAGTCAAAGAAGAAGTCTCGAGAGAGATTAAAAAATATTTTGAACTAAAGCAAAATGAAAATATATCCTATCAAAATTTGCCAGATGCAGAAAGAGCACGGCTTAGAGGGAAATTTAGAGCATTGAATAAATACATTAGAAAAGAAGAAAATCGTAAAATCAGTAATCTCAGCTTCCACCTCAGGAAACTTGAAAAAAGAAGAGCAAATTAAATCCAAGGTAAGCGGTAAAAAATCCAAGGCAAGCAGAAATCGATGAAATTGAAAACAGGAAATTAACAGAGAAAATCAACGAAACCGATAGCTGGTTCCTTGAAAAGACCAGTAAAATTGATAAACCAGTAGCCAGGCTAACCAAGAAAAAAAAGAGAGAAGACACAGATTACCAATATCAGCAATGAAAGAGGGGCCATCACAGCTGTTCTCACGGACATTACGGGATAATAAAGGAACATTACAAATAACTCTATAGTCACAATTTTTCTTTCTTTTTTTATTGTACTTTAAGGTTTACAGAACAAACTAGTTTCTTATTAAACAATTAGTACACATATTGTTTTGTGACATTGGTTGCCAACCCCACAACATGTCAGCAATCTCCCCTTCTCAATCGTGAGTCCCCTATTACCGTCTTTCCTGTCCCCTCCTGCGTTCTGGCCCTTGCCCCTGGGTTGGTGCGCCCCTTTGGTTTCATTTTGTTTTGTGGGCCTGTCTAATCTTTGGATGAAGGGTGAACCTCAGGAGTGAATTCATTACTGAGTTAAAAGGATGTCAGCAGGCCATACTCTCGGGGTTTCTCCCGTCTCTGTCAGGCCAGCAAGTCTGGTCTTTTTTTGTGAGTTAGAATTTTATTCTACATTTTTGTCCAGCTCTGTCCAGGACCCTCTACTGTGATTTCTGTCAGAGTAGTCGGTGGTGGTAGCCGGGCACCATCCAGTTGTGCTGGACTCAGTCTGGTGGAGGCTCTGGTAGTTATGGTCCATTAGTCCTTTGGACTAATCTTTCCCTTGTGTCTCTGGTTTTCTTCATTCTCCCTTGCTCTAGATGGGGTGAGACTAGTGGAGTATCTTAGATGGCTGCTCACAAACTTTTAAGAACCCAGATGCTACTCACCAAAGTAGGAAGTAGAACATTTTCTTTATAAACTATGTTATGCCAACTGAGCTAGATGTTCCCCGAGACCATGGTCCCCACAGCCCTCGGCCTAGTAATTCAGTCCCTCAGGGAGTTTGGATGTGTCTATGCAGCTTCCTTGACCTTGCCTTGGTCAAGTTGTGCTGGCTTCCCCAGTATCGTATGGTCACAAATTTTATGACTTAGATGAAACAGACCAATTCCTTGAAAGACACAATCTTTCAAAACTCACACAAGGAGAAATTGATTACCTGAATAGGCCTATATGTATTCAAGAAATTGAAGCAACAATTAATAACCTTCCAAAACAGAAAGCACAAGGTCCAGATGGTTTCACTGGTGAAATCTACAGAACATTTAAAAGAGAAAGGATATCAATTCTGTACACTCTCTCCAAAAAATAGAAGCAGACACAGTACTTCTTAATGCATTCTGTGAGGAGAGCGTTTTCCTAGTAACAAAACAATGCAGGGGACTCACCCCAGGGTTTATCTGGTTGCTGCACACACAGTGGAGGCCCCAAGACCCAGGAATAAGCAACATAATGGGTAATGAATCAGGGGCTCTGTAGATGTCTGGGTTGGCAGAAACAAACAAACAAATAAACAAGTTGCCATTGAGTTGATACCCCATGTGTTTTAGAGTAGAACTGTGCTCCATAGGGTTTTTATGGCTGTGACCTTTCGGAAGCAGATGGCCAGACCTTTCTTCTGAGGCACCTCTGGGTAAGTTCAAACCACCAACATTTTGGTTAGCAGCCGAAAGACCTCTCATATCACCAAATGTCCAGGTCCCCACAGGCTGGACTACAAAACACAGCCGCGTTTCCTTTAACATTCAGTGACTACCACTGAAACACTATGTGCCACCTAGCAGCAGGTCCAGTCCTTTCTCAGGGTTCTCCTCTGCCCCATCCCAGGGTCTCCAAGAACAGAGGATGGCCTGTGTGTGGGCTTCCATCATGGCTGCAGCCACCTGTCAGAGGAATCGGGCTCAGACAGGCTATGCTGGGCAGACTTCTCAGCTCCTGACTCTGCACCACTCAGGCCTGTCCTGGGAGGGTCACGCTGGCTCATTCTCCAGGGGGCTGCCCCTCATTCTGATTGTTGAGGATAGCTGTGGCAGAGCCCTGCAGCCCCTCTGAGTCGGCACAGCCCAAGCAGGCCCCAATCAGACCTGGGAGGTCCCCTGTGGCACCTTCTTAGCCAGGGATCCCCTGGCCAGGCCCGGAGGCCCAGAGCTTCCAGTTCCCGCTCATGCGGCCGTTTTGTTTCAGAACTTCCCAGAGCCCAGTTGAGAAGGCTCCAGCATCTATCTTCTGATGGATAGACAGGTCCAGACTCCACCATGCTGCCTCCTCTCAGCACACTGTCATCCTTTCCTGCCTCCTGGCCTCCATCAGTGCCTCCCTGAGGTCAGCAGGGTTTGCAAGAAGAGGAGGGTGGAACGAGGGAGGAGTAGGGTGGTCTCAGTCTTATGCAGTCGTTACAATCCCTGGGTGCCGTCTCAGTGCGCAGAGCTTGTTCATACCCAGAGTACCATCTCATCATTAGATGAGGGGCATTGACTCCATTGTACAGATGGGGAAACTGAGGCTCAGGGCAGGCCAATGACTTGCCCAATGTCACACAGCTAATAAATGGCATAGCCAGGCATATTAACTTCCTAGGACTGCTATAATAATGTACCACAAACTGGGAAGCTTAAAACAATAGAAATTTATTCTCTCATTGTCCTGGAAGCTAGGAGTCCAAATTCAGGGTGGCAGCAGGGCCATGCATCTCTGGAGAGGATCGTTCCTTGCCTCTTCCTAGCTTTGGGGGTTATAGGCAATTCCTGGCATGCCTTAGCTTGTGCCAGCATAACCCTAATCTCCGCCTCTGTCTCCACATGGCCATATTCCCTCTGCGTTTCTCTCTGACCTGTGTCTCTTGTCCGTTTCTTATAAGCACACCAGTCATGTTGGGTTAGGACCCACCTTGCTCCAGTATGACCTCATGTTTACTAATTACATCTGCAGAGACTCTGTTTCCAAATAAGATCACGTTCATAGGTAGTGGGGGTTAGGTCTTTGTCATGGATTGAATTATGTCCCCCCCAAAATGTGTGTGTCAACTGGGTTAGGTCATAATTCCCAGTATTGTGTAGTTGTTCTCCATTTTGTGATTGTAATTTTATGTTGAGAGGATTAGGGTGAGATTGTAAAACCACCCTCACTCAGGTCACCTCCCTGATGTAAGGTAAAGGGAATTTCCCTGGGGTGCAGCCTGCACCACATTTTATCTCTCAAGAGATAAAAAGAAAGGGAAGCAAGCAGAGAGCTGGGGACCTCATACCACCAAGAAAGCAGCACCAGCAGCAGAGTGTGTCCTTTGGACCCAGGGTTCCTGTACCTGAAAAGCTTCTCAGCCAGGGGAAGATTGAGGACAAGAACCTTCCTCTGGAGCCAACAGAGAGAGAAGCCTTCCCCTGGAGCTGACACCCTCAATTTGGACTTTTAGCCTACTTTAGTGTGAGAAAATAAATTTCTCTTTGTTAAACCCATTCATTTGTGGTATTTCTGTTATAGCAGTACTAGATGACTAAGACAGTCTTCAATGTATATTTTGGGGGGGACACAATTCAACCCATAGCACCAGCACTTGAACCCAGGTCTTCAGATGCCAAGTCCAAGTTACTGTTATTAGCTACCTTCATGACAAGAAAGAGAGGGATTGCTCTAATAAGACACGGGAGCCTCTGACCCTAGCAGGACCCGTTTTCAGTTTTCCCTTCTCCCTCTATCCCCACGCTCCAGGCCCTGACGGAAGACTCATGGGTAAGGTGTCACTAGAATTATCTCTTTAGGCACATAAATATCTGTTCTTGATAGCCCAGCAGCCTGCCTTCCATCTTGTTATGGCAATCTTTTTTCCATTTTTAGCATCTGCTGTTGAGAATGTTTCATTCCCTGAATAGAGAATGAAGTGGGGGCGTAAATCAGGAGGGACAGGCCAGGGCCCCGCCCTCCTCGGTGTCTCTGCTGGGCTGCACCATGCACACACGTCTACTGATCTAGTAGTTATTGTAACTGCTGCTTGGTTTTAAGGTCTGTTGATATATCAGTCTCTCTTTTGTATGTGGCGGGTCATTTGTGTGACTGATCTCACAGCTCCCACCGCCTGCTGAAGGACACCGTTGGAAGCAACTCTAACAACTGTGCTCTCAGGTTAAAAACAATTGGATCGAAGCGCCAGCCAGAGAAGAAGAAAGGCCTTTATCACGTTATCCCCTCCTCAACTGCTTGCACAAGCCAATTGGATATGGTTGGCAAAGAAATAAAGTGGGGAAATTGATAGAATTCAGGTGTCAGTCGTTGACATTAAAATCCTTTCTCACACGGAACGGAGTAAATGATGGAACTAGGTAAATAGCAGCCGATGGCCAAAATCAACTCTGAGAAAATAGTCCGGTGCTGCCCGGTGCTTCCTGTTAGGATTTCAACAGCTGTGAGCAGCCCCTGGATAGGCTTTTCAAGACGGCAGTTGGGTGGGGGGGTGAAGACAGAGAGAAGGAAGGAGTTGTTGTTCAGCTTCTGGAACTCAAGTCAACCAAGCAGCCCCGCAAGGAGGGTTACTTATCCTTCATCACCCCATTGGGACGAGTCTGCAACTGGCAAGTGACATTCACACAGGCTTCGAACCAGTTCTTTCTATCTCAAACCCCTGCTGATAATTTGCATTTCCATCCTGGAGATACAGAATCTGAATCTACAATTTAACCAGAGCCCCAGGCGATTCTTACATATAATAAATTTTGAGAACCACTGCTCTACTAGTGGATCTCAGAGTTGTCCCTAACCAGCAGCATTAGCATCACCTGGAAACGTGTTAGAAATGCAAATTTTCAGCAGGGGTTGCAACAGGAACCAACTAGTTTGAAGCCCTGCATTCACGACATAGAATGTATTTGCCCAAATGCCCAAGTATATGGGGGGTTGACTTGGGCATGGTATGTCCATTTGTTTCAAAGAATAGTATTGTCTTGCTCTGGGTTTGAACAATTTAACAGAGAAGGTGGCTCCATTCCTGGTTCTAAGACAGTCCCTTTTTCTTTTCCTTTATTTTTTTTTAACTTTTTACTCTCCCTAAAAGGAAGGATTGGTAGTAGGAAAATATGGCCTTGGTGATAGGAACAACGCCTGAGATTGGATGATAGAATTCTGCAAGACCAACAACTTCTTCATTGAAAATATCTTTCTTCAACAACATAAATGACAACTATATGTGTGGACCTTGCTGGATGGAATACACAGGAATCAAATCTACTGCATCTGTGGAAAGAGACGATGGAGAAGCTCAATATCATCAGTGAGAACAAGTCCAGGGTTCGACTGCAGAATGGACCATCAATGCCTCATATGCAAGTTCAAGTTGAGGCTGAAAAAAATTAGAACAAGTTGATGAGAGCCAAAGTACTACCTTGAGTATATCCCACCTGAATTTAAAGATCTCAAGAATAGATTTGATGCATTGAACACTAATGACCAAAGACCAGACAAGTTGTGGACTGACATCAAGGACATCATACATGAAGAAAACATAGGTCATTAAAAGACAATAAAGAAAGAAAAGACCAAAATGGATGTCAGAAGAGACTTTGAAACTTGCTCTTGAATGTAGAGTAGCTAAAGCAAAAGGAAGAAGTGATGAAGTAAAAGAGCTGAACAGAAGATTTCAAAGGGCAGCTAGAGAAGATGAAGTATTATAATAAAATGTACAAAGACCTAGAGTTAGAAAACCAAAAGAGGAGGACATGCTCAGCATCTTTCAAGCTGAAAGAACGGAAGAAAACATTCAAGCCTCAAGTTGCAATATTGAAGGATTCTACAGGGAAAATATCGAACAATGCAGGAAGCAACAAAACAAGATGGAAGAAATACCAAGTCACTGTACCAAAAAGAATTGATCAATGTTCAACTATTTTAGGAAGTACCATATGATCAAGAACCAATGGTACTGAAGGAAGAAGTCCAAGCTGCACTGAAGCCATTGGCAAAAAACAAGACTCCAGGAATTGACAGAATACCAACTGAGATGTTTCAACAAACAGATGCAACCCTGGAAGCGCTCTCTCATCTACGTCAAGAAATTTGGAAGAGAGCTACTTGGCCAACCGACTGGAAGAGATCATATCTGTGCCCATTCCAAGGAAAAGTGATCCAACAGAATGCGGAAATTGTCAAACAATATCATATGCAAGTAAAATTTTGATGAAGATAATTAAAAAACCGTTGCAGCAGTAAATCGACAGAAAACTGCCAGAAATTCAAGCCGGATTCAGAAGAGGACTTGGAAGGAAGGATAGCATTGCTGATGTCAGATGGATCTAGGCTGAAAGCAGAGAGTACCAGAAAGATGTTTACCTGTGTTTTTTTGACTATTTAAAGGCATTCAACTGTGTGGGTCCCAGAAGAAATTATGGAAAATGCTGCGAAGAATGGGAACTCCAGAACACTTGATTGTGCTCATGACAAACCTGTACATAGACCAAGAGGCAGTTGTTCGGACAGGACGAGGGGATACTGCATGGTTTAAAGTCAGGAAAGATGTGTATCAGGGTTGTATCCTTTCATTATACTTATTCAATTCAATCTGTATACTGAGCAAATAATCCAAGAAGCGGGACTATATGAAGAAGAATGAAGGATCAAGATTGGCAGAAGAGTCATTAAGAACTTGCAATATGCAGATGACACAACCTTGCTTACTGAAAGTGAAGAGAACTTGAAGTACTTACTGATGAAGATCAAAGACTACAGCCTTCAGTATGGATTACACCTCACCATAAAGAAAACAAAAATCTTCACAGCTCGACCAATTAGAAACATCGTGACAGATGGAGAAAAGATTGAAGTTGTCAAGGATTTCATGTTGCTTGGATCCATAATCAACGCCCGTGGAAGCAGCAGTCAAGAAATCAAACGAAGTCTTGCATTAGGCAAATCTGCTGCGAAAGACCTCTTTAAAGTGTTAAAAAGCAAAGATGTCACCTGGAAGACTAAGGTGTGCCTAACACAAGCCATAGTATTTTCAATCACCTCAAATATTCATATGCATGCAAAAGCTGGACAATGAATAAGGAAGACCAAGAAGCATTGATGCCTTTGAATTATGGTGTTGGCAAAGGATATTGAATATACCATGGACTGCCAGCAGAACAAACAAATCTGCCTTGGAAGAAATTCTGCCAGAATGCTTCTTAGAAACAAGAATGGCAAGCCTTCATCTCATGTACTTTGGACATGTTATCAGGAGGGACCAGTCCCTGGAGAAGGACACTTGGTAAAATAGTGTCAGTGAAAAAGAGGAAGACCCTCACTGAGGTGGATTGACACAGTAGCTGCGACGATGGGCTCAAACATAACAATGCTTGTAAGGATGGCGCAGGACCGGACAGTGTTTCCTTCTGTTGGACATAGAGTTGCTGTGAGTTGGAACCGACTTAATGGCACCTAACAACAACCCAGTTTCTCCCCCTTTCTTAAAAAAATGAATGTGTTATGCATTATTTAAGATATGAAAACCAGTTGCGGGCAAGTTGACTCAGACTTATGGTGACCCCCTCTCTGTGTGTCAGAGAACTGTTCTCCATAGGGTTTTCAATGGCTGATTTTTTGGAAGTAGATCTCCAGGCCTTTCTTTTAAGGTGCCTCTGGGTGGACTCAAACCTCCCACCTTTTGGTTAGCAGCTGAGCACTGTAAATATTTGCACAGCCCTGGGACTATTTAAGATAGTAAAAAGGTTTGAAAATAAACACAATAAATAATTGTAAACCTGCCACCCAGCTTAGAAAACAAAATATCGTACAAGCATCAAAAACCACCTGTGCACTTGAGACTAGGTTGGCATCTCCTGCCTGGAGGGGAGATGAGAGGGTGGAGGGGGTTAGAAGCTGGCGAAATGGACACAAAAAGAGAGAGCAGAGGGAGAGAGCGGGCTATCTCATTAGGGAGAGAGTACTTGGGAGTGTGTAGCAAGGTGTATATGGGTTTTTGTGTGAGAGACTGACTTGATTTGTAAACTTGCACTTAAAAAAATTAAAGCACAATAAAAATTATAAAAAAAAAAAAAAACACCTGTGCCTCCCCCATCACCTCCCGACCTTCTGTGCTGCAGGCGACTTCTAACCTGAATTGGAGGTTTATTAATCCCACATATGTCTGTAATTTAAGCAAAATACAATGTTGGTTTGTGTATTTTAAATGTTACATCAATGATGCCCTACTGTATGCATTTTTCCACAACTGGATTCTTTCATCCAACACCATTTATGACGCTTACCTGGGTTGATGCATGTAGTTCCGGCTCAGCCATTTTTACTGCTCTATAGTATTCCATTGTATAAAATTTTTACAATTGATCCATTTTCTTGTGGACGGATTTTTTTTTTTCCTTTTTTTTTGTTTTGCTTTGTTTCTTGTTTTGTTTTTGCCTTGGGTTCTTTCTTGTTTGTTATTAATTACAAGCCATGCCTGGGAACACGTTTCCCCATGCCCTCCCCAGGATGGTCCAAAATCACTCTTACTGGATCCTACCCAGCCCATCCTGGCCAGCATCTTTGTGAGAAACAGCGCCCCCTAGTGCCTGCCAGAGGAGAGCACTGCACCTTGCCTGCCCCGTGCCTTTCAAAGAAAGGCCCTTAGGGGTCTGGGCGGGGAGGAAGCCTCCTGCCCCTCACCTTCTATAGGGCAGGAGACACACCTCCTGGCCTCCACCCCGGGTCCTGTCAGGCCTCTGGAGAGGCACAAAGGCTCCACCTCCGTCCAGAGCCCACCTCCCTCAGTGGAGACGACAGTGTATGTTTGTCCAGAGAGGCGACCAGGAGGAGGCTAAGGTCACTGGGAGTGCTGAGGGCTCGGGAGACACTGGCACAGCTGGAAACGCTGCCCTCCAGGGAACTGGAAAGTTGCACTGGGGTTTTCACTGGGCACAGGGTGCTCACTTTTCAGAGCGAAGCAGGTGAGCCCACACAGCTCAGCGCTGGAGGGAACAGGGGAGGAGCTGGACAATGAGTTCTGAGGAGGCTGAGGGCAGCCGCGGGCCGGTGAGGCCCAGAGATGGGGCTCTAATCCCCCTCCCCCAAGATTTCAGACAGGCTGGCCCCACTCTTACTCACAGAATTGGATGGCTCCGTTGAAGCTCAGCTCTGTCACTGTGCCCTCGGGCAAGTTTCATCCCTGTTTGGCTTCTGCCTGCTCAAGTCTAGAGCAGGGATAGTGGTAGTTCCCACCATGGGGTACCAGTGAGGACCCGGAGCTGGTCCTTGGAGAGCTGAGGACAGTACCCAGCTCGTGGCTCGCCCCCCAATTGATGCTCACCTTTGCCCTTACCAATTCCTGTATGGTCACCTTTACCCTCAGCTCACGTCTAGATTAGCTTTCATGTAAGGTTCAGTTTGAACAAAAATCTTCTACTGCTTAGAATAAAAGTTTGAAAACAGCTGACCTCATCCTTCTTCTCCTGGACAGAAGACAGGAAGGTGCAGAGATGGGGTGGGGGGTGCTAGGACTCAGCCACAGCCAGGAGGTCAGTTGAGGCCACAGGGGCTTATGGGCCACTTAGCACTTGGGCTTTTCTTCCACATGAGGTGGGGCCGTTGAGAGGTTTTGAGCAGATGGTTATGAACATGAATGTCCCAAATTAGGAGCAGGCGGAAGAGTTTCATTTTTTTTTCCCTAGTTTGATTCAGATGGATTCAGCCAATGTGGTATAGAGTTACAGAAAGCTGTAATGAAGAGTGCAGATCCCAGTTTTGCCATTTCCTAACTGTGTGACCTCAGGGCCATTACTTAGCTTCAATTTCCTCATCTGTAAGATGGGGGCAGTTTCCTCATCTGTAAAATGGGGACAAGGAACTGTGACCTGTGCAGTCACATGGGGCCCTGCACTTAGACCACATGCTTGGTTTAATGCTCTGCCATCACTGTCTCTAAATTCTTGACAACGTTTGAAGCAGGGGCCCTGCATCGATACTAGTTACTGTCAGGTTGACTCTGACTCATGGCGACCTCATGTGTATCAGAGTAGAGCTGTGCTCCATAGAGTTCTTTTTTCAATGGCTGGTATTTTGGGAAATAGATTGCCAGGCCCTTCTTCTGAGGCATCTCTGACTGGACTCAAACCACTGACCTTTAAATTAGCATTTGAGCACGTTAACCATCTGTACCACCCAGGGAGTCTGCCTGATACATTGTACATTGTAAATAAATGCCAGATATTTTCACTGTTATCTGACATGTACAAGCCCCTACTCAGACAAGACCCTGGGGGTTGTTGAGATGAATGGGCCCCAGTTCCTGCCCTGGAGAGGTTTATGGTCCAGGTAGAAAGCAGTGTGAGGTATGCCAAAATGGGCCCAACACCTCCTAAAATGAGGAGGGCACCTCCCACTTCTTCATCTTTCCTGGGAGCTGGGCAGTTGGAAGGATCCTGTGGAAGAAGAGACCATGGTGGTAAAGAGTCCAGGAGGGTGGAAAATGATATGGCACTTCCTTAAAAAGCTAGAAATAGAAATACCATATGATCCAGCATCCCACTCCTAGGAATATATCCTAGAGAAATAAGAGCCGTCACACAAATAGACATATGTACACCGATGTTCACTGCAGCATTATTCGCAATAGCAAAAAGGTGGAAATAACCCAAGTGCCCATCAACAGATGAATGGATAAACAAACTATGGCACATATACACAATGGAATATTACACAACGATAAAGAACAATGATGAATCTGTGAAACATCTCACAACGTAAATGAACCTGGAGGGCATTATGCTGAGTGAAATAAGTCAATCCCAAAAGGGCAAATACTGTATGAGACCACTATTGTAAATACTCCTGAAGAGGTTTACACACAGAAAGAAACAACCCTTTATGGTTACAAGGGAGGGGAGTAATAGGGAAGGAAAAATACTAACTAGACAATAGATAAGTGGTAACTTTGCTGAAGTACATAATATTGGGAAAGCCAGCATAACTTGACCAAGGCAAGGTCATGGAAGCTTCATAGACACATCCAAATTACCTGAGGGACTGAATTACTGGGCTGAGAGCTGTGGGGACCATGGTCTCGGGGGACATCTAGCTCAATTGGCATAACATAGTTTATAAAAGAAAATGGTCTACATCCTACTTTGGTGAGTAGTGTCTGCGGTCTTAAAAGCTTGGGAGTGGCCATCTAAGATACTCCACTGGTCCCATCTTGACTGGAGCAAGGGAGAATGAAAAAAAACAAAGACACAAGGGGAAGATTAGTTCAAAGGACTAACGGGCCACAACTACCACAGCCTCCACCAGACTGAGTCCAGCACTAGATAGTGCCCAGCTACTACCACTGACAACTCTGACAGGGATCACAACAGAGGGTCCTAGACAGAGCTGGAAAAAAAAAGTAAAACAAAATTCCAACTCACAAAAAAACACCAGACTTACTGGTCTGACAAGGACTGGAGAAACCCCGAGAGTATGGTCCCCAGACTCCCTTTTAACTCAGTACTAAAGTCATTCCTGAGGTTCACCCTTCAGTCAAAGATTAGACAGGCCTATAAAACAAAATGAGACTAAATGGGCACACCAGTCCAGGGCCAAGGAGGAGAAGGCAGGAGGGGACAGGAAAGCTGATAATCGGGAAACCAAGGTCGAGAAGGGGAGCATGTTGACTCATTGTGGGGTTGGCAGCAAATGTCACAAAACAATGTGTGTATTGATTGTTTAATGAGAAACTGATTTGCTCTGTAAACCTTTATATAAGGCATGCACACACACACACACACGCATACACGCATACACAAAAGAGTCCAGGAAGGGCCCCAGGGGTTGGAGAAGAGCTGAGCAGGGACAGGTGAGGAGGGGGCATAGGAGTGAGGGCCTCAGAGTGGGGTGCTGAGTAGAAGCTCAGAGGGTCCAGACAGGCTAGGCCTCCCAAGGACATGCCCTGCAGAGCTGTCCCCTCTCTGGCTTGGGACCTGGGAGCTCAGATTCTACGAAGTGGCTGCGTCCCCTGAGCTGAGCCTGCAGCCACTCTGAGCTCCAGGTTCTTACCAGCTAAGTGGCAGAAAAGGCACAGGTGGGGTTAAGTATTAAAATGCCCACCAAATAATACCAGCAGAGGGTAAAAAAAAAAAAAAAAAAAGTCACTGGAAAATCAGGAGGGGTAGGGAGAGGGCTTCTGGGAGCACTCAGGATGTCAGGAACTCTTTTTGCCTTTAACTTCTCACCCAGAATGCCACTAACCAACAAGAGCTGTTCTAAGCTGCTCCCCGTGACCCTCCGGATCTGGCTCCCTGACACCCTCCTCCCAGTCTTCTCTCCTCAAAGATCTCAGAAGAGTCCTTTTAAATATCAAGTTGGATTATATCACTCCCTCCGCAAAATTCCCCTGGACACCCTGCACATGTGAATAAACACTAGCCCTTGTCTACCAGATGTATGACCTCATCTTCCCCTGTTCACCCCTCAAGGACAGCAATGGGGACACACCAGCCTTGTTCTTTGCATTAAACCTCAGTGAGTCCCTACCCAGGACCTTTGTCCCGGCAGTTCCCTCTGGCTGGAACAATGTCCCTGTGCACACCCCCGCCACTCAATTACCTGCTCAACTGTCCCCCCTTCACGCAGGCTTTCTCTAACCACCCCCCCTTCACCATCTCAAATGGAATTTCACCTTGCTTTTGGAAACCCTGGTGGCATAGTGGTTAAGTGCTACGGCTGCTAACCAAAGGGACGGCAGTTTGAATCTGCCAGGGGCTCCTTGGAAACTCTATGGGGGCAGTTCTACTCTGTCCTATAGGGTCGCTATGAGTCGGAATCAACTTGATGGCACCCAACAATAGCATTTAATGTTGTTGTTACACGCCACAGAGTCGGTGGCGACTCACAGCGACCCTATTCACAATAGAATGAAACGCCGCCCGGTCCTGCGCCATCCTCATAATCAGTGTTGTGCTTGAGCCCACTGTTGCAGCTGTTGTGTGAATCCATCTCATTGAGGGTCTACCTGTTCTTTGATGACCCTCTTCTTTACCGAGCATGATGTTCTTCTCCAGGGACTGATTCCTCCTGATAACATGTCCAAAGTATGTGAGACGAAGTCTGGCCATCCTTCTTCTAAGGAGCATTCCAGCTGTCCTTCTTCCAAGACAGATTTGTTAGTTCTTCTGACAGTCCATGGTGTATTCAATATTCTTCGCCAACACCATAATTCAAAGGCATCAACTCTTCTTCGGTCTTCCTTATTCATTGTCCAGCTTTCATGTGCATATGATGCAATTGAAAATACCATGGCTTGGGTCAAGCGCACCTTGATCTTTAAGGTGACAACTTTGCTTTTCAATGCTTTAAAGAAGTTTTCTGAAGCAGATTTGCCCAACGCAATCCATCTTTTGATTTCTTGACTGCTGCTTCCATGGCTGTTGATTGTGGATCCAAGTAAAATGAAATCCTTGACAACTTCAGTCTTTTCTCCATTTATCATGATGTTACTTATTGGTCCAGTTGTGAGGATTTTTGTTTTCTTTATGTTGAGGTGTAACCCACACTGATGGCTATGGTCTTTGATCTTCATCAGTAAGTGCTTCAAGTCCTCCTCACTTTCAGCAAGCAAAGTTGTGTCACCTGTACATCTCAGGTTGTTAATGAGTCTTCCTCCAATCCTGATGCCCCGTTATTCATATAGTCCAGCTTCTCAGGTTATTTGCTCAGCATGCAGACTGAATAGGTATGGTGAAAGAATACAACCCTGACACACACCCTTCCTGACTTTAAACCACACACAGTCTCCTTATTCTGTCCAAACAACTGTCTCGTGGCCTATGTACAGGTTCCTCATGAGCACAATTAAGTGTTCTGGAATTCCAATGGAAACGCTGGTGGCGTAGTGGTTAAGTGCTACGGCTGCTAACCAAGAAGTCAGCAGTTAGAATCCTCCAGGTGCTCCTTGGAAACTCTGTGGTGCAGTTCTACTCTGTCCTATAGGGTCGCTATGAATTGGAATTGACTGACGGCAGTGTTTTTTTTTTTTGTTTGGAATTCCCATTCTTTGCAATGTTATTCGTAATTTCTTATGATCCAAGCAGTCGAATGCCTTTGAGTAGTCAAAAAACACAGGTAAACATCTTTCTGGTATTCTCTGCTTTCAGCCAAGGTCCATCTGACATCAGCAATGATATCCATCCCTTCACGTCCTCTTCTGTATCCGGCTTGAATTTCTGGCGGTTCCCTGTCTATGCACTGCTGCAGCTGCTTTTGATTGATCTTCAGTAAAATTTTACTTGTGTGTGATATTAATGATATTGTTCGATAATTTCCACAATGTGGGTCTCCTTTCTTTGGAATGGGCACAAATATGGATCTCATCCAGTCAGTTGGCCCGGTGAAATAACTTTTCTTCACACCGCTCTCTGACTTTTGCTTCATATTGAAGGAAGTGACCTGTGTCGAGTCCCTGGTTGCCTCTGGGCCTTGGTTCCCCATCTGTATTATGAGCAGATTTCTAAGGCTGGTCCCTCTCAGACCATCCTTGTCAGTCTTTGTGGCCTGGTCCTTGCAGTGCCCCTTTAGGACACCAGGGGGCAGTCTTTCCCCACTGAAGAAAGCTGGCCACCCTAAGCCCCTCTGTCAGCGTGTCCCTTAGCTGAGCCCTGGACACTGTGGGCCACTGCCTGGTCAATGAATCAGCGATTGTGCCCAGCCTGGGCAGGCGTCCTAGAAAGCGCCTATTGTCCACACTGAGGTCTCTTGTTCCAGCAGCAGCCCAGGGAAGATGGGATGGGGCCTGGGGCCTGATGGCTCTCCTGCGGCCACTGGGGGTTGGAGCAGCGGGACCCCTGCAGGCCCCATTAAGACAACATCAGCCACTCACCGTGCACACCCTTCTCATTTCCCCAGTGGGTCTCAGAGCCAAGGCAGCAACAACCCCAGCCCAGGTGGAAGAGTGCCCAGGCTACCAAGTGGGGCCTAGTCACAGCAACAGCCTTGAGCAGACCCAGAAAGAAATCAGGTTCTGGGTCCCCAGTGAGCTTCATTTACCCTTATAGCCAATCCCACCTGCCCAAGAGGCAGCATCAAGGTCTGAAGGAGGAGACAAATCCAAAGTCTAATTCCTGCAGGGTGACTGCAGGTGAGTCAGTTAGTCTCACTGAGCCTCAGTTTCCAATCTGTGAAACGGGGGATGGGAATACCCATAGTCCCAGGTAAGGCAAGCACATCTGCCCAGGACCCAGACCAGGGCCACGTGGTAAACTGGGAAACTGGACCGGATGGCAGCGGCAGAGGCGGGAGCCTGAGCTCTCCCCTAGCTCAGCGCTCACTGACAATAAATACGGGGCGGGGGGGTAGTGGTGGTGAACAGAGCAGCTGTGCTCTGGCACGGCAGGGGGGCTCCATGCAGCATGACGGCTGCCTGGTTCAATAGCCCTGGTGCTTCTCTCTGTGACATGGTCAGCCATGAGGCTCCAGGGGCCTCCAAGAGCTTTTGAAAGTGTAGGAGCGAGAAGAGGCAAAGGTTAGGTCTGATTTTTTCCCTGTGCTGCCCAATGCCGGGCTCCTTGAGGGTCTCTGCCCTAAAAAGCCTTGAAAATATCTGCTTTAGTCCCAGGACAAGGTGTGGACCCGATCCACCAAAGATGAGAAGAGAGGAGAGGCAAGGGGTGTCCCCTCTCTGCATGTGGGGAAAGGTTTCCATGGCAGAGGTCACCCTCACCCCACGGGGGTAGCTCTGGAAACCCACAGATGGGAGGGATGCCAGTGTAGCTGCCAGAGCACAGACTTGGGGTCAGATAACCAGTTCACTAGCTGCCATCCAGCCAGTGCCAACTCATGGTGACCCTCCGTGTGCCAGAGTAGAACTGTGCTCAGATAACCAGTTCACTAGCTGCCATCCAGCCAGTGCCAACTCATGGTGACCCTGCGTGTGCCGGAGTAGAACTGTGCTCCACAGTGTTTTTGTTGGCTGGTTTTTCAGAAATAGGTCACCTTCCAAGTCATCTCTGGATGGACTCAGACCCCCAGCCTTTTAGTAGCAGCCCTGCATCACCCAGGGACCCCAGTCCTGACAAACATGGATTTGAATTCCAGCTCAGCCACCAGCGTGGCACCTGGGAAAGTTTTTGCACCACCTTTGAACCTCAGCTTTCTTGCCTGTTAAACAGAGTAGGAAGAGCTCCATCCTCCAGGGACGAGCAGGGACTGCAGTTGTGTCCAGGCTCTGACCCGCGCGCGTGGGCTCTCATACATGGAAACCACGTGCTATTTTATTAGCACAAAAGTTGTAGTCCTGCAAGTTGGCGATGAATGTCACCTGTTGGTGTCTTATCCAGTCCTTGTTGTGTTAGAAGTGCCTAGTTCGTGCAGGCAAGGAGACATCTAAGCTTCCAGGGCTACTAATCCAATAAAAACCCGAAAATCCAGTCACTCACTGTGGAAAAAGACTTGATTGCTAAAATATTCAACACAAAACCACGCACAGACCTCACCTGTGATGAACTGTGTCCACAAGCAGCCTCTTTCAAGAGCATCTGTGGATTTGGGAGTGGCTGTTAGAGGCAACAGTGGGTAGGATTCTCCTGGTGTCTTTAAACCTTAACCTGAGCCTACCTTTTCACCTCCTGTGGTGCCAGCAGGTGCCACTAAGTGGCAGGGGTCCCTGGCAGCCTGCAGTGATGAGGCCAGCAAGTCAGTCAGGAGATAGCCCTGGGCTCAGGCAGCTCTCACCGAGCTCAGCTCCCACCTCCCCTTCCTTGAGGCTATCTCTTTTCTGTTGGCCTGTTGGTTTTCAACTTCTATAACCCAGCCTCCTTTAAATAACATCTTTACAAACCTACTGTGCATCTTGAGATTGCGCCTTTCTGTTTTTCTAAATCTGCTTATCCTTCTTGTGCTTCAGGTGAGAGCAGATGGCGCTGAAGGAAACTGAGGCAGGTCGTCAGCAAGCGGCCACGGTTTTCCAGGCCTGACTGAGGGATGGTATTCCCCCACCCACTGTTCTAGGGGAGCGGTCTTGGGTCCTGGTCCTATTAGGGCTTTCTGGGCACCCCCGTGGCTGGCACTCAGGGAAGCGCGCTAGGGAAGACTTGAGGAGAACTTGAGGGTCCCCGTGCTTTGGGAGCCTGCACTTAGCTGGAGACAGCTGTGGAATGAGACCCCCAACTCCCACCTCCATGCCCACCAGCCCCAGCCCAGCTCTCAAGAAGCCAAGCGGCTGCCATGTAATTCCAAGATCAGCAAAGGCCGTTCACTTCCATTTAGCGACAGACATAAGCCATGCCTTCCTACCTAGTGCACCTTCTACCACGTCCCTTGGCTTCTGTCTCCGCGGGGACAGATTAAGCATGGCCCCCTTGGTTCTGACGGCTCCCACCACCACACCCTTCTGATTTGGAGGTTAGAGTGGCTGCATTGAGGGGCCACAAAGGCCAGGACCCCCTTTCCTGACCCTATACCTCACCTTTAAATAGGTTATCTGTCAGGCCCAGCCCAAAGCCACAGCTTCCACAGGGCCCTCCTGGGCCCATAGATATGTGTAAAAGAGACCCTGTGGTGAAGGTCAGTTGCCCCAAAGGTTCTATTTCCATTAGGATTCTTGGTGGCAACTTAAAGCAAACTTTGGAAGGACAGTACCAGTAACCAGCTGCCGTCGAGTCGACTTCAACTCACGGTGACCCTCTGTATGTCAGGATAGGACTGCGCTCCACAGGGTTTTCAATGGTTGATTTCCCAGCAGTAGATCACCAGGCCTTTCTTCTGAGGTGCCTCTGGGTGGACTCTAACCGCCAACCTTTCAGTTAGCAGCCGAGCACTTAAACGTTTGGACTGCACAGGGACTGCTGGAAGGACATCGGGTAGTCTCAAGCTCAAGTGGCACGAAGCCTGAAGAGAGGCCAGGACAGCCAGGGACACCTGGGGGTCCTTTGTGGGGATGACTCAGCCCCACCCACCCTCCTCTCTGTGGGGCCAGTACACTATCAGATGCCCAGCAGGGAGTCCAGTCGGGCCAGCGTGGACTGGATACTGAGGTTAATCGGCCAACACTAACTGGACAGGGAGTCTCCCAGGTGAAATGGGAGGTGATGGAGGCCAGGTGGACCGGGACACCAGAGCCCCCAGGGACTGTGCCCTCACCACTAGGACAGGCCTGGAGCACCGGCCTCCCAAAGGCATGTCCACACACAGGGCCTCTGCTTGAATGGGGTCACCCGCCATGGACACCTGCGACTTCATCTGGCTGGGGAGTGTCAAGTGTGGGGCAGACACCTGTGCAGGCCACGGCAGTGGCGGGGGAGGGCAGGAAGCTAGGCCTGCTCCCGCTGCGAATGGCTCTCCGAGCAATCAGGAAACTTAACTCCTACCTGCCTCCAAGGGGGCCGAAGCATGGAGCATGTAGGTACCTGGCCCACAGCAGGGGGTGAGTGCCGTGGGGCAAGGCAGCCGATGTGCCGAGGCCTGTTGACAAGGCGTTTTCAGGGGTTCTCCCACACCCAGTGCCCCAGGACTGGGCATTGCCCAGAGGATACTACTCAGAGGTTAGATTGTCCAGCGGTTACTGCTTTCCCTGGTGAGCCCCTGGATTCACAGACTTTTCTGCGGCTGCAAATCTTACCAGCCCATACAGCAAAAAGCAGTTCTTCTTTTAATTTTCTCTTCTCTCAAAGAAGCCCTTCAAGGGTGAGGCTTGTTCACTGTGTCTTCTGGAACCTGCGACCAGCTCATGCCCAGGTCACTTCCCTCCTCTGCATCCAGGCCTCCAAAGGCTGTCAGGGTGCAGACCAAGCACTGAGACCTAGCACCAGCCCTGGTCCTGGCTCTCCCCCCTCGACAGCCTTCCCCACATCCTTCCCCTGCTCCCAGCCTTCCTCTGCACCCCAGGGCTCCAGCAACACAATCCGAGGACCCTTCTAAAGGGTCTCTCACTCCCTGGCCCAGTCCCTGGCAGGCACCACGCATGGCAGGCAGTTTGTGCCCAGGGACTATTGGCTGAAACAAGGACAGAACAAGCCACTGAGTCTGCTGGGCAGGAAGCAGGTGGGGATGTTGGCCCTTGACCGACCTTGACACTGAATGTAGAGGTGGCCTGCCCAGTAGGAAGAGAAGTAGAGGGTTTTAGTGGAAGGAGCAGTGTGTATTGGTAAACACGTGGAATGTGATCAAAGAATAGGCCTTGCTGCCTCCTCCCCAGCCAAAGCCTTGTGCTGGAGGGAAGACGACAGTACCCCCAGGGCGAATGCCCCTAATGGCAACTGCAGACTGATTCAAGGTGCAGGAGGGCAGGAGCAGGGACCCTGTCTGGGGAGGTGCCCTCAGCGAGTGAGCCTTCCCTCACAGGGAGGCTCCAGCTCAGGCCCAAACCCCAGTTCTACATACCTGCCCACTGAGCAACCCTGGGTGAATCACGTAACCGCCCCAGTTCCAGTTTCCTCATCTGCAGGATGGGCACGGTGAATTGTGTCTCTCAAATATGAAAAGGCTGGAAAGCCTACCTGGCCTGTGGGTGGTGGTGGTGATGGTAGCTGCCATCAGGTTGGTCCCGGACTCATGGCGACCCCATGCACAGTGGAACAAACGCTTCCCAGTCCTGCACCATCTCCGTGATCGGTTGTCCACTGGACCATTGTGATCCATAGGGTTTCACTAGCTCCCTTTTGGAAGTAGATCACCTGGCATTTCTTCTTAGCTGTCTTTATCTAGAAGCTTCTCTGAAACCTGTTCAGTGTCATAGCAACACTCAAGTCTCTACTGACAGATGGGTGGCGGCCACCTACGGGGTGCATTGGCCGGGAATTTAGCCCAGGTCTCCTGCACGGAAGGCAAGACCCCTACCACTGAGTCACCGCTGCTTTGTCAGATGCTGTTTTGATTATTTCTACTCCTTTTGGAATCTTGTACAAAACACCTGAAAAGGTGGGAACAGCCAGTGCTTAATTCTGGGTACACTTTGCCAGTTCTGAAAGCCCCCTCTGTGTTACGTTTATTTCACTCAAAACTCTTGACTTAGCGTTGATCAGGGAGGGTTTCAGCACAGTGCTCAGAGCCTCCACCCTGGAGTCCCGCAGACTCTGTGCCCTGAGGACACCACCCAAAGCTCTGTGATTGTGGGCAAGTGTGTTGGGTCTATTTCATTCCCTGTGGTATCCCCAGAGCCGAGGACAGTGCCTGACACACGCAGGTGCTCAACAGATGTCCACTGATTGAATTTAAGTTACTTAACATTGCCAAGTCTCAATTTTCACATCTGCAGAATAGAGGTGATAATAGAACCCACCCCAAAGGGCTGATGTAAGGATTAAATGAGATGACACAGGAAAAGTGCAAAGTTCCCAGCCTGTAATGAGCCACCTGGTGCACAGTCAGCTCTTGGCCAATGGATACTGCACGCTTGGCAGATGGGCTGCTCAGAGAATGGGAACATTCAGTTCGGCAGGGCAGCCACAAGCACACATGGGTGCGGTGCCTTCTACAAGCCACAGGAATGTTACTTTTCAATCTGAAATCTGTCTGTTGAAAGGTAAAGGAAACAAAAATCCTCACAAGTGAACTGATAAACAACATCATGCTAAATAGAGAAAAAATCGAAGTTGCCGACAATCTCATTCTACTTGGATCAACAATCAATGTCCGTGGAAGCAGCAGTCAGAAATCAAATGATGTATTACTTTGGACAAATCTGCTACAAAAGACCTCTTTGAAGTTTTAAAAAGCAAAGATGTCACTTTGATGAGTAAGGTGTGCCTGACCCTAGCTGTGGTGTTTTCGACCGTCTCAGATGCATATGAAACCTGGACAATGAAAAAGGAAGATAGAAGAATTGAAGCATTCTAACTGTAGTGTTGGTGAAGAGTATTGAATAAACCATGGACTTCCAGAAGAATGAACAAATCAGTCTTGGAAGAAATATAACCAGCCAGTCTTTGGCTCACTTACTTTGGACACGTCATCAGGAAAGACCAATCATTAGAAAAGGACGTGATGTTTAGTAAAGTAGAGCGCCAGCAAAAACGAGGAAAACCCTCCACGAGATGGATTGACACAGTAGCCACAACGATGGATTTAATCATACCGATGCTCTTGAGGCTGGTGCAGGACGGGGCGACGTCATTTCTGTTACACACAAGACAGCCGTGAGTTGGAGCCAACTTGAAAGCAACTAACAGCAAAAACTTGACAAAAACCTATGAAGAACTTCAATGAGAATGAGGAGGCAAATATTTGGATGAATTCTCTGGAGCAGGTCTGAAGCAGCAGCCGGGGTGCTCTATAGACTAGGCCCTCAGCATCTGAGGCATTTACTTAGAGAGAATCTGAGTGCTCAATAGTCTGGTGTGGCTTCGACTTTAGTTCTCATAATAGATAGCTCAGGAAAAGCAAGCCGGTCCAGAGTTGTTCTCTCCGCCAATACTGAAATTGCTCTCGGAAACTTTCCATGGGCCGCTAAGCCAAGTGATAGAAAGAAAATTGCTGGTTTATATATTTTTTTAAATAAAGGAATTCTAATTCCAATAAAAAATAATGCCCTTCCATGGCCAATTGCCATTTCCTCCATGTTCTTCTTGCCTTTTTAATAAAAATTTTTATTGTGCACATTAGGTTAACCAGACCTGAGCACAGCCTCTCTCTGAGACTCCGAGTCACTTGAGAGGAACGGCTCCGGCTCATGCCTGGATTTTGAATCAGGACAGCTCCCGGGAAAGGAGATCACTCACACAGGACTCTCAGAGAGCGCTGTGGGCAACTTGCCTAGCCAGAGGCTGAGAATTGTATTTAGGCTTTTAAAGGAAGGATGCTGGTTTTGTTGTAGAGTGACCACTGCACACACAGCCCCTGGGCTCTGATTGGATTCCCAAGATTCAACGCCAGGAGGAAGTTGGGGGATGGGAGGTTGGGCTCCATGGTGCTCTCTGAATGTATTTTCACGGGGATACGCCCTCGACATGAGTCAGACAGGTGTGGTTTTGAATTCTGGTCCTGTCACTTTTTGACTGTGTGACCTCAGGCAAGTTCATTAACCTCTCTGCGTCTCAGTTTCATCAGCTATCAGATGTGGAGGAATAATACCTGCCTCCGAGCATGGCCCATAGGTTTTCTGTGGACCGGTCTTAGAAAGAAATTAGTCTTAGAAGAAATCCAGCCAGAATGTTCCTTAGAAGCAAGGATAGCAAGACTTCAACTCGCTTACTTTGGACACACCATCAGGAAAAAGCAACCACTAGAAAAGAACATCATGTTTGGTACAATAGAGGGTAAACCCTCAATGAGATGGACTGACACAATGGCTTCAACAATGGGCTCAAACCGACCGAGGATCAGGAAGATGGCTCAGGGTGGGCAGTGTTCTGTTTTGTTATATACAATGCCACCATGACTCAGAGCCAACTCAGCGGCAGCTGACAACACCAGAGTGTGGCTGGGAAGATCAGAACATATAACACACGTGAAGTGCCTACCATAGGACTGGAGGAAGCTTGTTTTCAGTAGCTGGTGGTTATAGTATGATTGTGATGATGATGATGATGATGAAGCTGATACTTAGGATGCTGTTGGTGGCAAAACCCAACATTCTCAGTCCTTCGAACCAGTGCTAAGTATGGGACGGGAATGGATGAGTCCACAGGGTGTATTGGTCAGCTATTTCTGTGTAATAGTCAGCCTCAAAACTCAGCGGCTTACGTAACAACCATTTATGATTATGTCACAGCTCATGATTCAAGGCTGGGGGTTGGCTGATGTTGGCTTAGTTTGGTCCTGAGTCTGAGAATTGCTGGCTGTTGATTGATCTAGGCTGGCCTCCTTGGGACAACCATGGCCTTCCAGCAGCACAAGCTAGAACAAGCAGAAACATGCGAGTCTTCTCGAGAACTGGGCTCAGAACTGGTATGCTACCATATCTACTGTAGACTATTGGCCAAACAAGTCACAAGGCCCGCCCATATTCTAGGAGTCAGGAAACAGGCTCTCCCTCTTTAGGGAGAGAAGCTGTGACAAACGTGGACACTGAAAGAGACAAAGAATTGGGGCCATGAATACAGTCAGACCGCCAGGGCTTGTGTGGCCTCAGTAAAATCGACAAGGGATTCCTGGGGAAATTTTGGCCCTTCAGGGATTGGGTGGTTGTGAGTACATTTACGTACCACGAGAGGGCCTGCCTGTATTAGCCTCACTGCTCTAGTGGAGGCTCCTGGTGCCCCTGGGCCCCCCTGGGGCAGGCCCAGGAGACTTCAGCTTCACATCCCTCTCTTCTGGGACAGGAGGGACAGCTGTGGTTGACCCAGGAGGCTGGGTGCAGGCCAAAAGACCCAGTCTCCCGGCCCAACCCCAAGCCTTTGGCCAGTGACTTTTCTGCTCTACTGTGTGTGCAGTGAAGGGGGGCAGAGTCAGCAAACCACAAGGACAGAGAGGTGGCTCCAGCTGCCTGACTGTAGTCAGACACCACAGAGCCCCGGTGTCCTTTCCCTTCTCTGGGCATTTGTCCACCTCCAGACACCGACAGAGTTCCTAAGGGTCCTCCTTGCTGTGCCATTCAAGGTGGCCAGTTGCCTGGCGGCCGGTCTACCAAAGCCCACCTGGTTCAGCAGTGAGATTCCTGCTTCTCTTTGGTCATTCTCAATGACTGTCCTCCCCTCAAAGGGACGGTAAGTGACACCCCCCCTCCCCCCACGAGCCTCCTTGTGCTGCTGAGCTGTTCTGGCCTTTGTCCAGAGCCAGGATGGCTCATGGTCACCATGTGAGTCCTGCAAGGCTTGTAGGGACAAAAATGGTGGCAAATGTGAGGAGCAGCTGAGAAAGGACAAGGCTGCAAGGTGGGGCACCTGGGGCTGGCTGCAGCAGCTCTGCTTGTCATGGGGTAAATGTTCTTGCTGAGAGGACAGCAGAGTGGCGCTGGGGTCAGACAGCTCTGGGACAGGGCACTTACCACTGTGTGACTCTGGGCAAGTCGCTTTCCCTCCCTGAGCCTCACATCTGAGCCTGGAAAGTGTGTATCGCCTAGCATTTAGAGCTGGTGGAGGACTCAAGGACAGGATGAACACACAGCTCTGGGCACTGCGCCAGGCACAGAGAAGGCACCCCCTCGAACTGTGGACAATACCATCACCAACCCAACAATGGTGGGGGGGAAGAAGCCATCAGCCCCAGCGAGCCTCCTGGGAACCTGTCTGTCTACTCTGGAAACAGCTCAGTGCATTTCGCAGACCCTGCCCTTTGGGGGCTCTTCTTAAATCCTGTTTCTGCTTTTGTGCCTGGATCAAGTCTCTGCACAGCAGCCCGAAGGACCTCTAAAAAACTCAGATCAGCTCATGTCACTCCTGTGCTCAAAACCTTCTCGTGGCTTCCCAATCCCAAAGTACTTAGAGTGACATTCCCATTCCTTACTGGGACCTGTGCCATTGGCCCATCTTGGCTATCTCTCCACCTTGCTACTGGGACCTAGGCACCTGGCTTCCTTGCTGCTCTTTGAAGATGCCAAGTTCATTCCCACTGCAAGGCCTTTGTCCCTGCTGTTCCCTCTGCCTGGGATGCTCTTCCTGTTGCTTCCTTCAGGTCTTGGCTCAGAGATCACTTCTCAGAGAAGTCTGATCCAACCCTGGCCCCACCATCACCACTATCCCCCATCCTGCTTAGTTTCATCCACAGTATTATGGAATTACATGTTGGCAGCTTGTTGTCTGCTGTCCGCTCTAGAATATAAGCTTAATGAAGGGAGGGACTTTATCTCACTCTCCAGTGCCAGGATGATGCCCGCACAATGGGAGGCTGAAGGCTGGGCACATGGGTCTATAATAAGAGGCTTGCAAGTTCTTTGAAGGACTGTAGCATTACCTCATCTAATCTTCCAAGAGTCCTCTAATGCAAACAGAATTATGTTCCCATTTTACAGATAAGGATAGTGGGGATCATGGATCTGGAGCAATTTGCCTGAGGCTACACAGCCAGCGGAACCAAGACTGAAGCCTGTCCTCCCTGGCCCAGGTCCAGTTCCCCTCCTAGTTCCTCCAGGCTGCGTGCACGTGAGGAAAGCCAGGCAGCTGATGGCAGCACACCTACCCTGCAGAGGGAAGGCCAGGTGTGCTCCCAGGGCTGCCCATTCTCCACGTGGGGAAGACTTTGTGGAGCAGTTGTCTCAAGACCCAGGAAATCACAATAAGAGCACTTGGTTGTAGATGATTTGCCACATGCCCCCAATGAGTGCGTCGTATGGGGATTGTCATGGTCACAGGGAGCCATGTCATTTACATGCTAATGACGGGCTGGGGTGACAGAGCCTAGGCTGGAGCTCTGGTGGGTACACACCATAAATCACGCGCTTTGTCTCACGGGCATTTCCATTTTCACCAATTCTGAAATGAAAGTGCAACTTTCCTCTCACTTGGAGCAGATGTTAATTTGCAATGCAGAAGCTTCCATTTGTCGGTGATTTTCCATTATCCCTATAATTGCCCCCACATACAGTGCTCGATAAAGTTATAAACCTGTCCTCTGGGAATACCAAGTCAATAACAGGATTATTGATTAGGTGGTGAAATGGTCTCCCGGTGCTCTCAAAGTGGCAGCCTATTTGGTTACCCATTAGGAAGATTCAGGGTGGAACCAGCGGGAACGAGCGCAAAATTGGGCCCAGTGCTGGCACCGCTGCCCTGTGCCTGAGGGTCTCCCAGTCAGCTCACTGGCCTGGAGAGGGGCAGAGGCGATCAGAGACCATGTGTTGACAAAAGGTGAGCTGGAAAGGCAATGTGGATGTCAGGGGGCTCTTCCAGGCATCTGGAGACACCCCATGTGTTTTGGGCCCACCTTGTCCTTAAGTGGGTGTATGAGCATCTTGTGGCTTAAAAAATAGAAATTTGTTCCCCCAGTTCTGCAGGCTAGAAGTTCCGAGTCAAGGTGTCAGTAGGGCTGTGCTTTCTCTGAAGGCGCTAGGGGGAGGATCCCTCCTTGTCTCTTCTAACTTCTGGGGGTTCCCAGCAACCCTTGGTGGTCCTTGGCTTTGCAGATGTTACTCCAATCTCCGTCTCCATCTTCACATGGCTGTCTTCCCTCCCTCCCTCTGTGTCTCTTCTTTTTTAATGGAAACTACACCTATTGGGTTAGGGCCCAATCTTCTCCACTTTGAGCTCATGTTAACTAATAACACCTTCTAAGATCCTATTTCTTAACAAGATCACATTCACAGATACCGGAAATTAGGACTTCTGCATATCCTTATGGGGACACACTTCAGTCTATAATAGTGGGTCATTCTAGTTTATGTGTGGTGAAGACAACACGCCCATGTTTGAATCCTGGCTTCCCTACTTTGTAGCTGTGCAACCTTGAGCAAGCCACTTAACCTCTCAAAGCCTCAGGTTGCTCAGGTAAAAGGAAGGTGATAACAACACCTTAGCCTACTTCTAGGAGGTGTAGGGAGGATTAACTGGAATAAACCATGCAAAGTGCCAAAGGCATAGCTTGACACCCAACCTGCACAGGGTAAGTGCTAGGGCTGCTGTTGGCTCTTTGAACACTAAGTGAATTTGCCAGGCTGTGGCTTGATGCTGCTGGTCTTTCTGATGGGAAAGGTCAGTAACTGACATCTTAACTAACATTTAGGAGCACTTTCCATGGTGCAGAAACCCTGGTGGTGTAGTGGTTAAGTGACACGGCTGCTAACCAAAGGGTCAGCAGTTCGAAACCTTGGTAACTCTATGGGATGGTTCTACTCTGTCCCGTAGGGTTGCTATGAGTCGGAACCTACTCGACGGCACTGGGTTTTTTGTTTCCATGGTGAAGTTTGTGCTAGGCATGAGGAAACCAAGCTGGGTAAGATGTGGCCCCTGTCTTCAAGGAGCTCCCAGCCTGCTGGGGTAGCAGGCACAGAGGCAGATCATTGCAATGAAGCAAGCTAGATGCCCTGAGGAAGGCAAACCCCAGCCTGGGGACATAAGGAGGCACTTCTCCCGTAGGCTGGGGGAAGGGGAGCTGAGGGGCGAAAGAGATGAGGATGCACGCCGTTCTCTGTTTCCGTCGCCTAGCAGTTAAAGGTATTGTGTTTCATTTGCTACTGCCCCTTTGGAGCTTGCAGCACTGATCGCCCCACCCGGCCCGGTTGCTATGGAGTTGACCCTGCCTCATGGGGACCCCATCTGTCAGAGTAGAACTGTGCTCCATAGGGTTCTTGATGGCTGATTTTTCAGAAGTAGATCACTAGGCCTTTCTTCTGAGGTGCCTCTGGGTGGATCTGAACCACCAACTCTTTGCTTAACAGCCGAGCACACTAACTGTTTGCACCACCTAAGGACTCCACTTATGGCCCTAGAGCAGGGCTCTCAAGCTTAAGTATGTACCAGAAGCACCTGGAGGGTGCGTGAAGCAGGGTGCTGGGCCCCACACCCAGAGCTTCTGGTTCAGTTCCCAGGTGATGGTGATGTGGCTGGTCCAAGGACCACACTTTGAGACCACTGAATTGCTCTGTACCATGACAAATTGCTTCACCCCTTTCGAACGTCACTTTCTTCAGCTGTAAAAAGGGGCTAATGCTAACCCTGCAGGGGCATTAAATGAGTTAACAGAGTTAAAGGGGGTCTTCTCATGCCTGGTAGAGTCTCTACCATCAGGGAGACCCCTCCTTCCCAGATCCAGAAGTGCTTCTTCTCACAATACAGTGGTAAAGTAGATCCAAATGTATTCCTTTCGGGGCGGGGGGGAGGGGGGCTTTAAAAAAAATTTTTTTATCGTGCTTTAAGTGAAAGTTTACAATTCAAGTCAGTTTCTCATATAAAAACTTACACACACATTGTTATGTGACCCTAGTTGCTCTCCCTGCAGTGTGACAGAACACTCCTCCTCTCCACCCTGTATTTCCCGTGTCCATTCAACCAGCTCCTGTCTCCCTCTGCCTTCTCATCTCACCTCTGGACAGGAGCTGCCCACATAGCCTCCTCATGTACCTACCTGAGCCAAGAAGCACACTCCTCACCAGTATCATTTTATGTCTTATAAAAAAATATAGTCCAGTCTAATCTTTATCTGAAGAGTTGGCTTTGAGAATGGTTTTAGTTTTGGGCTAACAGAGAGTCCAGGGGCTGTGACCCCTGGGGTTCCTCCAGTCTCAGTCAGACCATTAAGTCTGGTCTTTTTACTAGAATTTGAGGTCTGCATCCCACTTTTCTCCTGCTCCATCAGGGATTCTCTGTTGTGTTCCATGTCAGGGCAGTCATTGGTGGTAGCCGAACACCATCTAGTTCTTCCAGTCTTAGGCTGATGGAGTCTCTGGTTTATGTGGCCCTTTCTTTCTCCTGGGCTCATATTTTCCAGATGTATTCTTTATCCAGTGCTCAACTTTAGTGGGTGGAAAATTACTGGAAGTCCCCAAGTCCTGGGTTCATCACCGTGCAAAAGAGACTGAGATCCTGGCAGAAGTGGCAGGAGTATGCCTGAGAGGCAGCTAGATGTTGGATAGGTACTGGGCAATTCCTTGTTTAATGAGCCCTCCCTGGAAGATGCCAAAGGAAACCACTATCAGCAAACATGATCCCTCCACCATGGCCATTGCAGGGTTAAATCCTGCTGCTGACTAAATTTGCCACCTATCTTCCTCCGATTTTTCTTTCTCTTGCTCCCACTCCCACCCCCACCCCCACCCACTCTTGCTATCTTTCCAAGCACAAGTTTAATAAGCCAGTATCAAAACCATCTAGGCCTGGAGCTTCCAAAGATTTAAGACTTTTAAATGTGAAGCACCTCATTATTTCCGACTATTTTCAATAAAAAGACCTGATAAGCCATTGATATGACACCAGTTTTCAGTGGAATTTGCTTGACGTCCATTTGAAATGTGCACTGCTTGCTTTTTGGGGTAATGGAATCAAACACGACTGGCACGGTGCAAGTAGATCACTTTTCAAGCAAGAACATTAAAATGGAGAGGGACTCTGGGGGTTTATAAAAATAAAGCACTATTGTACAGTGCGACATATAGTGGTGGCTACATGGACAATTGACTTCCTTCCTATTAATCAACTACAATGTTTACCTTCTTATTCCAACCATTTCCAAACCATTAAAACTAAGAGGATTAGCATCACATTTCTGCCAAGGTGTACTTTTATTTCAGCAAATACTACTTTCGCTCTCGAGGAGATTAAAGACCTGAAGAAATGGTTTTTTTATTGGGTGTACTGTGTCACACAGGTTAAAAAAAAGAAAGAAAAAATTATCTGGTTTAAAAGAATATAGTGTCCTTGTCCAGTGAAAGCTGATTGCAAAGAGAATTAAATTCCAGGACAAACAACATAAATTGTGAAGAATAATCCAACGTCGAGACTGAGTATTTCTTGTCATGTAAACAGGGCTTGTGAAGGCATCACGTAGAAACCAGCAGAAAGGAGGTTGCCTGAACGTTGATTAGGCTTGAAAGAGCCGTGTGCTTCTAATGGAGCTTTTAAAACTATATATGCACCGGGATCTGGATACTGTGAGTTATGCTTATATGTGTTTGTCTGTCTATGTAATTCCTGAAACTTCTCTTGGAACAATGTTTTCTTCCTTCTTTGTTTTAGAAATGTGTGAATTTTTTATAAAACCAACTTGCAAAATCCACCCTTTCACCGTCCCACCTCAAAAGCACAGTTTAGAAATGTGTATTCTCTCTGTCTGAAGCTTATTATTCTACAGCTCATAGTTATCCTAAAGGTTCAGGCCAGTGATTTGTAAAGTGTGGTCCTTGGCCAGCAGCAGCAACATTACCTAGGAACTTGCCAGAAATGCAAAATTCCAAGCTCCACCCTAAACCCAAAAAAACCCCACTTCCTAGTAGACCTACTGAATCAGAACCTCAGACCCACTGAGTCAGAAACCCAGGGTGGCCCCAGTAATCTCTTTTAACAAGCCCTCCAGGTGATTCAGATGCACGCCGAAGGTTCAGAACCACTGGTCTAGGGCTAATTCTCTCCTGTGACAAAGAAGGAGGCCTAGAGGATATTAACTTGCTAACAATTAATACGGTCACACACCCTGTTAGTGACAGACCCATAACCCACTGCCGTCAGGTCAGTTCTGCCTCATAGTGACCCTATAGGACAGAGTATAGCTGACCTATAGCGTTTCCAAGGCTGTAATCTTTACGGAAACACACTGCCACATCTATCTCCCCAGGAGCGCCTGCTGGGTTCAAACCGCCAACCTTTCAGGTAGCAGCCTAGCACTTAACGTCTGGGCTCCTTATTAGTAACGGAACAAAAACCGGACCCACTGCCGTCAAGTAACTCATAGCAACCCCATACGGTTTCGGTCACTGAACATCTCTACGGAAGCAGCCTGCCACGTCTTTCTCCTGCAGAGTTGCTGGTGGTTTCAAACTACCTACCTTACAGTTAACAGTCAAGTGCTTTATCTTGTGCCACTAGGGCTCCTTGTTAGTAACAGAATCTGGGCTAAAATCAGTACAGAGTAAATAGGAAATAAAATGCAGCTGAGTTCCACTTTAACAAGAGAATGAAAATACTGATGTGCAAAAACTAAGGTAATAAAATTTTAAAAAGGACAGCTGGAGAGTATTTTCGTAAAAGCGGGATTAGCCTCAGGACCCCTTTAAATAGTTCCAGCCACCCAGTACGATGATCCAATTAGCAAATAAATTGATCTGCATAGAGCTGTTCATGACCATATTGACATAAATCAAAGTGTACATATATAGGCACACACGTAGTCAGCATGAGGCTGAGCGTCTCCTTTAGAAGCACTAGCAATCTATGTCAGAGGCCATAGCCAAAGAGAGGAAGGCCCTCAACAAGATGGACTGACACAGTGGCTGCAACAATGAGCTCAAGCATAACAACGATTGTGAGGATGGTGCAGGACCGGGCAGTGTTTCGTTCTGTTGTACGTAGGGTCCCTATGAGTTGCAACTGACTTGATGGCACCTAACAACAACAACATTATGTCCAAATATTTTCAAAATAATGATGAAAACTATGAGCTCACAGATAAAGAGGCTCGGTGAAGCACAAGAAACATAAAGAAAACGAGACCAAATTATATCATATTCAAATTGCTTAAAACCACAATAAGGAGAAAATTTCAAAAGCAGCCAAAGAAAAGACACGATACATACCAGTGAACAATGACAGAAAAAACAATTTATATGAAGTGGAAAAGACAGATACTACCAAAGTTTACTTAAAAAAAAAGAGAGATAACCTGAATAGGCATCTGTCTATGAAAGATTCTGAATTTGCAATTAGAAACCTTCCCACAAAGAAGACTCTAGGATCAGAAGGTTTTACTGGTGAATTCTACCAAACATTTAAGGAAGAAATAATGCCAGTTCTGCATAATCTTCAGAAATTTGAAGAGGAGGGAATATTTTCCAACTCATTCTATAAAGCCAGCATGACTTTGACATCAAAGTCAAGAAAAGACACTGCAAAGAAAGAGAACTACAGGCCAACGTCCCTCATAAAAACATAGATCCAAATGTACTTAACAAATTTTAGCAAACTCAATTCAATTTTATATATTGTATATCATGACACTTTGGGGTTTATCCTAGGAATGCAATGTTCCTTTACCATTGCAAAATCAATTAGTGTAATTCACTATATTAACAGACTGAAAAAAAGAGGTAATACAATCATCTCCCCAGATACGGTAAAAGCATTTAACAAAATCCATCGTCTATTCTAGGTAAACACTCAGGGCAGGGAAATTGAAGTCGAAGGAAATCTTATCAACATGATAAGGGGTACCTACAAAAAAAAAAAAAAAACCCTTCAGGTAATATCATAAGTAATAGTTAAAGATTGAATTCTTTCCCCAAGTTTGGGAACAAGGTAAAGATGACCAGCCTCACCGCCTCTACTCAGCATTTTATTAGAGGTTCTAGTCAAGGTAATAAGGCAAGAAAAAGAAAGGAATCCAGAAATGAAAGAAGTAAAACTGTCTTTATTCGCAGACAATATGGTTAACTACATCAAAAATCTTATGGCCTTCATAAAAATGCTACCAGAACTAAGAAGTGTGTTTAAAAATGTTGTAAGATGCAAGATCAACTACAGAAATCAATTGTATTTCTACATACTAGTTATACATAATTGGAAATTAACATAGAAATACTATTTATAGAAGCATAAAAATATGAAATACTTGGCGATAAATCTGATAAAAGATGTGCAAGACCTACATACTGAAAACATTGCTGAGAGAAATTAAAGAACACCTAAATAAACAGAGAGCTGTAACAAGATAATGGGCCTGAAAATTCAGTATTGTTAAGATACCTATTCTATGACAATTTGATTTATAGATTCAATGCAATTACAATTCCAGCAGGAAATTTTTGTAAAACTTAACAAGTCAATTCCAAAATTCATATGAAAATGCAAAAGGCTGAGAACAGCCAAAACATTTGGAAAATGAACAAAGTTGGAGAACTTACTTCGCCTGACTTCAAGGCTTATTATAAAGCCACAGTAATAAAAACACTACTGTATTGGTGTCGAGATAGACAAATACATCCACAGATCAGAAAAGCGAACCCAGAAAGAGACCCACAGATGTATAGTCAACTGATTTTCAACAAACGTGCAAAAGCAATTCAGTGAGAAAAAGATAATCTTTTGAACAAATGATACTGGAACAGATGAATATCCATATGTAAAAATATAACTTTAACCCATATCTCTCATTCTACACAAAAATTAACTCAAAGAGGATCATAGAACTAAACGGAAAACCTAAAACTATAGAACTTCTGGAAGAAAACATAAGAGAAAATCTTTGTGACCATGAATTAGACAAATATTTCTTACAATGCAAAAAGACTTGATCCATAAAAGAAAAAATTGATACGATGGACTATTCCAAAATAAAGAACTTCTGCTCTTTGAAAGACACTGCTAGAAGAATGAAATGACAAGCCACAATCTCCGAGAAAATATCTGCAAATCATATCACTGCTAAAGGACTTATAGCCACAATATATAAAGAACTCTCGAAACTCAGTAATAAGAAAACAAACGACCCAATTTAAAAAAATGGACAAAAGATGTAAGCAGACACTTCACCAAAGAAGATAAATAGATGGCAGATAAGCACATGAAAAGATGTTCAAGATCTTTAGCCATAAAAAAGAAAAAAAAAACAAACCCATTGCCGTCAAGTCAATTCCGACTCACAGCGACCCTATAAAAAGGACAGAGTAAAACTGCTCCATAGAGTTTCCAAGGAGCACTTAGTGGATTCGAACTGCCGGCTTTTTGGTTAGCAGCTGTAGCACTTAACCACTATGCCACCAGAGTTTCCCTTTAGGCATAAGGGAAATGCAAATGAAAAATACAATGAGATATTACTACTCACTTATTAGACTGCTGAAATTAAAAAGTCTGACCACATCAACTGTCTACAAGGATGTGGAGCCACATACACTAAAAGGTGGGAATGAAGAACGACACAGCTGATTTGGGAATGAGTTTGATAGTTTCTTTAAAATGAAACATATGTCTGCCGAATGACCCACACAATCACCTCCGAGGTATTTACTCCAGGGAAATGTAAGCGTTATGTCCTCAGGAAGGCTTTCCTTGAATGTCAACAGTGGCATTATTTGCAACACCCCGAACTGGAAATAATCCAAGTTTTCATCAACATATGAAAGAATACCCAAAAGGTGGTACTGTATACCTATAAAATGAAATACTGACATGTTGCTGTTGAGTGGATTCCAACTCACTGGGACGCTCTAGGACAGAGTAGAACTGCCCACACAGTTTCCAAGGCTGTAAACCCTTATGGAAGCAGACTGCCACATCTTTCTCCTGAGGAACGGCTGGTGGGTTCGAACCACCGACCTTTTGATTAGCAGCTGAGCACTTAACCACTGCACCACTAGGGCTCCTTAATGAAATACTACTCAGCAATAAAAAGAGATGAACTACTGATGATACAAGCAATGACATGGATGAATCTCAAAATAATTATGCTGAGTGAGAGAAGCCAGACAAACAAGGCTACATATAAAATTCTAGAAAAAGCAAATTAACCTGTAGTGACAGAAAGCGGATCAGTGGTTGTCAGGGGTAAGGGGTATGGGGAGGGATAGAACAAAGGGATTGGGAAGAGGCTGGAGGAATGCTCTGGGGATGATGGGTGTAGTCCTTTTTATTGTGGTGATAGTTTCACGGCTGTGTACATACGTTACACCTTATCAATTTGTACATTTTAAACACACATGCAGTTACTGTATGTTAAGTATACCTCAAACTTTGTAAGAAAAACGCCACGAAAGATTTACAACAAATATAGTCGTTTTGGGTCTGGATAGGTAATAATTTTATTTTATTTACAGTTATATTCTACCTTGTTCCACAAAGAATTATAAGATATTACCCAGAAATTGGGTGTTTTTGTAGCTTCCTTTTTGCTTTCTCTGATAAATAACAGGGCAACACACATCTCTGATCATAAAGCTCTCCTTTTGCATTCCATATTACTTTCTTGGGATACATTCCCAGAAGTGGAACTACTGACTCAAAGGGTACGAACATTTTATATATTGCTAAACTGCTTTCCCAAAGCAAAGGTTAGGGCAGCTTACGCCAGGGTAAGATTACCTATTCTCTTTAGCTTTGCCAAACTCAGATTCTTATTTTAAATTGTTAACTTGATTATTAAAATGTATTTCTTTGATGTTATAGTTTTTATTTATTTGATCTTTTTAGTAAGGTTAAATACCTTTTTCAAGTGTATACTATTATTTCTATTTCGACAGGGTTATTTGTTTTCTTCTTATCAATTTGAACTGACTTACAACTAGAATATATTAAATCTATTAACCTTTTGCCATATTTTGAGAATCTTATGCACTTCTTAGATAGTTTGGGCTTGGAGAAATTTTTTTTGTCTCTTTTGCTTAATTTCTTTACATACAAAAATTGAACTTATTTGCAGTCAAATCTCTTTTCCTTGTTTTTTCCTTTATTATTTTAAAACATGGAAACACCTCCCACTTAGAAAATTTGATAAGTGTGTATTGCAATTCTAGTTCCTTTAATAGTGTGATTAAAAACAACAACATTTAACCTTTAATCCCTCTAGAATGTATCTAGTGGCATAGAGTATAGGCAGGTTTCACAGTCATATTTTCCCTTCTCAACTAGTAAACCAGTTACCCAAGCCCCATCCCCATATAATTCCTGAAGAAATTATGCAAGAAAAAAAGAAGAAATTCATGCAAGCTCGCTGGCATGAAAATAATGGGACACTCCTCAAGACCTCACCTCTTAGTCAAGATCCTTTCAGAAGACCAAGGTCCCCCATTAACTCTGTGCGAATGCAACTGCACAGAACAGAAAAACCCAGAACAAGATAGAAGTTTATTTCCTTCACTAAAGTAAACCCAATGGTAGGAGTGCAGGGCCCTTTAGCAGCTCAGCACAGTCAATCAAGACCCATTCTCCTCCATTCCCAGGGCGTGGCTCTAACCTTCTGGCCCAAGATGGCTGCTGGAGCTCCAGCTGTCACATTCACATTTCAGGCAGCAGTATGGAGGAAGGTTGGAAAAGCAAATAGGGGCACACCTCCTTCCTTTTAAGGAGATTTCCTGGAGGCCTCACATTACATAATCACAAGGGGCTGAGACATTACGCCTAGTAGAAACATTCTGTTACTGTTATGGATTGAATTACGTCCCCTCAAAATAAGTGTTGGAATCCTAACCCCTGCACCTGTGAATGGGATCCTGTTTGGAAATAGAGGTTTCTTTGTTATGTTAATGAGGCCATATCAAGGTAGAGTGTGACCTAAACCTAATCACTTCTGAGTTGTAAGAAGAGCAGACTAAGTAGAGATGCAAGCACAAACATGGAGAAGACAGACCCACGTGAAGATCGCCACAGAACCAAGGCACTCCAGGGCTACAGGCCCTGAAAGAGACATGGATCTTCCTCCAGAGCCAACAGAAAGCCTTCTCCTAGACCCAGTGCCTGAATTCAGACTTCTAGCCTCTGAACTCTGAGAAAACAAATCTCTGTTCTTTAAAGCCACCCACTTGTGGTATTTCTATTACAGCAGCACTAGGTAGCTAAGACAGTTACTAAGGAGGGAGGGGAAAACAGATATCAGGAGGAACCCAGCAGTTGCTGCCACACTCTCATTCTGGGGTAAATCGTACTCCCCCCCCCACACCCCAGGCCTTACCTTTCATAGTTATAGAATAAGCACATTCTAACCAGCTCATCTCCCAGGGTCCTGCCAGCCCATGGTTCCTTCATTCAATGGTAGGTTCTCTGAGGGCAGGTCATGCCTCCCATGGTGTTTCTTTGTGTTTTCCTCACCTCATTCTCCAGGAAAACCAGTTATCTTGCTCATTTCTCAAAGCCTCAGTTTCTTCAGGTATAAAATAAGACAATCTTGCTGCCTTACCATGTCACTTGGATGATTGAGTAAAATCACGTACGTGACCCACCTAACGTACAACACAAGGGGAGGAAAGGTAGCTACTTCTGTGCAGTGCAGTAAGGAAAGGCAACTTTTTCTCATCCTCTGGGGAAGGCTGGTGTTCCTATTAACATAATTAAAAATAGGGTCTGACCACAGTTTCAGTTGGCCAAGCCAAGCCTACTGAAGGAAGAAATTAAAATATTTCTGCAGATGTTGAAGTAAATCTTTGTTCTGAGGTTCTGAAGGGTGGCTTATTTCTCCCTAAGCTCGATGCTCAGATTTTGGAAGGGAACTGAAAACTTAGATTTCAAGGAAACAGACACCCTCCCCCCATTCTCTCAAAGCACTTCACTCAAACGGTCGATTGAACTCATGCCACAAGTGCCAGTGGGTCTCAGGCTTTCAAGCTCATTTTTTTATTTAGGGCTTCCTCCTTCTTCAAACAAAAATGTAAAATAGAGTAGGAAGGGTGTAGCTGCACAGTGCCCGGTCCTTGGGGAGGCTTGGGGTGCTGATCCCTCGCTGTATTTCTCTTTGGGGTTAACTGTAGGAGATAGACCCGGGGGGCAACTAGGGCATCAAAATGACCTCGTTCTCAATGATGCCCGTGATTCCTCAGGTACAGGCTCCATGGCAAAGCCAGATGTGGGAGCACAGTTGGGTTACCTACCTTCCCCCCCACAATGAGGCTGGCCGGCCTGACCTCCTCAACCAGGCTTGGGAGACACTGGAGAGGAGAAAGCCTCTTTTAGCAGGCCCTGCTGTGTTTCTGCACAAGAGCCCACAATGCCTCAGTGCAGAGAGCCTTCCCACAAGGCCTGAGTGCAGGGAACTTGCCCACAGTGCCCACAGCTTCTCAGTGCAAGGAGCCTGCCCACAATGCCTCAGTGAAGAGAGTTTTCCCACAATGCCTCAGTGAGGGGAGCCCACCACAGTATACACCAATGGCCACTGTGCTCCCAGAGAGGAAAAAGGGGAGAGAAACAAGAGACACTTCCTCCTATACTCTACCCTGGCCCACCTTGGGAGAGGAGGTCAGAAGTCCCTATCTATGGAAACATGAGGATGGGCAATCAAGGACCCTCAGACTTTTCTCTTTCCCCTGCAATGGCCCAACAGACTCTCCAGGTTCAGCAAACTCAATTTGAAAAGTACTACTGTGGTAGGAAGAGACTCAGAGCTGGGAGGCAACTGGATGGTCTATGTAAATGCAGGGGTCAACCTAAATTCAAACTAATACCAGGCTTGCATTTCAAAACAAAATGAAATCACAGACAACTTCAAGCATCACCAAATGTGATACAAGTAACTAGTGCTGCTCAAGGATTGTGATCCAAGGCCGTTAGAACAATCAGGTACAAACTCGTTCCAGGAATCCCCTGAAGTCCTATGCTGATCCCGCTCATTAACCTAAATGTTGCAGTTCAAGTGAAAACAGCCACCTTCCCTGTGAGCTGTGGGTAGCACGAGACCTCTATCAGGGTGGCCTAAGATGGGCATCCCCAAATACATGCTGCGTCCCATATTGCAGAGCCAATGGCTTCTGTCTTGGCGCTCTGCCTCCCTGCCGCCAGAAGAGGTGTGTCCCACATAGTGATGGGTCCTTCAGCCTAGGTCTGGAATGAGCAGACGCATGGGTCAGAGCCCAGCCGACCCTCGGCCTACACGTAATGTAAGTGAAAAGTAAATCCTTGTTGTTGTGAGCCATTGAGATTTGGGGTGTGTGTTAATTCGGAAAAGCTGATTAAGATCGACCCCACTGCTCTTTGTAGGCCATATCATGGGGTGTCTAGAGGATATCAGAAAGCGTACTGGGCATCGAGTCAGAAGATGGGCATTGAAGTCATGGTGCAGCCCTTTCTTACCTTATGAGGTGTCGGTCACCTCACCTCTTAGAGCCTTGGCATTTCTCATCTGAAACAGCTCTCGCTAAGGTCACCAATGGCTGCCATGTCTCTCAAGCCAACAGGCTTTCCTCGGAGGGCATGTATCCCCCCTTGTTGCGCTCAACTTTGCTGAACACTCCCTCCTTAGACCACTCTTGCCTTGCCCTCTGTGGCACAATATGCATGGTTCCTATCTCTGGACTCTGTGTTCTATTTCTTTTACAGGCTTGTCCTCTCCTGGATGTTGGGATCCTTCAGGGCTCCCTTCCCGGCTCTCACCTCTTTTCATACCATATGCTCCCAGGTGACCTCATGCATCCTGTGATGAGCCCTTCTGGTAGGGACGGGTTGCCCAGTAAGCAAGGTATGCATGGGCTTCATTGTGTTCACTTACTAATCTGGTTCCCACGTGAAATTGTGCTGTACAGATCAATAAGTAAACACAGTGAAGTCTGTATATACCTCACCTACTGTAAACTGGTGTGTACCGCCGTGCTTACTGGTTAATCCACCCCTGCCCCCTAAGCAGGTGACTCCCAGACAGACTTCTCCAGACCTCTTCTCCATGCCCCACACCGTCTATTCAACTCTACATCTCCAACGGGATGTCTCAAAAGCATCTCAAACTCAGTGCATCCAAAGCGGAACACATGACCTTCCCTTTCCAATCTGGTCACCTTCCTCCCACAGCTCGATGCCTGGAACCAGCATTCACTGAGTCGGAAGCCAGAAATGCCTGCCTCACCTGTGACCCGCCCCTACTTCTCACCTCCGTGTTCAATCCCAGATCAGGCCCTCTCTACTCTTCCCAAATTTCCCTTCAATCCATCTTCTTGTCTCTACCTGTCTTAGCCTCACCTGACTCTGGGCTGCCATCTGTGCTCACCAGAACCATCAGGATGGTTTCCCACTGGCCCACCCATGCCCCTCTTGCTCTCTCCAATCTGCATTCTCCTCTGTAATGACAGTGATTTTCTGGAAATGAAAGTCCAATTGTGTCATTGCCCTGCTTAAAACCCTGCAATGGCTTCCCATTTTTCTGAGGACAAAGACAAAGCATGCCTACCTCTCTGTCCTGCCTCCTCTTGAATGGCCCCCTTCTATCTGCCCTTCAGCCCCTGGCCTTCTCTCCGTCCCTCCCATGTGCTGTCTTTACCCCAGGGCCTTGACACACCTCTTTCCCCTACCTGGAGTGCTCTTTCCTCCTCTGTTTGCCTAGTTAAATCCTTCTCAGCTTGCAGATCTCACCTCAATGTCTGCCCCTCAGGGATGCCTCCTCTCATCTCCCTAACTAGATTGAATCCCCTCTCTGCTGTGACAACACCGTGACAAAGAGCACCATGATATTTGTGAACATTGACAATGTCTCCACACTCTGAGTCCCAGGAGGGCAGGCATCTTTTTGTTTCTGTGTTCATAAACTGTATGGTATACCAGTTTGTAATATATAGTAGGATATAGAAGGTGCTCAATAATGACTTGCTGAAATAATAAATGGATAAAATTGAGCTAAAATATCTTCCACATAGAGTTGTAAGAGCTCTAAGTGAGGTACTATTTCTCTTCAATAGGGGATTTCTCTGGTAAACTATGATCTTATAGGTCGGGAGACAGGCTTAGTCATCCTACATTTTTGGCTCCTCACCAGGACCTGGTGTTTAAGAATTGGTGGTGGAACACCGTAGGTGAAAGTGCTCCCTCCACAAACTTGTCATTCAAACTGGTGTCCAAGTAAAGTTGAAATGAAATCCTCATCGCAGAGGCAGTGTGGCTTGGGGGAAGGCCGTGGAGTCGCAAAGACCTGCTGCAGCCGCTTACAGCTATGTGACCATGGGAAATTACTGTACTTCTCTGAGCCCCACTACAATCCAGGAGCTGAAAGCAGACTTGAAGATGCCCCCAATTGTAATGGGCCAGAGAAGCCAACCCCATGTCAAAAGGACTCTGAATCAAGTCTCTCCAAGGCCTGATTTCCTAATGTCCAGATTGAGACAAAGGCCCGCCCGTCTGGGTCCCTTCTTGAACAGCAGCGGTCAGCCCTGCATACAGCCTGGCCCTGGAGGCTGGAGGGGATACACCGGCTGCCGGCTGCCCTGTGTCCTGCCCCTCCTCACCCAGCAGCAGTGGGGATTTGCAGGAACAGTGCTCCTCCCTGATGACATCATACCTCCGTGCAGCCTCAGACCAGGTTCCAGGTTGCATGGAAGACACTGGATCCCCCTCCACACCTGCAGCGCCTAAGTGGTGCCCACTTCCTTCCCCTCTGCACCCCAAACCCAAGGATGTAGAATGGATGGGATGGAGAGATACATGGGCAGGCAGAGAGGCCCAGGTCCAGGAGACCTCCAGCCCTGGCTGGAAGAGACTCAAGTGCAGGATAATAAAGATACATAGAAATAATCCCTGCTGTCACAGTCCTTTCACACCCTCCTCTGGGTTAGGCAGGTTAGGGACATCACCTTGGTTCATTTCACTACAACTCTTTGAAGGAGCCCTCGTGGCACAAATGGTTAAAATTTCAGCTGCTAACTGAAAGTTCAGCCCTTCAAACCCACCCAGCGCCTCTGAGTGAAAAAGACCCGGCAATCTGCTTCCATAAAGATTACAGCCTAGAAAACCCTATGGAGTTCTACTCTGTCACATGGGGTCACTATGAGTCAAAAGTGACTCAGTGGCATCCAACGACAATAACAACAAAACCCTGTGATGAAATTACCATTTGCATCCACATTTAACAGATAGGAAAATGGTCTCAGACCAGCCTCTCGATTCGTCCACAGTCACACAGTGAGTGACTTGCTGAATCTGGACTCGCGCAGATAGCTGGCTCCAAGCAAAAGCACCGTGAGGTTAGACTGTTATGGTAGCTGCTGTGTGTTTATTATGAACCCATTCATTCATTCATCTCATTATGGAGTACCTGCTGTGTGCCAGGCACCGAGCTAGGAGCTGGGGAGACAAGTATGAACAAAACCTAGTCCTATTCGAGTCTAGTGGGGATGACAGACACGAAATACTAACCAGACAAGTAAATGCAGAATCACCATCTGTGGTGTGTGGTAACAGGGGGCGGTCTGTACGAGACCAAAAGGTCAACATTTACTCTAAAGCAAAGATGAGAAGATAAGGGGGCCGGGAAATTTTATTTGTTGTTGTTAGGTGCTGTCGAGTCAGTTCCGACTCATAGCCACCCTATGCACAACAGAACGAAACACTGCCCGGTTCTGCGCCATCCTTAAAATCGTTGTTATGCTTGAACTCATTGTTGCAGCCACTGTGTCAGTCCACCTCATTGAGGGTCTTCCTTTTTCCCGCTGACCCTGTGCTCTGCCAAGCACGATGTCCTTCTCCAGGGACTGATCCCTCCTGACAACATGTCCAAAGTATGTAAGATGCAGTCTCGCCATCCTTGCCTCTAAGGAGCATTCTGGCCGCACTTCTTCCAAGAGAGATTTGTTTGTTCTTTTGGCAGTCCGTGGTATATTCAATATTCTTTGCCAACAACACAATTCAAAGGCGTCAACTCTTCTTCAGTCTTCGTTATTCAGTGTCCAGCTTTCACATGCATATGATGTCACTGAAAATACCATGGCTTGGGTCAGGCGCACCTTAGTCTTCAGGGTGACATCTTTGCTCTTCAACACTTTGAAGAGGTCCTTTGCAGCAGATTTGCCCAATGCAATGCGTCTTTTGATTTCTTGACTGCTGCTTCCATGGCTGTTGATTGTGGATCCAAGTAAAATGAAATCCTTGACAACTTCTATATTTTCTCCGTTTAACATGATGTTGCTCATTGGTCTAGTTGTGAGGATTTTTGTTTTCTTTATGTTGAGGTGTAATCCATACTGAAGACTGTGGTCTTTGATCTTCATTAGTAAGTGCTTCAAGTCCTCTTCACTTTCAGCAAGCAAGGTTTTGTCATGTGCATAACGCAGGTTGTTAATGACTCTTCCTCCAATCTTGTTGCCCCGTTCTTCTTCATATAGTCCAGCTTCTCAGACTATTTGTTCAGCATACAGATTGAATAGGTATGGTGGACGAATACAACCCTGATGCACACCTTTCCTGACTTGAAACCAATCAGTATCCCCTTGTTCTGTCTGAACAACTGCCTCTTGATCTATGTAAAGGTTTCTCAGGAGCACAATTAAGTGTTCTGGAATTCCAATCTTCACAGTGTTATCCATGGTTTGTTACGATCCACACAGTCAAATGCCTTTGCATAATCAATAAAACACAGGTAAACATCTTTCTGGTATTCTCTGCTTTCAGCCAGGATCCATCTGACATCAGCAATGATATCCCTGGTTCCATGTCCTCTTCGGAAACTGGCCTGAATTTCTGGCAGTTCCCTGTCGATATACTGCTGTAGCCGTTTTTGAATGATCTTCAGCAGAATTTTGCTTGCGTGTGATATTAATGATATTGTTCTATAATTTCCACATTTGGTTGGGTCACCTTTCTTGGGAATAGTCATAAATATGGATCTCTTCCAATCAGTTGGCCAGGAAGCTGTCTTCCATATTTCTTGGCATAGACGAGTGAGCACCTCCAGTGCTGCATTTGTTTGTCGAAACATCTCAATTGATAGTCCATCAATTCCTGGAGCCTTGTTTTTCGCCAATGCCTTCAGAGCAGCTTGGACTTCTTCTTTCAGTACCATTGGTTCCTGATCATATGCCACCTCTTGAAATCTTTGGATATCAACTAATTCTTTTTGGTATAATGACTCTGTGTATTCCTTCCATCTTCTTTTGATGCTTCCTGCATCATTTAATATTTTCCCCATGGAATCCTTCACTGTTGCAACTCGAGGCTTGAATTTTTTCTTCAGTTCTTTCAGCTTGAGAAACACCAAGTGTGTTCTTCCCTTTTGGTTTTCCATCTCCAGCTCTTTGCACATGTCTTTATAATACTTTATTTTGTCTTCTCGAGAGGCCCTTTGAAATCTTCTGTTCAGTTCTTTTACTTCATGAATTCTTCCTTTTGCTGCAGCTGCTCGAAGCTCAAGAGCAAGTTTCAGAGTCTCCTCTGACATCCATCTTGGTCTTTTCTTTCTTTTCTGTCTTTTCAGTGACCTCTTGCTTTCTTCATGGATGATGTCATTCCACAACTGGTCTGGTCTTAGGTCACTAGTGTTCAATGCATCAAATCTATTCTTCAGATGGTCTCTAAAATCAGGTGGGATATACTCAAGCTCATATTTTGGCTCCCATGGACTTGGTCTGATTTTCTTCAGTTTCAGCTTGAACTTGCATATGAGCAATTGATGATCTGTTCCACAGTCGGCCCCTGGCCTTTTTCTGACTGATGATATTAAGCTTTTCCATCATCTCTTTCCACAGATGTAGTCAATCTGATTTCTGTGTGTTCCATCTGGTGAGGTCCATGTGTATAGTCACTGTTTATGTTGGTGAAAGAAGGTATTTGTAATGAAGAAGTTGTTGGTCTTGCAAAATTCTATCAACTGATCTCCGGCATTGTTTCTATCACCAAGGCCATATTTTCCAACTACTGATCCTTCTTTCTTTGTTTCCAACTTTCGCATTCCAATCGCCAGTAATTATCAATGCATCTTGATTGCATGTTTGATCAATTTCAGACTGCAGCAGCTGATAAAAATCTTCTATTTCTTCCTCTTTGGCCCTAGTGGTTGGTGCGTAAATTTGAATAACAGTCGTATTCACTGGTCTTCCTTGTAGGCATATGGATATTATCTTATCACTGACAGCGTTGTACTTCAGGATAGATCTTGAAACATTCTTTTTGACGATGAATGCAACACCATTCCTCTTCGAGTTGTCATTCCCAGCATTGTAGGCTATATGATTGTCTGACTCAAAATGGCCAATACCAGTCCATTTCAGCTCACTAATGCCTAGGATATCGATGTTTATGTGTTCCATTTCATTTTTGACTATTTCTAATTTTCCTAGATTCATACTTCATACATTCCAGGTTCCAACTATTAATGGATGTGTGCAGCTGTTTCTTCTCATTTTCAGCTGTGCCACATCAGCAAATGAAGGTCCTGAAAGCTTTACTCCATCCACGTCATTAAGGCCGACTCTACTTTGAGGAGGTAGCTCTTCCCCAGCCATCTTTTGAGTGCCTTCCAACCTGGGGGCTCATCTTCCAGCACTATATCAGACAATGTCCCGCTGCTATTCATAAGGTTTTCACTGGCTAATGCTTTTCAGAAGTGGACTGCCAGGCCCTTCTTCCTAGTCTGTCTTAGTCTGGAAGCTCAGCTGAAACCTGTCCTCCATTGGTGACCCTGCTGGTATCTGAATACCGGTGGCATAGCTTCCAGCATCACAGCAACACACAAGCCCCCACAGTACGACAAACTGACAGACACATGGAATGGCCAGAACACAAAGAATGTTGGCACATTGTGAAAAATGTAACTAACGTCACTGAATGATTTGTGTGGAAATTGTCAAACAAGAACCTAACTTGCTGTGTAAACTTTCACCAAAAACATAATAAAATACTGTTTTTAATTTTTTAAACAGGGAGTGTTAAGGGGCCCTGGGACAGAGTGGTTGGGGAAAGTTTTTCCAGCAAAACACCATTTGAGAACTCTCACAGCACTGACTGAGCACAACAGGCCCCTGATTTTCCCCAAATGATAACCTGCTGAAGGAAATGATTTCTCAGGCCCCTGGCCCTGCTTGTCTAATTGCAAACCAGGAACCTTAGCCGCAGGGAGATCAGCAGATACAGAGCACTGTCATCGCCTGGCCAGCCTGTACTGGCACCCGCCCCACTCTGTGCCCTGGAGCAGGAGGACACCCATCTGCTGGGGCTCAGTGCCTGGTCTATGAATGTCAGGGAGCCGGGAACGCGGTCACAGGCAGGCGGAACGCCTTGTTATCCAGCATTTGGATCCACGGCTAGATCCCGTGAAGACTGCTGCAGAGTAACTCCCAGCCCACAGAGATGGTGGCAGCACTGCCTGTGACAGCAGTCATCTGCCCCCTCTAGCCCCGTGCAAAACCCTAGGAGATGCCCTAACTATTGAGAACCAGAATTCTCCAGAAGGACCCATGTGTGGGGATAAAAAGAAGTGGAGTTTAGAGAGGGTACGACCCTACCTCCGTTCTCACTCTGGGAGGGGGAGACAGGTCTTAAGGTCCTTCCTTTTGCCACCCTGCCTCCCCCATCCTCGCCCACTGATCAAGGCCTCCCTGTGCTTCAGGTGGTGGATGCAATGAGAAGCAAGGTGAGTGGTGAGGAGCTTGGGCTCTTGGATGTTAAACACTGGCTGCTCCTATGTGACAGCCCGCAGCTCAGTAGGAATGAGACCTCCTGCTCTGAACACTTTTTTACAACTTTTTGTTCTTAGGAGCCCTGGTGGCACAGTGATTAAGAGCTATGGCTGCTAACCAAAAGGTCCGCAGTTCATATCCATCAGCCGCTCCTTGGAAACCCTATAGGGCAGTTCTACTCTGTCCTATAGGGTCGCTATGAGTTGGAATCGATGCAATGTTTTTTTTTTCCTTCATTCTTTAGTTACATAAGAAATATGTTTATTGCAGAAAAATTAGAAAGAGACGAGCAAAAAAGGAAGATAGAACTTGCCAGTAATTTCACCATTAAAGAAAAATGACTGTGACATTGTCCTGGGTCTCTCTCCACACTATTTGATGTGTACACATAAGCACACCACCACCCCCCAGCCCCCTCGACGGATACTTGCAAAAATGCATCGTTTTGTATGTACCGGTTTGTAGCTTACTCTGTAAACATTTTTCATGCCATGGCATAGGCTTCTGTGGTGTCATTTTAATGGCTGCATAATTTTTTTTCCAAATTTTATTTATTTTATTGTTGTTGGTAATATACACAGCAAAACATATACCTATTCCACAGTTTCTGTGTGTAAAATTCAGTGACATTGATTACATTCTTCGAGTTGTACAACCATTCTCACCCTCCTTTTCTGAGTTGTTCCTCCCTCACTAACATAAACTCACTGCTCTCTAAGGTTCCTATCTAACCTTTCGAGTTGCTATTGTCAATTTGATCTCATGCAGATAGTTCTTTAAAAGAGCACAATGCTTAAGGAAGGCCTTTTTTATTAGTTAAGCTTAACTAATGCTCGGTTTTAAGATAAGATTGTTAGATATAAGGTTTAAAGATTATCTCAGTGCAATAGTTTCAGGGGTTCATCCACCCTCCATGGCTCCAGAAAGTCTAGAGTCCATGAGAATTTGAAATTCTGTTCTGCATTTTCCTCCTTTTGATCAGGATTCTTCTATGGAATCTTTAATCAAAATGTTCAGTAATTGTAGCCAGGCACCATCCACTTCTGGTCTCGTGGCAAAGGAGGCAGTTGCTCATGGAGGCAATTAGCCTCTAATTCCACATCCTGCTCCTATTCTCCAGTCTCCTTCTTCCTCTGTTGTACCAGGTGAGTAGATGCCAATTGTTGCGTCTTGGATGGCCACTTGCAACCTTTTAAGACCCCAGGCACTATGCAAGGAACTAGGAGGTAGAACAGAAGAACTAAACATGTTATTAAGTCAATTAACTACGATGTCCCATGAAACCATGACCTTAAACCTCCAAACCGAGGAATCAAATCCCATGAATTTTTGGTTGTACGTAAGCGGGCTCAGCATCTACACTTTTTTGTTTGTATGTTTTGTTTTTGTCATTGTTGTAAATATATCTATCACACAACTTTTGCCAAAACAGCTTTTTATAGGTGAACAATTTATTGACAGTAATCACAATAATGGTCTGTACAACTCTACCCTTAATCAGTGCGATTTTTCTATCACCATTAACCCCCAATTTCCCCCTCCTTCCCACCCCTAGTAACCACTAATAAACTTTGGTCTCTATGCATTTGCCTTTTCTTTTTCTTTTATATAAGTGAAGTCATACAATATTTGTCCTTTTGTGATTGGCTTATTTCACTCAGAATAATGTCTTCAAGCTCCATTCATACCGTAGCATGTATCAAGGCTTCATTTCTCCTACGGACTAAGTAGTATTCCATTGAATGCATGTACCACATTTTGTTTATCCATTCATCTATCGATGGGCATTTAGGTTGTTTCCACCTTTTAGTTATTGTGAATAGTGATGTAATGAACATTGGTGTACAAGTCTCTTTTTGAGTCTCTGCTTTCAAGTCTTTTGGGTATATACCTAGAAGTGGAATTTCTGGGCCTTATGCTAGTTTTTTGAGGAACTACCACACTGTTTTCCATAATGGCTGTACCATTTTGCATTCCTGCCAGCAGTGGATAAGTGTTCCAGTTTCCCCACATCCTTGCCAATATTTGTTACTTCCTATTTTTTCTTTTTTTTTTTCCTAAATATCTTAGCCACCCTTGTGAGAGAAAAATGGTATCTCATTGCGGTTTTGATTTGCAACTATCTGATAGCTAACAAGGTGCCCTGGTAGCACAGTGGTTAAGAGCTCAAGCTGCTAACCAAAAGGTCAGCAGTCCAAATCTACCAGCCACTCCTTGGAAACCCTATGGGGCAGTTCTACTCTGTCCTATAGGGTCAGTATGAGTCAGGATCAACTAGACGGCAATTGGTTTGGTTTTGGTCTTGATGGCTAATCACACAGAGCATATTTTCATGTGTTTGGTGGCTGTTTGAATGTCTTCTTTGGTGAAACGTTTATTTAAGTCTTTTACCCATTTTATAACTGGGTTATTTGTCTTTTTGTTAAGTTGTTGAAGTTTTATATATATTTTAGTTATTAAATTTTTGTTGAATATGTGATTCCTGAAGATACTCACCTAGTTGGTAGCTTATCTTTTCACTTTGTGGGTAAAGTCTTTTGATGAACAAAAGTTTTTAATTTTTATGAAGTCCTATTTATTTGTCTTTTGCTGTTTGCGCTTTTGTTGTTCTATCAGATAATCCGTTGTTGAAAGCTAGGCCTGACAGCATTGCCCCTGCTTGTTCTAAGAATTTTATTGTTTTAATTTGCACATTTAGGTCCTTAATCCACTTTGAATTTGTTTTTGTGTATAGTGTGAGGCATGGATCCCGTTTCATTTTTCTGCATGGGGAAATCCAGTTTTCCCAGCACCATTTACTGAAGAGACTCTTCTTTCCCCATCGAATGGACTTAGCACCCTTGTCAAAAATCAGTTGATCACAGATGTGTGGGTTTATTCCTGGACTCTCAAATCTATTCCATTGGTCTATGTGTCTATTCTTACTGGCTTATACCAGTACCAGGCTGTTTTGATTCCTGTAGCCGTATGTCATGTTTTAAAATCAGGAAGTGTAAGTCCTCATAGTCTGTTCTTCTCTTTCAACATTGCTTTTGCTATTCAGGGCCTCTTACCATTTCATATAAAGTTGAGGACTGGTTATACTAGTTCTGAAAAGAAAGCTGTTGGAGTTTTGATAGGGATTGTGTTGAATCTATAGATTGCTTTGGGTAGTTTTGGCATCTTAATAATATTAAGTCTTCCAATCCAGGAAGGTGGAACATCTTTTCAGTTATTTAAATCTTCATTAATCTCTTTCAGCAGTGTTTTATAGTTTTCATTGTATAAGTCCTTCACATCCCTGGTTGGATTTATTCCTAGGTATTTTATTCTCTTAGATGCTACTGTAAACGGAATTTTTTCCCTAATTTCCCTTTCAGGTTTCTCACTGATGGTGTACAGAAGCCCAGCTGATTTTTGTTTGTTGACCTTGTACCCTGCAACTTTGCTAAATTCCTCTATTAGCTCTAGAAATTTTCTTGTGGACTCTTTGGAGTTTTCTATATGTAGGATCTTATCATCTGCAAATAGAGATAATTTTACTTCTTCTTTTCCAGTCTGGACACCTTTCATTACTTTTTCATGTCTTACTGATGTGGCTAAGACTTCTAATACAATACTGAATAGCAGTGGTGAGAGAGAGCACCCTTGTCTTATTCCCACTTTCAAGAGGGAAAGCTCTCAGTCTTTCTGTATTAAGTATATTGTTGGCTGTTGGCTTTCCATGGTTGCATACTTTTTTAATAAATATGGCTGCCACAATTTATTCAGTTAATTCCCTGTTACTTGGCATAAGTTGTTTTTGCTATTTCTTACTAAAAGAACCCTACAAGGAGTAGCTGTGAAGTTAAATTTTCCTGTGCACTTTGAGCACTTTTTTGGGAGCCAAAAAGTTTGGCTGACAATTTCATTAATCAGTGATTAACGGAGCACTAGAATGGGAAAGGAGCCTTGCTGGAGCAGTGGTTAAGAGCTCAGCTGCTAGCCAAAAGATCAGTAGTTCAAATCCACTAGCCACTCCTTGGAAACCCTATGGGGCAGTTCTACTCTGCCCTGCAGGGTTGCTGTGTGTCGGAATCCACTCCACTGATGCTAATGGGGGGGAAAAAAAAGAATGGGGAAAGGAGTCCCTGGTTGGTGCAGATGGTTAACACGTTTGACTGCTAACTAAAAGGCTGGTGGTTGCCGTCCACTTAGAGGCACCCAGGAAGAAAGGCCTGGTGACCTACTTCCAAAATGTCAGCCATTGAAAACTCTATGGAACACAGTTGTACTCTGACACACAAGGGGTCTTTATGAGTCAGAGCTGACTCAACTGCAACTGTGGTTTGGGTTTTCTTTTGGGGGGCGGAGGTGTGGGGGAATGGGAAAAGAAGAGAGAGTAATGCCTAGCTCTGCATTTGAAATCACAATCTAGGGTCTGTATCTGAATATTTTGGAGGGTTCTAATAGAATAATTCCTTGGTTTTGGAGATATTGCTACCTCTGAAGAGAATTTTAGAAAAGAACAACAAAAAGTTATTCTGAGGGGAGTTTAGTTCTTCTTGGATAAATGCCGGCACATTTCCCTATCAGACAACTAACTGCCTTTAATTGGCAGCTTCCACCTCCATACAAACTGCTAAAGATCAATACAATGGCGCTGGGAAAGAGAAACTATGCAAAACATCCTTGTTAAGGCTGAGTGTGAACTCAAAGAACCTTAGACTTTGGCACCCACAAAATCAGAGCTAACAATGGGTTCATTTTTATTTTTAAAAAATTCATAAAAGTCCTCATTGGCTCCTTTACTTTGGGTGGAGCCAGAAGCTCTGGAGGGTTTCCAGAAAGACCTGGAGCCTGTGCTTGATTATCGATGACAGAAGTGGACTGTTTTTTACTCTCCATGCAAACGATGGTCCCCAAGGCTGTGACCTCACAAGGCAGACTTGTCTCAAGTCTGGAATTCTCTAGAGTCCCTGATCAGCTAAAGAGGAAGGGAGAGAGTTCAAATCCCTAAATGTCAGTGGCCGGGAGAGAGGAACCCAGAAAGAGGCCGTGTACTCAAAGGCATCAATGAAATGTCCAGAAGCCAGGAGATGGACAGGGAATTCAGGGGGACCCGGGCTGCCTTTGGACACAGCCTGACTTCCCCTTGCTCTGACCACCTAGATAAGGTCAATAACACCCCCCAAGCCCAGCTGTGCAAACGGGTCTGTGATTGAGCTAACACAGTTTCTGGGGGTTTCTAGGGCTTCTGTAGTGCTCCTTGAGAAGTACTACTTGGTTATTTACCTCTCTCCTGTGTTTGATCCTCTCATGGAAATAAAAAGTTCACAGGTAAGAATGAAGTGAAGCAAAAGAAAAAGGGAGCTGGCTGTCTCAGGAGTGCTGAGCTGGGGGCCCTCAGGGTGAACACAGACTGAGGCCAGAGCAGCCCAGGGCTAAGTGTTCAGAGGCAGAGCAAATCCCCCCGTTTCTGAATGGCAGTCCTTCTCTGGATTTCAGCGTGGCCCAGGCCTTGAGGGGGAAGTGGCAGAATACCCTGAGAGGAGTGGATTTCAGTATGGCAGACTTGGCTTGTCCTGTAGTGGGTGCTGTGGTCATCTAGACCCCCGTCAGGACTGGCACAGTAGCAGCATGTGGACCTGGGACGTGAAGAGTGAGGAGTGGCTGGTCCGAGGAAAACATCACAGCTGATCCCTGTGAGTTACTGGGAAAGCAAGTCAGCTTTGGGGTGGGAGCCAAGGACTTCCCAAGCTCCCCCCACTTCAGGAAGGAGGTTCGCCTTGTCCCACCTCCACTTGGCTTCCCACTAGGTGCTTTTCCTGGTATATAATGCCTTTCCCGAAATGCATGCCAATTAATAACCGGGTATCCCCATCAGAAAGGTTTGGGGGGGTGGAGGTAGTAGATAATCCCAATGCCTTCCTTGGTTTTAACAGAGTCAAGGTAGAAGCAAAAGACAGGCTGTGGGGGGGCTCCGTGTAGGTGGGGCTCTTTGTGCAGAGTAAATCAGTAGGCAGGAGTCGGACACCCCACCCTTGGCTGAACCCTGGTCTTCCCATTTCGCGTTTCCTCACCCTAATTCTGGGTGAGGCAGAGGGTGCGGGCGGGAGCTTGTCGCCTGGCAGAGGCTGCTGGAGCCTCCCGGGGTTGCTCTGCTTCACCTTCAGATGGGAGGGAGTGTGGGCTTTACCTGCAGTTACCTCTTTCGAGGAAAACTTTCTTCTTCCTGGCCTTTGCTCTTTTCCCCTCACTTTTTTGATTGGACACATATAATTTATGGGCTGTGATACACTGCACTTCAGAATTGATTTTTGTGCTCAACTGGTGTAAAACATTTTTGGTGCACGAATGCCGCCGGGTGAGATATTTTTTCTTTACTGATGTGTGCGTGGGGCTCTTGTCCCCACATCGAGAGGCCCTCTGGCCCCGGTCACTCCCTGGATTCCTGAAGCAGGAACACTCGGCCAAAGGCACAGGCAGCCTTTTGAACTAAAGAAAATATTAATTTAAGACATTGTTTCAACATGAAATTACAGGAGCCTTCAGGAACCCTCGTTAATTTGATTCAGGGCTGAGTGGCGCATAGTGTCTTAAGGGCTAAGATTGGCCAACTTACAAAAAGTTAGTTGCCAGTGAGCTAACAGAAAGAATTCTACAAGGGTCCCCAGAGCTTCTAATTCCCCACACAATCATTTCCAGTTGATTTACCTGGAAAATCTCTTGTTAGAGAAAACCAAACCAAAAACCTGTTGCTCTCGAGTTGATTCCGACTCATAGTGACCTTATAGGGCAGAGTAGAACTGCCCCATAGAGTTTCCAAAGAACACCTAGTGGATTCGAACTGTCGACCTTCTGGTTAGCAGCCATAGCACTTAACCACTGCACCACGAGGGTTTCCCTTGTTAGAGAAAGAAAAGAAAAAATACTTCTTGTCTCATCTTTGGTGTCAATTCCAGCTGGACAGTACTGGGCCCATAATTCCTGAAGCCAGAATTGGACCACATGGTTTGTCAAGTGTGAATGCACTTATGGGACTGGAGGAACAAATGGATGCTTCCACTTAGAAAACAAGGATTCTGTGGTCACCATACAGGTAACATTCCAACAATGGCTCCTGCTTATCAAGTGCCACGTGCTTCAAGAGACCTGTGGACGAGATGACAGTAGCCCCATTTTACAGATTAGAAAAATGAGGCCAAGAACAAGAAACTTGCCCCAAGGCCATACAGGTAGGAAGGGGTTGAGGGAGGGTCAAGATGAAAGCCCATCTCTCTCTGTCCCAAAGCACACCCTGCCCCACTGCAGGAGGCTACACTCCTGAGGCCAGAAGGGCCCTATCCTTCCTTCTCATCCAAGTTTGTAAGATACAACTCAGCACAGCAAATAGCTCCCTTCTTTTCCTTCTGTCCCCTGGGTAGTCCCGGGCAGGTTGTGGCAGTCAGGAATACAAATCCAATGAGCAGACTCTCAGCTTCTAGAAAAAGATGGCCTCTTAAGGAGGACAGTGAGGAGGAACAGCGTATTCATTAGGCACAGGGTCCACAACTCTTTTTTAGGGATCTATCAAAATGCTGGAAACGCTGGTGGTGTAGTGGTTAAGAGCTACGGCTGCTAACCAAAAGGTCAGCAGCTCGTTAATTCTTATTTCTTTAAAAATCAGAAGAAATAAAATGAATGTGATAATGATTAATCCAACCCGGATTCTAGTCGTTCTTTAATGGAAGAAGGGGCCCAAGAGGGCGAAAGGGCCCAGGGTTCCCGAAAGTCACAATGCGTTCGTGACAGTGAGGTAGGGCTGCTTGGGTGTCATGTTGAGAACTGTGCGGCAGGTCCCCAGCGAGGGTTTGGGGTTGTTTAGAATTGGCCTCCTGACTCCTAGGCACACTTCTTTCCCCAGATCCTTCTCTCTTTCCAGAGCTGAGTAGGTTTCACCCGAATAAAAGATAGAGCCCTAGGAAGACCCCTCACAGAGCAGGAGGACCAGGTCTCCACCCCTGCCTTTTCCCTCATGAACCACCCCAGGAAGTAAGGTTGATTGTGAGGGTGAGGGCGCTCCAGACAGACGCCCCCAGGAGGCCAGTCAGAATCCGAGACAAGTGTCCCATCTCCAATCCAGGAACAGCGTGGTGACTTCATCTTCTTAACCTGTGGCAAATGACAGTGTTTTAGAGACCACCAGGCCCTACCCTCTCCTGTTACAGATGGGGAAACAGCCCCAGGAGGGGGCAGGGAGCTGAGCCAAGAGAAGTTACCTGTTCATTTCTAGAGCACTTTCCCCTTTCATGTCCTTCCTGCAGAAGATTAGCCTGCGTGTCGCATGTATCTATTAGTGACCAGCTGTTGCCTGGGCTCATCCAAAAGGCTCTCTGGAACACGGAATAAAACAAAGCCAGTCGCTGCCTTTTATCCCCGGTCCACAGTCACATCCTCCTGCCAGGCAGAGCTAGGAGCTCAGAGCCCTCAAGCTGGCCGTGGGGAACAGGGCTCTGATGACATAATCGAGGCCAGCGGACCTTCTCCACAGGTGCCGTTTATTTTCAAGCATCCCTTCAGTCCTTGCTGAGGGATGAAAACCACAATGTCAACTGCCTTCTACTCCTCAGCTCCTCTGGAGGCCTGTGCAGCGTTCACATCAAAGCACTCTGCATATTTATCATTCCTTCCCCGGCACTAAGCAGAGACATCTGAAAGACGCACAAAGGCTCCATAGTTCCCACTCGGACTCCACAAAGGCATCAGCAAGTTCAAACCCAAATCAAAAATTCCGTCCATCGGTGTATTTTCTTTACTGGGAAACTGGGAAGGATTATCACTTAGCATCCTCTCCAAAATCAATTTACATCCACTTACCTGTCGCTTCTGGTATAAAATAAAGGAGCTTATGGTTCATCATGGGGGATTTAATAAATGACACCCAGCCAGCTCTGATGAGAACATTTCTGGGGTGGAGGAAGGGATAATAGACAATATGCTGGCTTTGGTCTTACTCTTTTTTTCAAGAGCAATCATGCCTTCTCTTTGAAACATAATGGGGAGATGTTAAAATATAGATTCCAGTCTGATCTGACAAAGGAAAACATTCAACCCTGGTTATGCTTTGAGTACTTAAGCTTCCTTTGAAAAGTTTAAAAAAAGGACAACAATCTGAAACTTCGGGGGAAAAAAAAAAAACATGACTAGAAGCCAGCTTCAAGCATGAGAGACAATTTTCTGACTTTATGTTAGAACTTTATGTCTTGTCTGCTTGAGCATTGTGCTCTTTTAAAGAGCTGTCTATATGGAATCAAAGGGACAACAGCAATTCGAAAGGTTAGATAGGAACCTTAGGGGGTTGTGAGTTTATGTTAATGACGGAGGAGCAACTCAGAAAGGAGGGCGAGACTGGTTACACAACTCAAAGAACGCAATCAATGTCACTGAGTTGTACGCGTAGAAATTGCTGAATTGGTGTATTTTTGCTGTGTATATTTTCAACAACGATTAAAAAAAAAGTCTTTATTATAGGTATTTGCATGTAAGTGTTGGCCTTGCCTTCAGTGTTGTGAGGAGGAAGCTCTTGTAACTTTCACTATTTTTTCATGTACTAGTGGACTCCAAGGAATACAATCTAGCAGGTGGGAACCATGACAAGGAGCTCCCCAGCTCATGAATTTGAGTCTTCCTCCCTGTTCTTTGCTCTTGGTGGGGCCTAGAGATTTCCAGGTGATAGACAAAAGCCTGGAGTTTTCCAGTCAGGTGCCTGGGATTTGAAGGAAGCTCGGTCTATACAGGACCCAGCTGCAGGCTGTGGGCCATCGTGACTTCTCCAGTCACCCTGCTGACTGCTGTGGGCAGCATCTTCACTTTAAAGATGAGAAAGGGGCCACCCGGCTCACCCTCCTGGAGAAGGGCAGACTCTGGACCCCACCTGGCTCTCACCCCCGGGACTTCAGAGACCACGGGCCCCGGCTGAGGGGCCCACCCTGGCAGCTCGGTGGGGCGAGCTGCTGTTCTATGGTTTTGTTATCAGTTGCTGCCAAGTGGGCTCCAGCACCTGGCAATCCCATGAACAACAGAACGAAATGTCGCCCAGTCCTGTGCCATCTTCACGTCAGTATGCACGAGTCCGTTGTTTCAGCTACTGTGTGTTTGAGGGCCTTCCGACCGACGGGGCTCATCTTCCAGTGCTGTATCAGACAATACTCTGCTGTGATCCATAGGGTTTTCATTAGCTAATGTTCTTAAGTAGATCACCAGGCCTTTCTTCCTAGTTTGTCTTAGTTTGGAAGCTCTGCTGAAACATGTCCACCATGGGCGACCCTGCTGGTGTTTGAAATACTGGTGGCATAGTTTCCAACATCACAGCAAGATACAAGCCACCACAGTGTGACAAACTGACAGACAGGTGGTGGTTTCTACGGTTTAGAGATGGAGAAACAATAGGCCCTGAAGGAGTGATCTGCCCAGAGCCACAAGATAACTTGGTTGATTGCAGAGCTAGATTTAGCTTGTCTGTGTCCTGGTTGGGAGTTGGTCTGTATGCCACACTCCTGACGGAGGCCCTAGCCACATGGTGGGCCATGAATGTAGACTAGCATAACAGGAAGCAAGGGAGACACCTGTGCCCTTTGCTAGCTCATTCATTCATTCATTCATGCAAGAAGTATTAACCAAGCACTCAGCGTATGCACCCAGCACTGGGTGAGGCCCTGAGGATGCAGAGTGGGAAAGGACGTAAACTCTGCCCTGGAGGACCTCACGAATGATTAGAGGAGACTGCACATAAGCAGAAGGTGACAACTAGGGTTATGCATGAACTAATTAGAGGCAGGAGTGTTCTACTGGGGTAACCCAGAGAAAAGTGTGGTAAACTCTACCCAGGTTGGTCAGAGAAGGCTGCACAGAATGGGATCGAGCTGGGGAAGAAGGGGTAAAGAGTTCAGCAGGTGGATGAGGGAAAGGCAGTCAGGGAATGGCATGTGCAAGGGCCCAGGGGCAAGGACAAACAGCTGGCTAGAGAAGGGTAAAATGTTACATTGGGACCAGTGCGTAATAGCAAGAAAGCATAAACCATGGTGCGGTAACAGAGAAACCCTCACATCTCAGTGGCTCAGCATAAGAACATTTTAATTTTAGTCCTGGCAGCCCCCAGGGTGGGCCGAGCAGCCCTCGTTTATCTGGAACATGTGGCCCTGAGATTTCTGTGATGGGAGGAGCATACCGGCTCTTAACCGCCTCAGCCTGGAAGTATCACATGTCACTGCCTCTCATAGTCATTGGCAGAGCAAGTCACATGATCCCACACCAACTGTAAGGGGGGCTGGGAAATGCAGGGGCACATGGACATTTGACATGCACCAACAGTTCCCAGCAGGCTGCATAAGGAATAAGGTATATGGGGTAGAAGGGGCAGTGGGGTTGCGGGGACTGAGACTGTCAACAATTGATTGGAACCTAGTTGTAAAGGTGAGATATGGAGCCATGCAGAAGGAGCATGACTTGCTCAAGGTCACCTAGAATGTGGGTTTCTTGACAACAAGGCCACTGCTCTTTCCATTAAGTGACTCAGGGCAAGATTCCAAAGCCAGGAAACCAAGTCCCCTGATTAGCAAGCACAGGAGTCACTGGCTGTACACACAGTAAGAGTGGGGGATGATGGCGTCTTCCCTCTGGAGTAGGCCAGGCAGCTGGCAGATATTGGACACCTTCCCTCACACGGACATGGAGACTTGTTTCAGGGTCCACTTGTGGTCTCAGCTCCTCCTACAGTAGGCAGTTTGGAGTGCGGGGTCAAGATGGAAACACTTTGGATTCAAATCCCAGTTCTGCCACTAACTAGCTGAGTAACCTTTGGAAAGTTGCTTAGCCTCTCTGTGCCTCAGTCCAAAAAAAAAAAACAACCAAACCCATTACCGTCGAGTCGATTCCAATTCATAGTGACCTTATAGGACAGAGTAGAACTGCCCTGTAGGGTTTCCAAAGAGCGCCTGGCAGATTTGAACTGCCAACCTTTTGGTTAGCAGTCATAGCTCTTAACCACTATACCACCAGGGTCTCCTGCCTCAGTCCAGCATCTGTAAAATGGGGAAAATTACATTGCCTGTCTTTGGAGCGATTTTATTATTAGCCGTAGTAAAACTAAAAACTACTTAGCTTTCACTGTTTTCCAGCTGCTCTGAAAGGCACCTCACATGTATTATTTCATTGAATTCTCCCATCAGATCTCAGGCAGGGAGTATACTAAACCATTTTACAGATGAAGAGATTGAGGCACAGAGAGTCACACAGCAGAGAGATGGCAGCCGGATTTGGAACTTGGGCCTGCTGGATGCAAAGTTGCTGTTCCTTTCAGACAGCCCATGGCCTGGGGGGCACTGGACTAGGAGGCCAAGCTAATGGGATCTTATTTATTAGCTGTATTGCTTGGGACATCCCTGGCCCCTCTGCGTCTCAGACCACAGAATTTCTATGACTCCAAGGCTGAGAACTTCCCCCAGCCCCGAACCAAAGGACCATCCACTCTTGCTCTGCCCAGCCAGGGATCCAGTCATTGCCCCTTGGAAAATTTCAGGAGTTGACTTCTTTCCAAGGCACACAAATGACATTGTACCTCATCCTACAATCAGGCCACAGGTCTTGCCAAACAAAACCTCTGGCAACCTTCCTCATTTTGTCCGTGGCCCCCCACCTGGCTGGGCTTCCTTCCTTCTGCCTCTTTTAAATTTGCAGTTCCCAGTAATTCCCTTTGTTGCTCCCAAATGCTAACCAGCATCTTAAATTATTAAATGTAAGTGTTTCTGAAATATTTTATCTTGACATGTATCTCCGGAGTCAAATGACCCCAGGCAGTGTTCATAATTAATGTCATCAAAAGAAAAAAAAAAAGAGTGCTGGCAAGGGGTTCCCTGAACGACCTGTCCTCCAGAAATACAGTAGACACTGGCTCATTGCTCTTTTCCTTGCCTTCCCTCCCGTCCCCGGGGCTCCAGAGGACAGGCAGCCTGCAGATTTGCTCCATTCACAGGGTCCCAGAAATTCAGGCTGGTGGAGGGACCCGCCCAAACCTTTTGCCCAAATCCTTCCTTTTATGGCTGAGGAACCAGGCCCAGAGAGGAGCAGGGACCTGCCCAAAGAGGCCAGAGAACAGAGCCGCCCAGGTGGCCCTTGCTTGGCCTCTTCGAAGCTCCCAAGCTACAAAGTCAAGCTCCCTCCTGTATCCGCCCTGCCCTTCAGGACCAGATCGTGTTAGTTGCTGGTGAGTTGGCCCCGACTCATGGTGACCTTATGTACAGCGAACAAAACATGGCCCAGTCCTGCACCATCTTCGTGATAGTTGGTACATTTGAGCCCATGGTTGCCAATCATCTCATGGAGGTTTTTCTCATTTTCGCTGGCCTTCCACTTTACCAAACATGACGTCCTTTCTAGTGATGGGTCTTTGCAGGACCAGATAGGTTCATTTAAAGGTGCGGAAGAGCAAAACTGCTTCCTAACATTAAAAATCCCCTGAAACAAAGGGCTTTTTCTTCCCCCTCCCCCTCCAGGATCTGAGAGAAAGAGAGATTAAGTTTGAGGAGTCACTTCCAATCAGAAAGCTACCATTTAATTACAATGTGCAGGAAATTACAGAGTGAATGGGCAGACCGGTGATAAGGGAGCACCCTGCAGGATGACAGGCCTGAAACCCAACCACTTCATCACAGAGCTACTTATCACAAGAGGCTGTCTGGATGGCTGACAATCTGATTGTACTGTCAACTCAATTCATAATTAATATATTTATCAAATTAATTACTGAAAATATCTCCCCGGCGCTCGTCATAAAACAGTGGCTAACTTCACGGCGGGCTGGCTTCGTTTTCTGCTAATAACTGTGCTGTCAGTTTAATGAGGGCTGGGAGCAGCCCCTGTTTTGCCTGCCTGACAGACAAATTGCCCTCTTACAGAGAAGGAGCCCGAGAATTTAAGAGAAAAAAAGAAATACGGCATTGTTTGGTGACAGCCGCAATCGCAGCCTTGTCTCGGAAACTTTGCATCAATTCTAACATCCATGAAAGGGAGCGGGGTGCTCTTGGCAGCTAAATACTATATGGATTCCTGACTGAGGTCCTCAGCAGAGGCCCTCTGGCGGAGTGCTTGCTCTGAGTCCTGAGTTAACCCCCAGCCTGGCCAGAGCCCGCAGGTTCAGGTTTGGGGATTCAGAAGTAAGAGATTCTCGGTTGATTATTTCGTGCAAGATTTGGGGATTCAGAAGTAAGAGATTCTCGGTTGATTATTTCGTGCAAGGAGGAGAAATTCACGTGCCAAGTGTTCCTGATGTGAGGGGAGGCCCCGTGAGGCGCCCCTTGCCCGTCCGCTCTCTGTGCAGGAAGGACCGTGCCCTCCCTTCCTGGGGAGAATGGCCAGGCTTCAGCGGTTCCTGAGTTCAGCTCTTTCCCAGCAGGCGCAGACCCCCACCAGCTCTAAGCGCCATCTGGTGAAACCCCAGTGCCCTGTCGCCATCTTTGCTGCCTGCGCGGTGCTGAGCACTGGGCTGCACCAGTCACTGGGCAAAGCCAGCTGTGGAGACCTTGTTTGCCCTTGTGGGAACTCACCTGCCCAGGTGACGTGAGACTTGTGGGCCCAAGTGAGGTGAGACCTGTGGGCTTGGGTGACATGAGACCTGTGGGCCCAGGTGACATGAGACATGGGGGCCCAGGTGAGGTGAGACTTGTGGGCCTGTAGACCCAGGTGAGGTGAGACCTGTGGGCCCAGGCAAGGTGAGACCTGTGGGCCTGTAGACCCAGGTGAGGTGAGACCTGTGGGCCCAGCAACGTAGAAGGCAGACAGTCTGGAAGCCCGCAGTGGTTGGATGGAGCAGTGGTCCCACGGGAGCAGGTGGAAGCAGGGAGTGAACGGTGCAGGGGGTGAGGTCCATGCAGAACTGAGGCCAGGGTCGGAGTCATGGTGTAGACTCCTGTGAGCAGTGTTCTAGCCAGCCTAGCAGGCTTCCTGGAGGAGGCAGCATTTCTGGAGCAAGTTGGCAGATGAGAGGGAGCATCTAGAGAATCACGGTTCAAGCATATCTTCCAATCGTTCACCTGCCTGTTGGGCGCCGGGGGGCACTGGGGCACAGACATGATTCAGGCCTGGGCCCAGGCCTCAGTGTGGGGACAGGTGCTTTCAGAGAGCAGTCCACCCAGGGCTGGGGAGAGAAGCCCTTGCTCTTCGGCCTTTCAGACCCAAGCTGGCCTCTGTTTTCATTTCTATCCCTCTCAAAGCCTCCTATGGGCTCAAGGCCTCTTTGACACAACATGATCAAAGCCTTTGAGCAGTTCCCGGTTCCTGCTCTCACCTGCTCTCCTCCAAAACCCCAGCTCTCCCTGCTGCTGCCTCTCGGCCTCCTTTGTCCACTCTGCCTCCTGCTTTCCCTCTTCTGTACCCCAGCCTGAGCCCCTCCTCCTACCTGCACCCAAGCACCCCTTTCCTGTGGGCCCCATTGTTTTTACCCCTTGAGGAAATATCAGTTTTCCTCAATGAGCAGAAAAAAACACTCACTTGCTGCACCCGCCAGGGTGAGGAGCTTTCAAACCCCTGGAGGGGCCACAGAGGGGCCTCCTGCAGCTCTCCAGGACCTGTCCTGAGACCCCCTGCTCCCTCCTCAGCAGCTCCACCTCTCACTGCCCTTCAGATCGACCCTTAGCCCTGTTCTGACAGGCATTTCTGGCTGCTGACCAGGTTCTTGTCCTCCACCTGCCCTGTATTGCGCGAGCTCCTGGCTCACATGCAGGCTACCGCATCCCCACGCTGTGTCCCACCTGTGGTTTCCTCAGAGGGACTCCTCCAGAGCAGAGTTGACACCTTCAGTGAAAGCTGCCTGGGAAGGTCACTGACATGAGCAAATCACTTTAGGGAGAGGCAATGCCTTGGCCAAATAAACTTCCATAACTCTCTCATCCCCCAGGTGAAAAACTAGCCTGGAAAAAAAGATCTCAGCCACGTAACAAGGGGCTGGAGTCCCAGTCACCTTGGGAATTGCTCACTTTCAACCCACAATCCCAGCTGGCCCTTCTCTTCTTTTGTATTCTTCTGGTGGTCAACTTCAGCTGCCTTCAAGTCTGCCCCCAACCCATGGCGACCCCACACACAATGAAATAAAAGGCCGTCTGGTCCTGCACCATCCCCATGACCAGTTGACAATCGGACCATTGATATCCACAGGGTTTTCACTGGCTGATTTATGGAGGGAGATTGCCAGGCCTTTCTTCCTAGTCCCTTTTAGCCTGGAAGCTCCACTGAAAACTGTCCAGCCTCATAGCAACACACAAGCAATCACTGAAAGACAGGTGTTGGCTCTGCCTGAGGTTCATTGGCTGGGAATCAAACTTGGGTTTCCCACATGGAAGGCAAGAAGTCTATCACTGAACCACCACTGCCCCCTGTGTTCTGGTACACTGCTGTAATTTGGGGGAAGCATCAATACATGTTCTTCCATAACCCAAGTTTGGCATGAGAACAAGTATATAAATGATAAGTAAATGAATTAAGCTATTGTGTTAATACTATAGTTAACATGAAGTTGTTGTTAGGTGCCGTCAAGTCGGTTCCGACTCAAAGTGACACTATGTACAACAGAACGAAACACTGCCCAGTCCTGTGCCATGAAGTTAAGGTCAGTCAATAGTTTGCAAAATCACTTAACGTGTTAGTGTGTTACCTGTTTAAGGTATTCGAAGGGCTCAAGAGGAAGATGTCATACTAAATTTGAATTTGTAAAACTGCTGAAGGAATTTTTAAAAAAACAAACCTGTTGCCGTCAAGTTGATTCCAATTCCTGGCGACCAGTGTGTTACAGAGCAGAACTGCTCCATAGGGTTTTCTTGGCTGTAATCTTTACAGAAGCAGATCGCCAGGGCTGTCTTCTGAGCCCCAGCTGGGTGGATTTGAACAGCCAACCTTGAGGTTAGTAGTCAAGAGGAAACCGTTTTCGCCATCCTGGGAATTTAATCTACGTATTGAAGACATGCTCTAATCAATTGTAAGGACGGTGCAGGGCCGGGCAGTGTTTTGTTCTGTTGTACGTAGGGTCGCTATGAGTCGGGATCGACTGCATGGCACCTAACAAAACGACGACAATCAATGTATAATAAATGCTCCATTTTCACAGTGCTGTTTATTAGATGCGGAATTCATGTAAATTAATGGGAAACCTTTTTTAAAAATAGCGCACTGTGCTGGGTAGAAATACAGCTGGAGCAGGGAAGAACCTGGCCCTGTCCAATCACCAGGCACAGGTCAGCAGCCCCAGTAAGAGCTGGTCCATAGGGTCAGCAGGCAGACGTCCAAGGGCACGTTCTAAGAAGGCCTTTAATAGCAAAAGATTCAGGTAATTTATGTGATTTTTTTTTAACTAGCTCGTAAACAGCCAGTTTTTCCTTGTACGGTGACTGGGTTTCCAAAAGAGAGAGAGAAGGGCTGCCCATTTGGCTGAGTTTTAGAGGGGACGGAGCTGTAAAGTTAATGCAGTGAGAAATCCATGGCACTTTGGCATTAATCTGAACACAGCACATAAAGAATCGGGCCTGCTTTAAGCCATGGTTGGAGGTAAGGAGATGAAGCCATCTTCCAGGTGCAAACCACCGCGAATGAATGGGAAGGGGGGTCTCCCACCAGGAAGCCGGCAACCAGGAGAGAGCCAGGATGGGCTGGCTTCCTTCTTCCCCGAAGTCTCTCTTCCTTAGCCATCAGGGACTCATGGGGACTTTTAAAAGTCAGCCCCAACTCTGATACATGCTACAACACGGATGAACCTTGAAAACGTGCTGAGTGAAATAAGTCAGTTACTAAAGGACAAATACTGTATGATCTCATTTATATTCAGTATCTAGAAAAGGCAAATGCAGAGAGACCGAAGCTTATTGGTGGTTGTCAGGGGCTGGGGGGAAGAATGATGAGGAGTTACGGCTTAGGGGGCACTGAGATTCTGTTTGGCATGTTGGAAAACTCTTGGAAATAGGTAGTGGTAATGGTCGCACAACTTGATGGGTATAATTAATGTCACTGAATTGTGCACTTAAAGATGGTTAAAATGGCAGATTTCTTGCTATCTATATTTTACCACAATAAAATTATTAAAAAAAATAAAAGTCAGTTCCAATCAGCACAAGTAATTAGCTATTGCTGGACCCCAAAGGGGAAACCCTGGTGGCATAGTGGTTAAGAGCAGTTTGAATCCACTGGGTGCTCCTACGGGCAGTTCTACTCTGTCCTATAGCATCACTATGAGTCGGAATCGACTCGATGGCAATGAGTTTCATTTTTTTTCTGGACCCCAAAAGCTAGAGAAGTACTGAGAGAGAAGAATGGAAAGAGAAAGAAAGAAGAAGGAAAAAAAGAAGAGAAAGAAGAAAGTTGGAGGCTGGGACAATGGCTGTTCCATGGGGAAAAAGCAAGTTAAACATCTCAGATGGCAAAGTGGTCCTTTCAGGTGCAATAGATTGGAAGGAAGTATTAAAATGCTAAAAAAAAATATCAAAATTAAAACTTTTGAATTCATCAGGATGCCTAAAAATGAGCCGAAATGAACTCTGGGGGGCTATAGTCCCCCACCCAGCCCCACCTCAAGGAATCCCACTCAAGCCAGGTCTTTTTAGGGGTAGGATTTTGAGAAGTGAGTTGACCAGTTTGCTTTAGAGAAAAGAACAGAGTGAATGGTGAGGCTGACCCTCCGATGATGCACCTTCAGCTGGCTTCTTGGACTTCCTTGTGGACAACAACTTCCTGAGGATAAAACTCAACACTAAGAATCAGAAGGGGATTCAAGAATGTGTGGAATACCTGGCATAATTACCAGCTTGTCACTGTCACGATGAATTCACTAATAGATGCACCACATGCCAGAGCCCTATTGTTGCCTCCTGCCTGGAGAAAGGGCTTAGCCCAGTTGAGGAAGGAAGCTCAGACCACAGGTTTCAGGTCACTTAGACTCTATGAGGATGTATCCACTCCTTATGTATCACTCATGACACCTCCCTGGAGCTCCAGCAGGCATGCCCAAAGAGATGTTCAGCAGACAAGCGAAAATCCACCGGCAATAACAGCAGATGATTCCATTCCAAGCCCTAAGACCTGGGAACAGTGTGAATGGCTGGTACATGATTTATGATCCATTAAATAAAAACTAAAAGGTGATGCAGGCAGGACATTGTCAGACAGAGCTGGGCTCTGTAATCTTTGAGTCATGCAGACCAGCTGCTTATCCTCCCCAAGCCTGAGTTTCCTCATCTGTGAAATGGGCACGAGGATACTGACTTCTTAGAAGTAATTAGAGGATTACAGGTAATGTGAACTGTGAAGCAACAAGTACAATGCCAGGCACAAAGCAGGGGCTCAGGAAGAGAGTGTTGCAGATGGTATCTCCCAAAAAAGGTCCTGCACACTCTTCCAGAATATTACCACTCACCATTAGGATGTGGAGCCTGTTTTGTCTCCCTTGGAGCCTGCACAGGACTTCATCACTGCCTTGATGAACAGAATGTGCCAGAAGAAATCCGGCATGATTTTTGAGGCTAGGTCAGAAAAGACAACATGGCTTCCTTTCTGGGTCTCCTAAGACATGCACCTTGGGATCCCTGAGCTGACGTTAAGAAATCTGGCCACCCAGAAGTCATCACACTGAAGAGGCTGTGGGGAAAGACCACATAGAGATTGAGAGAGGTGCCCAGGGAGCCCTAGCCGTTCTGTCCCCTGCTGTTTTAGTGTTCCTGGCTCAGACATCAGACAGCAAGTGAGCCTTCAGGTGACTCCAGCCCCTCCTGTTATGGGTTGTATTGTATCCCCCAAAATGTATATAAACTTGGCTAGGCCCTGATTCCCAGCGTTGTGTGGTTGTCCACCATTTTGTGATCTGACGTGGTTATTCTGTGTGTTGTAAATCCTGACCTCTGTGATGTTAATGAGGCAGGATTAGAGGCAGTTATGTTAATGAGGCAGGACTCAATCTACAGGATTAGGCTGTATTTTCAGTCAATCTCTTTTGGATATAAAAGAGAAAATTGAGCAGAGAGGAGCGGGGCTTCATACCACAAAGAAAAAACAGCCAGGAGTGAGCATGTCCTTTGGGTCCAGGGTCCCTGTGCTGAGAACTCCTAACCAGGGGAAGACTGATGACAAGGACCTTTCCCCATAACCAACAGAGAGAAAAAGCCTTCCCCTGGAGCTGGCGTCCTGAATTTGTGCTTCTAGCCTCTTAAACTGACCTTTCCTGTGACTGCCCACAGAAAAAGAGAGAGTAAACCAGGACAAGGCATTTGTGACACGGGACCTAGAGTCCCAGCAGGCACACCCAGAGAGATGGCCAACAGACCGGCGAAAATCCACCTACAGCAGTAGCAGATGGTTCCATTTCAACCCCTAAACCTGCGGTCAGCAAACTACAGCCCAGGGACCAAATCCGGCTTGCTGCCTGTTTTTGTAAGTGAAGTGTTCCTGGAGGTCAGCCGTGCTAATTCCTTTCCATACTGTCTATGGCTGCTTTGGCACTTTGAATAGCAGAACTGAGTAGTTGCAACAGAGACCATCTGGCCCACAAAGCCAAAAATAATTATTATCTGACCCTTACAGCAAAAGTGTGCTCATCCCTTCCCTAAGCTACCAAAAGCAAAATCCTAGCAAACAAGACGCCCTGACCTGCCGATGCCCTGCTGAGAAAGGCCCTCTGGGGTATGTGCACAACACACCAGCCATCCACTTAGTCACTCAAGGCTAATGTGCCGCGCGCGGGCTCCCAGCTCTACCTTGGAAACACCAAGATGAATACACACAGTGTTTCCCCTATACAAGACCACAGTGTAGGTGAGAGACAGCCAAGCATTCACAACGTGGTAGCACAGTGTGCTAGGAGCCCAGGTGGAGGCACAGCCTGCAGGAGCCTGGCAGCCAGGTCCACTCAGGAATGGGGTAACGAGGGAGGCTCCCTGGAGAAAGGACGGTAGCACTGGATCCTGAAGGCTGAGGAGGAGATGGTGAACACACAGGGGCAGGGAGAGGGTATTGGGGCAGGGAGGGAGGGGAATGCCTGGACAGAGAGAAGAACATGCAGGAAGGCAGAATGGGGAGGACGCGGGGCAGCTAGACACAGGCAGTTGAGGGCTGTGGGAGCACAGGGCGAGAGGCAGGCAATGGCGGGGATAGGGTAGAAAAGGGAGGTGGGCCCAGACAGTGACAGCAGGCAGGACCTGCGGGGAAGTTGGAGAACTGAGCACAGAAGCTGTAACTTTGGAGGGAGCAAGTGCAGAATCCCACGGGCTGTACCTGCTCTCACCAGGACACCGAGATTCTAATCCGGCCTGTTTTCCTGTCTTCCTTCCTGTGGGCCCACCCTGGCCCCTGGCCCCACATGGGGCAGTTTCTGCATTGCACCTGGGGACTGCTAACCAGGAGTGTGCTCAGTGTCCTTCCTGCCTTAGCAACTTTCATCTCAGGTCATCTTTCAAGCAGGGAAGAAAGAGTCGCCAGGTCCATTAGTGGGGGAGGGGCACAGCCACATGACATGTGCCACCTTCAGGTAAGCTGCAGGTGACTGGTGCCCTTGAAACCACACCCTGAAAATGCACACAGTGACTGCATCAGGGCACGTGTCCCCAGGAACAAGCGGGCCTTTGTCAATGGGCCTGGCATCTGGGAACCAGCAGGGAACAAGCGTTTCATCTTTGGGGCAAACATGGTCAATTTAAACTTGAGGGCAGCCGGGGCACCAAACCCCTGTGTTTCTGCATGCTGCACGCCTTCCCACTCTCCTTTAATTAGAAGCAGGTAACTTCATTGCTGTTTCCATAATATTATTTCTAAACACAGAGAGATTCATGTAAACAATCCTAGTTATTACTCCTGCTTCCCACCACAACCATGTGTGTGCAATTATTATTATTATTATTATTTGCCTAAAGGACTATGAGGTTTGAGTCAGTCCCCTGAGTTACTGCTCTGAAAGCCTTCCCACGTGTCAGTGGGGACACCCAGCTCCACGGTGCACCTAGGGCTGGACGCACTTTGCCGAGTGTGCAGGTCTCTGCCGAGAGCCCTGGTTTCTCTGTATCAAGAAGGAAGACATGTCTGAAGAAGGTACAAGCATTCAGCTTGGGTTCAAGTCCCAGCTCTGCCCTGAGTCCTGGTGACGGTGGGCAGCGAGTGCTCAGACCTCTGTAGGCCTGTTTCCTCCTCAGCGAAATGAGAAGCTAGGTGATCTGTAAGTCCTTTCTACAGCAAGCACATTGAACTCCTTTGCCAAAGAAAACTAATTAAATTTTAAAAATATAACCAATGTGGGATCAAATTGATGACAGCAACTCAAAAGTTTAGATGAGAAGGTTGGGGGCAGCAAGTTTATGCTAATAGGGGAGGAACAATTCAGAAAAAGAGGGTGAGAATGGTTGCACGACTTGAAGAATAGAATCAATGTCAATGAATTGTACAGGTAGAAATTGTAAAATTGGTGTTATGTTCTGCTGTGTATATTTTCAACAACAAGAAAAAGAATTTTTTTTTTTTTTAATTTAAAAAACCAGTTGCCTTTGAGTTGACTCCAACTCATGGTAACCCCACGTTTGTCTGAGTAGAACTATGCTCCATAGGGTTTTTAAAGGCTGAATTTTCGGAAGTAGATTGTGAGGTTTTTTTCTGTGGCACTTCTGGGTGGACTCACACCTCCACCTTTTCGGTAAGCAGCCAAGAGTGTTAACCGTTTATACCACCTAGGGCCTCCAAATTAAAAAAATAAAAGCCTGTTAAAACCCTGATGTGCTTATCCTCAGAGCTGGGATGTGTAATGCTTTCAGAAGCTCATGAAAGCCAGGGTGCTCCTGAATCCCACCGTGTTTTCAGCCTCTTGCAACAGCATGTAATTGGGCCGAGGTTCTCTAGATGGCAGCCTCTTGCTAACTAAGATCTAAGGGAAAATGCTTCTGCTGGTTTATACTTTTTCAGCAAATGGAATAAGACAAAAAGGAAACTGAAGCTAGGCAATTAGGTATTTATCTTCAGGAGTCAAAGACGCCTTCCCTAGACCAACATGGCCATTGAGAATGTTTAATCTTGAAAATAAAGTATGTTTCTAACATAATTATTCACAAATTGTATTTTCACTGTTGTTGTTAGGTGCCATTGAGTCAGTTCCTACTCATAGTGACCCTGTGCACAACAGAATGAAACACTGCCTGGTCCTGCGCCATGCTCACAATTGTTGTTGTATTGAGCCCATTGTTGCAGCCACTGTGTTAATCCATCTCATTGAGGGCCCTCTTCTTTTTCGATGACCCTCTACGTTACCAAGCATGATGTCCTTCTCCAGGGACTGGTCCCTCCTGATAATGTGTCCAAAGTATGTGAGACGAAGTCTTGCCACCTCGCTTCTAAGGAGCATTCTGGCTGTACCTTTTTTTTTGTTCTTCTGGAATTTCGTTGCATATTCAATATTCTTTGCCGAAAGCTAATTCAAAGGCATCAATTCTTTTCCGGTCTTCCTTAGAAGTTGTCCAGCTTTCTCAAGCGTATGAGGCAATTGAAAACACTATGGCTCAGGGTTACCCAATGGCTTAGGGTTAGGGGTACTTTAGTCCTCAATGTGACGTCTTTGCTTTTCAACGCTTTAAAGAGATCTTTTGCAGCAGGTTTGCCCAATGCAATTCGTCATTTGGTTTCTCGATGGCTGCTTCACTAGGAAAAAAAAACTCTGCTACCAAAAATTAACTTCTGAAATATTATCACCCTTACTTTTAATCTTGGGGCATAAATTCCAGTGAAGCAGGTGAGTCTCCTCAGAAGATCCTCCTCAAACAATGCCCCCCATCCCCCCACATCAGTGACCTCTTCCATGTTGCTTAGGTAAGAAACTTGGAACAAAGGGAATGGGTTCTTTTCCTTTGTGATGTTGCATGTTGTTCTTAAAATAATTCTGTTTGGTCTTTAACACCCATTTTGTGAGACTTATACCCATAAAACCGATGGCCGTTGAGTCGATTCTGACTTACAGCGACCTTATAGAACAGAGCAAAACTTCCCCATAGAGTTTCCAAGGAGCGCCTGGTGGATTCGAACTGCTGACCTTTTGGTTAGCAGCTGTAGCACTTAACTACTATGCTACCAGGGTTTCTGAGACTTATACAACCAGTTGGAATTTATGTTCAAAAGTCTACTCCATTTAAAAAGGAATTTGCCTTCATTGGTAATCAAAGACATTCTAATTTTTTTTAATGAGATATCATCACCTCCTCACACAACAAAAATTTACTGAATAACAAGTACCGGGTTAAACCACGTGAAAGAGTCATTTTTTTGTAGGTCAAACGTAGTCGGTCAAAAATCGGCAGTTTTGTATGATTCAGTCTGCATGCCAGGGCCAGTGCCAGCGCTGGGGTCTGGCTTTGTAGGGCTCGTGGTCCAGTGGGTAACAGCCAGATAGCAGGCAGTTTTAATATGGGGGGCAGGTATTGTACTAAGGGCAGAGCAGGCTGCTCAGAGACATAAATTGAGGAGCTGACCTAGGGAGGTAGGAAATGGCTTCTTGGAGGAAGACATGTCCAAGCTGAGACATGAGCAAGGAGGGAAGGTTTCTTTCCAGGCGAAGAAGGGGGTAATGGGACAGGACAGGGAATGGCAGATGCGAGGACTGCAGATGAGAGCAAGTGCCATAGCTAGAGGCGCTGAAAAGCTCCCATTGTGCCCAGATTGGAAAGGGAGGGGAAGCAGGGAACAGCCAGGCTGTGAGGGGCCTTCATGGCCATGACAGAGGGGATGGGCTTCACCCCAAGTGCAACGGGAGCAACAGAGGGGACTGAAGCTGAGAAATGACAGGGTTGGGTCTGCCATTAGATAAAAACTCACTCTGCCTCAAGTGTAGAGAATGGATTAAATGAGCAAGAACTGGGCGGGAGACCAGAGGAGGTGAGAGATGGTGATGGCCTATTCCAGGGATGTGGCCACGGAGACGGAGATAAGCAGATGGAAAGGAGGATTTGGGGAGATGGAATCTATAGGACTCGGTCACTGATTTGACGTGAGAGAGAAGAGAGAAGGAGGTGTCTGTCCCAGGTGAGCCCACTGAGATGGGGAGAAAGGATGTGGGGAGAAGGTACTGAGCTGACCTTCAGATGTGTCAGATCTATGGCCTTGGTGGTCCTCAGAAGCGGGTGTACAGGCAGCTGCTGCATCCACAGACCTGGCACTCAGGAAGGAGACCTTGGGCTTGATGAGACTGCCGAGGAACAAGGCACAGAGCATGGCCCCCCAACTTCAGTGTGCACAGGAATCACTTGGGCTCCCGTTAACAGGAGAATTCATGGGGCTCATCTCAGCCCACTAATTACAACCTCAGGGTGGTTGCTGAGTCTTTAACCAGATGCCCAGGAGATGGAGGGAGCCAGTCTGGGGACCAAATTTGTAGAAATTTTACTGTTGCTATCAAGCGAAAAGATAATAACACCAAAATTGAAGAAACCTATAAAATATGTAGTTTTTTTTTTTTTTTAAATATGAATAACTAGTGTTGATGAGGGCGAGTCTAGTGGGCCACATTTTGAACTTGTACATTTAAGACCTGAAATGGTGACAAAAATCCCAGGGAAGAAAAACCCAGAAACTAGGTACTGAAAGCTGCAAACACTTCTTTTCTTCCTATTGAAATGCCCCAAATGACCACAGCAAAGAGTTCACAACCCAACTAGTCTTCCTACATTAGTGAGACTTCCATCATAAAGGGCATATATGATGGAAACCCAAGCACGGCAGGTTAAAGACACACAGCATACCCAGGAGAGCTGAATTTATTTAATAAGGGAGGTACACTCAAAAGAAACTATAAGCCCCTGAAGTCTTCTAAAACCAAACAATACTTTAGCTCAGCTTGTGAAGAATGTCTGCCTTGAGTATTATGCTCATTTAAGGCCTGTCTACAGGGATCGAGTTGACAACAGCAACTGGAACGGTTAGATAGGAACCTCAGGGGGCAGTGAGTTTATGTTAATGGGGGAGGAACAACTCAGAAAAGAAGGGTGAGAATGGCTGTATAACTCAAAGACTGTAATCGGTCTCACTGAATTATACAGGTAGGAACTGTTGAATTGGTATATATTCTACTACATTTTCAAGCAAAAATTAAAAATTAATAAAATAATAAAGAAACTGTAGAGGAGCTTAATAAAACCTTATAGTTCTTTATGTAGCCAAATGTATAAATGTGTTGGTGTTGTCTGAGCCAAGTCCAAAGGCGAAAATCAAGGAGAATATTCATCTCCCCCACCAACTCTCCCATTGTTCTTTTTATACCTTTATTGGAGTATGGCTCCTTTTGCCTGGGACATGGGTTATTTATGTCCACGTCTGCTCCCCACCACACAGTGAGTCTCTTTAGGACAACACCTTGTCCTCGTCACAGCCATGCCCACCACCCTGGCTGGCACAGACTTGGCATTCAATTATCATTTGTTGATTTGAACTCTCATCCCACACAGAGATTCCCAGCCCCGCTTTGCAGTTTCGGAATCTCTCTACTTATGTCAGAGTTTGATTTGGAATTCTCCCTGTGATCTTCCAACATGAAAATGATTTTGAAACACCAACCATACAGCCATTTTAGGGAGGGAAAGGAGGCGCCCCAGAAGCAAGCGAAGGGTGAGAGGCTAAGCTCAGGGCCGTGTTGCATGACCTAGAGTGGGCTGAGAGCAGAAGAGCTTAGTGAGCAGTCCCCTGATTGGGGATTCACCAGCTCGCCCGCACTCTCTCGGTGCTCTTCTGATAAGCTGCAAAATCTAAAACTCCTTATTAAATGTCAGATAAATCGGCTCACCTGGGGCGAAGCCAGTGGATGGGCAGCATGCGCGCCACCCGGGTCCCTGTAATTGATGGGCTCTGAATAAGCAGAACCAATCCAGGCTGATTGCGGATGAAATGAGTACAGCCAGCAAAGTTCACACAAGAAATATGTGAACTTTAAAGTACTTGAACACAAATCAAGACAGTGAGTTTTTATAAACATCTTTACTAGCTCAAGCCGCTGAGGCTCAGTGTGACCTTTCTCCGTGGGTTGAGTAGCTGGTGGCAACGGGAATGTGCAACCCATATATCAGGGGCAGAGCCACAGGAAAAGCGCAGCCTGGGGAGAGAATTTGCCAGAGTCACAGTTCCCAGCCTGCTGCCGTGTCTGTCTCTGTGGACAAGGGAGGCAGTGACTCGGAGATGTTAACTCCACTCCTCCGTTCCACCTGACCAGTTTTTTTTTTTTTTTTTTGCAGGATGTTGGCTGAGGCCTCACGCTTCCCCTTGCCCTTTGGATAATGAAGTCAGGGCTCCGGGCTGCAGACCCAGCTTCTTGTCTGTGCTCAGACACAAACAAGGACCTTTTGTGGCACCCCTGGCCCCCAGACCTAAGATGAGTGGGATTCAGTGACCGCGCACCGTTTGCAGACCTGGACAATAGACAGTTGGCCAACACCTCCTCCTGCAAAGCCCTTCGTGTGCGTTTCTCTCTCTCCCCCACCCCAAGCCTGCGAGGAGGCACTGCTGTGCCCCGTCACGCAAAAGGAAAAGGAAGGTTCTGGAGGCTGTGGAAGGTAGAGCTGGGTTTCCAGCTGAGTCTGTTGGCTCTTTCCACCATGCCAGGCTGTGTCTCTTCACCACCGAGCAGGTGGGTGCTGTTTGCAGTCTTATTCTAGATTCTTATTCCTTCCACCTTCACAGGTCTTCAGCTGTCTGATGAGAGCCCAGATAAAAACACCTCCTAGGATAAAAAAACCGTTGCCGTTGAGTCGATTCCAACTGATGGCAACCCTGTGTGTATCAGAGTAGGACTGTGTTCCATAGGGTTTCCAGTGACAGCTTTTTCCAGAAGTGGGTCATCAGGCCTTTCTTCTGAGTTGCGTCTGTGGGGACTCGAACCTCCAGCCTTTCACCTAGCAGCTGAGTGCACTAACCATTTGCACCGCCCCAGACTCCATCTTCTAGAGTAGGTATAGAACATTTGTTCTGGAACAACCATGTGTTCTAAATGACTAATTATTACACTCATTGATCAACTGTGTCTCGGGCCTCTTTAAGTACCAGGCAAGGGGTAGACATCCACAAATAATGTACGATCTATAGGAGGTGGGAGAAGCCATGGTTCATTTTATCCCAAAGCGCTGGATGAGAAGGTGCATATGAAAAAACTAGCTGAGGGGAGAGCTTGCTTCCACCTGCGGGGTGGAGAAGCAGACAATCAGTAAGGCCTTCCCGGAGGCGGTGGCCCGTGTCCTGGATCCTGCAGTACGATTGGGGTTAGGACTTGCTGATGGGCTAGAATAAGAGCCCTTATTATTCGACATTCCCTGTTCTAAATGCTGTGCGTGGATTAGCTCTTTGTTCCTCAACAGCAGCCTTGTAGGTTTTATTACTACCTCCATTTTACAGATGAGGAAACTGAGGCACAGAGTTAAAGTACACTACCCAAAGATACACAATGGTAGAAGCGGGAGTCTACCCCAGGCAGTCTGGCTCCAGCATTCACGACTTTGTCCCCCGTGCTGCCTCTGAATGAGGAAAGTGGGTTCCCAGAAGAGGGGCCATCTTGAGCAAAGACACAGTGACCCAGAAAGGCTGGGGCATGTGAGGCTGCAGCAAATACTACACAAAAGTCAACAGCGGTTGGAAAGACGTAACGTACGTTGGGGTGGAGACCCTTTGTTCATCCATTTATTGAACCAGTACTCACTGAGCACCGACAGCGTGCCAGAGGCTCCACGAGGTACTGGATACAGTCACTAACCAGTCTTTGTGTGTGTGTGTGTGATTTTTTTTTTTTCTGTACTTTAGATGAAGGTTCACAGAACAAACCAGCTTCTCATTAAACAATTAGTACACATATTGTTTTGTGACATTGGTTGCCAACTCCACGACATGTCAACACTCTCCCCTTCTCAACCTTGGGTTCCCCATTGCCAGCTTTCCTGTTCCCTTCTGCCTTCTCATCCTTGCCCCTGGGCTGATGTGCCCATTTAGTCTCGTTTTGTTTTATGGGCCTGTCTAAACTTTAGCTAAAGTGTAAACTTCAGGAGTGGCTTCATTACTGAGCTAACAGGGTGTCTAGGGGCCATATTCTCAGAGTTTCTCCAGTCTCTGTCAGACCAGCAAGTCTACTAACCAGTCTTTTGATGAACACAGGATTTGACGTGAGGACGAGTCAAGGCAGATAGCTCTCCAGAATTTTCCAGACATTTCACCTTTATCTTTCACTAAGGGCTACGAAAAGCCACTGGATACCAAAGCCAAAAATATGTTTCTTAAAGTATGGATTCAGAAACTATTTAAAGTGGAAGCAACCTGAGTGGGCTTGACATAAAGCATAGGATGCCCAGTTAAATCTGAATTTCAGATATTTTTTTAAAAATAGTAATTTTTAATATACATATACCCCATACAACATTTGTTTAAAAAATTTTTGTTTATCTGAAATTAAATTTTAACTAAGCATCCTGTATTTTTACTCACTAAATCTGGCAGCCTTAACCCTAAGTGATCATTTAGAGGAGCTGCCCCATTTTACAAATAGGCCAAGACAGGGGAGAGGATCAACGTCAGCCACAGAGTGAGTTACCGGCTCAGTAAGAGGCCAGAGACCAGGTTGTCAAGGACCTACCCCAGGACCCTTTCTATTCTTTCTTGTCCCCAGCTAGGGGAGCCAGGATGCAGGGACCAGTTCTGGAATGACTGAACCAAGCCACTCGGCCACCGTGGGGTCCAGAGACCTTCCAGTTCCAAACTTCTTTTAGCCTTTGTGTCTCTGCAGTATGGGTTATAGTATGGATCTTAAGCGCAGTGGGAAAAGCAGGATATTTGCTGGGAAATTCCCCAGAAGGCAAGGCTGCTCAGGCCTGGAATCAAAGACAGAAACCCCAGTAGGAAGCAGTTTAGCCCCAGGAGTCTCCCCTCCACCCCACCTCTCAGTTGCAATTGTATCCAGGTGCCCACTGGCCACAGTGGCTGCCTTTGGTGAACTGTTGTAGGGAAAATTAAAATGCAACATCGGCCACAGCTTAGGGCAAATCAAATTTTCCCTTCAAGCAGCATCTCAGGAGACTGTGGTCAACTTCAAGGTGCCTTTATCTAAAAACATTCCATTCAGAAAGGAGCAGGAAGAAGCCCTGGCCTCTCCAGGTAACTCTATCTGACTCTGTGACATTCACAGGGGTATCGGTTACCATAAGCCTCGTGAGGCGGCAAGGAGATTAAGACTTGGATTATCTGCCACTTACCATGTGTCATCAAGGGAAGAGCGGATTCAGCTACGAGTCCTGTTTAATTGGGGCCTGGTAGGCTTTTCTCCAAAGGAGGGCCTGCAGCATTTCCAAGCATGTTTTAAACTGTCCATCACAGCAGTGATGGCGGCTCACCCACACAGAGTGACAGCAATGTCAACAGTGGCCACGGGAGGAATTTCTCACAAGTGGCCCTTTGTGAAATGATTAGAAGTTGGACTGGGGAGGTGCTGGGTGAGGTTAGGGGAGCTCGGGGCCCACTTAAACGTACCCTGAAAGCCAACATCTCTGGGCATGGTTCTGCTTCACGTTTCACTCCTCAAACAGCTGTGTGCTTGGGCCAAGACAATGTGGCTGTCAAGACAGACATAATCGGGCTTGACACCATCTCTCTGGCAGAGGAAGGAGCACCAGCCTCCTCTGAATCTGGGCAGCCAGATCAAGAGCAGGCCTTCCTTCCTCACCAATAATATCCTCCTGCAAGAGCCAAGGAAAAAGGGCTGCGATCCCAAACGATTTTACAGTCCACACCGGGGATTGGCAAACTACAACATGTGGGCCAAATCTGGACCATCACCTACTTTTGTAAATAAAGTTTTACTGGAACACAGCCACCCTCATTCCTTTCCACATCGTCTACAGCTACTTTTGCGATACAACAGTGGTGTTGTGTAGTCATGATGGAAATCAAATGACCCACAGAGCTTAAAATATTTACTATCTGTTCTTTACAGAAAATGATGACTGACTCTTGGTCTACACCTTTCCTTAAAAGAGATCTCATAGTCCTGCTTAGCCTCAGACCTGCACTGGGGAAGGAGAGGCAGGACTGGCGTGTCCTGAGACATACTAAATTCCAAGAAGGTGAAGAAGTGATTGCTGAAGAGGAAACCCTAGTGAGGCCCGACATCTAAGAACTCCAGGTAGAGTCTTCTCACCTAGGTTCTCTCCACCAGGAACTTCAGGTTAACCAAAAGGGATAGAACATCCACTTTTGATTAATTTTCTTACGGTAGAACCCTACTCAGGTTCCGAAATCTCAGGCGCCTTCCCACTCCCAAGGAGAATTAGGGGAGGCTACCTTCTGACTATGGCATTCAAGCTGCCCACCATTTGCACCCAGGCCCTCCATCCTCACCTACCATAAATTCATACATTATTCACTGGATGCCTGCATCGTGCCTGTCTCTGGGCTAGAACTACAATTCCCAGATGGCCAGGCCAACATCTCTCTACACCTTTGGCCCTACAGCCAAACGCACCAACTTGATGTTCCATGGACACAACCTTTCCTCATGTCACGCCCTCCACAGGAATGTCCTTCCTTCATCTATACCTTCATCTATACCTCTGCCCCTTCTGCAAGATTCTCCTCAGGCCTATTTATAACATTATTCCTCGCATCTACAGTCAGATGGCTGCTTTCCCTCCCTGGCCTCCGAATCAATTCTTCCAAACCTCTTCATGGAATTGATCAAATTCCACCTCACCTTGGTGTTTTCTGTGGCCAGGGGACCCATGGCATTCACAAAGTAATGGTTTCCACTATTCTTGAATGACACACAGGTGCAGTGGTGGGCAGTGGTGAGACTAAAGATGATGCACTATGGGAACTCCACCCACATAACCCTAGAACCCCTTTCAAATCAGCTGCCCACAGATAAAGCTGGTGGGTTCTCAGACAGTGACTGTCTCTGAGGCGAGGGCAGTGCCTAGAAAAAAAGGTGTGACCTTCAGTGGCCAGAATCAGGAGGAAACACCCTATAAAGATGGCAGCTTCACAGATATGAAGCTCTTCTTGTACTTCTTCAAAGACCAGCTACCTTAGACCAGTGTGCTTCCTCCCATCTGTATGGGCAAGGAAAGGAGGAACATGCCCCACTGGCATTGCCTGACTCATCCCTCCATCATGTCAAGAAGGAAGCAGAGTGGCGGGCCATGTTGTCAGCCACCAAAATATTTACTGAGCACCTACTCTAGTGCCAGGCACTAGAGGAAGTGGTGATTTAGGCAGGCAAGGTTGCTGCCCTGCCAGAGCTGACATCCAGTCCCTGACCCAGCCCAGGACCATGCATGATCTAGGAAGTGAGCAGGAGCAACAAAGTCTTCACTCTCCTCCAGAACAGGCCCTGAGATATGCTTCCCAGTAGCTGCTAGGAGCTGTCTTGCAAGAGGGTAGGGAGGAGGCAAAGATAATTTTGCTCCTTATCAAAACAGTCCCACCCTTGCCCACCTTGGTGACCATCTTGCCTCCCAGGTTGGAGGAGTTTTCAGAGTGCTATTTTGAATCTAAAAGTGGAGAGCTCATTGGGCAATAAGTCCTCACCATGTTCTTGTGGTCCCAAACAGAAGAGGCGAGTGCCTAGAGCTTCAAGCCTCCCCACCTATCTGGGCTCTAGGCTGGCAGGCCAGATGGCAAGCCAAGGTGACGGGACAGTGATCACCCCAAGGTTCCCTCAGGGCTTGGGGGATGGCTGAGGGGCAGCCCGGTGGCCACAGAGTTCAGACTAAGTCAGGTGTCAGGGCTGGTGCCCACACAGGATCTGTGTCATGGCCTGGGGTAGAAACGAGGCTCAGCCACGAGAAGACACTTGCCTGGATCCCTGGTGCTGCCGTTGGGTTTGAACCCAGGCCCCTGACCCGCAGGCAGGACCCTCTGTGCAAGGTGACTGCCGTAAGTGCTGAGACTCAAGAGCAGCCCACCCAGGCTCCCCGACTGGCGTCTGGTTGGGAGGCAGGCTCATGAGGAACAAGTGGCCAAAAAACGCTCCAAGAGTGTAGACACCACTAATTCCCCTTGAGCCCTTCTAAGGCCAGAGCAGGCAGTATTGGTACAGCATCCCCAGAGCCCAGCACAGGGTCTGGCACACAGCGAGGGCTCAAAGGATGCTGGCGAACGAGCTTCTGACTTAGCTCCCCGCCCCTGCTCCCAGGGATCTCCTCTTGCTCTAAGGCTGGACCCTCTTCCCTCTTCTTTCTGGGCTTACACTAATAACAATGGAGGCTGCACCATGCTGACTCAGGGAAGATGGTTCCCTCAGCCCTTTAGGGAAAATCCTTTAAAAATAAGACTGTCTCTTCTGTGGTCATAAATTAGGGTTAAGCCACAGGGCTGGCTTTCCAGGTCATTACCTGATCAGAGACATGGAGCAGGTGAGATCGCTGTCCGTGCCTTCTCTCCTTGTCAAACCTCCCACCTTACCTGATCAGAGACATGGAGCAGGTGAGACCGCTCTCTGTGTCTTCTCTCCTTGTTAGACCTCCCACTGGCAGTGGATTCCAGGCCTGACATATACTAGAGCATCGTACTGCTGACGGGGCCAGCGCTTGGGGTGGAATCACAGACCTGACTAGGCAGAAGAGGCGTTCAGGGACCAAACCTTCCCAGTGCCTGCTCTAAGGCACACCTCTAAGGTGGTCGCATCCTTTCTTTCTCAACCCCATGATTCCTGCAAAGCCCTCAGCCCCCACCCCACCCCTGAGAGGTACCATATCTTTAAGCAAATATCATACGTATTATACATTTTTTTGCCAGCTGTGCAACCTACCCATGGATTATTTTCATAAGCACGCTATGCCAACTTTTTTACATGTTGCTGACTTCAATATCTATTTCTGATCACATGGAAACTTCACTTAAGGTAGATATTACCAAATTAAATTAATAGAAACAAGTGCACAGTTTTGATTGTTTATTTTCCTATTACCAGGGACTACCAAACTCAATCCATGACTTCTTGGCCATGGCTCATACCTTTATTATACAATCATGATCAAAAGTAACATTTTTGGACTACTATTATATACATAAACAGGAGATTAAAGAAAATGAACAGAACGGTATAATTTACCTGTAATATGGAAGGACAGGCAAGTGAGGCTGAAATTCATTTCTGGAAATGTCGCCAGACATACACCGTATATGCATGGGTGTGCTGTGCCGGGACTGTTTTACTTAATTTCATCATTTCCAAGCATAATATGTGTGGGCATGCTATTTGTGAAAAATGCGGTACGCGCAGCCTGGGACCCCGAGCCTCGTAAGCCCTGGCCTTTGGCTCAATCCAAACAGGGCTTCGTCTCTCTCTGCCTCCCTTCCCCATTAAGAGGGAGCCTAGTCTGATCAGAATCAAAACCCTCTTAGGCCAGTTCATAACCATATTCTGATAAATTCCTCGGCGACCTTTCCAAATGCCAGCCCATGTTGGCTCTTGTCCGGAGACATTTGAAGTGGGAGCCTTCCAAGGACCAGTCACCGAGTGGCTGTCAAGGGTGGGGGAGGGAGCCTCAGCTCTTGGGGCCTGTGCCTTACCCCACAAGGAGCACTGAAGGAGGACCGGCATTGGGCATGCCATCTCCCTGCCAGGTGCCCCAAATCACCACCCCTAATCCACTCTGGGCATAGCAGACGGTCCGCCAGGGGCCCTGCAGCAGACCTGGAACCCACTGGACTTTCCAAGCCTTTGCCCACCAAGCTGATGCCACTGTCGACACCTGTCCAGACCAGCAGACTCCCTCCTGTCCCCGCTCTCCAAACCAGGGGACCAGGCCTGCAGCTCTCCATAGGGCGGGGATGTGGAGAGTGATGTTTCCATCAAGCAGTGTTTCTATGGCCCTCTCTGTTCTGCTGGCCCTCACGGCAATCTCGGCCTTTCCCTGGAAGCACCATGGCCTTGTCCGCAGCCCCGGAGAATCTGCCCCCTTCTCCCTTGGCCGCTCTCCCTCCTCCTCCTGTCTCTCTCTCAATTTCTCCTTTCTCTGCCTCACACAGGTAATTGTGAGACGATGAGGGAAAGCCCTGGAGTATTCAGTTCCAAACGCGGCCCAGCAGTTCTCAGAAGGCCACAAAGAACCGTGGTGAATGTCACATTGAGTCGGCTCCAGCTGCACCTGCTGGCCGGCCCCGTCCCCTCGGTTCACCAGGGGGTCACAGAGCGCCCGCAGGTTCTCCGATGGCAAGGAGAGCTACTATGTTTTCAGTTCACAGTGAGATTAAATCTACAACGTTTGACCTGTCTAATTTATTTTGTGGCTGACAGAGCAAGGAAAGCCCGTAGCGAGATCTGGGTGCATTTCTTCCCCTTAAACAAAACACCATGGAATTTGTAGGAAGCCTCAACAGCGTGACGGTTCATTCCAGGCCTGGACATGAAGACAAGTGTGTAATGAGCACGGACTCCACGGGGTGGGCAAAAGTCGAGCAGAGCCATTGTTGTTGTCCAGTGAGCTCCGTTGTTGGTGGTAGCTAGCTGCTGTGGAGTTGGGCCCCCACTCATGGCAACCCCATGCACAACAGAACAAAATGCTGCCTGGTCCTGTGCCCAGTTGCAGGTCAGGCTGTTGCCATCCATGGGGTTTTTACTGGTTGGTTTTCTGAAGTAGGTCTCCAGGCCTTTCTTCCTCATCCATCTTAGTCCAGAAGCTCCACTGAAACCTGTTCAGCATCATAGCAACACACAAGCCACCCCAGACAGACAGCTGGTAGCTGTGCCTGAGGTGCATCGGCCAGGAATTAAACCCAGGTCTCCCACATGGCAGGCGAGAATTCTTCAGACGTGTGCTAGTCGAGGTCAGTCGTGTGAGGCCCTGGTGGAGCTTGAGCCCAAGTGCGAGGCTGCCGACCCAGACGAAGGTCAGATGCTTGCCAGAATCCACCAGCTTTGGCTGCGCCCTTCAATGCTGATCTCCCTCCTGCTTCCCTGGTCCACCTTCCATGCAAGCCTGTCCCTCCACTGGCCAAAGCCATGCCAGTTCTCACCCCCACCCCCTCCTGGCCTAAGATCCTTTCCTTCCAGCCATTGAAAGCAAACACAGATGTGGTTTCCAGTTTAAAAAGTTAAATTGCACGTGCATTCCTACCTGCTGATACCTACAGAGGACGCAGCTCAGCCCTGGCTCTCGAGTGCCCTCAGCGCTGTGAGTCCTGAGCTGCTTTGTCAGCAGCAGAACGTCTTTTTGTTGTTGTTTTCTCAAGTGAGATCTTAAGTGGAACCCTATATTGGTTTTCTACAGTGGCCATAATAAAAATACCACCAACTGGGTGGTTTATAAGAACAGAAATTTATTGTCTGACAGTCTGGAGGCTAAAGTCAAAATCAGGGTGCCAGTTAACACTGGAGAAGCCAGCACAACTTGTCCAAGGCAAGGTTATGGAAGCTCCGTAGACACATCTAAACTCCCCGAGGGACCAAATTGCTGGGCTGAGGGCTGTGGGGACCATGGTCTCAGGGAACATCTAGCTCGATTGGCATAACATAGTTTATAAAGAAAATGCTCTACGTTTTGCTTTGGTGAGTAGTTTCTGGGGTCTTGAAAGCCTGTGAGCGGCCATCTAAGATACTCCACTGGTCTCACCCCTTCAGGAGCAAGGGAGAATGAAGAAAACCAAAGACACAAGGGAAAGGTCAGTCCAAAGAACTAAGGGACCACAAGAGGCACGGCCTCCACCAGACTGAGTCCAGCACAACTAGATGGTCCCCGGCTACCAACATCGACTGCTCTGACAGGAATCACAATACAGGGTCCCAGATAGAGCTGGAGAAAAATGTAGAACAAAATTTTAACTCACAAAAAAGACCAAAGTGACTGGTCTGACATAGACTGGAGAAACCCTGAGAGTATGGCCCCTGGACACCCTTTTAGCTCAGTACTGAAGTTATTCCTGAGGTTCACCCTTCAGCCAAAGATGAGACAGGCCCATAAAACAAAATAAGACTAAAGGAGCACACCAGCCCAGGGGCAGGGACTAGAAGGCAGGAGGGGACAGGAAAGCTGGTTATAGGGAACCCAAGATCAAGAAGGGAGAGTGTCAACATGTGACGGGGTTGGTAACCAATGTCATAAAACACTATGTGTACTGTTTAATGAGAAGCTAGTTTGTTCTGTAAATCTTCATCTAAAGTACAATAAAAAAATTAGAAAAAAAATCAGGGTGTCAGGCAGGCCACACTCCCTCTACAGCTCTAGGGTAAGAGTCTTCCAGTTCCTGGTAGATCCAGCCATTCCTCGGACTGTAGATGCATCCGCACATGGCCGTCTGTCTTGCTGTGTCTGTCTCTCTGTGTCTCTTCTCCTCTTCTGTAAGGACGTTGCTCAGACTGGATTGGATTAGGACCTACCTTACTCCAGAATAACTTCATGTTAACTGATAACATCTCCAAAGACCTATTTCCAAACAAGGTCACCTTCACAGGTACCTGGCATTAGGAATTCAACGTATCTTTTGGGGGGAGGGGACACAGTTCGATCCATAAGAGACCCCAAAAAACAACATAGATACTGGCCGAGCTGCTGGGCCTGGGCATGGGGGAGCCTACACTTGGCCCCATCAGCCCAGCCTCAGCCCCTGGAGATCCTGAGACACCTCCATGAGTCACATTCCAAGACCCTGAGACAGGCAGCTAGGCAGATGTGCTCACAGCCAGGCAGAGGGCAGTGCAAACACAGGGCAGAGGAGCACCTGCCTGGCAGGAAGGCCAGAAGGAAAGGTCCAGAAGGCCCCAGGCTGAGCTGCTCAGGCCCATGGTCCTATGAGCAGGAGGGCAGTGGGACAGGGGCCTTGGAGGCAGGGGCATGCTGGGCTGGCTGTGTATTCCTTCCATCTGTGCGGCAAAGGCCTGTCACAGGCTTGGCCGCTTTGGGGTAACGCTGGGTAGGGAAGAGAGGGAGGGCCGAGGCCGGGCCTGTGTCTATTGAGCCACCTTTGGAGTTCTTTCAACAAGAACCAGGAAGACAGGCTGAGAAAGAGCAACCCAGCAGCAGGGGAGGGCGGAGGGGCACTAGCGAGCCGCAGGCAGGGAACCCCGTGAGGAGTCTGGGAGACGGTGGGCCGGGGTGGAAGGAGGAGTGTTAGCCGGGCTTAGGCCAGGTCCGAGGGCCAGTCAGGGGCATGGGGAGTGGAGGATGTGCCCTGCTGCGGGGAGAACATCAGTGCTGCTTACGAAGAGAGAGCAAACGGAGAGGTAGGAGCAGATTCAGGTCCGGTGAGGGCAGGCCGAGGGTAAGTCATTAGGAGTCGTTGGAGATGGTGACAGTGAGGGTGATGGTGACAGTGATGGTGACAGCAACAGTGATGGTGGCAGTGACAGTGATGGTGATGGTGACAGTGATGGTGATGGTGACAGTGATGGAGATGGCGACAGGGATGGTGACGGCGACGGTGATGGTGACAGTGATGGTGGCAGTGACAGTGATGGTGACGGCAACAGTGATGGTGGCAGTGACAGTGATGGTGATGGTGACAGTGATGGTGATGGTGACAGTGATGGTGGCAGTGACAGTGATGGTGACGGTGACAGTGATGGTGATGGTGACAGTGATGGTGATGGTGGCAGTGACAGTGATGGTGATGGTGACAGTGATGGTGATGGTGACGTGACAGCAGCCAGCTTTGCTGAGAACTCACCCACAGACTTTGCAAAATGCTTCGTATTCTCTTATTTGATCCACAAAACAGCGGGTAATGGAGTAGTGGTTAAGAGCTCGGTCGCTAACCAAAAGATCGACAGTTTGAATCCACCAGCTACTCCTTGGAAACCCTATGGGGCGGTACTACTCTGTCCTATGGGGTTGCTGTGAGTCAGAATCTACTCCATGGCAACGGGTTTTAAGGTAGGTATCGTTTTCCATTTTATAGATAAGGACGCTAAGGCTCAGAGAGGTGAAGGAATTTGCCCAAGATCACACAGCTAAAAACAAAACAAAGGAGGCAGGACTCAAATCTCCATCTGTCCAGCTCCAGGGCCTGGGTTCTTAGCTACAACCCTACAGCGTGAGTGGAAAGTTACCGACGTGGACCCAGAGCTGGGAAGGCTTAGAGTCATCTCGCGGGGGATACCGCCAAGTCTCTAATAGCAGCATATGACGTTTCTCCAGGGCTAGGCAAGGAGGCTCCCCTATCACAAAGGTGTTTGGAGCTCCAGGCCCAGGACTGCAGCTCTGCCGAGATGCATGTGCCTCCTGGGACCAGGGTGTGAATCTCAGCTCAGGCTGGGGCAGCTAGTTGTTAATTATAACTCCATTAATTATGACATTCGGGAATGCTGGGAATGAGGCCCATGGCACACTCCCAAGGCCATATCTCACTCTCATATTTCTCACCTGAAGCCGTGACCACGGCGCGGAATTAAAGGGAGATTAGCTCTCACGTTGGTTGGCTTTCGGAGGTGAGGGGAGAGGGGAGAAACACGCCATTACTAGCCTGTCTCTAAAATGCCGACCTTCAAACAAGAGAGGCCAAACAGACAGCAGACACGTGGTGGCGCAGAGCGAGGAGGCCAGAGAACTGTGCATTCTAGTAAAAGGTTATGACCCAAAGTAGGACGAAAACCTTGTAATAATTTTAGCCACAAAACAATAATGATCCTAAAGTGAGGGAACTGAAGTAACTGGGAAGGTACTGCTTCTGGCCACCCTAGGGTTTGGCCAGCGCGCAGTCACTGGGGTCATGACAAGGGGTCATGATGTGATGATGCTGGTATATTTTCAAAAAGGGGTTTCTAAGTCTCACCTCAGCTCCCAGAGACAGGTAAGAGTGAATTCAGCAGGAGAGTCTGTGGTGTGCTCCTTCTGTGCCTGGTTGTGGAACTAATAATAACGGCTAACATTGAATGTGCACCAAGTCTGTCCAAAGTCCCTGGGTTTGCACTGGACTGCTAACCAAAAGGTTGACGGTTTGAACCCACCCACTGGCACCACAGAAAAAAGGTCTGGCGGTCTGCTTCCGTAAAGATGACAGCCAAGAAAACCCCATGGAGCAGTTCTACTTTGTCACATATGGGGTCGCGATGAGTCAGAATCAACTTAACAGCAGTGAGTTTATATATTTGTTTGTTTGTTATGTGCCACATACAGTTCTAAGGCATATTAATGGGTCCAATAATTTAGTCCTCTCCATAACCCTGTGGAAATGATATTGTTATCATGAACATCTGACAGATGAAGGATCAAGGCACAGGAAGGTCGAGTCCCTGCCCAGTGTCTCCAGGAAGTAAGTGCTAGAGCTAGGATTTGTGCCCAGGTGGTCTGACTCCAGAGTCTTATCTCTCAACCACTCTGCTAGACTGCTCAAATTTTAGAAACTACAAGAACCATCTGATGTATACCAAAAAACCAAAAACCAAACCCATTGCCAACAAGTTGATTCGACTCATAGCGACCCTATAGGACAGAGTAGAACTGCCCCACAGAGTTTCCAAGGAGCACCTGGTGGATTCAAACTGTTGACCTTTTGGTTAGCACCTGTAGTTCTTAACCAGTATACCACCAGAGTTCCCATATGATGTATATACACAGGAAAATTAAAAACACACATCCGCACAAAAATGTATACACAAGTGTTCATAAGCTGCATTATTCACAACAGCCAAAAGGCGGAAACAAACCCAAATATCCATCAACGAATGGCTGGATAAACAAAATGTGTATATCCATACAATGGGATATTATTATTCAGTCATAAAAAAAGAATGAAGTACTGATACATGTTACAACCTTGGATAATTTTGAAAACATTATGCTAAGTGAAAAAAAGCTAGCCATAAAAAGCCAAATATTGTATGACTCCATTTCTACGAAGTGTCCAGAATAGGCAAATCCATAGAGACAGAAAGCAGATAAATGGTTGCCAGAGGCTGGGAGGAAGAGGGAATTGAGAGTGACTGTAAAGGGTACAGGGTTGTTTGAGGGGTGATGAAAATGCTCTGGAATTAGATAGAGTGGTTGTGCAACATTATGAATATACTAAAAACCATTGAATCATACACTTCAAAATGGTGAGTTGTAAGTTATATAAAGTATATCTCTATTTTAAAAAATTGTTTAAAAAAAAAACCCGACTATATCAGTGATTACACTATTCCCTGGGTTGCAAGATGGCTGCCCTAGCTCCAGCCATCACACACAGACACCATGGCAGCCAGCAGAAGAAGGGAGAATTTTACCCCCTTGGGTGACTTTCTTAAGAGCAAGAAAACCTTTCTAGAAGGCACCAGCAGATGTCCTCTCACAACTCTGTCATAACTGGGTCACCTGCCCACCACTAAACCAATCACTGGCAAGGAAACGAGCATCTTACTGCTCTGTTTAGACCAGCCAGGATTTGTTCCTGAGTTTTATCAGGGAGGAGTGGACATCTGAAAAACTGGGACTCGGTTGGAAGAAAGAAGGGCAATGGCCGTTTGTAGGCACTTAACAGTGTCTGGTATACCTTGATGCTTGTTAAAATACAGATTCCCAGGGCCCACTCCAAAGCTTCTGGTGGGGCAGTTCTGAGTTGGTACGGGTTTCAGAATCCTATGTTTGACATAAGGCCCCCAAGTGCCTCTGGCAGGGGTGTCCTCAGACCACACCCTAAGAAACAATGTAAGAAAACAAACTAGAGCTTTCCTCTGAACCCAGGTCTTCAAATAATCTCCACTCCTCTCCACCCAGACTCTGAAAAAAGTGCTTCAGAAAGAAAAGGAAGGAATGGGCAGTGGGGGAGGGGAGAAGGAGGAAGATTTGAGGTAGACTAACATTTCCTGAGCACACACCTGTGTTTGACACGCAGCCCCACAATATCACCCCATGGCAGCTGTTACTCCACCCATTTCATAGATGTGGAAACTAAAGCTAAGAATATAAGCAACTTGCCCAAGGCTACGTGCAAGTGGAGACCCAAGAATCCAGACCTGGGTCCCAGGTCCCAGGTCTGGATCCAGAGCTCCTGCCACCAGCTCCTTCTCTCTCAGCAGGCCCTGAAACATTGAGCTTGTAAATTAGCTGTGAGTCCTGCTTGGTTAGAAAGCAGTGGCCGCTTACCAAAGAGAGTTCAGGACTCCTACCAGGAATGTTGTTGTTGTTAGGTGACGCTGAGTCAGTTCCGACTCCTAGAGACCCTACGCACAACAGAACGAGACACTGCCAGGTCCTGCGCCGTCCTTACCTAGGACACAAATTCTTCTGTTTTTCATCGCAGAAAAAGCACAGCAATGGCAATTTTCCCAGTATTAAGATGCTACGCTCACACCTTTGGCCTCTTTTGCTTTGACTGAGCGCTTTCTGTGTGTTCGACTTAGATGTCACTAAAAAGATGTGCCCACTGCAGCCACTCACTGTGCGTTTGTGCTAAAAGGACAAGATTCAGAATCGGCCGATTTCATTTGCCTAAAGCCTCATTCCTCTACAGTTTGTGTTCTTGAGGCCTGTGAATGTGTGCGGTTGTGGCGGAGCCACTGCTCGGTCATGAAAATGGGTCAGAAACTACTTCACCAGATAGAGGGGCTCACAGACACACCGGCACAGAGTTGCTACCGTGGAAAGGTTTTCATTTAGAACCAGCTCATTTGCTTTTTTGATCAGAAGTACAGCTGTATAAGTTTCTCTTTTCTATGGATCAAAAACCTCTTGGGATTAGGGTTCTGGGAAAAAGAGAAATCTAAATTTTAGTGTAAATATCAAGTCTGTAATACAATTTCCCTTGAGATTTTCCCAGGATCGTTCCCAAGAGAAATTGTGTTACAGACTTGATAGTTAACATTAAAATTCAGGTGGCACGGTGGTTAAGAGTTCGGCTACACTCCAAGAGGCCAGCAGTTCTGAACCACCAGCCACTCCTTGGAAACTCTACTCCGTCCTATAGGGTTGCTATGAGTCAGAATCGACTCCGTGGCAACAGGTTTCGGGTTTTGGTTCCTAAAGGAAGAATTCAGAAGTTTCCTGCCACCCCACTCCTAAGAGGTACTTTTGAAAGCTCTCAGAAGTTCGGAACTTCTCTTTGACACAGGAAGACACATTTGAGGGGGTGTGAATTCAGGAACACTGGTGTGTTTCAGAGTCTTGAGCTAGGACTCTGAAATTCAGAACAGGGGCTGAGGAAGTCAAGCTGTGAGCTTCAAGGTCAACTTCTTATTTCTGCAAATTTAACTGAGTTGCTGGTGAAAACACTTTCGACCATCATCCGTGTGTTTGTGGCTGGATCCACATGGATGTTGGAGGGAGAGCAAACGATCCCATGAGAGGCTAGAATCCACATGAATCCTGGGGAATACGGAGGGTTACAATGGGAAGAAGACAGTGACATCAACATAGAGTGAAGTGCTTATGAGCAGAGGGTTTCAGGTTAAGGGAGGCAAATTGGTGCCCACAGCAGAACCAAGCTAGAAAACTGAAAGCCCACTCATGAAAACCCTGATAAGTTGTGCTCCTTCCCATGTATATTTACAACCAAGCTCTCTATGTGTGGTTGTTTAAATACACCACCCAATGTGAGTGAAGTCTGATTCACTAGCCTCCAGAAGGAATATATTTCTGGAGCATCACCTGAGCATATGAAAAGCCAGATGCAAAGGCCCCTCATGTCTTTGGCCACAGTAAAGTGGCTGACCAATTCTTGAAAGATGGAGATTTGGCAACATGAGGGGAGGAGGGTTTGCCAGCATCACATTCCAGCCCCTGAGGTAGGATCACTTTAAGCTCATAAAACCCCGTAGCCATCAAGTCAATTCCAACTCATAGCAACCCAACAGGACAGAGTAGAACTGCCCCATAGGGTTTCCAAGGAGCAGCTGGTAGATTTGAACTGCTGACTTTTTGGTTAGCAGCCATAGCTCTTAACCACTGTGCCACCAGGGCTCCTTTAAGCTAACAGAACATGTTAACATAACTCAGTGGCATATCAGATGTTCCACGAAATGATGACATAAGGAATTCGTGTAAAAGGCATTGGCACAAGGTTACACCAGATTTATATCAAAGACAATGTGGCCAACATGTGGCCAACCTTCTGCCTACGTTCCAGGCACTGCTCTAAGCATTTAACCGGCATCATCTCATGCAACCTGGCTTACAGTAACCCCAAGGGAGGTTCTATTCTTATCATTCCTATTTTACAGATGGGGAAACTAAAGCTCAGAGAGGAGGCATAACTGACCCAAGGTCACACAGCTCATCAATTGTGGTAGCCAGATCCACACTAAAAGAGCCTGACTCCAGCCAGTGCTGGACCTCCTCTTACAAGTAGCTGGATCAATATTTATTGGACGGAAAGTGGATCAACGATCCTCTTCCTGTATTGATCAGAACACTTTTCATTAAGGTCGTGACCTCCACACTGACCCTTCCCTGAGGACCTGAGAAGAAATATCCCGACCACTCTATCTGCCATCTTACGTCATCACTTGGAAGGTTGAAGGCATTCTTTCTAATTTATATGTTTGCATCTCAAGTTGGGACGTGTCCTATTGAAACACCAACTAAAACAATGCAACTCTGCAAAGCCTGGGGCTGAGTCTTCACCTTAGACATATGCAAACCATACCCAAATTACGCGACTCACTTTGCATCCACCGTTAAACTGTCATGACAGGAAATAAATAAAGTCCCCCTGCACTGTTTGGCAATTAGCAGTTACATCTCAACCTCTTTGGTAGCCTTCACGCTGCTCTGTAATCGTGAGATTAAAAAGCTATAATTTACGTGGTTGGCTCTAAGTGTGCGGATATCTTGCTAGACAAAGCAACTACTCAGGAGTCATTAAACTCATAAAGTAATCAGCAGTTGTAGGTAAATAACGATTATGTAGCTGCCAAATGTTGTATTATTGACCCTTAAAATAAATATTACGTTCTACCTCTTCATATGTGATATATGTGACAGGCCCCCAAGATAGGGTCACTTTAAGCTAACAGAACATGAGATAAGTTTGCATGGTACTTCAGAGTTTGCAAAGTACTGTAAGATGCATTTTATCAACTGGTCTTCACGACGTGATATAAAGAGAGCAGAACAGGTAAAGTCATTCTCCCTGTTTACAGAGAGGAGAAAAGTGAGGCTCAGAGGGGCTAAGTGACTCACTTAAGCGGACATGAACTTCCCCTTCACAGGGCTTCTTAAGTGGATGAACAGCTCTCCCAGCAGACAGCCTACCTACTCTTCCCCTCCCATAGGCCAGCAGCTGAACCAAAGGACTTCTCAGTCTCTGTAGGATGCTGTGACTCCAGCCCACATCGATGAAACAGAATAACTCAAGTTATAATGACATTTCTCCCCACCACAAAATCAAAAGGCATTAGATATTTCAACTCTATTTTATTGCTTTGTTCGGTAAAGTTGGCCAAAGGTCGTAATTCTTTCATTGTGTCTGTACATAGCCAAATGGCCATTTGAAAAATGTGAAGCTAAAAAGGTTCAAATCAAATGATTCCATATCTACCGCTCAAATCTCATTATTTGCCTCAGTTTGACCAATAAACGTAGCCTGACTGCTTTATCAAGATTTCAGAGGAACTTGCAGACTAAGACAGTCTAGAAAGAAAAGCCTGGTGATCTACTTCAGAAAAACAATCAATGAAAACCCTATGGATTACAACGGTCCATTGTGCATGGATCGCCATGAGTTGGAGGCTTACTTGATGGCAACTAATGACAGCAACTAACAAGCTTCCTTCCAGGGTTCTCCCAGCAATACCGCCCCAACTCCTTTCCTCCTTCTGCCCCTCCCCTTCTCTGTAACAAAAGCCCAAGAAACCTCTCTAGGAATAGAAGTACCTTCCAAGGGGGACAGGAGAGAGAAAACAGCGAGTGGGCAACAGCAGAACGTGCCGATATTAATAAGTTGTTTCCCTTCCCATGTTTATTTATCATCAAGTTCTCCAAATGTGGAGATCACCAAAGAGGGCTACCAAGGAAGACTTTAGAAGGTCCATCCCTGGAGATAATGAAGAAGAAAAATAGGAGACTCACACTGGGCTGACTGGAAACATCAAAATATTTGTTTAACATCTGCTTTCGTCAGGGTTTTTAGGCCCAGCCACAATTGGTGCCATTGTTCCTGCAGCTAATCGCGTAGATTTACCCCTTTCTTCATTTTAATTGGATTGCCCTATAGGTAAATTCACAGAGCCCTTGGCAGTGCAGACACCCCGTGCATGGGTATCATCCTCGACTCCAGGCTTTTTGTGCGCCAAACGAAAGCCACTCCAGACCCCCAGAGTCCGAAGTAGTTAATTAACAGAAATCAAAGCAGCCTTTGTTGCCGCCCCAAATCTTCCTCTCTTCTCCAGATGGGGACAGATTGACTGACAATTTAGTTCCATTTCTGAGAACGGTTTCTCAGGTTTCCCTTGTCAGTGACTAGAAAGGACCAGGTGCCATCAAGGACTCCTGCTTTTGGGGCTTTGCCAAAGACCAAATCAAAGGAAGTGGAAAGGTTCACATCAGTGGGCTAGAGCCCACCAGGGATGGTGAGTCAGACTAGCCATGGGTCCAAGGCGGGAGTGCTGTCACCTGCAGGGAGAAGTGCTCGGGGGAATGACACTACAGGGTCCTGGCCAGGGCAGAGACCTGCGATGTGAGGAAGGGGCTCTGGGCACAGGCAGTTCCTCTCAGATACAAGCTCCCCCATCAGCCCACGGAGACCCTGTGTGAACAAGGGTCTGAGGCACCATAGTTCAAGTTACGTGAATTACTGCTGACAGGGGTGCAAGGTTAGGGCCAGGGTTAGAGCCGAGACATAAAAATCAGAAGGCTACTTTAAGCACCAGCTTTATGAACCCAGCATACTCCAGAATAAGCAAAGGGCTTTCCTTCTGTCTTTGGCAAAGTCCAGTTCACAAAGAGAAGAAAGATTGGCGGTGGGCTGCAGTCATGAGGACTTGGTCAACATTTCAATAATCGTAAAGGACAGGGACAAGAGAGCTTGGACTTTTAAGCCCAGGAGAGGAAAAACAGACATGCAGCATCTTATTTAAAGATCACAAATCACTGCAAGGTGGGTATTTACCAAGGAAAGGGCTGACGCCCAGAGAGGTGATATCACTAGCCCGGTATCACACAGCAAGGATTAGACCCAGTCCATCGGATTCCCAAACCTGCCCTTTTCCCAAGAAATCACATGGCTTCCTGCAAAAACTAAAAAGCACCCTTTGGAGCCTGAAGGATACAGTTTCAGAAATGAAAGGAGGTTCCACCTCATACAGTGTGCAATGAGGTGCTGGGGTTTATTTTAATGCTAAGAATGAGCACGAGCTGAAGATAGATGTAGGTTCAAGAATATTTCAGGCAGTGGTTTTCGGACTTCATCCATGCAGCCCCAGGGGCCAGAGGGAAGTGGGTGGGGGAGGGGGACAGGGACAGCTGCATCATAGGGAACTGGGAGGGGGGCAGGGGTGGCTATGGGATCTCCTCTCCTAACCCTAGCCCAGATCAGCTCTATTATAACATATTTTCCCATCCAAAATTGCCTTAAAATTCCATTGCTGGAAAAAAAAATTAGTTTAAGAATAATGGATTGGGGTGAGTCATTTTTGCCTGCTGGATCCAGGAATGTCAGGGTACTCAGGTGAGTGTGCAGAAAGGAAGCGCTCACCTCCCTGCTGGGACCTGTGTCTTTCTGCACCTGGCCTCCAGCCTGGCATGACACAACAAGACATCGTTAGGTTCACGGAGCATACAGGCCCACGTTCCCTTCTTGGCAGGAGCCAGGGAGGGTTCCACCAGCTCCATCTACAAGAGAAGTCTGGAGGGGTCCTCTCCTGGATTTGCGCAGTAACTCTCCCCCCAGGGCCGGTGTCATGGAACCGTGGAATGGCAGGAGGGGCATGGTGCCTCAGTTCAAGTCCTGTTGCCCCTCTTATTCACTTGGGTAGTGGTGGGAACTCTCAGAGCCCCATTTCCACGTCGGAGAGATAAATACCACCCACTCTGCAAGATGCCGTGAGCTGCCGTCGAGTCCATTCCAACTCATGGCGACCCCCTGGGTGCAGAGTAGAACTGCTCCATAGGGTTTTCAAGGCTGTGACCTTTGGGAAGCAGATCACCAGGCCTGTCTTCTGAGGCACCACTGGGTAGGTTTGAACCACCAACCTTTTTTGACTAGTAGTCAAGCGCTTAACTATTTGCACCCCCCAGGATACCATGAGTCTAAGTAAGGTGCTTTGTCAGACTCTGAAGTCCTGCCAGGCACAGAGTAGACATTACGAGTATTGTTAGCAAGCGTACTCTCAGGGCTCCTCAGTTTCCACGCAGCCCCAGAGTGCACGATGCCGCTCCACACCTGGAAGAGCGAGGCAGGTGCGTGGCGATCAGGAGCCCCTCAGGTTTATTAGCAATTCTCAGGGAACCGGGAACAATATCAACCAAACACAAAACAAAAAAAATAAGAAATGAAATAAAGATGAATAGAAACTACTGAAACCAAAGGGGACACTAAAGCCTCGACCTCAACATTTTGCCAAATTGAAAAGCAAAGTGAATTCCCAAAATGCACCACAGGGCCACTGGCTGAGCTACCCGGAGCTCAGGGGCCCCACCAGGCCCCCTCCTGAATCACTCCCACCCACCTCCTCAAGTCACTGAGATGGAGCCTCTTCTGGAACACCAGGAACCCAGGACCTAGCACTCTGAGGAGACCACGCCTGGTCAGAGCTGCCCCCAGTCCTGGTCACATCGGGCCACGCTCTCTCCCTCCTCCCTTCCTTCTGGTAGAACACTGTTCCTTCCTCCAGCCCCACCCTCCATCCACACCTCTCACCTGAAATCTCCTAAGCCCGCAGTTCTTCCAGCACAGGTCGGTCCCTCAGAGGCCTCCATCCCAGCCTGGCTGGTGGCCCTCGGTGCGTTCCCACAGCACTGTCCCATTGTCTCACCGCCCTGACTGTGGGTGTCTGCAGCCCCTCCTAGGCTGCCAGCTACCACAGGGCAGGGACAAGTCCCTCCTTGCCCCACTGTAGGATCGTAGCAAGGGACTTGGACCCCAGAAGCAAGTCCAAGAAGAGTCAAACGAGGTGTGGATGACATCTTCAGGTGCCACGGATATGAAAGGCCCTGACTGAGGCAGCTGGAAAAGAGGGGAAAGGCGTTCCTGCTGGCATGTGGCTGCTATCAGTGTCTATTCATCTTGAAACTGGGTGGGGGGGGTACAGCTTAGGGATTGCCCCTGGGCACTCGTTACCCTCACTATGCCCCTGCCCCATCGTACCCTAATGTCCAGGTCAGTGCCCCACAGAGACTTGTTGAAAGAGGTTGTCTGCAAACCCAGGTCTGGCCAGTCTAGCCTTCTAGCGGCAGTAACACAGACCACAGGCCATTTCCATCCGGGCTCTTCTTCTCTCACAGGAATGGGCAAGGCATAAGTCTTCATGCTGCTTCCTAGCAATCTAGGTGAAATTTCTGGGATGTCTTTCCAAATCCATGGACGGCGATAACAACTATATTAGGAACTTTCTAGAAAGCCCTGGCCTTGCCCTAAATTGTCGTCTGAGCCTTCTGTCCAAACCAATCCCAAAGCCACCACAAGACAGCCCAGTAGCCAGCCGTCGCCTCTCCTCCCAGCTCTCCTGACACCTCTAGGACATAACCAAATTGTGGATCAGTGTCTTGGAGACATTTATCACGAAATTACAGCTCCCGGATCCGTTTCTGTGGCTGCAGCATGATGACTGTGTATTTCACGCCTTTCAGCTTCCCAGCTGGGATTCGGAGATTTAAAGACATGGGGTATGTATTTTTAGATTTATGAGGGGGCCATTCATTTAATTAATTGTGCCAGAAGAGTGCAGTCAGTGACAATAAGAATTCTTAAAGGCAAAGGAGACCAGAGGAGGGAGGTGTCTCTGATGGTTGGGAGGCTGCCACAGGCAGGGATGGGTGCTAAGGATCTGGGTTAAAATAAGCTCTTTGAGAGGAATGCCGTTAACCCACCGAGAGTCTCTGGAGAAGCACCCAGATGCACATACCACAATAGCTTTTCTTTGCGGACCTCCATGTAACGTGACCCTTCAAAAAGGACAAAAACCAATTCACCAGCCAGGGATAGCCTCCCCTTTCACACTGGTTCCTGCTATCACTTGACTGGGCTGGCTGGGCCAGAGCTCCTTCCCCCCATTCTTTGAGTCAAGGTTCCCCCACTCCTTACAGGAAGGAGCATGTTCTCCTGTTGGCTGGCCCAATCCCAGAGCCATGCCTCAAAGACACCTACAGTCTGCCTGGCCCAATCTGCTGATTTTATAGATGGGGAAACCAAGTCCCAGCGACCCTTCCTGGTGAGCTGCAGAGCCAGGATAGCAATCTGGGTCTCCTGATCCCTGCTCAGGGCCCTCTCTGTTCTATGGCGCCACCTGTTGGCAGGGGAGGCCTTGGCCAGTATTTCTCTCACAATGTCTGATGATTTTCTTTGCTTTTAGACTTTCACTCTTGCATGGAAATTTTGTTTATAAACTTACATATTTTCCTCCAGAATTACATCCCATCTGTCTTCTTACGGTTGTTATTACATGCTATCAAGTCTATTTCGACTCATAGCAACCCCATGTGACAGAGTAGAACTGCTCCATGGGGTTTTCGAGGCCGTAATCTTCCCAGGAGCAAATCTCCACGTCTTTCTCCTGCAGAGCAGCTGGGTGAGTTTGAACTACTGACCTTTCAGTTAGCTGCCGAGCACTTAACCATTGTGCCAACAGGGCTCCTTTTTTACGGAGCTGGTGTGAAATCAAGTCCACTGCTGGCCAGGCCCTGTGTTTCCACCCTGGAGGGTGTAATGCGGGACAGCTCTTCTAAGACCTACTTTCCAGGGAAGCCCGAGGAAGGGGGTCAACAGAGAGGAGAAGCAGCCCTAATTCTGATGTGAATTTGGAACATTCTACCTGCATCTGGAAAAAAAAAAAAGAACATTGCTGTTGAGTCGATTCCAACTTATAGCACCCCTATAGGACAGAGTAGAATTGTCCCAAAGGGTTTCCAAGGAGTGGCTGGTAGATTCAAATTGCCGAACTTTTGATTAGCAGCTGGAAAAGGGTCTGTCAGTATCAGAGAGACGCTGGCTGTCCTCTGGCTGTGAGCCCCAAATGGGGGCAGGCAGGGGAGTCAGAGATTTGAGGGTCAGAGCTAGGAGGAGGCCGGCCGGTCAGATGGTATTACTTTCCCCTGAAGCCCTTCCCTGAGCCTCCCCCACCCCATCCTCAGTCACAACACCTGGGTTTTATGTCTCTTCTGAAATAGCACTTAACACAGTGCAGGCTAGGTGTCTGCTGACCTGACTCCCCACTGGCAAGGGACCTCCTTGAAAGCAGAGGCCTTCTCTAGCCTGTCGTGTCTTATTCTCCTAGCAGTGTTTCTGGCACATAATACATGTTTAATAAGTGCCGATGGCTGGAATGGAGGTGCGATCTCAGAAATCTAGCCCCATTCACTTATTTTACAGAAGAGGAAACCAAGGTCCAAAGAGTTCAAGTGAGAAATTAGAAGTGGAAGGGGGCAAAGATGAGGGCCCCAGTCCCGACTTCGCTGCATCCTGCACCTTTGCAAAAATAAGGAAGCAATGAGGGTTAACCCACGCCACTTTGTTCTGCTTTCCCAAGGTCATGCAAACGTCCTCTCCCTCCACATCCCCCTCTTCATCCTACCCCCCAGGTTTTCATGCAAATAACCAACCTCCTAGGAGCCTAAAAGAAGCAAATGTTTATTTTTCATTCAAAGGTCCCAGATGGGCTTTATCAGCTGGGCAGGCTGGGCCCTGCTATCAGATGGGCATGCAAATGACCCCACTAGAAAAGACCTGGAAGAGAAGAGTTCTGTTTCAAAACACACAAATATTTGCCTGGACATTTCCCTAACTCATTTTCCTTTTCCAGCCCAAGCAAGGTGGGGATATCACAGCTCTCTCGCTGGTAAAATTCTAACAGGCAGGTAGAGCCAGGCCTATTGGCCAGAAAGGTGTAATTGCTTTCCAGCTAGGCCTCAGCACACTCAACCTAGTAAGAGCCCCATCTTACCTGGGGGCAGGGAGAGGAGAACAAGGTCGTTTGCCACTAGCAGGGACTCAAGGGCACCTGGGAAGAAGGGCTTTGAGGAAGTTTCTTGAGAAGTTACTGCAAACCAAGGGGTTGGCACGTCCTGAGTCATCAGCTCAGAATACTGAAAGGAGTTTTTGTTTTGTTTTGTTTTTTTTAAATGCAGGCTTCATCTGCAACCCCAAGACGCCTGTTTCTTTGGGAGGACCTGAGGCCAGCTCTCTGAGCACCAGGAGATGAACCCAGGGAGGGAGGAGTTAAACCCTAACCTGCAGGGAAAGCACCGGCACCCCCATCACAGGAAAGACACGACCCAGGGCCTCACCTTAGTGCTAGAGGTCAGTACATATTTGAATTCCAGAAAGTGTGCCGACCGTAGAAAACCACCTTTCTAGGTGGAACCATCGTGATGATACTCGTACCATACGACCGAGCTATTCCACTCCTGTGTCCAAAGACTCGTACGCGAATGTTCATCACACCTTTATTCGTAACAGCCCCAAACCAGAAACAGCACAAAGGTCCGTTAACCGAGGAATGGATGAATGGAATTGTACTCAGTGATCGCAGGCAGCGGTGGCTCAGTAGTAGAATTCTCCCCTTCCATGCTGGAGGCGGGTTTGATTCCTGGCCAATGCACCTCGCGTGCAGCCACCACCCATCTGTCAGCAGAGGCTTGTACATTGAACAGGTTTCAGTGGAGCTTCCAGGCTAAGATGGACTAGGAAGAAAGGCCTGCCATCTACTTCTGAAAAACAGCCAATGAAAACCCTATGGATCACAGCCTGTCTTGGGGATGGTGGGGTACAGGGTAGCGCTTCCTTCTGGTATACACAGGATCACCGTGAGTCAGGGGCCAACTTGACAGCAGCTAACAATAACTCAGCAATAAAAAAGAATAAACTATTGGCACTTGCAACATGGGGGTGTCTCGAAAGCATTATGTTAAATGAAAGAAGCCAAAGGGTGGGGAGGACTTTTTGAATTGGAAATATTTTATACCTGGATTGTGGAGGTGGTTTTACACAACTGTATATATGTGTCAGAGTTCATCAGATTGCACACTTAAAATTGGTGAATTTTATTGTGTGCAATTTATATCTAAATAAAGATTATTTACAATAAAAAAGAAATATCATGGTAAGGTCATCTCTGTTGAGTAGGAGATTAGCCTTCTTTGATGGTTCTCATTTTTCTACCTAAAGAAAGGAGGTCAAAATACAGACCAGCCAGGAACCCTACCAGAGGACAGGACAGCCAAGAACCCCAATCCCCCTTCTTCCCTCCAGGAGCAGCCAGCTCCTGCGTGTTGAGAGGTGGCAGGCTAAGAGTTCACGGTTGGAGATTTTAAAACCTGGGTTTAATGCCCTGCTTTGCCATTTACCAGTGCATGACCTTGGAAACAACGTCAAACCCTGAATTTCTTATTTGTGAAATGGCAATGAAAACTGCACTTCCCTCCTGCGTGTTAAGGAGCCCTGGTAGCGAAGTGGGTAAAGTGTTGGTTTGAATCCACTAGCCATTCCAAGGGAGAAAGATGTGGTGGTCTGCTCTTGTGAAGTTTTACAGCCTTGGAAACCCTATGGGGCAGTTCTACTCTATCCTATAGGGTTGCTATTAGTAGACAGCAGTGGGTTAGGTTTGGGTTTTTTGTCCTGGGTGTTAGAGAATTCATGAAGATAAGGAAGACAGGGACACAATGTCCCAGCACTGAGTGTACTTCACTGAGGAGCAGCTATGATGAGGCTGAGCTGGCAGATTGTGCCTTTCTCCTGGGGGCTCTAAATTAGGGCAAACTCCCCTGGCCTCCCCCAGAAGGCAACAGCAGGTACTGGAGAAATGGAGGTGCCAGGTCCCCTCACCACAGTCTCCAGACACCTGTCCCTGCTGCCCCCTGGACATTTCCCTTCCCCGAATCCTGGCTTGGCCTGCAAGATGAGCCACTTAGGAAAATAGCATCACTTGTGTCGTGGGCCCAGCCCTGGGCCCCAAGGGCCGACATCTGATCTGTGTCCTGTGACCCCGGATCTGACCCATGCCTAATCCCATGGCCAAGGTGCCAGCAGCTCAGGACTGCCAGGGAAAGCAGCTTCCCCCAAGAGGCCCAGGTAGCCTGAACTGCCAACAGCTCTGTCTTCCCCAGTGTACAGAGTGCTGTGCAGACCAGGTATGCAGAGTGAGGGACAGCTCCGGAGGTTCTTAGGCTCCTAACGATGTGACTAATTAGTATCTAATCAGAACCTCATTCGTATAAGAATGTATGGAGGGATAGCAATCCCCGTTCGTTAAGACTGAGTACCTGTCCCTGGTAGATTTCTGAGAATGACTCTCAGCCCAGATTTGAAGGAAGGCTTAGATGTTGGGAAGGCTCAGACTGCGTGGGTGGTGGAGGCTTCAGCCTGAGTTCTCCTAGAGTCCTGCTTTGGCCCCATCCCCTGAAAATGAGCACCCATACCTCAGACCTGTGGATTTTTCTGAGAAAGTGAGGATTTTTCTGAGAAAAGGAGAGGCCTTTCTGGATCAGAAGCTGTGTAACTAGGCAGGCCACTTAACCCCTCTGAGACCCAGTCTTCTCATCTTTAAAGTGAAAGGATCGTTCCAGTCGACCTGTCTCTGAGGCTTCTCTCTCCTTCTGGGGATCTCAGTCACCATCCTGAGAAAGAGCGGAATTTTCATGGAATGATTGGGCACAAGGCCGAGAGGACCACAGGGAGGCAGAGGTGGGGGAATCATTCCCTTATACATGGTTAGAAAAGCTAGAGTGATCACCCAAGAGAGTGTAGACCAGTGGTTCTCAGAGGCACCTGGAGGGCCGTTAAAACACAGGTTGCAGGCCCCACCCCTACAGTTTCAGATGCAGGCGGTCTGTGGTGGGGCCCAAGAATCTGCATTTCTAACAAGCTCCTGGGTGATGCTGATGCTCCCGGACCAGGAATCACACTTGGAGAACCACTGGCTTGGAATCCTCGGGTGGCGCAAATGGTAAAGCACTCAACTGCTAACCGAAAGGTCAGAGGTTTGACCCTGCCAGAGGTGCCTTGAAAGAAAGGCCTGGCGATCTGCTTCCAAAAAGTCACAGTCTTGAAAACTCTATGAAACACAGTTCTACTCTGCACACATGAGTTGGACTCACCAGCGACTGGTTTGATTTTGCGTGTCTGTGTGTGTCTGTGCGTATGTGGAGTAAAAGAAAGAAAGCACATCAAGGATAAGAGTGTCCCCTAAGGATCAAGTGGAGAAAGCCGCCTTTGAGAAAACCCAGAGGAGATCGTCCAAGAGAAGGGACGATAACCTGGAAAAAGGGGCAGCATTCAACCACGAGTGGACAGAGCCCCAAAACCAGGACATGGTCAGTGTCACAGAGACCAAGCAAGAGGAAAAGGAAGAAGTGTCCAGGGAACTCAGTTCAGTAATGAGAGGAGAGGCAGCTCTAGGGGCAGGATACAGGGGTGAGGAGGGAGAGGAAAGTGAGGAAGTGGAGGAAGGTGCCCACTCTTCAAAAGAAAGAACCTGTTTTATTGGACTCAACCTGCACATGTCTGACACACGTGGTCTAAGTAGCAACTCACTCCCTGGCTGTGACGTTCAGAAGGATCCATGCAAGGCTGGATCCTCAATGAAGATCTCTCACTGAACTCAAGTTGAGCTGAGAAGGGATGGGACTTACCCAGGGACACATGGAAAGTCAGAGGCAGGGACTGGATTTGAACCCAGGTCTGTCTGTCACAAGCGATTCTAACCACCTCCAGAGGCCTCTCGGATCTGAGGGGGCAGTTGTGAAGTCCCCACTGCCAGCTGTGAGTCCTTGGGAAAGCAACTTCATCGCCAGCCTCCGCAGCCTCCTCTGCTAAACGAGGATGTCGCCGCCTTGTGTGAGGACAGAGTCAGCTCCTGCAAGAGAAAGCACCCTACGCGGTAGAGGGTCACCTGCATTTTCAGCCTTTATTAACTGTTGTTGCTAGCTGCCTTCCAGCTGCCCCCCCAACTCATGGTGACCCCAAGGGAAGGATGAGATGGGCCCAGTCCCATGCTATCCCCGCGATCAGTTACGGTCCTATCATTTGATCCATAGGGTTTCCATGGGCTGATTTTAGGAAGTAGATCGCCAGCCTTTCTTTCTACATTTACTAACAAAACCCATTGCCCTCGAATCAATTCCAACTCATAGCGACCCTAGAGGTCAGAGTAGAACTGCCCCATAAGGTTTCCAAGGCTGTGGTCTTTACAGAAACAGATTGCCACGTCTTTCTCCCTCCGAGTGGCTGGTGGGTTCCAAACTGTCAACCTTTTGGTTAGCAGCAGAGCACTTTAACCACTGTGCCCCTAGGGCTCCACATTTAGTAATAAAAAAAAAACCATTGCCATTAAGTTGATCCCGACTCCCAGAGACACTATAGGACAGAGTAGAACTGCCCCATATGGTTTCCAAGGAGCAGCTGATGGAATCGAACTGCCGACCTTTTGGTGAGCAGCCGAGCACAGCGATGGTGATTAAGGTCGATGATGAAGCTGCAACAGTAATGGCTGGAATTTTACAGGTCGGTCCTGACAGGTTTGCTGGGGCCAAGAAGCACAGATTTGTGCTTAGGCAGCCACAGTGGCTGGATGGAATTTTCCTTCCACGCTGAGCCAGGCAGAGCCCTGGGGCAGGACACTGCAGGAGTGTTGTGTGAAGGAGACAGTCTGCCGGGGAGGGGCCAGGAAGCTGGGCTTCTTCCTTGTCCCTGAAGGTCAGCAAAGGACACTTGTCAGCTACAGAATAAGGAAACTTTCTCTGCAGACTGCCAGGCACCAGGGAGCCTAAGAGGTCACTGGCCTAGGACCCCAAGAGCCAGATGTTATCACAGGCTGGCCGGTGAAACCGGAGCTGGACGCCCGCAGGCCCTCACGGCACAGATGACATCCTGGGGCGGCAGCGGTCAAGGCAGGGAGCTGTTTGCAGCCGGGGTGCTGGGTCCTGAGCCCTGGCAAAGGTTTCTTTCTTTCCCCTCCCGTTCCCTCTCCTCCCTCCTTCATCTGGTGCATGTTAGGGGGCAGATGAGACACAGGCTTCCCCTGCACCTGGACCAGAGTGAATCTGTCAAGGGGTATCCTGATGACATTCGTGGACTGTGTCTTTTGGCAGAGATGTAGGGCAGGGACAAAAAGACAACGCAGAGGGAGCGAACCCCAACACAGCTGCTCCACCTGACCCCGCACCTGACTGGACTCATAAATGCCTCCCAGCACACCGCTCTGGCCCACTCCCCTTCAGCCCAGGACATGCCACCTCTCCCCACGGGCACTTTGCTGCTTGTCACATGGAAAACTTAGGGAAGATGACAGAGTTCCCTGCAGAGCTGTGGTCGGCAATATTGCAGGTACCTACCTAATGCATGGAGTGGTGCTGGCACTGAATGAGAGAGCTGAGTTGGCACTTGCAGAGCCCTGGAATGAAAGGTACACTCAGGACTTGTGGGCTTTTATTTTAATCCCCATTTTTCAGATGAAGACTGAGCCTCAGAGAGGTTAAGTAACTTGCACAAGGTCACAGAGCCAGGCAGCAATACAGCCAGGATGCAAATACTATCCATCTCACTCAACGCCCCTCTGCCATCCAGGCACTGTCACATCCTGGGCACCAAGGCCAGTGGCTGAGGGCAATGCCCACCAGACACAGTAGAAATGCGAACAAAACCTGTCTACCCCCACAGTCAACATGGACACTGAGAACTGAAACCCCACCTCACTGTTTTCACAAGCATGACTTTGCTCGCCCACTGTCTTCATTTGCATGACTTTGTGTCTATGGAAGTCTCTGGCCCACGCCAATAGCCTGACTGTTCATTAGGGGGACTTCCCAGAAAACACTTCAAGTCTTCAATGGAAACATCAACAATTTTCAAATTCTGTGAATCCCTCACCTTGAAATCCTTGTCTTCCTGTTTCCATCAATCCTGGACTCTTGTATTGTGACCTTTACCCAATCCTAATCAAGTCCCTTCCCCATCTGCCCCTTACACTGAAAAACTCAAACTAAACTCCCAATTCCGACTTTGTCACCTCCACCCTCACTCCACCCCCAGACACTACCAAAGCTCTGTGGTAAGCAATAAACTCCACTTTGTCTTATCAACAGGATGCATTGGTGGCACTCTGGGAGCCAGCATTCAACAGAAGCATTCGACTTGTGCATTGGTGAGTGGATGGATGGATGGATGGATGGATGGATGGATGGATGGATGGATGGATGGGTGGGTGGGTGGGTGGGTGGGTGGGTGGATGGATGGATGGATGGATGGATGGATGGGTGGATGGGTGGATGGGTGGATGGGTGGATGGGTGGGTGGGTGGGTGGGTGGATGGGGGGATGGGGGGATGGGTGGCTGGGTGGATGGGGGATGGGTGGATGGGTGAGTTGCTGGATTCCTGTCAATGTTGATAGTCTTCAGGTCTGGGCTGAGCCTAGGCTGGGAGAGGCATCAGCCTGGTCTCATGAGGACTAGAAGCTTGTCTGACCAGAGAAGCATCCTTCCCTGTGCAAGAAAGTCCCTTGAATTTATAAAAGTGGATTCTCAAAAAGCAAATCCGGGTGATTTGGGTTGAAATTTGCAATTCAAAAGCAGCATTTGAAAAACAGCCTCGGAGAGTAGGGCTCCCCATCCTGACTTGATGTAGATCAGTATCAAATTAAATTTCCCTATTGTGCCTTCTCCGTGGTGGGCACGATGCAGGGGGTGTAACTACCCTGTCCCCCTCTTGGAGACATCCTTTTCAGCTTAAATTATACAGAAGCAAATAATTATCGGGGCCTTCTATTTACCCTCCTTAGAAGATTTAATTTATCCCAGTAAGCATGGGGAGGCAGACCTTTTGGATTTGAAATGACATATAATTTACTTCTAACAAATGCTCTGGGTCCGGGAGAAAGCTCATTCATCAAGCCGATCTGAATCCCAGGCAGTTTACCAAAAGAACCTTTTGTCTAATTGTTTTCCATCACAAACAACATGTGGGGAGGAGGTTTAGGCAATATTTCCTAACATTGTTAGCTCCATAATTATTGTCCTCAGCAAACCTGGTGATGGTGTTAGAATCACAATGGCAATTTACCTGCCTAATCCCCGTTCACAGGGCCGATCACAAGTACCATGCGGTTGAGGAGGCATTTAATAACGTTCAATTCAAAACCCTAGATTTAAATAACTGTAACAAAACCCAGGCGATCCAAAGGGGGCTGGGATACCATCCTTGATGCCTGGCATTCAGCTGAGGGTGTTGGGATGGCAGAGAAGGGGACATGGGATGCCACTCTCTCCGATCTGGACCAGGCACAAAAGACATCACTGTGGAACATCAGTGGCTGGGCTCAGTGCTGACCAACCTGCCTGTCTGGTACCATCCATGAGGTTGTCAGCCTAATTTGTAGGGTTTATTTGTTTGTTTTTGTTTTAAGCAGCAATAGTATGGTGTCTTAGGCTGGGTTCTCTAGAGAAGCAAAACCACATGTGGCTTCAACTCCTCCCTGTGGACCTAGCTCTGTCCTGAGCTCCTGGTCTCTATACCAAACTACCCATTGCCATCTCTTCTCGTGGTTCATCGATACCTCAGACGGAGCCATGCAAAATGCAACTCCTCATCTCTGCACCTTCCTCCTGGGCCCCCAACATGCTTCTCAAAGAATGATCTCACTACCTACTCAACCACCCAAACCCAAAACCTGGGGGTCAGACTCAACTTCTCCTTCTGCCCCATACCATATATTCAGTTGACCAGCAAGCCCAGTTGTTTCCAACTTCTTGATATTTCTCAAGTGTACTCCCTCTGACCATCCCCAAGACCACTACGCTGGTGCAGGCTCTCACATTTACCTATATTACCCTAAGTCCTCCTAACTGGTTTTCCTGCCTCCAGTTCTTTCCTCTTCTCACTCATTCTTCTCAGGCAGCAGATACAAAATGTAATTCTCAGAGAGCAAACTGGGACAATTCTGATTGCAATACAGAATTCAAAGACTGCATTTGATAAACAGCTTTGGAGAAGTGGGTTGCGCATTCTAGCTATAAAATTAGATCAGGTCAGTCTCTTGCCTGATAACATGCAAAGGCTTTCTGTTATCTTCGGGATCAACCCCAGCAGGGCCCTTGCTTTCCCCTCTATCTCTCTCACACCTCCTGTCATACCAGTGGCTCCCCATATGTATCATGTCTGTAGTGTCAAAGTCAAGAAGCTTCAACCCCAGAGTGCCATAAACTCCATCTCGGAGTAATTAGGGGGAGGAGGAGAAGTGCTCTGGGCTGTGGATTTCACATTAGTCCTTCAATACCAATGAGCTCCTTGAATTTCCAAATAGACTCTGCCTCTACTAAGACCAACAGACTGATTCTGACCCCACACCAAATCCAAAAAGCCTCATGAGACAGAAGGACTCAGGAGTAGAGAAAACACAGGTTTTGAACTCATATGAACTGGGATCTAATCATGGTTTTGTCCCTTCTCAGCTTGGTATCTTAGGCTGGTAAGTTACTGGGTTTTTCCACACTTCTCTTTTAAAATGGGGATGGCAATAGAACCTTCTGTCTAAGATTGTTGTAAGGCTTAAATCAGAACACTCACCCTTGCCCATCATATCTCTTTCTTTGCCTAGCTAACTCCTACTCATCCCAGAGAATCTTATGTTTCATGTCCTATCTACTAGGACACCTCTCTCACCTTACTTCTGCCCTGAGTGATTTGGATAACCCCTGTGGTTGTACTCAACTTGGTACTTGTTATGGATTGAACTGTGGCCCACAAAGGTTCTAACTCCTGATAACTATGAATGTGACCTTGTTTGGAAATCGAGTCTTTGAAGATGCTATTAGTTAAAATTAGGTTGAACTGAAGTAAGGTGGGCCCTAATCCACATGAGTAGTGTGCTTATAGAAAGAGAAGTGACACAGGGACAAGGAGACACAGAAGGACGATGGCCCTGGGAAGACAGAGACAGAGGTTGGAGTGACGCATCTACAAGCCAAGGATGGCCAGCAACACCAGAAGCTAGAAGAGGTGGGAAGGATCTTCCCCTAGAGAGAGCGTGGCCTTCCTGACACCTTGCTCCTGGACAGTGAGAGAATAAATTTCTGTTGTTTTAAGCCACCAGGTTTGTGGTACTTTGTGACAACAGCCACAGGGAGCTCCTGCAGCCCTTTTCATTAGGGTCATAGTTGCCTGGTTGCTATCCATCTCCCATGCAGGACCACTGGCTCCCTCAGCGCTGTGACCCAGGCTTGCTCCCCAGTGTGTTCCCAGGACCTGGTGTGCGTGGATACTGAGAATATGTTGACTGGCTGACTGACAGATCTGAACAGAGTAATTCCCAGCCTCACAATCCCTTTTCTCTTCCCTCTACCTATTTAGAAAACCCTGGTGGCTTAGTGGTTAAATGCTATAGCTGCTAACCAAAAGGTCTGCGGTTAGAATCCACCAGGCTCTCCTTGGAAACTCTATGGGGCATTTCTACTCTGTCCTATACGGTCACTATGAGCTGGAATTGACTCAATGGGTTTGGTTTTTTTTTTTTATTGTTATTGTTTTAATCTGTTTGTGTCAACCCTGGGCCATTTTTTATGCTGTGTCAAGATCTTTAGTATACATTTTTCTCCAAAAGCTGAAGGAGAAATGTCCCACCTCTAAGTTGTAGCAGCCTCAATTCCAGACACGTCACGGGCCCCACCAGCTCACACGCTGCCTCTGCTGGCATCCACTTATGAACACAAAATGGTCCAGGCAGATCCGCCCTGCTCTTTTTCAAAGCTGTCCTGGCCCCCAGGGTGAATGCCTTGGGCTGCTCCTTGGCTGGGCAGGTGTGGGGGGCTCTGCTGTCTTTAGCCATGTTTTAAAACTTAGATCAGGGTGGTTCCCAAGCAGCTGTTAGGATCGGCCATGTGCATCTTTCTTCTTTGTTCGTCAGAGACCTGGTCGGCAGAATGGCGGCTTGTGTGGGGTGCGTGGAATATAGTGTCCACCAGCCCGTGTCCACCTGGTGAGGCTGGGGTGAGCCCCTTCTGATGAGATGGTTAATTATGTCAGGGGGCAGGTGAAGGGGCCAGCCACTCAGAGATTTAGGGCTTAATGGAGGAGGCATGTGGGGTTTCATGTAGTTCCAGGATTGAGTGAACACCTGCTCTGTGCCTGGCCCAAGACGGGCGCTGGTGACATAGAAGCTGCAGAGCCCCATGTAGGGTTGGGGCCAGCACAGTGTGGTGAAAGGTGCTAGGACCGAGGCTCCGACGGACACCACCTACTTGCTGGGTGCAATGAGGAAGAAACTTAACCTCTATTTTTCTGCAACCTGTTCTTCTTTGGGGAAAAAGACAAAGTGGTTAAAGAACTCAGGCTGCTAACCAAAAGGTCAGCAGCTCGAATACACCAGCCACTCTTTGGAAACCCTATGGGGCAGTTCTACTCTGTCCTATAGGGTCACTATGAGTCGGAATTGACTCAACAGCACACAACAGCAACAGTAAATAACTAACAACAAATCACAAATAAAATAACACCCGAGTCCTTCCCGTTCGGAGTTCTGCGTGATTTACCAGGCCTGAAATCCATGGCCTACAGCTCTAAATAACAGGATGCGGAGAACAGGCACTGGGGGCCTCCACGCTGTCTGAATCCTGAATATGCACCCCGGAGGGAAGGGCTGGGTTTCTATTCTCCCTGAGAAGAGAATCAACAGAGAAATAATGACTGTGCAGTGAAGGGAATGAAATGAATAAATAAGCCCTCTCTGAGCTGGATTCAAACATTTATTTTACATGAAAGAGGGCTAATGACATTCAATAGGATAGAGGAAATCAAAAAGTCATAGCTAGCAGCCACTCTCTTAAACCAGATTTTGAGCATAACCCCCAAGGGCTGTTTCCACCAATTTTCCAATAAATCACGCACTGACTTTTAGAAGAGACAGATACTTAATTTGTGCCTTAGAATCACGGGACCATAACCAAAGGCTGCAGCCCTGGCCTCCCCACCCCCTTCTTACACAATCCCTTAAACCACCCTGCTGTAAAAGGATGCGTTAATTGGGTAATTAAGCATCAGGCTGGCTGCACAGGAGGCGCTGACAGCTGACCTTCGGACTGGGATCAAAGTTCACAGGTTAAAGGACCCTCCCTGTTTGGGGCCCAGGTCTTCCTCTTCTGCTTCTGGTAGTGAGATTATAATTATTTAAATTCGTGGATCTGTCCCGGGGTTGAAATACCTGGGCGACGACCCATGTACCTGAGTGGTTCATCGCACACATTGCCCCTGTTGTCAGAGCCAAAGTTTGCTCTCTAGCCTGTGTCTTGGAGGGCAGGTGGCCAAGGGAACCCAGTGCCACTGGGGCTGGTACTTCAGGTACCACTCGGGGATAGAAAGTGCTCATTCCTGAGCAGGGCGCCTGCCACGCACACACACACACACACACACACACACACATACTTCATTCATCTGCTCATTTACAACTTTTCCTAGCAGTGTTTGTTCCAGATACTGCAATGGGGGGTCAAACCCACAGGGTCCCTACACTCAGAGGGAGAGGGGAGACGGTAATGGAACACCCACACCCCTGCACCCACCCCTGCACCCGACTTCCAAGCAGTAGAAAGGAGAGGACTGAAAACACCAGTTCTCCACATTTTCTGGATTCCAAATATATGCACCCAGCCTCCAAGCCCAGCCCAGAAAAGGGCCTCATGTCTACCCTCCTTGAGACAGGAGTCCCTAGTGAGTCCAGGGCAGGGTCCTTATCATGGGGTTTGCCTCGTGGAGAAGGAAGAAGGAGCTGAGATCTGAAGGTCAGGCCTGGGGAGCACATGGCATGCAGGCGGATGACATTCCCCACAAAGGGAGCGGCAGGCACAGAGGGGAAGAAATAGAAGACGGTGGGCAAGCTGGAGTAAAGGGGTGGGAGGAGAGGCCAGGACAGAGAGCCCTCAGACCAGGGACAATTCTTTAACCTGAGGGCCTGAGGAAGGCACTGAGGGGGACATGGGGGCTTACAGGTGGGGCTGGGGGAACACCAGACCAGATTTGCCAGGTCTGGGCCTTTCCGATCCAAAGCAGAGGCATCTGCCCATGTTGGAGGGAAGATGCTGGGGGTTTGATAGACAAGAGCTGGGGTGAGGGCACTGTTGTCCCTGGGCCTCCTAGTGGTGGCAGACTAGCAGGGCCTCCATTCATGCCAGAGAGGATGGGGGCTTCTCCCGGCTTCCAGAAAGGCTGCCCCAGCTGCAGGCAGTTAGCACAGACCTGGACCTCCATGCTCCAGCCCAGGGCCAGGTACACCTCGCAAGATGCAGATCACCAACCAGGAGAGAGGAAGTTAACCATAGACCACGGCCCCACATTGGGTGCCCCACCAACAGTTTTTGTTGCCCTTTGTACTCACCCCCATTATGGCACATGTGACACACTAATGTCACCAAGTGTTTACATGCCTGTCTCCTACTAGAACCTGCACCCACTGAGGCTCTGCTTCACCTGTGCCTCCTCAGTCCTCAACACGAGATCTGACTGACCGGATGAGTGCCATTCTCCTAAGTGGCAGTCAGGGTGGGGGCTTTCTCACCATCAGCAGCAGGATCTAGGACTTTAAACCGGTTCCTTCTGGTTTGAACCCTTGCTGAGAATTTGCATTTCCATCCCAGATACTGAATCAGAATCTACATTTAAACAAGATTCCCAAGTGATTCTTATGTATAGTAAATTTTGAGAACCACTGCTCTGCTAGTGGTTCTCAGAACTGGTCCCTAACCAGTAGCGTTAGCACCACCTGGGAACTGGTTAGAAATGCAAATTCTCAGCAGGGGTTCGGACTGGAACTAACCAGTTGGAAGCCCTGGCAGGAACAGCCCTGCTCTTAGAAAAATGGAGTCCAGGGCACATGTGATCTAGGCCACACTGAGTCAGCCCAATACTGCACCCCAATGAGGCTAGGTAGTTGGTAAAGACTACCCCCTAGAGCCGAGTGGGACGGCTGAAGGCCAGCCTTCCACTGCAGCACAGCCACTTGGAGACAAAGCAGCATCTGCCCCAGATTGGGAAACAGTGGGTGCTAGACTGGATGCAGACAGCTGGAAACTCTACTGTGAATTTGCACCTTAATAAAAGAGAAAACCGACAGGTTTTTCCTCTTTTCAGGATAGAGAGCTTGCCCTGAGACATAAATGAAGCACAGGCCTGAGGCTCAGAAAAAAAAAAAAAGCCTCCAAATTACCACACCCCTGAGACGCCCATTGTGTCCAGGCTGACTCAAGCAGGTTTGCATGTCCCTGCGTCCCTGAAACAATAGCTCAAGTATTCATCAGATGGCCAGAAACCAAAGCCACTGCCATTAAAATCCAAGAGGTGCTATTAATTAAAGTGCCCCTCACCCATTATGCAGAGAGAGCTGTGATTGCCATCTGAAGCCTGCTAGTTGGATAACCGCTTCCATAAAAAAAAAAAAAAAAAAAAAACTCACTCTGAGATGCAATTTAGTGTGCAAGTGCTTTGGGGCTTGAGGCCTGCTGCTCAGCTGTTGAAGCGCATATACCTGATTTTTGCCCACAGTTAACAGCGCCTATCTGTCTACAGGCCTGCAAGGAAGCAAGAGCATCCTCCTGCATTCAGCTCTGCTTGCTACAATGCCATTGCCAAAGTTGGCAAAGGCATGCTGGGCTGGAGAGCTGGAGGGCTGGAGAACCAGCAGGCGCATCAAGTCAGCCCTGAGAAATCACATTCATTCATTCATTCCACCTATGGAGTTTGAGTACCTCCTATAGGGCTAGACACTGTAGCAGACGCTGGAATAGAGCAGTGAATAAACCAGACACGGCTCCCGCCTGCATGAGGCTTACAGGGAGTTCAGGGGCAGACAGAAATTGCAGCAATGGAAGCAGAAATAAAAGTAAACTGGAGATGGCCACAGTGCAGTGGGCCTGCCTGCCGTCTGTACCACAGAGGCCTTAAACCAAAACTGTCAGTTGACAACTCCTGGCAACCCTCCACGTGTCAGAGGAGAACTATGCTCCGTAGGGTTTTCAACGACTGATCTTTCAGAAGTAGATCACCAGGCCTTCTACAGTGTCTCTGAGGGGACTTAAACCTCCAAACTTTTGGTTAGCAGCCAAGGCCATTAACCGTTTGCACCACCTCTATGGAGGGGTTAAAAAAAAAAAATCAAACCCAAACCTATTGCTGTTGAGTTGGTTCTGACTCATAGCAACCCTGTCAGACAGTGTAGAACTGCCCCGTAGAACTTCCAAGGAGCGATTGATGGATTCGAACTGCCAACCTTTTAGTTAGCAGCTGAGCTCTTAACCACTGCACACCAGGGCTCAATGGAGGGGTTGGGGGCACAGAAATCTCCATGTAGAGCCCCTAGAAATCAGCAGGTGAGAACCACAGTCACTAAAGGCATCCCAGTGCTGACAGCCTTGGGATGGAGTGAGATATTCAAAAAGTCATTGCAATTTGGTAAATTAAACTCAAGAACTACAACCCAGTTCACATGTGCTGCAAAACTAGGGACCTTTGAAGGATCAGAAAGCCTGTTTTGACCCCCTTTCTGCGCTGAGAACATGTTAACTGGCTGGTCTGCAGGCTCTTCCCGGACGATCCTCTGGTTAAGAGGTGCTCTAACTCCTGAAAGCAATCAGTCGGCCAAAACACAAGGAGGTAGAGACCAGAGCCTCCTACGGTGCCTGGGTGTGTCATGAGCCAAAACCAAACCCAGTGCCGTCAAGTCGATTCCGACTCATAGTGACCCTATAGAGCGGCTCAGTGAAAAGCTCTTCTCTCCCAGCACCTCCACCACATGGACCCATTTCACTGTGTGGCTGGGGCCGGTCACATTGAACCTGAACTCCCAAGCCCTAAGTCTGCAGTGTGAGGGGCATTAGGAAGGAAGGAAATAAGAAAACAGGAAAGGAAGGAAGGAAGGAAATAAGGAAACAGGAAAGGAAGGAAGGAAGGAAGGGCAAGAGGGAGAGAAGGAAAAGAACAAGGGAGGGGGAATGGAAGTCAGGAGAGAGAGTAAAAGGAAAGAGGAAGAGAGGGAGGAAGGAAAGAAGGAGAATGACCGCAAGGCGCGGGTCCATGTTGCCCAGACACTAGTCCACTGCTGGACACATAGTAGGTACTCGATAAATATTTTTTCTAGAAGAAATGTGAGAAATTAATAGATATGACCAAGGTTCATCTAAGCCTGCTGTGAAGCTCTTTTTCAGTAGAGTATAAACTGCAGAATCATTGATGAACTGGTATTATTCCATGAGAACAAATGATTGCGGATGAAAACCACGCAGGTGATAAAGGAACTTCAGAAGCGAAAGCTGCCAGCTTTGGGTTCGGAAGCAGCTGTGTCCTTAATTACACTGCCTGATTTATACTCTATTAAATCTGTATGTGAGTAACCCATTTCTCTGAAAGCATTTAAACCTCTTATATTCCACCAAACACAGTACTTTTATTTGAAATAAATGTATCCAGCTCTTTGGGGAACATATGGTATATTTCTCTCTTATTAATAATTCAGTTCAAATGAGCAAAAATTAGTTGGTGCAGTTACGGCTGATTTTGTCCTGAAAAGATCTGCATTAATTTTAGACGTTTTGTAAATTGGGCTATTAAATAAAAGCATTATATGTGAATTACCCTTTAAATTTTAAGCAACTTGGTAGTTTAATGGTATTTTCTAGTCAGATTCATTTTCGATCTTTAAAAAATTATAGTCATTATGGTAAGACAAATTTTGGAAACCTGCTCCTTCTATCCAATTATATATTGTACTAATAAGTAAACTGGAAAACTTTTATGTTCTCACTTCAGTGCTCAGTCCTGCTTTGCTCCATCTTTGGATGGCATTTATTTCCCGAGACATTCCTTGGAGGGAAGCCGATCCTAGCGGGGCACCTCCAATAAGAGGTGGAACTTGTGGGGAGCTGACGGTTCATTTGGAAGGAAATTGATCTCAGGGCTCCAGAGTTAGTGCAGTGTCCTCTCCAGAAAGCCCCTCACTATGGTGCAGAGCTCTGGGCCTGCAGGTGAGGCCCTGGCAGGGCAGGTTTGCCAGAAAGGCCAGGAGGGCTCCTAAGTGGCCTGGGAGCTGTTAGCTATACAGAAATGAGCACACAGTTTATCAGCTCTGCCCACCAGCCTGGCAGAGACCCCAAAGCCAGGCCCACTCCAAGGCCCCTCCCCAGTTTTCAGGGAAAGGAAGGGCAGGTGTGTGACAGGCAGGGCTGCCTAGTGGTCTCATTCCCTGGGGTTTGGTTGGTGTTCAGTCCTATTAGGAGAGTCTGGTTGAACTGGCAGAGCTCTGGGGTTAGGCCACTATCTCACCTCTAAACTTGGCTATGTTTGGTAAAGTAGAGGGTCAGTGAAAACAAGGGAAACCCTCGATGAGATGGACTGGCACGACAGCTGCAACAAGGGACTCACACGTACCAAAAATCATGAATATGTTGCTTGAATTGGAACCAACTCAATGGCAACTAATAACAACAGCAACAAGATTGCCTAGATTATAGGCAAGTTACCTAACGGCTCTGAGACTTGTTTTCCAGCATTGAAAGATGGAGACTCTCACAGGGCTATTGAGAAGACTCAGTGGGGTGGTCAGGAAATACCCAGCATGCCGCCTGGTACATGGTAGGAGGTGGGGAGCCACTAGTCCCCTTCCTTTACCACTTCCTGACTCGACACTTAATAGTGTCCTGAAGTTGGGTTTTTCCTTCTTCGAGTCCAGCTGACTGTTCAAGCACAATGCCTGTCTGGGGCAGCCATGCTTCCATCCAGCTCGCCTTGTCCCTGGGGACGCCATTGTGCTCTCACTAACTCTCTGCCACCCCTACCTCGGGACAGTAACTCTGGCTTGGAATAATTTTTCACCCTTGTGTCCAGTCCCAATCCCTTCCTGGGTTAGGTTCCATGTTTTTCCAGATGGCTGGCTAGACTGTCATGCTACCACATAGATGGACATGGGGAGTGAATGAAGAACTCCTGGGAGGCCGCACACAAGCATCCAACCAGGGTCTTCCTGCCCTAACCCAGGATTCCAGCATGGAACTTTCTGGAAGAGGTGGGAGTGGACTAGGAAGAGGGATTGAGGAGGGGCAAAAAACAATCCTTGCCACATGTAGGCAACTGTTGGACCTCCATCTTACAGGGAAAACCTGCTCTTCTGAGAGGTCCAGGGTGCTGACTGAGATTAGGACAATGAAAGAGACAACTTCAGATAGGATCTGGAGCCTGAAGTCAAGGAGGCCCATCCTCTGAGAAGGAAATCACAAGGGCCACGGGAGCCAGCACAGGGAGGGCTCTTATTGTACAGATGGGAAAAATGAGGCCCTGGGAGGGGAAGGCACCACCACAAGATCACACTGGGGAGTCTGGGACACGCTCCAGGATGAGTGTTTGTGCAACAAACCACCAAGTTTCCTTAGGTTCTGGTAGTCTGTGATGGGTTCCAGTCATGTGACAGCCTCTGGGAGCAAGAATAGAGTAGTGGTTAAGAATACAGGTTCTTGAGTTAAATATTCTGGGTTCAAATCCAGACCTTGCTACCAAGGTGTGGCCTTGGGCAGGTTACTCAACCTCTATGTACCTCAGGCCCCATCTATAAAATGGGAAGAATACTGCTGTCTTAGTTATCTAAAGCTGCTGTTAACAGAAATACCACATGTGAATGGCTTCAACAAACAGAAGTTTATTCTCTCACAGTCTCATAGGCTAGAAGTCCAAATTCAGAGTGTCAGCTCCAGGGGAAGTTTTTCTCTCTCTGTCAGTTCTGGAGGAAGGTCTTTGTCATCTATCTTTCCTTGTTCTAGGAGCTTCTCCACTCAGCAATGCAAGGTCCAAAGGATGCGTTCTGCTCCCAGTGCTGCTTTCTTGGTGGTATGAGGTCTCTGCATCTCTCTGCTTTCTTCTGTCTTTTATATTTCAAAAGAGATTGGCTCAAGACACACTCCAATCTTGTATATTGGGTCCTGCCTCATTAACATAACTGCAGCTAATCCCATCTCATCAACAACATAGAGGTAAGATTTACAACATGTAGGAAAATCATATCAGATGACAAAATGGTGGGCAATCAAACAATATTGGGAATTATGACCTAGCCAGGTTGACACGTATTTTTGGGGGACACAATTCAATCCATGACAACTACTTAGTTCATTAATTGAATGAGTTATTATATACAAAGTGCTCAGAAATTTTCCTGCCAAGTGTTTTTACATTCAGGGGGAAAAAATCAGTCTGAGCCACCAGTCAGGGCCCCAGGCAGCAGGTCCATATCCTGTGCTACTGAATTACAATGTCTGAAAGATCCCTTCCAAGGAGAGGCTCACTACCAACCCCTGCTCCCAATCACCCAACCAGACTTTAGGCCACTGGCTGCCCATGACTCAACTGCTTTGAGAGTGGGGCTCAGTGTGCCCAACAGCGTGCTCAGTAAAGGAGAACTGCCTTGGTATTCCAGATGGCACATCACTGGGAATTCTGGACTGGAAATGCCATTCCGGTGGGCTCAAAGGAGGAAGTCCATGTCCAAGCAGGAAATAATAATGACAGATCGCTTAGGTTTATACATCACTTTAACACGTGCAAAGCCTCTTCCCACATGTATTCCCATTTAATCTCTTCATCAGTCTGCAGTATTCTTCCCAGCTATTACTATTTCCAGTTAACTGTTGAGGATAAGCTATTTTCCAGGGTCTCACGTAAGTAAATGGGGGGAATCGGGTTCGAATGCCAGCTCTAAAGCCCATTCTTGGCAATAACACTGTACGGTGTAAGTGACCAAGTGTCTCCTTGACTATGGTCCTCAAAACATAGAAAATAACAAACATCCACCACCCACCCACCCACATGTAAAGCTTTAGCACTTGGGACACCAGGAATGTAGAGTCTGGTATGGGTCATTCTTTCCTTCACACATAGTAGGCACTGCCCATATACCAGGCTCCGTGGGAGGTACACACCTGGGCACTGCCCTCAAGGAGCCTCCAGGCTGGAAGTCTGGTCCGTGGCAGTATGGAGGGAGCACAGACAGGTAGGTCTGGGTTAAACGATTAGCCCTGTGACCTTTGGACTTGACCTTTCCGGTGTCAGTTCCTTTATCTATCAAACAGAGATAGTAATGTCTATGTCACAGCATTGGTTGTGAAGATCAAATGAGAAACTCTGTGCCAACCACTTAATACAGCACCTGGCCCATTTGCTGTTGTTAGCCACTTTCAAGTGGGCTCCCAACTCATGGTGACCGCATGCGCAACAGAACTAAAGTGCGGCCTGGTCCTGCACCGTTCTCATGATCAATTGCGGATTGGACCTTTGCGATGCATACAGTTTTCACTGGCTTATTTTCAGAAGCAGATCACCAGACCTTTCTTCCTAGTCCATCTTAGTCTGGAAGCTCCACTGAAACCTGTTCAGCCTCATGGCAACACGCAAGCCTCCACTGATAGAGAGATGGCAGCTGTGCGTGAGGTGCCTTGGCCAGGAAGCAAACCCAGTCTTCTGCTCCCCGAAGCTGACCCATAACCAAAACCAAACTCATTGCTGTCCAGTCAATTCTGATTCGTAGCAACCCTACTGGGCACATTAGAATTGCCCCACAGGGTTTCCAAGGCTGTAAATCTTTAGAGAAGCAGATTTGCCACATCTTTCTCCCGCAGAGCAGCTGGTGGGTTTGAACCATCGACCTTTTGGTTGGCAGATGAGTGCTTTAACCGCTGCACCACCAGGGCTCCTTTCAACCTGGACCATACCAGAAAAACCAAACCACTGCCGTCGAGTCGATTCTGACTCATAGCAACCCTACAGGACAGAGTAGAACTGCCCCACAGAGTTTCCAAGGAGCGTCTGGCGGATTTGAACTCTTGGTTGGCAGCCTTAGCACTTAACCACTACACCACCAGGGTTTTCACCTGGCCCATAGGAGGCACCTAATAAGTGGTAGTTGTTACTGGTATTAGTGCCAAGAAACAATGAGCTGAACAAACAGACTTCAGGATTGCTCTGGAAATTTCAGAGCCAAAATTCTTCAAGAGAGTGGCTGTATCAGGAGAGATTAAAAAGATTAGGCCTTTAGCCTAAAAGAGCGTGGTGTAAAAGGATGCTCATCACTGAGATGATACCCGAAAGCAGGCAAACCCGTGTCCTCGTCGTACTCTCTGATGACAAGAGGGCATTTGATGAAATTAAAAGGCAAAAATAAAAATAAATTGAACGACAACTAAGAGCCCAAGAGACAGAAAGGGCCACATGAACCAGAGACCTACATTATCCTGAGACCAGAAGAACTAGTTGGTGCCCGGCCACAATCGATGACTGCCCTCACAGGGAGCACAATAGTGAACCCCTGAGGGAGCAGGAGATCAGTGGGATGCAGACCCCAAATTCTCATAAAAAGACCATACTTAATGGTCTGGCTGTGACTAGAGGAATCCCGGCGGTTATGGTCCCCAAACCTTCTGTTGGCACAGGATGGGAACCATCCCCGAAGACAATTCATCAGACATGAAAAGGGACTGGACAGTGGGTGGGAGAGAGATGCTGATGAAGAGGGAGCTAATTATATCAGGTGGACACTTGAGACTGTGTTGGCATCTCCTGTCTGGAGGGGGGATGGGAGGATAGAGAGAGTTGGAGGCTGGCAAAGTTTTCACGAAAGGAGAGACTGGAAGGGCTGACTCATTAGGGGGAGAGCACGTGGGAGTAAGGAGTAAGATGTATATTAACTTATATGTGACAGACTGACTTGATTTGTAAACGTTCACTTGAAGCTCAATAAAAGTTAATAATAAAAAAAAAATTATCTCCCAAAATTTGAATAGTTCAGGCCTCCAAGGTAGTAACTGTATAGATAGCAGAACAGACTGTGAACAAATTTGGGGAAATATGTAAATGTATAGGAAGATGGAATTATCCAGGAAAGCAAATCCCATAAACGGTAATCCATGTAGGTATTATTTTTAGAGAATTGTTTGAACAAATAATGTCAAGTTAACTGTATGAAGTAAGCTACTAACTAAAAATAAATAAAATTATTTTCATAAAAAAAAAAAATCCAATAATACTACAAGGCTTGAAACAAAAAATGTGTCTTAGTCCATGCCCTCCTACCACGAACTCCTGTTCCTGACAGGCATGGTTTATACTTTTAGTCACTTTCCTATTGCTTCACAGCTGTGTTACAACAATCAATGTAAGACATTTTGTGTTAAATTCCTATCAGTGACCTGAGATTTTTGGAGCTCTTATATCACCCACAAACACCTAAATATGATCATATATAATTGACTAGTTAGTCAATTGGGTAGCTAATAAAACAATCAGTATTTACTTTCAAAAATAAATAAATAAATTGAAAAGCACGATAGGAAATAATGTGCGTGCTGTATAACAAAACCGCAGAACTCAGAACCACAGGTTACTGTTTAGGGGAAAGGCTTCAAGGCATTAGGTGGGTCAAGAATGGCAGTGCAGTTCTGTTGGCATCAAGTGGTCCAGGTGGTTACAGGAGAGCTGCCCAAATGCTGAAATGTGAGTAGCTCTGTGTATAATTACAGTCGCTGCCTACCAATGCAACATCACAATCTACCGCTACCTACCAGAGGAAGACCCTTAAGGGATGGCATACCAACTGCCTGGCATCAGAACTAAAAGGACTTTCAATGCCTAGGATTGAAGGCAGAAATCAGCCAGGGAGCAGGATGCCCACCCCCCAGGTACATCATGGGTGTTTCCATAATGTAACTGGTGATAGTAATAATCGTAAGATGTGAATAATATGGCAAATACAAGTAGCATTACCGTCCTGTCCTCTGAGATCAGGGTAGAGAGAGACAGGTAAATAAACTAGAATGGTCCAGAGTTCCAGGTACTGAGACAAAGCAGTCCAACAAAAGAGAAGACTAGTTCTCCCACGGACAGGAAAACTTCAAGGATGAGCTGACGCTTGAGCTGAAACTTCCAGGATGAGTTGGGTTTCCACTCTGAAGTGGTGAGGAGCCTGGAATAGTCATTACAGGCAGAGGAAGTATCACAAAGCAAGGAAGGAAGTGGGAACGAGCTTAACTCATCCAGTGAACAAAGTATTGAGGATTGCTGGAGGCAGAAAAGCAAGGGGCACAGGCACTGAGATGAACATGAGGCCACAAGTAGGTAAGGACAAGACTGAGGGTCACAAACCATCACACAGATTGGATGCCCCCGTTAGAAAGCAGGAAAGGATCTATACTCTGAGCTTACGCCATGGTCTCTGAGATCTCCTCAGCTCCGTGGAAACACGTCACATCAGCAAGACCATCAGCAGAAAATCCTTTCAACACAACAGAAAACAAAATATTAAGAAGTTATGTGTAAAGAGGTTTGGAAAGAAGGCCACTAAAAACAGTGGGTTGGAGGTAATCTCCAAGCAGTTGTCTTCGTCCATTACACAAAAGGTGGCTAAAGACCAAATACTGGCTAAATCTACAACCGGGAGAACAATTGCAAAGACATGCACCACGTCTCACTGAGTCTTCATATTTAGGTAAAAATGTCTTTCTTGAAAATGAAAACTTATTTGCTGACACTGGTTCCCTGATACAAATGGCAATGTTAAAGACTTACTTGTTTGTGTAACCAAAAGTCATCCCAATTTACAAGTGATCATACTGAAGGCAGAAGTCTGGCTTCAGCAATGCGCCATGATAATAGAAGGCATTCATTCATAGATTCATGAAGCCCTGCTCTGTGGGTCATGCAGATATCAGCCTACACTTGGGACCTGGCAGTAGCATATGTAAGCTACATGAAGAATTAACTGGGGGATTGGAAGTAATCAACAAATCTATTCTTTATACACATGTGCTTGATGCAACTTGTATTAGTTAGGGTGAGTCATGTTAGCTGCTAAAACAAATGCCCAAATCGCAAAGGCTTAATCCAATAGGAGTTTCTTTCTAGTTCAGGCAAAGTTTAACAGGGTGTTTGGTGGCAGGAGGAAGAGTTCTCCGAGTCCTCTCCATTTATCCAACACATGGAGAGAGAGAGAGAACAAGGACCATGCCTAGGAGGTTTTTCTGGGCCAGACCCAGAACCGATGCATGAACATTCATGCTTAACACATTCTTTCAGTGACAAGCCCCTATCTAGCTGCAAGGAAGGCTGGGAAATGTAATCCCACCTTGTGCACCAAAATAAAATGAAAGCACAGTGTAGGTGAGCATGACAGTCTCTGCACCACAGCTGAATACCCCAAAAATCAAATTTTAAAAATAGATGATAAAGTCGCAATAAATATTTTATAAAAGCTTTTCCTTTTATTCCCCACTGAAGTTAAAATTATTTCTTTCCCAAGCTAGTTGAAATTCATTTCCTCCACTCTCCAAAATTGTACAGCCATGACCCATGTGGCCCTTGAGACTTGATATAGGGCATAAATCAATAAATTCTGCTATAAAACCCTGCACAGAGAAAATGCTAGCATGTGGAGGAGACAGCTAGCGCAGGCAGGTGGGGCAGGCCTGCTTCCAGGACACATCCTACTCCTCATTCACACCCTTTGGTCACCCTACCCATTATCCATTGCCATGGAGTCAATTCCGACTCATAGTGACTCTATAGGACAGAGTAGAACTGTCCCACAGGATTTCCAAGGAACAGCTGGTGGATTTGAACTCTCAACCTTTTGGTTAACAGCCGAGTTCTTAACCACTACACCACCAGGGCCTCACCCTAGAAATGTGCAAATATACCCAGCTTGTCCACATCTTTACTTGTTCTTCTACACTGGATAGAATCCACCAAGCTTCACCTGATGGTTTTACTTCAATCTAAATAGCCATTGGCTAAAGAAATAGATTCTCTCACCATCTGTTTGGAAAGAGCCATAGCCACTGCCTGGCCAGGTCAGGTGTGTTGATATGCACAGTAGACCAAGCTTGAGTCAACTCAACTGCAGCCTGCTTGCCAGGCAAACAGATGATGCAGGCAACCATCTCTCTGACCTGGCCATTCCTCACGCAGTGGGAGTGACCTCATAATTTCTCCATCCCAGTGTCTTAGGGTCCACTTAGATGAAGACGCATTACCACGTGCTAGCAGTGTGACAGCTGGGAAACGGAGGGCAAAGCCTGCATGATTATGGCTAATCATCGCCTGCCTGTCCCTGGGTAGTTGATACTTATCAATGAATTGCACCAAATGCGGTGTAAAATCTCAGCTAATTAACTGTGAAATGGGGATCACTTGTCCCAGGCCCATTTCATTCATATTTTAGAGGGAAGGCAGGGGTAAGCAATGACAAGGGCAGTATCAGTCAGTATTGTCTCTCGAAGGCTGGAGATTGGAAAGAGACCACAAACCACGCTCTGCACAAAGCAGGACCCAACCCGACAGGGCAGGGGAAAATTTATTTTTTCCCCTTTTCTCTTTAGCCGAAGTTATTATCACAACTGCCGGGGAATTTGGGAGATTGGGAGATAAGGATTGGAATGATTCTTCGGAGACTCGTCAATCACAGCAAACTGCTACCAGAATCGAAATTACATCTGCATTTGAATTAGCAACAGTACTCGCCAATTTAGATCAGAGTGAACATTTTTCCATTGAAGATGGAATTAAATTAGAAAATGAGTGAGTCTTTAATTTCCAGATTATAAATCACTGAAAATAATTCAACTCCTGTACCTTAAGGCCAATTACATTATCCTAAGCGACATTTTATCTCCCAACCTGCCGAGTGATTTGGTGACAGGAGCCTTCACACAAATCAGTCTTGCTCTAGTAGCAAGAAATATATCTGCCCACCGACTCACACACATAAAACGCTAGGAACCGTTTTAATGCGGAAGCTTATTTTACATGAAATTTGATTGTCTGTTTGATAGTGTATTTTTGTGTTCTAATGAACTGATGCATTAGCCAGATGCAGGGTCTGGGTTATGTGGGATTCGGCGATGAAATGTCTAAAAGATGGAATTGTTCTAGGTTGGGGCATCTTCGTCTCTTCCCGTTACCCTTTCCCCTTTGGCCTTAGCAAAGACAAAGACAGCCTGGCTGACTTCAAGCCTGAATGTCCTCTCTGTGCTCACAGCACCTTATCTATCCTGCTTCCACCACCTTTGACTGGGTTATTATCTTATGTCTCCATGTCCGTCCCTTTCCCTAAATTACGAGCTCCTCAAGAGTGGGTCATGTTTTACTTATGTCTGTATACCCCCAGCAAAGTGCCCAGCACATAGTAGGTGTTCAGTAAGTCTTTGGCGCATAAATGATTGAATGAATGGGTGACATGGGATCCTCTCCACCTGGCATTGTTTTAATCAATGGCATCGAAAGGGATTAAATAAACAGATACCCAGGCTTCCCGCCTGGTTTCACTATCACTGTCCCCACCATCACCAGTGTCAACCAGAAAGCCTGTGAATGGTACCCTTTTCACTAATCAAAAAAGCAAGTAGCCATTGAGTCAATTCCAGCTCTTGTTCAGAATAGAATAGTGCTCCCTACGGTTTTCAATCTTCTTTCAGAAGAAGATTGCCAGGCCTTCTTTCCAAGGCAGCTCTAGGTGCACTAGAACCCCCATTTCAGTTAATAGCTGAACACTTAGGCACTTGTACCACCCACCCAGTGTCTCCTGTCACTAGCAAGGCCTAGTTGTCTTGAATTAACTAGCCGAAACAAAGATCAAGGAGTCTCCTCCAACAAACTGCAGCCTTGGTCAAGGAAAGAGGACTTGACAAGAAGACTTCTGAGGCCCAGAGGCAAGGACCGTCGCGGAGGAAGGAAAAGGAAAAGCAAGAAGTGTTAGGAGATAGGACGTGTTTTAAATGACCAGGGTCCACTTGCAGACAGGAAAGGATGCAGAAGAAAACGTTGTTCTTAAGATGCAGTCTGTGGGCTGAGTGGGTGTCCCTGAAAGACCCTGGCAAGATAGAAGCATGACAGTAGGGGAACTGGAGAGCCAGGTCTGAGGCCTTGGCTGACTCTGCCCCAGGGGTGAGCTTGGGCAAGACCCGCAGCTCTGGGGAGCTCGATCCCCGCATCCTAAAGTGAGAGCCTGCACTCCCAAACTCATCAAGAAAGAGCCCCCATCAGTCAAGTCCTGGCAGGTTTAAATGACCCCTTAGCGCCCCAAATCACTCGAGCAGGGGGCTGTGCCTTCTATTCTGCCCTCCCCGTCTGTCTGCCTGACCTGAGCAGGTGCTCCTGCCTCTGGGCCTCAGCCTGCCTCTCCACAAAACAGGGAATGGAGTAAGGACTTAAATATCAGGGAGTAGGATCTAAGGAAGGACCCCTGGTGGCACAATGACTAAGTGCTCGGTTGCTAACAGAAAGATCTGCGGTTCAAATCCACCAGCAACTGTATGGGAGAAAAGACCTGGCGACCTGTAAAGACAGCAGCTTAGGAAACTCTGTGGGGCAGTTCTATTCCATCACACAGGGTTGCTATGAGTCGGAGTCCACGGCCATCAACAACAAGGATCTGAGGAAGGGGTTAATTAAACCAGAACCTGGATGGCTGTGAGCAAGCTCAGGCCAGTCCCATCTCCAGGCAAGAAAGAGAACAAAGCACATGGCAGGCGCCAATGGGCAAGCTGCTCCCCTATTAGCAGAGAAGCCCCCTCCCGCTGGGCGACCCCAGTCTCACCTTGGCCTGAGGCTGCCATTTGCCAGACCTCGGTAAGTTGCTTCCCCCTGTGAGTGCTCTTCTTGCTGTCCTGCCTGGGGCCTGCTTCCCAGCCGTGCTCAGTGGGCATCCCAAACCCCCTGCCCTAAACTCTCCTTGCCAGTGCCCCCAGCCCAGGGCAGGCTAGCACATGGGCAGGAGGAGGCCTGAAGGCTCCTGCCACAGAGGGCATTTCTGGGGATCTTTTTCTAGAGCCAGAGACAGCCCAGGAGCCCAGAGCTGCACTCTCAAAGGCTCAGCACCGGATGAGCTTTCAGCCTGGACGCAGCGTACCAAGCTCTGGACCAAGCTGTGTAGCAGCAAACGAAGGATTTGAGCCCTGCAATAAATTCAAACACACGAGGGATTCACACGTCCTTGAGTTCATCGCTAAGTGCCCTTCACTGATCTGCCATTTGACCCTGAGGATGCCTGAACGGGCCATCGGGTCTGTACGTGAAGGAACTCTAATTAATCCATTCATTGCATGAAATGCTAGCAGGTGACCTTTGCTCAGACCCCACTGCACTTCTTCCTTGAACAGTGGACTTTACAATTGCACAGTGGACTTTACAATTTGTAACCTGTTTTCATACAACCCAGTGTCATCAAGTCGATTCCAACTCATAGTGACCCTGTAGTAGAACTGCTCCATGGAGTTTCCAAGGAGCACCTGGCAGATTCAAACTGCTGACCCTTTGGTTAGCAGCAGTAGCACTTAGCCACTAGGCCACCAGGGTTTTGTGCTTTCATATGCAGATATTTTACATACATATTTCAATGTCTATTTCCTGTATGTTCCACGTATGTCCCATGTATTCCTTTTTTTTTTTCTTTTTAATTTAAGTTTCAAATTCACACAGAAACCCTGAGAAAAAGGGGTTGGGTAGGCAGTCTTCTAAGACTCCTTTAAAGATAAGAAAACTGAGTCTCATACAGTGCACCGGGCCAGGCCGGAGACAAGCTGGAGCCAGCAAATGTGGGACTGAATGTAGTTAGGGAGACAGACTTAATGAGTCAAACCAAAGCCGGTCCAAGGCAGGCAGTCATGATGGTCTAAACTGCCTGCCTCTGACATCTCATCAAGAGAGGTAGAGGGGGAGAGAAAGAGAGACAGAGTGAGTCAGGGAGGAGAGAGAGGGAGGGAGGGAGAGAGACGGAGGGAGGGAGAGAGAGTCAGGGCGATTTTCAGCCAAGTCTTCAAGGAAGTAGTGCAATGGGGTCTGGTGCTTGAAGCGCGGGTAAAAACAGGGAGGCAAAAAGGAAAGGAGGAGTAGGGTTGTTCCCGAGCCTCAGTTTTATGATCTGTAAAATGGGCACAATAATAGCATTTACCTTAAAAGACTGATGGTAAGACTAAAGGAGAGGATACATATGAAAAGCTTAACCTGGGGCCAGGCTTATTCTCCCTGGGGACTACCAGTGCCTCACATGGAACGGGCACTTGACAAATGCTGCCTGTCTCTGCGACTGTTTCTCACTCTCTCTCTTTCTTTCTATACATATATAAACCTGTTACCACCTAGTTAATTCCTACTCATAGTGACCCTATAGGACAGAGTAGAACTGCCCCATAGGGTTCCCAAGGAGCACCTGGTGGATTTGAACTGCTGACCTTTTGGTTAGCAACCACTGCACCATCAGGGCTCCATTCCTCTCTCTCTTTCTCTCTCTCTCTCTGTGTGTGTGTGTGTGTGTGTGTGTGTGTGTATCCCTCTCTGTCCCTCCCTCTCTGTCTCTGTCTCTCTGAGCCTCCCCCTCTCTCTGTCTCCCCATCTGTCTTCCCCTCTCTCTTTGTCTCCCCTCCTCCATTTCCCCCTCTCTCTGTCTCCCACTCCTCTGGCTCTCCCCCTCCCTCTGTGACTCTCTCTCATCCCTGACCCCAGCCCCTTCTCAGGACTCCAAGTGTCAAAGGCAGCAAAGTAACTGACCTCCAGCCAAGCGGTCTTTGCCAACCCTCCCCCCCCACCCCACCCCTCAGTGGTCTGGCAGAAGTCTCCAGCTGCCCTGGGGCTACCCCACAGCTGGAGGCCCAGCAGGCCTTCCCAGTCAGGAAGTCAATGCTTGCCTGCCCTGGAACCGAACCGGTAGCTAGGCCCTGCCTGGGGCCTCCTCCTGCCCACCCTGCCAGGGCCTCCTAGCGTCTCCACCAACAACTCTGGCTTTTCCAGGCATGGCGGGCCCCTTGGAGGGCAGAACCATGTTTGCTCTCCCAGCAGGAATCCTAGCAAGAACCCTCTTCTCAGGGCCAGGATCCAGCCCAGTTCACGGCCACAAGGAGGGGGTGCCTCCCAGAGAGACTCCACCTAAAGAAGGGGTATGGCAGGAGTCCTGCGTGAAAACAGGGGGTGCTGTTTCCATTATATTCTGGAAAACCATGGTGGCCAAAGATGCTGCGCTTTGGACCCCGGTGGCAAAGCCTAACCGAACACGGGAGGAGAAGGAGCTTCGGCCTCTCAAGTGCAAAGTCAGAACAGCCCTGGCTGGCGGCAGACCAGGAGCCTGGCCCTGCTCCCAGTCCTCTGCCTACACGTGGGATTGAGTCCTCACACAGCTCTAGTGATCATACCCATTTTCCAGATGAGGACACTGAGGCTCAAAAAATGAAGTGATTTACCCAAGGTCACTTAGTAAGTAAGTGGCAAAGCCAGAATTCAAACCTGGACAGGCTGCCAACAGAGCTGGCCCTACAGTACTCACAGAATTCAAAGGGGCTAGTTAGTGCCAGACACCCCGGCCCAGGCCTGAGCGTGTGGGGAGCTCGGAGCACCAGCCGGGGTAGTGGCACTGGGGTTGCGGTGCCAACAACCGAGAGACCAGCAACTGCAGATGCAGTGCCCACTGCTGCTCCCCAAATTCACTCTCGTCCTGTGGCTGCAGCACAGTCTTCCACGCTCAGGGCCGGCCACCAGGAAGGGAAACCAGAGGTGACAAGCAGCTCAAGTCCCTGGTCCCCAGAGCTGTTGACAGTTCCTGCAGACCTACAGGCTGCCTCTTCAAGGGGCCCCAACCCCTGGTGCACCATCAGTGGAGTCAGCAATGCTATGGCCAAGGTCCTAGTCCCTGACAATGTGGCGGGGCAGGGAAATTGGCCATGGCCAGGCTCCAGGCCGTGGGGACTCTGCAGTTGTCATGACAACCACAGCTGAAATTACAAGTGGCATGGGGCCTGAGACACGGTGGCAGTGGGGCCAAATGTGCCAGCTTGTGGCCTGGGCTCAGGGTAAGCAACTCCCTCTTGGTTGTTCTCCTGAGACAATCCCTGTTCTATAGGCTGGAATGTAGGGCAGTCCCCCTCATGCACCTCCCGGGACCAGTGGCAGGGTGGGCTCCGTGCTGGCACTCTGACGGAAGCATGCCAGGGCTCTGAGCTCTCGTGATGTGAGCACGCCTGTGTTCAGGGGCATTGCAGCCCATACCCACCTAAAGGGCTGCGGTCACAAGGAACGTAGCAAATGGACTCCAAGGCAAGACATGACGTCCATGAAGGTGGTCTCGGGTTCCCACTCATCTCCCACAGGAGGCTGCTGAGGTCTGGCTGGGGAGACCTGTGTGAGCACGGTCCTTCCAGCCCTCAAACAAAGACGAGTAGTAGATGCTGCCCGCAACAGCCACTGTAGCTGAAAAGGTGCGTTGTTTTTTACCTGTGCTTTGAGGGACCAAAATGTCAAATGACGTGCTATATCCCCTGGCACCCAGGCTCTGTGAGGGCAGGAACTTTGCTGTGTGAGTCACTGCTGCATCCCGGAGCCTAGAGTGGTGCCTGGCATATTGTGGGTTCTCGGTGAATATTTGGTGAGTAAATGAATGAGTGAATAAATGCTGCAGATCTGTTATGGATTGAATTGTGCCCCCCAAAATATATATTGAAGTCCTAACCCTTGTACCTGTGAAAGGGATCCTGTTTGGAAATAGGGCTTTTTTTTTGTTATGTTAATAAGTCATATGGGAATAGGGTAGACCCTAAACTTAATCCCTTCTGAGTGATGTCCTGTAAAGGAGAGTACAGACTCAGAGAGAGACACAGGGGAGACGCCATGGGATGATGGAGGCTGATGCGGCAGAGGAATGCCAAGGATTGCCGACACCCACCAGACACTAGGAGACAGGGTCAAGACCCTGATTTGGATTTTAGCCTCGAGAACTGTGAGAAGATAAATTTCGGCTCTTTAAAGCCATCCACATTTGGTATTTTGTATGGCAGCCCTAGGAAACTAAGACAAGACCCCAATTTGAGAGTTACTAGGTTTTTTTTTTTTTTAATTAATTGCAGAAATTTTGAGGAACTATCACACAGGCTAATTGCTTCTCCTCTCTCCCTCTCTTCCCCACCTGGAAGAATTGAAACAGGAATAGTGGAGGCTAGAAAAGCCCAGATTCCAAACTCTTAGTGAATGCAGGCAGCATGAACCCTAAAGAAAATGCAGGTTCTGAAGCGTAAGAAGGGATTGAAAATACTCCCTACAAGAATAACATTTTAGGATGACAGCGCCTGGCTGGTTGAAGGCCCTCAATTAATCAAGCTGGTTTCTTCTCAACGGCGAGGTGAGGTGGCCAGTTTGAAGGCCAGTGTGATTTGTTCTTTGACCTGCTTTCCCACACCAGTTCCTGGAATTCAGGATAGCATTAGTATGCAGTCCAAACAAGGCCCCATTTTTCCTTTTTTTTTATTTTCCACTGTGGCCCCTTTATTCCAAAAAACACATAGAAGGAAAAAAAACTCACCCAATGATGGTTCTGCCAAGACACAGCAGGTAGAGTCCCTGCCCACCCAGCAGACAGGTGTGGGGGCACCTGTGCCAGGCTGCTCGGCCATCTGGGCTCATCTCCGGAGCCCTGGCACCAGGTGGCTCACTGGCTCCAGGCTCCAGGTCCTCTGTGGGACACACTGCAGCTTCACCACCAGGCCAATGCCCAGCACCAGACAATGCCACAGTCTGTCACGGGAAACATCCCTGTTCCCAGAGACGCGTTCCCCTCCCCCAGCCCATTCTTGATCCTGGACATTAAATATTTATGAGTTCTTTAAAAAAAAAAAAAAGCCACAAACCTCAAATAATGCAAGTTGTCTACTAGGCAGGGAGATTTCGAGCCGATAAACATTATTTAGAAATACCATGATATGCTTCGTATTGTGATGTGATTGGGGACCATATTAAAACCCGCCAAGGCTATTATACCTAATTTTTGTTTCAATTCAGGCAATATCGCCACTGCTTAATATGATTTCTATTTACTTTTTTCTATTGTCAGTCTTTTATTGGGGTTGTGTCTGTTTTATCAAGCAGATCTCCTCTGAAAGGGAGGTCAGGCTGTGCCTGGACCAGGGGTTTTTCTGTGGTCTGTCTTTTAAAGGAGTTGCCATTATCTTCTGCTTGGCCTGAATTCACTCAAAACCCCTCAATGCTAATATAAACTCTTTTTCTTTACTCATGTCCAATTGCAATATTTCTGCCGGCACAAAGCCTGACAGCTTGATATTTAAAAGCTACATAAACGCCCATCACCATCTCGCTTCAGGCTGCCTTTTTACGCCTGTACCATCGGATTTGGGTGAGTGCGTGCAGAATGTGTGCAGTGAGGGGCTTCAAAGCAACTTATCTCCTCCATCTAGAAAGATGGAATTCTAAAGGTTATTTTAATTACAAGTTTAAACCCCGGCGCTATTAATGACAGGGGCTGCCTCCTCCACCGAAGCATTCAGGCACCTTCTCCCTGGGGTTGCAGCCAAGCTGGGAAATCCTGTTATTTCCGGAACAAAATGCAATTTTGCAAAACAGGATATTATTTTTTTAAAGTCTTATGTACTTTGCATAACTCTCTCTTCCTGGATGAGTCCAGGGGATGGAGGAAAGGGCGCTTCGCGAGTCTCTCTGCTGAGCCGTGCCTGTCTTTGCACAACCCGCGAGAATCTTCTGCTACCCCGTGTGCAAGGGAATAGACGATTTCCCAGCTCCTTTAAGCCACAGCTAACCCATCTCACTGTCTGGAAGTCAGGCAAGTCTGTAACATCACCAACTCATTTGGAAGAAAAGCCATTAGTGAAATAAGCAAAGTCCAAATTTCTAACTCCATCTCTTCCGATTGCAACCTAAACGCCTTTAGTTTAAGAAAAACAAAACATTGCTATGAGTGCTCCTAGGCTCTGAGTTATTGAAGCCATGATTGAAATCTGACAAAAACAGGCTGCGTTTTATAATAATGTCCCGCAGCCAAAGTATGGCACCAATAACTAAACAATACTTTATCACCTTTGCCACTTTGAACAGCTTCCATTAATATTGAGATCATAGTGTTCGGCCCTCTATTCCCCAGCTGACTGCCTTAGTGACAGCACAGGCTAAGGCAGTGACATTGAAAAATATTTGCCGTGACACGGCCACAAATCACAGCCAGACAAGTTTAAAACTCAATATTCACTAAACTTGCATCTGCTAGTTTCTTGTTCCAGTATCTACAACACAATTATTATAGAGCTCCTTTCTCTGAAATAGCCAAACGTAAAAGGGTGTCCATTAAGCAAAGAAAAGGGGGCTGATAAAAAAATTAAATTCTTTTGGGATCGTCTTATAATCCAGAAACTGTCATTGGAGAGAGAACTGGGAACACGGACACTCCTGGGGGAAAGAGTCTGTTCTGGCTGTTTGGGATACTCACAGCAGCCTGAACTCAGATTGCAATTACTTGTGGTCTAGGGTTCACTCGACAGCCTAATTTTACACGTATCGATTTTTATTTTCAGCTTTCTCAAGAAGCTGAAGCAGATGTTGGTCCACCTGGCAATTGCCCCTAATTCACTTTACAGAGGCTGTGGTCAACGTGGTGGAATGGGCCCCCACCCACTCTGTTCCTGCTGGGCACGGCTAGCCAGGGTGGAACCGTGCAAGCCAGCCTCACCCTGACCCCCTTGTCAAGAGCCAAGAGCCTACGAGGATTTGAAAACCACGCAGATAACAGGGGTTCCAACAAGGAAAGAGTCTCCAGAGGCATGGCGTCCACTTGGCTCGGACCGATGCAGTTCTTATTTGAGAGTGTAACGGAACTGGCTGGAGCGCTCAGCATTTCCAGAGCACAGAGCATGTCTTTTCCTTTCTGTCATCTCATGCCTAGTCCAGTGCCTGGCACACAACAGACACCCTGTGAGTGTTTGCAGAATGGAGAGTGAGCATTTATCCAAGGCCACCAGTATACCAGTCGCCGTCAAACTCAGCTTTGACTCGTGGTGATTTGCTGTGTGTCCACGTAGAACTGTGCTCCACAGGGTTTTCAATGACTAATTTTTCTGAAGTAGGTCACCAGGACCTTCTTCCAAGGTGCCTCTGGGTAGACTTCAACTGCCAGCCTTTCGTTTAGCAGCCACACCCATTAACCGTTTTTACCACCCAGGGACTCCTTATCCAAGACAGCATGGTATAACATGAAGAGTCAGAGAGCCTCCCAGCTCTGGTCTAAAGTCACCAGGGGGCCTTGACCAAGTCCTTGCCCTTGGCGGGGCCCCAGGTCTCCTCCTCTAGAGAATGAGGAGGTTGTGCAGGTTGATCTGGGGCCACCTCCAATGCTCCAGTTCCATTTCTTGAACAAAACTAGAATCATTCATTTTAAAAAGCAGACTCGCCATGGTGACCTTCTTAGCCTCGGGATGCAGAGACAATCCTCAGAGCCTGAAAACCTTCAAAAACTGTTAACTGCCTGTTAATATCGTGTAGATACCTGGCTGGAGTTGTTTTCTTTATGCCTTACCTTTGCATGAAAAGGTGGCCTTCTGTATTGCTGATTCAAATAAGATGAAGACTGGGAACTGTCCATTGGATGTAGCAACCCAGAAGTCATTGGTGATATAAATAAAAGCCATTTTAGTATAAGGAGACCTGGTGGTACAGTAGTTAAAGTACTCGGTGCTAACTGAAAAGTTGGTGGTTTGAACCCATGAGCTTCTCTGCAAGAGAATGATGTGGCATTCTGCTTCCGTAAAGATTACAGCCTTGGAAACCCTAAGGGGCAGTTCTACTCTGTCCTATAGGGTCCCTATGAGTTGGAATTGACTTGATGGCAACAGGTTTGGATTTTTTTTTTTTTTTTTTTTTGTATTTTAGTATAAATAATAAAGAATGTGATGTGACTTTTTCACATTAAATTCATGTTGGCATAAACCTACTAGATCACTGCCAGGGCCCCAAGGATGACCCTTCTTGCTCACTTCTGTTTGTCTGCAGAGTCAACAGGGACAAGAAAACCAAAAACCAAAAAACCAAACCCACTGCCATCAAGTCAATTCTGACTCAGTAGAACTGCCCCATAGGGTTTCCAAGGAGCACCTGGTGGATTTAAACTGCTGACTTTTTGATTAGCAGCCATAGCACTTAACCAGTACGCCACCAGGGTTTCCACCGGGACAAGGAGCGATCATAAAATGACCTACCCACTCCTTTCTTCCCTTTTTGAGAAAGAATCATAAAGAACAGATCACATCGTGGAATAAGATAAGAAGACACACCAGAATTTCATGAAACAAGAGAATGAATGGAACCAGGGAGCACCCCCAGTCAGAGCAATAGACAGAGGACTCAAAGAACCCAGAGAAACCAGAAAAAGATCTGGGAGTGGTCTCATTGGGATTCTTTCTACAAGACACTAGACTTTTGGAAGCAAACACCTGGGTGAAAACAAAAAAGAAATCTGTATCTTGCGGGTGCTCTCTGTCCACTTAGCATCAGTTACTACTTCAAATACCCAGGTGTTCACCCAGCTGTTCTGCCTGTCTACTGCAAAGGCATTCAACCGCACAGGTGGGGGAGGAGAGATATTTATTTCTCCAACAGCCAGACACTTAAGTGCCAGCTCTAACAATATTCAGATATGTGGCAGGCCCAACAATAAAGGATTTATTGGATAAGTGATAACAAAAAACAAAACTAAACCCATGGCCGTGGAGTCAACTCGGACTCATAGCGACCCTATAGGACAGAGTAGGCCTGCCCCATAGAGTTTCCAAGGAGCTGCTGGTGGATTCGAAAGGCCGATCTTTTGATTAGCAGCTGAGCTCTTAACCACTGTGCCACCAGGGCTCCTGAATAAGTGATAGTACATTAAAAAAAAAAAAAATGGCATGCTCAGCAGCCATGAAGAGCAACGGACTTTGGTGAATAGCGTCTGGGATCTTAAAAGCGTGTGAGCGGCCATCTGAGATGCATCTTTTGATCCCTTCCCATCCTGAGCAAAGGAGAACGAAGAAAACCAAAGACACACGGAAGGTATTAGTCAAAAGGACTAATGAACCACAGCCTCCATCAGCCTGAGCCCAGAAAAGCTAGGTGGTGCCTGGCTACCACCAGCAACTGCTCTGACGTGGATCACATTAGATGATCTTGGCCAGAGCGGGAGAAAAATATAGAACAAAATTCAATTCACACACACGCACAAAAAAAAAACAGACTTACTGGTCTGACAGAGACTGAACGAACCTCCGAGACTATGGCCACCAGACACTATGCTAGCTCAAAGCCATCCCAGAGTCCACCTTTCAGCCAAAGAAAGATTAGACAGGCCTGTACAACAGACAATAAGACACGTGAGGAACATGCTTCTGAAGTTTAATCAAGTATACGAGACCAAATGGGCAACCCCTGCCCAAAAGCAAAGACGACGAGGCAGGAAGGAACAGGAAAACTGGATGAATGGATATGGGGAACCTGGGGTAGAAAGGGGAAGAGTGCTGACACATTGTGGGGATTGCAATCAATGTCACAAAACGACCTGTGCTTGAATTTTTGAATGAAAAACTAATTTGTACTGTTAGACTTCACCTAAAACACAATAAAACTTAAAAGAAGAAGAACAGTGGAGAAGGATAGTAAATTGACTGTTGGGACAAGACACTCTTGAAATTCCAAATTGTTCAGCGAATAAAGCAGTTATAAATCAATAGGTAGAGCATTGTCTCATTTTATATGAAAAATATCCTTATGTAAAATAAGCTTAGGAAAATCTTGAACACATTACCCTAAAAAGTTCGTAGTGATGTTCTGGCTGGTAGAGTGGAAGTTATTTTTATTTTCTTCTTTTCACTTCTCAGTATTTTTTATAATCTTTTTAATAGTGAATACGAGTCACTGAAGTTAAACTAAGGAATAAATAACGGCACAAAATGTTTTGCAAAATACTGACATCAATGTGAGTTTCTCTTTTTACTTCTACTGAGTACCTGGCCTTGTCTCTGGTTGGCCTACGCTAACAATTTGCCTGAGGGAAGATGTGAATTTGTTACAGAGAGAATGCCAGGAGAAAGGGAGATTATATTTCGATTCTGACATTTAAAACAGAACTTAGCAGCAGAGCAGTGTGCGTGAAACTAGGCTTGTGACAGAGAGAAAACTTTTTTGCTGTTTCTCTGGCCCCCTGATAGCTAAGTGGACTGAACCACAGAGGCTTATGAAAGGAAAGTCAGGCAGAGAGAGGAAGGAGCTAAGGCCAACTCTTCTGCCCCAGGGCTGCAGGAAGAAGGCACATAGTGGCAGGAGATGGGAGAGGAGGAAGGTGAGCTAAGGGAAACACTGAGGGCCAGAGGCCTCTAGGAGGAGACCACCGTCCAGGGAGCCTACTCCAGCATGGGCCAGCCCAGGCCAAGGCGGGGAGGTGGTTAGCTTGAAGGTCTCCATTGCATTTCAAGGTCTTCCTGGTGCCGCTGCTTCACAGGTGTTGAATAGGAAGCAATGGGCTGACCATGGAGTCTGCCAGGGCGCCCAGCAGCAGAGGCTGAGGGGGACAACCAGGAGCAGCGGCCAGGTGGAGGACAGAGCAGAGACTCGGGGGTGGTTAACCCTGGAAACAGAGCCCCTGAAGCCAGGCAAGCCCCTCTAAGGCTGGTGCCACATCTTAGCCATGAGAACTCACACCAAGAGTTCACTATCCTTGAGCCTCAATCTATTTGTCTGAAAACTGGCAGCGTGAGGCTCCACTGCAGTGCTCCCGCGACAGCTGAGGCAATCTGCGCGCAGCACCAGCCACCAGACTTCCCAGGCACCCAACACTTTGCCGCATCTCAGCCCTGATGAGGCTCGGGCATGGAGCAGGAAAGCCCTTAAATGAGAGACGCCGGTTCAAATCCAGGGCCCACCACCAGCCCGCTGAGTCAGCCCTAACAATCCCCTCGAGCCCTCTGGGCCTCAGTCTGTAAAACGGGGAGTTTGTAATACCCCATCCCAAAACTCCCTGTGTTTTTACCATCCATGACCCTGAGGCCACTCCCCAAAGGCCACATCTGTGTTCCCACCAGGGGACCTGCTGTGTCCAGAGAGGCCCATCTGAGGCCACAGGGGCTGCCCAGGGAGCACTTATGCTTCCAGAGAAGACTGGAAGCTTCTCAGCTCCAGCGAAAACAAACAATTTGGTTTTTTCCTGATAACCTAGGAATGAGATGGATGGCAGGTGTCCGAGGGCAACAGGCACAAATTGTCACGATTACAGGAAGAATTCTCTCCCGTGAGGTAGGCCTTTATGAATAAACTAAGTATGGCTAATATTAAAGGTAACAGTGCAAACGATTGAAGAGCTTGACAGTCCTAGCCTCCAAACAGCCTCATGTGGGGATGAAGGTTGGATAATCAGAGCTCAGCCTGGAAAAAAGCAAACGCAGGAGCTGTTCCTGGGCAGACAGATGGTTTGGGCAAAGCGGAGGCTGCTGCTCTCAGGACACACAACTGGGGCCAATGCCCAAGGGTGACTGGCAACTTGGCTGGCGTTGGCCCAGACCAGGGTTGCAAGAGTTCGGGAGACCCCTTTCTTTCTGCAGATGAGGCCATTCCTGTACCATGGTCTGGACACAGGGCCCCCTCGGACATCCCTGTTTGAGGGGTCAGGGGTGTGTCTCTTCCGTGAGTGAGTATGAAAATGGGACAGGGAGGGTGACGAAGTTTAGGTGGCCCTGAGGGTCCTCACACCACCTGAGCGCTGCTGCCCCCAGACTCGCACCAGCACATGCTCCTTGTCCAGTAACTGCCCAGGCAGCCTCCTTGCCTCCCTTACCACCCGCCCCATAAAGGGACCCCCGATTACCATCTGGGTTGGTGCTGGGAAGTCCCAGAGCCAGGATGACCATCACACTCTGGCCTCCACTCTACTCTCTCTCTTGCTAAAGGAAACTTGTCCCTTGGCTCCTTCCATCCAAGGTCATGGCAGCTTCCTTTTTAGCACCCTTTTCCCAACACCTCTCCCTGCTTCTAGAACAGAGCCCCAACCCACTAGTGTGAACTGCCTCAAGCTCACACAGAGGGGCCAGGCCTGGATGCCCCGTCCTGCACTCTGCTTCCTTCCTCCTCCAGGGAAAAGCAGTAAGCAAATGCCCACGGTTCTCAGAAACAATCAATGCCGACAGAGAGGGAAATACATATTTCTTCCCAGCCCTCCATCACTGGCCACGAGCTGAAGCCCTGCAGCTCAAGATTAGATTTGAGCGCCTTTGTTTTCGGAGATCTTGCCTAATCTCATAACTAAAACGCTGCTATTGATCAGGACAAGGTCCCTCCTAGAAAAGGTAGGAGGGGTATTTCACAGTCAAAGCTGCTCCTGGTCCCTGGTCCCTGGGTGTGTTTTGGCTGCTTGTCTGGTTAGGAGCCATCACCTCTGGCCAGCTTCCTACCCCCAGTCCCTCTTGGGCATGGCCACAACTTCTCTTTTCCCAAAAGACAGCCTTCCAGCCCTTCACCTGGATGTCCTATTCCAAAGGCTTCCCATTTCCCAGCAGTTATCAAAAACTCCTGAGCCTGGTACTCCAGGCCCCACACTGCCAGAAAGCCTTTTTCTTTCTATCCTGTGCTCTCATTACTCCCACCCCGAACCTCCATGAAGCTCCCATCAAGACTGGCCCCCTTGCTCTCTGTCCAGGACAACTTCCCCGTCCCCAGCCTACTGGCTCCCTTCCCCATGGGTGTCATCAGCCTTCCTTGCTGCCTAAATCCTGCACACCCTTCTGTGGCCACTCCAGGCCTGTCCCCTACTCCCTCAGCTCACACATGACGACTGACTCCCCCTTCTTCCCACTGGTCTTTTATTATACCCATCACAGGCTCACTCTGGAGAAACCTGTTACATGTGGCCTTGTTTTATTTCCTCACCTTCTTTATTTTTCTGACTTATATCCCTAATCAAAAGGAGCCCTGGTGGCGCAGTGCTTAAGCTGCTAACCGAGAGGTCAGTGGTTTGAACCTACCAGCTGCTCCACAGGAGAAAGATGTGGCAGTCTGTTTCCATAAAGATTAAACAAAGATAAAAAAAGCAAACCCTGTTGCTGTCGAGTCCAACTCATAGCGACCCTATAGGACAGAGTAGGACTGCCCCATAGAGTTTCCAAGGACTGCCTGGTGGATTCAAACTGCTGACCCTTTGGTTAGCAGCCTTAGCACTTAACCACTATGCCACCAGTGATTACAGCCTTGAAAACCCAATGGGGCAGTTCTACTCTGTGCTATAGGGTTGCTATGAGTCAGAATCTACTCAACAGCAATGGGTTTGAGTTTTGGGGGGTTTTTGGTGTCCCTAATTTCTGGAGGGAAGGATCATTTCATGCATGGCTGTGAGACTGGCATATACCTTGGTAATTAATTAACAGATTTCAGTTTTTGGGACTGCCACACTCACCGTCCAAAAATGAAAAATGATCTTTTAACTTTGAACTCCCACAGCATTATATGCTTCCTTAGGGCACACAGCACCTTTTGAAGAATAAATACATGTAAAGAGTTACCTGGAAAATAGTAAGTGCTCAATGAGTGTTATTGTTGTTGTTTTTTTTATTCCCTTATTAGAGTTAATCATAAACATGCTTTGGTTTCTCTATTCAACACACATTCATTTATTCTTTCATTATTTAACAAATACTCAGATCTACTATGTAAGAGTTGGTGCTCCTGGAAGACAACATTGCTCTCTGAATCGTCTTTGTAGCTCCTGCAGTGCCAAGCACAGTGTGATAAGCAGTAAGTGTTCAATAATTATTTGGTAGATGTGTGAATAGATATATCTGACTTCTCACCTACCTTATATTTATAAATGATCTCTGGCTTTGTAACCCAAGTAAATTCCAGGGATCCAAGCAGCCCAGTCTCAGAATTGTCACAATCAAAGAAACATAGTATAACAACAAAACATAATAAATCTAATCCTTATTTGAATGTTACACATAACATTAAAGGGAATCTACTTTATTCCCCAAAGCAGTGCTTCCTAACATGAACTTTCCTCTGGCTTTCCAAACTTTGTAGGCTCTGAAAATGTCCTGAAATTTTTCATATTTGTCCTCGTGACTCTCAATTTCCACTCTGACCAGATTCCTCTTTTCCTTCCTTCCATCTTTTCTTTTGACTGACTCTTTTTCTTTTCTTCACCAAGAAGGCATTGCTAAAATTTTCCTTTGAGGGGGGAAAAAACTGACATCCCAAGAGTTCTGTTTTATTTTATTTAAAATCATAAAATATTTTTTAACATGGCAGGAACTCAAGCTATTGATGGGTGCAACCCCTGATAGCTGAACTACCCAGAAAGGTGTTTATCTCATGCTACTGAAAACCTCAACTTTTCCCTTCAATGAAAACAAGGCTACAGTTGTTCCTAACTCTACAGCAACTTGATAGAGGCATGTAATAAGACAGAATGAAGTCTCAGGAAACCTAGTTGGGTGGCTAAAGTAAACCCTTTTTTAAAAAAATAAACAATATACTTAAAAAAAAAAAAAACAGTCAACCAAATTGTTGGGTCAATGCATACTTTTCATGATGCAGCTAGGTGCGTCTCAGGGTGGCTGGCTTAATTTGAAACAGCCGAGACAATGATCATAAAGATGGCACAGGACTGGGCAATGTTTCATTCTGTTATACATAAAGTCACCGTGACTTGATGCCACCTCAGTGGCAACTTACGACAACAACAAAAAAGACCACCAGGACTGGGGAATTCAAACGATGTCTTAGCGGACTGGTGGTGTAAATCGGTTGGGAGTGAAAAGTCCCAGACATAAAATATGGGCATTGACGGAAGGGAGTGCATTCTAAGGATGGCTTAGTTATCTGCAAGGTAGTCTTATTATTTCTAATAACTTAGTATCTAATTTTAGATTTTTCCACTCAGACATTCTACAAGAATTTCTTTTCTTCATTTTTAAAAATGTTTCACCACTTTAAAGACTTTTAAAAATGTGTAACACATTTAGTACTGTTAAACAGAAAAAGAGAATGAAAGCTTCATGGGGACAGAGGCTTTCATCTGCCCTGTTCTCCATGATGTCCCCAGAACCAACAGCACACCCTGGCAAATGGATACATGCACAAAGAAACTGGCTCCCAAGTAGGAAATGTGTAAAACTTTAAAAAGTTTTAAATCTAAAACAAACAAAGAAAAAATAAATGAACCTTCTCAGCCCCCAAATTCTCTAATCAATGGGAAGAAACATTAAAGGCGATGAAGAATTTTAAAATCATAAAACCCAAAACCACCAAAGTAAGAATATGCAAGGAGAGGTGGAGTCATACCAAAACAGTAGTTTCCAACATTTGTGTGGCAGACACTGCTCCTAGTGCTGTATATACTTTAACTCAATTAACCCTCCAAATGGTGCCATGAGGTGGACACTGTTATTACCTTCGCTTCAGTAGATGAAGAAATGGTGGCACTTAGCAAAGGTTGCACAGCTAGTAACAGGGGGAGTGGGGATTCAAACCCTGGAATTGGCTCCAAAGCCTGGGTTCCCGACTACTCTACTTGCTGCCTCGACTGCTCCAAACTAGAGCTGCCTAGCAGTAGAATGGGATCCCTAGAGCAAGAGCCAGCTCCTCAGCTCTGTAGCTATCTGAGCAAGAACTCTGTAGAGGAAATTCAGACATTACTTGGGAGGAAAAAGGTTTGAACAAAATGACTTTTATGGTTTCCTTCAACCCTGACTGAGATCCACAATTTTAGAAAGATGGTGTCTGATTTCTCTAACATATTGTATCTAAATTCACTTTTCCCTTCAGTGCACCCAATATGCTTGGGTTTACATGAGTGAATTCATATAACCGGCTAATACATTTTGAAAAAGGAAAAAAAAAGGGGGGGGGGGCGGGAATTGGTTTTCCCAGATGCATATCTACAGATAGTTGCCAAGCTTCAAAGTAACCAAGACTCCCAGTCGATGAAGGAGGAACCTTCTGGACCCTAAGAGACGCCAACCCAAACAACCAAGACCATGTCTCATAAGCATGACAACATGTGCTGGAACTCCTCCAAAGTCCTCAGAAAAGAGAACTTTGCCAGGCACAGAACAACCTTGCTGGTGACAGACAAGCTCTAGGTGTCCATGGACGCTTTTCCTGAGGCTCCTTGGCCCAACCCATAGAACTTTCCAGGCTGCGTTTGTGTTAAACTGCTCCTGATATGCTCCAATAAGTGTGCCTTCAACACGTTGTTAACATAAGGCCAGATCTGTAATACAGCATGGACAATTAAGCGCACAATTTTTGTATAAATGCAAAATCCCTCACTGTGAATTATTTAATTAATGCTCTCCAGTTCATTTAATAGAGCTCTTTCAGAGGCCATTTCACTCACAGAAAACTAATTTCATTCTCCGGGTTGATTTAATTAGATTGTATGATATATGGTATGGCTAATTCAGCGGCTCCGGACGCCGCGTCTGGGCCCGTTGCTCCTATTGTCGGCAATCTGTCAGCCCCATTTTTAACAGTATTGAAAAATTCAAGCTTTATTATTGCTCGCTCACTCTTTCTCTCCCATCAGGAGGAAAGTAATGAGCTTTCCTTCTTACGAGCGAGCGCCGGCAGAGAGCGCGGTACCCTCGGTGCTTCAGGCAGGAGGCAGTATTAACAGGGCTGATTCATGAGTTAAGTTTCCAACTGCTCGTGGCTATTAGCACTCAGTTCTCTGGCTGTCATTTAGTTAAAAAGACTCTTCGGTTAATTCACTCTTTTAATGAGACTGTGCTATTCAACTAATGTATTTTACTGTATGAAAGGTCACACCAGGAACCAAAACAGATTGGAGGGAATGTAGCAAGAAGCCTGGCTGTCAAGAAACAATTCAAGCCTCGGAGGCATTTAGCAGCCCCTGCGTCTGTAATAAGCTATGGAACTGATGGGCCGGGTTCACCTCCAGAGTTGAGCGCCATAAATCAAGGCTAAAGAGAAGGCAGATTAATCAGACGCTCAGACAAAAAGAGCACGTGTTTCATTACCCATGTAATCACTAACATGATTGCCAGACAAGCTAAGGAACTGGATGCAGGACTGGAAAAATATAGTTCAAGACAGCGCAGGAACTCAGTTCTCTTGAGCTGCAAGCACTGTATCTTTTCATTAAGGCCCTGTTGCCTCCGTGTTCTGACCCGGCACTGGGGGCGAGGAGAGACGTGTCGGAGGGGCGTGGGTTTCAAGGGGCAGACGCAGGTGGCAAGAGGAGACTGTGCCAGGTGGGGATGAGGTGGGCACTAAGCAGGCAGCTTGCACAGCCCCGAAATGTGACAGGCGTCCAAGTTCACCAAAGGGCCAGGCCAGGCTGGGCTGCGGCAGAGCTAGTGGGAGGCTCCAGGCCCATCCCCTGCCCAGAAGGTCAGCGAGAAGGGTGAAGGGGACCAGATTCAGTGGCTGTCATTTAGCATTTCCTTTCTTTCTGTTGAGATACACACATCCACAGGCACACGCACACATGTGCACACGCTCACAGAACCATGCACACAGGCACATGGGCACACACGCGTGCACACAGGCACACATCTTTGAAGCTGCGTAGGAGAGTGTTAATACCTCTTCAGGCTTCCGCTTTCTTATAATAACCACTTGGCACCCGGCGTCGGCACAAAGGCTCTAGACAGGTGTCTTTTAATCCAGGCTCCTAAAGCCCTTCCCTCCCTCCAAGGCCTCCAGACCACGCAAACTTCTGGGCAAACAAATGAGATGCCAGGCATTTTTACCTGCTGTCTCCAGCTAAGACACTGCCTTGGCAATGATCTGCAGATGAGGTTCATGGTTTCCAAAGCGGGCAAATCCCAAGCAGCTGCCCTTCACTTGGCACGGCCCCCTGCTGTCCTCCCCAGGTCCCTCATTCTTGTGATTACTGTCACTGCGAGGCTGGCTGACCAACACCTGGTGGGGGGGAACACGAGTATTTTCTTTAGAACTCCAATTCCCTCCAACTGAACAAATCACGCCAATTTAAAATTCCTCCAGCTCTCCTGCACAGGGAAACCGTATGCTTAATTACGAAACATCTGTTGTCAAGAACCCTGCCTCGCTTTTGCAGCCCCGATCTCTCGGTATGAATTTTAAAATCTGTCAGCAAGGGATCACAAAAGCTCTGGGAGCAAAGAGCTGCTCACGTTAACCCCTGAACCAGATAATCTCACAGTAATCCATTCAGAACTAATCAAACATTTACAGAACCGCACCGGTATCCCGGCAAACAATTCGTCATCTTCACCCGCTCATTACCCCCCAACATCTCAATCTGCCTATGCAAATGAAGCAAGGGAGCTGACATCGGGACCATGTACAGAAATTATAAACAAATATTCATCCATTATGCTGCTGGAATTTAACAGCTGAAGTACTAACAGTAGCTGAACTTCAAGCCCTGAGCATCAATTATTTATGATCCTAAAACTGACAGGACTGTGTAGGTGAATTAGCCGCATATATCAAGCTTTGTTATAAATCCCAACCTACTGTAAAACTCATTTTCATAGAATGTATGTACAAGGCTGACAATATATCAACAGCGCAGCATTAATAATTTAGAAGAATGGGATCGTGAGGGAGTGCCTTGGAAACGGTGCTCTGCTCCGTAGTTGATATTACAAATAAAAAAGTCAAATAAAATGAATTTCCCATAAACAGAGAATCAAATAAAGCATTTTCTCCATAATTTTATTTTCAATTTTCAAAAACATACCAGTTGATACTTTCCTGTTTAGGTACCATAAGCATCACCCTTAGTTGTCTTAATCTCTTCTTCTTCTTTTTTTCCCCCCTTTTTCCCAAGGAAATGGCAGAGAAATCTAAGATCTGGTGATGAACGGAAGGTTTCTTTCTCGTTCCTTTATTTTTATGACAAAATAAACGCAAGATGGAAGAGGAGCTGGAGCGCGCATAATGTTGTTTGCGGTGGTGAAATTGTTTGCTATGGTTTGCCAGCAAACGTACGTAATAAAGCACAGTGCTGCGTGGTAATAAAGATAGTTAATTGAGACAGTATTTCTGGGGGAAATGTGAGGGTTCTCCTGGCTGTCGCTCTCTGTTCTGAAACGTAGGCGCACAGCCAGGAACAAGCTCCATTTGAAAGGGTAAACCTTCGCCTGCAGGGGTCCCACCTGAGGAGCCAGCGGGAGACTAGGGAGCTCTCGGGATAGGGCTGCCCCGCTGGAGGAGGCACCGCCATCTGGAACCTCCCCCAGCTCAATGGGACAATTCCGAGCTAGCCGGGGGGCCCCCTCCACCGCTCCCTTTTCCTCTCACTCTTCTCAAGCTTTACCCTTAGTGTCTGAGTCATCTAGTGCTGCTATAACAGAAATACCCCCAAGTGTGTGGCTTTAACAAACAGAAATTTATTTGCTCACAGTTTAGGAGGTTAGAAGTCTGAATTCAGCTCTAGGGGATGGTTTTCTCTCTGCTGGCTCTGGAGGAAGGTCCCTGTCTCTTTGCATTTCTGCTCCTGGGCAATCTTCATGTGGCTTAGCATCTCTCTGCCCCATCTCTGCTTGCCAGCTTGCTTTTAACCTTTTCTGTATCTCAAGAGATTGACTCAAGACACACCTACACTAATCCTGCCTCGTTAACATAACAAAGACTGCCCATTCTCAAATGGATTTACATCACATATTTGGGGGGGGGGAATAATTCAGTGTGTAACAAGGTGATCATTTTTAGGTGACAAAAGCTCAACTATGGAGCTCCAATGTCACTGCTAATGACTTTCCCATTGCTATCTTCTTTTTTTTTTATCTTCTAATGACTCCGTGGCCACATTTGTCATCTCTGGCCAGTGAGGACACTTGTGAGTGAGTTCTGGGTCCAGGTCCCTCTGCAGACACAAAGCTCCAGTCACCTTTGGGCGAGGAGACACGACATTTGCTTTCATCCCCCATCTGCCACTCTTCACAAGCTTGCTGGTTGAGGACAGGTAAGCCAAGCATCCCTGTTTCAGACACCTTCATGTTTTCATTTCTGCTGTCCAGGCTGGTCCTCATGCCTTCCTGAAGTGAAGGCCCTTCCAAGACAAGGTAGCCCTGGCCAGGTGAGCCGCAGCAGCTCCACCCCCCAAACCTCAAGCATGCACTGTGGATATGCTGTTGTTAGTTATTAGTCAAGCCAACCCCCACTCGTGGCGACACCATAAACAACAAAATGAAACACTGCCTGATACTGCACTACCCCCATGATCAGCTGTGGATTGGACCTTTGTGATCCATCAGGTTTTCACTGGCTGATTTTCAGAAGTAGATCTCCAGGTCTTTCTTCCTAGTCCATCTTAGTCTGGAAACTTCGCTGAAACCTGTTCAGAATCATTGTTGCTGTTGTTGTTGTTCGGTGCCATTGAGTCAGTTCTGACTCATAGCAACCCTGTGTACAACAAAACAAAACAATGCCTGGTCCTGCACCATCCTCACAATTATTGCCGTGTTTTGAGCCCATTGTTGCAGCTACAACAATGGGCTCAAACATTAAAAATTAAAAACTTTAAAAATTAAAAATCTTGGTGAGGGTCTTCTTCTTTTTGACACTCTACCAAGCATGATGCCCTTCTCCAGGCGTTGGTCCCTCCTGATAACATGTCCGAAGTACATCCTCACTTCCCAGGACCAGTCTTCTAAGACAGACTTGTTCGTCCTTCTGGCAGCCCATGTTATATTTAATATTCTTTGCCAACAATTCAGAGGCATCAGTTCTTCTTTGGTGTTCCTTATCTGTTGCCCAGCTTTCGAACTGTGATTGAAAATACCCTGGCTTAGGTCAGGCACACCTTAGCCTTCAAAGTGACATCTTTGCTTTTGAACACTTTAAAGAAGTTTTTTGCAGCAGATTTTCCCAGCGCAATATGTCATCTGGTTTCTTGACTGTTGTTTCCGTGGGCGTTGATTTCAGCATCATAGCAACATGCAAATCAGCACCCATAGATGGTGGATGCACAGGGGGTGCCCTGGCAGGAGATCGAACTTGGGTCTCCCACGTGGAAGGCGAGACTTCTACTACTGAACTACCAGTGCCCCATGCCTAGTAGGTAACTGTCCTAATTCCCTGCCTCGCTGCCAGAGGTTCCTCATTTACACGAGACTGAAGTACAATTAAAAATCTCCACAAACCTACAGCCCAGAGGCATAGGCCGTGCTTTGAGGTCTCGCAATGCCAGACTCATTATCTAGGTTTCCACCCTGAAGGGGGGCTTGTGTGATCACAGGTGTAGATTTGGGGAGGACAGGGACTCCTTCCCGAAAGTCTTTCCCAGTGAAGCCCACGTGTTTCCTCACATTTGCTGTCACTTTCTCTTCTCCGCAACCTTTCAGGGCATCGTTTTAAGCTTTCCAAGCTCTTCCAAATGGCCTTTAGTAGAGGGAGCCTGGTGAGGAGTCTTTTTTTGTTTGTTTGTTTTTAATGCTATGTGAAATTACAGTCTGAAAAGTACCTGCTTAGACAACCTGCTAGGGCCTTGGAAATTCTCATTTATGAATGCTCATTGTAGGCAGATGAAGACAGAGCAGCCGCCTCGTTCTTTCTCTTTAACCCTGATGGCGATGTCTTGTGTGTCCCCAATGGGGCACTGACCACAAGTCGGCTCCTATGGCCACTGCTGTCTCCCTTGCACAAACACACTCAGTTTATTGTGTCCAAGGCCAGAGAAGTCTCCCGTCCCCTTTCTGAGTGAGCTCCCCACATCCAAAGTGGCAGGAACGTGGGCAGGCAGCAGTGTGGCTGGGCTGGACTTGGACATGCTGCTCCCTTGAAAAAGCACCCTGGAAAGTTAATTGATTAGAATGTGTAGGAAATACTTGCTGTTATTCAAATGGCTGTGAACTAGCCTCTCACATTGCCAGTTCTATGAAATGCTAAAATATTTACATTCTTTTTTACTTCAATCCGGGGGAAATCATTTGGATCTGTTTAAAAGGGGAAAGAATTAACAGAGCTGACATTTCCGGAAGAAACAATGTTCATGCATTTAAGTGGAATTCTAATGAGAATCTGTGGTGGATTCTGGCAGAATAAGCTTTCGTTCCAACGTTTGGTGGCTCAGAATCAAATGAACCTCGGACGCTCGGAGAGGGCAAAAGTGCGAGCCAGACTCTTTGGGGTCATGGGTGACTGGTTATGTTTTCGTTTTTCTGGGGTTCAATATTTTGAGAATCTAAAAAGAGCACTTCCTTCTTTCCTGTTTATGATTCCCACTGGATGGTGCCTTTTTCTCCTTCCCTGCTTCATGAGGCACAAGTGAGAGAGAGGAGGTGTCGGTTTATTCCCAAGAACAGCTAAAAGCATCACAGGAATTATGGGCACTGTGTTCTGTGGAGGAGGAAAACATATATTTTGGTCTTGAAAGTTATTGCTTCAATTACTTAGTAATTTCTTAAGCAACCTCAGGGTGGGCTTTTAAGAGGTGGGTTTGAGGGAGGCCTACCGAGACCCCCTGCCCGATTATTACCATCTAAAGCTGTCAGAGTGGAGGCAGACAACCCTGTCTGCATTTACCCCACAGAAGAGGCCACCAGGAGGAATGGGCATGCCCAGGACACCTGGCCCTGGGCTTGTCTCTGTGTTTTCTGTGATTTTAAGACACATTTTTTAAAAAACGCATTGTCAGTGGTGGTCAATTGGGAGGTGAGAGACTGAGGCTACGGTCAGGCCCTCCTGGTGATCACCCAAGGACTGCCACTCTCTAAACAAAAATTGTGTCACCGGAGCAGGCTGAGGAGGTGCCATCAAACCTAGCGTGATCTCCTGAGACCAGAAGAACTAAATGGTACCTGGCTACAACCGATGACTGCCCTGACGGAGAATACAACAGAGAATCCCTGAAGGAGAAGGAGAGCAGTGGGATACAGACCTCAAATTCTTGTAAAAAGACCAGACTTAGTGGTCTGACTGAGACTAGAAGGACCCCGGAGGTCATGGTCCTCAGACCTTCTGTTAGCCCAAGACAGGAACCATTCCCAAAGCCAACTCTTCAGACAGGGATTGGACTGGACTATAAGAGAGAAAATGATACTGGTGAAGAGTGAGCTTCTTGGATCAAGTAGACCCATGAGACTATGTCGGCAGCTCCTGTCTGGAGGTGAGACGAGAAGGCAGAGAGGGACAGAAGCTGGCTGAGTGGACATGGGGAATACAGGGTGGAGAGAAGGAGTGTGCTGTCTCATTAAGGGGAGAGCAGCTGGGAATAATTTTTGTATGAGAGACTGACTTGACTTGTAAACTTTCACTTAAAGCACAATAAAAATTTTAAAATAAGATAAACCTAGTGTGATCCTCAGGTGCCAAGAGTTTCCTTACCCCAGTGGAACCTCCTTGGCTGAATGCCTTAGCTGAGTGTTGGTTTAGTTCTTCAGGTGTCATGGAACACTCACAGGTGACCTTAAGTAAGGTGGATAAGGATACACCTGACCAGGGTGGTTTCCTGGGAAGCATGCTGACGGGGGACTTGTGGGTGTTAGGTTGATAGGAATGGCCAAAGCAGGATAGTCAGAGGGAGGAGCTGAACTGCAAGGAATCACCTCAGAGGCCTCAGCCAATCCCACAAGAGTTCTGGAGCTGGGATGGCTCTTCAGAGTTGTCTGCAGTGAGGCAAGGGAACCCTCAGAGAACAATCACTGGATGTGGGCTACCCCTGGCAGGGGACAAAACCTTGGCCAAGGGCATTTCTCAGAGAAGAGTGCAGCTGTGAGCCATCAGCAACCAACACTCCCAGCAGTCGGGTGAATGAAAGCCTCAGCCAGAGGGGGATCGGGGCAGCTCACCACAGTAGCCACTACACTGTTATCCAGTCAGGGGCCAGCAAACCTTCTCTTAAAGGGCCAGATAGTAAACATTATAGGCTTTGCAGGCTGAGAAACAAAACAAAACCATTTAAAATGCAATCATTTAGAAATGTACGGGTGGTATTTTGAAGACCCCTGATCAAGGTCTAGGTTGTCTAATACAGTTGCCACTAGGCGTGGCAATTACAATAAGTTTCCTAACCTCTTAAAGCCTTGGTTCTTCAACTGTTGTCTAGGCATGGACCAGTAACTTGAAATTTGCCTCCAAAATTGAAGGGCACCGAGAGACCAAAGGAAGAGGTAGGCAACTCCAGTGTGGCAGCAAAGGAGTTTATTAGAAAGACTTACATAAGAGGCAAGTCCTGGGCAGTGGCAAGGCCAATGCAGATCTCCGCACCCTGCAGTGGAAGGGCAGCAGTTTTATAGTGGTGGTGGACAATAGTGGCTCCATGCCAGGGGCTTACATAAGAATGTAAACTGTAGTGAGCAAGTAGACCACATGAGAGTGCCTAGGTTCAGCCTCACAAAGCCTGTTTCCCCTTCAATCCACCCCTCGAGGCTGACTCTTATAATCTAGCACACTCCCCCTCTTGTGCGGTAGTACAAGAGACTCCATTCCCTCCCTGCTGGGAATAGATATAGCCAGGTGCCATATGATGCTCACGCATGTGCAAGAGACAGAGAAAGTTACTGTGTGCCCAGAACAGGGGGAAGGCTTCTCTGATAAGAAGTCACCAGGAGAGAGAAGGTGACCCAATTCCCAGCCTTCTTATCAGAGAATGCTCTGGGCCCAAGGCCTCTGCTTAGGCAGCCTGGATGGGAGGTGTAGAGGCAGACCATTCCCCCAACAACTGTGAAATGAGTCTACCATGCTGTAACTTATGGTGAGTACTAAATAAGAGAAAAAGCACATAGTCCAAGGCCTGGCACATAAATTCTAGCCCTCCCATCTCTTCTCCTGCCCCTTCCCTATGGATAAGCTCTCTGTGTCTAGCTAGCTCAGTGCCTTGCAGCCAAATAACTCCTTGTCCAACTACCAGATGATTCCACGGCTTGTTAAAGTGCAGTTGGAACTGACCGTTCACTGTCTGAAGGGAGACCAGTAAGCTCAGAGAGCAGCTTGGGCACAGTGATATTGTAGAAACTCTGCTCTCCCAAGCCACTCTGGCCTCCCCCGGGGAGGCAAATCTTCTCAGTGTGTGGTTCCTGCTGTGCCTTGAATACCTTGGGGTACATTTTGTACCCAGTAAAGAGACCATTAGATATACTTAGATCATAAATGGAGCTACCAGTCCTATCAAACACACTGATTGCCTACTCGTTCTGAATGCACTGTCTGCAGACAATTAAATTTACAAACCATTTCAAAATCATGTACAACCAGCAGCCCAGATGAGGTTTGTGTGGTTTGGATGGGTGCTTCCATATGCCTGATAAACCTTTCTTTCTCTCTCCCTCCTTCCTCACCTGGGAGCACAGAAGATGTCTCAGAGGGAAGGAAGTTTTCTCTCTAGGGTTTTAAAGAGTGAGCCCCCCAGTGGAGAGGAAGCTGTGTTTAATAATGTCTAAAGAGCACCCAGGCAAAAGTCACCCCTCCTTTGGTCAGAGGAAGTTTAGTAGTGCCTTGGTTTTATTTAAGAAGAAAAGGGAATACAGACTAGGAATATCAACAGGCTTCAGAAGGGTATATAGCAAGGCTATGTTATTATTATGACTATTATTAATGTCTATGAACACAGTGCCTACTATGTGCTGGATCCTGGTCATGCCAGTCATCTCATGAGGAGGAGGAAACTTTGGTCTCTGTTTCCTCAGATAGTTAAATGGCTAAAATGGTTAAAGACCAGACACCATCCCTGCCACCACCTCGAGTGGCCTCAGGTCACAGGCTGATGTCAAGGGATCTGATCATCTTGCCGTTCACTAGTTGGGTCTTACATATACTTTGTCTCATTTAGTCGTCAAAACAATCCGATGAACTAGGCATTCACTCTGCCATTTCCCAGGTAAGAACAGAGGTCTAGGGGGTAAGTTACCTCCCAACGTCATGGCGAAATTAGGCTGCAGAAGTGAGGATTGAAACCCAAAACTCCCTCAGTTGAAGTCTGCGTCTTCTCCACTATGCTGCAGCTTCGAGAAGTGAGTGTTAGACCCCAAAGAAGGCCAAGAAATGGGTAGAGTCCCTGAGGTTTTAATAATGGAAAAGTTGTCTTGATACTGAAACTACAGGGAAAAATAACAGGGTAACTGGGTCTAGGGTACATAGCGAAAAGTCTCGATTCCAGTTTCCACTTATCCTTTTCCTACGAAAACACACAGTTGTCCCAAATTAGGACTACAGCTTCCAAGGATGCCTCAGTAGAGAATAACATCATTGGCCTTATAACTGACTGATACCTCAATTTCTTCATGGCCGAATGAGGCATCCAATGTTCTAGAAAATGTCCAGGATCCCATCCTTCTCTGATACTGTAGAACTCTGTGATTATAATTTCTTGCCCATACCATGCTATAATTTCTAACAGCATTAAAGATTCCACTTACTCAGTTCTTCACTCATTCATTCAATAACCATTTATCACACACCTATTATTTGCCAGACAGTCCATTAGGCATTGGAGATACAAAGAGAAATAAAATAAAATGTTTGCCCACATGGAGCTCAAACTCTTAACTGGAGATACAGGTGTAGATATAGATACATAGATACATCCCTGGGTGACATAAACAGTTTGCTCTTGGCTACTAACCAAAAAGTTGGTGATTTGAACCCACCCAGCAGTGCCATGAAAGAAAGGCCTGGCGATCTCCTTCTGTAAGATTACAGCCAAGAAAACCCTATGGTGCACAGTTCTACTCTGAAGCATATGGTGTCTTCATGAGCCAGAATCTACCTGAAGGTAATAAGTTGCTTTTTATAGGTATAGATATTTTAAATATATGAATATATGAGGCTACACTGGTGATGGAATGATTAAAAAAAAAAAAAAAGCTAATTCTCAATCCTCTTTAAAAAAAAAAAAAAAGACCAGAGAATTAAGTGCTGGCGTCATCCTTGGCAGAAGCAGTGGTGCTCACGAGTATACCATCTTACTCCGTGACATTTCCCAGCCATCTGTACAACTGGGAGGGGTCAGGCGGCTAGTTCTGGCCAATGTGACACTTCTGGGCTGAAGCCTAGAAGACCCTGTAGGCAGACCTCTGTTTGTTTCTTCTGCCGTGGCAACCACAAAATTCCTGGTGATGCTGTCTCTGTTACCCAGTGCCCTCAAGTGACGATGTGGGACAGAACCCTCTGATGACCCACAGTGGACAGATAGCCCGAGAGAGAGATAAACCTGTGTCATGTTAAAGCCACTGAGATTTGGGGGTCATTTGTTACTGCAGCTCACCCAGCCTATCCTAACTAATACAGATGAAATAATCACACTTTGGACAGGAAATAATGTCTCTACATAAAAGGTTATGACATAGTTCTAATTACCCTTTTTTTTTTTTATGTAAATCCATTGCTGTCAAATCCGCCTCATAGCAACCCCATTTGACAGACTAGAACTGCCCCATAGAGTTTCCAAGGCTGTAAACTTTTGTGGAAGCAGACTGCCACATCTTTCTCCCACAGAGCAGCTGGCGAGTTAAGTACTTGGCTGTTAACCAAAAGGCCAGCAGTTCAAACCCACCAACTGTTTTGTGGGAGAAAGAACTGATGATCTGTTCCCGTAAAGATTACAGCCTTGAAAACTCTATGGGGCAGTTCTACTCTGTCCTGTAGGGTTGCTATGAGTAGGAAACAGCTCAGTGACAATGAGTTTTTTTTTTCCTACATACTTTTTCAAATACCACAGACCTCAGATTTTAAAATCGGTCAGTCCCCAAACCCATTTCCATTTCTTACAATTTGGAATTTTTACCAATTTCCATGAATTTGTTTTCCAAATGCTGGGAAAATACAACTTAGACAAAAAGGATTCTAAAGAGTGATCGGTAAGCTGAGAAAATAGTGGCAAGGAAACTATCCACTTTTCAGAAGCCAACAAAAAATGGTGGAAAAACAACGGCTGTGCATCATCCTGTTGCTATGGTGAATGAAAGGTATAAAATGATTCTTGGAGGTGGGAGGGCAGTGACAGCAATGGCTAGTGAAACGTCAGCATGTGAGCGACTTGGCTTGGTCCCACCCACAGACTGGGAAGGTCAGGAGCTTCACACAGCAAGGAGAGGAAGACTGCTGCAGGAATCCAGAATACACCCAGGGGTATTGAAATAATGAACATGAACTACTAGTTGAAAGAACTGAATAGGTTACAGACTCAGTTTCTCCCAGAAGATCTGGACGAAGATAGGATTGCCTCTCTGAATCGTGGGCATGCTAACCATCTCATGATGAGGAGGAAACTCAGCATCTTTGCTTAGATATAGATAGCCAATACATCAGGCTACACTGGGAATGCAAAGATTTCTAAAAAATTAAAAAGCTAATTCTCAATTGTCTTTAAATAAATAAATAAACCAAAGAATTAGCTGCTGTTATCATCGTTGGCAGAAGCATTGGTGCTCGACAATGTAGCTAAGCGTTAAAGAGCGGACACCACCACTACCGCCATTCCAATGGCCTCCAGCCACAGGCTTCTGTCAAGAGAGCTGGCCATCCTGTTTTTCACTCCCCGTGTTATTGGGTAAGTGTGTAGTCCAATCTGGCAGGGGAAGTAGAAACAGGGTAAGAAAGGGTAGGAAGGAAAGAATGAGAAAGTGGAATTCAGCCAAGCATAATGTTGGGGTTGTTGGGGTGTTTTGTTTTGTTTTGGTTTTGGTTAGCTCTGTCACAGTACTTTTATAAATGAATCTGGCTGACTGGTTACTAAATATATAAAAAATATTACTAAATAGCAACTACCAAATTCATTCAATTCTATTAAAGCCAACTTTACTAAATGCCTATGATTCTGGGGATAGAGAAGTAATAGAGACAGACATTGATCCTGCTCTTAGGGAATTTAAAGTCTCATTTGCTAAGTGCCTGCTGAATGCCTAGTCTCTGAGGCTGAATGCCTAGTCTCTGAGACTGAACTGGACAGGGTGCAAGTGATAACATCAAGACTTCTTTTGATTCTCAGAAGAATCCAGCCACACCCACAGGAGGCAACTAGAAAACACAGAGAACTTGGACTATCTGCAACTTTTGTTGATGGTCACCCCAGGCTTGGGAGTGAGTCAAGGCCTAAAGAATTACCTCAGTGGTATTTGGCTCCACCCATCATCATTTTTGAGGCTTCCAGCACTGCCCAAAACAGGGACAATTCTTGGTGGTTCAATTATCTATCCTTCTGGTCATCTCTGTGTTTTAGGAAGGGTTTTCTCTCCAAGTTACAATGGACCTTTGAGGCAAGTTTGGATGACACAGCTGCTCTCTTAAGACCCTCAGTCTTCTTTTCAGGCTAAGAAATTCCAATTCTTTGATTCACAGCACTTCGGCCCCCACCAACCAACGAAAGTGCCAACGGAATCCCGTTTAGTCCTAATCTAATTAACCATGGACATTGCCTTTTGGCTTAGTCTCTTGGATTAATCCTAGAAGATCATCCATTAAATATACAGCTGAACTTGTACCAAGAATCTCAAAAATATTCCTACCTTTTGGTCTACAAGTTTCATTTCTGGTAATATTCCAAGAAAACAATTCTAAATACAGTTAAAAAAATGTCTTGCACACAGATGCCTATCACAGATGTAAGTATCAAAGATACTTATACTAAGGGACAATTAAAAACATTTAAATGCCAAGGAAAATGAGAATGGCTAAGTAAATTACTGGCAGCCATATCATGTGATATCTTTTATCTATTAAAATGATGTTTACAAAGAAAACGTTCTAATAACCTGGTGAAATGTTTATGCAATAATGCCAAGGAGAAAAGAATCAGGGTACACAATAGTATACAGATTATAGTTTGAGTTCAACTGTAAGCCATTTGCATAGAAGAAGGAAAAAAACTAAAATATTAACAATCATTATCTCTAAAAGGTAGGATTTGGGGAGATTTTTATTCTCTTTGCTGTCTTTTTCTATGTTTGGCAAATTTCCTACAATGAGGATGATCTAGGCGGGTGCAGTCTGGTCAGCCAGCTCTGCTGTTCAAATGTGGGAGAGAGACTAAGCCTTTGCAAAATATCACTAATATTCTTCAAACTGCTAAATACATCTTCTAATTATAATTGCTCTCTCTAAATTGGCTGTTTATTCTGTTAATAACTTTTTTGTGAACCACTGTTTACAAACAAAGCAGTTCCTAGAACCTGCTAGCAATTAGGGAATTCTTCCAGCCTCCTAATGAAAAATAAACACCATTAATAACACCTGTCCTGGCTTACACCCGTGTCGGTTTTGTGCCATGTACTTTGGGAATGGATAATAACAGCCACCCTAAAAAATGCATTTGGCCTTCAGATTATTCCTGTGCATTGTTTGTTAATTTAGTGGCTGGGAGAAAACATTATTAAGACAAGATGAAGGAATAAGACTTTACCTTCCTCCCTCATATTGGTTTTCATAAGGAATGATCTCCTGACAATTAATTGTTCTTGCCGATTTTGCTATTTTTATTTTATATACACACATCAGCCTCATAAGTCAAACAAAGCCTTGAACCAAAGACGCCCTTGGACACCTCACTAGGGAGCACCTGTTGGACATACTGGCTCTCAAAGTCTAACACTGCCAAGATTCCCTCCAGTGTTGAGAGAAACCATTGTCTTCAACTAAGCACCAGGTATTGGCTTGCAAGTGGGAGCCATGTTGTAGGAATATCTTTAAATCATAGCACCCACTCTGCATGGTGAGATGCCCACACAGAGAAAGGCCAACAGCACAGCACACAGGGACAGGGAGAGTGAGAGGCCATCAGATTCACCACTTCCACCTCAAACACACTCCAGAGGGAACGCTCTCTCACTCTGTTTCTCTCTCTCTCTCTGTCTGTCTTTGTCTCTGCCCTACTCCCCCAAACCCATACCCTCCCTCTCTTCCTTAAGGCAAAGAGTTGAAACCACATACGGTACAGCGTACAGAGTATGATAACACACTGTACTTGAATATTCATGGTGGTGGTGGTTTTATTTGGATTCCTTTTGTTAGAGGACTCCTTAGACACCTACTTGTGCCATCCTGAGGTAAAAAGATAATCCATGAACTTCTACACTCCTCCTGGCAGTTGGTTGAGACCCTAACCCTCCACAGGTTGAACAAGGAATAAAAAAAAAAGTCATTTTCTCCGGAAGGCAAAGGCAAGGAGTAGCAGTAGATTCGTGAATGCAGAATTTGGGGGCACCTGACTTTCTCTGCAAACTCTCCGGTTGCCTTATTCTGTGATCAGTGTCCTACCACAGGGCTTCATCAAGTGCCTCTGTAGCCATTAGCTAAATTCTCTAAAGGGCTGCTTGGGTGGTAGGTAAGTCCACCACTCCTGCAATTTGCAATCTTTTTCCAGGGCCATAGGTAAAATTAAACCACACTTCCATTTTTTCACAGAACTTTAAAGCGAATTAGAATCAGACCACCTGGCAGCACCCCGTAAACTCCACACTGGGTTCCACATTGTGGTGCAGGCAGCTTCATCATCGCCTCTGGCCTTGTACTTTCAGCAAAAAGCCTTGTCCTGCCTTTCATAGTTGTAACCTTGACCTTGGGTCAAATGGATTGCTAATATATGTTTATGTAGTTTCTGAGCGATCGGATTTGATTTTAAGACAACAGACATTGAGGACCCAGAGATACAGGATCAGGGGTGTTCAAAAGGGCATCGAGCATCAAACCCCAAATGCATCATAAGTGTTTTTGATATTGAGATTAATTCCCAGCTTCCTGCATCCCAACGACACTCAGCTTCTGATGGTGACTACGGGTCTAACTGATACCCAGGCCAGCAAGGCTTTCAAGAGAGGCAATGACCACATCCCTTGGCAGTAAAAATAATATTATTATTATTATTATTATTACGTCAGAAATCAGAAAGAACTGCTTTTGAAGGTGCGCTTTTTATCAAAGTTCAATATTTTCCCTGAGCATGCCATTGATCAATTTCTGAGGACTGCAGGACTCTTAAGACTTACGACAAGGCTGTAATCAATGGATGTAATCCAATAAGTAGGATCCTGCAGGCCCAGGAAGTGATTCTGGCTCGCCAGGAAAATGGAGGCAGGAAGACGAGAGACAAGAGACCAGAGAAAATGATCTTGTTCTCCCCCTGGTGACACTGGAGAGGAACTTGGCCATGCATGTGTGGGCCTCAGAGGGAGAATGGTCTAAAGTACTGTTATGGATTGAATTGTGTCCCCAAAAATACGTGTTGTAAATCCTAACCCTTATAGTGGTTAGGGAGCACTGGTGGCACAGTGGTTAAGAGCTCGGCTGCTAACTAAAAGGTCGGCAATTTGAATCCACCAGCCACTCCTTGGAAACCCTATGGGGCAGTTCTACTCTGTCCTATGGGGTCGCTATGAGTTGGAATCGACTTGTTGGCAAAGGGTTTGTTTGTTTGTTTGTTTTTAATAGTGATTACAATCCCATTTGGGAATGGGTTTTATTTGTTATGTTTATGAGGCAGTATCAGTGTAGGGCGTGTCTTAAGTTAATCTCTTTTGAGATATAAGAAAGCTGATTGAGCAAGCAACCAGGTAAGCAAGAACCGACAGGGGGAAGAGAGCCGCCATGCCACATGAGATTTCCAAGGAACCAAGAAATAGAAGTGGAAAAGAGACAAGCACTTTCCCCCAGAGCCAACAGAGAAAGAAAGCCTTCTGTGGAGCCGGTGCCCTGAATTCCGACTTCTAGCTTCCTAAGTTGTGAGAAAATAAGTTCCTGTTCATTAAAGCTTCCCACTTGTGATTTTCATTACAGCAGCACCAGGGAACTAAGACACGTACCAAGAGATGCCATGCAGAAGGCAACACAGGCCCCTGGGAAGAAACCTGGACAGAGAGCACCAGGGAGAGGCATCTCTGCCCACCTGCAAAACCCCGCATATTCACTGGAGTGCCTCAGGGCATGGGGAGGCTAACCAGAGGAGCATGCGTCTGCTCCAGAAAAACAAACAATAATAATCAGTGACTACAGGGAGCCCTGGTGGTGCAGTGGTTAAGAGCTTGGGTGCTAACCAGAAGGTCAGCAGTTTGAATCCACCAGCAGCATCTCAGAAACCCTATGGGGCAATTCTATTCTGTCCTATAGGGCAGCTATGAGTCGGAATCGACTCATGGCAATGGGTTTGGTTTTGGTGTTTACAGGCAAGGGAATCGGTTCTGCAAGGTAAGGTTATTCTGAAATTCTGGAGGCTGGAATACCACGTACCCTCGTAAGGTTTGGTATACGTATCTGTAACGTATTTCTTGTTAATTAAGGATCTCAATAACTTTGGGGTAAGAGTATTGATCCAGTGTTTCCAGAAGCATTCCCAGGAATGCTAAGGATGGGAACCACCTCTGCTGGAAGTGTGCAATAAAACAGACGACCTGGGGAAACTATGGAAACCCTGCCTGCAGAGATGTGGCTTTGCAGGAAAGGCTGAAGGAGGCACAGAGGAGATCCTGGCGTCTGACAGCAATGCTCACAGGCACCTTCACCAGAGGATGAAGAAGACAAAAGGCTAGAGCCTTCCACCAGGAGCCAAGGACAGCCTGAGTCAGCCACGATAACGAGTTACCAACTGGGCTGGAGTTGGGGGTGGCAGGAAGGGGAGTAGGAATTGGCTATTTGGTTCCTGAACACAGCAGTGGACTACTTTGCAAAAATATCTAAAATATAACAAGGAAAATTATGTAAACATAGTAAGAAAAAAAACTGAAGTATAACAGGGTTCCACAACAGGATATGGACACTGGAGACAGGCATCAAGTCCCTGTGTTTTCCTTGCCCTTCCCCTCCTACTGTGGCTCCCTCCTCCTAGACCCCCAACTTTCTGGACAGCTGGAGTCCCAGAGAGTGAAGTAATGAGCCCAAGTTCAAGCAGCTAAGGACAGAGGGGCCCAGCTAGAACCCAGCTGTCCGTGTTCCTGGGTCTCGGTTCTTTCCACCCCGTCACATTTGCTTTTAGCGGCAAATTTTTAGATGGCATACGGACTCTCCCTCTGCCTTATCAAAAGTTCCCCCACGGGACCCCTTTAAAAAGTCATATGTCCACACCCATGTTTATTGCAGCTCTGTTTACAATAGCAAAAAGTTGGAAGCAACCAAGGTGTCCATCAATGGATGAATGGTTAAATAAATTGTGGTATATTCACACAATGGAATACTACGCATCGATAAAGAACAGTGATGAATCTCTGAAACATTTCATAACATGGAGGAAGCTGGAAGGCATTATGCTGAGCGAAATTAGTCAGAGGCAAAAGGATAAATATTGTATAAGACCACTATTATAAGATCTTGAGAAATAGTAAATCTGAGAAGAACACATACTTTTGTGGTTACGAGGCGGGGAGGGTGGGAGAGGGTTTTTTTATTGATTAATCAGTAGATAAGAACTGCTTTAGGTGAAGGGAAAGACAACACTCAATACATGGAAGGTCAGCTCAATTGGACTGGACCAAAAGCAAAGAAGTTTCCGGGATAAAATGAATGCTTCAAAGGTCAGCGGAGCAAGCGCGGGGGTCTGGGGAACATGGTTTGCGGGGACTTCTAAGTCAACTGGCAAAATAATTCTATTATGAAATCATTCTGCATCCCACTTTGAAATGTGGCGTCTGGGGTCTTAAATGCTAACAAGCGGCCATCTAAGATGCAGCAATTGGTCTCAACCCACCTGGAGCAAAGGAAAATGAAGAACACCAAGGCCACACGACAACTAAGAGCCCAAGAGACAGAAAGGGCCACATGAACCAGAGACCTACATCATCCTGAGACCAGAAGAACTAGTTGGTGCCCGGCCACAATCGATGACTGCCCTGACAGGGAGCACAGCAGAGGACCCCTGAGGGAGCAGGAGATCAGTGGGATACAGACCCCAAATTCTCATAAAAAGACCAAACTTAATGGTCTGACTGAGACTAGAGGAATCCCGGCGGCCATGCTCCCCAGACCTTCTGTTGGCACAGGACAGGAACCATCCCCAAAGACAACTCATCAGACATGAAAGGGACTGGTCAGCGGGTGGGAGAGAGACGCTGATGAAGAGTGAGCTAATTATATCAGGTGGACACTTGAGATTGTGTTGGCAACTCTTGTCTGGAGAGGGGATGGGAGGATAGAGAGAGAGGGAAGCTGGCAAAATTGTCAAGAAAGGAGAGACTGAAAGGGCTGACTCAAGAGGGGGAGAGCAAGTGGGAGTAGGGAGTGAGATGTATGTAAACTTATATGTGACAGACTGATTGGATTTGTAAACGTTCACTTGAAGCTTAATAAAAGTTATTTAAAAAAAAAAAAAGTCATATGTCCTGATGTATTTATAGCACGATTTGGATCATTAAAAATAAAAAAAAGATTTTTTTTTTAAACCTTTCTCTTCCAAAAAACATCCACCGCAAAAAACAAGGTCTATTTGCAGAAAATAAGGGACTGGAACATGCTGGCAATCGTGAGAATGGTGCAGGACCGGGCAACGTTCCATTCTGCTGTTCATAAGGTCACCATGAGTCAGAGTCAGCTCGATGGCACCTATCCATCTATCTGTTTGCAGAAAACAAAGACCACTTTAAATCCCAACCTTGCCTAAAGCAAATTTTTTATTATAAGACAGAGCATCCTGCTATTTCACCTCTATGAGAGGTTTCCAATATGGTGGTTTATCAAAATCATCTGAGTGGTTTTGACGAACCATTAAGAATCAGAGATTTCTGGCCCTCAAGCAAGATCTGCTGAATTAGAATCTATAAGAATGAGGACCAGGAATATACATTCTAGGATCTTCCCTGGATGGTTCTGATGCAGTCATCCTGACACTGGTTCAGACCACTATTTAGGAACTATTGTCTAATCATGGAGCCACTGGGCTGCACAAATGTTAATACACTCGGCTGCTAAACAAACCGATAGAGGTTCAAGACCACTGAGGGGCACCTCAGAAGAAAGGCCTAGCAATATACTTCCTAAAGATCAGTCACTGAAAACCCTATGGTGCACAGCTCTATCTGACACATACAGGGTCACCCTGAATCAGAACTGAGTTGATGGCCACGGATTTTTACTGATCTATAGAGTCGCTATGAGTTGGAATCGACTCAACGGCAACAGGTTTGATTTGGTTTATATCATAAAAAGGAGACCTGGTGGTGCACTGGTTAAGTGTTTGTCAGTTAACCAGAAGGTTGGCAGTTCAAACCCACCAGCCACTCCATGGAAGAAAGATGTGGCAGTCTGCTTCTGTGAAGATTTATAGCCTTGGAAACCCTATGGGGTAGCTCTACTCTGTCCTATAGGGTCGCTATGAGTCAGAATTGACTCTACAGCAGCTGGTGGGGTTTATCATAAAAACACCAGTGTGAAAATGAGCTATTGCATAACAGTAGGTTGCTCTAGGAGAGGGGTGCCCCTCTGGCCCACCCATGCAGGCAAGAGTGATTTGTTACAATGACTGGAGAGGGGGAGAAAAAAATCGTTTCATCCCTCAGATGTCCAGCTTGGTTTTTGATGATGGACCCTATTCAAGAATATTAAACATCTTTAAGACATCACAGGAGTACAATTTCTTTCTGAAACTCCCAAGGAAACCAGTGCAGGGAGATCACCTGCCTCCTATGTGGTGTCTTTAGTTCCGGGAGCATCTCCCCTCTTCCCCCTATGTCCCTATCTCTCCCTTGCCTGCTGAGACCTCCTTTCCAAACCCTGAGTCTTGTTGAGGTTAAAGAAGGGATATACTGAATTTTATTTTAGATCTCTTTTATCCTCTCTCTCCTCTCCTGAAAATAAAAATTGATCTCTAAGGAGCACAGGTATTGGCTTAACTCGTTCTGAATTACTCTAATTTCAAGTGACTCTTTGTCACTCATCAATTTACAGGAAGCAAGTAAGAAACCTATTATCCTGTTATCTCCTCCTAGAAAAGAACATTCTAACGGGAACTTACTGTTCTGGATTGCCAGCAGCCAAGCCTCAGAACCTCTGCTGAGAACATTGTAAGGACTGAAGGTTTCTGACTCCCCATCTCTGGCACAAACAAGGGGAGAACCACGTTTCTCACCAGCAGCCACGTCAGAATAGCCATGTGCCCACCGCTCCCGGTGCAGAGCCTGGCCTTAGGAGTCCAGCAGACCTGGATTCAAATTCTGACTGTGCCGTTAGCTAGCCATCTGACCCAGAAGAAGTCATTTCATCTGTCTAGGCCTCTGGTCCCTGCTCTGTAAAATGGAAATAATAGCACCTCTGGTAGTGGGGCTGCAGGATTTACATGGAAATTAAAATGATATATAACTTTATATTAAAAGTCTGTGGTTTATGTTCCTTTTCAATTAGAGTAACCAGATAAAAATACAGGATGCCCAGTTAAATTTGAATTCCAAATAAACAACTGAAGGTTTTTTACCGTAAGTTTGTCCAGTGTAATATTTAGGACATATTTATACTAAAAATTTTCCATTGTTTACCTGAAATTCAAACTTAACTAGGCATCCTATGTTTTTATTTGCTAAATCTGGCAATGGTAATTTTAATGAGGCCCTTGTGGCGCAATGTTTAAGAATTCAGCTGCTTAATCAAAAGGCCGGCAATTCGAATCTACCAGCCGCTCCTTGGAAACCTTATGGGACAGTTCTATTCTGTCCTATAAGGTCACTATGAGGCAAAATCAACTCAATGGCAATGGGAACGAGTTTAATCTTAACAGAACATTTTGTTAACATGGGTTCTTTTCCTAGGCAGAAAGAGTGTGCTTTAAAAAAAAAAAAAGCTTTATTGACATATACTTCACATACCATAAAATTGACCCAATTCAATGGTTTTTAGTATGGAGTTGTATAACCATTGCCACAATTTAAGTTTAGAACATTTTCATTACCCCCAAAAGAAACCATATAGCCATTATCAGTCACTCCCGATTACCCTCACCCCAAAACCTTCAGCCCTAGGTGATCACTAATCTACTTTGTCTCTATAAATTTCTGTATTTTGGACATTTCATGTAAGTGGAATCATACAATATATGGTCATTTGCAACTGGATTCTTTCATTTAGCACAATGTTTTCAAGGTTCCTCTATGCCGTAGCACATATTCGTACTTCATTCCTTTGTATTGTCAGATAATATTCCATTGCATGGATCTACCACATTGTTTTGTTCATTCATCAGTTGATGGACGTTTGGGTTGTTCTTATTTAGTATAAATAATGCTGCTACGATCATTCATGTTTTTGTGAGGACTATGTTTTCAATTCTCTTGGGTGTGTATCTAGGAGTAAAATTGCTGAGGCATGAGGTAACTCTTTCTGAGGAACTACCAAGATGTTTTCCGAAGCAACTGCACCGTTTTACAACCCTACCAGCAACGTTGGAGGCTCCAATCACTCCACGTCATCACTGACACTGTTACTGTTATTGTCTGTCCTTTTGAATGTAGCCATCCTGTTGCTGTTAGTTGCCATCAAGTCAGTTCTGACTCATGGCAACCCTGTGTGTGCCGAGCAGAACTGCTCCATATGCAGGGTTTTCAAGGCTGTGACCATCTGGAAGCAGATCACCATGCCTTACTCCCAAAAAGCCTCTGAGTGGGTTTGGACCATCAACCTTTTAGTTAGAAATCCAGGGCTTAGCCATCTGTGCCACCCAGGGAGGACTGAGTAGCCATCCTAGTGGATGTGAAGTGCTATCTCATTGTGATTTTAATTTGCATTTCCATGATGATTTGTGATGTTCAGCATCTTTTCATGTGCTCATTGGCCATTTGTACATCTTCTCTGGAGAAAGTCTATTCAGATCCTTTGCCCATTTTTTTAATTGGGTTACTTATCTTTTTATTATTGAGTTGTAAGAGTTCTTTATATACTCTGGATACAAATCCCTTATCAGGTATATGATTTTCAAATATTTTCTCCCATTCTATGTGCTGTCTTTTTACTTTCTTTCTGGTATCGTTTGCAGTACAAATGTTTTTAATTTTGATGAAGTCCAATTTATCTACTCTTTCTTTTGTTGCTTGTGCCTCACCCGAGGTCATGAAAATTCACTCCTAGGCCTCTTACATTGGTAGGTTTTTCAAGACCTTTCACTTACACTGGACTTAGAAACCTCTGTTCCTAAATGCAGATTTATCAGGATCTAAACTTGGGCCTTTTCTTCTGGACCCCATTGCCATACTCTAACCACTTTTAAACATTTCTGCCAGGAAGGATAATAAGGGTGTTGGATAGAGTGGAAGAATGGAGGTGTGTGTGACTTATACATAAAAGCAGAGAGTGAGATGTAGAAGTAATATGTCCCTCTAACTTATGAACACAAGTTTCAGCATGATTCCCAAATGATATGCCTACCACAGAAATGAACCATAAAAGGGATACTAACACTTCCAATTTCCTCCCTCCGTGTCTCAGCTCCCACCTCTGGAATTGGCTGGACCAGGACTGGCCAAAAGGATGGAGTAAGCACTGGGTTCCCATGGTAAGGAGAGTACAAGAAGTTTCTGGCCATGATAACAAGAGGTAAAGAGACTGGCAAGATAGATTGAGCAAGAGGTTGAGAGAGTTGAGGTCTAAATGCCAGCAAGAGAAAGGTTGCCTAACACATGAGGTGCAGAGGGGAAAAAGGAAGCAAAGGCAAAGAGAGGGATTCCAGGGTCACAAAGGCAAGATTTGGCCCCATGGAGACAAGATCAAGTGGCAATAGATTAGAATCGGTTACACAGAATAAAAGGTGTTGAAGAGAGATAAAGGACTATCTGAAGCAATGGCCCAGAAAACCCAAAGGTTTGAGGTTTCCTGAAATATGGCTCATCAGAAATGTGAGAGAAGGGTGGGTCAACCTTCCTTAAAGCAGCAGGAGTAAGGTGAGCAGAGTAGGGGATATCCGTAGCCAGTATTTTTGATGTCAGAATTCTTTTGAGTAAGTGACTTTTCTTCTAAACAATCCCATGAAAGAGCCAGCATTGTCTTGCCCATTTTATAGATATGAACACTTCATTCCTGAAAAATGTATGGACCTGGACTTCTGGTTCCTGCAATATAAAAAATATATATATTATCTGAGTGGTGGTCCTGCTGCATTGCTGGGCATAAGCAAGGTAAATGTCTAGGGATCTCCTTTTCAAAAAAAAAAAGAAACCCAATACAAACAGGACTGAGTAAACAAATGGAAAGTTGGGGGTTGCATGGAGAGCAAATGCAAATATCAGCTCTGTAACTAAGAAACTAAGCCTTGGGCTATCAGCAAGGTGAATGAAGACTACCGTATTAAGTTGGAGACTCTAAACAGAGTCTAAAGGTACCCCTCATTTGCAACCTTCTGTAGCTCCCAGAAAAACAAAGTTAATACAAAGTCTTTTTGGAGGAAAGCATCCCCTGTTTAGATTCACAGGATTCCTACCAATTAATAGCGTGTAACTGTGATGCCACAATAAAGATCACCAAACACACAAGAATACAAGGCACATGATTTAAATTTAGCAAAAACATCAAACAATAAAGTTGGATCTCCAATAATTCAGAAATTGAAATTATTAGCTATACAAAATAAATGTGTGTTAACCGTTTAAGGAAATTAAAATTGGAATTACAAAAATAAGCAGGGAACAAAAGACCATCAAAATAACCAAGGATATCTGAGAAACCACCAACTAGAAGAAACTTTAGAAATGAGATTATTGTTGAAATCAGAAATTCAATGGATGGATTAAATAACTGACGAGATACAACTAAAGAGAGATTTGTGAACTGGAAGATCCAGCTGAAAAAATTATCCATAGTGTAGTACAGGAGGCAAGGAGATGACAGGTTAACATATATGAAGGCTACAATTAAAAGTTCCAAGACATATCTAATCTAAATCCCAAGAGAAAAGAATAGAGAAAATGGAAAAGAGGCTTTTTTTTTTTTTTTTTCAGAGAAATTGGCTGTGAAATTTCCAGAACTGCTGACAGACATGAATCCATACAGCCGGAAAGCATAACATATGTCAAAAAGAATAGAAAAGAAAAAAAATAATTCCTGGACATATTTTATTGAAACTGAAGAATACCAAAGACAAAGTGAAAATACTAAAAGAAGCCAGAGAGAAAAGACTAAAGACCCACAAAGGAACAATTAGACTGATAGCAGACTTCTCTACAGTGACAATGGAAACCAGGAGAAAACAGAATAATGTAACATAATATCTCTGCTTAGAGAAAAAAGCAGTTGACCTAAAATTTGTACCCAGAAAAATTATTATTCAAGAACATGGTTTGAAATAAAAGGCAATTTCATACAATTTTACTAACAAAAAGTAAGTTTTCCACCAACACATTTCCACTGAAGGAACATCTGAAAAATGTATGTCGGGAAGAAAAGTAAGATGCCAGAGGTCTGACTACACTACGAGAAGGCATGATGAGCACACAAAATGCTGGTAAACCTAAATAAATTTCTATTAAAATTATCTAAAATACTGAAAAAACACAGCATGTGAGAAATAAGTGAGGAGGGGTGTACTTGGGATAAAACATTTTCTGAAGTGTTTGTGTTTTTAATAAGAGATTTTGTTTTAACGCATGGACATGATACACTAGGATGGTACTGAGAAAACATCTGTTTTCCCACCATAAGTATGAATAGCAGCCTCTCTCACTCTGAAAAGTTTCCTGATTTGAATAATACATTACATGGTCACTGTGTCTATGACTGAACAGTCTCACTCCTAGGTACATATCCTAAAGAAATTCTTGTAAATGTGCACAGAACTACATGCACAAAAACATTCATCAAGACAGACATTATGTAATGGTACTTTGTAAACTTTCAGATTTCTTCCCACAAAAGAGGATGACAGAGGCGAGGAAAAGATGTAGCACTCTATGCGGTACCAATTAAGAGGGTGCACTGAGAAGTGAGCCTGCCTTGGTTTTCATCTCACCAACACCAGTTCCCAGCACTGAGCCCTTGGTCAAGTTACCAACCCTCTCTAAGTCTCAGCTTCCTCATACGGAATATATGAATAATAATACTACCTATCACAAGGGGTTGATGTAGGTGTCCCTGAGTGATGCAAATGGTTAACATGCTTGGCTGCTAATCAAAAGGTTAGAGGTTCAAGTCCACCCAGAGGCACCTTGGAAGAAAGACTTGGTGGTCTATTACCAAAAAAGTCAGCCACTGAAAACCCTGAGAAGTACAGTTCTACTGACATACATGCGGTTTCCATGAGTGGGAGTCGACTCAAGGGCAGCTGGTTGGTTGGTTGGTTTAGGGTTGTTGTAAGACCTACTGACATTAATAACAAAAAAACTCACATTTATTGAGCACTTACTATAACTAAACACTCCTTTAAGGGCTTGGTGCATATAGTTCCCTTAATCCTCACAACAACCTTTAAGGTAGGTATTATGATTCCCATTTCACAGGTAAGATGCTGAGAGCTTAGCAACATGAAACAACTTGTAAAAAGTCACAGAAAAAGCAAATAGTAGAGCCAACACTCGAAGCATAGGCTGCCTGACACTAGCCCCTGGGGTCTACTGCATCCTGCTGCTGACCCCACGCTTTGAGAGTCGTGCTGTGCCCCGGACTTTGGCATAGAGCCTGGTGCACTGTGAATGCTCGGTAACTGAGTGGTGGCGGTGACGATCTTGGTGGCGGTGACGATCTTGGTGGCGGTGACGATCTTGGTGGCGGTGACGATCTTGGTGGCGTCGTCACTCCTGTCAGATCAATAGAGGGGAGCACCTTACAAGGGCTATCAGGCCATGCAGAGTGGTGGTGGTGGCAGTTTCATCTCGCTGCGCCACCCGACAGATGCTCTGATGCTGTAAGTTTAGGTTGAAACACCAGCATCCCCTCCAGTAAGTCGCTGGTGACCATCCATACTCCAGTGGTGCTTGGAAATAGCTTCCAGGAGGCTTTGCAGACCTGAGCATGCTACCAAGACCACGTACCAGTCCTCCCCTTCCACGGAAATGCTTACAAGCCTGAAGGAAGAGTCAGGAGATTTTCTTCTGCTTTGTGTTTCTTTGGACATCATTTACTTTTCAACTTTAGGCTGAGAAACAAACAAGAGAAGCAGATGAGAGTCCAGGACAAAATATCCACTTCTACTTTTTGACTAGAACGGTAGAATGAATGGCTAAGGGCTCCTGAATGAATCCCTCCATGATGTCAAGGTTTACCCTAAGCTTCTCCTAACCTGTCCATGGGCCTTATTTCTCTTTGGTTCCTTCCAGTTCTAACACTCTACAATCCAAAATGGTGAGAGAAGAAACTGCCCATCATTTTTACAGATGAGAAAATCGAAGTTCCACTTGAGTTGAAGTAGGCCATGAGGGAAGAGAAAGTGGGGAATGAGAATAGGAAGGTATAGGGAATTCGGGGCCAGGTGGCAGTGGCCTTAGTCAACCCAAAGGGTACTGGAAAGCCAGTGAGGTTTGTGAGCAGGGGAGGGGCAAGAATTCCTTGTCATAGTAAATGTGGGATTGAGGGAGAATGAGGGTCTGCCTTCCCTCTTTTTCTTCCTCCCTTTCTTCCTTTTCTCTTCCCTTCCTTTGTTCCTCCGTTCTTCCCATTCTTCCTTTCTCTTCTTTCCTTCCTTCCTTTTCTACCTCCTTTATTGAAGGCCTACGGGGTGCTAATCTATGCACTGGGTGAACAAGGCAACTCAGTCTATGCTCTTAAGGAACATTTAAGCCTGGCCCACAAATCACAGTGGAATCTACTGGAAACAAGACCTCTCACTTCAGCCTTCTGTGAACCCCAGCATCAAAGACAGGCAATCCTAAGATTAGGGCACTGAGCCTAAGTGGGCCCTGACTAGGCACTTGGCCACCTGGACTTGGTGACGGTCCAGCCCCAATCTGAGAGCCACCCAGACTCAAGCTGAGTTCATTGGCACGAGTGCCCATATGTGCTACACACACAGGTCTGGAAACCAGCCCCGCTGCCCTCAGGACTTCTGAGATATTCTGCATCTGCCAGGTTTAGACAGACCTGGAGTCCCCACCTGCATTTTTCTTACTTTAGGGCCAGGCTCCACTTTCCTCAATACAAAGCTATTTACCAGGAGCTAAACTAGAATGATCTCTCCAATTTGCAGCCACACTGCCTGGCTTTCTGATGTTAAAAGGCCTGATTTGTTAAAGCCACAAACAAACCTGTGGCCTGCCTGGCTCTGGAAGAAATGCCATCACCAGCACCGAGGCCCCCATAAACTCCACATGCTGCCTGACTCCTGGGCATCTGGCAGAAGGAGCTCTGTCGCTTTGCCTCTACCCTTTCTGTGTGGCCCCACCTACCTTGTCTTCCTGGTCTCCCAGGACACCCCAGTGCATGCAAGCAGCTCCTAGCTGTGCCTAACTCAGTCAACACCAGCAAGCTGGGTCCCCACCGTGGGCTGGGTACCCTGGCCTCCTTGTGCTTTCCATCCAGGGAGGAAGAGAGACATTACCAAATCCTCACAAAAACACTCAACTACAATTGTTATAGAGAGAGAGAGAGCTCTAGTGGCACAGGGGTTAAGAGGAGCTTGGCTGCTAATCAAAAGGTCAGCAATTCGAATCCACCAGCTGCTCCTTGGAAACCCTATGGGGCAGTTCTACTCTGTCCTATAGGATTGCTATGAGTTGGAATTGACTCAGTGGCAAAGGGCTATGTACATATATATGTATGAACGTATACATATATATATATATGTATATATGCTGAACTCAGGCGTAGATAAAAATAAAATGTTGCAAAATAATTAGGAAATGATGACTTTTGAGGATTTATTACCTTGGTTTATAATATAATGTATTTAATTGTAAGTTTACATCATTGAATTTTTTTTATAACGGCTGTGTGTAACAACCGGCTGGCAAAATTCGTGAAAATGTAACAATGGCTTTTGCAAGGCAGTAGGAGCCTGCTTGAGCACACCCCTGAAGTACATGCCCCTGAAATACGCGCCCCTGAAGCACACACCCGCTGAAGCACACGCCCCTCAAGTTTGTCCATCTCCAAATCATGTGTCTTTCCTTTCCACGACATTGCATCCGTGGACGAGTGAACGGAGAGCAGGCAGACCAGAGGGAAGGGCTGCAGGCTGCGTGTTGGGAAAATGTTTCAGGCCATGCGAGGCCCCAGGTTCAGCAAAAGCAGAGGCTTCTTCAAAAAAGGCCTGGGTACAGGAAGAATGAGATGCCGCAGACCTAGTGAAAGTGGTTCAAGGAAGAATAGGGAGTGATCAGGCCTGAGAGAGAAGCTCCAAAGGGCCCTTCACGCTGCAATCAGGCGTAATTCACACGAGCAGACCAAGATCGACATGCCACAAAAGGTCTGTGTCCACTTTAGCAGAAGGGCTGTGGGTCCCATTATCGATAGAAATGAAAGTCTAATTAATAGACACTGTTTTGCTCCACGCTGAATGCAGGAAAGTCCAGCTTGGTCCCTTGAGAAGCAAGGACATGGATGCGGGCGGCATCTTGTGTGAAGCCCTGCATGGGTTCTCCTTGGCAGAAAACTTACCGGCTGACGGGGGCCGCTGGAGTGAGAGCCACATGTGCAGCAAACATCTGGTCTAAGAGGATGGGACTTGGGGTGTCTTTAGCAAGGGATGTCTCAGAGATAAAGACGTACCGCATCAAAGGGCTACACCTGCACACAAACACATACATGTACACACACTCACACACAAGCATGCACACCCTCATATACAAACACACATGCACGCACAAACTCATACACACACACGTACACTTGCGTGTACATGCATGTACGTACTCATGCAAATACGTATGCACACACATACAAACACACACATTCGTATACACATATGCACTCACACACAAACACATACATGTACACACACTCATACCCAAACACATGCAGGTACACATGCATACACAAGCACATATGCATGTACATACATGAACTTACTCACACAAGTACATGTACACGCTCATACACAAACACAAATGTACACACACGTACATACTCACATGCAACACATGCATGTATACACTCATACGCAAACCCACATGCTCACACATGAACTCACATACACACACACTACCTATTAATACTGCGTCTACGCCCCCAGTCATGGGAGCTCCTGGCACCTCTGACCCCATATGTCCCCCCAGAACCCAATACAGTGCACCACACAGGCCAGAAGTTCAACACACTTGACGAAGCTGTGAGTGGTGAGGGGGGGGCCTTAGAGGATCTGGGAGAGGAAATTTGCAGGATCTGGGTTGCTATAAGTCAGAATCGACTTGCTGGCAGTGGGTGGGCTGGACATTCTGGAAGGAGCCCTGGTGGTGCAAGGGTTAAGCACTCAACCGCTAACCAAAAGGTCTGTGGTTTGAACCCACCAGCCGCTCCTGGGGAGAAGAGACCTGACCATCTGCTCCCATACGGACTACAGCCTAAGAAACCCTGTGGGACAGTTCTTCTCTCCCCTGTGGAGTCACTATGAGTTGGAATCTACTCGAGGCCCACAACAACAACAACGATGAGCCTTCTGGAAGGTGATGATCTCATGGCTTTTCTGAGATTGTTTGATGTGGCTTTTCTGACCTGGCCGGGCTCCATTGAGCAGCAACAATGGAGAATGAGAAAGTCTGTAGGGTTTTTTTTTTTTCCTTGGCTATGACACTTTCCCCATATCCATACCCTTTCTTGTTCTGGCCCGAGCCTCTCTGGCCTCGGCCTTCCTGTAGACCTGCACCCCGCTTGGATGGGACACCCAGGTTGCATATTACCAGACAAAAGTCATCTTGCCTTCAGGGAAGGCCCTCAGACAATCCAGCCTGTTGCCCAGGAGCCACTCAGGTGCCACCCTGCCAGTCCCACCAGCCCGCCCCCCCGGACACCCCCAGAAGGGCAAAGCCACAGCAGGGGCACATTCGATCCAGCCCCTGGGACTGGAAGGCTTGTCACTGGGGTCCTGTGGACAGGTACCGACAGAGCTCTCTGTGCCTCTCCACACAGTGCAGGTCACAAGAGAAAGGGACCTACCCAAGGTCACACAGACGGAGTGAGAATCCAGGTTTCTGTCTCCTAGGCCTCTCTGAACCTGAGTGGAACCCTGCCGCTGGGAGGAAAATGCCCTCTTCCTTCTCCTTGCCAATGATCCACTAACGACAGAAGTTACCAAACAAACTTTGAAAGCAATGCAGAGGGCAGCATTATTGTTCTTATGGACAGGGAGGAGGAGAGAGAAACTTTATACATAATAATTTCTGATATCGAATGAGAAATTTAGGTGACGAGCAGAGGCCAGAGCATGGCACATTTAATTTAAGCCATGGCAGAGAGGGGCAGCTTCCACTGCAGCCATAATAAATTACATACAAGTGCCACCGAACAATAACAAAAAACTGTGGGCCATCTATTTCAGTCCCATTTACAAGAAATCAATATCAATACTTAATGCAATACTGGTGAAAAATGAGCAGAGATACAGAAAGCATAATAAACCAGGAATGGAAGGCTGGCAGTGTTTCCCTGGGGAAGAAAAAAGTAACTGTCTATATTTCCATGTTGAAGGATATTTCACTGAAACCATGTGCCGAAGGTAGGAGAGTTTAAAAATCTCTTTATTAAATTAAGAAAGTTCTTTAAACTGTGGATTACTAGGTGGATAAAACTCCTGCCTATGGAAGGACCTGTTTCATCGTTCCCAATGGACTGGTCATCTTTCATTGAATTTTCCCGCTTATAAGGCCATTAATTTTATCATGCACATTTTCTGGGATGTTTATGCCCATAATTAACTGGCTAGTTTTGCCTTTTTGGGTATAGAGGAAGAACTAATCTCATCTGAATCTTGGAGTCAAATCAAATAAAGTCAAGGAACCTGGTCAGGTGTGTGGCAGGTAAGTCACCCCACAATCCCGAGGTGCATCTGCACACAGCAGATCCAAAAGTTCACCCCAACGCCAGGCAGAGCCTATCACTGCTACTTCCGCTGGGTACATGACAAGCAGACACCTGCCATTTCACTCTGGACTGACTGTGGCCATTCAGCTTGACTGGAAGTTTCAGCCACCACAGCCCCAAGGTCCTCTGTGCTCCCTCAGCGGCCGACTCTCCAAGCCAAGCCGAGGCAGGAAGGCATTTCCCAGCCACATACACTGTTTACCCACCAGTTTCCATGGAGCGGGGTGCAAATATGAAGCCGTTTTATTTCCCTGAACACTGCTCCAACAGTGCAGCGCCCCTCCCTGTGAGTAGCATATCCTGTAAGGCCTCTTGGGCAGGTTCTGAAACTTTTCAGTTACTTCTGGTTATAAAAATTGTGTCCAGTTTAAAATGCCCATCTCATACCCAACTTGAAGCTTTCCCCTCACCCGTCACTGGCCAGGCTTTCACTCAGGGTGTGAAGCAATCTGGTCTTGTACTTGCTATCCCTCCCTCCTTAGACTGGGGTGTGTCCCATTGCTGGGCCACCTCTCCCCTTTTCCTGGGGCTCTCCTGGAATGTGGCAAAGCCAGGGTGTCTGGCTCAGAGGACAAAGCTTTCCACCCTGTCCCGCCTCTGCGTGGCCCCTTCCGTGGAAAGGTTGTGGGGTTGGGCATCAGACCCAGCACCCATCAAAGGATGGAGCTTGTGTCTGGGATCGCAGCTTAGCCTCGTTCTCAGGGCAGGGCATTAGGGGGAGGGCTGGCTAAGTCCACGACATCTTGGGAGGGAGACACAACTCTGCCTTTCCATCAGTCACTAAGGAAGCACCTACCAGATGTGAGGACACAAAGAGATAAAGAAAGGCTGGGCTATCGTCCTACAAGGACTCACGGTGCCTTCACGTGGCAGGGCCTCAGTGGGTGGGCCAGATGGGGTACCAGAATGCTCCGTGGTGTGACAGAAAGGACCGAGACCACAGAATCAGGCCTGAATTAACGTTGCAGCCCTGCCACCTTTAAGAAGAAAGAGATCATTGTGGACTGAGGTCATGAAGGAGGACTTCATGGAGGAGGTGATTTACTGTTGTTGTTAGGTGCTGTCAAGTCGATTCTAATTCACAGCGACCTGGTGAGACGCAATAGAACTGCCCATAGGGTTTTCTAGGCTATAATCTTTCCAGGAGCAGATCACCGGTTCTTCCTCCTGCAGAGCCACTGGGTGGGTTTGAACTGCCTACCTTTCAGTTACTAGCCAAGCACTTAACCACTGAGCCACAGGAGCTCCTTGATTTAGCACTAGAAGCTACTATTTTTCATTGCTCACTATGTGCCAGTCACTGTTCTAGGGACTTGAGGGTCCCTAATTCATTGACTCCTCTCTACAATCTCAAGAGGTAGGTATTATTGTATCCCCATTTGACAGATGAAGGCACTGGGCCACTGAGAGGTTAACAAACTTGCCCATTGTTACGTGGCTAGTTAGTGACAGAGCCCAGACTTGAATTCAGGAAGCCTTGCTCCAGACTCCACTCTGTCTGCCATCATGCCCTAAAGGATGATGGCATTACTGGACCCTGAAGGATGCATGACAATAAATGTCACTATTGTTCTCACTAGAGGTCCCTGGTAGTACAGTTTGCCCTCGACTACTAACCTAAAGGTTGGTGTTTGAGCCCATCCCGTGGCACTGTGGAAGAAAGGCCTGGCAATGTGCTTCTGTAAATATTACAGCCAAGAAAGTGCTGTGGAGCTCAGTTCTGCTGTGTAGCTCATGGGGTCACCATGAGTCGAATCAATTCTACTAAATGTTGATTAAACAAATTTTATGTCTATATATACAGAAATATAGATCTATTCCCTACTGCTCTTCCTACAGGCAGAGATCTTCAAGCCCCACTGGAGAGAAGGAGGAAGGAGAGATGTGGACTATCCTCCCTCCCCCTCTCCTCTAAACCCACAGAAAGGCTCAGAAAAGTAATTGGGGAGGGGAAAATCATTTTAAAATACCCCTCCTATTGTGCTTTTATTGTAGAGTAATAGCACTGTTCACACTTTCTGAAATGTTCTAAGCAAGTTTTCACAGCTCTTTCTGCAGAAGATAATGAGGGAGACAGCGAGAATGCCCACGTGTGAGAGTGCTTGAAATCTCTCCCTCTTCCTCAATGACTCAGGGGCAAAGCAGGAGGCTCTGAAGGTGAATTAATTCTCTGCTGGAAAAAGGGAGCTGTAAAAAAATCAGTGATTAGAAATTCCAGGCCCTGCTGTAGCCGGAGGAAGTTTGAGGCCACAAAGCCAGGTGAGCAAGAAACGTAACTTTGGGTTATTCTAAGTGGCCTTAATTTCTAACCTGAGTCCCCATTTCCCTGAAACTCACTTTCAGTCAATTCAGCGTCTGCCCAGCCAGTCCCAGTACTTGGGGTTGTTCTGGGGGATCACACACTGCTGGCATACCAGACAGAGGCCCTCTGGTCCTTGGCTGCTTTCACAATCCCACATGGCCACCCAACATGTCCTCACTCCCGCCGGCTCATGGAGGACCCAACAGGGTCTCCTGCCTCCCAACTCATTCACATGGTCTCTCTCTCCCCTCCCACCCACCTCTTCTGCCTCCAGGAACACCTAGCTGCTTCTACACCACTCTGGGACCGAAGCAAACTCCCTTCTCCTAGACACCCCACCCTGGCTACTTCTATTCTCCTGGCCGAGAGCCCTGATGGAGGAAGGGCAGTGCTGGGATCTTGAATTCCTGATCTTGCCTGTTCCCTGTGCTTTACCCTGGAGGGTGAGAGACACAGGTTTCCTCTGCTCTCAGGTCCCCCAATCCAGGGAGGGGTCTGGTTACCCTTCCCTTCCCAGCAGCATCAAAGCTCTCTCTTCTCCTTTCACTTCTTCCTTCATTCCCCAGAAAAGTGTTACAGCCACAGGGCAGGAAAAACCACTGTTGACTGATCTGTGTTCTTTGAAATATTTTCTTGTGCTAGGTAGGACCTGGGCTACTGGAAGTCAAAAGCCAACCAGCTGACTTTTTGCCTTGTGTGTCAGCCTTCTTTTGAGGTCTAGCAGCCTGACTTGGGAGAAGGGTGAGGGTTGCAGTAAATGCCAAGGAAAGAGGCATGATTCATATCACAAATAGTGTCCCCCACCTAGAGTCCACACTTCCTCGGTTTAAGCAGATAGCCCAGTGCTGTGGTGCTGCCAAGGAGCCCTGGTGGTGAAGTAGTTAAGTGCTGGTCTGCTAACCGAAAGGTCAGCAGTTCAAATCCACAAGGCTATCTTCAGGAGAAGACCTGGAGATCTGCTTCCTTAAAGACTACAGCCTAGGAAACCCTATGGGGCAGTTCTACTCTGTCCTGTAGGGGTCGCTATGAGTCGGAATCGACTTGACAGCAATGGGTTTGGGTGGTGCTGCTGGACAATTAGGTGCTTACGTCATGGGGTGCAGGGGAGTACTGGGGGAACCCGAATACCCGGGCTGGAATTCTTGTATTGCCCTTCTTCCCTGTGTGACCAGGGCAAGTGCCTTATCCCCTGGCTCCTGACCCATCTCGTGAGAACACCACACCACCCTTCTCCCAGCACTGTTGGTAAAAGAGAATAATGTCAGGAGAGTCAAATACTGGGCAGCTGGGAAGGACCGCCATGGTTTCCGTCTGCACCAGTGTCTCTTCTTCTCACTATGTGCTCGCCCCACTCTATAGCTAGAGGGTTGGCAAGAGAGAGAGAGAATGTCTGTCCCTCTAGCCTCTTCCCTAGGAACCCGACTCGGCTTTGGAACAGCTCAGGGAGAAAGCCTCAGATTCCTCTCAGCAAGGCTGTGAATGAGCCCAAATTACACAAAAGAGACCGCGGAGAGATTGCGTTCAAGACAACGCTTTCCAAAAACAGACTCTCCCTACATGGAGCTAATACTTCTTGTTCTCTAAGGAAAACATACCCGCCCAAACGGCTTGACGAATGTTCTCAGCAACTTCCTGGAAGAGAGAAAAACACCCCCCACACCAGTCCTAACTCTTCTTAAGCCTCCCTTCTAAAGCCAGATTCCGAAGGTCTCCTGTTTTCCCAGGTAGCTCTCTGTTCTCTGATGGGCCTCACTCCAGTGGACAGCGCTGAACCTTTGTCTGGTCTCAATAGGGCCACACGCTTTTGGGAGAGTCAGTGAGGTCACTGTGGCTGAGCTTCACTTCCCCAAAGGAACTGTCCCAGCTGCTCAGTCCCTCTGTATTGATTCAAGGTGACACTATGGTTACAGAGTAGAACTGCTCCATAGGGTTTTTTGTTTTTTAAATTGTATTTACTTTGTTGCTGTTGAAAATTTACACAGCAAAACATATACCAATTCAACAATTTCCACATGTACAATTTAGTAACACTGATTACATTCTTGAACTGTGCAACCATTCTCACCCTCCTTTTCTGAGTTGTTCCTCCCCATTATGAACATAAACTCACCGCCCCTAAGTTTCCTCTCAAATCTTTTGAGTTGCTGTCGTCAATTTGATCCCCTATAGACAGATCTTGAAAGAGCATAATGCTCAAGGCAGACATTTTTTACTAGTTAAGCTAAGCTATTGTTTGGTTTTAAGAAGACTTCAGGGGACATTTTTGGTTTGAGGTTTTCTTGGCTATAATCTTTACGGAAGCAGATAGTCTTCTACTGCAGAACCGATGGGTACATTAGAACCACCACTAAAAAGGAGCACAAACTGCTTGCTCCACCCAGAGGCCTTCTACACTCTTAGTGGGATGTATTCTAAGGACAAGAAAAAAAATTCCGACTCATAGTGACCTATGGGACAGAGTAGAACTGCCCCAGAGGGTTTCCAAAGAATAGCTGGTGGATTCAAACTGCCAACCCTTTGGTTAACAGCCAAGGTCTTAGCCACTGTGGCATCAGGGCTTCAAGGACGAGAAGAACGGCAAAAATCTTGGACTTTAATTTGGTGAGTTAGTTGTTGGTGGTGCATGTGGGGTAGGGATCGTGACACTATTTTGGGTGTCTTGGGGATAGAGCACATTACCAATTAGACTGCTGTTGGTGAGAACCACAGTGGTCCTGGTGAGAAGGGAAGCTCGAATACGAAATGGAGGACAGACCAGTATGCACACATGATTTTTAAAAACACAGAGCACATTAAGGGCCCTGGTCATTCCACTCCTCCCTGCATCCACACCCTCTGCTGCTTGACTTTGCCCGTCCTCCTACTGAAGAAGCTACCTAGCTTTTGACTTTGGTTGGGCCATGTGACTTGCTTTGGCCAATGGGATGTTAGTGGGCATGATGTGGCCGAAGGCTTCAAAAGTGCTGTGTGGTTGGTCTTGTCATTTGCGTCTCTGTCATCACCCCTCAGGAAGGAGGGTGAACAATTAAGTAAAATTGAAGGTGGCTGGCATGTACCACACTGTGGGATGAACCAGGCTCAGCAGGACATGAGAAGAGAGAGACTAACTGCTGGGAGTCAATGAGGGTCAACTGAACTCAAAGCTACCATTTGAGCTGGGCTGTAGAGGGGACAAAGGGAGGAAAGGTATTCCAAGCAGAGGGACCATCCTATGCAAAGGCACAGAGGTGACAGAGGTTCAGTGAGTGGCCCCAAACAGCCAGGACCAAACTTGGGAGGATTATCTAAGGAAGGAAATATTCCACGGATGTAGACATTTCTCTACAACCCATCACCACCACGTCTAGAATGAAAGAAATTCAGGGATTCAGTTGCCTTTGTTCTAGCAATGCGAAGTCTGGTTGTTCTTGCATTTGAATCAAGCCCCTCAATTATCATTGGGAAGCCGTGGTTCTGTCACTACACACTTCATGTTGGTCAGGATCTCATGAGTCCCCAAACCTCAGATTTTTTTTTTTAAGATCCTGGAAGAGGGTTACAGCAAGAAAGCCCCCTCTGTCCTGGCTCCTTGCTGTTCCAGTGGCCATGACTGAAACAGGGAGGTCTACGGCCCGGCCCAAGGCTCCTACAGGCACACGTGAGCACACGGAACCATCTCCTCTTCCCTGCCCAATGTCCCCAGAAGTTCTGACCTGGCTTCCAGAAACACGCTGCAGCGAGGTGCTGGTGTGTCTCAGCTTTTTTACTTCCTGAGCGTGACTAATCCAGTTTGTCCCTTCCCAGGCCGCGTACACAGAGTCATTCACATTCTCCTCTATACTGCAGGAGTGGCCTGCTGTGCAGCAAGAAATCCATGCTGATCAATGTTGGGCAGGCTGCATAAAAAAAAATAAATAAAATAAGGCAGGTAAATTACACACATATGAGTTAGGGATAACTATGATTAATCCCTCGGCCAGGTGGCGCCCCCAGTCCCAGCATGCCCTTGGGCACCTCGGAGGTAACGGGCTAAGGACAGCATCTGACTGCCGCCCAGTCATTCATTACCGTGATGTCCCCATCATTGAGTCTACTGATGAGATTATTGATCCCGGGGAGTAATTATATGAAATGCATCGTGGTAAGCGCGGGCCATTGTCTTTGTAAGTATTTATTGGCAAGGGATGTAAGCTTTTCATCGTTTTCGTTGAGCTTTACTTTTATGAATTGACGGCACCTTTTTTTTTTTTCAAACTAACAATTGTTACTTTCACTGGGAGGAAGGGCAGGGAAGAAGAGAGGAAAGAACAGCAAGGAGCAAAACCCAAGGTGTAGGAAAGGCGTTGAAAAATAGGAAGCCTAGTGCCCAGTAGATGGCGCTGTAATCAAATTCTAAAACCTGTTACACCAGACAGGGAAGTGCTGGAGAAAGTGAGGGGAGTGGAAAGCTCGTTAGAATTAAAGGCACACAGCCTTCAATTAAAGAATTAAAGGCATTCGGCCATTTCCCTCACTTTAGATAAAGATTTTTATTATTATTATGAAAGCAAGGCTCCACTCTAGAAATTGCCGTCTGGGAGGGTTTTCGGCCTCTAGAGGAGCTGGCTGCCATAGCCCCTTTGTTCCCACCCATCACAGTCAAATGCAAGGAGATGGTGGTGGGTGATAGCAGCCCCCCAGATCCAAACACACATGCCCACTCCCCTCACCTGTTCCATGGAAATCCCAGGAAGATGGGCTGGGGGTGAGAGGACCCTTTCCATGCTGAATGTTGAAGTGACAACTAAAAATATATTTAATTCCACCCACATGGGAGCAAACAGAATTCATACCCATTTTCCCACATAAGGACATTTGTCTACGAAAAACCCCATGGAGTTTTGGAATAAATGACTGGATGGAGGAAGGTGGAAGGTGGAAGACGGAAAGCCGAGGGTGCGAACCAGGGCTTCAAACTGGGTTGCTCCAGTTCAACCCCCTGCTGAGAATTTGCATTCCACCCCAGATATGCTGAATCAGAATCTACATTTTAACAAGATCCCCAGGTGATTCTTACCTATCTTGTTAAAATATAGATTCTGATTCAGTATATCTGGGTGAAATACAAATTCTCAGCAGGGGGTTGAACTGGAGCAAACCAGTTCAAAGCCCTGGTGCAAATGAATAGCCTCTTTGAACACCCATGGCCCTGTTGGTGTGCTCCAGAGCCTTTCCTGGCTTGTTTGAATCCAGCTATTCTTCAGAGAGGCTGAGGGTTCCTCAGGTAGAGGCGAGATATGATCTTGAAAATGCCTGGTCAGAGCCTTTTGTCTTCTGGGCAGCTGGTGGAAGGAGGGGTTAGCTCTATCCCGGGGAGAGAGGGTGAGATGAATGTTGGCCAGAGAAGCACATGTATGATGGGGGTTAGCCTGTGGGTTTGCACACTCACTGTTAGTGCTCTGGGCCCAGGGCAAATTGGGGTCTCTTTGTACCTTGGAAACCACTGCTTTCCCAAGGGGGCCTGCCAGGCCTGTCCAGACCCTGGGAACATCAGCATTTTTCAAGTCTTTCTGACAGTATCTGAGTGGAATGCTGGAGCAGTGGTGGCTGAGTGGTAGAATTCTCACCTTCTATGCAGGAGACCTGGGTTCACTTCCCACCCAGTGCACCTCGTGTGCAGCCGTCGCCCATCTGTCAGTGGAGGCTTGCGTGTTGCTATGATGCTGAACAGGTTTCAGCAGAGCTTCCAGACTAAGATGGACGAGGAAGAAAGGTCTGGTGATCCACTTTCAAAAACCAGCCAACGGAAGCCCTATGGTCTCATCTCCAACCAATCATGGGGATGGTGCCAGACAGGGCAGCATTTTATTCCATTGTTCATGAAGTTGCCATGAGTTGGGGGCCAACTCCATAGCACTAAAAACAACAACAAAAGGTTAGTGATGGGCAGGGGCTTCATCAGGAGTGGAGGCTGGGTGAGGAGATGCCCGAACTGGGAATGTTTCCATGGACAGGCAAGGGCTCCACCTGTCCTGGGACCACCTCTCTGTAGGTTGTTCAACTGACCCTGATCCCATCTAGGGGACAGAACTGGGGCAAGAAGAATAAGTGGGGTTGAGGAGAGCTTCATGGATGAGGTAAGCCTTGAGCTTGATCTTGAAGACCCAGTAGAATGTGACTGGGTAGAGAGGTGGAGAGAGGGGTCAGGAATGATGTTCCAGGCAGAGGTGGGGACAGAGCAGAGACAAGAATAGTGAGAATGGGGAGGATTGTGGTCCTGCTCAAAGGTAGATGGAGGAGGATGAGCTCAGAGCTGTAACTCCATGGGACAGGGGCCCTGAGGGGGAAGGTTTGTGCTCTTCACACCCTGATCTTCATCTCTGCCCTGGGCCCAGGACACAAGGTCTCCAAGAACTTCGGCCAGGGTCGTCTCCTCTTGAGGGCCAGAGCTTGCCCCACCCTGTTGGCATCTCCATGCCAGCATCAACCAAAGAGGAACTAGGGCAGGGTTGGGCCCTTCAGGGACCTCTAGACTATAGGGAGCAAGAGCACAAAGAAACACCTCCATACTGCAACTACCAGTTCATGTGGAGGAACCAACCAAAGACAGACTCTGCAGGTATGTTTATCTGAGTCACTTAACCATCCTTAAAGCTTCTCGACAAAGCCATGAAAATTTCTCAGGAACCTCTTCTGCACCTAGGAGACCTGCTAGTGCTGGTGGGACCCTGGAATTGAAGAGACACCAGGCTGACTCCAAGCTTCAGGGGTCTGCTGGGTCCTTCTCTGCTGAGATGCAGCATTAGGCAGTATCTCCTCACCTGGCTTGGCCCAACCCAGCACATGGAAGGGCAGAGGTATGAACCGCAAAGGCCGGGCACCACAGCAACCAGCCAGGTGAAAGGGTGGGAGGGAGACGAGCAGGGAGGGAGGGCCTGGGGGACAGGCTCCTGGCAGCACCACCCCAGGAGACACCTCAACCCCCTGTGGTTTTCGCTCTCCAGAATCCAACGTTTGGTGTAGCAGTTCATTTCCATCAAGTAAATATTTAGACTCTTGCCTAAATGTCTTGGCATTTATAGATTCAAAGAAAATTGCAGCAAAGTCAGAAAACTTTTTCATAAATCACAGTCCCTTGTGTAACACTTCTCATGTTCCCGGACTATTGAGCCACAGATACATTACCTTGGGCTACAGAATTTCATTTAATCCACAGTGGGTTCCTACTAATAAGGGATTTCAGCAGGCTGATACTTTCAAAAGTATGAAAGTCAGTTCGAAGCATACTACATTTGCACCGTGAGGGGGAAGTTGCCAGAAATCATAATTATGCCTGGTAGTTTTTACCCAAGACTGTGTTCCTAATACTCATGTATTATTAATCTACCACTTAGACACTGTGCCCAGAGTAACTCTCTAATGATTACTGCAACCACGTGCTTGTTTTTATTTACACCTTCCTTTTTTTTTTGAGGCACTCAGAGACCCTGTGCTACGGCCTCCAGCAGTGCAGTACAGAGGATATAGGTTCATTCTCAGCCATTCACAAATAGGCTGGTCCCTTCATCATTCTGAGCATCAGTCCTAAGTTTCTAAGACTGCAGGTCCACTGAAGACCCACTCTGTGCCCCGTACAGGGACATTCCATAAACACCTCTTAAATGAATGCATGAATGAATGAATGAAGAGGAAATGGCTTGTAAACTGTAAAGTGCATTACAAGTAGGAAGAGATGATGAACCACTTATTAAATGTCACAATCTAATATGCTACAAAGCTTCCTAAGCAATGATCTAGTGTTGCCTGGACCCATCTATTCACATGACAGCTCTTTACTCGCAATTACTCTGGGAATGGGGCAGTGAATACAAAGACACAGTCCCCAACCTCGTGGAACATGGCCTGGCAGGAAACCGGAACAGAAAACGAGTTACTACTCAGATAAGCATTTAATTCTAAGTATGATAGATGCCATGAAAGCACAATATATGATCCTTGAGAGCCAACATGGGAACTGCCCAGGCTCAGAGGTCAGGGGTCCTGGAAAGAGAGTGATGCTGAAGCTGAGACCTGGGGGAGGAGCAGCTAGCCGTTGGTGAGATGAGGGCAGGGTGAGAGGGAAGGTTCCAGAACCGTGAGGAAAGACAGAAAATCAGTCCCAGAAATGGGAGGGGACGAGTGGCAACTTGAGGAAGTTCTATTCTGGCATTTGGTGGGGAGCTTGCCACCCAGAATTGGGCTTTTGTAGATGAAGGCAGTGGAGGAAGACCACAGCCCTTGGACAGAGATGAGGGAAGGCCCTGGGTTGTCAGCGGCTCCCTGCGTACCCCAGGCACACCAACCGCCACCCCCTCTGCACTGCAAGGATGAAGCCAAAAGCTACCTTTCCCAGAATCCCTTTGTGTGGCTCTGGGTTTGGGTCAGCCAATGAGTGATGCTTGTACAAGATTTGGATGCAGAAATGAGAGCAAAACCATTATCATTCTCCAAAATTGGCTGCACACAGACATACAGACAGAAATCAAGTTCACACTTTGAAGGCAGATCATTCGCTTTGCAGCTGCAGGCGAGTGAGGCTGGCAGAGGCGGAGCCCGCTGAGGTTACAGTTTCCAGTGCAGACAATGTGACTCACCTGCCAGGCAGCTGCTCCCCAGCCCTCCCAACTGCTGTGCAAGCCTCTAACCCCCTGGATGAAACCCCTTTTCTACTTGGAATACCTGGTGTGCCCTCTTAACCTAGAGTCCCCTGTCCTGGGAGGAAACAGACCTGGAAAAGCGGTTCACACCAAAGTGGTAAGATCTGATAACAGACTGTTACTGCCCCTCCCAGGATATCTCCATCTTAGAAGTCACTGCTTGGAGGGAACCGCAGATAACCAAGACAGGTCTTCAGGCAAACCTCACAAAAGTCACCCCATGTCGGCAAATGCAACTGTAAGTGCAGGTGGCATAAATACATTTGGTGACCCTCTAGAAAGCCGGTCAACCGCTGCAGGACAACCATCTCAGCCACAAAGAGGGAAGAGAGAAGGTTCAGGCCAGTTAATTCTTCTCACTTTGCTTTGAAGCCAAAGTGGGTGCTTCAAAAATGAGGACAGAGAATGTTCACGTCTTTGCTAGTTGCAATGGGTGGGAGAGGGATTGTAGTTCTCTTCCGTGCCACTTAAATGTCCTGCCTATCTCTCCTGCCCAGACATCAGACTTCTTCACCTCGTGGACTCTACCAGGATGGTAGGAGCATGGGAGAGGTGGGTAACATGGAGGGGGAGAGAGGGTGCATCACTGCCAAACCAGATTGAATCACAGTTGTTCCAAAACCATAGCCCTAGAGGCCAAATGTCATTATAAGGCCTTCCTTAATTTTCTACAGAGCCCTAGTGGCACAGTGGTTCAGAACTACCGCTGCTAACCTAAAGGTTGGTGGTTCCGATCCACCAGCTGCTCCTTGGAAACCCTATAGGGCAGTTCTACTCTGTTCTATAGTGTCACTATGAGTCAGAATCAACGTGAAGGCAATGGGTTTAATTCTCTACAGCATCTCTGTCCATTCATTTCCGAATCTTGAAAGCAAGCAAATTTCGAGAATGCGTGCAAGACCGAAAAAAACCCAAGTTTCTTTTCCAAGATCTCATGGGTTAAATTCTGGGAAAATACTTCTCTCTTTCGAAGAATTGTCATCTTCCTTCTATCAGGTAACAAAAATTCTGTAAACCACCGTGTCCTTGGCAGCTAGGAAGCTCAAAGCCACACGGAATGCATAGGAACAGCCGCTCTGTTGGTGTTTGTGGTTAACAGACTCTCCTGCTTTCCCTTCTTCTTTGTGAATTTGATTTCCTAGCTTTGGGTCTAAAATCCTTATTGCACACATGACTCGTATACAAATTAATGTCACTTTATCATTTCCATCACTCATATCGTTTATAAGAAGAGGTTGGTTACACAAATACAGAAACAAACCCATAAACACCGGGAAGCAAAGGGGATAAAGGGAGAGGGAACAAGAGACTAGATGAACAGAATCGCACAGATCCGGCTTAGCATAAGGGGAAAACAAGCGGAAATGTTCATACCCCTTAGATAGCCAGCCGAGGCCAACAGTGATTCTGGGGCTCTCATTTCCAGTAGGCACCATTTGAGAAATGTCCCGTTCTGCAACATGGGAAAATGGGAAATTATAGAGCCTATCTAATAAATCAAAAAAAAAAAAATGAAGTAACAACATGAAGGTAGATTTACTGTTATTTATAATTTACCATTTTTACCTTGTTTTCAATTGTCTCTCGTCCTCTTCATTTGAGGAGTCCATTACATTTTATTATGCTAAACCCTATCTTCCGTCACATAAATTACAGTGGAAGATCTTAATATTAAAGCCTCTTAGCTCTGAGACCATATTTCAAGCTTTGTTCAAACCAGACGTTAATGCTGGAATTGAACACAGGACACTTTGTCATCATTACCTACGATCTCAAAAGTATAATACAATTTTTGCTATATATGGCACAAAAATGCCTCTTGCTATAACACTGAATTATGGAGATATATTGATTTCTGCCGTCTTTTGACAAAACAATAAAACTAAACCTGTTAGCTCCTAAACAGATACCCAGACATCAACCCAGCCATGATAGCAACAGTCATGAAGATAAAGGTTGCATTTACCCCGGTTAAAATAGGAAACTACTCAAACCCGTGTCCTTCCTGGAAGTTCCTGCTGCTCCCACTTTTGCCATCCTTTTCTCTTCTTGGGGTCAGAATAGGAGAGTAATGAGGCAGATAGTTTTGCTGCTGGTTGGCTCAGATGGGAATCCGAAATCAGCCCCTCACTTACTAGTTGGGCACTAATGTAACCTCTTGAAGATCTGGTCTCCTCATAATGTCATGTGATGTCAACAAGGGAATGTGGAGCAGATTAAATGAGCTAATTCATAGAGATGCTTCTAACTACTGCACCGATTACTCTCGGGTCCAGTATGCAGTCGGCGCTCAATAAATGGCGGCTGTCAAAATTATTCCTGAGAGCACGTTGCACAGACAGCGTAGGCCCTTTGCCCGCGCTCTGATAAGACAAATTAGAAGACCCAACCACCTTCTCCACCTGCCTTTGTCACCAACTTCCTTTGTCATCTTGGGCGATCATGTTTGTTTACGAAATCTCCATTTCCTCATCTAGAACACGGGGATAATCACGCTGCCTAGCCAACCTCAGAGGCTGTTTGGGGATAAAACGTGTTAAGAGACGTGACAGTGCTTTGCAAAGGGAAAATGCTGCTGCGCATAAGGGATTATTACCACAAATCAGTCTTACGGTTTGAGACTGTAAGCTGCCTCCAAGTACAATGTCATTCCAAATCAGGCATTTGGCCAGCACAATAAGAGAACGTCACAAGGAATAAATCAACGTGTCCTTTTCCCCCCAGTAATGATGGTGATAATAGCCCCCACGACCATACAACTAACTTTTTCCCCCTACTAGTAATAAGAATAATGGGGCCACCACAACAACTCACATTTATTAAGCTTCTACTATGAGCCATGCACTATTTTCTCATAAAATGGCTGTTCTATTTTATCATCTCAACTGTCTAGTGATGTAGGTACTACCATTATCTGTACTTTCCAGATAAGGAAACTGAGGCCCAGAAAGGTTAAGCAACTTGCCCAAGATGTCATGGCTGCTGAATGCAAGGCCAAGATTAGGACTCAGATCTCCTGACCCCAAGTCTGGGGCTCTCTCCACCACGTTCTCAGGATCCTTCAAGGAGGTTCATGGCCAGGTGACTGCAGAACAACTCTGAGTCGCTGGGTGAGTTTTCAGTCATCATAAAATACTATCACTGAGCCCTAAATCTACCGAGACCCAGTCGTCTCAACAGCTGCTCTGAACCAAGGGTTTGTTCACAAGTGAATCCACAGATCCACACAGGAATGGCCAAGCAGCAGGAGCCTATGGAAAACGTGGCTCCCAGGAGAACGGATGCCACCTGGGCACGATTCCTGGTTATGAGGTATGTTGGGCAAACAGAAGGATCACAGGCAGGAAGACTGGGATCTTAGCTTCACTGTAGCCTGGCAGAGTAATCCTTCTCTGATTCCTTCTCTGGAAAGTGGGAAACTGTAACAAACATAAATATCAGTAATTCCTCCCTGACCCAGTTGTACACTGCAGTGAGATTGTGGGTAGGAGAAGGCTTGCCTTTCACTCTTTCACTGGCGTCTTTTATAAACATGAGTTCTTTGTCTTAATATAGTCCAGTGTGTCCATGTTTCCCTTTTTGACGAGTGCTTTTTTTTTTTTTTGTCCTGTTTAAGGATCTCTGCCAGTCCCTAGACCCCCGCCTCTTGTCACGGCCTCACCCCGCTGCTCTCTGCCATGTATCTAACGCTCCTGCAACTCACAACATTTCTTTCCTCAAATGCCACCAGGCCTCCATGGCTCTGTGCCTGGGCACATGCCAACCTCTCTGCTCTGAGTGCTCATCTACCCCTCATCTGGCTGAAAAGCCTTCTTTCATCCTTCCAGGACCAGTTTAAAAGCAGCCACTTTGGGGTGACTTCCCTCACTGGGCCCCATTCACTGTCTCCTCTCTCAGCCTCTGCTGTGGCAGGCTCCTCTTCCATGGTACAATCGTCCCTTCACATGTCTGACCTGTCACTCCAGTGACGCTTCTCTAACACAGCGCCCACAGCTGGCTTTCCTTGCGTGTCCATGTCTTACATAAATCCTGGGATATAGGAGGAGCCCGTAGATTTGCTCAAGTGAGTCATGCAGGGATAAGGTATTGTTATGGTTGTTATTTTATTCCAAATTTTAGGTAATATAAGGAGTCCTGGTGGTACAGTGGTTAAGCACTCGGCTGCCAACTGAAAGGTCAGCGATTTGAACCCACCAGCTTCTCTGTGGGAGAAAAGACCTGGCAATCTACTTCCATAAAGATTGTTGATATTGTTGTTAGGTGCCCTTGAGTCAGTTCTGACTCATAGTGACCCCTATGTACAACAAAACAAAATGCTGTCTGGTCCTGTGCCATCTTCATAATCATTATGCTTCAGTCCATTGTTGCAGCCACTTTGTCAGTCCATTTAATTGATTACAGTCTTGGAAACCCTATGAAGCAGTTCTACTCTGTCCTAGAGGGTAGCTATGAGTAGGGATTGACCTGACAGCAACGGGTTTGGTTTTTTAGGTAGTATTTCTTTTTTTTTTTTTTTTTTTTGATTTCTTTTTTTTATATCCTAAGGGTTAAGGTCAGGGGTTTTGGAACCAGAAAGACCTAGGTTTGAATTCCAGTTCAGCCACTTGCTAGCAGTGTGACCCTGGGCAAGTCACTCAATGTCTGTGATTCTCAGTTTCCTCATCTGTGAAATGGAGGTAATAATAGTGACTGACCTCATGGGACTGTTGTGAGGATGACATGAGACAGTGGATGTAAGATGCTTAGCCCTGTGTCAAACACATAGCCAGCACTCAATAAAAACTGAGTATTATTATTCCTTATACCCCAGAACAGATTATAGAGCTGTGGTCTTCCTTTGGGTGCCAAGAGTGTCCAGACAGGGTCAAGCAGGAGAAAACATTTGCACATCTTCAGATAAAGCCTTGAAGATGAGCAGAACTGCCACGACCCCAGCTCCCAGCTGGTTCCGGATGAACAAAGGGGCTGGAGTAACCAGGAAAGTAACCAGGAAAGCTACAATTCTCACACCCGAGTCAGGCACATCACCTATGGCGGTACCAGGAAAGCAAATTGGGTTTATGTTGCAAATAGAAAATGATGACACTAATTATCTTACATTGTGGTGGCCCGGGATAGTTCCCAGAGCACTTTGCTATCCATTATCTTGTTTGATCACACTATGAAAGAGAAGAGACTGCCATCTCGGAGTTCACGGCTGTATTCTAGATTTGAGATCACCTCCCTCCCTGTTGTGGTCTTTTTTTGTTTGTTTGTTTCCATGAAAAAGAAATACAGCCCCATAAGTGTTATTTGCTTAGAGGAAGGCCTTCCCAAGCTGCAGTGCGAAGGGAGATCTGCATCTGGATCTGGGGCGGGTGGCCCCATACTTGGGGAGAAACATCACTTGGAAGTCATGATGGTGTTCCTGGACTTTACAAGCTGGAATGGGGTCACCAATGTTGGAAGTTTTCCTCCCTCCCTTGGGGCTGGCTCTGCTCCTCCACCTGTGCGCTCCTATGATTCAGATGGTTTCACCTCCTCCAAGTTTCAAGGGGGTCTCGCCACCCCCACTGCCACTATGAGTACAGCTCCTGAATTACTGGGATGAGAGGCAGAGCTGGGGTATGACCACAAGTGAACATCAACACATCAGCATAACCTGGCACAAAACCATTTCCCAGCCACGTGTATGAAGTATGCTCCTGACAGCAGCAGATGGAATGTCCCCATCTTGGGTTTCGTTTTGGCAGATGGGCGTGTCCTTCTTTATGAGGACAGTGTTTTTTTTAACAAAATGAAAAAAAAAAAATTTTTTTTAATATATACCCTTTTCCTATTACAACTGAAAAGAAGGGTCCTGTGTCCTTCTCCTGATGAAAGTATAAATACTGCACTGTAGAGGTGGAATGGTTTGGCTCCCACTTGGTAGAATCCCCTTGGGTAAATCTCACCCAGAGCTGCAGTGGCCATGCTCCTTTGATGGGCTAGTTTGCAAAAAAAGCTCCAAGGAATAATGTGGGCCTTTTAATTTCAAATGCTGCAGCTATTCAGAGGGAGTACTTGACCAGTTGTATTCAAGGACTGCTTCGAGGAGGGTCTCCGCAGCCACATCACTCGTGGTTTCCCATTTTGTGGGCAGTCTAGGAAATTTGGACCTTTTCCTCGGTGGGGGAACAAAACATTCATAAACATATGAAGCACTTCCCTGTCGCCCCCACCCCCCAACATCTCTTAAGAAGGGCACCATATTTTTCATACAGAAGATTTTTAAATAATAGGCATTTTCTTTCTTTATTTTCTCTTGTTCTCTCTCTCTCTTATTTTCACCTCTCCACATGGCCTCTGAGAACAGCTCTTCCGGAAACATCTCCAGCAGGGGCTCTCAGCCTTGATGGAGCCTGCCTGCTCCTATTACCTTTAGCATGCTAAATGGTGCTGTTTCATTTTGTTCATTTATAGGGCTACTCTTTTATCTGAGGCATGTTTATTAACTGGTAGCTGTTAATTATATAAGAAGATAATTTCATGTAAATGTTGGATTTAAAAGCAGCTATCTAGCATGCTTACTGTTCAACAAGAAGGCTTTGGGATTTGTTTTTTGTTGTTCCTATGTGAGTAAAGCAATTAATTGATTCGGTTGATTGAATGAAAAATGCATCGTAATTGCTCTACCTCATCAAGCAGCTACTAGAATTATTTAATGCTGGCAGAGGGACAACAGCCTCTATGATACACCATCTCTGTTTATTGCCCTAATAAGGCACTGGAGCTGGGGCCCTCGGCTAACAAAGGGGTACTCAGATGGGGTCCTGGTGGTCCTTTCTCTGAGAGCAGAGAGAGACAACAGTCTCTGTGACTTGGACTATTCAGGCCAAAAAAAAAAAAAGGAAAGAGGAAAAAAAAATCCCCCTTTGTCTCAGTTATCCAGATAATTGCATACCCACTCCTTCGGTTTGATTTCGCTAGCCTTCAGAGCCCAGACTGTTGGAACTGAAGTGCTTTCTGGCCTCTGTGCTTTGTATCTGCCCAGAGATAGGGCTTCTTTCATGAAGACATGATGTTCTCCACTGAGGAGAAAGACATGGGTGGATCCCAGGAAACCAGGTGTGTCTTCTGAGAGGTTTCCAAGAAGTGGCTTATGAAAGATTGAGGGTAGGGATGAGGAGGGTCTTGCCTGGACACATCCACCCATCCAAAGACCTCATACCCCTTTGCCCAACAAAGGTATCTGGCATATCCCAGAGAATCAGGCTAAAAGGGACTGAACAAAACCACAGGCTAAGGTCAAGGCAGACCATGGTCTAAGTCCTGGGTCCAGGCACATTCAGGGATTGACCCTGACCCTCCTCAGCACAGAGCCACATCTGACACTGGGAGCCAGTCCCAACCTGCTCTGGAAGAAAACTTCCTATAGAGAGCACCTACTATGTGTCAGACGTGTGCGATGCACTTGATTTAAATTGTCTTACATACACAGATTTGCAAAGAAGTTCTATTATCCCCATTTGCAGAAGCAAAAACTGAGGCTCAAAAAGGTTAGATGGCTTGCCAATCAATACATTGTTAGGAAGCAGCAGAGCTAAAATTGGATCCCAGCTCTCCCTGCACCAAAGCTCAAGCCCTTTCCATGCAGTGCCCAGTACAGCATCAGGAATATGGAAAGGGCACTTCACTGTTAGTTGTTATTGTTGAAGTTGTATATTGTTACCTTGTTGCAGTGCTTGACATTGTATTTCTATGGTGCCAACTGCTTCCATTTAACCAAAAGGAGCCACAATTTCAGTAAGATGTGTGTCTCCAACCATAAGTTCCTCGTAGTCTACATAGGACTTCAGATATGTGGTGGACCCCCAGGGCTGTCCTCATCTTTTTTTCCTTTTGTAAAACGCACTCAAGTCAACTGATTCAGACTCACTTCACAAGAGGGAAGGAGAATCACGGTCAACAGCCCAAAGGTGATTCCTATGAGGCAGAGGTCAGACATGCCTCCACCCTCCAACCGTTTTACCAATTCTGACACCAGCCATCCCTTCCACGGCACTTTCTACTTCTCTGCTTCATTCGATAATTCATTGCAATGGCCACACAGAAATCACAGACAATACGCGCAATTGTGGGGCTTATTAGGGAAGTAACAGGTTACAATTCAGGATCAGAAATGATTCAGGATATAGTTCTTTACTCAGGACAGCTTCTCAGCTGTGCCTGCAGGCGTGTTTCTCTCTGGCCCTTGGCCTCTCGGCTCCATGACCCCTCAGTCTCTATTCTGTTTGAGCAAGTGTTACAAAGCTCTTTAGCTCCACCAATAAGTGCCCAGAGAGGCACCCTACTCCACCAGCAACCTTCCTTCCTGAAGGCCCTCAGCTTTCTCACTCCGTGGGCCGGGAAGTCACCATATACTGTCTCGTGCCGGTTTCCTGGTTCTGTTGCCTCTGCTGCTGCCATTTTTCTACCATCATTTCTCTGCCACTCCTTCTCACCATCTCCTGCTGTCTCCGGTATTACAGCTCGCTCTCTGTTTCCTGGGTCTAGGAGTGTCTCAGCGCAGGGATCCCGAGTCCAAAAGACACGCTCCACTCCCATCTCTTCTTCTTGGTGGTAATAAGGTCCCCCTCTGCTCTAGACTGGCTCTCTCTTAAGCCTGGCAGGATGGCAAAACTGACCAATCCCCTCATTACAATTCCATACACCTTATGTACATAGTCCCACCCCTACAAGGGTGCCATGAAACTTATTTGTATTATTAGCAAGCTGTCCAATCTCCTGGATGGGCCACAAGCACCTTACTCATGCTTGGTAAAGTAGAGGTTGAGTGAAAAAAGAGGAAGACCCTCAACCAGGTGGATTGACACACTGGCTGCAACAATGGACTAAAACATAGCAAAAATCGTGAGGATGGTGCAGGACTGGGCAGTGTTTCATTCTGTTGTACACAGGGTCGCTATGAGTCAAAATCGACTCAATGGCACCTAACAACAACAACCCAGTCATTTGGTAGGAGTTACAAAGATTATGGCTGGAGGACCATATTAAGTAATTCACTGCACCACAAAGACCCACTCCCAATAGCAGTTGGAGAAGGAATCGGGGCCACCAAACTGGTGGGTCCTCAACTCTAATGACCTTTCTGGCCTCTATAGCTAGAAATCCCACAGAAACATCCAAAAACAAGTCAAGGGATGGCACCAATGAACACAAACATGCATACATACATGGAGCTCTGGTGGCACAATGGTTAAGCACTCAGCTGCTAACCAAAAGATCTCAGTGGTTCAAACCCACCAAGTGGCTCTGTGGGAGAAAAGACCTGGTAATCTGCTCCCATAAAGTTTACAGCCTAGGAAACCCTATGGGGCAGTTCTTCTCTGTCACACAGGGTCACTATGAGTCAGAATTGACTCAACAGCACACAACAACATGCATACATATAAATACGTGCATACAATATAAGTATTACATAAAGGAATATTGACCCAAAAATTAAAACAAAGGAGAAAAACACTGTTGTGCACGCTGGACTTTACCCAATTTGAAGAGTAATGCACCATCAGAAGGTGATATCTGCTGATTTCTCACATCCAGGAGAATAAAACGGCAAAGCCATTCCACCGCTTTGTCGTAACTCGTTCCACCACACCAAACAACAACAACAAAAATAAATCAAATTTTAGGAAGGCCTTAATTTTTTTCCCAGCTGCCATTATGAATTATTTCGTGTTTCTAAAATCAGAGGGCACTGCAATGACTATGGTAATGACCTTCTAGATGAACGTCCATCACAGTTGAAGACATTTGGCCAACTGGGTGTTGTAATAATGGCCATACCTCACCTAGGCCCTACTCTCCTGGGGACCACTACGATGCTTGCTAGAATTAGACGAAAATGCTCTGGTGCAATCCCTGTTAGACCTGGCCAATGTTTTATAGTCATTGCCAGAGACACACACCGCCTTTGCTCTGAGGCGAGGGCTTTGCCAGCAGGGGCCCTCCTGGTTGAGCTGGAATGTCTGTTTCCCTGCCGTACATCTGTAGAAGAGGAGGTGTGAAGGCAAAGGAAGAGCAGCTGCCAGATCCCCAGTCCCCACGTCCAGCAGTAGCTGTGTTATCTCAATGTCTCAGTCTTCCCCACTAATGCAGTGGCTTGAACTATACCAATACTGTACAATGTTAATAAATTTTAAAGTTTTCATGATTAAATGTTTTGAGGAATGCTGCATTCTCTACTCTCCTCTTAAAGATTCACAAGTTCCTTACCAATGTGTCATGGATTGAACTGTATTCCCCCAAAATATATGTCAACTTAGGTAGGCCATGATTCCCAGTATTGTGTGATTGTCCACCATTTTGTCATCTGATGTGATTTTCCTATGTGTTGTGAATCCTACCTCTATGATATTAATGAGGCCGGATTAGCAGCATTATGTTAATGAGGCAGAACTCAGTCTACAAGATTAGGTTGTATCTTAAACCAATCTCTTCTGAGATAGAAAAGAGAGAAGCGAACAGAGAGACATGAGGATCACATACCACCAAGAAACAAGAGCCAGGAGAATAGCGTGCCCTTTGGACCCAGGGTCCCTGTACTGGCAAGCTCTTGGACCAGGGGAAAATTGATGACAAGGACCTTCCTCCAGAGCTGACAGAGACAGAAAGCCTTCCCCCAGAGCTGAAACCCTGAATTCGGACTTCCAGCCTACTAGATTGTGACAGAATAAACTTCTCTTTGTTAAAGCCATCTGCTTGTGGTATTCCTGTTATAGCAGCCTTAGGTAACTAAGACACTTTGGAAAGGCTCTGAGAAGTCCTACAATAAAGAAGTCTATTAAATAACTTCACTTAATCTGCCACTTCCCACTTCCATGCCCACTGAACACTTTTCAAGGAATGTCTTTGAAGTCTTGCAGGGCTACTGCAACCCACTGTTCACATTATGGGACATGCTGAACTGGATGACAGATTGTGTCCTTTCCGAAAACGATGCTCTGGAGTCTCGGGAACACCCTCATGTGTACAGTCTGAAGGTGTCTTATAATGATGCTCAACTAGAGGCATTTTCCACTGCTGTAGAGATTTCTCTCCTGGTATTCATCAGAACTCCTTTAATTTCAAATGGCCACGACCCACCTTAAGCCAACTTATGCAAATAAAGGAAATTTACTAGGGCATGAGGAATACCAGGTAGCCCCAACTTATAGGTGAGCTAAAGAATCAGGTAGTCAATACAGGGAAGGTCAGCACAACTGGACTAAACCAAAGCAAAGAAGTTTCCTAAATAAACTGAAGGCTTCAAAGGTCAGCAAAGCAGGGGCAGGGGTTTGGGGACCATGGTTTCAAGGGACATCTAAGTCAATAGGCATAATAAAATCTATTAAGAAAACATTCTGCATCCCACTTTGAAGAGTGGCGTCTGGGGTCTTAAACGTTAGCAAGCGGCCAACAAAGATGCATTAATGAGTCTCAACCCACCTGGATCAAAGAAGAATGAAGAACACCAAGGACACAAGGTAATAATGAGCCCAAGAAACAGAAAGGGCTACATGAACCAGCGACTACATCATCCTGAGACCAGAAGAACTAGATGGTGCCTGGCCACAACTGATGACTGCCCTGACAGGGAACACAACAGAGAACCCCTGAGGGAGCAGGAGAACAGTGGGATGCAGACCCCAAATTCTCATAAAAAGACCAGGCTTAATGGTCTGACTGAGACTAGAAGGACCCCAGTGGTCATGGCCCCCAGACCTTCTGTTGGCCCACGACAGGAACCATTTCCGAAGCCAATTCGTCAGACATGGATTGGACTGGACAATGGGTTGGAGAGGGATGCTGGTGAGGCGTGAGCTACTTGGATCAGGTGGACACTTGAGACTATGTTGGCATGTCCTGCCTAGAGGCGAGATGAGAGGGTGGAGGCGGTTAGAAGTTGGGAAAATGGACACGAAAAGAGAGAGTAGAAGGCGGGAGCAGGCTGTCTCATGGGGGGCGAGAGTAATTGGGAATATGTGACAAGGTATATATAAGTTTTTACGTGAGAGACTGACTCGATTTGTAAACTTTCACTTAAAGCACAATAAAAACTATTAAAAAAAAAAAAAGAAGAATCAGGTAGTCCCCAACCTACAATATATTCGAGTTACAAAAAAACCACACTTAATGGCTGTCTGCTTTTGGTTTTTTGTGTATCTTATCATTAGAAATATGTACTACATACACTGTTGCAGTGTATAATTTGCTGATACTATCATTCTCAGATATTCACTTGCAGATGTTCAATGTTATGATTTACTGTTCAAAGCACTGCCCTATAGCAGGATATGGCCTGGTCTACAATGAAGTCAGTGTCAGTGTCAGGAATAGTAACTGATAGAAAGTTGGTCAATGTTCAACTCTAACGACATATGACAATTGAACTGCAAACGTGCCTGATAGCTGTTACGACTCCAACTTCATTGTTACCTCACTGATGCCGACTCCATTGAAGACCAGACCTACGGTGGGATCTTATTCAGCATTCCATACCATCAGAAACATCAGTTGTTAATTTGAAGCAGCCGAGTTGTTCGAGTTTCTCACGCTGTTAACGCCTGCACTGCTTATACCCCCCAGTAATATGTCTAGCAAAAGAAGTCATGGCACTGTGTAAGTTCTAATCCAAAAAAGAAGGTGAGGAAGGCTCTAGACATGGATATGAAGATGAAGATTATTAAGGCCTATGATAATGGAAAGAAGTCAGTGAAATATATATATGTATGTATGTAATATATCTGTGTAATGGATTGAATTGTACCCCCAAAAAATGTGTGTCAACTTGGATAAGCCATGTGTGGCTGTCCTCCATTTTGTGATTTTCCTATGTGTTATAAATCATAATCTCTGCCTGTGGTTAAAAGGATTAGGGTGGGATGTAACACTTTTGCTCAGTTCACTTCCCTGATCCAGTGTAAAAGGAGTTTCCCTGGGGTGTGGCCTGCACCACCTTTTATCTCTCAAGAGATAAAAACAAAGGAAAAGCGACCGGAGCGGGGAACCTCATACCATCAAGAAAGCAACGCAGGGAGCAGAGTGCGTCCTTTGGACCTGAGGTTCCTGGGCTGAGATGCTCCCAGACCAAGGGAAGACTGATGACAAGGACCTTCCTCCAGGGCTGACAGTAAGCCTTTGCCTGGACCCAGCGCCCTGAATTCAGACTTCTAACCTACTAGACTGTGAGAGAATAAACTTATCTTTGTTAAAGCCATCCACTTGTAGTATATTTTCTGTAATAGCAGCACCAGATGACTAAGACAATCTGTAAGGTTATATGTCATGCTTCCAACCCCTAAAGACAAATAAAGATCAGATATATAAAGATACTGATTAAAAAAAAAAAAAAAAAGGCAACAATAATGAAAACTAAAAAAAAAAAAGAGGTATTCTACACAGCTTCAAACACGTTTCTTCCAGTTCTATCCCTTGTTGAGAATCTGCATTTCTAACAAGTTCCTGGGAAGTTGTACATAAGAATCACCTGGGGATGTTGTTAAAATGTAGATTCTGGTTTAGTATACCTGGGGTTGAAATGCAAATTCTCAGTAGGGACCTAGTTAGAAATGCAAATTCTCAGCAGGAGTTCAAACTAGAATGAACCAGTTCAAAGCCTGGGTATTCTACTTATGTCAGAACTGGCTTACGAAGAAGTCATCAGAACACAACCCCGTGGTAAGTCGGGGACTACCTGTACCTCGAGGACTGGAACTGCACTCCAGCACTCCCAGGATTGGTTTGGGATGAAGGTATGCAGGATCTGTCTCACTCTTTGTCTTTCTCTCTACCTCAGCCTCTGTCTCTCTGCATCCTCACCCATTCAACCACCCACCTGGCCTTTCCCTTTGCCTCTGCTTCTCCGTATATCCCTTCACTCTCTTGCTACAGATATGCCTAACCAACATGGTGGATGGGGAAGCTAGCCCAGCAGAGAGAGAGAGGGAGTTTCTTCCTTCCAACTTCCTTATATCAGCCATGGGGCAGGACCCATGGGGCCACTCCAAACTTGAGTCACATGTCCACCCCTGGGATTCACCTCCACGTCAGAAGGGTGCATTACCATGACTGGACAGCTTGAGTCACATACTTCCCTCTGTGGCCAGAAGGGGGCAGCACACTGGGACTGGTGGTCCCAACAGGACTGCATGGGCTGGAGAAGGGGGCTCCCAAAGGAAAGACAGGGCTGTTGCTCCAAAAGGAGGGAGAAGGGAAAGGTCATCAGGTACACAAAAATGAAAGCCACCCCAGACCACCTCCCCTCTGTTTAGCAACGAAGCCATTGTGGTGTATTACCTCTTCCATATATTTTAGCCTTTATTCAAACTAGACTTCACGAGTCTTGAATTTGCACAAATTAGGCCACGTAAAGGCTTCTGTTCTTAAAATGTTAAAGATGCCTATTGGTTTGCTTCCCTATCTAACAAATCCTCACATAAAAGGGAAAGTTCGACTGTAGCACAGATTAAACAGGGCACTCTGAGCAGCAGCTATTAGCCCAAACGAACAGGTCCTTCTTTGGATGTTTCCGTTGGTGCCTGTTTTGTCGTGGAACAGGGAGGATTTATGATTGAATTAGTCATTTACTGACACATCACAGGACCCTGGAAATCACCAAGGTTGCTTCTGTCAGTGCACAAGATGGTTCAGTAGTCAATTACTGCCTTTCTTGGGCTTTTGTCCATGCCATGCCAAAACAGCTAGTCTAGAAGTGAAAAATCAGGTTCATCAAACAAAAGCACTGTCTCACAAGTGCCAGTCTAGTGGGATCAAGGGTTTTCCAGCCCGGCCACTGGTTGCTTTGGCGCCATGGTCTCGGGAGCCACCACGCTTGTAAAGGAAAGATGTGGATATTCACGAGATACTTAGGGGAAAATTGGACACCAACATTAATGCAAATGAGGGAAATACAATCTACTCATGCTTAATTTCTCATCATTCTCGGAAATAAAATGGACTCAGTGACACCCATCAGCCTGGTAGGTCATTTACTGCCCAAAGTTGGAGGCCATTCCAAGAATGGAGTTATTACCATGAAGTAGGTATATGGGGGCACTGGGTGACAAAGAACATACATCAAATAACGTCCCTGATTGGACAGAGTATGTGGACCGAGGAAAGGTGTGTCTTATGAGTAAAAACTAGTGCACTTGCAGAGCTGCGGTACATGTAGACAGGGAGTCACCTGGTCCAGGTCTCCTGGAGAAGTGATGTTTTGGCTGGACTTGAAGGATTCCAAGAGTTATGCAGGGGAAGGTGGTTGGGCTCAGAGGAGAGAGGAACAGCCTGGCAAGCCCTCAAAACTGGTGCACCATTAATGAGCCATAACTAAGGGAGCCTAAATATGCAGGGACAGTTGAGTCACTGCTGCTTGGAAAGGGGTCAAGAACAGCAAGGGCCTCCTCACTCCTGCCCTCGAGGGCCCCGACAGCACAGGCCCAGTCCTCACTGCAATGCCTGCAGGGAAGATGCAGCAACCACAGTCTTAAACTAACCCCTTCCCTCAACCCCTTATAGGCTGACCAGATTCTCCAATTCTCTCTGTATGACCACTGAAGTAGGTCTGACTTCTTTGGATTCTTGCCCAATTCCAGGGGGAAGACAGAACTCCAGGGAAACAGTGTACTGACAGTTAATATGGCAGCCTGGGTTCATGACCATCTTAATTGGAAAAACCAATTATTTGTACTTGTGGTGAAGTTTGCAGTGCAGTGAATTATTTAATACGGCCCTTCTAGCCATAGTCTTTGTGACTTCCACAGAATAATTGGGTAGCTGCTTGTGACCCACCAAGGTGATTGGACAATTGCTGCTAATGCAAATAAGGTGCGTGGAACTCTTATGAGGGTCAGACCATGCAAATAAGGTGTATGGAATCCTAACAAGGGGATTGGTCAGTTTTGCCATTGCGCTAAGCTTAAAGGGAGACATGGAGAGAGGAAAGAGCTATAGCATGAAAGACAATAGAAGACGGTGGTGCAACAGTAGCCAGGGCAATAGCAGCTGGAGGCGGCTACAGTGGGCCTTGCTGATCCACAGAGCGAGAGAGTTAAGTGCCTTTGGGCAGGAGGCTTGCTGGCAGAGTGAGGTGCCTCCAGGCACCTATCAGCAGAACTAAAAGAGTTTTGTAACACTTAACCAAGCAGGGTAGAGGCTAGGCTAAGGGCCAAGGGCCAAGGGCTGAGCCTGTCTAAGGGGGCCAAAAGGAGCCTGTCCTCTGGGGGCCAAGAGAAGCCTGTCTTCAGGGGGCCGAGAAAGCTGTCCTGCACTAAAGAAGGAAGACTTTGCCTACATGTTTCCTGATCCCGACCCCGAGTTGCAGATTGTTGATCTTGATCCCAAGTTGTAGCCTGTTGATCCTGATCCCAAGTTGCACACTGTTCCTTCCCTAATAAACCCCATAACTGCGGCTATGGCTATGGCGTGTGAGTTCTGTGTAGCCATTGCAACAAATTATCAAACCCAACAGAGAAGTAGAGAGTGCCGTGGGAGGGATGGCTGGTGTCAGAATTGGTAAAAAGGTTGGAGGGTGGAGGTATGTTTGGCCTCCACCTCACAGGAATCATCAGCTTTGAACTGATGCTAATCTTGATTCTCTCTCCTCCCCCTTGTGAAGTTAGAGGGGGTCCAACACTGTGCCATCATTTTTACAAAGTAGGACATAACAGTTATACTTTTAAACCTCTGTATATAACAAGGCCTTCTGTACTTTTGATCTGCCTGGGATAACCCATTTGACTAGACTGAGTTGTCATAATTTCAGCTGCCAATTTTTTTCTTAAGTACCATTTTCATTAGTGTGTGATCCCTTATCATCAGAAAATGTGGGCTGGCCATTCAGTATGCACTATTCAGAAATACTGAAATTATTCCTGTCCTCTTCCTGCCCTTCACATTCAACTTCCCTGGTTCCAAAGATCTGAGAATCCAGGCCTGGAGTCATGCTCACAGGCCTGAGTGGTGCTCAGGATGGAAATAGTGACCTTGTACACCTGTGCCAGCACTCATCCCATCTGGTACTCATTGCTTGCTCTCTCGCCTGCCTCCCTACCACCTGGGAGCCCTTTGGATACAGGAACTCCCACACAGGGCCTGGTACTCAGTAGATGCTCAAAAATACTCATGCGAAATGAATGAATGGATGAACGTGGCTCAAAGGACAGACTGGTCAGTGCGGTTGCTTGGGCTTCTCCCCTACACACATAGGCCAACGTAGGCCTTAATGTAATGCGATGGCATCCTTGCTGGAGGCAGGAGGCTTTCATTGCCATGGAAACAGGCCCGCCTTTTTTTTTTTTTTTTTTTTGTAGGTAAGACCCAGGCAGGGAGACACTTGTTTTCCTTCTTGCTCGGAAGATGCCACCCTGACGTGGACATCGTTTCTGGCCTTGCTGCTCAGATCATCTGGGGAGCAACAGCTCTTCACCTCTGTGTCAGTGGCCATTGATTATAAATCGCCACCAAGGTTGATGTCTGGTCACTGAGGAAGCTAAACTGTTACTCCACCAAAATGGCGCCATCACTTATGACAGCCACAGAGAGAAGCTAATTTTAGAAAATGAGTTTTCTAAAGCCATTCATTTAAGCAGTATGCATTGTAATTACCCAGGCAGGGATTTTCACAACTGAGGCGTAACTAACTATATTATTAAATAATTAGCATACAGTTGGGGGGTTCTATTTTACATACTTAAGAGAGGCACGGTATGTTAGGGGCTCCAGAATGTTAATCGTGTGTTCTACCACTCAGCGAGTAGAAGGGATGGCCTTGTGTCAAGTGTTGGCAGTTTTCTGTTTTCACACCTCCAGCCCTAATTACCCCTTAATTGAAAATTTTCTCAAGATGTTACTGCAGAGATTTCCAAACTTTCTGCTACAGATTGAGGCAAAAAGGCATCCAATGTTCAGAGACGGACTGGCGATCAGTTCTTCTGTGAGTAGGCTTTTCTCAGAGGTCTAGGGAAGGCATGAATACTCAAAAGATGTCAGGAACATTCCAGAAGGTACAAATAACCAGGTTCAGAGAGCCTGGGAAAAGGCATGTTCACCTTAAAACCTTCACTCCAGAAAAAAGAGACAGATGTTTCCACAAGGATTGGGCTGAGGAGAAGAAATCACTATCCTTCAATTAGTTCCCTAACTGCACCATATTCCTTCCTGTCTCCAGGCCTTCCCACATTCTGTTTCCTGTGCCTGAAACTTTCTCCACCTGTGCTCCCCACCGCCACCTCACCCCCTCACTGCACGCTTCTCCTTCACATCTCAGCTCAAATGTCACTTCCTCAAGGAAGCCTGCCTAGACCCTACCACCACCACCAAGACCTACTATCACAGCACTCTACACTTTTCCCCCTTGCCCTTACGATAAGGTGCAAGACAGTATTTAGTTACGCGATGACCTTTCATTAATGTCTGCCTCCCCTGTAAAACACAAGCACCGTGTAGGAGTGAACCGTTGTGTTTCTGCTCATTGTTATACCTCCAGTGCCTAAAGTTCACCACACATAGAAGACGCTCAATATCTGCTGAGTAAAACAGGTGTAGGAGGCAAACTGAGCCAGGCTGGACTGAATGGGTTGACTGCACATTGACCAATTCTCTCTCTTGCTTTATTGTGTGCTTTATGATTTTCTTGCTCTCTCAGAAAGTAGCTGCGCCCTCTAAATGGCTGGGTGTGTGATGAGTCAAAGACAATCTACAGGAGAGGCATGTGGGAAGAAAGGGGGGAACGTGCTGGGGCCCAAAGCCCCCACCCCACAGCAAGTGTGAAATGAATGGTGGAAGTGACCAAAGGCAGCTTCTGTTGAACGATAGGTTAAGACTTCAACGCATAGCGACCCAGGGCCTCTTACTCCCAAAATTCTCCTTATGCCCCTGTGTGAATTCACAAGACAGATCCTTTCTGAGCTTTACTGCACACCTGCCCTGTCCTGGCCCTAGGAATACAGCACTTGAGTAAGCCAGACCCAAAAGTCCTGTCCTCATGGAGTTTGCAATCAAGGGAGGAGAGAGGCTATAAAGGAGCTGGTAAACATAGAGCATGCCAGAGGTGATAGCATCATGGAGGAAAACAAAGCAGAGAAGGAGGATAGGCAGGATGCTATTTGAGCAGGTGGTCGGGAAGCCCTCTCAGGGAAGCTGACATTCGAGCAAAGAATGGAGACAAGCGGAGGAGCAAGCATTCCAGGCAGTGAGAACCGCAAGGACGACGGGAACAACGTGTTCCTTACCTTGCGTATATTCAGTGACATTTAAACAACAGAGAGTAATACCCTCCTGGTACCATGATGCTGCTGGGCACAGTTATGGCTTGTATTTCCAGCCAGTTCATAAGGCGAGGCCAAAAGGGTGGGCTGCCCATACCCAACAAAAGTGGTATCCCAGAGTCGATTTACTCTGCAGGCATCCAGGCATTTCCCAACTGGCTGCTAAATAAAGGAGGTCCTTCCAAAGGTGGACAGAGGAGGAGATAAGGGAACTGCAGGCTTCCTCACCCACAGTTGCTCAACATTACAAAGGGAAGCTTCCAAACCCAAGAAATGCGTTGCTAAAAGACCTCTTAAGCAGGGGCAAAAGACACACAGCAAACACTTTTAAAACACCTAGAAGTACCTGGGTAGACATACAAACGCTTGACATCAGCCCAGACTAAGGCAGCTGCAGAGCCTTAGGGCAACTGCTGAGTCGCTCACTAAGCCCTCCCCGCTCCATCAGTCAGCCTGCCAGGCTCCTGAGCTTTCTACCTGGGCTCAGGAATAAGCCATTCCTCCGTGGGACAGAACGATTTGAGCCTTAAACACTAGCTTCTGTCATAAAGCATCAGATCAGCAGTACTGTCAGTCACAAATGTCCACCTCGCCTGCGCTTTTCAAATCCGTGAATCTTAAACTCACAAAGCTCATGTTCTAAGATGGCTGCCTCCACCAATCCTGACTTGGCTTGGCTGAGGTCCACCCATGGCTGCCGAAGAAGTCCAGTCTCTGAGAAGAATGCCCTGGCCCCCTGCTTACTGAGAAGCAGAGCAGGCAGTGTAAGACAGTGTGTTCTCCTGCCTCCCTGCTCTCCGCTCTGTTGTTATTGGCCATCAAGTCGGCTCTGAGTAGCGGCAACCATATGTATAACAGAACAAAACGTTGAGCTGTCTTGTACCATTTTCATTGGTGTTATGTTTGAGCCTGTTTCTGTGGCCAGCGCATCAGTCCATCTCATTTGAGAGTTTCCCTCATTTTTGCTGACGCTCTACTTTACCAACCATGATGTCCTTTTCTAGCAATTGGTCTTTCCTGATATCGGGTCTAAAGTAAGCAAGCCAAAGTCTTGACATCCTTGCTTCTAAGGAACATTCTGGCTGTGTTTCTTCTAAGACTGATTTGTTTGTTCTCCTGGCAGTCCACGGTATAGTTAGTATACTTCCCCAACACCACAATTCGAATGCATCAGTTCTATCCTATCACCTCCTGCCCTCTGCCACCAGATCAGGCCTTCCTGTGATCCTCGGGCTCCTCTTCATGGCACCAGCGCCCTCTCACCTGTCGATAGACCAAGGGTCCTGGACATACTACAAGGAGGTCAAGGCGGCCACAGTCAAGGCACTCTCTAGGGCCACAGCCTCAGCACTGAGGTGCTCACCTGCTGGTCAGCCTTGGGTTTCCTGGCTCCCTGTCTCCAAGCCCACTGCTTACTCTGTCCTGGAAGATCTTCTTGACTCTTGTGTCTGTGTGCAGACTTCCTGGTCAGCAGGGCTGGCCCGAGCTTTACCTCAGAACTGAGACTCTGGACCCAATCCTATCTAGCAGCCCCGCCTAGGAGTCTTCAGCTACATGTGCAAAAGCACGCCCACCTTGTGTTCCCACACACATCCTCTTGCACTCTCCCATGGCCCACGGGCCTTCCAGGGCACCTTCCTCTCTGCCTCTGCCCTCTCTTGCTGCTTCTCTGTCCTCCACTGCACACAGTTGTTACCAAGGAGTAAAAATCAAAACAACAACTATGGCAAAACCCCAAAGTTCAGAGAAGGGTGTCACTCATGTTGCGTTTCAATATATTTATTTTTGAAAACATTTTAAGGTTCATATAGAAATTAATTTAATTTTCCATTGGCCTTCTGAGAATATATAACATGAAGGTTTTCATCCTACGAAGGACGTGTTTACACTCAACCATATTGGGAAAACAATCATATACGTTTGCATTGTTAACTGGCTTAACATAATTTTGCAAAATAGCAATCTTTCAGTAAAAAGGTAGTCAACAACTATTGGCCATATTCAGAATTGCCCAGAGACTTCCAGCCTCAGCCAAAAAAAAAGCCAAACCCACTGCCATCCAGTAGATTCCAACTCATAGCCACCCTGTAGGACAGAGTAGGACTGCCCCACAGGGCTTCCAAGGCTATAAATCTTTACAGCAGACTACCACATCTTTCTCCTGAGGAGTGGCTGCTGGATTCAAACCGCTGACCTTTTGGTTAGCAGCCAAGTGCTTTAACCACTGTGTCCCCAAGGGCTGCCTGCAGCCTCAGCAGTGTCACTAAATTACGCTTCTTGACTGCCATGCTCACCTTGCAACACCTGGCTCACAGGTTGTACTAACAGTGGTGGCCGTGGGAAGTATTGCCAAAGACGTTAGCCAAAAGTTCCTCTGACTCACACTGGTCCTCAAGTTTAAGATTTTTTTTTTATTATTTTGTACCTTGAAGACAAATAGAGACAAATCTTTCCAAACCAGAAGGTAGCTGCTAAAAAAAAATGTCCTAATTAACCTATTTTAAGGCCTAAAGGTGGATCACATCTGGAAAGCCTCAACACACTAAGTGCTCAACCAGTTGTGGTGAAGATGAGTATGACTAGGCTTAGGACAACTCTTGACTACTGATGACAACAATAATAATTCAAGCGCTAATCCCTAGAGAGGGAGGAGGTTGTTGATGTGTCTACGTGGATGACACCTGGCATTGTTCATCTACCCACTCGATGGGCTGGCTGTGCCGGGAGTGGGGTCCACTGCGCAGGAAGCATCAAAGCTGCTGTATGGTCTGTAGGGGAAGCTTTTGAATTCAACTGGCTGCCTGGGCTCAACTCAGGAAGCATGGATTTGATGGGCACAGAGATGCTCAACTTTTCTAGAATTCCAGAGCGTGGGAGAGAGCTCGAGTGCAGATGTGTACATTGACCTAACACTTCACTGTTCCCAAAGAACTTTCATGGTTACAACTTCATTTGAGCCTCGTTCAGAACCATCCCCAGCATCAGCAAGGCACATCGTCATTGTCAAGCCCATCCTACCCTTGGGAGACCTGAGTCCCCGGGAAGTGAAGGGACTTACTCGCTAGTGGGAGGTGGGATTCAAACTCAAGGCCCCACGTTCTATTCACTATGCAGCGTAGAAATTGGCTGCTTTTACAGTGGGCTATTCTTGCTATTTGGAGAACGTTTTTTATAGGTTGGGGATCAGATAATCAGTTGAAACGGTGGAAATAATGATGCAGTTGTGTTGTAGCCATTCAGAAAGCTGCGAGAGGCCCACCTTCTTCTAGCAGCCAGTTAGGGATGAGTACCCAGGAAAACTGGAGTTCCAAGAAGTGAAGTGGAGACCACAGCCTCTGGTGAGAGAACAGGGCCACTCTAGTCAGCAGCTTCGGCAACGGCCCAAGTGGCATGTTTGGTCAGTGCAAGCTAAGGGAAGGCCTAGAAACCTTTACACGAGCAGTATTCCTCAAGAGCCTCCCTGTGCTCAGCAGCGTGGCAGACACTGGGGACACCCGAGGCTCTCCCCCTCCAGGGACGTGGGCGATGGGTGTGATCAGAACAAGGGTGGAGGAAGCACTGTGTCCCACAGCAGCCAAACGAGGTAGTCACATGGCCACAACTACCACCGACAATATTGAAAAAACAGCTAATGCTTAAACCTATGAGGTGCATGCTATGATTGTGCCCATTTTACAGATGAAGGGACGTCTCCCTGAGGAGCCGGGATTCAAATCCAAACAGTCTGCCTCCAGGGATGGTATTTTTAAGCCAGTAAGTCAGTTCCCGGCATTACCGTAGCTCACAGTCCAAAAATGGCTTAGGAGACAGCTCAGGAGATAAGAGCATGGACTCTTTCCACAGTCACCCTGCTCCTAAAGTCTGAAGGCTATTTGAAGCTGCTCTTGAAGCTCAAGGCTCTGGAGTCAACCTTCCTCCTGAGTGGCCTGGCACTGTTTCTACAACAGGCACAGATCCCCCACTTGGGTCCCCATTAGCCCTCCCCCAACACAGAAAGGAAGAGAAGGGTGCAAGGCTCCCCACAGCCCCCCTGGAGTGTTGGCAGCCCCCGACTTCACCTTCTCAGATCTCCCTGAGAGGCACTTCTCAGCCCCAGGCTCCTGTCTCTCTCCCCCAGCTCTTCCACGTCACGTCATCCATCTCAAGGTACAGAGCTCCTCGGCGGTATGTTTCCAAACCAGCAGTGCACAGCTTGCCTGTAGCCCCTGCTCCCCACATGTTATTCTTTGCCTTTATCTTGTTAGCATAATGTGAAGCTTCATTAACCCTCCAGATGAATCATTTAGTAACTGGAGCTAATGAATTTAATTTTCTACTTTCTATTTTTTATAATAAAACAAAGTCATATTTTACCAGCAGGTCAAGGAAGGCTCCACGTTGCTGTTTTGAGTCAATGTTAGGCCAAGAGAACAAAATGGCCGACAGGGAGCAAGCTTCTTCCCTCTCGTGGATCTGGCCGCCATTTTGGGAGTTGCTCAGGCACCAAATCCTATTGGATCATTTTTCCAGTTCTACAGAGAATGAAACTAAGGGCCCGAACTGGAATTTGTTTTTCTTTTTACTATAAAACATTACCATGATAGCAGCAATTCTAATAGGTTATAGTAAAGGACAGGAATAGTTTATAGAAAATAGCATTTCAAGTTATCAAGGAAACTTCATGGTGTCAATAAGATGCGGGACCATACAAAATCAATTTGTCTTGGAGACATTTTGTCCCATGTCCCCTCCTTCAAGTGGCCTGGATTGATAATATCCACCTCCCTTCTCACTACCCGGTTACTAAAAAACATGAAACCCAAGGAAGGACCAGTACTTGATGTATCATCCTTGGGAGGAAGGCTAATTAGAGAGGGATCAGCCCACCTCCCTGCATAGCTGAAATGCATCCGTTGAAGCCTTCTTGTGACTTGACTACCTGCCTCGTCTCTGATTAACAGGGCCTGGCTGCAAATTTATATGCAGTTAATTTATTGGGAATTTTATTAGGTGTATAAAAGGGAAGCAGGAATGACTCGCCTTTCGTTGCTTGAGATACATTTCATCTATGACTCAGAGCAGATTCTTTGCAGATTAAGCTTGTTAATTTTCCTCACCGCCAACATTCTTCTCGGCATTGCCGAAGCTAAAGCCATGGGCTCTTGTCTGAAATGGACGGGATGAAAAGGGCTAGGGGCCCCCTGGACAACAGTTACATTAACCACTTTGTCCTTTTAATTCATCTAATTACATGCAAGAAGAAAGCCGTCCTCGCCTTAGCAGGCTCCGTTCCTTGCCAGGGCGCAGGGCTGCAGGGCCATTGCTTTCGGCTTTTTGTTGTCTTATTAGGGGTGCTTTTGTTCAGAGAGATGGTTAAAGCTATTTTCAGCAGCTACCGAGATGAAGCAGTTTCAATAAGGACACAATGTGCTTGTTTAAATTACCTTTCAAAATGCTCAAAACCATTAAGGGGGAGGCGCTGCAAATATAAGTTGGATTTTTTGTTATAATGTTTTACCCTAATAACAGCTTTTATTTTATTATAATCCATTAGTTGACAATATTATTCTATAGATTATTAGGCAGCAATTTTGTTATTTTATCACACTTTCAGCACTCACTCACCGGGCCAGAATCCACAAATCTCAGTATAATATGCTTTCAATTTTGTTAAAATCTCTCTTTAACTGGTTTGGCTGCGGAACATCTTGGCAAATGTGTTTTTAATTTCATCCTAATTAACTTGACAGTTGACAGAACTAGATGGTGGCATGATGGTGTCCCCTTTTCCAGGGTCCCTGTGGCTCCATTTCTGGGGTCCATTCTTTCTCGCTGTGGTCCTAACAGGCAAGATGTCAGGGCTAACATCCAAGAAAAGGGTCTTTCGTCTCTTTCAAAAGTACATGCAATTTTTAAAAAATCAATTTAAAAAAACCCTGACTTTCCTCTTCATCTGTAAAAAGGAGGTCAGTGACTATGTGGGGTTAGACAGGGGGGCTAAAAACAAAATAAAGACAAAGCAAATGGGAAGTGAGAGATTCTGCTGCCTATATAGGAAGCCAGCTCTTTTCCCAAAGGAGAGGCCACACTCCTTCTATTTCACATGAATTTAGTGAGGAAATTCAGTTGCCATTTAGTCAATTCCAACTCATGGCGACCCCATGTGTGTTTGAGTAGAACTGCTCTCTGTAGGGTTTTCAATGGCTGGTTTTCTAGAGGTAGATTGCCAGGCCTTTCTTCCGAGGCATCTCTGAGTGGACTCGAACCTCCAACCTGTTAGCAACCACGCACTTAACTATTTGCATCACTCAGGGACTCCACTTAGTATAGAAACAGCCTTAAATTCTCTGCATTTTGGGGGTCAGTCCTGGGAATAGCAGCATTAAGAGAACTTACTCTTGCTCTTTGGACAATACCAAATTCTCTTCCTTTCTGGGGAATTCTGCTTTGGCAGCTGCCCCCAAAGTGCCATCTTCATCTTCCCCTCCAGAATGCTGCCCCATTTCAGACTCCAGGCCTCTGCCTGCCTCAAAGCAGAGTGTGGTCCTTGGCCACAGAGCAACAACTAACTTATTTATTTCTGAAGAAGCAATGCTTTCCTGATAAGGCAGTGATGTGAATCTCTGTTAAACAAATCCAGTCTTTCCTAAAACCACCAGGTGCCGCAGAGTTGATTTCCACTACAGCGACCCATGTGTATCAGAACAGAGCTGTGCTCCACAGGATTTTTCAATGGTTGATTTTCAGAAGTAGATCTCCAGGCCTTTCTTCCAAGCACCTCTAGGAAGACTTGAACCTCCAACCTTTCCATTAGCAGCCAAGCACATTAACCATTTGTACCAAGGACTCCATACAACCTTCCTTATATAAACACAGATGGGCTCCAGCAGACTGCATGGAAACCTTTAGATGCCTGGAGACCAGGTTCTTGTATGAGTACTCACAATCTGCAGGGATTTGGGGGCTCCAGCTTCTCCTATCAGTTGTCTTCATCTCCCCACCATTCTCAGATGTTGTGAGCCTTGCCCAGGACTAGAAATTCCCTGATCCCACCTTCATGCCCCTCATTATGCTTCCATTGAACTATTAAGAATGTCAGTCCTGAGTCCCGGACAGAACAGGAGAAAAACGTGGAATAAAATTCAAATTCACACACAAAAAAGACCAGACTTACTGGTGTGACAGAGACTAGAGGAACCCCTGAGCCTACGATCCCTGGACATTCTTCTAACTCAGAAGTGAAGCCCCTCCCAAAGTTCACCCTTCAGTCAAAGATTAGATAGGTCCATAAAACAAACAATAACACTCATGAGGAACGTGCTTCTTTGTTCAATCATATATTTGAGATCAAACGGGCAACACCTGCCCAAAAGCAACGACACGAAGGCAGGAAGGGATAGGAAAAATGGACGGATGGAATAGGGGAATGCCGGGCAGGAAAGGGGAGAATGTTGACAACTCATGGGGACTGCAACCAACGTATAAATTGTGTATAAATTGTTGAATGAGAAATGAATTTGCTCTGTAAACTTTTACCTAAGGCACAATTCAAAAAAAAAAAAAAGTCAGTCCTAGCAGGGCCCTCAGAGATGATTCACTACAACATCGGCCTTGCATTAATGACAAAAAACCCACAGCTCAAAGGGATTTGGGACTCGCCCCAGATACCAGCTAGAGAGGAGCAGTATGAGACCCACACCAGTCTCCCCATGCCCAATCTACGCTCTTGCCCAAAACTTTCTTCTAGGTTCTGTCAAATTAATCAACGCGGTCTTTTTTTCTAGTCTCTATGTCCGAATTTTGAATTTTCCTTTTTATTTAAAGGAGGGTGTCACTACACAATTTTTTGGCACAGACCATTAGACTAAAGCAAAGCATCTGGAGCGTGTATCTCAAGGAGGTACTATGTTTTTAACCCCATGCGAACAAAACATAAATGCCTAGGCCAGTGGTTCTCAACCGCAAGTGATTTTGTTCCCCAGGGGACATCTGCCGATGTCTGGAGACATTCTTGGTTGTCACAACTTGGAGAGGGTGCTACAGACATCTAGTGGGTAGAGCAGGGGTGCTGTTCAACATCCTACAATCCGCAGGACAGCCCCCTCCTCCACAATCGAGAATGATCCAGCCCCAAACGTCACCACTGCTGAGGTGGCCAAACACTGCCCTAACCTTACCCTCAAGAAGCTTACATCCTGCTCAGGTAGAAGAGAGGATGACTGAAGTACAGGGAAAATGGGCTGGCCAAGTCACCAATGCCCCGGGGACCGTGACAAAGCAGGACTCAACCTGACGTGACTCGGACATTGCTCCTTCTTTTTTGGCTGCCTGGAGAGCATTTGCTTTTTTACCCACGTTCCCTGATTTAACTTTAATAACTGCTCCAATTCCCCTTGACCTCGGTTTCCCTCTTCTATTCAGTGGAACCAGTAATGAGATAACCGATGTAAAGCACCTACTTGGCGCCTAGCACACAGTAGGCAGTCAATAAATGGTGACGTGATGATGCAGCAAATGACAGCGACAAGGCCGAGGGCGAGGAGAATGTGGGTCTCATGTGCCGTGTGTTTTTTCTCAGAACGTCAGTGGTATGTCTGCTCCAGTACTTTCAGATCTCACCCAATTGCCTCACATGGGAAGACGTTCAGACCAGGGAGAACTGGTGGGGAGAAGTGGTGGAGGGGCGTGGGAAGAGAAGAAGGATGAGGATGTGCGTGCCAGCTCTGCACTCCCCATTTCCCCACAACCCAAAAAGGCACCAGTCAAGTTCTGATCAGGACCAACTCATGGGCAAGGAGCAATTTCTTTGTCCAGCTTCCTGGGTCCATCTTGTATCCCTGAGCAATGATTCTGGTCAAACAACTCAGAGCTATTTAAGAAACACAAGAGCAGTGATGATTCAGTGGTAGAATTCTAGCCTCCCATGCCAGAGACTGGGGTTCAAGTCCCACCACCCGTCCACCAGTGGAGGCTTGCATGTTGCTATGATGTTGAACGGGTTTCAGCAGAGCTTTCAGACTAAGACAGACTAGGAAGAAAGGCCTGGCAATCTACTTCTGAAAATCAGCCAGTGAAAACCCTATGGATCACAACAGTCTGATCTGCAACTGATCACAGGGACCAGGCAGGATCAGGCAGCATTCAGTTCAGTTGTGCATGGGGTCTTCACGAGTCGGGGCCCTATTCAAAGGCAGCTAACCACAACAGGAAACACAAGCTCATGCTTCCTTACCAGGTCCCAGGAGCTGAACCCTGTTGTTCAGTGTAGAAAACCACCAGCAACATCTCGAGCCGTACTTTCTGATCAGAATATAAATTTATCCCACCAAATATCTGTTGGACTATAAAGTGCTTGGTTCTCAACTCCCTTCCCCTTCATTTTATTTACACTACATTCATGTGCTCATTGTGGAGCAGGGGTGTATGTGCGAGAATAATCTCAGAAAGACCCCCCTTAATAAAAAGTTCCTTTCTCCAAATAATCGCCCAAGAGAAATTACACAGTTATCCCAATGTTTCGGCTCCAAAACCGCTCTTGGGCTTGGGAACATCTGTCAAGAATATATATTTCCAGGGCTCCAAATTGCCCAGATTGTAACATGCAGCTCAGTTAAGCCGCTAGAGTTTAACGAACACACTGCTCCTTATGGAAACACCACTCGAATTAAAGGGATTTTTATTTCTTCTCCAAATGCATTTCATCTCTTTTTGAATGGTGAGGCAGTTGTGGGTGTTTCTCACCCCTGCCTCTGGCACAAGGGGGAGCTTTTCACACAATCACCTTCGAGGACATCGGCCTTTTGAGACCCTCTCCTTCAGGCCTCCATTTTCCCAGGCCAAAATTAAGTTTTGCAGGGACATTGTAGCCTGCGTGTGTTTGACCATTGAGCACCATGTGTGGCCATTAGAAATAAAAGAAAAATCAATAGGGTTTCATTAAAACAGCAGGCAATCAGGGCCCAGCCCTGGCTTAATTACAGTTTCAGTAGCATTTGCTTTAATTGGAAAGAATAAAAGAAGTGAAGTGGAGTGAATGAAGAAATTAGCATATCTGTCACTGTTGTCACAGCATACCCGTGGCCTTAAAACACTGTTCACGCTCTCCTATCTCTGAAGCTGGGCCAAACCCTGCAAAAAATATGGAACGGCAATTAGCAAGTCCTCACGGAACCTTTGTGAAATTCTAATTAAGGTCTTTTATAATCTTCTGGAAGCTTTTTTAAAAAAAATCTGCTAGCTATCTGGACAATGAATAGCTGGACAATGAATGAATAGCTATGCTGGACAATGAATAAGGAAGACCGAAGAAGAATAGATGCCTTTGAATTATGGTGTTGGTGAAGAATATTGAATATACCATGGACTGCCAGAAGAACGAAGGAAATCTTTCTTGGAAGAAGTACAGCCAGAATGCTCCTTAGAAGCAAGGATAGCGAGACTTCATCTCACATACTTTGGACATGTTGTCAGGAGGGATCAGTCCCTGGAGAAGGATATCATGCTTGGTAAAGTAGAGGGTCAATGAAAAAGAGGAAGGCCCTCAAGGAGATGGATTGACACAGTGGCTGCAATAGGTTCAAACATAGCAACGATTGTGAGGATGGTGCTGGCCCAGGCAGTGTTTCATTCTGTTGTACACAGGGTTGCTATGAGTCAGAACCGACTTACGGCACCTAACAACAGCATGCTAGATACACTTTGCAACGTGTCCATTAATTATGCCAGCTTGGTAAGATGAGGGCAAGGAGAACTGCCATCACCTTGTGCTGTATAGTTAAGGTGGTTCTGAGAGCTGACTTTGGCAGCCCAGTGAAGTTGCAAAGAACCTGGTTCCTGCTTAGATGGTGGGCCCCATGGGCTGCTTCTGCCAACTGGAATTCTTTCTGCTAACTGGACTTTCCAACAGTCGCAGACACAGGAAATACCAGAGCTGTGAGGGCATTTACACATTGACTAGTCCAATCCCCTCATTTTGCAGATGGGGAAACTGAGGCCTAGACTAACCCATTGAACCCATTGCCATTGTGTCAATTCCAACTCATAGTGACCCTATAGCGCAGAGTAGAACTGCCCCCTAGGGTTCCCAAGGCTATAATCTTTACGGAAGTAGACTGCCACACCTTTCTCCGGTGGAGTGGCTGGTGGATTCAAACTGCTGACCTTTCGGTTAGCAGCTGAGCACTAGGGCTCCGATTGGCTAATAATAAGAGCTTTCATTCCTTGAGAGCATATCTGTGACAGTTCATCTTATATTCTCACACAGAGACTCCATTATCCCCAACTGATAGATTGAAAGACTGAGGCACAAAGCGGTTATTTGCCTGCGGTCAAATAAGCCAGGAATTATGTGTTTTAAACCCAAGTTTGGGGGGTCATCATGAGTCGGAATCAACTCGACGGCAATGGGTTTGGTTTAGTTTTGGTTTTGTCCCAAAGGGCGTCTTTCGCCAGGTGATGCGGGCCTCCCAAGCCCACAGACACATCCAGGTATAAACAGACAGAGGGCCTATGCACCCCACACTGCGAGTCCCTCCTCTTCTCAGCAAACACCATGCCTGGGAAGGCCCAGGCAGCCTTGCCGCTGTGGTCCCAGGCCCAGACCAGGTGCTTCCTCCAAGCCGCTAAGGACAAGTGTGCTCTTTTGTGACGAGTCTCCTAACAGCAGCCCATTGTGCGGGTGAGGAGATGGTACCATCCCGCCAGGGTGCGGGTCTGCCTCCGAGGTCAGGGGGAAGACTCCCGAGGTCAGCCGAGAGACTTCCATGCAGAAAATTACAGGGAGGACACGACTCATTGTCCCTGCACGGAGTGGTCATCTGGCTTCTCACCAGAGCGTGGCGGCACACGGTCCTGGGTCAATTCTCAGGGCCAGCTCGCCCTGCAGGTGGGAGGCTGTGAGCGGGAATCGGCTCTGGACCTGGCACAGTGCATTCCAACAGCGGTGGGCGCGTGCTGGGCACAAAGCACTTTATCCCTTGAACCCTCACTTCCTGGGGATGCGGCCGAGAGATTACTTGACACCAATGCAGTATCAGAACCACCCAGACAGAGGGGCGGCCGACTGCAGGGCGGCCTAGTTTGGGTGGATACCTGGAAATGGCTCTCTGGCTCCTCTGACCTCCCAGCAGCAGGCATGTGCTGGGGTGGTTTTGAACACATGCTCCTGGCTAGGCAGTGGGCATGTCACTGCCTCCAAAGACAAAAACAATTGTGGGAGGTCCAACTGGTATCATCCCATTTCCCCAAAATGATAAAAAGGCTGTCCCCACCCCCCCAGGCCTAGTGGAACCCCCAATCCTACGGGCAGTGATCCTGGCAGTGGGCATCCTGGTGAAGGCCGTGGGGGACCCGGGTCCTGCTGGCCACAGAGACCCCTAGAGGCCCCACAGGCTGCTAAGGGAGACCAGAAGCCCACTCTCATGTGAGGCCAGCGGGCGTGGAGGGAGGGAGTGAACACTTCCAGGGTGACTGCAGCACCCCTGTGCACAAGCCCTTTATCCCCTGCATCAACGGGACTCTTCTTGATGGGTGAGAAGGGCTGGCTCCGCCCCACAGGGCCTTGACAGCAAGGCCTCCGCTGCTCTGGGCTCAGGGACCCCCTCTGTAGAATGCATCCACCCCCAGCATGCCGTCCTCAGTGTCTGTGACTCGAGGCACGTAATGGTCCTATCACCTCACTGACTACGGCTCAGACTGAAATTCACTCCAAGCCCCGGAAGGACGAAATAGGATCCCAGGAGCAGTGAGGGGACACTCAGAATTAGGGACTATGCTGGCAAAGGCCAGCCTCTCCAGCCCCACCAGGGGGCACCCAGAGCCAGGAGTGGCCAGGTGGATGGTCACTTTCAACAGCAGTGCTGACCACAGCTAAGAGCCAACTCTGGTCAAGCCTGACCATGCCAGGCCCTATTCTAACCCTCTACATGTGTGAGCTGTCTGGTCCTCACAGCCATCCTGCACTGTGGTCGGGAGGCAGGTGCTAGGATTGCCTTCCCTTTGTAGGTGAGGTCTCTGAGGCTCCAAAGGTGAAGCGACTCCCCCCAGGACTGTTAGTAAGCAGCTGAGCGGGGCTTTGACGGCAGGCAGGCCCAGAGCCCCAGCCCCATCAGGGTCCGCACTGCCCCTTCTGAGGCCAACCCAAGGGTGGTGTTAGTATCCTGGCATCATAGGAACCCGCTGATCCTTTCATGGGATAAACTGAAGAACAAGGAACTGAGGGCTTGGGACTCTAGGAGGCACAGAAATACAGTATCTTCTGCCCTTTTGCCCTCACGTTCAACTCTGGCTTTTTGTTTCTGGGTTTTTTTCCCTGAGAGACCAAGTCACCGAAGCTCTACTACGGAAAAGCAGTGCTGTTCAGGGGTTCAGCCCATAGCCTTTAGAGTCAGTCAGCGGCCTGAATTCAAATCCCAGACCTACTGCGTAGGAGCCCCAGGATTCTGGGCCAGTGCCTTCACCTCGCTGATGGCCCCGTCCCTGTCCATAGGGTAGGGAGAATGACAGTACCCACCCCGACAGGTTGTTCATAGAATTCCATGAGAGGATCCTTGCGCAGAGCTCATGATGTGGCCACTGGGGCCACCGTAATCTTTCTCAGGTTTGGGTTCCCTGGAGAAGCATTGATGGTGCCTGGAAAGGGAGAGTGTTCCCGTTTGGGGTAAAAGAAGCCCTGAGCTCCCAACCGGGGCCTGACCAGTATCCCAGCACCGCAGCTCTGAGACCTGGGGCGGCCCCGTCCTCTCTGGGAGCCTCTGGACATCAGCTTCTCATTTTAAAAGGGCAAAAAAAGAAAAAGCCCATTACTGTCAAGTCAATCCCAACTCATAGCAACCCTATAGGCTAGAATAGAACTGCCCCATAGGGTTTCCAAGGAGCAGCTGGCGGATTTGAACTGCCAACCATTTGGTTGGCAGCCAAGGTCTTTACCACTGTGCCACCAGGACCCCTTAAAAAAGGCCGAGGCAGGGTTTGTTCAAAGGCCTCTCAACCTCTGAAGGGTGGAGAATAGCCACCAGGACACCGTGGAGGGCGGTTCTTACCACGATGAGCTGCTTTCGCCCCGCTCAGCAGACCGCCTCTCTGCACTGATGGACCCACCTCCTGAGACAACACCGCGGCCTTTCCAACGAGAGGTGGAGGGTCTTTGAGAGGAGACCCATCTCTGCGCAGCTAAAATGCAGCCCCGCCATTAACTAGGACAAACACACCCCGTGCACGGCCGGACCAGGGCATGCATTCACTCGGGTGGTAATTAGAGGGGAAATATCCTTCAGGCAGCTTAGCTGCGGAAAACCATTTTCATTGAAAATATACATTTGTAATTGTAAATGGAAAGATTACCTGTAATAGCGGTAACAGACCCATTTCCTAATAAGACAAACACTATAGCTGACGACTGAAGCATCTGTATATAGCTACATACACCATTTCTCTACTGCAGGCTGCCAATTTGTTTCAGCGGCGAAAAGCGTGATTTAGTGTTTGTAGCATTACCATCTGTTGTCGTTATTACAGAAATTATATATAAACCAGTTAGTAAACACTTTGCCGCATTGTCTGTTGTTTTGATAATCACCCATAATAACATCTAGCATCAATATGGTCTTTAAACCCGATTTGGGAGTTAATGGAATAGAGGAGGCAGTCTGTATGTGCACCGGGGTAATGTCATTAGGAATGTTTGTGAAGAACAAATTAAATCAGTTGTAAATTGTGCTCTCAAGTCAGCCAGAAAACCAGTCTTGTTCAGGAGAAGGGATTTATATTTTAACCTCGTGCAGAAAATGCACTTACACAGATTAAAATAAAATAGGGACTTCGCCGATGGATGGAAGTGGTAATTGCTAGGGCCTTAATGGCTTCCTGTTGGCTGTGTCATGCAGTGGGCAAGGCTATTTTAAAAGTTAACCGGCACTCGGGGTCATACTTTCACTGATTCAGTCATTAAACCAGGCTAGACATGTCACTAAATGGCTGATTATTCAAATGATGAGCCTGCTCCATGGCTCCCAGTGTCCTCTTCTGAACATGGGGATTTTCAGGGATGGTTCTCATAAAATCAAGATGAGTTGGATTCAAGTATGAGTCAATGGTAGTGCTGGGCTGGGGTCTGGCCCATGTAGGACGGCAGACAGATGCCCTGCCTGCTTCCTCAGACAGGTGGGACGAGTGGCGGAGGCGGCTAAATCTTCTTGCTTGGAGCTCTCCACAGTTCCAGGAGAAAAAAAAGCCTGTAGACATGCCCGAAGGGGGACCCATGTTTAGACCCAGAAGTGCCATGGGGGGAAGGAGGCTGACAGGTGGTGGCAGGTGAATCCTAATTCCATCGTGAGACTGTCATCAACATTATAACAATAGGCTTTGGAAGACCAAATCACTTACCCGGTCTACTTTGCCTGGAGGCAGTACAGCAGGGATTGGATCCCAGGTCTGTCTCCAGAGCTTCTGATCTTACTATACACATTACCTCCTCTTTCTTAAAGAGCAATTCCACGGCTCTTCTCTCATCATATCCTCACAATTATGGAACAGGTTTTATTAATATCCCCATTTTGCAGGTAAGGAGACTGAGGCCACCCTGCTGGGATCGGAATTAAATTCAGTGGACTAGAAATCTTCCACAGCACTCAACTGTGCAGCCAGCTTTAGAGCCAGCCAGTGGGACACAATGTGGACATTGACCTAGACACTCAAAAGTCAAGAACATCCCTGTACAGAGTAGGGGGTCGAGAGGAAAGGTTGGCAAGACCAGCTCTAGAGCCCAGCCTAGTGACCATGGAGCTAAATTAACTGCAAGCTGCAAATCTAGCTTTGGGGCAAGACTGGAGGAGATGGGAGGAAGCCCTCTAACCATTGTTAGTTCCAGCTACTTAGCTGGGAAATGGAAATGGTACATGAGGCCAGGGAACGGACTGGGCTGTCCAAAAGACCAGCCAGATGCCAACCCTCTGGCCACATTAAACAGAAGGACAAAGAGCCTAGTGCAATGTTTTCTGAAGAACAGACATGTACAAATGACCATCCTCAAGATGATTTTCAATGGTATACATGTGAACTCATTTTTTATTTACTGTTTATTAGTAAAAATATAAATGGTACATAAACCTACAGTGCAAAATAAATTAAAAAGGAATCTAAGTGAAAATAGTGAGTCTATTTTTAAAGTATTAAGAAGGCATTAACCAAACCAAACCCATTGCGGTTGAGTCAATTCCTACTCATAGTGACTCTATAGGACAGAGTAAAACTGCCCCATAGGGTTTCCAAGGAGCAGCTGGTGGATTTGAACTACTGACCTTTTGGTTAGGAGCCAAGCCCTTAACCACTATACCACCAGGGCTTCACAATAGTACAGATGATATACAGATATGGCAACAATCATAAAGGGAATGACTCAAGTCAGGATGACCGTGGTTCAAGTGTCCAGGTAATCTGAGTCCAACCTGAGTGTACTTCTCACGTGTATAAAATGAGGTTGAAACACCCTCCTTCACAGGGCTGGTAAGAATAGTAAATGGGCCATAGAACACCACCGGCTGAGATGGAGACAATCAATGCCTTGGGGTGAGTCACCAAAACAAAAGGACCCTGCCCTTTCTTCCAAGGAGCTGCCAAGAAATCTCAGCTGATAATTCAAGGCCCTGTGTTAGGACATAGTCCATCAGCTACCAAGAACCAAAGCCCACCAGGGTCCACCATCCTGACACCATCAATGTGATAATTATCACAAAGGATCAGGCCCCCTGAATGGTTTAGACCAAACTTGGTTTGTTTGGGGGTTTGTGTGTGCATATGTGTGTGTGTCCATTGGTTTGTTTGTTTTAATACATGAGGGATCTGAGGTCCAGAGAAATCAGGCTGCTTGTCCGAGCTCACACAGCAAGTGAATGCCAGAGCCAGGACAGGAGATCTCCTCAGTGAACACTAACATTGGTTTTACTTCACCATGTGCTACAAGTTTTTCATGAATCATCACAACCAGACTGTGACGAGAGCACCATTATCATCACCTGTGTGTCCCAGGCAGGGAAGCTGTGGTACAGAGAGGGCTGATCCCTTGTCCACAGTCACACAGCTAGGAAGCTGCCAGGGTCAGAACAGGAACCCAAGCAATCTGACTCCAGATGAAGGACCATGTTCTTCATCAATCCACTACACTGGGGGTCAGCAAACTGTGGCCCCCAGGCCAAATCCAACCTACTACATGTTTCTATAAGGGCCAGCAATCAAAGAATTCTTTTACATTTTTAAATGGCTGAGGGAAAAAAATAAAAAGAATATTTTATGACACACAAAGATGATATGAAATTCCTCAAATTTCCGTGCCCATAAATAAGGTAAAGTGCAGGACCAGTGGAATAAAGGGAAACCCTGAATAAGATGGATTGATACAGTGGCTGCAATAATGTGCTCAAACACAGCGACAATTGTGAGGATGGCATAGGACCGGTCAATGTTCCCTTCTGTTATACAGAAGGTCACTGTGATCCGGAGCCAATTTGAGGGCACATAACAATAACAAAATATAACAACAAATTAAAGTTTTATTGGAACACAGCTATCTTCACTCATTTACATATTGCCTATGGCTGCTTTGTGCTAAAATAGCTGAGTTAAGGCGTTATGACCCAGAAAACTTAAAATATTTTCTATCTGGTCCTTTACAGAGCAAGTTTGCTGACCTCTCCACGACTCTGCCTTGGAACTTCTGTAAACAAAGTGAGGAAGAGAAAAGGGAAGGGCTTTGTCTCCGGGAGTATAGTCCCAGGAGAATAAAAGGAGTGGGGGCAGGGAAAGGGGAAACCAAAAGACAGAGAAAGAGAAAAGAGCCATCCATGTTGACTAGAAGGCCAGTTGTGGGTGTGTAGTTCCTGCTACTAGGATTACAAAGGTAATGGGAGAAGAAGGTCTTGGTTTCAGAAATAAATCTTCTTCCCCCAGCTGGGACCAGGGTGATAATAACCAGGGTGGAAATCTATACCCAAGTGACAATCAGGAAGGGGAACCATCAAGGCTGGGGCACTGTAGAAATACTTTAGGTGCTTGAGTATTTTTCATAAATCCATGTAATCATTTTAATTAAAAATCTTTAAAATATTAATGGGGGGGTGTTCAAAGCAGAGTTAATTATAGCAGCTCCACTCACCACCTGTACCTAAGACTCCGTCAGCTTTTCCATTAAGAACCGCTGTTTTTCAGGGGGGTTATAATTCAACCAAATAAATTGGCCACAGGCTGAAGCTTGACATGCAAGTTTGCGGGGTGGGAATTAATTGTTTAATTGACTTGAATATTCAAGGCCAATATGTGGAGGGGAAAAGAAAAATCCTTCAGGAGGCTGTGGCCTGAAGTTACCTGCCTTTTTGTAGCTCACTGGCCATCATTTCCGCTATTAAAACCTCACCATCCATCACCAAAGTTCAAGAGCCTATGCCTGTAAGGAGCTTTGAACCAAAAGGTTTTAAGTACCTTACTTAGCTCTTAAATCTGTGCCTAAATTTCACCTCCAATGAGCTTCATTAATCTGGAAAGGAGAGGTTTTTGTCTGCTCATGTGAATGTGTTTTAAAATAAGCCTTTTCATTTTTGGTAGCTTCAATACACAACCAGCGGCAATCGCCGGCTTACCTTCCCTTGGCTGAAATCCCATCATTAAACCAACTTCACTATTAGGGGGAATATCTGGCTGGAAAATGCATTTTAGCCCTGAAGAATATGCCATATTAGTGAGAAAATTACTGTAAATGGGAACAAAGCTGACAATCGCTGCTTGCAGACTAATGGCCTCGTGTATACACCGTGCCCAAAAAGCATGTCATCACCTGGCTGTTGAGCAGATCACGGACGCCAGGTGCTGGTGGGTAGAAATGGCACATTAGGGATGTTGAAAGGTTTTAGAGATTTTGGTGGGCTTCTTCAGCCCTCCCTCCCACCCCCTGCCTTTTACTTAAAGCCAACGGCTGCAGTATCAGCATAACCCGAAAATCCAGGAGACCCCAGTGCTATGACTGCACTGAGATGGCCGCCAGCAGGTAGAAATGCATGCTATTCTTGCTTCTATATCGGATTCTTCAGTAGCCATTTAATGCAAAATCGCATTCTGTAAATGGCAGGGTACTTCTCACCCACCGCAGAGTTGTTCAACTCAACCCATTCAGGGACTGGGAGGATGCCCTGGAGACCCACAGACAGCACAAGATGTCACAGCAACGGCTCCTTGTTTTCATTGCATTGCACAGTCAAAGCAGTGGCCGGAGGAAGGAAGGAAGACTAGGACCCTAAGCAGTCCCCAAGATCAAAACGTGAATGGTGTAATAAGAGGGAGAAAAATCAGTTTGTTTCATTTCCAATCCTTGACACCACCTTCCTCCTGAGAACAGATTCAAATTGGGGACCATTTTTTGTTCTTATTAAGGGGAAAGTGGTATCAATTTTAATAAAGTCTGAGAATACTCGTTAATAGAATGCATTTCCCATCCACCTCCCAACATAGAAGAAGTCATGTCGGTGGCTCAGAACACTCACATAAAGGGTCAGCCCTGCACTCCGTGTCCCGATGAAGATTCCAGAAAGGGTGCTCCTTGAACAATAGCGACCACTAGAACTTTATTCTTTTTCTGTGCTTTTTCAGAGATCCTAATTCCATTCTTCTTCTTATTATTATTATTAGAGCATAATTCATTTACTGAGATTGCTTCTTTTGAAAGCATTTGGACAGAGCTTTTCTCTCAGTGGAAATTCATGGCCGAGAACATAGAAATTTGGATCAGTAATGCCCATGAACCATATGATAGTTCTTTATGGCCTGAAAAACCTGTACGTTGAACTAAAAAGGCGGATAAGTAGGTGGGGCAAAAAGCTGGGGAGCAGAGAGTGACTCCCCGTCACGGTACAGAAGGGAGGGGGCGCCAGCTACTACCCAAAGGACTCCTGTACATCCTCCAGCAGGAAGGGCCGGCCCCCTCTCCCCACCCCCCCACCCCCCCCCTCCACCCCCCCGCAGCCCTGGGTGCCAGTAGCAAACCGCTCACCTGCATCTGCCCCGAGAATACCCATCAGACTCTGTAGGCTCAGAGCCTCATAGCCATTTCAGCTCTGTAAAGGGTGTATTTCATTGAGTTTCAAAAGCTGAAGTTTCACATATTGCTTAAGACACTCGTAGACAAGAACCATATTTGTGACCACATAGTATTCAAGCAAACAGCAAGTTTCTGGTAATTGTTCGACTCACACTTATTTAGCTCCAGCTATGAGCAAGGCCCATTTCTATGTGCTGCAAAGACTCAAAGAACATCTCAGAGGGAAGGCTCTCCATGAGAAGATAAGGACTAGGGTGTTCAAGCTGGAAGGAAGCTTGGAGGTCATTTAGTGCAACATGTCTGCTTTGCAGAGAAGGAATCAGATCCAGAGCTAAGTGGCTTGCCTAGTTTGTGGTAGAATCAGAGCCACACTGTTTCACTGACCATTTTATCATTTAATCCAATGTCGTCATTACTGTGTGCCACGCAGTGCACTTCCAATTTCCATGGATAATCTCAGAAGCAACCCTACTAGGGAGGGAGAATTATTCTCCCAATTTACAGATGAGAAAACCGAGTCTCAGAGTCACCCTCCCAAGATCACACACTTAGTGACAGCAACCCCAGGATTCGAAGCCAGCTCTGTCTGCTTCCAGAGCTAGGGCTCTCATCCATAAAATAGGCTCTGCAAAAACCAAGGTGTGAAGTGTGTCCCACATCCCCCATCTGCTGGGGAAGCTCCAAACGATCCTTTAAGTCTCCCCAAGTTCATCTGGGTTTCTCTCTGCAGCCTTGCCTGATCTCCAGCGAGGTGATCACCCCCTCCCATGGGCTCCACCGTCCTCAGCACACACCCCTCTGGCTGCCTCCCTCTCACTGTGCTTGACTGGTGAGCCTGTCTATGTCCCACAGCAGTCCTGCCTTCTGTGTGCCCTGCCTGCAGTATGGGGCTGGCATGGCAGGTCCCCTGTGTGCTCCGCCTACAGTATGGGGCTGGCATGGCAGGTCTCCTGTGTGCCCCACCAGCAGCATGGGGCTGGACTAGGCAGGTCCCCTGTGTGCCCCATCTGCAGCACAGGGCTGGGCATGGCAGGTCCCCTGTGTGCCCCACCTGCAGCATGGGGCTGGGCGTCGCAGGTCCCCTGTGTGCTCTGCCCACAGCCTCTGATTCACAGAGGTAGTCAGTCATCGGTCATGTCCATCCATTTCATTCCGGGTGGGAGGGAAGGGACCGAGTGGAGGAAGTGCCTCTTTGGGGGCTACGGTTGGTGTGTCTCCCAGATAACAGACTGGAACATGCCAGGATGACCTCCCCTTAGCATGTCTCCTGGGCACAGTTGTTCCTCTGGCTCTGCTATGACTGGCATCACCAAGGCCCCCTCTGTGGTCCTGACTGCAGAAAGTAAGCCAGGGGAGAGGACAAACAGAAAATACCATCCTGCCACTTACTGAAACCAAGCAGCTAGTAAGAGCAGTTTAAGGGCACAACTTTGATCTGCTGCATTATTTAAAAGGCAAGATTTTAGAAAAAGAATTTCTTATTGGATTCAGGCGAGACCATTATTGTCAATCGTAATAAACCATCTCCTGAAAACTCCAGCTGATCTGGAGTGAATACTGAAATGTCTATGTTTATCAGTGGTAGGAAAACTGAGTGCTCCTGAGAATAGAAAAGGCCAATATCAGTGTCTCACCAATTTGTTCAAGTCTCAAAATACAATAAAGACATTTATACTGAAACTACGAGAGAATGCACTCCCTTTTTTTGTTTGTTTCATTAATTCAGAATGGACTTCAAAGCATATAATTCCTCCCGGCCCTCAGTCCTATCATTGATACCACAAAATCCTGATCTGGACTTTTTTTCAAGCTCTTGTTTATTGGATGTCTACATGTGCCCACCTTGGTTTTACCCATTTAATGAACATTATTTGACTTAATCATCCAAAGGTCCCTGGGTGGCACAAACAGCTTACACTCAGCTATTGACCTAAGGGTTGCAGTTTGAACCCACCCAGCAGTACCATGGAAGAAAGGCCTGGCAATCTGCTTCCATTAGGATTACAGCCAAGAAAACCCTACGGAGCAGTTCTACTCTCTAACACATGGTGGCTCCATGAGTCAAAATCAGCTGGACGACAGCTGACAACAATCATCCAAAGTTCTGAGGGAAAAGGCTGGCTCATTGGCCCAATTTTACAGAAGCAGAGACTGGGTTCAAGTTGAGTCGCCCACCCAGGCTCACATAGCTGGATAGTGACAGTGTCAGGATTCTAATCCAGGTCTGTCTACACGCCTACCAATCCCACTCAACCTCCTTAGAATATAGTGAGGCCTGGGGTAAACCTGTACCAACCCTGGAATATTGATTTGTTCTGTTGTAGAGGATTTTTTGTTTTGTTGTAATGAATCTTCATCAGCCTATTTATCTGTCTCTCTTGTTCACTCATCTCTTGTTCTCACTTCTACTGTCTCTTTCTTGTTGTTGTTGTTAGGTGCCATCGAGTCAATTCTGATTTACAGCAACTCTGTACAACAAAACGAAACACTGCCTGGTCCTGTGCCGTCCTGACAATTGTCGTTATGCTTGAGCCCATTGTTGCAGCCACAGTGTATGTCCACCTCCTTGAGGGTCTTCCTCTTTTTTGCTGACCCTCTACTTTACCAGGCATGATGTCCTTCTCCAGGAATTGGTCCTCCTGATAACATGCCCAAAGTATGTCAGACGAAGTCCTGCTGTCCTTGCTTCTGAGGAGCATTCTGGCTGTACTTCTTCCAAGACACATTTGTTTGTTCTTCTGGCAGTCCATGGTATCTTCAGCATTCTCCACCAACACCACAACTCAAAGGTGTCAAGTCATCTTTGGTACCTCTTTCTTAGGGTACCAAAGAATTGTGGTTTGAACTTTCTGGGGTTTGAGGCTCCAGGGGAACAGGTCGCTGCTAAAGCCACAGCCCCCTGCTGGCAATAGAAACCTGATGAAGCTCAAGGCAATTCCAAACACTCTTAGGGTGTTCCTAAGATCTCACCTTTCTATTGAATAACACCCAAGCTCCCAACCTGAAAATCCCACCAAGGACCCATAGCATCAGCAGAAATAAGAAAAGAGGAATTGTACAAGTGTAATATGGAAAGGTCAGCCAGAGTAGAAATAAAAAATGCAAATTAAAAATATTATTTTTTGCCTATAAGATTGGCACAAGTCTCGTGAATGATCACACCACAAGCCGAAGAGGGTGTGCTAAACTTTTGTCTTTTGTTTATAGGAAAATAAACTGGTACAACCCTTTTAGAGAAGAGTTTGGTACTGTAGAGAAACACCTTACAAAGGCTCACTCACCGTTTGAATTAGCAGCTCCTTCTAGGCCTCTAACTCAACCCAATAATCTGAAATTAAAAAAAAAAAAACACTTTGTTTACAGAGTTGTGTAGTGAAATGGCATTTATAGCAATGTACACACAAAAAAAACATGAAATAGCCCAAAGCCACAAAACATACGGTGAAGTAATTTATGATACATACACATAAAAAGTATGATAGAATAAAGTGCTAGGCAACCATGAAAACTGTTACTGTAAAATCGTGTGATCCAAATATTTTTTAAGTCACATTTCTGTATTATAAACACACACATATAAGAAAGAAGAGTAAAAAGAAACACATTAAAATCCTAACCATGACATTCTCTAGGTACTTAAATTATTCTTATTTCGTATTTTGACCTTTCTATATTTTACTTTTATAATAAAAAAAAAAAGAAATAAACTTTTTGTCCTGTGCTTACAGAGTACTTTTGATAACATATAAATAGGTATGCTATTATATTAGTGGCATAAAAGGCAGAATACCAGGAATCTGATCTCAATTTCTCTATTTAAAAGAAAGAAAAGATCAAAATACTACAGTGGGTGGTATAATGAGTGCTTGCATTTCTTCTATTTTTAAGTTTTTCTAAGATAGTTATGCTATTTCACTAATTATAAAAAAAAATTCTTTGCAAGTTTGAAAAGTAGCTCTATTAACCATAACCAAAAACCCAAAACCATTGCTGTCAAGTTGATTCCAACTACAGTGACCCTAAAGGACAGAGTACTTTCCAAAGCTGTAAATAAATCTTTATGGAAGCAGACTGCCACGTTTTTTTTCTCTCAGTGGGTCCGAACTGCCAATATCTCGGTTAGCAGACAAGCACTTTAACCACCACGCCACTAGGGATCCTATTAACCAATTAAAAAAAAACAACCGCTGCCGTCGAATTGATCCCAGCTCATAGCCACTCTACAGGACAGAGTAGGACTGCCCCATCGAGCTTCCAAGGAGCACCTGGTAGACTCGAACCGCCGACCTTTTTATTAGCAGCTGTGCCACTTAACCCACTATGCCACCAGGGTTTCCTATTAACCATAAGGTAGCCATAAAAATAAAAAAATAATAAAAATAAAAAATTTTTTTAGCCATAAAAATAAACCTAAAAATGCTCCCTAGATGAGCACACCTGGAGAGGGCTCGACCTCAGGCCTGCTCTCTTTGCTAAAAAAACAAAAACAAGAAAATGATGTTAAGAAATGTTGTTAGTTGCTGTTGAGTCGATTGCAACTCATGGAGACCCAATGTGTGCAGAGTAGAAGCTCCATGGGGTTTTCCAGGCTGTGACCTTTGGGAAGCAGATCTCCAGGCCTGTCTTCTGAGCTACCTCTGGGGGCGGGCGGGGGGGGGGGAGTTTGAACAGCCAACCTTTCTTTCAGTTACCAGTCAAGCAATTAACCATTTGTGACAGCCAAGGACTCCTTAAGAAATGTTAAAGGGGTGTTAAAAGACATGGCAGCACCAAACTAAGCTGTTTGCCTTGACTTAAACAGGAAAATTGCAAGAAAAAAGCGAAAGGAGTAACTTTTCCACCATGTGCACAGTATCTGGGAACCTCCTCATATCAGCTGTCATGCCCACACTTTGGGAGGCACTGGCTGGGGCCGTTAGGCTGCAGCTCTTTTCAGTGTGAGCCCATCTGCCCAGCATGCCCAGGTATCTGGGAAGAGAGGCACTGATAGGCTGTTCTGAGCACAGCTGAGCACACGGGTGATCCAGTCACCACTCCTCTCCCCAGTCCAGGTTTCTATCCCAAATGGGGGGTCATTCTCCAATGAGCAAGGGAAAAACACAACGTTGTTAGTGTGACCACCTCTCCTGCATGGATTTCAGTACACGCTCAGATCATTTTGGGTGGAGACTTCCATGGAGAGGGAATAAGAGTGGTCATGCAACCAGGAAAATGGAACATAGCAAAAATGGAAAATAAACAGAAGCAAGCAAAAATATTAAAAACAAGAAAACAAACACCCCAAGATGCACTATTTCTCACTTCAGCAGCAGACTGCCAAATGGGCTTCATATCCTTGCTTTCTGAACCATAAGACAACTCTTCGCTTCTCTGTCTCCACACAGCCTAAAATCTATACTTCCCCTGTCTGGGCCCCATCAGCTCTGCACACCAAGTCGTTTACCTGAAGGGAGCCTTACTGATCAGAGTTTATATGGAACGGTAATACACAGAAGTCGTTACGACGTCACCGCCATCTCTAATAGTGCACCAGATTACTTAAAAAATATCCTCTTAAGTGGGAGCAAAAAAAAGTACATTTGTGTCTGAACAAAGGCACAGTGGTTATATACTGAGGGGTTAAGAGTACAGGCTCTGGGGCTCAAATCCAGCCTCCTCCCAACACACACACACACACAAGCTGTATGATTCGGGGTAGTCAGTGAACCTCTGTAAGCTTCAGAATTCTCATCTATAAAGTGAGGGTACCTACCTCAGAGGGCCAGTTTGAGAATTGAATAATATTAACCCATGAACAAATAATCCCAGAAGCTGGACTATATGAAAAAGAACGTAGCATTGTGATTGGAGGAAGTCTCATTAACAACCTTCAATATGCAGTTGACACAACCTTGCTTGTTGAAAATGAAAACAATTTGAAGCACTTGCTGATAAAGGCCAAAAACTATATGTGCTTTAGTATGTATTATGCCTGAACATGCAGAAAATGAAAACCCTCATAACTAAGACCAACAAACAACTTCATGATAAATGAAGAAGAAATTAAAATTGTCAATAATTTCATTCTACTTGGATCAACAATCAAATGCCACAGAAGCAGCGGTCTAGAAATCAAACAACATATAAAACCCAGTATAGCACTGGGCAAATCTGCTGCAAAAGACCTCTGAGTTTTAAAAAGCAAAGATATCATTAATGACTGAGGTATACCTAACTCAAGCCATGGTCTTTTTAATTGCCTCATATGCATGTGAAAGCTGGGCAATGAAAAAGGAAGACTGAAGAACTGACACATTCAAATTGTGGTGTTGGCAAAGAATATTGAATGTACCATGATCTGCCAGAAGAACAAATAAGTCTTAGAAGAAACACAACAAGAACGCCCCTTAGAAGCAAAGACGGTGAGACTTTGACTTGGTTACTCTGGACACATCATCAGGAAAGACCAGTTGCCAGGAAAGGACACTATGGTTGGTAAAGTAGAGGGTCAGCAAAACAAAGGAAACCATCAATGAGATGGACTGACACAGCCGCAACAATGGATTCAAACATACCAACGATGGTTAGGAAGATGGCGCAGGATCAGGCAACGTTTCATTCTGTTTTACGTTAAGTCACCATGAGTTGGAGCTAACTTGATGGCAGTTAACAACCACCACTACCCATGTAAAGCATTTAGCACATGTGTACCTGGCAAATGGTCAGCACTCAATAGACAAGTAGCAGTTCTAAATTTCAGAATAAGAGTGTCCAAGGGAAGTTTGTCAGCAGCTCACAGACCCATTTCCACACTCTTGAGGACCTAATTTCTCAGTCTCCTAAGTGAGGGGCCTTGACAAACGGGCGGCATGTAACTTATCATCCAAACCAAAAGCCCCTGAGGGAGTGAAACAAAGCACTATTAATATTCAGGCAGGAACAACTCACGTAAAATGGGCTTATTCCTGGCAAACCAAGACGTATGAACACGCTAACAACAGTAACAATTCCTGCGCTGCCAGGGAATGTTCCTGAAACTTCACATAGTGTGCTGTTTTAAGTCTTATGTGAAGGGATTGTTTTTCTGAGTTAACCATTTACCAGTCTTTCCTAGAACAAGAGCCCAGATGAAATGAGATATGGGAGACATAGGGTGTTTTTACATCTTTATCAAGGTATAATTTACATGTAATAAAATGCACCCAGATTAAGCATACAGTTGAAAAACAAATTTTGTAAGTGTATACAGTCATGTAACTACCATCAAAATCAAGATATGGTGCATTTTCATCACCCCCAAAAGTTTCCTCATGTCACTTTGCAGCTAGACTCTAACCCCAAACCCCAGCCCCAGCCCCAAGCAAAAATGAACCTAATGTCTGTGACTATAAACTGGTTTTGCCTATTTCAGAATTTCATTTCAGTGGAATGGTACACCATGTACTCTTCGGTCTCTGAATTCTTTCATTCAGCACTATCCATGTTTCAGGTATCAATAGTTCATTCCTTTTTACCGCTAAACAATATTCCTTCATGTGGCTATAGCACTAGTTGTTTATCCATTCACCTTGGATGGGCATTTGAGACGATTGTAAATAAAGCTTCTATAAACATTTTCCTGCAGCTACTGAGGTTATCATGTGTTTTTCTCCTTTATTCTGACAATATGGTGATTTACACTGACTTATTTTTAAATGTTAAACTAACCTTATATTCTTGGGATTGCCGGATTCAATTTGCTAATATTTTGTTAAGGGTTTTTGCATCAATATTCATGAAAGGTATTGCTGTAATGCCCTTGTCTGGGTTCGTATTAGGATAATGCTGGCCCCATAAGAGATAAGTTTGGATAATGCAAGTGGTAAGGACAGAGACTGGCTAGGGAAAAAAGGAGGAATGAGCACATTTATATAATGAGACAACCAACTGAACTGCAGTATCTGAATACCCAGTAACTTTATTGGGTCTTAATTCAGAATCCCTGGACAGTACAGTTAATGCGTTCAGCTGTTAACCAAAATGTTGGTGGTTCAAGTCCACCCAGAGGTACCTCAGAAAAAAAGTTCTGACTTTTCAAGAAATCAACCATTGAGAACCCCATGGAGCACAGTTCTACTCTGACAAACACGGGGTCAACTTGACAGCAACTGGGTAGTTATAAGTTCAATTTGAATTGGAAAAAAAGAAAAGCCAATTTAGTATCAGGCTGCTTTTACTTAAAAACAAAACAAAGGCAACATCCAGAATGGGGAGGCAATAATTCTATTGTCCTCTAAGACAGTCAGATCTCTCCAAGGTCTAGTGCTCAATTCTGATACCACATTTTAAGACAAATCAGACTGAATGCCAGGGTACCACAACCAGGATGCTTGAAATTATGAGAGGACCAGAAATGTTTCCCATGGTGAAGAGCTGGATGTCTTCAGATCTGTGAAGGGCTATCACAGGGGGAAGGCATTAAACTTGTTCCCTGTGGCCCTTGGGGGTAGAGCTAGGGACAATGAGTGGGTGTTACATTTCAGTTCACCATAAGGACTTTGTAACAACCACTAAAACACACACACACAGACACATGCACAGTGGAGTCAGTTCCGACTCATGGCAACCCCATGTGTGTCAGAGCAGAATTCAGTTCCATAGAGTTTTCAATGGCCGATTTGATGGAAGTAGATTGCCAGGCTTTTCCTCCACGGTGCCTCTGGGTGGACTCAAACTGCAAACCTTTCGGTCAGTAGTCAAGCACTTAACCATTTGCGCCACCCAGGAACTCCTATAACAAGTACCAAACCAAAAATAAATCTTCTGCTGTCTAGTCGATTCCAACTCGTAGCAATCCTAAACAGCCACCTCGAAACGCAGCCTTGGTAGTAGTTAAGTTTCCCTTCACTGCCTGTGTTCAAGGACTGAGGAAAAGGTGGGGGCAGGGGCACAGGAGAAAGATGCTGGAGAGGGGTCTGAATCTGCCTTGGCTGAACCCTTCACACGGTGCCCCCGCTCTGCTCCATCAGGCCTGCTGAGCCCACAGAACAAACTTTCCTCTCTAGCTTTTACCCTGGTCTCCAAAGAAAAATGGCCGAAATGCCTACAGCTGTAGTTGTCAAATACCAGGGCTAATACTAGATAAAGTTCTGCTGAATTTTTGAAAATTAAACAGTTCAATCCATTTCTCAAAAAAAAAGGAGGGGGCGATTTAATTAAAAGAGTCTTCTTTAAGCTAAGACTACACCCTTACTGTTTTTTTGCTAACAAAACATCTTCCCTTTTATGGTATGTTGGTGATAGTAGACAATCTTATTTTTATGTCTTTGCCTGGCAAAATGGAAAGTTGGCAACCCTACCTGGAATCCTTGTTGCTTTGTGAAATACAAAGCCTACAGCAGCGACATCCAGCAAGGTCATTATGAGAACCTCTCCATTGGTTGAGCTGTATTTGTCTAGGCCAGGTGTTCTTAAGTTAGTGTGCTCCATGGGGCAGTAGAAGGAGCCCTGGTGGTGCAGTGGTTAAGTGCTCAGTTGCAAACTGAAAAGTAGGTGGTTTGGATGCACCAGCTATTCAGCAGAAGAAAGATGGGGCAGTCTGCTTCCATAAAGATTGCAGCCTTGGAAACCCTGCGGGGCAGTTCTACTCTGTCCTCCAGGGGCGCTGTGAGTCAGAATTGACTAGACAGCAACAGATACAGGGTGACAGGGTGAGGCAGCTCCTGTCTAGGTTTATGCACATCCATGAAACCCCTAAAACTGGGAATGGTTTTCATAGCTCTTTTCACATCTTCAAAGATGACCAAGCTCTGATTTATATCAGGTTTTCCAAATGGGTGGTTCAGGGACTGGATTGAAATGGCCTCTAATATCCCTCCCACCCCTACAATTCCATGCCTCTATGTTTCCAAGATCCCAAGCACAGAAGATTCTCTGAGCATATGCAATTGTCTGCACCCACTTAGAGGGCACCTTGACATTCCTGAAGTCACTGAGAACCCAAGGGTATAGCGTATAGGGGAGACTCATGCCAGGTCTCTTTAACATCACCATTTTACCTAGGACCAGCCCTGAACACTCCAAACTCCAAAGTTATCTCTTAAATTCTTAAAGCAAATGAGGCCACTTCGAAACAGTCAGGCAATTGAGCAGATGCAGAAATTCTTGAAGCCTTCATTTATTAAGCCGCAGTTCTTCCTAATCTACAAAAATGTTAAAAGGTGATGCCATCAGCAGGCAAATATATTTGAGTTCTGGACACATAGTCTCTGCTTAAATTCTTCTTTTATGGAACACACTCAGACTCAGTTTGAAAATACTATTGCAGTCTCTGCAGAGTAGATAAATACAGCCAGTCCCGGTGAAGAAGATTTCACGATGAGAATGCTTTAGACATTCTGGCCAGTTCTACTCCGAGACTACAGAGCAGCCGAGAAGCTACACAATGTGGCTTTTGTTCAAGTGGCAATTAGCAGAAATTATAGAACAGGGGCAGTGTCATTGTACTAAGGATTCAGCCAAAGTAGACACAGACCCGCTTTCATTAGACCAGCCAAAAGCTGGAGAACCCTCTTTTAAAAAATTAAACATGCTCTCAGCCTATTTGTTCCAGTTATAACAATGCTGAGAAGCGTGCTTCCTCTAGCTTACACGCAGTACCTGGAGGACGCTCTGGAGGGATCGCTCTAAGTGTTGGGTCTTTGACTGACAAATGTATTCAAGGGGAAATTGCTGGTGTGATTTTATTCATTATTAAGAAAATGAAAGAGCTGAATTGTGCTGCCTTGTAGCTCCTGCGCCAGTTATAAGAGTGTCTGTGGTTATTTTATTTTAAATCAGACATTGGCATATGAGTTCCATTTTGGTCCCTCCAAGGCAGGAGAGAGCAAGAATCTGAAGGAGAGTCAGAGTGACTAAAGAGTAGAAGGGGACTTGTGTGCAACAAGTCATGGAATCTCTCACTTGATAGTTCAAAGCTTGTCTGGTCTACCATTTGGCCCTAGTTCAGTCCTCCCTATGGTCATTAAGAAATGAACTGACTCCCCCCTCCAAGCAGCATTCTCCCTTGAGGAACTTGAACAGAATGGCCATGCCCAACCACTCCAACTCTTCTCCAAACTGAACACCCTCCATTCTTACATGTTTCTGGGCTCCCAGGTCCTTCGCCATCCCCTTCATTTAATCCTGGATGCTCCTGTCTCTCATTCCTGAAACAGGGAAACTGGGCTTAACCTCAGGGAAAGGAAAGCCTAGAAGCCACTGATAACCACTTGTCAAGGCTTTCAAGGGTCAAAAACTGGATGATGCTCTTGACTCCTCTAACTTCATAAAAGATATACAGGAAGGACAATGCAGCAAACAAAAGTCATGCTGTGTCTTAGGATAAGCTCCTGATTCTGTAGAACCTTAGGCGTGAAAGCTGCTTCCCGGTTGTCAGATGGGCTAGTGTCTGTGAGGCACTGAGAAAATCCCACCAGTCTGGGAGTCGGGAGCTTGAGCCCAAGAGTCAACTGTACCTGCACTTCCCTGAGTGGCCTTAGGGTTGACACTCCATGCCACTGAACCAGTTCAGTCTCTGGGCTCTTGGAGGGACGTGACTCAGGATAGGAGCAACTGCGGAGTCAATGCTTCAAGGCCTTATCCAGGGACTAAATGAAAGTACTGCCATCATCAGAGGAAGAATTTGATGTTTAAAAGACATCTTTGGTCTGGAAATATCGGGACCCACAGGACAAGAGGCCTGCCAAGATCCTGAGGTGCTTTGCAGCCTAAAACCCCTGAGGAAGGGGGGAGTCCTAATGGGTAAGATGGGTTCTCTAGGGCTACTCTGTCTCTGGGTGACAACTTGGAGAACCCTCTCCCATGGTTGTAACCTGCCCACTTTTGGCAGGATGTTTTGTTTTAAAATTAAAAGTTAAATGCGAAATCTTAAAAGCATGGTGATTCTTACAGTGTATGTCCCAGGCACAGCCCTGCATATTTTGTCAAATCAAGTTCCTTTGGTCTCATCTTTTTTCAATGGTTTATCATAGTGGTAATGGTTTTGAGTTTTGGAACCTAAGAGAACTGAGTTTGAAACTTGGCCTCACTACTTACTTAGCTACATGAGACCTTGGGTAAATTCCTTGAGCTTCTGAGCCTTAATTTCCTCATCTGTAAAATGAGTGTAATGGTCTAGGTCTCACAGAGGTGGAGTGAGAATTAAATGAGATGTTCTTTGTGAAGCATTTAACAGGTCTAGTCCACAATATCAGCCGGATTTTTTTGGAATCCATTTGGTCATTTTTATGAAATCAAATTTAACACCTTGGGTTTTCAGATTGCATGGCCATCAAGACTTCCAAAGGGGGTTTATACCTGATGGAGGGATCTAGTCTAATCTTCGTATATCACAGTGAGGGGTTCCACTCTCATAATCACACAGACAAAAGCATCCCCAGGTGAAATTTGAACTCAGCACTCCCTTGCCCAAACCTCCAAGCACTCTGTGCCTTTTTCCTCCCCTTGCCAGGCACCCACACCATGTCCCCTCTCATCCTGGGAGTTTATCCTGCGCAAGTCCTGCCTCTCACCCTCGATTACCTCGAGTCTGGTCTCTAGCAGCTTTAGAGGTCAATCCGTTTTACCTTTCCTAATCACCCAGATCAACTCCCCTTTCCAAGGAGGAGGGAAATGACGCTACTGTGCCAGGGGTTACTGTGTTCTCACCTCTTTCCAGGCTCATTGTTCCCCAACCCATGAAGGTCTACATGCACCCTGAGAGCAGGTCTCGTGAGAGCGTCCCAGGTAGCAGGACCAGCTTGTGCAAAGACCCTGTGCAGAGGGGAAATATGACACTTTCCAGAAGAAAGGCCAGGGGCCAGAGTAGGATTTGAGACTAGGTGCTCACCCCATGCTTAATATTCTCAGGTTCTATTACTTCCTCAAATTGGAACACCGGGCTTTCTTTACACCACCCAGTCCTCAGAAATGAAGCGATCCATCCCAGAAGTGATGCGCTGTTTCAAAACATGAAGCCTACATGCAAATACATGCAAACAGATCGCACATTACGTGCGGTTAAAGATACAAGGTGTAGACAGCAGGGGAGACCTCTGAGCATACTGTATTTCTGTTATGATTCACAAGGATGATTATGTTTAACTACAGTTTTCTACCTTAAAGCAAAGAGTCCGCCACGAGAAAGTATTTGCCAGGCTGATTCATGAAACTCAATATACGTGTCAAATACAAATAGGTTTTCCCCTCCTAAAGCTGCTAATCAAGGCTGGAGCTCTTGATGTCACAGCTCTACATTTCTAAGGATCTGGGGACTAAAAGGGTCAACATCAGAAAGACCACTTGAATTGTCCCCTTTGGGTGACCAGGTGTCAGAGGGCTTTGGAGCCAGAGTCTTAGGTTCTAACAGGAGCTTTGCTGCTGGTGAGCAGGGGGCCTAGCATGTCACTTAACCTCTCTGAGCCTCAGTTTTCTCATCTCTAAAACGAGGACATGATCACTTTATCTCCCTTCTATAGCCTTTCCTGACCTGATCCCCGATCCCAGCTCCCCTCATGCCAGACAGAGGAGAGCCAAACAAAAAACCAAACGCACTGCTGTCCAGTCAATTCTGACTCATAGCAACCCTACAGGACACAATAGACCTACCCCATAGGGTTTCCAAGACTGTAAATCTTTACGGAAACAGACTGCCACATCTTTCTCCTGAAGAGCAGCTAGTAGGTTAGAACAACCGACCTTTTGGTTAGCAGCCCAGCACTTAACCACTGCGCCAACAGGGCTCTTTATTTCCATTTACAGGCCGGGCATAACATCTACCTTGCAGGCTTGCAGGAAGAATTAGAGATAACATCTACTGAGTGCCTGGCATTGTGCTCTACACACAGTAGATAATAAATGTTCAAAAAACAAAATAAAAAAACATTGCTGTCGAGTCCATTCTGACTCATAGTGACCCTGTAGGACAGAGTAGAACTGTCCCGTAGGGTTTCCAGGGCCGTTACTTTATTATTATTATTATTGTGCTTTAAGTGAAAGTTTACAATTCAAGTTAGTCTCTTGTACAAAAACTTATACACACATTGTTATATGACCCTAGTTGATCTCCCTACAATGTGATAGCACACTCCTTCTCTCCACCCTGTATTTCCCGTGTCCATTCAGCCAGCTGCTGTCCCCCTCTGCCTTCTCATCTCACTTCCAGACAGAAGCTGCCCACATAGTCTTATGTGTCTACTTGAGCTAAGAAGTACACTCCTCACCAGTATCATTTTATGGCTTACAGTTAACTCTAATCTTTGTCTGAGGAGTTGGCTTCGGGAATGGTTTTAGTTTTGGGCTAACAGAGAGTCCAGGGGCCATGACCTCTGGGGTCCCTCCAGTCTCAGTCAGACCATTAAGTCTGGTTTTTTTAGTAGAATTTGAGGTATGCATCCCACTTTTCTCCTGCTCCATCGGGGATTCTCTGTTGTATTCTCTGTCAGGGCAGGCATTGGTGGTAGCCAGGCACCATCTAGTTCTTCTGGTCTCAGGCTGATGTAGTCTCTGGTTTATGTGGCCCTTTCTGTCTCTTGGGCTCATATTTTCCTGTGTCTTTGGTGTTCTTCACTCTCCTTTGCTCCAGGTGGGTTGAGGCCAATTGACGCATCTTAGACCGCTGCTTGCCAGCTTTTAAGACCCCAGACCCAAGGCTGTAACTCTTTGTGGAAGCAGACTGCCACATCTTTCTCCCTCAGAGTGGCTGGTGGGTTTGAACCACCGACCTTTCAGTTAACAGTCAAATGCCTAACCAATCTGCCACCAGGGCTCCTCCCTAGAGGAGAGAGAAAGAAATTAAGCTAATGTTATATGGATGTCTATGTGGTGGTTATTATTATGGAACTTGAGACGGCGCCTAGAACGGTGCCTGGGTACAGAGTAAGCCCTGGTACAAAGCAGCCCCCACCATCACCACCTCCATGGTGACGGTTAGCAGTGTGTGGCCCTTAGCCTCAGGGTCGCTGTCACAGGCTTGCAGAGGGACATCCATACGCATAGCTGCGTCTATTTCCAGGTGTGCTTCAGCAGAAGAAAATTCTCGCCTTTGGTGCAGAGCAGGGGTAATGATTCAGACATTGCTCTACCCTAAACAGATTGCAAATGTTTCCTCAATGGAAAAGAGGATACACTATAAAATGTAATGTTTCCTTTGGGTTTGGGGGTTTTCTTTCTTACAGTCAATCAGGTTTTTAAGTACTTAGGAAACAAAGCTAATGCAGCTCTCTCTTTTTTTTTTTTTTTTTTTAATCATGAAGAGTAAGGTTCCCTCCAGATGGAAAAATTTTAGGTTTTTAAATTAAGACCATCATAACTGCCTGCTTTTCACTGTTTTGTTGAGTTTTGGAGCTGGAAGGAGCCTTGGGGCCCACCTCATTCAATACCTTGACTTTCAGATCAGAAGAACCAGGGCCAAGAAGGTGAAGTGACTTGCCCAAGGCCACACAGAAGGTCAGGGACAGAGCTGAGATGAACCTCAGGTCTTCAAACCCACAGACAACTATACATCATTCCCTACTGTGCTGCCAGAAATAGAAACATGAGAATGAGAATAAAATTAGGTTTCTTTTTGAATGATTGTACGTCACCTAAAATTGTCCAGCTGGACTTTTACCAAAGGCGAAAGGCATGTTTGCGGTGGTCTGACTCCACAGATGACCTGTGCATCAAACAGAAGCTCACTCGAAGAGGAGGTGCCTGGGGAAATCCCAAATCCCTCTAACCACGGAAACAGGAGTTCGACAAGGCCTCAGGGTAACAACCCAAGCCAAGAAGCCAAACATATTGAGGCACCATATATAAGGCGCCAGATTCAGCAAGTAGTACATTTTTTTTTAATCTGAAATTCAAATTTACCTTGGCATCCTGTATTTTATCTGGCAAACCTCACTAATTACAGAGTTTAAAAATACAACATTCAAATAAAAGCCCAAACTGAAACCACAAAGAGAGACAATCCGAATTGCAGGTGTCATTTTGTAATCAGACTGTTTCTCACCTGGGCAACTCAGCGTAACATGCCTCAGGATATTTCGTGACAGGAATTTAGTTATTTGGTCAAGATTACAGATTCCCCAAAGTGACAGGGAGATTACAGATAACATAAAACAAAAAAACTGAACCCATTGCCATCAAGTCGATTCCGACTTACAAGAACCCTATAGGATGGAGTAGAACTGCCCCATAGAGTTTCTGGGGAACAGCTGGTCGATTGGAACTGCTGACCTTTTGGCTAGCAGCTGAGCTTTTAACCACTGTTCCAGCAGGGCCCCACAGATAACATAATATGTAAGAATCTATTAAGGAACCGAAATTTAAGGTTTCTCCCTCAAATTAATGAGAAATAATTTATAGCATAACTACTATATATAAAAACAATCTCTCTACTCTTTCTCTTCTCAAGCTTCTTGAAGGACATGTCTACTACACTTGCTCTCTACACTTCCTCATCTTCCATTCAATCCTCAGAACACCATAATTGGGTTCCTACTCTTAGAAGCGTTCTTGCTAAGGTCCACAATGACCTAATAATTACTAAATCCAATAGATTTTCTCAGAATTACCCTAATTTGATGTTGCTAGTCGTTTTCCTCCTGGAATTCTTTACTCCCTTGACTTCTAGTACCCTGTGTCCTCCTGGAATTCATATTCTGATGCCCCTTCTCCATCTCCTGTGTGGGCTCCTCTGTCCCTCTCCCTCTCCCCCAGTTTGCCCCTGACATGCTGCTATTCTCCAACATTTAAGAGAATAGTGACTCTGAGGCATAGGACTAAGCCAGAGGACTGAGACTTTGGGCACCATTGAACTGAGGGAGGTTTGAAGCTTCCTTGAAACTATGCCTGCCCTTCAGCAGTCATCCACTAGATAGTGGTGGTGCCCCTGGTGTGGACAGCTGCTCAAGGCTAGAGAGTTGCAAATGTGATCCATACTGTGTCAGAACCCGGGGCAGAGCTTGACTGGGTTAGGAGAAGGGAAACCAAAACTGACAGAGCCTCCTGGCCTCAGGCTCTGGACCTAGATGACCTGATTGATGGCAGGTGATTGAGGTTACTCAGCAGAGGTGTTACAAAAAGCATGAGCTATGAAGGTGAGTAAGAGTCTCATGGTATCAACGGAGTCTGGGTGTCCAGAGGAGAGAAACCATGCAACATTTATGTAGCCCTTAGTACATACACTACCCCATAGTGCCTCACTAGATGATGACGATAATGACAATGACGATGCAAGTGGCCTACAGAGTGCCCATTATGCCCTGTGCACCATGCTAAGTGCCTCAATCCTTTCAACAGCCCTTTGAAGCCACTTCATGAAGGAGGAAAGTGAGGCTTGAAGAGGCTGAGTAACTCGCCTCCAAATCTCCCAGCATGCAAAAGGCAGACTTGGGACTTAAACTCGATCATCTAACTCCAGAACCTGAACTGTTATCCACTACCTGATACGCCTCTCTTGTCTGGACAACTTCAGAGGCACCCATTAACCCGTTGTTGTTGAGTTGATTCCAACTCATAGCGACACTGTAGTACAGTAGAACTGTCCCACAGGGTTTCCTAGGCTGTAATCTTTACAGAAGCAGACCGCCACATCTTTTTCCCACAGAGTGGCTGGTAGGTTCAAACTGCCAACTTCTTTTTGGTTAGCAGCAGAGCACTTAAGCACTGTGCCACCAGGGCTCCTCTTCTGAAGCACAGAGAGGACAAAACCAGGAAAGAGAAGCTCAGAGAAATAGGGTAAGGGCCCAGTTACTAGAATCAACTGTCTGGTCAGTACAGAACCAGCAGCAAAACTAGCCTGAAGCAGAGCCCTTGTGCTAGGATCCCTGTATGAGGATGGAGATGGGGAGCTCAGGAGCTCTAAGACGGCATTAACCCCCAGGCTCCCTCCACCTTTCCACTCTGACATCCCTTAGCCTGTGGCTCTCACCCTCGTGCCTGTCACCACATGATCACGGGGCAGCTGCTCCATGACCAGCCTCGCTAATTGTGTTTATGTTTCTGGCAGGACAGAGAAGGCTCTTTCCCTCTCCGGTGTGGAGATTCCAGCCCAGCTTTGGTATGTCCTCACCCCTCTGCTTCCACGAAAACATCACAGCTTACATATTGGCACCAGAACAAGAGTCTCAACAGAGCCAAATCTTTCCCTTTTCCCCTACTTAGCCTTACAAAGATTTCTAGAACAAGAAGAACTGGGTTTGAACAATCAGATAGGAGTTTCCTCAGATAAACCTTTCCAGAGCTGCTAAAATCACCCCACATGGGCAAGTGGACATTGACTGTCAAGCTAGGCGTCAGTTCTCAGGAGCGTCCCCAAAGACCTGTATCTCCAATGCCAGCCCTCTCCACTTACAGAGCTCCTGGTCTACCCCCACAAGGCCCTGGCCCAAGACACTAATGCCCGTGACCTCTATAACTTCAATGTCTGTTAACTGGGGAAAAACAGCAAGGAAAGGAATGAGCAACACTCAAGAGAAGAAATGCGGGCAATAATAGTAATAATATTAGTTATATTTATTGAGCTCTGTGCCTGGCTCAGGATCCCTGGTGGCACAGTGGTCAAGTGCTTGGCTGCTAACCAAAACATTGGCAGTTTGAACCCACCAGCCACTCCTCGGGAGAAAGATGTGGCAGTCTGCTTGCCTAAGGATTTACAGTCTTGGAAAGCCTATGGGGCAGTTCTATTCTGTCCTACAGGGTGGCTATGGGTCAGAATTGACTCCATGGCAGTGGGTTTGCTTGGTTTGGTTCCTGGCTCTGTGCTAAGAGCTCTTCCTTTATTACTTCGCCTAACCTCCCTCCAGCCTTGTAGGGTGAAGAGGAGAAAACTAAGAAGTTTCATATTTCGCCCAAGGTCATATACTACAGCTGAGGGTCAGATTGGATTCTAAATTATGTTCATTTGATTCCAAAGTCTTGCTCTAGATCAGAGGTTGGAAAAGTCTGACCTGGGACCGAGCCCACGCCCATTCATCTACACATTGTCTATGGCTGGTTTGGAGCTACAAAGGTAGAGTTGAGACCTATGACTTGCAAAGCCTAAAATAATTTACTCTGGCTCTTGCCAGAAAAAGCTCACTGAGCCCTGCTCTAGATCACAGTGAGTCACTGCCCCTTGGTGACAAAAGCAAATGATGAATGACATTTGGGAGGAGTCTGACATGCTATAACTGTGTATGAGCTCATCTAATCCCCACATAGCTATGTCTCCCCATTGACAAAGGAGGAAACTGAAGTGCAATCACTTTCAGGACTCGCCCAAGTTCCAGCTCCTGAGTGGTGGAGCCTGGATTCAGGATGGCATGGAACTGCTCCAGAACAAGCTCTTAGGCCTCCAAGACCTAGAGATGAGGTGAGAGGTATGTGTGTTTGGGCCCCGAGCTGGCACTTCTCTGTCTTAATATGTTCGCTAGCGATCGACAACGCAGGGCAGAGAGACAAATCTCCGCCTTGTAGATGAATTGTTCCGAAGAGAATGCTACAATTCACAAACGCTGATTTTGATTAAAATCGCCAAGATGATTTCCTATTTCCAAAATACTGACAAAATAGCTTTTTTATCTATGTAGACAGAAAACTAAGCGAGGATTATTTAAATCAAGATTATGTACAACAGGCATCCTAATTACTACACGATTACCTAGCTAAAAAGTGAGTATTAGTGAATGTTGTTTTCGGCTGGTAGTCAAGTCCAAATTAATAGCATTCTAGGCTGATCTGGAGCACAGATAAAATTAAATTAATGAGACTCAGAGCCAGCTCTGTTTATAAGCAAAGCCCAGCTTCAAAAAGAAGGGAAACATATCAAGATGCAAAATTATGTTCCCTTTACACAAGCCAAACATGGATTTTTAATTAAAGCACCAAGAATCTTTTCTTTTTTTGCCAATTGTTCCATTTGGGCATCAGCTAAATGTGTCAGGGCTAGCCTGGAAATTGGGCCTGAGGACAGCTGAAGGTCAGAAAACCATGGATTTGGGGTTTCCTTGAGGGACATTCAACCGAAGAAGCAGTACCATATGGGATTTCGAGCTTCTACCTTCAAATACTCGTCTCTAAGCCAAGATGAAAGAACTCCGAGGAGAAAAAGAGGAAGAGCGCCAGGCTTTTATGTTGGGATGAGCTACCTGACTTCTAGCCCTCTGCCCGGAGCCTGCGTTGGGACAGATCGGAGGTAGGACAAGCACCCACTGAGTGCCATGAGCCCATGTTCTTTCTCCAAGACCATCCACATCCTGCAGTGAGTATGGGGACAGAAAGGACCTCCAGTCCCCATGATCGATCCTCTGACCTGCAACCCTACATGCACTCTCCACTCAGTGTCTTGTAAGGAGGCTGGGACGGCTTCTTCATACCTGGCTAATGGGCAACGGAACTTGGAATACTGTCAGAGGACCCAGGGAGGAAAGGAATTTGGGCTCCCAACAGAGATGAAAAGAAAACCATGGAGACTCAGCTATTAGAGAGAATGTCCAAAGGCCAAAGCAATTTTTAAATGACAGTTCAGACATGTCAAAGGTGCTTAAGAATCTTTCCCAAATCAACCATGCAGCAAAATGTTTCAAAAGCCACTTTGGACCAGTAAGCAGAGACAACAAAGCGGCTCCTCTGGGATGACGGCGATACCATCTCCCCAGAACGCTTTCCGCAAGATTCCCCCTACACTGGCCCCACCAATGTCCTCCTGAAGGGAAAGTGGCCACTTGTGCCAGCCTCTTCTATCACTTTAGGGAGGGATCCTGACGGAGCTTGTAGACCATTTGGAGAAATCCTGCTTTGAAAGGGGAGCTTTTCCGGAAGACAATGCCCAGAAAAGCAGTAGGCAGAAGACTTCGTCAAGGGTGACCAGGCAGCAGCAGTCCCAGGAGATGCTGTGGAATGACTCCAAGGCAAGCCATGCCATCTCACATGCATGTTTCCTTTTGAGGTCCCAGTCTGTGACTTGGCACATTGGCATCTCTTTGGTTGATGCAGCTACGACCCCTGAGTACCACCTAAGCTGGTATGGGAGTGCTCAGCACTGAATTTCAAAGCAATCAGATCTGTGCCCTGGGTCTCAGTTTCTGCATCTGTAAAATGGGGACACCCCTATTTCACAGCATTAAATAGGATGGCCTGGGTGACAGGGCCTGGTGAGGAGCAGGCTCTCGGTCAATGGTAGTTCACCATCAAATCGCTTTTAGCAGGGCAGACCTGGAGGTGCCTTATGAAGACCATCTGACCCAACCACCTCCTTTTTTATCAAGGAAACTGACTCCAGAATTTGCCCCAAGTCACCCCAAAACCACTGGTGAAATGGGAACAGAGCCCAGACCCCCTACCTCCTCCTGCTGCTCGTTCCCACCCTCACTCCCTGCTCCTGTGACTGATGCCCATTGATTCCAGCTGTCATCTCATTTCTGGACTCTGGCCTGTGGGGCCTCATGATCCCTTATAATCACCTCTCTCCTGCAGGCACACGAGCCCCTGCCCCCTTATTCGAGGGTTTAACAAATATTTATTGAGCCCCCTCCGGCACTCACTGAGAAAAACACACACTGGAAAAGAGTAAAAACAAAGCTAGTTCAGCCAAGGAAGAAAACTGCTCTGCCCCGATGGTGACTGCTGCATGCGAAGGGACACATTATGAACCCTGTATTATAGAGGAAGAGAGTGAGGTTTAAAGATATGAAACCTCTCTCTACTGCTGTGTCAATGTCATCCATTATCATCAGTAACGTTGTCCCATCGTTCCTTCCTTCACATCCTTACTCCCCGCCTTACGCTGGCTAAGACGTCCTCTGCCCCCTTCTTTGTCCACTAATCCAAAGAAGTCAAAGCTGCCTCTTCCAGGAAGCCTTCCTGCCTACCCTCATGGAAATAAGTCACCTCCTCCTCTGTCCCATTTGTCCCCCAAGACTCCTGTGCTGGGGCCTCACAGGCTCCTCTGATGGCTGCACTTTGGGACGTCTCACTTGCTGTTGAAATGCTCAACACACACTCCCCTCGCACCCTCTCCCCAAGGGCAGGAAGAGGTACTTCTCCCCATTTCTTGGTATCCCAGCCTGCCTGGCACTATGGTGGGGTATGCAGGAGACGATCCTCTCTGCTCCCCACTCCCCAAGGCCCTCCGGCCCCCAGCAGTGAGTGGACTTCCTCCCCACCCATTCATATGTGACCCCCAGAACAGGCTTGTGAACCCATCTTGAGGACCACACTGAGCTCTCAGTCCTGTGAGGACTTCTGGCAGGACTTAGGGTTGGGAAATTCAGGGGCATCTTTGCCAGGATCTTGGGGAAGGAAGCCCTCCTAAGGAGCCCTCAGCCCACCCCCACCCACCTCCCCCGCCTGAATTAAGATGCTCCACTCTTCACTGACCTTCCAGAATTTCTAGGCTAGCCCTGAAGCTAGCAAAGAGGCCTCCCCCCTCCTCAGATCTACAGCCCGTGCCCACCCCCTGCATGGAGCCTCTTCCGTTACCCAGAGAAAACAAGAGCAGCCAGCAGCTCTGACTGATGACATGCTCTTCTCTGCGAGGCAGCACTCTACAGCAGAGAGGGCCAGCCAAGCCTGAGTTCCAGGCCCTAGTTTAGTGCCCCATTCCCTTTCATTCCTTGCTCCTGACATCTCTTTGCCTAGGAGAGCTAGCCTGCTCTTGTGAAAGCTCTTGTGAGAGCGTGGTGCAAGGGGTCACACTTTCTGTGCCATCCTGGACAAGACTTAACTTCTCTGAAGTTCAGTTTCTGCATCTGTAAAATGGAGACAATAATCCATGCCCTACGCCCTGGAACTGCTAGGTAGATTACATGCAGATGTGTGTGTGAAAGAGCTCTGAGGATGGCAATAATGATGGTGATGATGAGGAACCACCACGTGGAAAGGTCTGGAGGTAAGCAGCATTATGGAATAACAGAGGAAGGCAAAAAAAATTCAGGACGGTCAGAGCACAGAGTAAAATCAGATCAGGTGTCAGTTCAGAGTTCCCTCCTTGATTCTCCTACCAAGAAGACTTCCTTGGTCCCTACTCCCATCCCGCATTGAGTTCTATTTAGGATCTTTTCCGTGTGATCCCATAAAGAACCGATCACCTTACACTGTAATTGCTTGTTGGTCGTAGCTCTTCCTTTCTAGAATGTGAACCCTGTAATGACCTAAAGCACCATTCTAGGCCCAAACACCTGGCATCATGTCTGCTTATAGTGAGCAATTTACACAGATTGAGTACATGAGTGAATTTATCTGAGTGTCCTCCCAACACCTAATACGGACCATGGGGCACACGGACCCTTTAAACTCTTCACAGAATATTGACTGAAAGCAACATTGGTTGCTGACTTGACTGAGTGGTCTTGCCTGAGAATACAAGACCCCCTTCCACCCAGAGGACCCCCTAGCCAAACATAAACAGCATGAGTATTCACCTCTGAAAAGTGAAACAAAGCAACAGGCTTCCTGAGGTTTCCTCCTGAACCCTGGATGATCGAAGATCACAAGACAGTTGAGATGTTCTGCAGGTAGATGTGGGCACTGAACGTGAAAAGTCTCTACTATGCATTCTGACTAATGTTCTTTCTCCTATAAAACACACAACGGGTGCTGTCTCTACTCTCTGGAGCTCCATGTCTCTCCCAGTGACAAAGGCTGTGCAGCTGTGCAGTGCCACCGAAGACAGTGGGCACCTTTGGTGTTCCTCTTGGTGTAAAACCAAAAGACCAGTAGGTGAGAAGTACCCCTTCCATTCTGGCCATGAGACAGCCAGCCAAGGCATGGTCTCACAGCTCTGCTCTTTCCAGGTTTAGAAGGACTGAATAGCTGGTCTTCCAGCCTCCAAAGAATGAGATTTTAATTTGCCGAGTACAGCTTTCAACAGAGTAAATCCCATTCCTTCAGTGCTTGGAATAGTCATAAGAGAAAACCTTTCAGTCTTGACAAGTTTGTCCCTTTAGCTGCCAACTCTATTTTGCAGACTTCCTGGCCAATTTATCTGAGATCAGGCTTTTTCCCCAAGCATCGCAAAAAACCAACTTATTGTCTTATGTTCTATGGCAAAGAATATTGAATATACCATGGAGTGCCAGGAGAACAAACAAATCAGTCTTAGAAGAAATACAACCAGAATGTTCCTTAGAAGCGAGAGTGACAAGACTTACATTGAACGTATCATCAGGAAAGACCAATCACTAGAAAAGGACAACCTGTTTGTTAAGAAGAGGGCCAACAAAAAGGAAGGAAACCCTCAACGAGACGGATTGGCACAATAACCACAACTGTGGACCCAAACACACCAACAATGATGAAAGATGGCACAGGACCAGGCGACATCTTGTTCTGTTATACATCAGGTCGCCGTGAGTTGGAGCTGACTCAGTAACAACTAACAACAATGAAAAAAAAAAGTGTGAACAACATAAACAAAAGACAACCTGCATGGAAAAGAAAAATATATATATATATATTACACTGGCAAGAAAGCCGTACAGCCAGCCCGGATCCTGGAATGACGAATTGGTGTGCGATCTTTTTCCAGTCCAACATCCAAGCAGGGGGCTGGTTTTCTTGAGTGCGTAGTGTGAAGAGTTTATGGTGGTGGTTGCTTTTGATTTGAAGGTTTTACTTTTGTTTGCTTGCCTGTTTGGGGGTTTTGTTTGTTTGCTTTTTTGGGTTTTGCTTTTCATTTTTTCCCAATCATCTTTGTGAAAAAGATTGGCTCTGTCATCTCCTGCCTGCAGACTTCAGCATTTGATGTGGGAAAATGTAACTGAAATATAGCACTTGAAAACACAGAGTTATTTAGACAGAGAACAGCCGTTGCCATTTTTGAAGAATCTGTTGTTAGCCCAAACTTTTCTGCAAGACATTGCTGATTGAAAACTGAAGTCAATATGCTTTGGGATTGTCCAAATTTTTAAGCCACCAGATGAGGATTTAAAAATGAGAGACATTTCACAGGTTTTCATCAGCCCTGCCTCTCACAGCTGCCATCCACCAACAACTTGAAGAACAAACTTAACTTTTCTAAACAAAAATAATTTCATCATTTTGTGTGGCATTAGCACCCCACTACTTCTATATGTTATCTATATTTTTCTTGTTGACATCCAACCAATTCAGACCTAAAAAAATCCATCCTCCAGTTTTTCTGTGGGTCGTAAATCATAAAAAGGTTATATTTTATGAAAGCTGAACTGAGAAGTAAACAGCATATTTATATCCAAAGAGTTTCATCTATTAAGCAGCAATGACAGGGCCCTGTGGGCCAGAATCTAGTTTTCTTACTTAAAAAGCTTAGTTCTTTTGTAGACTCCTGCAGGGACCTATAACAGTTGGAATTGGGTTTTTTATGCCTTTGAGGCCTCCGAATGAATGTTACACTTTTCCATTATTTTCTTTGTTCTTTTGAGAAAACTAGGCTACCTGCTTATTGCCTAAAACCTACACCCCATGATTGTACTGTCGTAAAATCTGTCTTCTGCCCTCTCCTCCCACATCTTACCAACATCCCCCAACTTTACTTAGACTCCGAGCCCAGCAAGGTTATGCTGCATTCATTGAGAGGGGGAGGGCTCCCCGCGATGATAGATGGTACACCCAAATAAAACTTCAGCCCAAGGGATACCCAACAGTCTTGACCTCCTCTGCCTTGCAAAAAATAAAAATAAAAGAGCTTAAATCTTAATATCTCCCTTGCTCTAGCTCGAGAATGCCTTAAGTCTCCAGGCTGTTTTACGAGATGGGACACGGCTGAAATAAGAAGACCTGAGTCCAGGGTCTTGCATTTCACGTTACTGCCTGCTATTACAATGTTAGCATGACTGCCCCTTGGGCCATTAAAAGCTGATGCACCTGCTCTGTCTGCAAACAGTGTGATCTGTTGTCGTGAATATATACCTAGATAGGGATACGGATTTCACGCCATTAGTACATCAGGCAAGTAAGTCTAGGTTCGGAGTCAGCAGCGTGATCACCCTGCAACTAGCCACATAATCACTAACAATTAAGAAAATGACATCTCTGAGTCTCAGTCCTCTTTTTACCCACGGCGAACATATATTTGTTCTTTTGATGTCCTGTGTGAATAGGGGTGCTTTATCTGACTGCTGATGGGCTAAACAATGCATCCGAGTTGTAATATAGAACTCAATTTGCTGAGACTATCATATGAGGGGCCTGCACAATTTATCGAACACTGCAGATGAAAGAAAGAGAGGGAAAAAAATGTTAAAACTGACCACTTCTAAAATGAAGAAAATAGGGCAGTCAAGGGTATTGTAATATACTTTAATCTTCCTTAATGTAGAAAAATATGAAATGCATTAAATCTTCCTTTGAAATGGATGTGGTCAGATGGCTTGAGCGCCCAAATCTAGTTAATGAATCCATTGTTCTGGCAAATAAACAGGAAAGCAGCAGTGAAGGAGTGATCCATGCTTTATACAGCTAATTCAGAAGATGAAAGGCAGAAAAATTAAAGTTAAATTCACATAAATATTAGAGTGAAGGAGAGGAGCTGGAGGTGTAGAGAAGGGAAGCCTGCCTTTCCCCTTGGTTGGTGTTGTGAACAAGCAGGCACTTTCTGCTTGAGAGCAAAGTCGGGAAAGATGAAAGTGCTCCAAGGGGCCCAATAATTAACATTTTAAAAGGTTTTCTTAATAAAAAATGATCTGACAATAATAGCAATTTAATCATTTTATTTGAAAAATTAAATTGATTGCAAGCGTTCATTTGTGTCGAAGTGGCGTTTACAGAGTTTGGATGAACTTATGCAATCAGGTCTCCACTCTAATCACCTTAAACAGAGCCGACGTATGGAAAGAAAGCTGGATGTGGTAGAGACACCAAGGGCAGTCATTTGGGGGAGATTAGCCGTCCTTCACAAAGGACCCAACACAACCTATTTAACCTGCCTTCTTTGTTGCAGCCGGAACATGACCAATGGAACTCAAACCAAAGTGATGAAAAGCCTGTTGGGAAGGTGGGCTTTACTAGGGAGTATCACTGGTGTCCATATGCGCCACCCCATGTGCAAAAATGGCCTCAGGGGCATAGTATCTTCTCCATGAAATAAAGAATAGTTCTATCAGGTTAACACAGTGCAGAAGGATTCATCTTGGTTAACCTTAAATTCTAAAGAATACAAAGGCTTCATATCTATTAAGTGGGGTCAGAGAATATAAAGCCCTTTCCACAGACATTGAACAATGTGATCTTCACGTGGGAGCTGCTTTTCCTGCAAGAAACAGAAACCCACTCAACCTCTCTGGGGTTGGAATGAGGGAAGACCTCACCATAGACCTCATGAGGGAACACCATAAGGACCCAAGGCTGGGTCCCTGCCTGGGTCTACCTCTGCATCCATCAGCCTCTCTCTCCTTTCGATATCACATGGCCGAACATGGACATCGTCCACAGTATGACACTACATGTCTACAGTTCAGACAAATGATGGAGACCAGCTACATCTCAGAATCCCAGCTCTACTCTTAGAGAGGCTGTGAAGACCCAGCTTGGGTCCAGTCGATGGTCAGGAGGACACAGCACATAAACATAACAGCAATGGCACACAGGACATGAGGACAATTCTCAAAAGAGGGGAGAATGGGCCTGGGAGATGCCCTAAATGTACCTATTACACCAGGGCAGGAGAGTATAAAGAGTAAGAGCATAGACTCAGACACCCGATTGCCCAGCTGTGTGGCCTTGGGCAACAGTCTTAAGCCCTGTGTCTCTCAGTTTCCTCATCTATAAATTGGGGTGATAAAAGCACCCATCTCATAGGGAGGGTTGATGGAAGAATTAAATGAGTTAATATCGGTAACGTTTTAGGAAAATGTCTGGCATATATACTCCCACTACAACTGTTGACTACTATCGTTCTTATTGTTGTTTACCCCATTTTTTAGATGAGGAAACTGGCCTTCGGAAATGTTAAGTGGCTTGCTCATGGATGCAGATGTAGCGTGGGGCTGCCCCTGGCATCAAGACCTTCTTCTTGCTACTGCTTTGCTAATACTCCGTCAGGACTGGACCAAGATACGCAGGCTCCCTGACAGGCTACTGTTTTATACCATTCATTCATTCAGTCCCAATAAATATTCCCTTAGTGCTGTCAAAGCTATAACTTGTCTTACTTATATTTAGAGGACAGAAGGGGCTGGGGAGAAAAGGTGGACTCTGAGGGCTGTACCCCATCCTGCAGCCCACTCATCAAAACTAAGGCTATATGGTTTACACACCTGCTTCCCCGAGGCCCTTAAGTCATGGTCACTCAGACTTGCCCTTCACTCCAGGAGGCCTTCCAGAACGTTCCTTCCAGCCACACATGTAGTCCCCTGCCTGGGGGCAAGGCAAGTACACTTAATTTCTCCAACACATTATGTTTCCAAAGATGTAATGCCACTGCAGGGGGCATGGCACTTAGCAGATGCTCAATAAATGGCAGCTATTTCTATTCCAGAGTGGAGAACGGACGATGGCCAGGCAGCCACAGGCTCTGGAGAAGCACACGGGTCCCCACTTGGGGCCAGCAGTGATGCTCTCCTACCAAGCCATGGTCAGTCTCCAACAAGAGCCTCTTGATCCCAATACGATCAACAACTTTGGATGGGGCCTTGGCTAACCCAGCATCACCATATGCTCTTGTCCAGAGTGCTGTGGGCAGGGCAGGCTTCCCCACACTGTTCTCTAAAACCCTGAGGCTCTTCTGGTTGCTCAAGAGGTCTTCAAATGTTTATTAAAATTAATCTTTTACTGTACATGTTTCTTTATTTTAACTGTATACCTCCTGGATTTTAACACAGTGGAGACACTTCAACACGTTAAGTAGTGATGCAACTTGTTTTTGAGTACAACTGGAAACAAATTTTCTCCTTTATTACTGTTTAATTGATGTGTATCCTTAAATTTCTAGGTGAGCTATTTTTAATAGTTACCATTTGCAAAGTCTTATCCATCTGAAGCAGGATTTATTCATTGCTACTAAAAAAAATTTAACTTGAATTGATGCTGAGGCCGATATAGGATACAAGCTAACTCGTAAACCCAAGTTCAAAACAGTTTTATGATTCTTATTGACTGATTGTTAAAATATTGTTAATTGGAGCTTCTACAATAAATTTACACTGCTAAAATACCATTTCATGTGTTATATAGTTTAGGGTTCCTCATAGATTGTATTTGAAAAAGACCAAAAGACTCCTAACTAAGTTTACAGGCCATTGCCCTGAAGCACAGCCAGCAAAGGAGCCCAATGCTATCCCTTCCATGGGCCAAAAGATGAAGACCTAACTCTTCTCTTTCCCTTCCCTGGGTTTTCTAGCAGAACTGGGCCCCCAACTGCCTGCACCTCAATACTCACTGAGCTCCCACAGCAAGCCTAGCCCCTCTGTACCTCTGATAAAGGGGCCATTTCACCAGACTTTACATTAGGAAGAATGGAAGGCGCACAGAAAAAAAGACTGGAAGGACATACACAAAATGCTAACAGTGCCTTTCCCTGAGTGATGGGATTCTGAGTGACTGAATGTTCTTCATTTTCTACAAAGCCCTCAGTCTCAGGGTAAGACTGACACAAAATTACAGTACCTCAGGATGCAATAAGATCGCTGCTTTCGTGGGGATGTTGAACAGACTGGAGGATGGTGCAGGCCGAGACAATGTGTCATTCTGCTGTCCGTAAGGTCATCACGAAGCGGAGTCAACTCAAAGGCAGCTAACACCACCACCACCACACAGTAAAACGAGCACCTCAGAAATAAGAAAACGGGCCCAGGAGCCCGGGAAGACTTCACAAGGGGGAAATGCAAGAGCAGTTGGAGTTTTCCAAGCAGAGAAGAGCATTCCAGATCAAAAGAATGCTCAGATACACCAACCCCAAGACAGTGCATATCTGGAACCCTGCAAGTTTTTCATGTGGGGCATGGAGGGGGATGTGACTGGGCCAGCCCAGGTAGGGTTCTGAATGCGCTGATAAAGAATATGAGCTTTGTCCTATAGATGCTACGAAGCACAGCGAGGTGGTAAGATTGGCCCAGCCTCAAGCCTCTATGTGAACGGGTCTGTGTCCTCTTCCCTGACTCTGCTGCACTGGGAGAAATCAACCTCAAAGCCCCCATTTCCAAATGGTCATTGCAGAAGGATTTTGTCCTAAGGCTAGGCCAGACACGGCCACGGAGGCTTCTGAGACTCTAGAGATCCTCAGAAGCTGTTCCCACTCCTTGCCGTGCTAAGCCTGAATCGGGCCCAGTCTTTCTCTACAATCCAGGCAGAATCATCACCAAACCACTACCCACCAGCATCAAGCCCTAAGAAAGCATGGTGCCTTGGTCCAAGATGTCTGAACAGTGGCTGAAGGGGACGTATCTGTTCTTATCAGGCGGAAACTACAGCCCAGGGGCTCCGGGTTTCTATGAGGGTTGCTAGAGGCCTGTGAGTGGCCTCTCTCCACAATCCTGATGTCCAGAGGCAGCTGGGGAGGCCTGTACACACCACGGCCTCAGCCCAGGGCAAGGCACACCTCCAGCCCCATAAAGCAACTCAGAGAAAACAACACAAAGCCCAACCATTAACTCGTTGGCTGCACTGAGGCTGGCTTCTTTAAAACCGAAGGCAATCTAAGAAGCCTGACATTGCCTGAAACAAAAGCCTCACTGATCCCTGGAAGATGACTTGGGTAAAAGTAGAGCTCATTTCAGAAAATCAAAGCAAAGAAAAATATTGAATACAATTCAGAGGCATAATGCATGCTTATGGGCTTTTATGGATTTTGTGTATAATTTCATGTAAAGTTAAGAGGCTGAAGTGATCTCTTGCATTCAGCTGTATTATCAGCCCAGCTCCAAACAATGTTCCACATCGTATTATGTTCACAGTTGACACACTATTAGAAAAATGTGCAGCTGTCTTACTCTGCTATTCATTTCCTCATTACTATTTTATAAATATATGATTAACAGTTATTGCAGCTGCCTAATTCACATTTATTGCAAATGCAACCCCACAAATGAATGCTCAAAGCAAAGAGATGTGGTTTTAGAGTAATTTAAATTTTACAGTTCCATTTACCCTGCTTTTTAATTTACTGTATAATGACCCTATTAGAATAAAGCACATCTGGAAGCTCTTTGGGGAACATTTAATTTTCTGTGGCTTCAGTACTAACAGAACTTGTACCATAAAGCCCACAGATGCTTTGAAGACTGTACAAATTTCCACATTTTATGCCAAGATGCTGGTTAATTGTGCAGATGAGACAATTGCACCAAAGCGCAAAGCAGCGGTTCTCAGTGCTGAAGGGTGCAGATGCTGCCCTCCAACCCAGGGCCTCACTCTTCGCAAAGTTTCCGCATCAAAAACCTGAAATTGGTTCGCCTGCTTTGTGTTTTCCATTTAGACCAGTTTCAGAAAGAGGCCACCTCGAACTGTGAGCTCTCCTGGATTTTCTTTCTCTCTCCCGAGCCCCAGGGGCCCCTCACTCCACGTAACGGAAGGCCAGGCAATTTGCAGAGCTCCGGAAGCTGAGGAGAGGCAGGTGTGTGATCTGGGCCTGGCCTAGTCCTCCTCAGCAAAGAGGACACAGATGCTACCAGATTCCAGCAGGCCACATTAGCAGAATCATCCTGAGTATTCGAGATGGATTTGAATATTAAATACAGATCACTGCAGCAGGACTCGTGGATGAGAAATAATGGGAATCCATTGCCATTGATTAGCTAATTTATGTTCTACAACTAATCGAAGCACAAATCTCATTAGCCACAGGTCAGTAAGGCTCGGAGAGAAAAAGAAAATCATTTTGGTAGCCTAGTTGGCTGTAAAGACACAATTAGAAGCCACGGATTTTCCCAGTTTCTCTGCCCATCCTCCTGGGGCTCACACAGATTGTGAAGGGAAAGCAAAAGCAGATTTCCCTCACGGTTCCACTGGCCACTGGAAAAGATAGCTTCATATTTAATGATCCGAGCTGCTTCTCTTATTTAATGCAATAATAACGAACACGACTTCATTGCCTCTAGATGTGCGTACAGCTCATAAGCTATCCAGAGCAACTGTGCGCCCCAGGGACACAGTGTTAATTGCTACCCTTTCCATATGTTCAGCATTGGAAAAACGTGGGCTTTCGTGGTGAGAAGAGGGGGCAGGATAGGGCAGAAGATGACCAAGGCTTTCCATAGTCTAACATCACACACATTGAAAAACCTGTCTTGGTAACATACAGGGAGGCCGTGCATTATCAGGCGACGCTTTGCAATTAAAATGCACCTGCTGTTAGCTGGGCCTGAGTTTTGGACAGAGACTTTTAGCCAAGGCTAAGTATGCAAGCCGAGGGGAGATGACAGAGAGGAAGCAGAGTCCTGCTTCAGCATCACAACAAGAAGCCAAATCTCTGACATTGATCAAATTAAGATTTCCCACAGTAAGCTGCTCCTGCTAAACCCTGTAGGGGATTCCATAGGATGGCTTGTTAAAAAGGGAACCAGTTTCAACAGTGTTGGTCTAAGCAGGAGAGCAAGGCTCCCAGCAGACTAGCCTTCTGCTGGTCATGTAACTCCGCCCCCCCCCCCGCCCCCTCCACCTCTTTTAACAGAAAAGGCAATGGCTCCAACTGGAGATCCATGCTAAATGACCAGGAACAAAACCCAAATTGAGGTTTTCTGGATAAGCAAGTAAGAAAACAGCACGCTGAATTCCAAAAGTTTTCACTGACCCATTATTTCCAGGTCATTGCAATAAGCCATAGCAGGTCTATAAAAGGCATGGCTGTCAGCCGACCAGGCATATTGGGGGACTGTTAATCCATGTTCTGTTGAAACAATAACCTATACACATTCCTCCAGGTCCACTATACCAAGGTGCAGGGCACTTCTAGTGGGTCCAGAAGAAAAGGGTGCAGAAGAGCTGGGAGCTGGAGAACCAGTTGTCTCACATTTTTCACTAGGACCTGGTCCTAATGCCCCAAACTGAAAAAACATTTCACTTTTTTTTTTTTTTTACTTCACTGAAAATGCTCTTAAACTATGGACATTTTAAAAGAACTGGCTCTCTCCAGCTGTCTTTGTCTATGTCTCAAAACTACTCTGTCCTCATGCTGTTGCTGGGTGCCATCAAGTGAGTCAATTTCACATGACAGAGTAGAAGTGCCCTGCAAGGTATTCTTGACTGTAATCTTTACGGAAGCGGATGGTCAGGTCTTCCTCCTACAGAGCCACTGGGTAGATTCAAACCGCCAACCTAACAGCTAATAGCACTTATCCACTTGCGCCACCAAGACTCCCTTCTGTCCCCATAGCTTTTAGGAAACGGAACCGTCTCAGTTGTCCTTTCCTTCAGCTCCATGTCCTATCTCCCCAGATAAACAGGTTAAGCTCACGGCCGTTGCCCTACTTCAGCAGCTGTGTCACTACGTTAATGACAGCATCAGCAGTACAACATGACTACCAGGCATTGAGTGGGAAGACTGCACACCCACCTAGAAGCCCTAAGAGACCTCAGTCAGGACAACTGACTCCCATCACTGGAAATGACTGGCTCTATTCTTTCTCCTATGTGTACATGCTTGAAGATCGTATTTCCACTTTAGTCCCACTTCTTTCCCAGGATGGAGCCAGATGTGTTGACCCTTGGAAGGCACCCATGATTCCTTTCAAACTACTCTCATGAGAATCTTCACCTCTTCTCTCCCACAGCGCAAGCTCAGTCCCTCTGATGACAGAGATCTCTTCACTCCCCATGTTCCAGAGAGCCAACTGGTGGCTGTAGCTGCAGCCAGTCTAATCTACACCCTTCCATTGTATTTTGTTTCTGTTTTTAATTACATAACACATGACACACAAAAGAATATACAAAACATGTGTGTACATCATGAAGCATAATAATAAAATGCACACTCATGAAAGCACCACTCAACTTGAGAAATGGAACATTACCAATACTGGTGACACTGCCTATTTGCTCCATCTTAATTCACCCCTGGAAACACTGGCATCACACTGGTTAAGTGCTAAGACTGCTAACCAAGAGGTCGGCAGTTCGAATCCACCAGGCACTCCTTGGAAACTCTATGGGGCAGTTCTACTCTGTCCTATAGGGTCACTATGGGGTCACTATGAGTTGGAATCGACTCGACGGCAATGGGTTTGGTGTTGGGTTTTAATTCAACCCTTTGCCTCCTCCAAAGAGGTAACCATAAGTTGTGTGTTTATCATTCCATTGTCTAAACAATATTGTTTAGTGTTGTTTTTGAGTTTTATAAAAATAGTTTTTTACTCTTCATGGTCTTCTGTGAGTTGAGTTTTTAACTCAGTGTTATGTTTCTGAGATTCATACACATGTTTATACATAGCTATAACTCATTCATTTTCACATTTGTCTAATATTCTGTAGCATATTTATCCATTCTCCTATCAATGGACATTTGGGTGGTTTCCAATGTTTCGCTTTTACCTACAGTGCTGCTATGAATATTCCCATAACACGTCTCCTGCTGCACCTGAGCAAGAGTTTCTCTAAGCTGCATACTCAGGAGTGGGATTGCTGGGTTGTAGGAAATGTGCATTTTCAGCTTCACAAGACAGTGCCAATGTGTTTTCCAAAGTGGGTTTCCAATTTTCTCTCTCACCGGCAGTATATATGAGTTCCCATTCCTCATGTGCTCACCAATGCTTGGTATCGTCAGTCTTCTTAACTTTTGTCAACCTGGCAAGTATAAAACGGTACATCATCATGGTTTCAATTTGCATTTTCCTGACTACATACAGATGAGGTTGTGCTTCTTTTCATATGCTTATTGGTCATTCCTATTTATTCTTCTATAAAATGACTGTTTATGTTTTTTGTCCTTGTCTACTGTGTTGTTTGTCTTTTTCTTATTGATTATTTCCCATTTGTTTATATTCTGGACACTAATCTTTTATTATATATGTTGAAAATATCCAAGTTTTTGTTGAAAGAAATTCTTCATTTTAATGTAGCCTAACTTAGTAACCTTTTGGTGTTTTGCTTAAGAAAACCTCTCCTCATAAGATAGTCTCCTCTATTTTTTCTTAGAATGTTCAAGTTTTGCCCTTTACATTTAATCCATCTGGGATCAATTTTGGTGTATGGTGTGAGGTAGGGATTCCATTTCTTTTCTTCCCCATGGTTAACCAATGTTCCTAGGATTTTTTATTGAGTAGACCATGCTTTCTCCAGTGATCTGCAGTGTCATTTATGCATGTCTATTTCTAGGCTTTCTATTTGGTTCCATCAGTCTTTTCGTCTCTTCTCAGGCCAGCACCACATTACCACAATGATTGTAGCTTTATAATATATTTTGATGTTTGGTAGGGAAGGTTCACTATGAGTCAGAATTGACTCAACAGCACTGGGTTTGGATTTTTTTTTTTTAATAACTTTTATTAAGCTTCAAGTGAACGTTTACAAATCCAATCAGTCTGTCACATATAAGTTTACATACATCTCACTCCCTACTCCCACTTGCTCTCCCCCTCTTGAGTCAGCCCTTTCAGTCTCTCCTTTCTTGACAATTTTGCCAGCTTCCCTCTCTCTCTATCCTCCCATCCCCTCTCCAGACAAGAGTTGCCAACACAATCTCAAGTGTCCACCTGATATAATTAGCTCACTCTTCATCAGCGTCTCTCTCCCACCCGCTGACCAGTCCCTTTCATGTCTGATGAGTTGTCTTCGGGGATGGTTCCTGTCCTGTGCCAACAGAAGGTCTGGGGAGCATGGCCGCCGGGATTCCTCTAGTCTCAGTCAGACCATTAAGTTTGGTCTTTTTATGAGAATTTGGGGTCTGCATCCCACTGATCTCCTGCTCCCTCAGGGGTCCTCTGCTGTGCTCCCTGTCAGGGCAGTCATCGATTGTGGCCGGGCACCAACTAGTTCTTCTGGTCTCAGGATGATGTAGGTCTCTGGTTCATGTGGCCCTTTCTGTCTCTTGGGCTCTTAGTTGTCGTGTGGCCTTGGTGTTCTTCATTTTCCTTTGCTCCAGGTGGGTTGAGACCAATTGCTGCATCTTAGATGGCCGCTTGTCAGCATTTAAGACCCCAGACGCCACATTTCAAAGTGGGATGCAGAATGATTTCATAATAGAATTATTTTGCCAATTGACTTAGAAGTCCCCGCAAACCATGTTCCCCAGACCCCCGCGCTTGCTCCGCTGACCTTTGAAGCATTCATTTTATCCCAGAAACTTCTTTGCTTTTGGTCCAGTCCAATTGAGCTGACCTTCCATGTATTGAGTGTTGTCTTTCCCTTCACCTAAAGCAGTTCTTATCTACTGATTAATCAATAAAAAACCCTCTCCCACCCTCCCTCCCTCCCCCTCTCGTAACCACAATAGTATGTGTTCTTCTCAGGTTTACTATTTCTCAAGATCTTATAATAGTGGTCTTATACAATATTTGTCCTTTTGCCTCTGACTCATTTCGCTCAGCATAATGCCTTCCAGGTTCCTCCATGTTATGAAATGTTTCAGAGATTCGTCACTGTTCTTTATCGATGCGTAGTATTCCATTGTGTGAATATACCACAATTTATTTACCCATTCATCCGTTGATGGACACCTTGGTTGCTTCCAACTTTTTCCTATTGTAAACAGAGCTGCAATAAACATGGGTGTGCATGTACCTGTTTGTATGAAGGCTCTTGTATCTCTAGGGTATATTCCTAGGAGTGGGATTTCTGGGTTGTATGGTAGTTCTATTTCGAACTGTTTAAGATAACGCCAGATAGATTTCCAAAGTGGTTGTACCATTTTACATTCCCACCAGCAGTGTATGAGAGTTCCAATCTCTCCGCAGCCTCTCCAACATTTATTATTTTGTGTTTTTTGGATTAATGCCAGCCTTGCTGGTGTGAGATGGAATCTCATCGTAGTTTTAATTTGCATTTCTCTAATGGCTAATGATCGAGAGCATTTTCTCATGTATCTGTTGGCTGCCTGAATATTTTCCTTAGTGAAATGTGTGTTCATATCCTTTGCCCACTTCTTGATTGGGTTGTTTGTCTTTTTGTGGTTGAGTTTTGACAGAATCATGTAGATTTTAGAGATCAGGCGCTGGTCGGAGATGTCATAGCTGAAAATTCTTTCCCAGTCTGTAGGTGGTCTTTTTACTCTTTTGGAGACGTCTTTAGATGAGCATAGGTGTTTGATTTTTAGGAGCTCCCAGTTATCGGGTTTCTCTTCATCATTTTTGGTAATGTTTTGTATTCTGTTTATACCTTGTATTAGGGCTCCTAGGGTTGTCCCAATTTTTTCTTCCATGATCTTTATCGTTTTAGTCTTTATGTTTAGGTCTTTGATCCACTTGGAGTTAGTTTTTGTGCATGGTGTGAGGTATGGGTCCTGTTTCATTTTTTTGCAAAGGGATATCCAGTTATGCCAGCACCATTTGTTAAAAAGGCTATCTTTTCCCCAGTTAATTGACACTGGTCCTTTGTCAAATATCAGCTGCTCATACGTGGATGGATCTATGTCTGGGTTCTCAATTCTGTTCCATTGGTCTATGTGTCTGTTGTTGTACCAATACCAGGCTGTTTTGACTACTGTGGCTGTATAATACGTTCTGAAGTCAGGTAAGGTGAGGCCTCCCACTTTCTTCTTATTTTTCAGTAGTGCTTTGCTTATCCGGGGCTTCTTTCCCTTCCATATGAAATTGGTGATTTGTTTCTCTATCCCCTTAAAATATGACATTGGAATTTGGATCGGAAGTGCGTTAAATGTATAGATGGCTTTTGGTAGAATAGACATTTTTACTATGTTAAGTCTTCCTATCCATGAGCAGGGTATGTTTTTCCACTTAAGTATGTCCTTTTGAATTTCTTGTAGTAGAGCTTTGTAGTTTTCTTTGTATAGGTCTTTTACATCCTTGGTAAGATTTATTCCTAAGTATCTTATCTTCTTGGGGGCTACTGTGAATGGTATTGATTTGGTTATTTCCTCTTCGGTGTTCTTTTTGTTGATGTAGAGGAATCCAAGTGATTTTTGTATGTTTATTTTATAACCTGAGACTCTGCCAAACTCTTCTATTAGTTTCAGTAGTTTTCTGCAGGATTCCTTAGGGTTTTCTGTGTGTATAATGATGTCATCTGCAAATAGTGATAACTTTACTTCTTCCTTGCCAATCCGGATACCTTTTATTTCTTTGTCTAGCCTAATTGCCCTGGCTAAGACTTCCAACACGATGTTGAATAAGAGCGGTGATAAAGGGCATCCTTGTCTGGTTCCCGTTCTCAAGGGAAATGCTTTCAGGTTCTCTCCATTTAGAGTGATATTGGCTGTTGGCTTTGCATAGATGCCCTTTATTATGTTGAGGAATTTTCCTTCAATTCCTATTTTGGTAAGAGTTTTTATCATGAATGGGTGTTGGACTTTGTCAAATGCCTTTTCTGCATCAATTGATAAGATCATGTGGTTTTTGTCTTTTGTTTTATTTATGTGATGGATTACATTAATGGTTTTTCTGATATTAAACCAGCCTTGCATACCTGGTATAAATCCCACTTGATCAGGGTGAATTATTTTTTTGATGTGTTGTTGGATTCTATTGGCTAGAATTTTGTTGAGGATTTTTGCATCAATGTTCATGAGGGATATAGGTCTATAATTTTCTCTTTTTGTAATGTCTTTACCTGGTTTTGGTATCAGGGAGATGGTGGCTTCATAGAATGAGTTGGGTAGTATTCCGTCATTTTCTATGCTTTGGAATACCTTTAGTAGTAGTGGTGTTAACTCTTCTCTGAAAGTTTGGTAGAACTCTGCAGTGAAGCCGTCCGGGCCAGGGCTTTTTTTTGTTGGGAGTTTTTTGATTACCGTTTCAATCTCTTTTTTTGTTATGGGTCTATTTAGTTGTTCTACTTCTGAATGTGTTAGTTTAGGTAGGTAGTGTTTTTCCAGGAATTCATCCATTTCTTCTAGGTTTTTGGGTTTGGTTTTTTTATGGTTAGGGCAGGTTCATCCCATACATACACAACTTATGCTTCTATTTTTAAAGTTTGACAGGCCCATTTTCCCAAAGGAGGAAGAGGAGGAAAAGGAAAAGAAGAATGGTAGCTGACTTCTATATGCCAGACACTGTGCTGAGTATCTGTCACAAATTATCTCATTTAAATCACAGTAATCCTGTAAGAAGGAGCCCTGGTGGCACAGTGGCTGAGCACTCGGCTGCTAACCAACAGATTAGTGGTTCGAACCCACCAGTAGCTCCACAGGAGAAAGATGTGGCAGTCTGCTTCTGCAAAAATTACTACCTTGGAAACCCCATGGGGCACGTCTACTCTGTCCCGTTGGGTCCCTAGGAGTTAGAATTGCCTCAACAGCAATGGGTTTGGTTTTGGGACCTTGCAAGATAGAATTTGTTTGGTTTTTTGTTTTTCTTTAACTTCTATACTATAAATAAGAAAACTGCAACTCAGAATGGTTTAATGGCTTGCCAAATCACACACCAAATTAGCAACAAAAAAAAATTCAAACTCAGGTCTGTTGGACTCTCAAGCCAGTGCTTTTATAGTTTCATCGGGAAATCCCAGATTCCCCAAATCACGTTAAGAATCTCCATTTTAGATGCCATTGGACTTCCACAGACCCCCTTCTCTGCCCTCTTTGAAAAGCAGGAGATCCTATGGCTGGGACTCTGAGGCTGGGCCTTATCTTGGTTTCATGATGCTGACTTGGGCCCTTTGAATCCTTGTCCTTTACACACATTCTCCCTGGAACATGCTGCCAGCCTGGCTGACTATTCCTTGTTGTGTATTTCTCCCTAATTGTGAAGCATTTTCTGCTCAATCTGGATTGGCAAGAAAGGAGGGATAAGAGGGGAGCAAAGTGGAAGCCATTCCAGAAAAGATTCATCTCTCCGCCTATAGCCTTTGCCAAGCAACTCAAGAAAATGCCCGTGAGGGAACTGGTTCTATCCCTTTCAGAGTGGGAATGGCTGAGCTCTCTGTGCACATAATAAACCCAACTGGCCTGGTGGATTTGCCGACATTAATTATGTGGTTGAGGTTAAATATATTTTATGGACAAAAGCAATGATAGACGGGTTCTTCGTACAAAAGATTTCAGCTCATTTGAGATTTAACCATTTTTAAATTTAATAATTAAGAATAAGCCACAGTTGTAAAGGTCAGATCTAATTCCACTGCCTATTATGAGCTGCCAAACCCGAGGCTGCGGCTCTGAGCAGCTGAGGATGACTCAGGATGGGGGAAGAGACAGCTGGGCCAAGAAGGGGCAGGCCTCCACATGCAACTCCAGGTTCCTGCAAAGCTCTACTCTATCAATTAGGGCCAGTCTCGTTTCCTGGCTAGTTCTAGTGGCAAATATCCAACTCATTTCTCCAGTTTTGTCACCGTGTTTCCCACTTTGGTGTTCATCTAAGACCCTATTTCCTTTGCCGGCTACCCTGTCTGTGTCTGTAAATTTATTTCTAAATGTGTTATGAAGCCTAGCATTACATTTCAAAACACCAATCAAAAATTCAAAGGCAGTTTCTGGAATGCCTGGGCTACATGGCCTCTTTTTCCAATAAAGAAAGCTTTTGTGTAAACCCACCAAGAAATGGGACAGGTTTCTGTAGCAGCGTGGCAGGTGTGTGTGTATATATGTGTATACATATAGAGAGAGACTTGCTGGGCTCTGAGCCTTTAGGGAAAATCAGCTCATGAGTCAGAAAGAGATACCAGGAGATACAACTGTGAAATCCAGCCCTCTAGCAAGGGCCACCACCACTCATCTCTCAGCTTGTCATAGTGGCTTGTGTGTTGCTTTGATGCTGAAAGTTATGCCTTCAATATTTCAAATACCAGCAGGGTTACCCATGGTAGACAGGTTTCAGCAGAGCTGCCAGGCTAAGACAGACTATGAAGAAAGGCTTGGCGATCTACTTTTAAAAATTAGCCCATGAAAACTTTGTGGATCACAACAGAACATTGTCTGATATAGTGCTGGAAGGTAAGTCCCCTAGGTTGGAAAAGCACTCAAAATAAACAGTGGCTGCAACAGTGGCCTCGAGCCTACCAACGATCATGAAGATGGTGCAGGACACGGCAACATTTCCTTCTGTCGTACGTGGGCTCACCATGAGTCAGAGCCAACTCGACAGCAACCAACAAACCAGTAAGGACTCACATGGAGTCTTTCCCTTCTGTGCTGTCTCATGAGGAGATAAGGAAAGTGAGCCTAGGGAAATCAACCAAGTGCCCTAACCACACGGCTTAGGAGGGCAAGTCCACAGGGTCCCTACACCAACACCTCATCTCTTTTATCCAGAGCACCTGTCCACTGAGCAGAGCGAGGGTTCCACAGAGGAGAGGGTCCCAATCCCAGGATCTCAATACAAACCAAGCCACAGCCCCCAGTGCTCAAACTCTACGGCTCAACTCTGCACTCCTTGCCCAAAAGGGCTGCTTCCACTAAAAATGCACCCCAGTTCTCTGTCCTGCAGGCTGGGCAGAAGACTCTAATAGAGGACATTCTGAAACGGTTCAGTCCAAGAATCCAAATTCTCCAAAAGCTCATCTAATCAAATGAAATCCATTAAAATGTGCCACCGCCAAGGTTCTCTTGTAATTACCGCCACAACTTCCCTGTCCCTTGTCTTGCCCCTGCTGTGAACAATCCGTTCACCACTCTGTAGCCAGAAGGATGTTTCTAAAAGGTAAACTGATCATCTCGTTCTCCTACTCCTTCCGCTGCTGAAAGCCTTCCCCTGAATAGAGGTGAAGTCCAATTTCTGTAGCCTGATCCACATATGCTCTGGGAGCTGGCCCTTGCCACTACTCCTTCATCCTCCGGGCTCCAGGTGCTCACTCACAGTGCCAGGCCTTAGCTCAGGCTGAACCTTTGCCCTAGAAAACACTTCCGGCCCTTGCCCCTGCCAAATTTACCACCAGTCAGAGCCTTCCTGGGAAGCCTTTGTGTCCCCTACACTTGGTGAGCACTTAGTCTATAGCAGGCCCTCTACTAAGCACACATAGTAGGTTCTCTGCTTTAACCTTCAACAGCCCCAGGTGGGTGCATTTAAAGATAGCGAAGCTGAGGCCCAGAGATGCTGAGGAGCTTATCCACCAGATCCCACAACCAGCTGAGGCCAAGCTGGGATGCTATTCGGCCTTCCTTACCCCAGGACTGGGTTGGGGTTCTCCTTTGCACCCCCATGGCTTCCTGTGCTGCGTTGTACTCTCTGGTTGACCATCGGACAGTGGACCCCTGAAAGAGGGGCACAGCTTCATAACTAATGTTTACAGATATAATTAATGAACCATTGAGAAAGATACTTATTGGTGAATGGATTTGTTATACAACAGCCACAAAAGAACCCTGCAGAGCTGTATACTGTGTGGTTGTTCCAGAGAATACCATATGTGCACGATGTACCGATGGACATATCCCCTCAGGACTCCAGTGATGGCATAGGGATTGAGGGGGATCATCCACAGCAACTTTTAGACCCAGGTTCCTCCCCTCTTGCCACCCAGCATGTTCTTGTTTAGCACTCAGCGCCAACAGATACATAATCAGGGCCCAAATCTGAGTATTCTATCAAACATATTATTAGAAAGATAAATCGGTTGCCCAATTCAATGTGTTTTGAGGCACATGTGTGTAAATTACATTTATCCAGATGTGTAGCAGGTCTGTGCCAAACCATTTAAAACATAAAACAGATAAGTTCCTTCGGCCCATTTTCAGCTTCCCAGGGATCAGTCCTCGGCAGATGGCCAGGCAAATGAATGCTAGAGAAAAATTAAAGGCTGTCTGTATCTTTCAAATTGACATGGAGAGCAGTTGGGTTCTGCTAGAAACTAAGAATGACCACAAAATGTAATTATGATCATAATGAGAATGGGTTAAGCTTAAACTATTTCTCATTTTCATTGCAGTCACTGCCACAAGATGGAGTGGAGATTAATGCCAGGCCATTTCCTGTGCTTGTTATACTCTTTGTCATTAGAATAAAACATCATAATTTGAGCATCTCATGTATACGGAGAAGGATGGCCGGGGAGGGGTGGCCACACTGAACACTAGCCAGATCTCCATGCCCCTCCTGGCTCCTCTGTGGTTGGTGACCACCAACGGAATCGGGGCAGACACACCGTAACCCAGGCCACCCGTCCTGTCTCGCCATTCCGCAGCCTGGACTGAGTCGGAATGCTCTCTGAGCCTTCTTCTCCTCAACTTCGAACGAGGATAAAAGCACAGTCTTCCTTCGCACGGCTGCTGCAGGTACCAAGTGAGAAGCTGGCTTATGAAAGGGCTTTGCAAACTGTAAAGCACTGTTCAAGCACTAGCGAGGAAGATCAAGACAGCACCGGCTCCCAGACTAAAAATATGAGTTCCCTTCGCAGATCAACACTCGTAGTTGTGTGAACTTCATCAAGACACCACTCCAAGCCTCAATCTCCTCAGCCATAAAATGAAGATAAGAGCACTCACTGCATTAGGGTTTTGTGCAAAGTAAACAAGGTGATGAATTTAACTTGCTAAACATGAGCCTGGGAGTCCCTGGAGGGTATAAAAGGTAAACAGGCTTGACTGCTAACAAAAGGGTTGGAGATTCAAGTCCACCCAGAGGCACCTCAGAAGAAAAGCCTGATGATCTACTCCCGAAAAATCAGCCACTGAAAACCCTTTGGAACACAGTTCTACTCTGACACACGTGGGGTCGCCATGAGTCAGAATCGACTTGATGGCAAGTGGTTTGAGGTTTTTTTTGGTTAGCATGGGGCTCAGATAACATTTAGTGCCCAGTAAACGGTAGCTGAATTGTGGACGATGGTACTTTCTAATGTCATCTTCTTCATTATCAAATGGAGGGTCATTAATACTCCGATGGTACAAGCCACAACTCTGGGATTATTCGTTCAAGTCAGTAGTTTGCTGCCACAGAATTCTTTGTTTGAACAAATCTGACCTAGAAATCCCACATACAAAACAGATTGGAGCAGAGCTGCTCTGGTTCAAGAGGGATGGGGCCCCAGGGCTGACACTCCCTCCCACAGCTCCTAAGGGTGCAGCTCCCAAGGGGAGCCCAGCTGGAAAACCACAGTGCAAGGGATGCATGGACTGGTCTGGATCATGCAGCCCACTTCTGCCTGCCTGGCTCTCTGGAACCCCCCTTCATCCTCTGCAGGCCACCTCCAATGTCACCTCCTATTTGAAATCTCCCCTGATCTCGAAGCAGAGTTAGTTCCTGCCCCCATATCTCCACTTTGACAGTCATCTCTCTGAACTGTTTCCCTACTTTCTGGACCTCTAACCCCTCCAGACCAGGAACTCCACTAGGAAAGGCCCATGTGGGATGCCTCCCAGCCCAAGACAGAGCAGATACAAGTCTGAGGAATGGGCAGGCAACGACGGGGTTGACAAGTGAAGGAATGAAGACACCACATACCACCCGAACACCAACTTTCCTTCGTGACTATTGGCTCTCAAAGTGAGCCATCCTGAGCCTGTTATCTGCTGCCTTTAATCTCTCCTCTCTCCCCTTTCTCTGTATTGTGTGGCTCCTTTATCATCTTTCATCAGTTCACTCCCTAAAGTCAAAGGAGAATCTTGGGAAGAGGTTGGGGGTGTTGGCATCCCTGGTAGAAATCTGTCACAAGTTTACTAAATCCCATTTAATTTTCTGATTCCTGGACAAACAGGAAGACTACATTTCCCAGCCTCATTTGCAATTAGCTCAGGGTCATGTGGCTGCATTCTAACCAACAGGATGCGATGGGAAGTGATATATGCCAAATCTAAGACTGATTCTGGGTGCTCATCTATACCAGCATTTCTCAACTAAGGGCATATTGCCCCCAGCAGACATTCGGCAATGTGTGGAGATGTTTTTGGTTGTCACTAGTGGAGGTAGGGGCAGGGTGGGGCGCTACTAGCATCTAATGAGTAGACATCCCCACAACAAAGAATTACCCAGCCTAAAATATCAGTAGTGCCTAATCTACACCCTTTATTCCCCATCTGTGGTAACCTTGGAGACTGAACTTTGAAGATGGTAGCATCACAAGATAGAAAATCCAGGGTCTTGAGTCACTGCTTGAAGGAGTATTGCCAAGAATAAGTACCCAATCCACATCAGATTGGAAGGCAGGAGAAAAATTAATCTTCCTTGTGTTAAGCCACATTTTTTGTGATTTGCCAAGTTTTGCAGCTTAGTCTAGCCTGACTACCACAGCACCCCCAAGAGGCAGCATGGTGGAAGGGGAAAAACACTTTACAGGAGTCAGAAGAAATGAGGACAAGTTCTGGTTCTTCCAAACTTACTTTTTAACCTTGAGTAAGTTGCTTTCCCTCTCTGATCCACCATTTCCTTACAAAATGAGGAGGTCAAAATAGATGACTTCCCCAAGTCCCTCCCAGCTGCTAAATGCTGAATTCCAAGCTTGAACTATGACAGAAATACAGCCAGAGAACTGGAAGGAAAAGAAAGCAGATAGTTGGGCCAACTCAAGGGCAAGAGCCGCAGCTATGACTTCTGCCAACGCTAGAGGGCTTTAGGAGGTGGTGATGAGTGATGGAGAGTCTCCATCAATCTAGTTACCAGGCAGGATCGTTTCACAACAGCGTAAAGAGGACAGAGGTAGAAAGGCCAAAGGAACAAAGGTTAGTGCCATGGCCCAAGCATGAGGTAGACGGAGGACCTGGTGCTTGGCGAGACCACGAAGAGGAGTGAACTGTGACCAGCAATGCCCAGGGAGGTGCTGAAGGTTATCAGGGGACAGGATGGGCCAGAATTGCTCTTGACCAGCAAAGTGCACAAGTTTGGGACACCCGGGGATTGAGCTAGCAGGGGGAGTAGCTCCATCCTGGTCCTGCCAACCCTGTTGCGACATCCTTATCTGCTTCCTTGTCGGTTTTCACCTCAGACAAATGGTCTCAACCACAGAGTCAACACCCACAGGACACAGCAGGCTCTCCTTGAAGTTTCTGGGTCACCATCAGTTGGAGGTGGGTCACAAGTTATTTTTACCAATTGCTAAAGAGGCATCGTTTATGATGGTTAACTTATAAATCGGGGCTGAGTCATCATGTTCCCTACGACAGCATCCTGCTTTCAGCCCTACGTGCTTTCCTGAGAGCTGAGAAAGGGCAGCAGGAACCGCTGGCATGCTGGGGACTGTGTACACTCCTTTAGACACCTTAGGTGGTGGAAAGGAAGTCTTTATGGGCAGAGCCATCCCGAGGATGGTCATCCTGCCCTTGACCACGCCCTAGCCCACCTTCCTCTCACCTGGTCACTGTAATAGAAAGAAAGAGCTCACAAGCCCCAACCTTTTGAGTTCCAGGCTGCCTTGGCCAGGAAAGCGAAAAACGTATACACCCTTATGGCTCAGCTCACAAAACTACCCACCACCTTTTGCTGAAATGGTCTCCTCCTCCTCTGAACTCTCGCAATGCTTTTCTCTTTAAGAATTTTTTTTATTGAGATATAATCCACATACATAAAATTCACCCATTAAAATACATCATTCAGTGGTTTTTTAGCACGTTAATAAAGTTGTGAAACCATCGCCACTATCTAATTCCAGAATATTTTCATCACTCCAGAAAGAAACCCTGTACCTATTAGCAGTCACTCACACCCTCCTCCCTCCCCCCAGACCCTGGTAACCACTAATCTGCTTTTGTCTGTATGGATGTGCCTCTTCTGGACATTTCATATAAATGGAATCATACAATATGTGGTCTTTTGTGTCTGGCTTCTTTCACTTAAGATTGCTGGAAGACATTAACAACCTGCGTAATGCAGATGACACAAACTTGCGTGCTAAAAGTGAAGAGATGGATTGACACAGTGGCTGCAACAATGGGCTCAAGTATAACAACAATTGTGAGCATGGCACCGGACTGGGCAGTGTTTCCTTCTGTAGTACATAGGGTCGCTATGAGTCAGAACCGACTCGACGGCACCTAACAACAACAACGTTTTCAAGGTGCAGCCACATTATAGCATGTATCAGTACTTCGTTACTTTTTATGGCAGAATAATATCCCACTATGGTTAAGAGCTCAGCTGCTAACCAAAAGGTTAGCAGTTCGAATCCACCAGCCCCTCCTTGGAAACCCTATGCAGCAGTATTCTCTGTCCTACAGGGTCGCTCTGAGTCAAAATCAACTTGACGGCAACGGGTTATATAGATATAAAAGAGCCCTGATGGCACAATGGTTAAGCACTGAGCTGCTAACGAAAAGATTGGTGGTTCAAACATACCCAGCAGCTCCACGGGAGAAAGGCCTGGCGATCTCCTCCTGTAAAGATTACAGCCTAGAAACCCTACGTGGCAGTTGCACTCTGACACATGGGGTCGCTATGGGTCGGAATCAACTCGACAGAACAACAAACAACAACATATGGATATAAAGCCCTGGTGGCACAGTGGTTAAGTGCTCAGCTGTTGACCAAACGGTTAGCGGTTCCCACCCACCAGTCTGCTTCCATAAAGATTTACAGCCTTGGAAACCCTATAGGGCAATTCTACTCTGTCCTCGGCTCAAAGGCAATGTTTTGTTCTTAAGTGCCACCCAGTCAGTTCCAACTCATAGCAACCCTATGTACAACAGAACGAAACACTGCCTGGTCCCGTGCCATCCCTACAATCGTTATGCTTGAGCCCATCGTTGTAGCCACTGTGTCTATCAATCTTGTCAAGGGTCTTCCTCTCTTTCGCTGACCCTCCACTTTACCAAGCATGATGTCCTTCTCCAGGGACCGGTCCTTCCTGAGAACATGTCCAAAGTATGTGAGTGCAGTCTGACCATCCTTGCTTCTAAGAGTATTCTGGTTGTACTTCTTCCAAGACAGATTTGTTCATTCTTTTGGCAGTCCATGATATATTGAATATTCTTGGCCACGCCACAACTCAAAGGTGTTAATTCTTCTTCTGTTCTTTTTATTCAACATCTAGCTTTCATATGCATAAGAGGTGATTGAAAACACCATGGCTGGGTCAGGCACACCTTAGTTCTCAAGGTGACATCTTTGCTTTTCAACACTTTAAACAGGACTTTTGCAGGAGATTTGCCCAATGCAATGTATCATTTGATTTCTTGACTCCTGCTTCCATGGGTGTTGATTTGTGGAGCCAAGTAAAACGAAATCCTTGACAACCTCAATCTTTTCTCTGTTTATCATGATGTTGTTTACTGGTCCTGTTGTGAGGATTTTTGTTTTCTTTATGTTGAGGTGCAATCCATACTGAAGGCTGTGGTCTTTGATCTTCATCAGTAAGTGCTTCAAGTCCTCTTCACTTTCAGCAAGTAAGGTTGTGTCATCTGCATAATGCAGGTTGTCAATGAGTCTCCCACCAATCCTGATGCCCTGTTCTTCTTCATATAGTCCAGTTTCTTGGATTATTTGCTCAGCATACAGACTGAATTGGTATGGTGAAAGAATACAACCCTGATGCACACCCTTCCTGACTTTAAGCCACGGGGTATCTCCTTGTTCTGCTCAAATGACTGCCCCTTGATCTGTGTACAGGTTCTATGAAGGCAATGGGTATATTGCCTTCATTTTATTTATCCATTCCTCAGTTGGTAGACATTTGGATTGTTTCTACTTTTTGGTTATTATGACTAATGCTCCTATGAACATTTGTGGACAATACTTTGGGCAGGTTTTCAATCCTCTCTCTAGGAGCGAAGTTGTTTGGTAATATGCCAACTCTGTGTTTAACTTAAGAAACTACCAAACTGTTTTCCAAAGAGACCACACCATTTTACAAAGCCACCAGCAATGTATGAGGGCTCCGGTTTCACTACATCTTTGCAGCACTTGTTATGATCTGTTTTTTTTTATTATTATTATTATAACTAGTCTAGTGTATGTGAAGTGGTATCTCATTATGGTTTTGATTTGCATTTCCCTAAAACTAATGATTTTGAGCACCTGTCCATGTGCTTATTGACTATTTGTATATCTCCTTTGGAAAAATGTCTATTCAAATCCTCTGCCCATTTTTAAGGGGGTGACTTGTATTTTTATTGTTGAGTTGTAAGTGTTCATATATTCTTGATATTTGACCCTTATCAGATATATGATTTGCAATATGTTCTCCCATCCTGGGAGCTGTCTTTTCACTTTCTTAGTAGTGTCCTTTGAAGCACAAAATTTTAAATTTTGACGAAGTCCAACTTATCTTTGTTTCTTCAGTTACTGTGTTTCTGGTGTCATATCTAAGGAACCATTCTCTAAGCTAAAATCACAAAGATTTACACCTATCTTTCCACCTAAGAGTTTTATAGTTTTAGCTCTTACATTTAGGCCTTTGACCAACTCTGAGTTACATTTTGCACATGTTGTGAGGTGGAGGTCCTACTTCATTCTCTTGCATGTGGAAATCAAGTTGCTCCAGCACCATTTGTTGAAGAGACTATTCTTTCCCCATTGAATGATCTTGGCATCCTTGTCAAAAACCAATTGACCATGAATGTATGGGCCTATTTCTGCAAGTTCAAATTTGTTCCATTGATCTGTATGTCTAACTTTATGTCAGTACCACACAGTTTTGATTACTCTAGCTTTGTAATAAGTTTTAAAAGTAGGAATTGTGAGTCCTCCAACCTTGTTCTTCTTTTTCAAGACCATTTTGGCTATCCTGGGTCTCTTGCATTTCCATATGAATTTTAGGATGAGCTTGGCAAATTCTGCAAAACATCAGCTGGGATTTTGATGGGAATTGTGTTGAATCTGTAGATTAGTTTGTGGAGTATTGGCATTTTAACAATACTAAATCTTCTAATCTATAATCAGGTCATGTCTTTGAGTTTATTTAGGTCTTTGTTAATTTCTTCCAGTGATGATAAAGGTGTGGGGGGGAGACTGTTCTCAAATAAAAAATACTTGAGGGATAACTACTGTGGGAGATTTTATTTACTAAACAATATATACCCCATGTCTAACTGCCTCCATGAACAACTTCCCCCTTTGCCATGAGACCAGAACTGTATAGTGCCCAGCTACCATTACTGAATGTTTTGATCAAAGATTTTATAAAACAATCTTGCGCAAAAGGAGGGAAATGTGGAACAGAATTTAAAATTTTCATGGAATCCAGACTCTCTGGATCCATTGAGGCTGGATGACCCCCTAAAACTACTCCCCTGAGGTCATCTTTAAACCAAACAATAGTCTAATTAATAAAGATTGCACTGTAAACTTTCATGTAAAACACAATAAGAAAAAAAGAAAGAATGTTATATAATACAAACATTAAAAAAAAAACATGGCGGATAGTCAAAGCAAGCAGGACAAAATCTTATTATGGTTGAACCTAAGGGATAGGTCTATGGAAGTTCATTATAATACTCCGCCCACTTTTATGAAGGTCTGAAATTTATCATAACAAAACTTTTTTAAAGAATGCCACATCAGAATGTAATTGCCTTTAAGTCAGAGACCCTATTTTATTCACGATTGTATCTCCCGTTCCTAGCCTGGTGCCTAGTACTAGTAGGCACTCCATAAAGAGCTGTTAGAAAAATTAATTGACATATTGGGTGTTTAACTGACGTTACAGTTTATAGCCACCACCTGTTTGTCAGTTCGTTGTACTGTGGTGGCTTGCATGTTGTTATGATGCTGGAAGCTGTGCCACCGATTTGCCAAATACCAACAGGGTCACCTATGGTGGACAGGTTCCAGCAGCACTTCCAGACAAAGGCAGACTAGGTAGAAAGGCCTGGTGATTCACTTCCGAAAATCAGCCAGTGAAAATCCTACGGGTCACAACAGAGATTGTCCAGTAGAGTGACCCAGTGGCTACAACAATGGACTCAGTGGGGAAGAGGGCACAGAACTGGACAAGGTTACATTCTATCACACATGGAGTCATCATGAGTCAGAGCCAACTCAACAGGAACTAACAACCAGAACAAGAGCATAGCACACACACTCTATAATTGTCTCATCTGGTTTTCACGGCGTCCCTTGCAGTCAGCCTCACTAACAGCATTTTCCAGATGAAAGAACTGAGGCACAGGGTGTTTGTGACTCCAAGTCGTGTGAAGAGTAACTGATGAGACTAGGATTCGGGTCTTCCAACTCCTGATTCAACACCCACTGGCCTTACTTTGGAGTCTAATATCTGCCACCCAGGTTTTCTGTGGGATTTAAATAGCTGCTGTTTCACTCTGGTTTATCAGGAGAATTTACGCACCGCAGCAGTCATATTGAGACATCCGTTAGGAAATCCAGGCAGGCAGGTTAAATGTTAATTTCCTTTCTACTGTACCATTTTCTAACCTCCTTCCATGAATCAAAGTGAGTAAAAGGTTCTTTACTTACCGACATAAAACAAATTGAACAAATTATGTTACTTAACTGAGGAAGAACTAGTCATGCCATGGATTCTGGTCCAGCCTCAGCTGAGCTTTTTCTCCGTATTAATGTTAATTTGCAAATGAGGTGTGGCTTTTTTCATGTCACATTGCATTGATCTCATTAGCATATCAGACTGCCTCCCATTGGTGGTCCTGTTCCCAGGACTGCGAGCCGCCAGGGGGGCGCTTTTCAGTCCCACACCTGCTGCATGTCCGCTGCGGAGGAGGCCATGAATCACAGTCACGGCCAGGCCATGAATCAGAGCCGTAGGTGGAAACCATTTCTAAGAGGGTATCAGTAACGTCCAAGTGCGCAGAGGCTTGCAGTGAGCAGGAACCTCCCAGGTGTCAGATGACTAGCACAGCCCGCTGCGTATTTCTTTCTCAGAAAACATGCTGCTCGCTGACAGCAGGAGTTTTAAGCCCCTCATTGCCTGGAGCCATTTTGGCTTCTATTGGAATGGTCTTTGGGGGAGTCTAGGGGAGCCCTGTCTCTGAACTCAAGTCCTGAACTGCCCCATAGGGTTTTCTAGGCTATAGTTTTTATGGTAGCAGATCACAAGGTCTTTCTCCTGCAGTGCCTCTGTGCGGGTTCAAACTGCCAACTTTTGGTTAGCAGCAGAGCACTAACCCATTAGTGCAATTAGAAACCTAGGGAAGTTCCAAGAGGGGGGAACGCAGCCAAAACCAGGCATCAGAGAAGGAAGGAAGGAGGGGCCGCTTGCAAGTTCTCAAGTGAGGGGTTTTGTACAAAGGAAAAGATTCTAGTAGATGCTCAACTGATGAGGCAAAAGCTATGTCATTTCCTTTCATACCTGCTGCAGTTCTCAAACCAAAACAACTCATACATACATGGTGCAGTACTCAAACCAAAACCAAACCCATTGCCTTTGAGTCGATTCTGACTCATAACAACCCTATAGGACAGAGTAGAGCCACCCCACAGGGTTTCCAAGCAGCGGCTGGTGGGTTCAAACTGCCGGCCATTTGGCTAGCAGATGTAGCTCTTAACCACTGCACCACCAGAGCTCCACCTGGTGCAGTAGCTGCTCATAATATGACCTCGATGGAATGACTAGGCCCAGGAGCCTTGTAGAAGCTCTAAAGGCATCATGCACTATCTTCCCGAAAGTTTCTCGCTGAGCAGTCATCACTTGCTGGGGCCTGAAGTCCAGCCCCAAGCTGGACACCAGCTGTACACTAGGCACATTGGGTGTTGTCAGCTCTGCTGCCTTGGAAGGCCCAGGAGGAAATGTGGAAGAGAGAAGCAGGCAGAGCCAAGGATAACAGAGAGCAGTGTGGCCCCCAGATCAGGGAAAGCTGATGCCTGCCCAAGGGACACACTGCCACGAGGCTGTCAGCCAAATATGGCTGGGTGAGCCCAGAGGCCAGACTCCCCACATCTAAGAGATGCCAGAAATCAGGGCACGTCTGTGAAGTTACTCAACGTGCAAATGCGAAAGCTCACGTCAAACACTTTGCTGATGAAATGTGTCTCCTTCAGACCCGCAGGCCATGAGGCCCTGACCTCAACACCATCCCTTTACATCTTCACGACAATCGCAAATGCCCCTTTTAGAGGTGGGAACCAATTCAAACCAAATGTAATCCCAAGTGTGAGGATGGCCAAGCCTCAGGGAGATGCTCCTTCCTGCCTACCAGATAAATGGATCTCATTCTGGGATGCCTCCTTGCTTGACTCTGGTTGCCATGGAAGCAAGGCCCATCCTTTTCTCTGCTACATTTTGCATAGTGGGTGTTGGAGGTGGTCTCCTGATCTTTTTCCAGTGAGAAGCAACAGTGGAGTCCTCAAAGACAAGCTGTTTGCCATGGGGGATGGGATGGCCTTGGACAGGATGGGGAAGGACTTGGAGTCCTCAGGACATCATTGAGAATGCAAGCTGGAGCCTGGCTCAGCCTGAGGTCCCGAAATGCTGACATGGTGTGCTACAGGGAGGGCCATCACAGGCCCCACGATGCAGGGCTTTGGGAATAACCATCTGGAAGCCACAGGCCACCACCACCTCAGCACAGGATTGGCTCAAATGCCAGTCTGCATCGGACCCTGTGACCTCGGCCGATTGCGTACTCTTCCAGAGCCTCATCGATGAAGAGGAGAGAGTAGTGCCTGCCCGGGGAACTCAGTTCAGGCTTCCTCATCCATAAAGTGGGGTTAAGCATGTTGTGAGGTTCTGCAAGTTTTAAGTGAGGAAACGTGTACAGTGTAAAGCTCCGAGGACAAGGCCCATCCTGTCCTGAGAACTGAAATCTTGTCCACCACGAGCGCCATCAGGCAACACTCTGTGAACTGCCCAGTGTTAGTTCATTGTGAGATGCTACGACCACCTAGGAGGCCAAAAGCTGCCTAGGAATGGTATGGCCAGGATAGGTGACGGTGGCAGCATTTTCTGACCCTCAAATCTGTTCCCAGGAACGAAAACAGCCAAGGCCACACAGGCTCTGCCCCACAGTCTAGATGGCCTGAACTCTAACTGCTTGGGAGTCCTAGCTCCTCCACTTGCCATCCTGTGTGACCCTGGGCAAAGGACGTAACCTCTCCAGGCCTCCATGCACCCAGCTATAAATGAAATGATCATCAACGTCCAAACTCCTGTGTTTGCTATGGGTAGGAAAGGAGATACCGAATGTAGCGTTTGGCACAGGGTAAAGCACTCAGGCATTACTAGTTATTGTTGTTGTATTTATTATTGTTGTAATTATTGTTGGCAGCCTGAGAAACATTTGGGCCGTTGCCCAGAGCCCTGCATTCTGGGAGCCATGGCAGCATGGTTATAAACTATCACATGTTACTGCTTCTGTGCCTAAATATTTGACTGGAAACTAAATAAAAGCGGGTTTGGAAAACATACTGGTTTCCTGTGACTGTACCACAAACCACGTGGCTTAAAACAACAAAACCCATCCTCACCATTCTGCCGTCGAGTGTATTCTGGCTCCCAGTGACCCTAGAGGACAGAGGAGAACTGCCCCGTAGGGTTTCCAAAGAGCAGCTGGTGGATTCAAACTGCCAACCTTTTGGTTAGCAGCCAAGCTCTTATCCACTACACCACCAGGGCTCCTTCTAGAGGCTAGAAGTCTAAAATCAAGGTGTCAGGAGGGCTGTGCTGTCTCCAAAGCCTTTAGGGGAGAATCCTCCTGGCCTTTTCCAGCTCCAGGTGGTCCAATCTCTGCCTCCGCTTCACATGGCCATCTTCCCTCTGCGTGCTCTCTGTCTCATCTCCTTTTTTGGTAAGGACAACAGTCATAATTTGGACAAGGACCCACCTACTCCACAGGACCTCACGTTAACTGATAACATCTGCAAAGACCCTATTTTCATATAAGGTCACATTCTGAGGTCCTGGGGAGACATAAATACGGGGGGACATTCTTCAACCTGGTCCAGAAAGGAACTGTTTATTTTCTACTTACGTTTACCCTAAAAGGAAAAAGAAAACTCAGCTTACAGGTATCACATGTCCAGCAGGGGCCAGGCTTGACACATCCTACCGCGCTCCAGCCGCACAGTATCCGTGGTTTATGCACTATAAGGCCCATTTCACAGATGGGGAAATCGAGGCTCACAGAATGAGCAATAAGTCAGAGAGCCAAGGCTGGAGCCCAGATCTGCACAGCCCGGAAGCCCGTGGGCTTTTCTCTCTGCATCACCGGTGTCAGGAACAGCCTGGTACTGGAAGAGTCAGGGAGCTAACATGTGACAATGGCAGTTCCCATCACTAACTTGCTCCCTCAGCCTTTCACAACTCCGTATGATCCCCAGAACAATCAAAGGAGAAGAACTTAAAAGCCACTTTAAATTTCAGACCCAATTCAATTTTGGAATATCACTCGTAAGGTGTAGCTTCTAGACGGAATTTCTAAATGACTAATACTCTCCTTTGTCCATTTCAGGGGAAAATGAATGTTGCTGCTAACATTTGACATCAATCGTCCCATCACATGTTGTCACATCATTACTCAGCCCTGCGACAAAGGCAGAGAAAAGAGACTGCAGCTAAAACGGTGCTATTGGGTGAGGAACCAATTCCTGGACTCTGATGATTATGGAATAGAGGACAAAATGGAATTTGGCTAACGAAGCTTTGTGTGAAGGGTCATGTTGAGAAGAAAGGGAACAAGCTTATGCTTTACAAGGACGACTATTAGTTTCACAAACGATGTTTAAAATTCCATCTTTATATTAACTCGGCTCTTGTGTGCCATTCCACCACTGTCCATCTGTCACATTGTGGTGGCTTACATGTTTAATGATGCTAGAAGCTATGCCACCAGTATTACAAATACCAGCAGAGTCACCCATACTAAGACAGAGTAGGAAGAAAGGCCTGCTTCCACACTAAGACTAGGAGGAAAGGCCTGGCAATCTACTTCAGAAAATTAGCCAATGAAAACCCTATGGATCATGACAGAATATTTTCTGATTGAGTGCTAGAAGATGAGCCCCTAGGTTGGAAGTCACTCGAAACACACAGTGGCCACAACAATGGATTCAAAGATTGTGAAGATGGTACAGGACCAGGCAATGTTTCATTTTGTTGTATGTGGGGTCACCATGAGTCAGAGCTGACTTGATGGCAACTAACAGAAATAGAGTGCTATTGATGGGCTGTCATTGCCACCAATTAAACAAAGAACAAGGGGCCAATGAAGAATGAAACGGTGAGGTCTCCGTAACTGACATGAAAGAGCCAGTTGGATTCATCACCTGTAACTCACTTAAAATCAGGCCTCCACTCTTTCTGCTCACATGCCCAAGAGGAATTATTTTTTCTACATCAAGGACACCTCCTACGCCTATAAATCTAAAACAAGGCCAGCCCTGCAGGGCCACGTGCCTGGAAGTTGGTACCCCAGGCAGAATTAGAACTGCTGTGGTTTGGAGACACCTCTGACATCTTCTCGTGCTGGGAGACCAGGCAAGAGGTGCCCACAGTCTAGAAAGGCCCATGTGAGAGGTGCAGGTATTAGTGTTTCCACTGGCTCCTTTATGCACCATTTGCCTGCAAAAGCTTATTTACACAGGCCTCATTTCTCCACCATGATCCTACCTTGAATGATTTATTGGTAGGGCACATGGCACCTTTGGTCAGAAGAGACGAGGCATGTCAGGGATGCTAACATTCATGGAAGACAGTGGTTAACACTCATTCTTCTTACCATCTGAAGAAGAGCACAGAAGATACAGGATTCTTATGCCCTCGACAGACTCTTAATGTTTGCCCTCTATCTGGGCTTGGGCTTCCAGATACAGGTGTGAAGGTGACAAAGGTGAGTGGGTATAATCCCGCCCTCTCCCCTTCACTCTATCTTTGGTGAAACAGCCTGGCTTGGCCCCATGGTTCTTATCTCATGATGTACTTCAACATGTTAGGTGTTATTGACTGTGTCTGGGGTAGGATCAACAGGTGGCAAAGACATGGGCATGGATGGGGATTTCTTACATTAATTCTCATTGATAAATTTTCCCTTTTTATAAGTCCTTTCTCTATAAATTCTTGGGAGAAAGATGTGGCAGCCTACTTCCGTAAAGATTTACAGCCTTGGAAACCCTATGGGGCAGTGCTACTCTGTCCTAGAGGGTTGCTAAGAGTCGGAATCAACTCGATGGCAGCAGATTTGGTTGTTTTTGTTTATTTGTTTGTTTATTCCATAAATTTCCCTGGAATGCAACTGTGGCAGGCCAAAATTGGCCCCCGCCAAAAGATCTCCATGTCTCAATCCCTGGAACTTGTGAACGTAACCTCATATGGCCGCCGAAAAACGGTCTTTGCAGATGTGATTAAGGATCTCACGAGAGGAGATTATCCCGGAATATCTGAGTGGGCCCTAAATGCGATCACACACAGCCTTACCAGAGGGAGACAGGGCAGGCAGAAGAGGAAAAGGCAATGCAAAGAAAGAGGCGGAGATTAGAGCAATGCAGCCACAAGCCAAAGAATGCTAGCAGCCTCCAGAAGCTGGAAGAGGAAAGGGACAGACTCTCCCCTAGGGATTCTGAGATAGGTGGCCCTGCTGACACCTTGATTTGGGCCCAATGAAACTGATTTTGAACTTCTGGCCTCCAGAATGGTGACAGAATCAGTCTGTGTTATTTTAAGCACCCCCCCCCACCCCGCCCCAGTTTGTGGTCGTTTATTACAGCAGCCACAGGAACTCACGGCAACCTTGACATTCACTGGGGAGACCCTGTAATGCACAACAGCTGTGAGTAAGAATGGGGCTGCAAAGGCGCCAGGTGGTGAGGTAGGAGGGACAGGGCCTGACGACGGAGCAGCTATGTTTGAGACAAGGTCGTGGTAAGATCAGAGAAACAGCTGGAGTCTCAAGTCTGGGGAAATGATGGTCCCACTTACAGAGGAGCAGGTGAAGACGTCAGACATAGGCAGGCACGATGCTGAAGGGCATCCCAGGAGCCACCTGGGCTTGAGAGGAAGGTCTAGGCAGGTGAGGTGGATGTGCCAGCTGTGCACAGAGGCAGCAGACGAAGCTTCGTGATCACGCGAGCTTACCAAGGGAGTCACACAAGTCAATATTCATCTGGAGCCATTTCTAAATTCGCACAAAGGACGGCTGCTGAAATTACCTACAGAAGTGGATGAAAATGTGACCAAGACCATTAGGAAAAGGGAACCTCTTGCCCTGATGGATTCTTGTCAAAATACACACGGCCCCTTGTTCACTGTTTAATTGGGTGGGCTAATCTGCTCTCAGCTATAGAATATTGGCATGGGTTACTTATTTTCCTAAAAGCTCTAAATTCAAATATGTAGGTTTGTGTTTGCCTGTAATTAGTGTGATGTATCTATTCAGAATAACTACAACATCCCTTCCCGGTAATGAAAAGTGATTAATTACCAATTACAGCAAGTATCCAATTTCGTGCGGTTCACCACCGGTCTCTGCCACCGAATTGCTGGCACTCTAATTGCAGGCATTAAAAGTTCTAGGTAATTATTGTCGAAAGATCAGTAATATTAAAAATATTGGTTACAGCTATTATTACATTTGCTCTAAATGCAACCAAGACTTAAATTTATGTCTGAGCTGCCAGCCATTTCACTGGGCTATTTCCGTGACTGGTTTGGAACAACTGGTTTTTATTTCCCTTTCCCAGAGACTATTACAACAAGTCTATTAACAGCTCTGGGCTCCCCATTCTGTAAAGCTTTCATTAAGTGAAACAAGCTAAAAAAATCACTAGTAGCTGCCTTCAGCAAGGTAGGGAGGTAATTATCTCATTTACAGATAACTACGTGCATTTCATTTTTCAAAGCACAAAGAGACAACTAGCTCTAAATGACACTTTTTTTGTGCCCATTAAATTCACTAAAGAAAGATCAAATTAGGAGTTTTCAGTACAAATGCCATCATGGACTCTGACAGCAGCTGTCAGCAACAGGGACATTGGGAGCAATGCCCTCAAACCCAAAGTGGGAATCAAGGAAGACTCCAGTGAGCCAGGAAAGGTTTCTTAGTGGTGTCTCACTCCAGTCCCCCAAACACCTAAGCCACAGTTCTAAATGGCTGGATTATCTGTGAGCATGTGGAGCCCAGTTCAGAAAACTGGAGGTTCCATGCACACCCAGAGGCCCTGGGCAGCCCAGTGTGGCCAGAGCCACCAAAGCAGAAAAAAACATTCAGTTAGATAGGCATTGTGCCTCTAAGAGCCAGCAGAGGAAGGTCAGAGAGGCTGCGAAGTACCAGTCAGTGATCCCACTGATGAGCTAACACAGAGGCCAACACAAAGAAGGGTGGGGCCAGCCCCATGGAGAGGGAGAATCTGGGACTCAGAGGAAGGTCTGCTTCAACTGGGTCTTGAAAGATGAATAAGAACTCACCAGGTACATAGATAAGGTTAGGAAAGGGCACCCTAGCAAGTGTTAATATCCAGAGGGTACTGGGGCTTCATGATGTTCTTAGAATTAAAGAAATACATGGAGATAAGAAAGGACACAGTTTAGTAGGTCATTACATTTTAGGCTGTTTAAAAAAATTTGTCCACTTGGCCCCCTTTTATTGATAACCACAAAATACGGTAAACTATTTAAATACTCAACATAATAACTAAATAAGCTTTAGTGCACACCAACAAAGGTAATTAGCCATAAAAAATTAAAATTCCTGAAGGATTGTTTTAAAAGCAGAAAACAAAATTGTACAGGCAGATTACCTCAAATAAGTATAATCATATACACAGTAGGCAGAAACTATGCCAAAAGTTGGCAGAGGTTGGCTCTGGATTGAGTAGGGTTTTTCCCTTCTCCATACTTCTCCATATTTTCCCAAGTTTTCAATAATTAACATGAATTTGTGACCAAAGAAACAAAAATTAAAAAAAAAAAAATAACAACCCTGCATAATAAACTCTAGCCAAGGCCCAAAACCCAGAAAAAATATAAAAAAAAACCCATTGCCGTCCAGTCCATTCCAACTCATAGCAACCCTATAGGACAGAGTAGAACTGCCCTCATAGAGTTTCCAAGGAGTGACTGGTAGATTCAAACTGCCCACCTTTTCGTTAGCAGCCAAACATTTAACCACTGCACTACCAGGGCCCCAGAAGGAATACAGGAAATTCATAAAGGAGCTTCTATATCATCATGCATGCGAAAGCTGGACGATGAATAAGGAAGACCAAAGAAGAACTGATGCTGAATTGTGGTGTTGGTGAAGAATACTGAATATACCATGGACTGCCAAAAGAATGAACAAATCTGTCTTAGAAGAAGTACAACCAGAATGCTCCTTAGAAGCAAGGATGGCAAGACTGTGTTTCACATACTTTGGACATGTTCTCAGGAAGGACCGGTCCCTGGAGAAGGACATCATGCTTGGTAAAGCAGAGGGTCACCGAAAAAGAGGAAGACCCTCAACCAGATGGACTGACACAGTGGCTGCAACAATGGGCACAAGCATGATGACGATTGTAAGGATGGCACAGGACCAGGCAGTGTTTCCTTCTGTTGTACACAGGGTCATTATGAGTCGGAACCAACTTGACAATATCTAACAACAACAACGACTGTATCATCAAGTGGTCCCACTCTGACAAATTTACTCAGGAAGGTAGGCCAGGGTCTGAAGGCAAACTTTAAGTCTGCAAACAGGTAGTATGAGCTGCTGAAAATCTATTTACATTCTATAATCACAAGGGATTTAAAAAAAAAAAAAAAAACTCCTGTCCAAATGTGGAGAAATTGGAACCCTCATCCATTGCTGGGAGAAACGTAAAATGGTACAGCTTCTGTGGAAAACCGTTCCTCAGAAAGTCAAACATGGAATTACCATATGATTCAGCAATTCCACTCCTAGGTATATACCCACAAGAATTAAAAGCAGGGATTCAAACAGTTACTTATACAGAAACATTTATTGCAGCATTATTCACAATAGCCAAAAGATGGCAACAACTGTGTCCATCAACAGAAGAAAGGATAAGCAAAATGCGGTATATACACACGGCTGTAAAGAGAAACGAAGTTCTGACACATGCTACGACATGGATGAACCTTGAAAACATCACGATTTGTGAAGTAAGTCAGACACAAAATGACAAATAATTGTATGATTCCACTTACATGAAGTATCTAGAGCAGGCAAATTCATAGAGACAGGAAGTAGATCAGAGGTTATCAGGGCCAGGAGGGAGGGGGGAAAGGGGAGATATTACTTAATAGATACAGAGTTGCTGTCTGGGGTGATGAAAAATTTCAAAATAGATATCCGTGATGGCTGAACAGCGTTGTAAAGGCAATTAATACCCATGATTTGTACACTTAAAAATGGTTGAAAAGGCAAGTTTTGTTATATTTTTCCACAATGACTCTCTCTTTAAAACCCCTATTCCATGAAGCTGAATTTTGCCCCCACCATCCACACCTTATCACCACATGCTTGTCCAAAGGCCTCTGAAGGGCGCCATTTTAAGTCTGAGCCCTGGTGGCACAGTGGTTGAGAGCTATGGCTGCTAACCAAAAGATGGGCAGTTTGAGTCCACCAGCCACTCCTTGGAAACCCTGTGGGGTCATTCTACGGTGTCCTGTAGGGTCACTACGAGTTGGAATCCACTGGAGTGCAATGGGTTTGGTTTTTGTTTTTTGAGGGGGGCGGGGGTCAGGTTTAATAACGGGCAGCATTTCATTCTGTTGTTGTACACAGGGTTGCTGTGAGTCGCAATCGACTCCATGGCATCTAACAACGACAACAACAATTATCATAGCAGGACACAGCGCACTTGAGATAACGGGTGTGCGTCAGGATGAGGCCATGCCGCCAGCAGGTCCAAAACCTTCTGCCTGTCATCCTGAGGCATGCGAGGGCGGTGCATTACCATTACTACGGTGTTAAGCATCCAGGACCCCTATAGGCAGAGGGGCATTTTTTGGTATTTTATTATGCATTCATTTTGGGCACATCTATGGTGTATGTGGTTTCCATTTTAGTGTGCTGTATACAGCAGGCAGGCCTGCTGGGAGGGAAACCAGGGCTATAAAACCCGATTGATTGATATGATCCATCACCATTTTTAGGGTCCGTTGCACAAACTATTTTGACAGCTGAAGCTCATAAATTAACAAGCGAGCCCAAAGTGACACAATGAAGATGATGTTGTGGTCGCTTCAATTTAACCCCAGGTTATAACTCAGAAACTTGGGGTACAGAAGGCTGCCTCCCTCTTTTGTTCCTGCTTAGCTAGAAGATAAATGTCTGAAACTCAGGACCCCGGGCACTCAATAATAAAAACCTTTTAGAGAGGAGAGCCTTGCACTAGTTAAAAGAAACCTGTTCCATTTTTCTGGGGGAAAAAATGAAAGTAGGGTTTCCCAGTGGCAGATATCAGCCCTTTTATTAAGACTAAAAAGTTCCATTCCAGGAAGGGAGGAAATGAGGAAGGGAGAAGAGAGAGTTAGGAAATGGAGGGAAGGGGCAAACAAAGCAGCAGGATAAATTCTTGAGGAATTAAAGAGAAGGGCCACAGAGGCTGTGCATCTGGGAGGCGCTGGGTACCTTCTAAGGTGTTCGCAAGATTAATAAGGAAATCTCAGGCCCTGAATCCCCAACGAGCTCTTACCAGATTTCGCAGCACCGGCTTTGCCCAAAACGAATGGTAGCTGCGGTGTTTTCATCTCTAAAGAGAAGGAAACTCGTATGTGAGTGGGAGAGGCTTAGGTCCTAGAAGGGTTTTATACATATTTGTTCTTAGTTGCCGCAGAGTCAATTCCAACTCATGGTAACCCCATGAGTGCCAAGTAGGACTGCTCCATAGGGTTTTCAAGGCTCTAATCTTTCTGGAAGCAGATCACCAGGCCTGTCTTCCAACGTGCCTCTGAGTGGGTTTGAACTGCCAACCTTTCAGTTAGTAGTCGAGCACATAACCATTTGCACTACTCAGGGACTATGTGTATGTGTGTGCATATGTAAACGTATACATAGGTGTATATGTAGGAGCCCTGGTGGCGTAGTGGTTCAGCTGCTAACCGAAAGGTGGGTAGTTCGAGCCCACCAGCCATTCCTTAGGAGAAATATACGGCGGCCTGCTTCTGTAAAGATTTACAGCCTTGGAAACCCTATGGGGCAGTTCTACTCTGTCCTATACAGTCACTATGAGTCAGACTTTGGCAACAGGTCATATGTATGTGTACATACACACACACATGCACACACACAATCACAGAACACAAGCCCCCAAAATGGACTTGTTCACATCCAAAAGTAATTATTGCCAAAGAACAAGTGATAGTTTAAGAGAGCGCCCTTCCCAGAGGTGCAGTGAGAGGTGGAACCGATTAGAAATAGAGTAACAAGTCAGACCTGAACACCATTTCATAATTGAATAAAATGTACTCAGCCTCCTTTTTCTTATGAAAGTAATTCCCTGAAAAGAAAAAAAAAAATCCAGTGAACTGCATTACCTAGACACAAACGCTACCCTTTCTGTTGAGCAGACATCGCCCTGCATTTCAGTCTGAGCAACTTTTAAATTACTTGGAGAATTCATGGAATGTTTTTCAATTTGACAGCTGTCAAGGCAGAAAGCATGCTGCTCTGTAGGAAGCAAACCCTCTGAAGATTTATTTTTTTTTAACGGATTGGAAATTAAAAGGGCTTCAAAATGCCCATTAGAGGCCCAGCTAGGGGAATTGGGCTGTGTTACATGGAGACTTTTCCTTACAAGTGCTGAAAATTGGGACTGAAAGGGCAGGTCAAAGGCACTTGGATTGTGTCTACATGAAGCCAAAACAAGTGTTTGAAAAGTGAAAGATGCAATCAAGCCAGCAGGTCATTTTGTCTACACAATTCCAAAACACCGGGTTGGCCGGCTGTTTTCCACTAACTCTAAAGTCAAGGGAAGGGAACCGGAAAGGGCCCCAGAGAGACCTGCCAGTGCAGAGAAGGAAACCGAGGTGCACAATGGGAAGCAACTTGCCCAGAGTCACATGACGATGGAAGGAGCAGAGATCCTGGGTACCGAAAACTTAAGGACCCCCCAAACCCATGGGCAGTGGCCCCAAGTTTTGTGGAGGAGGTGGGGCCATTGGGTGACAGATTTAGCAAATCTGTAAAAATTCAGTATGCCCAGTTAAATTGGAATTTTAGATAAACAACGAATAGGGGTTTTTTAGTGTGCTCCATACAGTTTTTGGGACAGACTTACACTAAAAAACTATGGTCGATCTGAAATTCCAGTTTAACTGGGTGTCCTGTATTTTATCTGACAAGCTAAATTGGAGGGGACACTTCTTGGGGACAGGGACAGAGTCTGATGTCTCTCTCTTCCTCATCCCATAGCATCCAGACCGTGCTCTGCGTGTAGCAGATCCCAAGTGGATGGACATCTGTGTAAAAATGTTATGGCGGGGCGGTGGGGAGGGAATCACCATCAGCATCAGCCCATAGCTGATTCTTATGAAGCAGAGGTCAGGCCTACTCCTCTCTCCAAACTTTTTACCAATTCTGACACCAGCCATCCCTCCCACGGCACTCTACTTCTCTGCTGGGTTCCATAATTTGTTGCAATGGCCACATAGAACTCACAGACAAAACTCACAATTATGGGGTTTATTAGGGAAGTAACAGGTTACAATACAGGGTCAGGAAGGACTGAGGACACAGTTCTTTGATCAGGACAGCTTTCTGGCTGTGCCACAAGCAGGCCTCTTCTTGGCTCTTAGCCTCTCGGTCCTTTGCCCCTTGGGCCTCTTGGGCCGGCTCAGCCTCTGCCCTGCTGGGGCAAATGTTACTGAGCTTATTCGCTCCACCAATAAGTGCCCAGGGGCACCTCACTCTGCCAGTAAGCCTTGGCCCAAAGACACTCAGCTCTCTAGCTCTGCTGTCAAGTGCCTGGAGTCATCCCACCAGAGGTGCATATAGCAGACACATAGCAGGTAGGGTACCAACCCTGGGCGCTGTGTGTGTGCCCTGGGTGCCGCTTGAGGCAGAGTGCCAATGAGCAGTTTCTATTGGCCATCACATTTTCCATCACAAACTGTGAGAGATCATTCAGCAATTTAACACCAATTGCCCTAGGTGCTATTTCCATAGATAGCCCCTGCACCCTACTCCACCAGCAAACCTCCTACCGGAAAGCACTCAGCTTTCTCACTCCATGGGAAACCCACCTTGCTGTCTCCTGATGGTCTCCTGGCTCTGCTGGACCATTTCTCTGCCGCTGCTTCTCACCATCTCTCGCTGTCTGTTTTACAGCTCTCTGTCTGTCTCCTGGCTCGAGGAGGTTCTCAGCACAGGGATCCCGTGTCCAAAGGGTATGCTCCCCACCTAGCTCTTCTTTCTTGGTGGTGGTGAGGTCCCCCTCTGCTCTGGGATTGGCTATATTTTAAGCCTAGCAGATGGCAAAACTAACCAATCCCCTCATTAGGGTTCCATGTACCTTATTTGCATGGTCCCATCCCTTAAAGTGTGCCATGCACCTTATTTGCATTGTTAGCAAGCTGTCCATTCATGGGCCACAAGCATCTTATTCTTATAGTTCTACCCAATCATTTACTGGGAGTTTCAAGACCATGGCTAGAAAGGCCATATAAAAACGACCCATTGCACTGCAGTCTGTGAACTAACCTGATGAAGGAAGCCAATGAGCTGAAATGGCCCATTTGCTGGAGACAAAGTACAACCTGCCAAAATACTCTGAGGGATAGATAAGAAAGAAGAAACTACTCTGGGTTAAGAAGTTACATAAGCCTCGGTGATTTCTACAAAGCGTCCCATTTAATCTACTAATCACCCTTCTCATTACCTTGCATGGATGACAGATGACGAAACTGAGGATCAGAGAGGACCTTGCTGAGAGACAGGAGCAGGACTTTTCACAGGCCTGTTGACTCAGTACAGTGCTCCTTCCACACAGTTAATACTGGAGGCAGCCCCTCGTGAGCACTGCTACATGCTAGGCACCACACCAGGCACTGTATCAGTTGAGTCCTAGTTAATCCTCTCAACAACCCTAAGAGGTTGACAGATTATGTTCCACATTTTCCATGAAGAAACTGAAGCACAGACAAGTTAAGGAACTCGCCCTGGGTCACACAGCGAAGATCTGCACAGCCACCTGACCTGTGATCTCGGCAATCTAGCCTTCCATCCACACCCCTGCTGTCCTCACAACCCTCACCATCCAGAACCTTCTCAGTAGTTTCCGTTTATGCAAACACGGCTGCAGCCATCCAAAAACAAGCTCTCATCGCAGACTGCTTTGGCCACTGCCAGACTGGGAAGCCAGACCCCCTCTTCAGGCCATCATTTGCAACACATGGGCAGCTCTCCTCCCTGAGGAAGGAGCTGTGGAGCAAAGGCATCTGGAGGGAGGGAGGGAGGGAGTCAGGGAGGGAGGGAGGCTGGGCATGGCATGTTGATGGCTGCAAGCCCAGCTGTCACAGCTGACCTCCAAACAGCAGAAAGTGATTTCTTGTGTCTGTCCTCCACTCTGAAAACGAAGACTCAGGTTTGCTGTGGCCTTTGACATAATAGCAATAAGCCATAATGTCCATTCAATTGATATTATCTTTTCATAATTAAGTACCAGAACTTCCAGACTAAAACAGGCTAGGAAGAAAGGCCTGGTGGTCTAGTTCTGAGAATTAGCCAGTGAAGACCTTACGGATCACAACAGAACTTTATCTGATGGAGTGCCGGAAGAGGAGCCCATAGGCTGGAAGGCACCGCACCAGCGCTGCAGTAACGGATTCGAGCACACGAGTGATTGCGACGATGGCGAAAGACCAGGCCACGTTTTGTTCTGTTGAAATAAGGTCACAGTGAGTCGGAGCCAACTCGAGGGCAACTAACAACAGCATTGTGCTTCTAGAACAAATTTAGCAGTTCTCCATGCAGGTGCTAAAGAATACGCTTCGTGCCTCTGACCTCTGAACATTTCTGCCAAATGTGATCTCTGCTTGTATTTAGAGTTGCCTTTCTACGAGATCTGGAGCCTGGTGGTATAGGAGTTAAAGAGCTCGGCTGCTAACCGAAAGGTCAGTAGTTCAAATCCACCAGCTGCTCCTTGGAAACTCTATGTGGCAGTTCTACTCTGTCCTATAGGGTCACTCTGAGTTGGAATCGACTCGACGACAAAGGTTTTTTTTTTTTTTTTTGCGGAGGGGGTGTTCTAGGAGATCAATTTGAGGAAAAATGCCCCGAGAGCTCTTTAATCCTCAGTAAATAATACACTGCACCCATCAGTGTGCCGTACTGTGGTGGCTTGTGGCTTGTGTGTTGCCGTGATACCGGAAGCTTTGCAACCAGTATTTCAAATACCAGCAGCATCACCCTTGGTGAACAGGCTTCAGCAGAGCTTCCAGGCTAAGGCAGACTAGGAAGAAGGACCTGGCAGTTTACTTTTGAAAAGAAAGGCCAGTGAAAACCTAATGAAATTGCAGAGGAACATTGTCTGATATCGTGCTGGAAGATGAACCCCTCAGGTGGGAAGACACTCAAAACACGACTGGGGAAGAGCTGCCTCCTCAAAGTAGAGTCGATTAATGACATGGACAGAGTCAAGTTTTGGGGACCTTCATTTTCTGATGTGGCACAACTCAAAATGAGAAGAAACAGCAGCAAACATCCATCAATAATCAGAACATGGAATGTATGTAGTATGAATCTAGGAAAACTGGAATTTGTCAGGAATGAAATAGAATGCATAAACGTCGATATCCTAGGCATTAATGAACTGAAATGGACTGTTATTGGCCGTTTTGAATCAGAAAATCATATGGTCTACTATGCTGGGAATGACAAATTGAGGAGGAATAGCATCGTGTTCATGGTCAAAAAGCACATTTTAAGATCTATCCTAAAATACAATGTTGTCAGTGATAGGATAATATACATACACCAAGAAATATGGAAGACAGCTTCCTGGCCAACTGACTGGAAGAGGTCCATATTTATGCCTATTCCCAAGAAAGGTGATCCAACCGAATGTGGAAATTATAGAACAATATCATTAATATCACACACAAGCACAATTTTGCTGAAGATCTTTCAAAAATGGCTGCAGCAGTATATCGACAGGGAACTGCCAGAAATTCAGGCCGGTTTCAGAAGAGGACGTGGAACCAGGGATATCATTGCTGATGTCAGATGGATCGTGGCTGAAAGCAGAGAGTACCAGAAGGATGTTTACCTGTGTTTTATTGACTATACAAAGGCATTTGACTGTGTGGATCATAACAAACTATGGATAACACTGTAAAGAATGGGAATTCCAGAACACTTAATTGTGCTCATGAGAAACCTTTACATAGATCAAGAGGCAGTTGTTCAGACAGAACAAGGGGATACTGATTGGTTTCAAGTCAGGAAAGGTGTGCGTCAGGGTTGTATCCTTTCACCATACCTATTTAATCTGTATGCTGAGCAAATAATACGAAAAGCTGGATTATATGAAGAAGAATGGGGCATCAGGATTGGAGGAAGACTCATTAACAACCTGCATTATACAGATGACACAACCTTGCTTGCTGAAAGTGAAGAGGACTTGAAGCACTTACTAATGAAGATCAAAGACCACAGCCTTCAGTATGGATTGCACCTCAACATAAAGAAAACAAAAATCCTTACAACTGGACCAATGAGCAACATGATGATAAATGGAGAAAAGATTGAAGTTGTCAAGGATTTCATTTTACTTGGATCCACAACCAACAGCCATGGAAGCTGCAGTCAAGAAATCAAAAGATGCATTGCATTGGGTAAATCTGCTGCAAAGCACCTCTTCAAAGTGTTGAAGAGCAAAGATGTCACCCTAAAGACTAAGGTGCGCCTGACCCAAGCCATGGTATTTTCAATCACATCATATGCATGTGAAAGCTGGACAATGAATAAGGAAGATGGAAGAAGAATTGATGCCTTTGAATTGTGGTGTTGGCAAAGAATACTGAATAGACCATGGACTGCCAAAAGAACAAACAAATCTGTCTCGGAAGAAGTGAGGCCAGGATGCTCCTTAGAGGCAAGGATGGCAAGACTGCATCTTACATACTTTGGACATGTTGTCAGGAGGGATCAGTCCCTGGAGAAGGACATCATGCTTGGCAGAGTACAGGGTCAGCGGAAAAGAGGAAGACCCTCAACGAGGTGGATTGACACAGTGGCTGCAACAGTGAGCTCAAGCGTAACAACGATTGTAAGGATGGCGCAGGACCGGGCAATGTTTCATTCTGTTGTGCATAGGGTCGCTACGAGTTGGAACCGACTCGACGGCACCTAACAACAACAACAAGGAAGACTGGTTAATATGCCTGTTATTCAAATTTAAGCACCAACCGCTAAGGCCAAAGATGAGGAAATTGAAGATTTTTACCAACTTCTGCAGTCTGAAATCGACCAAACATCAAATCAAGATTCACTGATAATTATTGGTGATGGGAATATGAAAGTTGGAAATGAAGAAGGATCAGTAGTTGGAAAACACAGCGTTGGTGACAGAAACAGTGCCAAAGGTTACATGATAAAATTTTGCAAGACCAATGACTTATTCATCGAAAATACCTTTTCAACAACATAAATGGTGACTATATGTGTGGACCTCACCAAATGGAAAACACAGGAATCAAATCAACCACATCTGTGGAAAGAGACAATGTAAAATTTCAATATCATCAGAAAGGCCAGGGCCAACTACCAAATATACCATCAATTGCTCATATGCAAGTTCAAGTTGAAGCTGAAGAAAATTAAAACAAGTCCATGAGAGCCAACATATGAACTTGAGTATGTCCCACTTGAATTTGGAGACCATCTCAAGAATAGATTTGACTCACTGAACACTAATGACAGAAGACCAGGTGAGTTGTGGGAAGACATCAAGGACATCACACATGAAGAAAGCAAAAGGTCATTAAAAACACAGGAAAGAAAGAAAAGATTAAAATGGATGTCAGAAGAGACTCTGAAACTTGCTCTTGAACCTTGAGTAGCTAAAGCAAACAGAAGAAATGAAGTAAAAGACCTAAACAGAAGATTTCAAAGGGCAGCTCAAGAGGACAAAGTAAAATATTATAATGAAATTGATATATAATGAAATAATGTGCAAAGACCTGGAGTTAGAAAACCAAAAGGGAAGAAAACACTCAACATTTCTCAAGCTGAAAGAACTAAAGAAAAAATTCAAGCCTTGAGTTGTAATTTTGAAGGATTATATGGGCAAAATTTTTAATGATGCAGGAAGCATCAAAAGCAGATGGAAGGAATACACAGGGTCACTGCACCAAAAAGAATCAGCTAATGTTCAACCATTTCAGGAGGTAGCACACGATCGGGAACCAATGGTACTGAAGGAAGAAGTCCAAGCTGCACTAGAAGCATTGTTGAAAAACAAGGCTCCAGGAACTGATGGAATTACCCATTGAGATGTTTCAACAAACGGATGCAGCACTGGAGGTGTTCACTTCTCTATACCAAGAAATTTGGAAGACAGCTACCTGGCAAACCAACTGAAAGAGATCCATATTTATGCCTATTCCAAAGAAAAGTGATCCAACAGAATGTGGAAGTTATTGAACAATATCATTAATATCACAAGCAAGTAAAATTTTGCTGAAGATCATTCAAAAGCAGTTGCAGCAGTACACAGACAGGGAACTGCCCGAAATTTAAGCTGGATTCAGAAGAGGACGTGGAATGAGGGATATCAGTGCTGATGTCAGATGGATCTTGGCTGAAAGCAGAGAATACCAGAATGATGTTTACCTGTGTTTTATTGACTATGCAAAGGCATTCAACTGTGTGGATCATGACAAATTATGGATAACATTGATAAGAATGGGAATTCCAGAACACTTAACTATGCTCATGAGGAACCTGTACATAGACCAAGAGGCAGTCATTCAAACAGAAAAAGGAGATACTGCCTGGTTTAAAAAAAGGAGGGGTACTCGCCTGGGTTGTATCCTTTCACCATACCTATTCAATCTGTATGCTGAGCAAATAACCCGAGAAGCTGGACTATATGAAGAAGAATGGGCATCAGGATTGGAGGAAGACTCACTGACAACCTGCAATATGCAGATGACACAACCTTGCTTGCTGAAAACGAAGAGGACTTGAAGCACTTACTAATAAAGATCAAAGACTACAGCCTTCAGTATGATATACACCTCAACATAAAAATATATATATATATATATATATCCTCACAACTAGACCAACAAGCAATATCACGATAAATGGAGAAAGGACTGATGTTGTCAAGGATTTCATTTTACTTGAACCCACAATCAACACCCATGGAAGCAGCAGTCAGGAAATCAAATGACATATTACATTAGGCAAATCTGCTGCAAAAGAACTCTTTAAAGTGTTAAAAAGCAAAGATGTCACATTGATGTCTAAGGTGCTCCTAACCCAAGCCACGATATTTGCAATCACCTCATATGCATGTGAAAGCTGGGCAATGAATAAGGAAGACCAAGGAGAATTGATGCCTTTCATTTATGGTGTTGGCAAAGAATACTGAATATACCATGAACTGCCAGAAGAACAAACAAATCTGTCTTGGAAGAAGTACAGTCAGAGTGCTCCTTCATCTCCTGCGCTTTAGATACGTTATCAGGAGGGATCAGTCCCTGGAGAAGGACCTCATGCTTGGTAAAGTAGAGAGTTAGCAAAAAAGAGCAAGACCCTCAACAAGATGGACTGACAGAGTAACCGCAACAAGGGGCTCAAACATAACAATGATTGTGAGGATGCTGCAGGACTGGGCAGTGTTTCGCTCTACTATATGTAGGGTCGCTATGAGTTGGAACCTATTCAATGGCACCTAACAACAACGAGGACAATAATACAACACAAGCCAGGAACACTCCTTGATAGCCCACATGCCAACCATACTGCAGAGATCCAGCAAGGAAGGTGGCAAGTTGGCCTGGGACCCGGCCCTAGTGGGGCACAAGGTCTGCAGAGGGCATGCAACCAAGCTTCCAACACAACACCACAGTAGCAGGTATGATCTCTTCCTTTACTTCCAAAAGCACTGAAGATAGAAACTCTGCAGTCAAAATGGCTGCATTTACAGGCTGGTGCTACCACCCCTGGGTGTCTTGGGGCAAGTACCTGGGTGTCCTGTTATCTCCTCTAAGCCACAATCTCTCATTTCATCCTCATTACACATATTTCAGTCTTAGAAGAAATTCAACCAGAATGCACCTTAGAAGTGAGGATGGCAAGACTTCAGCTTGCTCACTTTGGACATATCAGGAAAGGCCGATCACTAGAAAAGGAAATCGCGTTTGGTAAAACAGAGGATCAGCGAAAATGAGTGAAACCCTCAGCGATATGGACTGACAAATAGCCACAACACTGGACTCAAACATACCAGTGATCATGAAGATTGCACAGGACTGGGAAACATTTCATTCTGTTATATATAAGGTCTCCATGAGTTGGAGGGACTTGATAGCAACTAACAACAACAACACACATTGAGTGTCCACAAATATTAATGAAAAATCAATCGAGATAAATCCTATTTCTGAACTCTAAACTCCATTCTAAGGAGTCCTGGCGGCACAATGGGTAAAGCACTCGCTGCTAACTGCGAAGTCCGCAATTCAAACCCACCAGCCTCTCTTCGGGAGAAAGACGTGGCAGTCTGCTTCCATAAAGATTACAGTCTTGGAAACCCTATGGGGCAGTTCTACTCTGTCCTATAGGGTCTCTATGAGTTGGAACCAACTCAATTGATGGCAGTGGGTCTTGATTTAAATTTCATTGTAATATGAATTAGAATCATTATTTAAATATAAAAAAGTAGAGCTTTCCTGGAAAGCAGAGACTCAAACAGAGACTGGTACACCAATGTTCATTGCACTTCTATTCACAACAGTCAAATGGTGGCAACAACCTAAATGCCCATCAACAGATGAATGGATAAACAAAATGTGGTACATACACACAATGGAATACTACTCAGCCAGTAGGAAAAGTGAAGTCTTGATACATGCTACAATATGGACAGAGCTTGAAGACATTTTGCTGAGTGAATAAGCCAATCGCAAAAGGACAAATATTGTATGACCTCACTTATATAAAAAGACAAGAAGAGGCAGATGTATAGAGACCACAGTTTATCAGTAGTTACCAGGGCTGGGGGAGTGGGGAGAGGGTTAATCATGATGGAAAAATCACATTAAATAAGGGTAGAGTTGCACAGCTGATCACCGTAACTACTGTCAATAAGTTGTACATCTGTAAAAAGTTGAATTGGAAAGAGTTCTGTTGTATATTTACACAGAACTTAGAAAGAGTAGCTGCTGAGGCTGCTTTTGTAAAACAAAACACCTCAAAATGCGATTTGGTTCCTTGATTTGGAGGTTTAGGGTCATGGTTTCACGGGACATCCTAGTTAATTGGTCTAGTAATATGCCTAGTGCTTCTGTTCTACTTCCTAGTTTCTTGAGTAGTGCCTGGGATCTTAAAACCCTGCAATCGGCCATCCAAGGCATAACAACGGGTCTCTACCCACCAGGGGCAACAGAGAAAGGAGAGTCAGGAATCGGAGATAAGGAATGTGTGGCTCCTTGCCTCCATGAACAACTGCCTCCTTTGCCATGAGACCAGAAACACTGGATGGTGCCTGGCTACCATTAATGAACATTTTGATCAAAGATTCCATAGAAGAATCCTAATCAAAAGGGGGAAAATGCAGAAGGGAATTTCAAATTCTCATGGACTCTAACCTTTCTGGAGCCTTGAAGGCTGGATGAACCCTGAGAAAATCTTTAAACCTTAAATCAAAAATACCACCTGAAGTCATCTGAAAACCAGACAACAGTTTAGCTTAACAAGTAAAAAAAGGCTGCCTTGAGTATTATGCTCTTTTAAGAACTATCTATATGGGATCAAATTGACAACAGCAACTAAAAAGATTAGATAGGGACCTTAGGGGGCAGCGAGTTTCTGTTAATGGGGGAGGAACAACTCAGAGAAGGAGGGTGAGAATGGTTGCACGACTCAAAGAATGTAATCAATGTCACTGAATTGTATGTGTAGAAACTGTGGAATTGGCGTATGTTTTGCGGTGTTTATTCTCAATAACAACAAAAAAAATTCAAAAAAAAAAGTAGAGCTTTCAGCTTCTACAATGGAAACCTACTCTTTAACAACAACAAAAAAAACCTATTACACAGTATTAAGGCTCTTATGTAAAGTAATAAAAAAAAGAGATATATAAAAATTGTACTCTGAAAAGGCCTTATTTTGAGAAAATGTCTTCATACAATGTGGGAAATATATACTTACCTTTGCATAAGAAATTACCTACTAAAAAAAAAAGAAAAGACCGTTACATATTTTCATGTATTTTTTAATATGCCCTTTCTATTAAATGGGTGGGTATGTCACCTCTGGTGGCATAGTGGTTAATAGCTTGGCTGCTAACCTAAAGGTCAGCAGTTAGAATTCACCAGCCACTCCTTGGAAACCCTATGGAGCAGTTTATACTCTATCCTATACGGTCGCTATGAGTTGGAATCAACTCAAGAGCAACAGGTTTTTTGTCACCCCTTCCTGTCCTAGGTCTGCCAGTTGCAGGGACCAAAGACCTGAAACCCACAGCTTAGCCCCAAGCCAGTGAGAACTAGCCTGCCAGACCCCTGCTGTTGCTCTAGAGGTTCCCCTTAGTACCCGCTCCCCGTGCCCACCCACCCCTTCCCTAAGCGCTGCACTAATACTCTCTGCAGTTGATACCCCCAAGTGACACCACCACAGAATCCCACAGGTATCAGATGTCTGATGCACCCCAGGCATCCCAGCCCCCAAGCTCTTTCCTGGCCAGGAACCCAGGGCACAGACCCTTCTCTCTCTCTCCTCAAGCCCTCGTTTGCCTAGTTCACAGAATAGGACCTTCCACCAGGGCATCTGTATTAGTTTCCCATAGCCGCTATAACAAATTACCATAAACTTGGTGGCTTAAATTAAAAGAAATTTATTTGCTCACAGTTCTGGAGGCCAGACACCCAAAATCAGTATCACTGTGCTAAGATCAAGGTGTCCTCAGGGCCAGCTCCATCCAAGGCTGTAGGGGAGAATCCGTTCCTTGCTTCTTCCAGCTTCTGGTGGCTGCCGGTGTTCCTTGGCTTGTGTCCACATCACTCCAATACCTGCCTCCACCCTCACACTGCCTTCTCGTCATCTGTGTCAAATCTCACTCTGCCTTTCTCTTATGAGGACCCTTGTGATTGCATTTAGGATCCACTCAGATAATCCAGGATAACCTCCCCATCACTTCTCCAAAGACCCTTTCTCTTTATAAGGCAATATTTGTAGGTTCCAGGGATTAGGACCTGATATCTTTGGAGGGCCATTATTCTGCATACTGCAGGGCAGACCTGGGAATACACTGCTACTTTCTCTGCCCAGCCACTCCACTCATTTCTCCCTGTGGTTTTGTGCAAGGTAAACCTTTCCTAATGGATGGTTAACTAAGCAGACATTTGGTGTTATAACCACACCGGCCCAGTCACAGTCCAGCAACCATTGAATATCCATACCACGGTCTCTTGCTCTGAACCCCAGAAGCAGGCTGCACCCCCTCCCCATTCTCCAGATAATTAAGAGGAACCCAGTGGACCTTCAGTTCCCACAGGAGGATAGCATCACACCTGAGTGGCTGCCTTCCTCTGCCTCGGGCAGCGTGCTGCGAGCTTCACTGGCCTCACCTGATGCCACCCTCACAAGCCTCAAGAAGGTGTTGTTGTTTTTAGGTGCCATCAAGTTGGTTCTGACTCATAGCGACCCTATGCACAACAGAACGAAACACTCCCCAGTCTTGCACCATCTCATAATCTTTGTTATGCTTGAGCCCATTGTTGCAGCCACTGTGTCAATCCATCTCCTTGAAGGTCTTCCTCTTTTCTGCTGACCCTGTACTTTACCAAGCATGATGTCCTTCTCCAGGGACTGATCCCTCCCGACAATATGCCCAAAGTATGTAAGTGTGTCTCGCCATCCATGCTTCTAAGGAGCATTCTGGTTGTACTTCTTCTAAGGCAGATTCGTTCGTTCTTTTGGCAGTCCATGGTATATTCAATATTCTTCGCCAACACCACAATTCAAAGGCATCAGTTCTTCTTCGGTCTTCCTTATTCATTGTCCAGCTTTCACATGCACATGATGCGATTGAAAACACCATGGCTTGGGTCAGGCGCACCTTAGTCTTCAAGGTGACATCTTTGCTTTCAACACTTGAAAGAGGTCCTTTGCAGCAGATTTGCCCAATGCAATGCATCTTTTGATTTCTTGACTGCAGCTTCCATGGCTGTTGATTGTGGATCCAAGCAAAATGAAATCCTTGACAACTTCAAACTTTTCTCCATTAATCATGATTGATGTTGCTTATTGGCCCCGGCAGTCTACTTCTGAAAAGAATTAGCCAGTGAAAACCTTATGAATAGCAACGGAACCTAAGATAGGAGCTGTTATTGCCCACATTTTACAGGTGAGAAAACTGGCTTAACTAGATGGCCCAGGGTCAGGATTTGAACGCTAATGTGATCATGGAGAAGGGGATCAAAGGGATGCTTTCCCACCCGTCTTTGGAGCAGAGATGCTGAGCAGCTCTGAAGAAACCCTTTCCCCTCTGCCTACCCCAGAGCGTCTCTCCAGGAATGATTTCCCCTCTGGAACATCCATCAACCTTTGGTTTAACAAATGGTTCCAGAATGAGGAGCCCATGTTCAGAAGCTGCAGACATGATGGATGAAGCAACCAGGATGGGGCCAGTGACTTCTGTGGCCCTCACTGTCCCTGTTGAGGCCCCTCCTGGGCTGCCACCCTGGGTGTGCAAGTCCCCTCTCTTCAGCCCCGAGGTCCTCCTAGAGCCTCCCCACCTCCCCGCTAGACCCAAAAACCCTGGGAACGATGGTCCTTGGGGGATGGAATCAGATCCTCCTTCTCCACCTTTGCTGATGAACCTACACTTGGAGCCAACCCACCCTGAATCCCTTCACAGCCCAGATGGGGGTTGGTGCAAAACCCTCAAAGCTCGTCTTCCGGAAGGACCTCACCCACCAGCCCAGCTTGGGGTTGGCTCCTAAAAGGCAGAGAAGAAAAACTTCATGTATGTTGAGGTAGGGGTCTTATTGTCAAAAAGACAGAATGGATGGCCACATTTGGTTGTAATTTTTTGCTTTTTCTTTTTTTTAATGAATCAAATCCAGGCGCACTGTTAATAAGTGGTCAAACAAATTCTCACGTTCTACCTTGTGGTTCTGGACATTGAACACTGACCTTCAGTCCTGCCTAATCAAGAAGACCCTTTTTCTGTTCTCAAGCTTTGGGCCTGGCATCAGAACCCCCCAACACACACAGACTCACACACACGCGGGAACAAACGTGCACACGTACACACACACATGAACGCACAGAGCTACTCGGCTCCCCTGCACCCTCTCCCTCAGCTGCTCCACACTCCCTTTTCTCTCTGGCGACTCCCCAGCACATAACCGCAAAAGGAAAGGGGCCGCTTGTTTGCCGCCTCATCCGGGAATGATTAAAGGTAGAAGTTTTTCAGACATTAGCCACAGAAAGAGTGTAGTTAAAGCTGCTTTAAAAAGGGAGAGGCGTCTAAAGAAATGGCACTCAAAGCACTATTAAAAGCATCATGCTTGTTAAAACCAGTAAAAAGGCAGGGAATCGGCCGGGGAAAGGCGGCTTCCTCTCCAATTACGGCGAGGGGCACACACCTTGAAGGTCCCTTTGAATCGTGGCTGCCAGCCCCTCCCCTCTCCTCCCCGCCGCCCCCTCCGCAGGCCATTCATTGGTACATTAGGGAGGGGGTGGCGAGGCACAATGCCCCCCCAGGTTCACTTCTCGCTTGTTACAGGCGACCCATTTAGAGCTGAATGACGATGTTCACAGACAGCGCTAAATGACTCCTCCACCTCTTCACGAAGCCACTTGGTTTTGTCTTTTTTTTTTTGTATCCCAGAGAAATAATTGATAAACCGCCCGGCTGTCCACCTTCAAGGAGCGTGCCTCCCTCGCCACCTGGTTAAAATTCTTCCTCCTTTCCCCACCTCCCTTCATCCATTTTGCTCTGTGCTGTTTAAACAATACTTCATCAAACGCAGCCCGGAGCAAATAAGAAAGCTCAGTAGAGTAAATAAAAAGTCCAAAAAAAAATCACCGGCTGGAGGGTAAGTACTTTTATGCCTGTACTTTCGTTGCCTGGGGAATTATTATACCACTGCCCAAGCTGGGCGGGAGGGAGGGCCAGGAGGGCCAAGTTATTCACAAAATGGATTGCTTCTCTCCCTCTTTTCACTCCTCCGGCTCTCGAGAGGCCACTGATTACAACCAAGTGTGGCCATCCATTCCGTCTTATTGACAAAGGTCCTTAATTACCCCGGCAGCAGTAATACCTGCTATTAAATTCTGCTAAACAGAGGCCGCAAATTAGCTGTGGAGCTCAGCACCTTTTGTGTGTAATTATGGGGAGTGGGATTGACGGGAGGCCAGATAACTGACCCCAGCCGCAGCGGCGAGGAAACCTTTGTTTATCACCTGCGGTGGGGGCCAAAATGTGAAATTAAAAGCTCTCCATCAGCTGAAGGCCTTCGGATGGCCCAGGGGAAGGTGGGAGAAAAGCAACAGGCCAGAGCGAACTGCACTCGCTGGTATTCATGAGCATTTTGCTCGACTGCAATTTACACTGACAGCTGATTAACCGAAAGCGCTGCTAATTCTGTGGGTAAGTAATGCAAAGTCCAAAACGGGAAAAAATTTAGGCCACGTTTGAAGGTATATTCTATATTTCATGGACGCCTTTAACCTGCATTTAAGAGCCTGTTTAATGCAATTGCAAACCATAAACACCTGTCACTTACAGGCTGAACTTTTCACATCGCTCCTTCTGGAGACCCCGGATTAATAGGAACCATTCCAAACAGGGTAGCTCTCATCTGCAGCCAGCCCAATTTATAAATCCAATCCTGAGGACTACTTGGTGTTTCACTGAAGGCAATTACTTTGGGGGAAATTTCGTTTAAATATATTCAACTTTCTTTTCCATTAAGGTGGAGGTAGGGTTAGCTGCCCTGAGCTTGCAGCGAACAATGAGTGGTCAGATGCAATAACTTAACACAAAACGCTTAACATCAAGATAATTAAATTTCATTAAGGTTTTAATCACTCTGAGTGGAGGCTATTAAAATTCATGGGGTTCCCATCACACTGTAGACAATGCATCCTTGGCCCTAAGCAAGACTGGAAAGCCCACTCCTAGCCTTGTCCCAGGAAACAAGTAACTGGGGCCAGTGGGAGATTTTCCTCCAGCTATTTTTTTACCCATGAGCAATAACTAGCTCTCAGACAGGGTTTGGGGACTCCTTGTGGGTGGGCTGCCCATGGCCTAGCTGAGGGTTTAATTGGCAGTTTCCCCACACCCTCTCCATACCTCTTGATGAGGTTCAATTGGAAATCTGCACCTGCCATTCACAAAGTCACAGAAATCTTTAGGCAGGTGCCATTTGGCCCAGGCCTGCCTCGCACAGGAAGAACTTGAGGCCCAGAGTAATGAATACATCCGTCGTTACTCAGGTATGGGCTCAAACACCGCCTCTTCTGGGAAGTCTTTCCTGACTCTAAGCAAACAAAAATGCTCCTGTGCTCTCAAGCACAGAGGGAAGAATGTGCCTCTGAAGTCATTATCTTATTGTCTGGTCATTGTTTGCATGACATTCTTCCTGTTATATGCTGAGATCAATGGAGACAGCATCTTTCTCATATTTGTGTTTCTAGGCCCTGGTGCACTATGGGTGCTTGGTAAAAACAGATAGATGGATGGGACAGATGGAAGTCTGGATGGAATGGATAAATGGACATATAGATGGGCAGAGGAATGGGTGGATGGGTGGGTGGGTGGATGGATGGATGGATGGATGGATGGATGGATGGATGGATGGATGGATGGATGGATGGATGGATGGATGGATGGATGGATGGATGGATGGATGGATGGATGGATGGATGGATGGATGGATGGATGGATGGATGGATGGATGGATGGATGGATGGATGGATGGATGGATGGATGGATGGATGGATGGATGGATGGATGGATGGATGGATGGATGGATGGATGGATGAATTGATGGGAGGGTAGATGGATGATTGGATAGATAAATGCTTGAGCAGATAGATGGATGAGTGACTAGATAGGTAGACATAAATGACCAAGGATCATAGTGTACCAAAGCCAGAACTAAAATTCAGGCCTCCTAACTCTATTCCTCTTTTACTCTGCCTACAGTCTCTTGCACACATAACTCTACTCAACCCTTTTCCTTAGACTGAGTAATCATGTGTTGTCCATCCTGCTATACACCAGGTCTTAGGTATCCTTTCCAGAGGCTCCCATTGATTCTTTTTTTCATCATGGTAATGGATTTCCTCTGACCCCTTCACACATTCATTGATTCATTAACTGACTCACTCAGCATCTTCTCTGACATGAGTGGTGCCCCTGTGGAGTATTGAACGTCTCAGTCTCTGCCATCTGGGTGCTTGCAGCCTAGGAAACTAGTGTGGCTTTCCTGGCAAAGCAGGCGAGAGTAAGGGTGACAAACCATCCAGTATCAGGGTGAAGTCTGCCCCCTACTCCACTCACAGCTGGATGTGGCCCCACAAGACCCTCTGGCCCAGCTTCCACCAAGCAAAATGGTGCCAACTGAAACCCCCCTGTCTGGATGTATTCTTTCATTCATTCATTCTTCCAATCAGTCTCATCCTACTAGGTAAGATGCCTCCTCAGACATGTGCACCCAGAAGAAATTGGAGAATGCTTACCATTCGATGTGGTAAATGCTCAAACAGAGATAAAAGATATGAAGAAGATGCTCTGGAAACCAGGTAGGAATTTCTGAAGCAGTGACTGGAAGAAGGTCCAATCCTAGCAAAGGGCCAGCTCAAGCTGGAAAAGCTAAATGAGTCTATATAAGAGGGGAGCAAAAGCCAAGCAATCTTCATAGGGTAAAACCCAAAACCAGTAAGCCAGGAGTCTTGGCACAGCTGTCCTCAGTCCCATTTCGTCCCATGTGTCAAGGGTTAACTGCACATTCTTTGATTTATAGCTCTTCTCTGGCCACAGACCCAGAGAAGAGCTATAGGAAAAGGCTCAGAGGAATGAAAGAGCATGGGGCATGTGGACTGCCAGCTGGGGGTGTGGAAGAGAAGGCCATCGGCCTGGTTCAAAGGCCTTAAGTGCCAGACTAGGAGATATGGTTTTAAAACCAAAGGGTTTTAAGCATTGAAGTGAAGTGATCAGGCCTCTTTAGAAAGGAGCTCTGGTGGTACAGTGGTTAAGGGCTACAGCTGTCTACTCTGACCTATAGGTTTGCTATGAGCCAGAATCGACAGGTTTTTGCTTTGGCCTCTTTCTTTAGGATGTTTTAAAACAGGGAGAAATCAGAGGAAGGAATACCAGGTAGGAGTTATCCAGGGTAGGTATGATCTCAAAATATCCTCCTTCAAAAGTCAATTTAAAATTTCCACACCTAACAGGGCACACACTGGCAGGTTCTGAGAATAGCAAAGCAGCACTAGGTAACACCACAGCCCACTCCCTCTCTATAAAATGAATCACCTATGAGTTGTCACTCTTGTTAGTATACAAGGTTCGGCTAAACTAATCTTGTACTGTGGCAAACCTCAACGCTATATTCCATTTGCCACCATCTGGGCTAGTTCCAGTCTAAAGTAATTGCTGGCACAAAACACAGCCCAGCATTTAAAAATATCTGGGGTTTTAAAAGAGAAAACCAAAGACCAACACCTTTGAAAGGGGAAAGGTCAATTCTGGGTCCTTTTGGAAATTATCAGAAGGCACTGATTACATTGTTAATAGCGCAACTAGGAATCTGAAAGGAAATTAAACAGTATTGACTAAAGGATTTTCCTAATTATCCCATTAGGGATAATCCTGGTTTCTTTTCTCTTCATGATCTATTCCTCCCAGAGGCTTACCTTGTACAGTATGTTTTGTGGTGTGTTTGGAGTTTGAACTTTGGAATAAGGCCAAAATGATAAGTTAGTGATTGACTTTGCTCTGGCCTACAATACGGAAATGTGTGTGCCTGTGGCCCAGACTCCTTGCAGCCAAGAGAGACAGCCCCTTCACATTACAAAACCAAGAAACCAAACCCGTTGCTGTCCAGCTGATTCCAATTCATAGCAATCCTATAGGACAGAGTGGAACCGTCCCACGGGGTTTCCAAGGAGTGGCTGGTGGATTCGAACTGCTGACTTTGTGGTTAGCAGCCTGAGCTCTTAGCCACTATGTACCCCATTTTGTTCAATGCTGACAAATTCAATTTTGCTTAAAGATAAAATTTTAGTTTCAACATACTAGAAAAGTCCTTTCTAAAACGATACTTCTGTAGCAAATATAACTCCCAATTCCCATTTTACCCCCACCCCTTTGGTATAATGTTTATAAATCTGGGTTGGGAGACCTGAAATTCCGAACTCCCTCCCACGCCACATACATGGAAATGCTGGATAAAATGTAACTCAAAAAATGTTAATACACAGATAAGTTTTAATGAAAGAAAGGGAAATCTCCAGGTGCCAGAATTGAGGGAGGAATTCAAAAGCTGAATGGCAAACACAGCAGCAGATGACCCAGTACCCAGGTGGGCATCAAACCCAGATAAAGGTTCCTGCAGTTCATGGCTGAGAGCAGAATACTCAGACGAGGATAAGAGACTAGGCCTTGGGATTCCAAAACAGAATCCCGAACTGAGAAATGGCATAATAGTAGAACCCCAAATTGGCTGCCCCCTCCATCAGAATGTGACCTCAGGACACAGCAAGGAAGTAATATCACCTGATGGGGTTCTGTTGTTGTTGTTCTTAGGTGCCATCGAGTTGGTTCCAACTCATAGCGACCCTATTCACAACAGAACGAAACACTGCCCAGTCCTGAGCCATCCTTACAATCGTTGTTATGCTTGAGGTCATTGCTGCAGCCACTGTGTCAGTCTACCTCGTTAAGGGTCTTTCACTTTTCCGCTGACCCTGTACTCTGCCAAGCATGATGTCCTTCTCCAGAGACTGATCCCTCCTGACAACATGTCCAAAGTATGTAAGACACAGTCTTGCCACCCTTGCCTCTAAGGAGCATTCTGGCTGTACTTCTTCTAAGACAGATTTCTTCGTTCTTTTGGCAGTCCATGGTATATTCAATATTCTTCGCCAACACCACAATTCAAAGGTATCAATATTTCTTCGGTCTTCCTTATTCAGTGTCCAGCTTTCACACGCGCATGATGTGATTGAAAATACCATGGCTTGGGTCAGGCGCACCTTAGTCTTCAAGGTGACATCTTTGCTCTTCAACACTTTGAAGAGGTCCTTTGCAGCAGATTTACCCAATGCAATGTGTCTTTTGATTTCTTGACTGCTGCTTCCATGGCTGTTGATTGTGGATTCAAGTAAAAGGAAATCTTTGACAACTTCAGTCTTTTCTCCGTTTATCATGATGTTGCTCATTGGTCTAGTTGTGAGGATTTTTGTTTTCTTTATGTTGAGGTGCAGTCCATACTGAAGGCTGTGGTCTTTGATCTTCATTAGTAAGTGCTTCAGGTCCCCTTAACTTTCAGCAAGCAAGGTTGTGTCATCTGCATAACGCAGGTTGTTAATGAGTCTTCCTCCAATCCTGATATCCCGTTCTTCTTCATATAGTCCAGCTTCTCGGATTATTTGCTCAGTATACAGATTGAATAGGTATGGTGAAAGGATACAACCCTGACGCACACTTTTCCTGACTTGAAACCAATCAGTATCCCCTTGTTCTGTCTGAACAACTGCCTCTTGATCTATGTAAAGGTTCCTCATGAGCACAATTAAGTGTTCTGGAATTCCCATTCTTCGCAATGTTATCCGTAATTTGTTATGATCCACACAGTCGAATGCCTTTGCATAGTCAATAAAACACAGGTAAACATCCTTCTGGTATTCTCTGCTTTCAGCCACGATCCATCTGACATCAGCAATGATATCCCTGGTTCCACATCCTCTTCGGAAACTGGCCTGAATTTCTGGCAGTTCCCTGTCAATATACTGCTACAGTCGTTTTTGAATGATCTTCAGCAAAATTGTGCTTGCATGTGATATTAATGATATTGTTCTATAATTTCCACATTCAGTTAGATAACCTTTCTTGGGAACAGGCATAAATATGGATCTCTTCCAGTCAGTTGGCCAGGAAGCTGTCTTCCATATTTTTTGGCATAGATGAGTGAGCACCTCCAGCGCTGCATCTGTTTGTTGAAACATCTCAAGTGATACTCCATCAATTCCTGGAGCCTTGTTTTTCACCAATGCCTTCAGAGCTGCTTGGACTTCTTCCTTCAGTACCATCGGTTCCTGATCATATGCCACCTCTTGAAATGGTTGAACATCGACTAATTCTTTTTGGTGTAATGACTGTGTATTCCTTCCATCTTCTTTTGATGCTTCCTGCATCGTTTAATATTTTCCCCATGGAATCCTTCACTATTGCAACTCGAGGCTTGAATTTTTTCTTCAGTTCTTTCAGCTTGAGAAACGCCGAGCGTGTTCTTCCCTTTTGGTTTTCCATCTCCAGCTCTTTGCACATGATTATAGTACTTTACTTTGTCTTTTTGAGACGCCCTTTGAAATCTTCTGTTCAGTTCTTTTACTTCATCAATTCTTCCTTGTGCTTTAGCTGCTCGATGTTCGAGAGCAAGTTTCAGAGTCTCCTCTGACATCCATCTTGGTCTTTTCTTTCTTTCCTGTCTTTTCAATGACCTCTTGCTTTCTTCACGTATGATGTCCTTGATGTCATTCCACAACTCATCTGGTCTTTGGTCACTAGTGTTCAGTGCATGGAATCTATTCTTCAGATGGTCTCTAAATTCAGGGGGGATATACTCAAGGTCATATTTTGGCTCTCGTGGACTTGCCCTGATTTTCTTCAGTTTCAGCTTGAACTTGTATATGAGCAATTGATGGTCTATTCCACAGTCGGCCCCTGGCCTTGTTCTGACTGATGATATTGAGCTTTCCCATCGTCTCTTTCCACAGATGTACTCAATTTGATTTCTGTGTGTTCCATCTGGAGAGGTCCATGTGTATAGTCGCCATTTATGTTAGTGAAAGAAGGTATTTGCAATGAAGAAGTCATTGGTCTTGCAAAATTCTATCATTCGATCTCCAGCATTGTTTCTATCACTAAGGCCATATTTTCTAACTACTGATCCTTCTTTATTTCCAACATTCGCATTCCAATCACCAGTAATTATCAATGTATTTTGATTGCATGTTTGATCAATTTCAGACTGCAGCAGCTGATAAAAAACCTTCTATCTCTTCATCTTTGGCCCCAGTGGTTGGTGCGTAAATTTGAATAATAGTCGTATTAACTGGTCTTCCTTGTAGGCATATGGATATTATCCTATCACTGACAGCGTTGTACTTCAGGATAGATCTTGAAAAGTTCTTTTTGACGATGAATGCAACACCATTCCTCTTCGAGTTGTCATTCCCAGCATAGTAGACTATATGATTGTCCGATTCAAAATGGCCAATACCCGTCCATTTCAGCTCACTAATGCCTAGGATATTGATGTTTATGCGTTCCATATCATTTTTGATGATTTCCAATTTTCCTAGATTCTTACTTCGTACATGCCAGGTTCCGATTATTAGTGGATGTTCGCAGCTGTTTCTTCTCATTTTGAGTCATGCCACATCAGCAAATGATGGTCCCGAAAGCTTTAGTCCATCCATGTCATTAAGGTCGACTCTACTTTGAGGAGGCAGCTCTTCCCCAGTCATCTTTTGAGTGCCTTCGAACCTGGGGGGCTCATCTTCCAGCACTCTATCAGACAATGTTCCGCTGCTATTCATAAGGCTTTCACTAGCTAATGCTTCTCAGAAGTAGACTACCGGGTCCTTCTTCCTAGTCTGTCTTAGTCTGGAAGCTCAGCTGAGACCTGTCCTCCATGGGTGACCCTACTGGTACCTGAATACCGGTAGCATAGCTTCCAGCATCACAGCAACACACAAGCCCCCACAGTATGACAAACTGACAGACACGTGGGGTTCTAGGTGTGGAGAAAGAAAGTACCCTGTCCTCCAAGAAATCAAAACCCCAAGCCTGCATAGGTGAGGGGTCCAAATTTGTACTATCCACTTGGTACAGGAATCCCAAAACAAAAAATTAATGTTGTAGCTGTTCCAAGGAGTGAGAGCAGTGCTGAATATACTCTGTTAGTGATGCTGCCACGGGGAGAAACACGCAGGCTCTTGCATGGCTGCTGGGAGGGCAAAATGGCACAACTCCTATGGTGGGCAGGGGGCAGAACTGGCATACCTAACAAATGTATTCTGCTTATATCCGTTGGCTCGGCAATCCCATTTCTAAGAATCTGTTCCGAAAATACATTGGCAAAAAGACAAGAAATGTAGTGCAAGCCTTTTGATTTCAGCATTGATTGTGATAGCTAAACTGTGCAAATAACCCACATGCCCAACACTTAGAATAGTAACACAAGGCAGTGCCATGAACACTAAAAAGTATGTATCTTTTGTCTAAGAAAGAGGAAAGTGTGTGTGCGTTAGCTTACATTTTCAAAAAGAAACAACGAAAGGAGAAACCAAAAATTGATGAAAACGGCTACATAGAGGAGGAAGGAAGAGACAAAACGGGGGGGGAAGGCAGAAGCAAGACTTCTGTAGATGTACCCTATTATACAGTTTTGTTTTGTTTTTTAATTTCAGAACCACAGAAATTTTTCATAGTTAAAAACAATAATAATAATAAAAAATCCCCAAAATTTGAAAGCACACTGAAACAAATGAACCTAATTGTATGTCAAGTTGGTGATACAGACATACAGAGGGGAAAACATTACTCCAATTGACTTTAAAGCACAGTGTTTTTGTATATCCCTAATGGGATACAATCTAAGGACAAAAAGAACTGAAAAAAAAAATGTTAAGCTGTGTTCAGTAGCGTATTTATTATATAAATATTGATATTGTATATATATTATAGAATAAAATGAGTAATTATGTTAACCTAACAGAACCAAGTTTTCCATCATAAAGAAGTACAAGTATAAAATCAAAGAAGTAAAAATACCATGATCCTAAATTTGAATTAAAACTATCATACAACTTCATAATTTTTTCTCTCTAAAAAATACACATTTTATCTCTATTTACTGAAAAACCTAGAAACAATGACAACCCACTAACAAGGAGCACACCAAGTGCCTAGATTGTAGTCTCTAAGTACCATATCCCAAAGGAACCAGGCCTCATTGGAAAAATGTCTGATTTCAGGTATGAGTAGAAAAATGTGCAAGACAAGTCTGAGACGCCTGGTTGTGCCAGAAAGCAAAGAAATGATAAAAGACAACTGACCCCTAAGACTGTGGTCCTAAGACACCCTTCTGAACTGGAACTGAAGCCATTCCTGGAGACCACTTTTTAACCAAACCATAGACAGGCCCATAAAATAAACAGTAATGCCCAAGAGGAATGTGATCCTTAGAACAATCAATTATACGAGATAAAACGGGCAACATTTGCCCAAAGGCAAAGATGAGAAGGCAGGAAGGGGAGGAAAATCAGGACAAAAGGAAACAGGGAAGCTAGGATGGAACAGGAGAGTGCCGACACATTGTGGGGAATGCAACCAATGTCATGGAGCACTTCATGTACAAACTATTGAATGGGAAACTAATTTGCTCTGCAAACTTTCACCTAATGTGCAATAAAAATTTTTCTAAATGAAAGGTTGCATGTATTATATGATACCACTTTATGAAAGCACAGTCCCACAATTTTCCGATTCTATAATCTAAAAAGCTGTGAAAATCAAAGCTGCTTAAGCCACTTGACAGAAAAAAAAAAAAAAAGATAACAGAGATTATGCAAAAGGATACAAGAACCAACTTGAAGAACTAGGAAAAAGTTCCTTTAAAAAAAAAATTTCACTGGTCACTTTTACAAAATACTGGTGCATCAGCTTATTACAGGTAGTCCCCAACTTACGTCTGGATTCCACTCCAACGAGCCCATTGTAAGTCAGTTCTGACATAAGTCAAGTTTGTTTTCACTATTATTGCCTTTTATTATCAGTATCTTTATAAATCCGATCTTTATTTGTCTTTGGGGGTTTGAAACACTACATATAAACTTACATATATATTTTAACATTGTGTGTAGTACACATTAATAGTGATTAAAAAAAAAAAAACCCAAACCCGTTGCTGTCGAGTGGATTCTGACTCATAGCAACCCTATAGGACAGAGTAGAGCTTCCCCATAGGGTTTCCAAGGAGCACCTGATGGATTCGAACTGCCAGCCTTTTGGTTGGCAGCCACAGCTCTTTACTATGCCACCAGGGTTTCCATTACTAATGGTAAGACGTATAAAAAAAAAAAAAAAAACAGTTGTAAGTGCATTTTGTAGTAACTCAAATACATCATAAGTTGGGGGCTACCTATATTTTGAAAATTGGTGAACAGAGAAAAAAATAGGAAATTACCATTTTGCAAGCCATAATGAAATAATAGATCTAGACAAATATTATCAGTGCATGGTAAAAGCATTAAATAAATGTTTTATTGGGGACTACTTCATAATGGTCATAGAGGGTCAGCGAAAAACAGGAAGACCCTCAAGGAAATGGATTGACACAGTGGCTGCAACAATGGGCTTAAGTATAACAATGATTGTGAGGATGGCACAGGACCAGGCAGTGTTTCATTCTGTTGTACATAGGGTCGCTATGAGCCAGAACCGACTCAACTGCACCTAACAACAACGATTTCATAATGGTGTTGACAAAGAATATCATATATACCTCAGACTGCCAGAAGAATGAACAAATCTGTCTTGGAAGAAGTACAGCCAGAATGTCCCTTAGAAGCAAAGATGGTGAGACTTTGCCTCACATACTTTGGACATATTATCACAAGGGATCAGTCCCTGGAGAAGGACATCATGCTTGGTAAAGTAGAGGGTCAGTGAAAAAGAGGAAGGCCTTCAACAAGATGGATTGACACGGCGGCTGCAACAATGGGCTCAAACACAGCAACGCTTGTGAGGATGGCACAGGACCGGTCAGAGTCATTTTGAGTTGGAGCCAACTCAATGACACCTAACAACACCTTCATAATGGAGGGATTTGGCTGACAACACTGGAACCCACTGATCAATCTCAGCATCAACAAAAGTAGGACACCAGACATTCCTGTGCCCTGTGATGTGATGCAGTAAGGACAGCAGTGAACCAGGAGTTAACAGCCCCTACAACTTCAGTTTCACCGTCTCCATTTCACAGATGAGAAAACAGGCATAATGTGGAACAGCACCTGGCTGTGGTGACACAGCTGGGGAGTGATGGAGTTAGGGCTCATCAAATTGGACAGGCAAAAAAAGTAGAAACAGGTACTGACTGTCCTAACAAACCCCACCCTGAAGGTGAAAAGCTCAATAATGAGAAAGAAACCAACATGACAACATTATAGGAGTCTCTCTGTCTGGGGTTCCCAGGCCTGTCCAGGAGAGGAATAATGCCTTCCTGATACAAATTACAAAAATAACAAAGGTATAAAGGGTAAAACAAACAAAAAACCATTGCCATCAAGTCAATTCTGACTCATAGCAACCCTATACGGGGTACGGGGTAGGATTTGAATTTATAAGATTAAGACTGTGGAATATATATATATATATATATATACACACACACATACTTTTTTTTTTTCTCACTGACCACATAGAGATTGTGGAAACCTGTGACCCAGGCATATGCAAGCAGCCTAAAAAAATGCTCAATTCATTCTCAGAAGAAGGCAGAATTACATATTATGAACAAAAAATAACAATTCTGATGACTATCTGCTTATAAAGCTGTCGGCGAAACTCTTGCATTGGGACAAAGGCTAATTTTGGGCACTGAGGTCAGAAAATACCTGGGGGCATGGGATTGTAAGTGTGACCAGCCATCCCAGTTTGCCTGGAAATAAGTGGGCTCCTGTGCCAAGAGACTTTCAGTGCTAAAATTCAGAAAAATCAGACAGTCTGGAACGAGTTGGTCACCCTACTGGTGGCCTCAAATTAAAATACATCGTGTGGTTGACTCTGCCAGACAAATCGGAGTATTTGATGTGGGTACAGCCCAAACTTTGGAATGAAATGAATATCCACTCCCATAAAACATAACTTAGCTGCCTCTGTAGAGAGAATTCTGGAATACAAAACTGTGGGTTGAGCGTTCCAGCATCCCTGAGGTCTATTTTTAATGGAGGAACTCTTATGTAATTAAAGTTAGGCTTAACGCACAGGGCTGGCCACCAAAGCCCTATAATCATTAGCCCAACCCATGACTTAAGACCATGCCTTGGCAAATGGGCTCAGTGAGGGAGAACAATGACCAAATCATGGCTCCCGGTTCTGTTTACCCTGGTATTGCCGAAGACAATCGTTTATTTCTTGCTGCCTTCAAAGTTTTATTAAGCTGTTCAGAAAAGTTTCAGCCATGCTTTATGGCTATGTGATCTGCCTGTATATCCATTTCACAACTTGATTCATTCTGATTAAATTGTTCGACTGTTAATGAGTTTTAGATTGCAATATGGAGAGGCAAACAATTCAGAACATTAAGGCAGTAAAATATCTTAATATTTCACAAGTTCTCACTGAAACATAAACCACAGGGCTCATTTCTGGGAGGAGAGACACTAATAGTTACCCTCTGTGGAAATGAATGCACTTTGCACCCTATACATTATCCAGACACATGTGTAGTCACATGCATGTGCAGAGAGCAGCACATACATGGAAATCTCATAGATATCTGTAGAAATTCTGATATTTGCAAGCCAATTTCAGCAGACGAGATAACCATTTTGACCCATTATTCCAAAGAATTTCTGGGGTGAGACAAAAAATTGCTTCTCACTCGCCCTGCTTCACAGTCTAATGAGTTCTGCAGTCTGGAGGCAATGGTGTGGGGTGAGGTGTGGAAGCATCTGACGACTGGAGGGCTTCGGGGAAGATTGGAATTATGAATCCGGTGATCAAATACTGCTCTTCAAACAATCTGCCACCTCTCTTTCCCTGCCTCCCCTGTAGGTTCTCAGCCCACCATCTGTTCCTCGCATGATGAGGCACTTGTTTTGACAGTAATTCAGGGAAGATTCACTGGCCTCCCCCTTTGGACATTTGTTCTTGGACCTTTTCATGAGCTCTCTGGGCATATACATGCACCAAACACTGAGGGTGGGAAGGCCTCGCATGAGTCACTTAAACTCTAGGAGATGCAATTGCTTTGTTTGTCAAATGCCTGTGGGCAGTCCAAAGGCAAGGTGCTCAAATGGATGATTTCTTCTGTTCCCTCCAGCTCTGGAAGCCATGCTCAGAATAGGCATATGACTTCCCTTCCAGCAAACTTTCCATGAGAGCAGCTTTTCCAACTCAGGAAAAGAAGAGGAGTTCACATTTGAGCACGAGGACTCCAGAGGTCTTTGCACAAGTGTCTTAAGGAAGAGGCATTAGGAACCTGGGAAAGCTTGTTACAGAATCGTGGAATGTGAGAAAACCTCTAAAGCCATCAAGGCCAAAGGTACCATTTTGGAGATGACAAAACTGAGGCCAGAAAAATCAAATGACTCGCCTACGGTCAGGGGTGACCAGAGTTGAAGTGAGGACGAAGAACAGCTCTGGAGTGTGGGAACTCCTTGCCCAGACACTCAGCCTGGGCTTTCCAGCACGCTGCTTCATGCAGTCCCTAAATAACTGGGTGGACAGTATTAGGAGCATTGTACAAATGAGAAATATTAGTGGCCACAGTCCAAGAAAATGGTAGATCTGGGATTAGAGCTCAGGGCTTCCGGCGCTAAAATCAATGCTTGCTCCACTATTCTTTGTAGCCTGGGGTAGAGAAAACCGCAAATGAATTTGCGCTAAGAAGAGTATGAAGCCAAGTGTGTGTGCAGAATCGACAGATCAGGTTTTGTTCCTGTCCAAGGCTCCTGTCATTTGGGGCCAGAAGGACCCTTCCTCTGCATTTCTCCTTCTTAAAAATTCCCTATTCCATCCTTTTGCCCCCCCCCAAAAAATCCTGATTCACATATGTTTTTGAATAAAATTAATATGAATCAATGTTGCTTTAAGAGTTTGAAAGGACTCAGGAAGCACCCTGAGTTTACCCAAACCAAATGCAGAATCAGTGATCTGTTGTTGTGAAAAGGCAACATAACTAGTTATCAGGCAAAGTACAATGGAATTACCCACCAAGCCACAAAATCCAAATTGGGACCAGAGTCAGTGGGGTCCACCTGCCAGACTCCCTTGACAAAATGGCAACTGCCCACTTCACTACGGCCTCTACTCCCTCTCCAAGGCCTGCAGCCTTATATTTGAGACAACTGCATTCCATCTCAAGCTCTTTGAAACATACTGTCTCCAAAAAAGACCTCAAAAGCTTTTCAAAATTGTGCTAACTACCAAATACCCCATAAATGCATAAAATCACAACCTCTCACACCATCTGTCCTGCCCTGGATTCAGCTGACCAATATCAACCTGTACTTCATGGCACGCCATAAACCAAACCTACTGCCGTCGAGTCAGTTCCAACTCATAGCGACCCTATAGGACAGAGTAGAACCACCCCATAGAGTTTCCAAGGAGTACCTGGTGGATTTGAACTGCCGACCTTTTGGTTAGCAGCCACAGCTCTTAACCACTATGCCACCAGGGTTTCCATGGCACACCATATGGACCATAAAACTCAACTCCTGGCAACCATCCAAAATGGCAGCCAGTGCACCTTCAAAGACGCTACGGTGACTAGGCTCTTAGAGGAACATCTCAGCTAGGAAAATATTAATTACAACAACAAACCAACCCACAGGCTGTATAGATCACCTATTTCATTATAAATAAACACGAAAATGGAAGAAGCAAAATGTTTACAAGCCCTGTCCCCTTCATGAGGTCTTCGGGTGTTCCTGTAAGCCTTTCCCCTCCCCCCGCCCCCGGCCCTCTTATTTTGGTAGAGTACAAGATATCTCAATAGCAACATAAATACCATATTGTCTACTAGTTACTATAGCAACTACTAGCCATGTAGTTTGTTCATGCCTAAATTAAAGCTACCTAGTTTTTTTTAGGGTAGCTTTAACTTGCATCTCTCACATATTATTTTTTGGTGGTGTTTTTCTTTAATGAGAATTTTGTCTTTTAAATTGTAGGCAGCAGGCTGTACCACTCTGCCTTACTTGGAGCTGACTTTTGTCCTTCCCTGACTTTGTTTCCCTTATTATTCCATTGAAGACAGAATATGCTTTCTTGATGGCATATATGTTCCATGGGAGTGGAGTGAGGGCGGGGATGAAGAAGAAGCAAGTTTTCCATCTTTAAAGAACATAAGCATCTGCCCAGCACTGAACTTCACAGCTCTTGAACTCGTCAATTCTTTTCTACCTCTTCATTCAATACAATGCAAAAGGCATAACCTGAAAAAGGATGTGATGGAAAGAGGTACCGAGATCCACTAAGGAAAAAGGCACAATAGTTAATCATCTCTTCTCTGGCATCCTTCCTTCAACCCTCCACAATAAACAAGTCGAGAAGTTCTTCAATTTTGGTGACTGCTAGCAATGTGGTGAATTAATGTTCCTAAATGCTAGCACTGGGTATTTGAATTCATTGTTGAGAAAGTTCTGGATGAGCCAGTAGCCAAGTATTATTAAGTCCCTTATATGTCCTTGTTTATGTCTGCTCTGGAATAGAGTTGGGAGAGGAACACTGCTATGAAGAAGCTTATTAAACATACCTGCTTTTGTAGAACACTGCATTTCAAACTAAAGATTTACTATGCATTTCTCAAAGAGCCTAATATTCTCAGTGGCCCTACCAAGATACACAACAAGGTGCTTAAAAATCACATTGGCACCAAGGTGCTTACAACTGCTCAGTGAATGTTTAAACAACTAAAGATCCACCTGGAATTAAACCAGGATGGAACTCATTAGAAGAGCCGTCAGGGAAACGCAAACAGAAACCTGTACACCACTGTTCATTGCAACACTATGGACAATACCCAAAAAGTAGGAACAACCTAGTAAATGTCCATCAACAGATGAACAGAAAAACAAAATGTGGTATACTCATACAGTGGAATATTACTCAGCCATAAAAAGAAATGAAGTCCTGATACATGCTACAACATGAATGAGCCTTGAAAACATCACGCTGAGTAAAATAAGTCAGGATAAATACTGTACGACCCCATGTATATGAAATAGACAAATATATAGAGACCAGAGTTATCAGGGGTGGAGGGAGGGCAAACGGGAGAGTCACCACTTAGGGGACACTGAGTTTCTGTTAATGGTGGTGGAATAATTTGGAAAAGGATAGTGGGGATGGTTGCACAATGTGATAAATGTAATCAATGTCACTGAAATGTACGTGTTAACATTGTTGAATTGGCAAAAGTTTTGTTCTATATATTTTTACCACAATAAAAAAAAATTTTTTTTTTTTTTTAAAGCTGTAAGGATCACTGTTCATCATGGTAACCCTTTGGACAGATGATGGGAATGTCTCTAAATGGCCCCACGGCAGGGCTCTCATAGGGTTCTTGATTCAGGTGTGGGAAACCTGTCTTTACACGTTGTCATTCCTGCTCCAGATGCTCGTCCAGAGTCACAAATTCACACGCGTTACGTCATTCAACTGGATCCTCTGTGCAAACGCGATTTCAACCCTTTATACTTTTTTTCTTCTTGTAAAGCTTCATTTAAGCCTGGCTGCATTTTGTGCTGGTTGCTCTGGGCAGTGTGGACGCTTGGAAACACAGTCGGGACAGTACCAGGCACCCCCGGACTGCAGCAAGCCTCTCTAGTCACCAGTTTAATCCTCCAGACTTCAGCTGTTTCCCATTTGGTCCTTCACATCATCTTGGGCTAATCCGTCAAACATTTTAGACAGCCAAACCAGTCTCCAATTGCCAAGACGTTGCCACAAGCACCATGTCTGCTTATAAGATTTTCATTTGGAAAGATGCCAGGGTATCCATGTTTTCTATCGTGTATAAATACTAAGATTTAATAGCTTCGGGTTTTGTTTAATGTTAACATCAACTATTAAGAAAGAAAGAAAAAAAGGGTTCTTTCTCAAATGCCTAGTCCGACAGTGAAACGCCCCACTGACAGCTATTTGCAAGGGTAATGTTGTAGAAAACAACATCCATCTTGGAAACAGTTTCATTAGCCCCATCTAGCTGACCTCTCCACATAACATTGTCAAATGTGACAGGCATCGGATTATTGGGAATATGGAGATCAATAAATATGCAACACCGGCGCTTAGAATGCTTCTGGCATTGGAGCCATACAAATGCCATCTAACATGGCTCTGAGTCGCCGTCATCTGTCACACCAGCTAGTAAATAGACAAGCTTAAGGGGAAGGCTATCCATAATGGTAAAATATATGGGTGAAGATGAATTAGACAGGGAGTGTGCAGGCAGGGTTCTGATGCATGAAGGTTCCAAATGAAAAACGCCAGGCAAACACTCTGGAGCAACAGCCTGCCTTCCTTGGGGAATCGATGCAAATTCTTGCAGCATGGTCAGAAGCTGCTCAGTGGTCCTGCCAGTGTTCTGTCTGCTTCTGGGATGCTTGAAAGAAGCTTGGAGTATCTTGAGTGCATTTCTGTACAATATGAGGGAACCAGACCGCTCTCCTCCTCCCCTTAAATTTCAGTATAGGTCAACCACATGATGTGTCTTTCCGTATGATAGCTGCCCAGGGCCAAAAAAGTGCCTGCGCTGCTAGTTACCTTAACCTCAGCTGCCTATGCCTTCAGAACCACAAAGGTGCAACCTGGTGGAGCTGCTGAAGGAAACTTCAACCCAAGCTGAGCATGGTCAATTTGCCCTGATAGACCCTGGGGAAGTACTTCCGAGGCCAACTTCTCCCTCAGACCACCCCCTTCTAAGATCTCTGTGTGCTGCCCACCAGCCTGCCCGACAGAGAGCCACTGCCCACATATCCCACCTGGAATCACAATGCTGACCCTGCCTCTCCTCCCACAAGCGCTTCCAGATTCTCCAGAGAGGGCACCACTGCCCAGCTTAACCTTATTCACAAATCCTCTTCCCCCTCCAAAAAATGTTTGAATCTAGCCAAGTCCACCTTCAAGTTAAAGGAACTTAAAGAAAAGCAAATTCTTGAAGCATAAATGCTGTTGATGTGAGCCACGGTTATGCATATACTCAAACACCCTGTGCCAGAACAAACACTTTTCCCAAACCCAACAAATGTCAATGACCAATGATGACCACTGTACTTCCGCCCCTCTGTGTTTTAAGAAATGTCATTCATCTCTATGGAAAAGAGAACAAACAAGAAGCATAAAGGTATTTTTGAAGTATACTGTTATAAGGTACTTGGCTAGTAATTTGCAGCCCAGGTACACACCATACCTTTTAGCACGGCTATTTATCTCTCAGGGAGAATGCTGCCGTACTTACGATAAAGGCTCTGCTGGACCTCTTCATCAATAGCAAACCTTTAAGCACAGCACATATCATAAATAGGAGTTCCACTAACACAGACTTCAAAAGGATAGAACTTGATCATTCCAAAATAGAGCTGTATTAAGTGTTCCAGCAGTCCATCCATAAAAGCTGTCGTATATTCCAAACGCCGGAGTCCTTGGAGCAGCATGACAGGTCTATTAGAATAATAGCAGGGGAAAGCATAATTATAAGTAATCATTGGCTGGAAAGGAGTTAGTTGTTTTTGTAGAGCAAAACGCTGTGCTGAGCCCTGCGGAAAATGCAGCCTGAACAGCAGCCGCAGAGGCACATAACCATCGAAAATAACCATGGCCTAAACCCTGCACTATTTATTTCTATTTATTAAGAACTCTTCGTATACCTTAATGTTTTCCCGGTGAAATCATCTTAATTTTAGCCCCCATTTTCTTCAGATAAGATTATTACATAATTGCTACTTACCGGCAACGATTTTCTATACATTTGTTGGTCAAACAGGGTGTCTGTGTCTTCCAGCCTGGCACAGAAGACCATTCCGCCAAGCGGGAGCTCCACAGAGCCATGCTGTATGTGCACCATATGCCAAAGAAATGGAGAAAGACTGGGCAAGCATTAGCTTTTCAATCTTTATATTAATGACTCTGGCTGGCAAAGTACAGGGCGGTTTCCTCATTAGGGATGGCCAAGGATGGGGCATTTGTGGGCATTTTCCTATGGCCTGGACTGCACTGGGTGACCAGAAACCCCATTCGTCATCGGTTGGCTTTTGTTTATCGTCCTCCTCAGTCAGATGGGTTCCTTACCTTTGTTAAGCATTTCCCAAAATCAAAGAAGAATAAAACATCCCAACTGAGCCTTGTCAACAGTTCCAGGAGAAAGGCAGGGTGGGGATCGTCAGCTCCGTTTTGCAGATGTGGAAACTGAGGTTCAGGGAATGAAGTGGCTCTCCAGAGGTCACACAGCTGATGGGTAGCCAGTCGGGACCTGAGTCCTTCTTCCCACCCCATCGACCTGCCTTGACAAGATGATAGCTTTGCATGTAGTTCTCCATCTCACTTACTCTCTGAGACGTGCCCATGAAGATGAAAGCCACACACATGGTGCTACTGGCCAGGTGCCAGTGGGGTGTCAACACACTGACACAGGCCTGTGCAGAGCTTCAGACTCCATGCCTTGGCCCCCAGACTCCAGGGAGACGGTCCACAGCTCACACCCAACGTGGAAGGCATCATGCCCATGGAAGGCATTGTGGGCCTCTGTGCAAAGACAGACGCAATCAAGTCAGAGTCCCTGGGTCTGGAAATGATTCGCTTACCTAACATCATTGATGTATTGGCAAGGAACTGGCTAGGGACCAAGGTGGAGAGGTGGGAGACAGACAGAAATCTAGTTTTTAGTCCAGAGATGAGAAAAATACACATGAAGGTTGGTTGAGTCTATGTTGAACACACGGGACAGTTGATGGGGAGTCAGAGTGGTGTACAGGAAGGCACTTGGGAAATCCAGCTCCTCCATGTACTTCCCAGCTATCGAACCTGGGCCATTGTCTTAACCTCATTGAGCCTCAATGTCCTCCCCGGAAATTGGAGTAACAATACTGTGGGCCTCAAAGAGTTTTGCAGAAGATATGATCCACATGCTGCACTTAGCACAATGTATACACACAGGAAGTGCTCGCTAAGTGGCCATTCATTTGAAGTGTTATAGGAACCCAGGGGAGGGAGTGATCCATGGGGCCTACTCTAAGGAAAGTCTTCCCAGGGGGTGGTGGGAGCCCAGCTAGACCTTGGAAGGCATGAGGGGGAGGTCTCTGAAAAGCCAGCACCCCGGGCCTTCTTGTGGTGATCTAGAAACTCAACTGGCCACCTGTCAGAGGCTCGTTTCTTATAAGCTGTGATGGAACACCCTGCTGGAGCTCAGGTCTACAGGCATGGTTGCTTTTCACATAGACCCCTAGCAATATTGCGTTTGAGTCATGACTTCAAAATCTTTTCGAGTTCAACAGCATATCAAAGTTGGTTATAAATTTGTGATGCACAATCCTTCTTCCCCCTCCCACAAAAAAAAAAAAAATTCAAACTTAAAATTGATTTGGTTTTGAGATGTTGGTAGCAGGATGTCCTCAAAGCAGGGTTAGGACTCCCTGTCCAGTGACTACATTTAGGATTTCGGCTATTGAGGGATTTTCAGTTTAGTAAGAGCTAGACCTTTACCTGCTGTAATGAGATGTTGTTCACTGCCATCAAGTCAGCTCCTGACTCATGGCGACCCCATGCACAATGGAATGAAACACTGCCCGGTCCTGCACCATCCCCATGATCAGTTATAGATTGAACCGTTGTGATCCATAGGGGTTTTTATTGGCTGATTTTCAGAAGTGGATTGCCTGGCCTTTCCTCCTCATCTGTCTTAGTCTGGAAGCTCTGCTGAAACCTGTTCAGCATCCTAGCAACATGCAAGCCTCCACTGACAGATGGGTGGCAGTTGCATATGAGGTGCATTGGCCAGGAATTCAACCCATGGAAGGCAAGAATTCTACCACTGAACCACCATTGCCCCTACTGTAATTGGAGAAAGCTCCCATAAGGCTCAGCAAGACCATACCAATGTGTAGGCCACAGAGATAAGACAGCAGAGAGGAGGAGGTCGATAGCAATGATGATGGTGGTGATCATGACGGTGACTATGACTACACACGCAAGGGAAGAAAAGGTTAGGCTTAGGGTTAGCTTTGAGCAAAGGATCCAGTTGAGCAAAGAATGCTAATCCACCTAACACCAGTGTGAAATCTTGTCTGCCAGACCTATGGAGTCAATTGGTTTACTCAAAGGCCAGGAGACCTGGGACCTGAGACAACTCACTTTCCCAGTCTTCTTCAGAATGACGGGCTTAGGCTAGACCAGCTCTGGATCTCAACACTCAAAAGTCTGTCAACAGATTTTACTATGGAAAAGATCATCCACCCAGCATAACCATCTTAGGCAGATCTTTTGGAAAAGACACAAACAGAAGTCAACCCAAGTAAGCAAGAATCTATAACAACTTTATAAATTTACACACCTCCTGTTTGACTGGTCTCCCCACATGTCTCTGCCATGTACTCCCTGGAAACTGGCGCCTGTCCTTGTCCTCTTCTCGGCCCCACTACCAGATCTGTGAGATGATTTCTGAAATCACCTCTTGAAGAAAGCCTTATTACCCAGTGACATGTTGTAATCCCAGCCAATGCTTCCAGAAAAGTTTCAATGTCTATTACATTAGCTAGCCTTAAAATTGAATACAAATCCATTTTAATCAATATGTTGTAATAAATAGATATTAAGGCCCCTTGGCACTAATGTACAGGTAGACCAATTAAAGCACCTGCATTACAGCACTCACATACCTCAATTTTCTCTACGAAATCCTTATTGAACCACTACTTTAAAAAAAAATAATTGCATTTGCAATTAGAAACACTGAAGTTACATTATCGATTTTCTGCTAAAAACCTTTTTAGTAAACAAGCACAAACTACATTCATTAAATGTAAGTGCTTGGAGCTATGGTGTGAAATTCAATTCAGCCATTATCATGAATTACACTGATTATTGCTGTAATTATTTTCTCTTGGATACAACCGCATTTCTGTCCCTTGCTAGTTCTGTTGGACATATAACCATGTTCATTTTATAGCTAATAATAGTCCACTGTAGTCCCAGCAATTACTATCACTTATACAAATCATTAAGTTAAGCTACGGGTACCTAGTAAGATTTTAAAAAATTAAGTAAAACATCCTTTTTTACCCTTGAAATAACTAATAGCACTGGAGAACAAGGAAAATTACAGATGTTAACTGATGTACGTTGGAAGCTTTAATCACGTGTACTTGACTCATCAGAAATGTCTGCTGTCCTAAGCGCACATTTTGAAGAGAAATCCACCTACAGACATTTTTCTAAAGAAACAAACAGTCGGCAGACTGGATTACACATCTGCAGCATTTTCAGGGAGGAAAAAAGCCACGATCATTTGGCAAGCTGCAAGAGAAGAGATTTTATGCTTTAATCAGAGGGAAAAAATGGCCCTGCGTTGAATGCGTTTGTTTAAGAATCTTATTAACTAAACAGATTTTAGGAGAGAAAATTCCCCTTTACTTTTTCTTCCAGGGGCAGTTGTAGGTTTGTGCAGTTTTTAAAGGGAGTCCTCTAGGGAAAACAGATCTTTTCAAACAACACCTCCCTGGGGTGAGGGCATTGCGTGGATCACCTTCAACTGGGCAATATTCCCTCTCAGTGGAGATGGTCTCTGGGGGTTCCAGATGAGGACCCTCCCAAGAAGAAAACCGCTGGAGAGAAGAAAGGAGGAAAGGGTGCAGCCAGGGAAGAAGTGCTGTTTGGAAATTTGTGTGTACCTACGTACATAAAAATTTTTTTTTTATGTACATAAAGATGGAAACTGAGCAAATTTCCTCACTGGGAGGTTTGCAGACTCCAGTCTGGTGTGGTGTGCAGAACCCCCACCTGCCGGCCCCTCGAGCTCATTTGCTGAGGCCATGGTACAAGCAGGACCCTCAAAAGGCCTCATTCACAAATGGCAGAATTGCTTCCTCCCATTAAGTTTAAGAGCCCTTTGGAAAGTGAGCTTCCTGGGCCTCCTTGCTCACCACCTTATCATCCCTCATCAGCGAGCCGATCCCTCCCTGCTTTATCTTTTCACGCCCCCCACCCCACCCCCGGCACTGGAGGGCCCAGCTCGGAGTAAGCCCTTTGGTCCATGAAAATGAAGCAGAGCCCGCTGGGAGACCTCAACCCTGCAGAAAAGTGGGGGATGCCTTCTCAGGGCTTGGGGGTCCTTCACCATTTTCTCAGTATGTCATCTTTTCTTACTGTGGTAAAATATATATAGCAGAAAATTTGCCATTTTAATTATTTTTCAATGTACAATTCAGTGGCATTAATTATAGTCACCATGTTATAGAACCATCACCACCGTTTCCAAAACTTTTTCATCAACCCAAACTGAAACTCTGTATCCGTTAAATAATAACCTCCCATTCTCCCCTCCCTGCAGCCCCTGGCAATCTCTAATCTACTTTCTGTCTCTATGCACTCGTCTATTCCAGATCTTTCACATAAATGGGAACCACACAAGATTTGTTCTTCTGTGTCTGGCTTATCTCACTCAGCAGAAAGTTTTCAGGTTCATGCATGTCATAGCCTGTATCAGAACTTCATTCCTCTTTATGGCTGAGTAATATTCCACTGTGCGTCTATACTACATTTTGTTTATCCATTCATCTGTTGATAAACACTTGGACTATTTCCAACAGTACATCATTTTTTTAATATCAAACTCTATATACCTTGCCTGTCTTCTTTTTTAAAAGGCGGGGAGGAGGGGTAGGTGGCTTTACAGAAACCCATAAACAAATTTTAACAAATAAGAGAGAAAAGGGATAGGGGCAGGAAATGCAGAAATAGAACCCATACACCCGGATCAGTACGATATGGTCCTACAAAATTGCGAGAATTGGATCACAATTTTGGCTCAGAGCTTCCTAGAGACCAAAGCAAAAAGGAAAGCACAGTCTTACAGACATAAGACTCACTGTTTCCAAAAGAATAGATGTCAACTTAAATATAAGTAAAACATTTTTTACTTTGAAAAGAAAAATATAAACAAAAGTTGATGTGTTAAGAATCAGAAAACCAAAATTGAAGGCATCTTTAATCCAGGAAAGAATAGCTGACCTTTAAAAAAAAAAATAATAAGGTCAGCTATTACTTCTTTCCTAGATTTTGCTGTTTGTTTGTTTTAATGTAAAACTCTAAAGAAGCATCAAGGAACCCTGGTGTCACAGTGGCTAAGCACTCGGCTGCGAACCAAAAGGTCAGCAGTTAGAACCTGCCACCTGCTGCGTAGGAGAAAGACGTGGCAGTCTGCTTCCATAATGATCCCAAAAAACTCAAACCAAACCCAATGCTGTTGAGTCAATTCTGATTCATACCGACCCTATTGGACACAACTGAACTGCCCCATAAAGTTTCTAAGGAGCACCTGGTGGATTTGAACTGCTGACTTTCTGGTTAACAGCCAAGCTCTTCACTGCACTGTCAGGGCTCTCCGTAAAGGTTACAGCCTTGGAAACCCTATGAGGTAGCTAATTCTGCTAGTGTTGCTATGAGTCGGAATCAACTCCACAGCCATGGCTTTAAAGAAGCATCAGTTGAAACTCTGGCGCTATTTTTAACTGTATGGAGGATAAAAAGAAAGAAAATAGGACAAAATAGCATTGTCAGTGCATCTTAAAAGCTGAACAGCTAAGAGACTGTATGTGTTCACCATAGACACACATTTAAATAACTCTAAATTAGCTGATTTGTACCATCATTTTGGAGTCATTAGAAATTTTCCAAAGCAGCTAAATGAATATTCTCACCATTTTTGTCCATTGAAAGTATTAATTGGTATCATGCATTCAGTATGAAGAGGTTGCTTTCTACCATTCTAAAAAAAAAAAAATTTAAAGAATCATTTCTTAAAGAATATTTCTTGCTAGTGCTGCCTCTGCTATTTGAGAAATTACCTACAGTAATTGCATACAGTTATGAAATGATCTGAATTCTCAGCACCCCCCTCCTTGTGACTTTAAATGGGTGGGCATCTTTTTATAACTGAAGCAACTTGCTTCAGTATACACACACACACACACATATATATATATATACTCGGACATATATACCAGAGAAACCAATTAATGAAGAGACAGGTACCCCCCTGAGGCAAGCAGGCATGTACTCTTATCTTGTACCTCTAGGGAGAAAACCTTTCTAAATACTAACAATTTGGTTTCATCCAGTTGTCTGTCTGGCTTTGGGTACTTCCCGGGGAATCACATTAAAGAATTTCAAGAGACCAACTTGAAAATTCAGAAAACAGAAAATTAAAATTCCTAGAGATAGTCAAGAATATCTTATTCATAAAAAGCCCTTTCCGCAGGAGCTTGGAAACATGTAATATAATCTTCAAAGTAAAAACGGTTTGTTGCATTAGTTCTGCTTAGCTGACCATGAATGCTAATTGCAGGAAGAATGAACTGTTCCCAGTACCTGGGGGCAGGGGCGCACAAAAGTGACCTGGAAGGCAAACGAGGAATAAGGTAAAAATGAGCAACCACAGCCCTATTCAACCCAGTGTGACCTGCAACAAAACCCTCAATTACAATGAAGTCAGTATCTACCTCTGGTCCCCAGAGATCTGAAGAAAGAAGGGAGGCAGTTACAAGACTGGGTGGTTGCTTTTTTTTGGAGGTGGGGGAGGCTTAATAAGTGTTTTTGCTGTTCTTGCTTCTCCTATCCAAATTCTCTTCTTTTACCACCTTTTTCTCTACACCACTTGATGCAACTCCTACACGGGGTTTGTCGAGGGTCCATTCTGCAATGTCTCCATGTGAGAGAATATGTTTCTGCAGAACATAGACGGCAAGCCCTCCATTGATGAAAGAGGGTTTTGGGATGTGAGTATCAATTTCAGCTCTGCAATTTACTAATCATATGACCTTCAGTGAGCACTAAACCTCTGTGGGCCTTGGTTTTCTCATGTGTCAAATGGGTACAGTAATGCCCAGATTATGGGGACATTGGTGGTACAGTGGAATAATTCTTGCCTTCCGTTTCCGAATACAGCAGACCCAGGTTCGAGTCCAGCTAATGCACCTTAGTAGAGGCTTGTGTGTTGCCATGATGCTGAACAGGTTTCACTGGAATTTCCAGTCTAAGACAGACTAGGAAGAAAGGCCTGGCAATCTACTTCTGAAAATCAATGTAAACCCTGTGGTTCACTACAGTCTGATTCCACTGTGTATGGTGTTGTCATGTGTCCGGCTCAATGGCAGTTAACAGCAACAATGCTCAGATCACAAGGTTCTAAAGATAAAATGAGAAAACACATATAAAGTGACTGTCGTTGTTGTTCTTAGGTGCCGTCAAGTCGGTTCCGACTCATAGGGACCCTATGCACAACAGAATGAAACGCTGCCCGGTCCTGCACCGTCCTTGTTGCAGCCATGGTGTCAATCCACCTCGTTGGGGGTCTTCCTCTTTTCCGCTGACCCTGTACTCTGCCAAGCATGATGTCCTTCTCCAGGGACTGATCCCTCCTGACAACATGTCCGAAGTATGTAAGACGCAGTCTTGCCATCCTTGCCTCTAAGGAGCATTCTGGTTGTACATCTTCTAAGACAGATTTGTTCGTTCTTTGGGCAGTCCATGGTATATTCAATATTCTTTGCCAACACAATTCAAAGGCATCAATATTTCTTCAGTCTTCCTTATTCAGTGTCCAGCTTTCACATGCATATGATGTGATTGAAAATACCATGGCTTGGGTCAGGTGTGCCTTAGTCTTCAGGGTGACATCTTTGCTCTTCAACACTTTGAAGAGGTCCTCTGCAGCAGATTTACCCAATGCAATGCGTCTTTTGATTTCTTGACTGCTGCTTCCATGGCTGTTGGTTGTGGATCCAAGTAAAATGAAATCCTTGACAACTTCAATCTTTTCTCCGTTTATCATGATGTTGCTCATTGGTCCAGTTGTGAGGATTTTTGTTTTCTTTATGTTGAGGTGCAGTCCATACTGAAGGCTGTGGTCTTTGATCTTCATTAGTAAGTGCCTCAGGTCCCCTTAACTTTCGGCAAGCAAGGTTGTGTCATCTGCATAACGCAGGTTGTTAGTGAGTCTTCCTCCAATCCTGATGCCCCGTTCTTCTTCATATAATCCAGCTTTTCGTATTATTTGCTCAGCATACAGATTAAATAGGTATGGTGAAAGGATACAACCCTGACGCACACCTTTCCTGACTTGAAACCAATCAGTATCCCCTTGTTCTGTCTGAACAACTGCCTCTTGATCTATGTAAAGGTTCCTCATGAGCACAATTAAGTGTTCTGGAATTCCCATTCTTCACAGTGTTATCCATAGTTTGTTATGATCCACACAGTCAAATGCCTTTGCATAGCCAATAAAACACATGTAAACATCCTTCTGGTATTCTCTGCCTTCAGCCACGATCCATCTGACATCAGCAATGATATCCCTGGTTCCACATCCTCTTCTGAAACCGGCCTGAATTTCTGGCAGTTCCCTGTCGATATACTGCTGCGCCGTTTTTGAATGATCTTCAGCAAAATTGTGCTTGCATGTGATATTAACGATATTGTTCTATAATTTCCACATTCAGTTGGATCACCTTTCTTGGGAATAGGCATAAATATGGATCTCCTCCAGTCAGTTGGCCAGGAAGCTGTCTTCCAGATTTCTTGGCATAGAGGAGTGAGCACCTCCAGCACTGCATCTGTTTGTTGAAACATCTCAATTGATATTCTGTCAATTCCTGGAGGCTTGTTTTTTCGCCAGTGCCTTCAGAGCAGCTTGGACTTCTTCCGTCAGTACCATCGGTTCCTGATCATATGCCACTAAATCCTGAACAAACGGTGTATTTCCGACAGACAAGGAAGCTGCTGGAAATTATTTCCACACACTTAGGATCCCTGTCACTTCCAAGCATGCTCAGAGTCTTGGCTCAAAGGAAACAAGTATGTCTGTGAAACAGAACTGTACCAACACTGACCGTGTGACCTATGAGGTGCCAAGGTGACGGACTGGTCTGCTTTCTGGATGAGGAAGCTGTAGCCCAGGAAGTTGCAGCGAGCCCTTTGCCTCGATGCCTGGAGCATGTTTGTCCCATGTGAGCCGCCATCCTCTCCCTCACCCCCGAGCTGATTGGGCCAAACAGGAGCACCGTGACCAGGCTCAGCCAACCAGATTCTCCCTCGCTGGGAGGGCGGGGTGATCGGGGGCTTGCGCGAGGCCCTGGGGCACCGAGCGGTGGGGCTGCCCGCCGACGTGAGGAAGCGGCCGGGGTTCCGCGCGTACTACCTCACCAGCCTTCATTACAGTACCAGGAATTTTTCGAGCTGATTGTTAACACAGCTGTTACTAAAATCAGGTTATATAAACTTATAATTAAATAGTGTTAAGGTAATAAATAGCAAAACTCATCACTGCCCAACAGTTTTATTATTATCTGTGCTCTGTGCCCGTGGGAAAGGAGCCCTGGTGGCACAGTGGTTAAGCATTGGGCCGCTAACGGAAACGTTGGCGTTTGAATCCACCAGCGGCCCCCAGGAGGAAGGATGAGGCGGTCGGCTTCGCTAGATTCCCAGCCTGGGAAACCCTATGGGACACTTCTGCTCTGTCCTATAGCGTCTCTGTGAGTCCAATTCCTTGACATTTGGGTTTTTTTATGTTTGGTGACAATACTGTATGATGGTGGGCCGCCGCCCATCCACCGTCACATTGGTAGCTCGAAATCAGCAATGGTGGGAGTATTTACACCGTGGAGGTCTGCAAACATTCCAACTCAGGGATTTTTCCACCCAGAGAGCCAGATGGTAGGCATTTAGGAGAACACCACTGAGAGAACTTGCAGGTAGAGGGAGAAATGGCTCTGAGAGGACAGAGCCAGGAGACATGGAGAGAGTCCAGCAAGCGGATCTGCCTGTACTTCTGCTTCGAGGTTCCCAGAAAATGCTCCGCATCCTTACTGTGAATTCCTCTTCGTTAGGCGTTAGGTTGGTTTCCACATCCCAGTCTTAACCACTGTGTGGGATGTAAAATCAATGACGACACTGCACTGTCTCTGGGGGGCATTTTCATCTATTCTTAGCAGTGCATACTGATAAAGCCCTAATTATTAGTCAGCCATTGTTGAGGCTTTTTTTCAGTCTTGGTATAATTTACCCCGTATCCTGGAGATATCCCTGCTATTTCTTCCTCATCACCAAGAACAACTGTGGATGAGGCTCTGTGGCAGGTCCCCCAGCTCCCTCTCTGATTTCCCAGCAGTACTTGGTGCTGCTCAGGCTGACATTTACATAATGACTGCAAGCTGTGTGTTAATTACTGTGACACCACACCGATGATCCAATTAGGCCTTAAATGTTTACTTAAGAGAAAGCTCTGCTCATGCAAGAAAGATTGGGTGGGTGGCTGGTGGAAAACCAGAACATTTGGGTACGTAGGTGATCCAGGAACTTGCTTTTCACATATCAAACCAGGCTCCCACTCAATTAGATTTTCCAGGAAAATCAAAATGCTTTTAATCTTTAATTTTTTTCTTTCAGTAAAGGCTGAAACAACTCCAACTGCTTGCCTATTTCCCCCTCTTCTTTTTCTCTCCTCACAACTTCCTCCATGGCCCCTTTGCTAAGTTTTTGTTTCCTTTTAATAATGGTTTCCTGTGCAGTGCAGTCTGCAACCTCTTCACATCTGTTGGTTTTGAGGATATTGAGATGGCATATGTTCCCTAAATGGAAAAGAGATGGTAATGCCCGAAACCCTGTTCAGAGTGGTTCTCCCCGATTAAGTACAGCAGGTGGGATGTCTTGGTGTCTGCACAGAAAGGTAAACTTGAATACAAACAGCATATGAAGTATAGATGGTGGTTTTAAAATTTATCTGCCAACTCTCAGATATACCATGAGCTTTTTTTTTTTTTTTTTCCTACTATTAGCAAATGCCTCCTGAAGCTAGCAGGGCTAAGAATCAAGGTAATTGCTAAGATGTGCGTCTCAGCAGTTATCTGACAGATTCAAGCTCAACTTTCTATCTAATCAAAGTCCCAAGTATATTCAAATTCTCATTTCCATATTTCCCTGAATTAGGATTTGGAAAATGAGCTATTTAACCTGCTTTCTAATCTATTCCGTAATCTGAGAAAAGTCAGTCCATCAACATGGAAATTGTACATAAATGTTTGTGGTTATAGATTGCAATCCATTTCTCAAGGGTCAATAGGGTGACTACAGTTGAAGATGCCAATTCAAAAGCCTAGAGTCCCTGGGTGATGCAAATGTTTAACATGTTCAGCTGCTAACGGAAAGGTTGGAGGTTCAAGTCCACTCAGATTTGCCTCAGAAGAAAGGCCTAGCAACGTACTTCTGAAAAATGGGCCATTGAAAACCCTCTGGAGCACTGTTCTACTCTGGCACACATGGTACTATCCCAATTATAGAGTCTCTAAACCACTATTTTAAATCAGTTAGCACACTTGCAAATTTGTTATTTAAGCACCATGTTTTAGCTGGTAAGTTTACCCCTTAAAGAAGTTCTGGTGGCGCAGTGGTTAGAGCACTGAACCGCTAACCAAAAGGTTGGTGGTTTGAAACCACCAGCAGCTTCAAGGGAGACAGGTGCGGCAGCAGCCTGCTTCCATAGAGGTTTACACCCTCGGGAATCCTGGGGCGTCACTGTGAGTCAGAATCAACTCTACGACAGTGGGTTTGGTTTGGTTTTGCCCCTTAAAGTGTCCCGAGAGTCACAGGAGAATGAAGTCATTCCCAGGAAGCAAGCAAGAACAAAGTACTCACCTGGTGTCTCAAGAAGCCTAGAGTGAGCCTCAGCCAAAAAAAAGAGAGGGAAAAAAAAACTATTTAAGGTCCTGTTCTACGCATTTGATTATGCGGCCTCTAGAGAAAGCACAGATCTTGGGTGGACTGTTTAATACCCTTTCTCTTAACTCCATGTGTTTCTACTCAAGCCGCACCTCCCTGAGGAATGGAAAAGTTGTTTACTCTAGATTTAAATGAGGGGATATTTGTCTCCTTTGGAAAATGGGCTATGCGACTGGCAATTAGAATGGGCCAGACCGATAGATAAAATTCCACCTCCGTGAACAGACTTCCAGACTGTTCTGTCTGAATAATACTGTCACAGTGAGGATCTTGCCAATCACTTCCAGGTCTTCAGAATCTGGAGGAGAAAATGTGTTGACGTTTAGTTTCTGGAGGGTAAGCTAGCAAGAAAAGAGGAGGGCGTCATTCCCATTTGGCCCTAAACACCTGCAGCGCATTGTGGGTTAAGCCTGTGCAGAGACTGAGGGCACAGGGTGAATGGATACTGCGTCTGCCCCCAAGGAGCTTACAGTCTGGACAGGGAAGTGGTAAAGACGACAGGCAGTCAAACCCAGGGTAAAAACAAAAACATGCTGATTTGTAGAGTTTACGGAGTTCCATGATGTAATTACTTCCGCCGTGATGATTCAAGTTATGAATGTGAGGTCTCTGAATGAGGAGCTGGGAAGAGAGGCACAGAATCCGCCCTCGCAAGCCAGCATGCATCTGTCCAATCTGGTATAAGCTGATGTGAGCTGGCTCCAGCACACTGCAACCTAAAAAGTGCTTTGAGCACGACAGCAGGCCCTTCTCCAATCCCCTAAGTCAATCAAGTCAGAGCCCTCGGCACATCATCAGAGGCCTCGCGTCCTGCGCACCCAGTCCATGAATGTCTGTCTTTGGATTTGGTTATAAATCAATATGTTGTTTCCCAACATTGTCTCAAGGATTCCAAGAGAGACCTGGTCTAACGCTAAAGTGCAAACTGTGATGTGCAGGTCTCACCACTCAACTGTAAGCTCCCAGAAGGCAAGGGTTGTTATTTGTTTTGTTCACTGCTGTAGCCCCAGCACCTAGTAAATGCCTGGCACGTGGTTGTTGTTGTTAGGTGCCAGCAAGTCAATTCTAACTCATAGCGACGCTATGCACAACAGAACAAAACACCGACCGGTCCTGCGCCATCCTCACAATTGTTGCTATGCCTGAACCCATTTTTCATGGATTGAATTGTGTCCCCCAAGAATATCTGTCAACTTGGCTAGGTCATGATTCCCTTGTATGATCATCTACCATTGTATATTCTGATGTGATTTCTCTGTATGTTGTAAATCCTATCACTAAGATGTAATAAGATGGATTAAAAAAAAAAATAAGATGGATTAGCAGCAGTTATATTGATGAGGTCTACAAGATTAGATAGTGTCTTAAGCCAACCTCTTTTGAGATATAAAAGAGAGAAGCAAGCAGAGAGACATAGGGACCTCATACCACCAAGAAAGCAGTGCCGGGAGCAGAGCATGTTCTTTGGACCTCTGGTTCCTGCACTGAGATGCTGCCAGACCAAGAGAAGGCTAATGCATTACAAGGACCCTCCTCCAGAGCTGACAGAGACAAAAAGCCTTCCCTGGAGCTGGAACCCTGAACTCGGTGTTCTAGGCTACTGGACTGGGAGAGAATAAACTTCTCTTGTTAAAGCCATCCATTTGTGGTATTTCTGTTATAGCAGAAATAGATGACTAAGACACCATTGTTGCAGCCGCTGTGTCAATCCATCTCATTGAGGGTCTTCCTCTTTTTCACTGACTATCTACTTTACCAGGCATGATGTCCTTCTCCCAATAAATAATTGTAGAATGAGTAAAGGAAGAAAGCAATGAAGAAAGGATGCCATGATCATCCCTGCTTGATTCACCTTTGTGTTCACCCGACCAAAGCAACAACAACAACAACAAATGCAGGTTAGGAAACACATGTACATGCCTGGTGCCCACATTATTCCTAAAAGCTCACAAGTTATCCTTAAAACCATGTCTTTAAGAATCAGTGTCAATAACCAAGGATGTAAAAGACCTATACAAAGAAAACTACAAAACACTACTGCAAGAAACCAAAAGAGATCTACATAAATGGAAAAACATACCATGCCCATGGATGGGTAGACTCTAACATTGTGAAAATGACAATTCTCCCCAAAGCAATTTACAAATACAATGCAATACTGATCCAAATACCAACAACATTCTTTAAAGAGATGGAAAGACTTATCATTAATTTTATATGGAAAGGGAAGAGGCCCCAGACAAGTAAAGCACTACTGAAGAAGAAGAATAAAGTAGGAGGACTCGCACTATCTAACCTCAGAACCTACTATACAGCCTGGTACTGGTACAACAGCAGATACATTGACCAATGGAACAGAATTGAGAACCCAGATGTAAATCCATCTACCTATGGTCACCTGATCTTTGACAAGGGCTCAAAGTCCATCAAATGGGGAAAAGACCATCTTTTTAACAAATGGTGCTGGCAAAACTGGATGTCCATCTGCGAAAAAAAGAAACAGGACCCATACCTCAGATCATATACAAAAACAAACTCAAAGTGGATCAAAGACCTAAATATAAAGCCAAAAACCATGAAGTTCATAGAAGAAAAAATAGGATCAACACTAGAGGCCCTAATACACGGCATTAACAGGATACAAATCACAACCAACAACACACAAGCTCCAGAGAATAAGCTAGATAACTGGAATCTTCTAAAAATTAAACACTTATGCTCATCAAGAGACTTCACCAAAAGAGTAAAAAGAGAACCTACAGATTGGGAAAAAAATTTGGCTAGTACAAGTCAGACAAAAGTCTAATCTCTAAGGTCTATGGGAAAATCCAACACCTCTACAACAAAAAGACAAATAATCCAGCTAAAAAATGGGCAAAGGAAATGAACAGACACTTCACCAAAGAAGGCGTTCATGTGGCCAGTAGACACATGAGGAAATGCTCATGATCTCTAGCCATCACAGAAATCCAAATCAAAACCACAATGAGATACCATCTCACCCCAGCATTACTGGCACAAACCAATAAAACAGAAAATAACAAATGTTGGAGAGGATGCAGGGAGATCAGAACTCTTATGCACTGTTGGTGGGAATGCAAAATGATACAACCATTTTGGAAAACGATATGTTGCTTCCTTAGAACGCTAGAAATAGAAATACCATTTGATCCAGCAATCCCACTCCTAGGAATATATCCTAGAGAAATAAGAGTCGTCACATGAATAGATATATGTACACCCATGTTCATTGCAGCATTGTTGACAATAGCAAAAAGATGGAAACAGCCTAGACGCCCATCAACAGATGAATGGATAAACAAACTGTGCTACAAACACACAATGGGGTATTACGCAACGCTAAAGAACAACGATGAATCTGTGAAGCATCTCGTAACATGGATGCATCTGGAGGACATTATGCTGAGTGAAATAAGTCAGTCACAAAAGGACAAATATTGTATGAGACTATTACTGTAAAAACTAATGAAAAGGTTTACATACAAAAAGAAACAATATTTGATGGCTACGAGGGAGGGGAAGGGTGGGGATGGAAAAACACTTAATAGACAATAGATAAGTGGTAACTTTGGTGAAGGGTAAGACAGTATACAATACTGGGGAAGCCAGCACAACCTGTACAAGGCAAGCCCATGGTAGCTCCATAGACACATCCAAACTCCCTGAGGGACCGAGTTGCTGGGCTGAGGGCGGTGGGGACCATGATCTCAGGGAACATCTAGCTCAATTGGCATAACAGAGTTTATGAAGAATATGTTCTACATTCTACTTTGGTGAGTAGTGTCTGGGGTCTTAAAAGCCTGTGAGCAGCCATCTGAGATACTCCACTGGTCTCACCCCTTTGGGAGCAAGTAATAATGAAAGGAAATTAAAGACGTAAGGGAAAGATTAGTCCAAAGGACTAATGGACCACATCTACCACAGCCTCCACCAGACTGAGTCTAGTACAACTAGATGGTGCCGGGCTACCACCGTTGACTGCTCTGACAGGGATCACAATAAAGGGGCCCAGACAGAGCTGGAGAAAAATGTAGAACAAAATTCTAACTCAAAAAGACAGACCAGGCTTGCTGGCCTGAGAGAGACTGGAGAAACCCTGAGAGTATGGCCCCCAGACGTCCTTTCAGCTCAGTAATGAGGCCACTCCTGAGGTTCACCCTTCAACCAAAGATTGAACAGTCCAATGGAACAAAACAAGACTAAAGGGGCACACCAGCCCTGGGGCAGGGACTGGAAGGTAGGAGAGAACAAACAGGACAGCTGGTAATAGGGAACCCAGAGTTGAGAAGGGAGAATGTTGACATGTCATAGGGTTGTTAACCAGTGTCATACAACAATGTGTGTACTGTTTGATGAGAAACTAGTTTGTTCTGTAAACCTTCATCTAAATTTCAATTAAAAAAAAAAAGAAAGAATCTGTGCCAGATCTTTGGGTGGCCCCCTTCATATTGTTGAAAGCATGGGCTTCCTTTCCTTGGTCCTATACGTAACGACGCCTGGGAGAAGCCAGATGGTGGGGGTAGGAGGAGACCAGAGATCTTGTCTGTAAGTTCCATCTCATTCCTACGGCTTCCAAGTGCTTTTTTCTACCTAACAGGTACATTCTATCTTGAAATGGAACTGGTCAGGATCTTTCCACCTTCCGTTTCAAGGAGGATATAGTTTAATTAAAACTAGAATAACATTTACATACATAATTGTCACACCTCGACAAGAGGCAACCAAGAGCTTCTTATTAATGCATAGCCTGCCACTTTGGCATGGGTTTCATGAAACTTCCCTGAAGATCGCAAATTTTCTGTTCGGGTGATATCAACAAGCTATATCAACGAAAAAACTTTGTTGAATTAGAGTATGTGTACGAGACTTAAAAGAGACCCTGAGGCGGAGCCAAGATGGCGGACTAGGCAGACGCTACCTCGGATCCCTCTTACAACAAAGACACGGAAAAACAAGTGAATCGATCACATACATAACAATCTACGAACCCTGAACAACAAACACAGATTTAGAGACGGAGAACGAACTAATACGGGGAAGCAGCGATTGTTTCCAGAGCCTGGAGCCAGCGTACCAGTCAGGTACAGCACAAGCACAGAGAGCTGCTCCACCCCCCTGAACTAACCCCGGGAGGGGGACCAGCCGGTTCCACGGGCGGCATGGGACGCAGCCGGTAGGAGAAGTCCCTGGGAGAGAGTGACTGGTCTTGGAGCAGAAAGAGCAGTGTCCGAGCCGGGGAACCGTCCCGCAGGGATTTGGACTGGACGCAGTTTCCCAGTGATGGCTCGGAGACAACAATCCATATCAAACCACTTAAAGAAACAGACCATGACAGCTTCTCCAACCCCCCAAACAAAAGAATCAAAATCTTTCCCAAATGAAGATACAATCTTGGAATTATCAGATACAGAATATAAAAAACTAATTTACAGAATGCTTAATGATATCACAAATGAAATTAGGATAACTGCAGAAAAAGCCAAGGAACACACTGATAAAACTGTTGAAGAACTCAAAAAGATTATTCAAGAACATACTGGAAAAATTAGTAAGTTGCAAGAATCCATAGAGAGACAACATGTAGAAATCCAAAAGATTAACAATAAAATAACAGAATTAGACAACGCACTAGGAAGTCAGAGGAGCAGACTCGAGCAATTAGAATGCAGACTGGGACATCTGGAGGACCAGGGAATCAACACCAACATAGCTGAAAAAAAATCAGATAAAAGAATTTAAAAAAATGAAGAAACCCTAAGAATCATGTGGGACTCTATCAAGAAGGATAACCTGCGGATGATTGGAGTCCCAGAACAGGGAGGGGGGACAGAAAACACAGAGAAAATAGTTGAAGAACTCCTGACAGAAAACTTCCCTGACATCATGAAAGACGAAAGGATAGCTATCCAAGATGCTCATCGAACCCCATTTAAGATTGATACAAAAAGAAAAACACCAAGACGTATTATCATCAAACTCACCAAAACCAAAGATAAACAGAAAATTTTAAAAGCAGCCAGGGAGAAAAGAAAGGTTTCCTTCAAGGGACAATCAATAAGAATACGTTCTGACTACTCAGCAGAAACCATGCAGGCAAGAAGAGAATGGGACGACATATACAGAACACTGAAGGAGAAAAACTGCCAGCCAAGGATCATATATCCAGCAAAACTCTCTCTGAAATATGAAGGCGAAATTAAGATATTTACAGACAAACACAAGTTTAGAGAATTTGCAAAAACCAAACCAAAGCTACAAGAAATACTAAAGGATATTGTTTGGTCAGAGAACCAATAATATCAGATATCAGCACAACACAAGGTCACAAAACAGAACGTCCTGATATCAACTCAAATAGGGAAATCACAAAAACAAACAAATTAAGATTAATTAAAAAAAAATACACATAACAGGGAATCATGGAAGTCAATAGGTAAAAGATCACAATGATCAAAAAGAGGGACTAAATACAGGAGGCATTGAACTGCCATATGGAGAGTGATACAAGGCGATATAGAACAATACAAGTTAGGTTTTTACTTAGAAAAATAGGGGTAAATAATAAGGTAACCACAAAAAGGTATAACAACTCTATTACACAAGATAAAAACCAAGAAAAACGTAACGACTCAACTAACAAAGTCAAGCACTATGAAAATGAAGATCTCACAATTTACTAAGAAAAACGCCTCAGCACAAAAAAGTATGTGGAAAAATGAAATTGTCAACAACACACATAAAAAGGCATCAAAATGACAGCACTAAAAACTTATTTATCTATAATTACCCTGAATGTAAATGGACTAAATGCACCGATAAAGAGACAGAGAGTCACAGACTGGATAAAGAAACACGATCCATCTATATGCTGCCTACAAGAGACACACCTTAGACTTAGAGACACAAACAAACTAAAACTCAAAGGATGGAAAAAAGTATATCAAGCAAACAATAAGCAAAAAAGAAGAGGAGTAGCAATATTAATTTCTGACAAAATAGACTTTAGACTTAAATCCACCACAAAGGATAAAGAAGGACACTATATAATGATAAAAGGGACAATTGATCAGGAAGACATAACCATATTAAATATTTATGCACCCAATGACAGGGCTGCAAGATACATAAATCAAATTTTAACAGAATTGAAAAGCGAGATAGATACCTCCACAATTATAGTAGGAGACTTCAACACATCACTTTCGGAGAAGGACAGGACATCCAGTAAGAAGCTCAACAGAGACACAGAAGATCTAATTACAACAATCAACCAACTTGACCTCATTGACTTATGCAGAACTCTCCACCCAACTGCTGCAAAATATACTTTTTTTTCTAGCGCACATGGAACATTCTCTAGAATAGACCACATATTAGGTCATAAAACAAACCTTTGCAGAGTCCAAAACATCGAAATATTACAAAGCATCTTCTCAGACCACAAGGCAATAAAACTAGAGATCAATAACAGAAAAACTAGGGAAAAGAAATCAAATACTTGGAAAATGAACAATACCCTCCTGAAAAAAGACTGGGTTATAGAAGACATCAAGGAGGGAATAAGGAAATTCATAGAAAGCAACGAGAATGAAAATACTTCCTATCAAAACCTCTGGGACACAGCAAAAGCAGTGCTCAGAGGCCAATTTATATCAATAAATGCACACATACAAAAAGAAGAAAGAGCCAAAATCAGAGAACTGTCCCTACAACTTGAACAAATAGAAACTGAGCAACAGAAGAATCCATCAGGCACCAGAAGAAAACAAATAATAAAAATTAGAGCTAAACTAAATGAATTAGAGAACAGAAAAACAATTGAAAGAATTAACAAAGCCAAAAGCTGGTTCTTTGAAAAAATTAACAAAATTGATAAACCATTGGCTAGACTGACTAAAGAAATACAGGAAAGGAAACAAATAACCCGAATAAGAAATGAGAAGGACCACATCACAACAGAACCAAATGAAATTAAAAGAATCATTTCAGATTATTATGAAAAATTGTACTCTAACAAATTTGAAAACCTAGAAGAAATGGATGAATTCCTGGAAAAACACTACCTACCTAAACTAACACAATCAGAAGTAGAACAACTAAACAGACCCATAACAAAAAAAGAGATTGAAACGGTAATCAAAAAACTCCCAACAAAAAAAAGCCCTGGCCCGGACGGCTTCACTGCAGAGTTCTACCAAACTTTCAGAGAAGAGTTAACACCACTACTACTAAAGGTATTCCAAAGCATAGAAAATGACGGAATACTACCCAACTCATTCTATGAAGCCACCATCTCCCTGATACCAAAACCAGGTAAAGACATTACAAAAAGAGAAAATTATAGACCTATATCCCTCATGAACATTGATGCAAAAATCCTCAACAAAATTCTAGCCAACAGAATCCAACAACACATCAAAAAAATAATTCACCCTGATCAAGTGGGATTTATACCAGGTATGCAAGGCTGGTTTAATATCAGAAAAACCATTAATGTAATCCATCACATAAATAAAACAAAAGACAAAAACCACATGATCTTATCAATTGATGCAGAAAAGGCATTTGACAAAGTCCAACACCCATTCATGATAAAAACTCTTACCAAAATAGGAATTGAAGGAAAATTCCTCAACATAATAAAGGGCATCTATGCAAAGCCAACAGCCAATATCACTCTAAATGAAGTGAACCTGAAAGCATTTCCCTTGAGAACGGGAACCAGACAAGGATGCCCTTTATCACCGCTCTTATTCAACATCGTGTTGGAAGTCTTAGCCAGGGCAATTAGGCTAGACAAAGAAATAAAAGGTATCCGGATTGGCAAGGAAGAAGTAAAGTTATCACTATTTGCAGATGACATCATTATATACACAGAAAACCCTAAGGAATCCTGCAGAAAACTACTGAAACTAATAGAAGAGTTTGGCAGAGTCTCAGGTTATAAAATAAACATACAAAAATCACTTGGATTCCTCTACATCAACAAAAAGAACACTGAAGAGGAAATAACCAAATCAATACCATTCACAGTAGCCCCCAAGAAGATAAGATACTTAGGAATAAATCTTACCAAAGGATGTAAAAGACCTATACAAAGAAAACTACAAAGCTCTACTACAAGAAATTCAAAAGGACATACTTAAGTGGAAAAACATACCCTGCTCATGGATAGGAAGACTTAACATAGTAAAAATGTCTATTCTACCAAAAGCCATCTATACATTTAACGCACTTCCGATCCAAATTCCAATGTCATATTTTAAGGGGATAGAGAAACAAATCACCAATTTCATATGGAAGGGAAAGAAGCCCCGGATAAGCAAAGCACTACTGAAAAAGAAGAAGAAAGTGGGAGGCCTCACCTTACCTGACTTCAGAACCTATTATACAGCCACAGTAGTCAAAACAGCCTGGTATTGGTACAACAACAGACACATAGACCAATGGAACAGAATTGAGAACCCAGACATAGATCCATCCACGTATGAGCAGCTGATATTTGACAAAGGACCAGTGTCAATTAACTGGGGAAAAGATAGCCTTTTTAACAAATGGTGCTGGCATAACTGGATATCCATTTGCAAAAAAATGAAACAGGACCCATACCTCACACCATGCACAAAAACTAACTCCAAGTGGATCGAAGACCTAAACATAAAGACTAAAACGATAAAGATCATGGAAGAAAAAATTGGGACAACCCTGGGAGCCCTAATACAAGGCATAAACAGAATACAAAATATTACCAAAAATGATGAAGAGAAACCCGATAACTGGGAGCTCCTAAAAATCAAACACCTATGCTCATCTAAAGACTTCTCCAAAAGAGTAAAAAGACCACCTACAGACTGGGAAAGAATTTTTAGCTATGACATCTCCGACCAGCGCCTGATCTCTAAAATCTACATGATTCTGTCAAAACTCAACCACAAAAAGACAAACAACCCAATCAAGAATTGGGCAAAGGATATGAACACACATTTCACTAAAGAAGATATTCAGGCAGCCAACAGATACATGAGAAAATGCTCTCGATCATTAGCCATTAGAGAAATGCAAATTAAAACTACGATGAGATTCCATCTCACACCAGCAAGGCTGGCATTAATCCAAAAAACACAAAATAATAAATGTTGGAGAGGCTGCGGAGAGATTGGAACTCTCATACACTGCTGGTGGGAATGTAAAATGGTACAACCACTTTGGAAATCTATCTGGCGTTATCTTGAACAGTTCGAAATAGAACTACCATACAACCCAGAAATCCCACTCCTAGGAATATACCCTAGAGATACAAGAGCCTTCATACAAACAGATATATGCACACCCATGTTTATTGCAGCTCTGTTTACAATAGCAAAAAGTTGGAAGCAACCAAGGTGTCCATCAACGGATGAATGGGTAAATAAATTGTGGTATATTCACACAATGGAATACTACGCATCGATAAAGAACAGTGACGAATCTCTGAAACATTTCATAACATGGAGGAACCTGGAAGGCATTATGCTGAGCGAAATGAGTCAGAGGCAAAAGGACAAATATTGTATAAGACCACTATTGTAAGATTTTGAGAAATAGTAAACCTGAGAAGAACACATACTTTTGTGGTTACGAGGGGGGAGGGAGGGAGGGTGGGAGAGGGTTTTTTATTGATTAATCAGTAGATAAGAACTGCTTTAGGTGAAGGGAAAGACAACACTCAATACATGGAAGGTCAGCTCAATTGGACTGGACCAAAAGCAAAGAAGTTTCCGGGATAAAATGAATGCTTCAAAGGTCAGCGGAGCAAGTGCGGGGGTCTGGGGAACATGGTTTCAGGGAATTTCTAAGTCAATTGGCAAAATAATTCTATTATGAAATCATTCTGCATCCCACTTTGAAATGTGGCGTCTGGGGTCTTAAATGCTGACAAGCGGCCATCTAAGATGCAGCAGTTGGTCTCAACCCACCTGGAGCAAGGGAAAATGAAGAACACCAAGGCCACACGACAACTAAGAGCCCAAGAGACAGAAAGGGCCACATGAACCAGAGACCTGCATCATCCTGAGACCAGAAGAACTAGTTGGTGCCCGGCCACAACCGATGACTGCCCTGACAGGGAGCACAGCAGAGGACCCCTGAGGGAGCAGGAGATCAGTGGGATGCAGACCCCAAATTCTCATGGAGAGACCAAACTTGATGGTCTGACTGAGACGGGAGGAATCCCGGCGGCCATGCTCCCCAGACCTTCAGTTGACACAGGACAGGAACCATCCCCGAAGACAACTCATCAGAAATGAAAGGGACTGGTCAGCGGGTGGGAGAGAGACGCTGATGAAGAGTGAGCTAATTATATCGGGTGGACACTTGAGATTGTGTTGGCGACTCTTGTCTGGAGGGGGGATGGGAGGATAGAGAGAGAGGGAAGCCGGCAAAATTGTCAAGAAAGGAGAGACTGAAAGGGCTGACTCAAGAGGGGGAGAGCAAGTGGGAGTAGGGAGTGAGATGTATGTAAACTTATATGTGACAGACTGATTGGATTTGTAAACGTTCACTTGAAGCTTAATAAAAGTTATTAAAAAAAAAAAAAAGAGAGACCCTAATATTGTCTGTTTCTCATATTCAAAACAAAGTAGATTATGATCCTATGTATCTGCGGTGCAATGAATTGCTTAATATGGCCCTTCTAGCCATAGTCTTTGTGACTCACACACAATGATACAGTGGGACTATGCAAATAAGGTATATGGAACCCTAATGAAGAGATTGCTCAGTTTTGCCATCCCGCTGAGCTTAAATTGAGCCATCCAAGAAACAGGAGGAGAGACTCTCACCACCACCAAAGAAGAAGAGCCAGGAGTGGAGAGTGTCCTTCGGACCTGGGATCCCTGAGCTGAGAAGCTTCTAAAACCAAGAGACCGAGAGAGCGAGCTGTAACACCGAAGACAGTGAGAAGCAGTGCCAAGAGAGACCAGCGGGAGAAAGTGCAGTGGGTTTCTCGGCCCATGGGGCAACAAAGCTGAGTGCCTTCAGGCAGGAGGCTTACTGGAGAAGTAGGGTGCCTCCGGCCACTTCTAGGCTCACCAACCCAAGCCCACAGAGCTAGAGCTGAGCACCTTCCAGCCGAGGCTTATCTGAGCACTTATTGGTAGAGCTAAAAGAGCTTTGTAACACTTGCTCGAGTAGGGCAGAGGCCAAGGGGCCAGAGAGAGGTGTGCTTGTGAGCACGGCTGAGAAGAGGCTCTCCTGATTGAAGAACTGTATCTTGAGCGTTCCTGAACCTGAATTGTAACCTGCTGTTGTTGTTATTGTTAGGTGCCATCGAGTCAGTTCCAACTCATAGCAACCCTAGGTACAACAGAATGAAATACTTCCTGGTCCTGTGCCACCCTCACAATCATTGCTATGTTTGAGCCCATTGTTGCAGCCACTGTGTCAATCCACCTCATTGAGGGTCTCCCTCTTTTTCACTGACCTTACCAAGCATGATGTCCTTCTCCAAGGACTGGGTCCTCCTGATAACACATCCAAAGTATGTGAGACGTAGTTTTGCCATCCTCACTTCCAAGGAGCACTCTGGCTGTACTTCTTCCAAGACAGACTTGCTCATTCTTCTGGCAGTCCATGGTACATACAATATTCTTTACCAACACCGTAATTCAAATGCATCAATTCTTCTTTGATCTTCCTTATTCATTGTCCAGTTTTCACATGTGGATGAGGCAATTGAAAATATCATGGCTTGGGTCAGGAGCACCTTAGTCCTCAAAGCAACATTTTTGCTTTTCAACACTTGAAAGAGGTCTTCTGCAGCAGATTTGCCCAACACAATGCATCATTTGATTTCTTGACCGCTGCTTCCGTTGGCATTGATCGTGAATCCAAGTAAAATGAAATCTTTCACAACTTCAATATTTTTCCTGTTACTTCCTTAATAAACCCCACAACTGTGAGTATGGTCTGTGAGTTCTGTGTGACCGTTGCAATGAATTATCAAACTCAACAGAGAAGTAGAGAGTGCCGTGGAGGGACAGTTGGTGTTGGAATTGGTAAAGACAGCAGAGAGAGAAGGCATATCTGACCTCCCCCTCGTAGGAATCAGCCTGATCTTGATTTTGACATAAATGTTAGTGCTTATCAGGCTCTTTCAACAGCATGGTTTTGTTTGATCTTTGGAACAACTCAGCAGGGAGAAGAGGTATCACCTTTTACTTACTGATGAGGAAGAGAGAAGCCCTTTGAGGTAAGTGAGAGGTGATGTTGGCCTGTCCAAGGTTAATGGGGTGATCAAGTCCCAGTTCTTATCCGGTACCCTTTCTACCACTTAATGCCATACAACAATACATCCTATGGTTTTCCGGAATTACCATTTGCTGAAAGTTAGCATCACTTAGGTTCAGCGCAAAGTTCTTAGTGAAGAAACTATAAGAGATTTGTGTAAGATATTCAGTAAAAGCCTTCAAGGGTTAGGAGCTGCTGGAAGGACCACAACTTCAAGAAAGGGCTCTAGAGTAAGGCTTGTTATTGTTAGTTGCCGTCATGTTGATTCTGACTCTTGGCAATCCCACATGTGCAGAGGAGAACTGCTCCATAGGGTTTTCAAGGCTATGACCTTTCAGAAGAAGATCGCCAGGTGTGTCTTCTGAGGGGCCTCTGGGTAGGTTTGAACCACCAACCTTTCAGCTAGTAGTTGAGTGCTTAACCATTTACACCACCCAGGCTGCCTGGGCTCAAATTCAGGCTCTGCAACTTATTACCTACGCTAACCATAGACTAGTTACTTTATGTCCCCATGTTCAGGGTCCTCATGGATCCAAGAACATCAACTCTATTGCCAGTTCCAAGAGTAGCACGCATGATCTAGGCTAAGCCAATCAATTTCTTCAATACCCCAGGCCATGCCATTGGTTCAGCCATGGCCATGTGACCCAAGCTATTCCAATCAGAGGGGATCCCAGAACTTTTGAATGGAATGCTGGGACTAAGACATTCCCACTGGCTGTGAACAAGGAAGCATCTACTCCTGGGAGCTGCTAGCAGCCATCTTGGACTCATAAAGGGACTCACCCTTAGGAAGAAAGAGATTCTCTGGGAGGCTGAGCAGAAAGATGGAAAGAAACTGGGTCCAGGTAACACTGTCAAAGCTCTGGCTCAAACCTTCCATTAACTCTGCATCTTTCAGTTACTTGGAACAATATATTATTGTTTAAGTCAATGTGAGTTGAGTTTCCCATTAAGTGCAACCAAAAGGATCCTAACTGATTTGCTGAGTCTCCTCAACTGTAAAATAGCAAAATAAGACTATTCACCACCAAGTGTTTATTGTGAGGCTCAAATGAAATAACAATAAGAATGCTTGGCACACTCTGGTGTGTGACAAGGATTAATACACCAGTAGACAGTTAGGGACATCTCATCACCCTTTTACTCGCATATGGTTCTTTTTGCCAAAAAAGCCAAGTCTTTCAAAGATAAATATCACATTTAACCTGAGGGCCCCAGACAAACCGTACTTACCCACACCCTTATGCCTGGGCTCATTTAGGATGTGTTATTTTAAGATTGTGTTATATTGGAAACTACGGTAGCAGGAGGGCAAAGCTATTTTGTCATAATCATATCGCTCGTCATTTCCAGGCATTTGATGATTTTACATTTTTCCCAGTATCCCTTGGGTCGGTGTCCTTAACCTATTATATAATGATATTTCAGGTTCCGGGAGATGAATTGCCCTCAGTGTAAAATATGGCAGCGAATCTATACCCCTAAGCTCTGATAATTAGTTTTTAATGTAACTACAATTCTTTCGAGGAGATGTTTTCATGCTCTAAAATCTTCTTAAAAGCATCCCTTAGGCTGAAATTAAGTTGGAAGGAGTGTCATGGAAGTCTGCGGTGAGGGGCCAGTCGGGCACAGGTTCCCAGCCGACCTGACATGATTCATGGGCCTCGGGCAGTGAGAGGCGGGGCTCCTCTCACCTCGGCGGTCAGGCCTGTGCCAGCACGCAGCCACCCAGGCAAAGGGCGAGAACGCACTTCATCACCCAACATGACACCCAAGTAATGGTTACAAATGGGCTTTCAAGGCAGGGGAGTGCACGCAGGGTAGGAGCTGGGGGGGAATGGGAGGTCGGGGAGTGGGTATGGGAACCCACTAAAGCCTCCCCTTTCACAGCAAAGAGCTTTTCTTTACCCAAACATTTGTGGGTTTCTTTTCTAGTACTTCAAGAAATATTTATTTCAATTAAGGGATTTAAAATTTGTAACAGACCACAGCCAGTCTGTTCCTTGGAAAGACCATTGGGTTCCTTTTGGGAATCGTTCAGAGCCACTGAACTGGCTGTGGAAGGTGACTCAGGAAGGCTCCATGTCCTCCATTGCTTTCCCCACTGTACCTGGAAATGTCTCTCACATCATTCTGGTATTCTCAAAATTAGGGTCTTTGCTCTCTGCGAAGACAAACTGGCCTTCTTGTCCGTAGATAGCATTACATACTATCTCGGGGGGTTCTGTAGCTGGTACTTCATCTGTCTTAACATTATTATTGAAAGGAGCCTGGGTGGCGCAAGCGGCTGCTAACCCAAAGGCTGGCGGTTTGAACCCATCCAGTGGCTCTGCAGAAGAAAGGCCAGGTGATTTACTTCTGAAAAGATAACAGCCAAGAAAACCCTATGGGGCAGTTCTGCTCTGGAGCACACAGGGTCACAACGAATTGGGGCCCGACTTAACAGCAGCCAAAAACAACAACCAATATTGTTATTAACATCCATGCAATTAAAAGAGCCCTGTGGGCACAATGGTTAAGTGCTTGGCTGCAAACCAAAAGGTCTGCAGTTCAAATCCATCAGTGGCTCCTCAGGAAAAAGACCTGGAGATCTGCTCCCATAAACATTACCCATTGCAGTCGAGTCGATTCCAACTCTATGATATCGACCCTATAGGCCACAGCTCTTAACCACTACACCACAGGGTTTCCCCCGTAAAGATTACAGCCTAGGAAATCCTATGGGACAGTTCTACTCTACCCGGACGGATCCTAGGAAATCCTATGGGACAGTTCTACTCTACCCGGACGGATCCTAGGAAATCCTATGGGACAGTTCTACTCTACCCTGACGGATCACTGTGAGTCTGAGTGAACTCCACGGCACCTAAAACAACAACAAGACACAATTAACCCATGACATGTTTAATCGGCTACATAGTGGTAAACTAATGTTGTCATTAGGTGTCCACGAGTTGACTTTAACTCATAGTGGCCCCATGCGACAGAGTAGAACTGCCCCATGGGATTTCCTAGGCTGTATTCTTTATGGGAGCAGATCGCCAAGTCTTTCTTCCTCAGAGCCAAACTGCCAACCTTTTTGTTAGCAGCCAAGTGCTTAACTGTTGCACTCCTTATAGGAACCAACATAAACATGAAGACCCAGAGAGGACAGGATATCTTAAAATGCTAAATTCTCTGTAAATTCCAAAGAAATTCCAAGTCCCCAAATATCCAGCAGATCTATGAAAACATTTCCTTTCCCTTGGCCTGAAGCTACACTTAGAAAAAAAATTTAATGTTTTTAAAGCCAATACAAACTAGAAGTATTTTACTTTGATCACAAGACACACACTGGGGTCCTTTCCCTCCACATGTCAGAGGGTGGGCAGCCCCTGACAGCTACTATCTGTCATGGTGTGCTCATGGTGAGATGAGGAAGCCCAATTGGAGGGGACACTGAAGGCTTAAGTCCTCCTCAGGGGTGGTCAGGCACTGCTTCCACTTCCTCACAGTTTTCTTCAGGGCCTTGGGTCACTCCCAGTGGCATGGATGCTAAGGCTCCAAGCTCTCCCCCATTCTCCCCCAACCTAGCTGCTGCTCTCACAGCCCCTAGTGGAAACCAGACAGGAGCCCCTCTCCGGTCCACAGTCAAGTCCCTGCACCTTCCCCCAAAGGGAGTTGAAACAGCCATGAGGATCGTTGGAGGCAAAAATTTCAACAACGATAATACCCAGTGTGGCCAGAGAAGAAGGAAGCTGGGAGGGAAAGAGCCAGCCCTTTCATACACATAATGGGACAGAGTCGGCACTACCTGAGAGGCACCGGTGGAATGGTCCGGTTCTGGAGGCTGACAGGGCTGGGTCAGGTCCTGGCTCCACCACTTACTGGCTGTGCGACCTCATGTCAGTGACTTTACCCTCAGTTCTCTCACCAGTGAAATTGAGAGTGGTGACAGACTCTCCTCATCTGCCTGGTGGGAGATTGTTGTTGTTGTGGTTGTGTGCCATCAAGTCAATTAAAAGATGTAAAATGCTCAGCGCAGGGCCAGAGAGAATAAAACTCTCAAATGGCGGCTGTCGCTAGTCATACTTCTGGAGAACAATGAGTGATGTCTACGGCCCCAGGCCCATAATTCCTCTCCCCTAGGACTATTTCCCAAGGAAATGATCAGAAATGGCACATCGAAGACTCCTGTACAAGTATGCTCACCCAAGCATTATTTAAAGCAGGAAAAATTAGAAACGAGCTAAACACCCAGGAAAAACGGCTTAAATAATTATGGTGCATCCATATATTGGGATGCCATGCCACATTGTCCCCCAGAACAGCGCCAGGACAAGTATAATCAGCAAAATGCAGAGCTGACTTGCACCTAAGGTATTATGGGATATTACTGGACAGACAGCCAAGGCAATATTTCAATGCACAAAAGGTAAAATTTCTGCTCATAGTAATCATTAATAACAAAATTAGTATTAATAATAATTAACTTTATTAGTAATAAGCACCAGTTTTTGATTGGCTGAGTATTTACTCTGTGCTAGAGATAATGAAGCTCTACATGCTATCTAATTGTACCCCCACAAGAGGTAGGTATCATTATTTCTTCCCATTTTTCAGATAAGAAAACTGAGACTCAGCAAAGTTTAGCAACTTGCCCAGAATCACACAGCTAGCAAGCAGAAGAGTCAGGATGCGATTCCAGCTGGACCGGCTCCAAAGCCACTCTGCAGTGTTGCCTCCCTAAGAGAATTGCTTTACCAGCTCTTCAGCGGAAATGAGTCACAGTAGCTCCCAACATTAGATGAACGGGATCTCAAGATGGCAAGATCCTATTGTCTCCAGGGAAAGAAGAGCCCAGAAGATTTGGTTTCTCATCTAATTCTACCCTGTGCATAGAAACCCCAACAGCCCATCACATGGTTTTGCCAACTTGATGATGAAATCACTTTAGTAAATTTTGAAAGTAACTCAGCAACACCTTTATCTAGCCAGTGTTGCTATATCAGAAATGCCACAAGCAGGTGGCTTTAACAAACAGAAGTTTATTCTCTCATGGTTTAGGAGGCTAGAAGTCTGAATTCAGGCGCCAACTCCAGGGGAAGGCTTTCTCTCTCTGTCAGCTGTGAGGGGAGGTCCTTGTCATAAAGCTTCCCCTGGGTCAAGGAATTTCTCAGCACAGGGACCCCAGGTCCAAAGGACACGCTCCACTCCTGACTCTTCTTTCTTGGTGATAGGAGGTCCCCCTCCACTCTGCTCAATTCTCTCTTTTAGCTCCACTCCTGACTCTTCTTCCCTGGTGATAGGAGGTCCCCCTCCACTCTGCTCGCTTCTCTCTTTTATGTCTCAAAAGAGATTGACTCAAAACACAGTATAATTCTGTAGATTGAGTCTTGCCTCATTAACATAACTGCCTCTAATCCTGCCTCATTAACATCATAGAGGTTAGGATTTAGGACACATGGGATTATCACATTAGATCACAAAATGGAGGACAACCACACAATACTGGGAATCATGGCCTAGCCAAGTTGACATATTTTGGGGGGACACAATTCAATCCGTAGCACCCCTTATTATGAATTATATCACAGACAATTTAGACACAGAGGAAGGTCAGTTTAGATTCCTTACAGAAAAGACAGGAATGCTAGATGCCATCAGAAATGTCCTGCAGAACAGTGACCCTCGTTGTTCTTCTGCAGCAGCACCCATGCTGACATGCACCACACTCCCATAGGTGGTCTCCAATTTCAACATGTTGACAGCAACAGAGAGAAGACAGACTGTGGGTGCAGCCAAGTCCAGGTGGACCATCTGTCCAACCACTTTTTTTCAGAACTGATGTGATACACCAGTGAGATGACAGTAAGTTCAGAATTGTTACCCTGGAGACCTGGACCAGAGGTTCCTAACCCTGGTTGCACATTGGACTCACTTGAGGAGCTGTAAAAGAACTGATGCCCAGGCTACCCTCCAAGCCAATTAGGTCAAAATCTCTGAGGATGGGGCCAAGGCTCAGATTAGTAGCTCTTAAAAGTCCTCCAGATGATTCCAACGGACAGCCCGAATTGAGAACCACTGGTCTATAAAGCCCAGTAAAGTAGATTTCGAAAAATTGTCAGAACAGGCATGTTTGACATTCAGTTTAGGACATACAAGAAGCTCTGAGGACATCAGTTCTAATTATTCAATCAAATCGTTCCCAAAGAGGAAAAAAAAAACGTACAAAATCACCCACTACCACAACCCTACAGGCAGTTCTCAGAAAAGCTAAGACTTAAAGAGAAAGAGCCCTAGGACAAAAATAGAGGTACAGAACCAAGGAGAAAGACACGCACACAATGATGTAGTGAACTTACAAGAACAATCACCAGAACATTCAACAGAACTGTCAGGGGAGCAGCTTGAACCTTTCATCGGGTCCTAGAGTTGGTCAAATGGTGAATTCATCTCATCCCCCTGGTCAATGAGGTCCATTCTTGCCTCCCCACCCATGGAAAGGATTCCCCCCAAAAAGTAAAATTAAAAAAGCCTTATTTGGTTTTAGCTCTAACTAGAACCTAAGAAAGAAAGGAAAATTGTCACCCTGCTTGGATAAGATGGATAATGTCAGCCTTTTCCATTTAAAAAAAAAAGAGGTCTTCAAAGCAGAAACAGTAAAATATTCACGGTTAACAGGAAATGGAGTCCCAACACAGATGAGAAGATGGTATAAAAGCTCAGGATCATTCATGTTGGTTTGAGTCACCAAGCCCAGGTAAGAACATCCTGGGGCACAAAAAGAACTTACAGATTTAAGCCAAGGACAACTGTCAGGATTCCTTGGAAAGTGGGTTCCCGGAAACCTGAAGAGGGACAAATAGCATTGCCACTTTCAAATAAGTCATATCCTAGAAACTATAGGGTGATAAATTTAAACTTATACTTTCCATACATTCTCATGGATTATTGAACCAATGGCTTGTCCAAATTGAGAAAAGAGAAAGCAGCAATCACCAAGGAATCAATTTGAGTTCACTTAAGAATTCATACCAAACAAACATTCCTTTTTCACACAGGGTAACTAGACAAATAGATGAGGAAAAAATATATAGAAATGGTACTCTGATATCCCAAGTCTTCCATGACATCCTTGGGAACAAGGACACGTCACCTGACTTGGTGATAACGGATGAACACCCAAGTCAGACTGCTACTTTCTCCACCAGCCCTGACCTCAAAAGACTACAGGGGTGAGTGTTAGGAGGCTCCAGCCCAGGAACAATTTCATCATCTTTTCAAATTTTACATGTTTGTCTATCCAGGAGCCCTGGTAGTGCAGTGGTTAAACGCTTGGCTGCTAACCAATAAGTCCGCAGTTCAAAGCCACCAGACGCTCCGCAGTAGAAAGATGTGGCAGTCTGCTTCTGTAAAGATTACAGCCTTGGAAATCCTATGGGTCAGTTCTACCCTGTCTTCTACGGTTTCTATGAGTCAGAATCAACTCAACATCAATGGGTTTAGGTTTTTTTAGTCTATTTATCATCTATCTGCCTACCTATCTGAGGTTACTTGCTTTAGAAGGTATCCAGAATAAGGTTATCAAAAATGGAATCATAAAACCAAAACCGTGAAAAGGAAGAAGAAATGAAAGTGCTAGCCAGAAAAGTTTCTGAAAGGTGACTGTTAAATTTGGCCCTGAGCTTCTCAGCAGCCAAGGCAAAAAGGGGAAGCATGATCAGCTTCATCACTATCCCATTATCTGGTAGAAAAATGTAAAAACCTTGAGAAAAAATCCTCTTTATCTTGGTACAAAATTTTAAGAGGAATATATCAGTTGGGTCCTCCGACAAAGAACACAGAGATATCACAGACTAGTGTCATCAGTCAGGGTGCCAGCAGGAAAGCTGATAAGCTCAGTTTGGGGTAATGTGCAGAAACTTTGATAAAGGGACTACTTACAAAGGTATACATAGGGTACAGGGAAGCCACACCATCACCTGTCACTTTGTCACACTGTGGTGGCTTGCTTGTCACTAAGATGCTGGATGCTATGCCACCAGTATTTCAAATACCAGCAGGGTCACCTATGATAAACAGGTTTCAGCAGAGCTCCCAGATTAAGATCAACTTCTTCAGTCAGGAACAAAGGCCTGGCGACCCACTTCCAAAAAATAGCCAGTGAAAACCTGATGGATCACAACAGAATACCGCCCAGTAGAGTGCTGGAAGATGAGCCCCTAAGGTGGAAGGCACTCAAAATACACAGCGGCCACAACAATGGACTTGAGCACCAGCATCGTAAAGGTGGTGCAGGACTGGCCAAAGTTTCCTTCTATCGTACGTGGGGTCACCATGACTCAGAGGTGACTCAACAGCAACTAATAACGACAGGGAAGCCACACACTGGTAGCTTTGGGCTTTTACCACCCCGGGCTAGAGAAGGCTGCGGAGTGAGGCAGCCAGCCCCAGGCAACCCTGCAGAAGGGGAGCCGGGGTGGAGATGTCCCTCCCTTAGTCTCCTCTCCTGGGAAGGCCAGCGGTCACCAGGCCAGTCTGAAGCAATCCACACAGGGCAGCCTCCTGGGCACAGAGCAGGGCAGAGAAGGGCAAGCAGCTGATCCCAAGGGGGCTAAGAGAAGAGAGAGGGCAATATTGATTTCACAAAAAGTGCAGATGAGATTTGATAAGATTGCTTTTCTTATAAGAAAGCCGAGCAATGGATTTTCAGCATAATTCAGAACAGACATTCCACAGGAACCTACATTAATATGGTTTGGGCCCATCACTTTTTGATGATCTGCTATGATACAAAAAGCAGAACTTAGAATTCCCAGAGAATGAGATGGACCATGTGTCCTCCACACTGTGTCCTAGAATTGGCACTTTGTTTTTCTTGCACCAGAGGGGGAGGTTGAGGTAGGTGCTGGTCACTGAGAAGAGCCTGGTCTGCTGATATGTTTAAAGTAAACTGTTCTCCTACATTGGACACCTTTTCAAACTGAGTACAGTTAAATTGGGTTGTGAGGGTAGGTTGGGCCTCAGAGTACCACCCTGAGGTGACAGACCAACCCAGAATCAAACTCATCCAATTCATCCTTCTTCTCCATGAGATTAAAATGGCCACCCCACCCAGGTCACCCCTGAGATGTTCTCCAACAATACCAGAATAAGACCACCCCAATCTAGGAATAGCCATTTCTTTTTCTTTTCTTTTTTTTTTTTTTTTTAGTTGTGCTTTTTAGGTGAAAGTTTACAGAGCAAATTAGTTTCTCATTAAACAGTTAATACACAAATTGTTTTGTGACATTGGTTGCCAACCCTGTGATGGATCAACACTATTCCCCATCTCCAGCCCAGGTTCCCTATTTCCATTTGTCCAGTTTTCCTTCTCGTCTTTTGCTTTTGGATTGGTGCCCTTTCCTTCCTGCCTTCTCGCCTTTGCTTTTTGGTTGGTGCCCATTAGTCTCATATTCTTGATTGAACTATGAAGCGCGTCCCTCACATGTGTGATTGTTGGCCCCACAGGCCTGTCTAATCTTTAGCTGAAAGATGAACCTCAGGAGTGACTTCAGTACTGAGTTAAAAAGGTGTCCGGGGGCCATACTTTTGGGGTTTCTCCAGTCTCTGTCAAACCAGCAAGCCTGGTCTTTTTATGTGTGTGTGTGAATCTGAATTTTGCTCTATATTTTTCTCCTGCTCTGTCCGGGACCCTCTATTGTGATCCCTGCCAGAGCAGTCAGTGGTGGTAACCTGGCACCATCTAGTTGTTCTGGGCTCAGTCTGGTAGAGGTCATGGTAGTTGTGGTCCATTAGTCCTTTGGACTAATCTTTCCCTTGTGTCTTAGGTCTTCTTCATTCCCCTTTGCTCTAGCCAGTATGGAACCAGTAGAGGCATTGGAGATGGCCACTCACAGGCTTTTAAGACCCCAGTTGCTACTCATCACAGTCAGATGTAGAACATTTTCTTTTTACATTGTGCTATGCCAATTGAGCTAGATGTCCCCCAAGACTGTGGTCCCCAGCCCTCAGCCCAGTAGCTTGGTCTCTCAGGGCATTTTGATGTGTCTGTGAAGCTTCTATGATTTTGCCCTGGTCAAGTTGTACTGTCTTCGTCAATATCGTGTACTGTCTTACCCTTCACCCAAGTTACCACTTACTACTATCTAGTTAGTGTTTGGAGGAAATAACCATTTCTTGATCACCTTAGAAAATCCAGATCTAAGAAAGCAGAGATTGGGCTCTGTAGTTCCAACCTTCTCGAGAACATACAGCAGTCAGAACTTAAGATTGTCATGAGAGATGTGGTCATAAAGTTTCCACCAAGTGTAACTTCAAGCAAATGGAAATTATCCAATCTATTTTTTTTTTTTTTTTTTTTTGATCACCAGAGGCAAGAAGTTGAGATCCATTCTTTTGTGTCAAGACCAGTTGTTGGCGGGCTCATAGAAGCAGCCCATTACTTTCAGCTGGCAGCTCCATCTCCTCATTTGTTCTCAGGCAGTCGAGCTGTGGCCACAGGGTCTGGGCAATTGGGTTAGATGGACACTGTGCCTCACTTTGACATTGTGAGTTAAGCGGACGCCGTGCCTCACTTTAACTTTGTGGAGCATGTCCTGAGGTGTGATGGATCTGAGAGGGATGGGGGCCCAGGCCCTTTCAGGGTGGGTGTCACATCCAGACATCTACATGATAAATGTTTCCTGTCTCCAGGGGCGCCTTCTCACGCTGAATGCATTACCCTTCTGAAGAAATGACCGAAAATTTATTTAATCATGAACTTTTTTTTTTCCATTCAGCCCATGCTCCTCCAGGGAATTATGTTGGTAGCAAACAGATGATATCAACATCCCTTTCTCCCTGCCTGTTGTATGCCTTGGTCATCCTAGGAGAGAGAGCTCTCAAGCGACTACCCCTGAGGCTGGAAAACATGCACTCAATTGGTTATTAAATGACATGCACTGCATTAAGGCAACCCAAGTCTCTCAATAGAAGAACACCTTCCCACAACCACCAGGTATATGATCCTGTTGTTGTTAGCTGCCCTCAAGACAGGAGGAAGTGTTGCCCAGTTCTGTGCCATCCCCGTGATCTGTTTCGAATGGAACCATGGTGAGTCATAGGATTTTCACTGATTTTTGGAAGTAGATTGCCAGGCCTTTCTTCCTAGCCTGTCTTTGTCTGGAAGCCCTGCTGAAACCTGTTCAACATCATAGCAACACGTAAGCCTCCACTGGAAGAGGGTGGTGTCTGCACATTAGGGGCACTTGCCAGGAATCGAACCTGGGTTCACTGCATGATGAGTGAGAATTCTATCACTGAACCACCACTGCCCCCACTGGGGATAGAAAAAAAGGCAAACCCTTTGCCATTGATTGACTCATAGTGACCCTATAGAGCAGAGTAGAACTCCCCCATAGAGTTTCCAAGGAGCAGCTTGTGGATTCGAACTGCAGACCTTTTTGTTAGCAACCACAGCTCTTAACCACTGTGCCACCAGGGCTCCACCAGGTGTATATATTTAAAAAAACTCATTGCTGTCTAGTGGACTCCAACTCATAGCAACCCTATAGGACAGAGTAGAACTGCCCCCATAGAGTTTCCAAGGAGCAGCTGGCGGATTCGAACTGCTGACCTTTTGGCTAGCGGCCGTAGCTCTTAACCACTACACCACCACGGTTTCCACTGGGTATATATAGAGCCCCGCAATTCACAAAGCACTTTCTTATGTAATCGTTTTTTGATGAAGATGATGACGACAATGATGATACCTAACACATGCAGGGGACACTCCGCCAAATGCTTTACATACAGCGGAGCATTCCAGCTGACAGCAACCTGATTAGGTAGGGATGTGATCATGCCAGTTGACAGATGAAGAAACTGGAGCTCAGAGACGGGAAGTCACTCGCCCTCTAGGTGGTACAACTAGGGAATGGAGAGGCGGGATTTGACCTAGGTCTAAAGCCCTTTTATTGAGCTATTCTCTGTTTACAGATAAATGCTTCAGGGAGGTCCCTGTCCTCTCTGATGATGGCCTTGGAAATTTCCTAATCTTTTCTGCAGCTTCACCCTGCAGCACCTGCTCCAAAGCTGGCCTACACTGGGAGACCAACAAGGGAAGAGCCTGGGACAGACAGGAAGGAAAGAAGCAGGGGAGAGGGCCATTTTCCTGTCCTCTCTTCCCCGCAGAAGGCACTCCCCAGCTCCAGGACAAAGGCCCTGAGAACTTTCTGTGTGGAGATGGCAGAGCACAGAGGAACAGTCTGAGGTCCCCTCTAAAGTACAGATTACTCCCCCTCTGGGCCTCATCTGAGGTCACAAAGATCCCTCTCCTCTGCCTTTCCCTAGCCCCCTACACATCAATAATCAGTCTAGACAGGTGGTTCTCAACACCCCTCAGTGGGCATTTGGCAATGCTTGGGACATTTTTAGTTATCACATGGGAGCGAGAGGATGCCACTAGCACCTAGTGTGTAGAAATCATGGGTGCTGCTACACATCCTAGGCTCCCTCAGCAAAGAATTATCTGGTTCAATAGTGCTGAGGTTGAGAAAGCTTGGTCTACACAAATCTATGAATGAAAATACATGATCTTGGCTTGGATCTTAGTTTCAGAGATGGGAGAAAGGAGACACTTGCTGTAAAAAGTCATTATTGGGAACCTGTAGTAATTTAAATATGGACTATGGGTTAGATAATAGCATACATCAATGTTACATGTCCTGATTTTGATAACGTTACTGTGGTTGGGTAAGAGAACATTCTTGTTCTTAGGAAGTATACACCGAAGGCCTAGGCCTTATGGGTAAAAGAGTTATAGAAATAACGCAAATGTGAGGAAATGATGCCAGCTGATGAATCTAGGTGACTGGTACAAGGGAGTTCTCTTCTATAAACTTGAAATTATTTCAAATTAAAAAAATTTTTTTAAATCATACACATGTGCGTTTAGATCCTGGGAAGAAAGGAAATTTTAGGACTCTTTGTTTTTTTAATTTTTTTAAATTACTGTGGTAAAAATAGATATAAAACATATGCAACAGTCTCTACGTGTACAATTCAGTGACACTGGTTACATTCTTCATGTTGTACAATCTTTATTGCTATTCTTTCCCAAATCATTCCACCACGAGCAGCATAAACCCTAAGCAACAAAGCCCCTTTCTCCCTCCCTCCTACCCCTGGTAACCACTAATCATCTTTGTTGTTGTTGTTAGGTGCCCTCGAGTCGGTTCCCACTCATAGCAACCCCACGTACAACAGTATGGAACCACTGTCCGGTCCTGCGCCACCCTCACAATCTTCGTTATGCGTAAGCCCGTTGTTAACAGCACTGTGTCAATCCATCTCTTGAGGGTCTTCCTCTTTTTCGCTGACCCTCCATTTTACTAAATCATCTTTGGTTTCTACATATTTGCTTATTTCATCCAAGTGAGGTCATACAGTACTTGTCCTCTTGCTATTGACTTCCTTCGTGCAGTGTCTCCAGATGGGCCTGGGATTTCCCTAAGTTTTCTAAATGCTGGCTGATTCTTTCCATCCCCCCAGCCTGCGGTCAGCTCCAGGGGCTCACAAGGTCCCTCCAGTCCTCCCAGCTGTAGCTCCCTCCACGGAGTCAAAATGGCAGAAGGAGAAGCAGGCGAGTGCTGGATGAAGGCCTGTTAAGCACCTGAAACAATAAGATAACCAGCCCCTGCCTTAAGCAGGGCAATTTGATCAAAATGGCCTCAGGGACGCTCTCTCTCACCTCTCCTCACAGCCGCACAATAGCCCTATTTGGCTCAAGCCGACTCACAGATTTTTGCTCATTATTTTCCCTCTTGAACTCTTGGTCCACAGTGAAGATCATTTGCAAATAAAGCCTAAGGTTTCAAGAGGTTTTATGAGGCAATCAGCCAGGCAGGGATAGAGTCTCCTGCGCGAAATCAGCCTCCCACTATCCATTATTATTATTTTTTTAATATCGCTCATTTTTTCCTCAGTGAAAGTTGTTTCTATTCATCTCCCTTTAGCATTGCCCAGACCAATCTTCCCAAATGAGCAGAGTCTTGCAGCACCCTATGTAGTGAAGGAAAGAAAAAAAAAAAAAGACAGACAGACTGTCTGCAGCAAAACTATTTAATTTGAGCTGGTTGCCCCTCTGAAAAATGATGTCCATATCAGATAAGAAGTCGGGCAGTTTAAATTGTTCTATCAGAACCAAGTTGCCTGTTTTTGAAGCTCATTCCAGACAATTGGAAACTGTTCTTGTCTCCTTTTTAGAAGGCAATTGCCCAACTTGAAGGCTGTTTGTGATGGAAGTAGACACCACAATAATTTATACAGTAAAAGCCTCTATCTAGATCAAATTGTATATTTGCTAGGTAACTATGCTGGGTAAATAACCCCTCTGTTTTATCTTTAATGCAGTATCTGTATGCATTCTGTCAAGCTAACCCTCCCTGGGGAATATTTTACATGCTGGTACACAGGCAACTTGCTACTTACGACATTTAATGTGGTTTGTCTTTGCACAGATGAGAATATTACGTGTTAGATCCTTTCCTTGAAACCAATTTGCCCTATGAATGTGTATTTGTTGCCCTAGTGGGTCTTTTCCTGTTCTAATTAATATGACAACATAGTACTGTCATCGACCAATATTTATGGACCAGCCCTCTAAGGCTTGGGGCCTGCACTGGGGCCTTTAATTAAAAGGTCCTATCTTATTCTGGGGATCTCTGCCACAGAGAGAGTCACACAGCTGTGCCAGGGCAGCTGTACAAGGCGCTAGCTGCTGCAGTACTGTCAGCTATGGTCAACAACAGGATTAACTAAGTAGGCTATTATACAGACCTGAAAGAAGTAAAGTAGGTCAATGTATATTAACTGAAATTGATTAGTATCCATGGTATATTGGGGAAGCCCAAAAAAGTAAACTGAAAAACAGTTATGACAGAATGATGCCATTTTTAGGCCAAAAAAAAAACAGTCTAGGTACATGCATTCTGCGTGTGTGCACACGTAGATGGGCATGAAGCTTATATTTACATTTTTCAAGTCTAGAATAATACACACCAAACCATTAACAATAGTAGCCCTTCAAAGTGGAACCAGAGCAGGGAGCAAGGAGACACATGCTTTATTTTAGACACCTGTACATTATTTGAGCTTTCTACAAAGAATATATTACTTTTGTAAATAAAAAAGATTAAAAGATTTTTAAAAGATGGTCTTCATTCAGTGGCCATGTATTGCATGTCTATGTGCTGGGCACTGTACTATATTTATAAACCACAGAAAACAGAAGCAGAGAGACCAAAGAGACTAAACAAACAAGCAGAAAACTTCACAAACTGTTTAAATTGGCTGCGTTGCTTTGTTTTAAGACTGCCTCTATCAACATTAACTCTGACAAGAATCTCAGAGTTGAGATACATGGGCCCTTCTCTAAAGCAGAGCATGCCGTGGGGTCTCCTGAATGTTCCAGATGAGTTTGGTCAACTGTTACCTCTTAATGAGTGATTAAAACAAGGGAACAGTAGCACGGGCCTAGGGGATGCTGTGGTTTCCAATTCTTCAATGGAGACAAACAGTGGGCAAGTGGAAGAGAAATTAGAAGGTTTAGGACTTGAAGCTCTCAGTTACATGCTAGATGTGGAATCCAGGACCCACTATTTTCTGAAAACACAGTCCTGTTGAGACCATAAAAATCACCAAATTTCTGGGAATCAACAAGGGTGTGGAGTGGAGGGGAGGGAAAAGAAAAAAAAGCAAAAAGCCTGATCCCAGCCTTGAATGTGCCCTGGAATATCACACACAGGCATGTAGCTGAATGTAGGCAACAGGACTTCAAACCATCTTGTTCCACTTAGAACTCCTGCTGAGAATTTGCATTTCCACCCCAGATATACTGAATCAGAATCTACTGTTTAACAAGACCCCCAAGTGATTCTTATGTATGATAAATTTTGAGAACCACTGCTCTGCAAATGAGAAGAACTGGTGGTGCGATAGTTAAGCGCCTGACTGCTAACTGAAAGGTCAGCGGTTCAAACCCACCAGCTGCTCCTTGGCAGAAAGATGCGGCAGTCTGCTTCTTCAAAGGTCGCAGCCTCGGAAACTCTAAGGGGCAGTTCTATTCTGCCACAGAGGGTTGCTATGAGTCAGAATCAACTCCACGACAATGGGCTTGGTTTGGGTTTTGATTTGGGTTCTACTAGTGGTTCTCAGAATTGGTCCCTAACCAGCACCATTAACATCACCTAGGGACTTGTTAGAAATGCAAATTCCCAGCAGGGGTTCGAACCAGAACAAACCAGTTTAAAGCCATGGTACACAAGCAAGCCATGATGGAAAAAGATGAGATCCTCCAATACACCTGAAATCACCAAGCCATCCGCTGAGGAAGAACAGGTGGAAACATAAGGTCCTCTCATTCTGGAAAGGAGAAAGCTAAAGACTAGAGGACCAAGCCAATGTAACAAGGCAAACAAATAAGGATAGATAGATGATTGAAGAGAAAGACACACAGTGGTCATTTACATGTGAATAATATGATTGTTTACATTAAAAAGGCTAAAAGAATCCTTAGGTAAATTATTAGGATTAGAAATATATATATAAGAAAGAATTGTATTTCCATGTACAATACAAATAGAATATAAAATTGTAAAAACTATATAATTTTCAATAACATCAAAAATACAAGTATCTGTTAGTAAATCTAGCAAAAGATATTCAAGACCTCCACGGAAAAAATTACGTAACTATGAAAGAAACTAAAGAAGCCCTAAGTAATGGAGGGAAACGCTGGTGGCGTAGTGGTTAAGTTCTACGGCTGTTAACCAAAAGGTCGGCAGTTCGAATCTAACACCTGCTCCTTGGAAACTCTATAGGGCAGTTCTACTCTGTCCTATAGGGTCACTATGAGTCGGAATCGACTCGACGGCAGTGGTTTTTTTTTTTTTAAGTAATGGGGAGTTATAGCTAGTCATGGACTGGAAGACTCAATGTACAAAAGTATCAATTCTCCCCTAAAACAATCTATAGATTCAAGGTAATCCCAAAGCATAAATTGACAAGATGATTCTAAAATTTATACGGAAAAGCAAAAGGTCAAGAACAGCTAAGAAACTCTTGAGAAGAACCAGGTAGGAGGACTTGTCTTGCCAGATGTTAAGACTTATGTCTCTCTTGCCAGATAGTAGGATATTAACACTGTGGTAGTGGCTCAAGTAGAGATAAATAGACCAAGGAACAAAAGAGAAAACCAAGAAACAAATCCATGCATGGACGCCGGATTTATTGTAAAGCCAGCACTGCAAAGCAATGTGGAAAGGTTAATAAGTAGAGCTGGGACAACTGGGTACCTAGATGACAAAAATTAAATTGGCCCTCTACCTCATACCACATTCAAAAGTCCACTCCAGGTAAATTATAGACCTACATGTAAAAGGTCAAATAGTATAGGAGACCATCTTTGTATCACCAGGGTAGGGAAAGATTAATTAAACAAGACAGAAAATACTAACCATAAAGGAAAAGATTGATAAATTTCACTATATTAAGATTAAAAACTTCTTTTTATCAAAACATACTAAGAGACAGAGAAAGGAAGCCACAGAGCAGAAGATATTTGCTACACATAAAACGAACAACGGGCTCATATCCAGAATATAAAGGGGTCTTACAAATCAGTGAGATAAACTCAAACAATCCAATATTTTACAAGGGGAAAGAACTTGAATAGTGTTTCAGTCACCTAGTGCTGCTATAGCAGAAATACAAGTGGATGGCTTCAACAAACAGAATTTTATTCTCTCACAGACGAGTAGGCTAGAAGTCCAAATTCTGGGCATCACCTCCAGAGGAAGGCTTTCTCTCTCAGTCAGCTTCTGGAGGAAGGTCCTTGTCATCAATCTTCCCTGGGTCTAGGAGCTTCTCAGTGAAGGGAGCCCAGGTCCAAAGAACACACTCTGCTCCTGGGACTACTTTCTTTGTGGTATGAGGTCCCCCTGTCTCTCTGCTTGCTTCTCTCTTTTATATCTCAAAAGAGATTGACTTAAGACACAACCTAATCTTGTAGACTGAGTCTGTTTTATTAACATAACTGCCTCTAATCCTACCTCAGTAACATCATGCTGTTGTTGTTAGGTGCCCAAGTCGGTTCCAACGCGTAGTGACCCTATGTACAACAGAATGAAACACTGCTAAGGCCTGCGCCATCCTCATGATCATTGTTATGCTTGAGCCCGTTGTTGCAGCCACTGTGTCAATCTATCTCGTTGAGGGTCTTCCTCTTTTTTAATGACCCTCTACTTTACCAAGCATGATGTCCTCCTCCAGGGACTGGTCCCTCCTAATAACACGTCCAAAGTACGTGAGACAAAGTCTCACCATCATTGCTTCTAATGAACATTCTGGCTGTACTTCTTCCAAGACAGATTTGTTTGTTCTTCTGGCAGTCCATGGTATATTCAATATTCTTCTCCAACACTGCAATTCAAAGGCATCATTTCTTCTTCAGTCTTCCTTATTCATTGTCCAGCTTTCACATTCATATGAGGCAACTGAAAACACCATGGCTTGGGTCAGGGGCACCTTAGTCCTTAAAGTGACATCTTTGCTTTTTAACGCTTAAAAGCGATCTTGTGCAGCAGATTTGCCCGTTGCAATGTGTCATTTGATTCCTTGACTGGTGCTATCATGGGCATTGATTGTGGATCCAAGTGAAATGAAATCCTTGACAACTTCAATACTTTCCTCTGTTTACCATGGTGTTGCTTATTGGTCCAGTTGTGAGCATTTTTGTGTTCTTTGTGTCGAGGCGAAATCCATACTGAAGGCTGTGGTTTTTGATCCTTAACAACATACAGTTAGGATTTACAACACATAGGAAAATCACATCAGATGACAAAATGGTGGGCAATTACACAATACCAGGAATCATGGCCTAGCCAAGTTGACACATATTTTTGGGAGACATAATTCAATCCATGACAAACGGATTATTTCACAAAATGCCAATAAACATACAAAAGGATAAAACCATTTGCTTTTGAGTCAATTCCAACTCATGGTAACTCCATGTGTGTCAGACTAGAACTGAGCTCCACAGGGTTTTCAGTGGCTGATTTCTCCAAAGTTGATCACCGGGCTTTCTTCCAAGGCGCCTATGCATGGACTAGAACCTCTAACCTTTTGGTTAGCAGCCAAGCATGTTAACTGTTTGTACCACTCAGAGACTCCATAGAAAAGCAGTTAGCCTCTTTTGTAATCAGGAAGTTCAGTTGAAAGCCTACATGCCCACCACAGGCTAAGGCTGCTCAAACTTCCCTTTCATTTTATTGTAAGGGAGGTGGCTTGGTTCTAGGCAAACAGACCCTCATACCACTCAGTTCTGACAGTGATTGTTTCCACACAACTTAGAAAAGCATCATTTTAGAGAGAAGAAATTTACTCTTATTATGAATGATCCTCTAATTCCTATTTGGGGGGCATCCTAATTAAAGCTGATTCCTACTCAGGCTTGGAAGCACCATGCAGAAAAGTTTTGTTTTGTTTTGTTTAAGCAACCCACCACCCCAGTCTGGTCCCCCTCAAACCTTTCCTTCCCTCCTAGACCGGTGGGTTTGCTTCCAGGCTACCGCAAAACCACATCTTTCAACCCTTGATTGTGGTTTGGGCCAATGTACACAGTGTCTTACAACACATTTCTAAGCTTCGTTATTATCCTGTAACAGGCTGTGCTGAAGCGAAATGTCTACCACACAGGAGGGCAGCTTGCTCCTCACTTCCTGGAGAGAGAAGATCAACAGAAGAACGATTGCCCGGAAGCTGACCTATGACTTGGTGAAAATCTAGGGCAGTGGGAAGCCATTACAGACCCACCACATCTAGACCTGAAAACATATTGATCACAAGCCCATGTTTCATCTTTGAGGAAAATGAAGTCCAGAAAGGTACAATGATTAGCTCAAGGTCAAACAGCGCAAGGTGAAGCAAGCTCCAAAACTCCAAACTCCCTGTCCCCACTTTTTTTTTATTTTATTGTGTTTTCGGTGGAAGTATACCCAGCAAATTAGGTTCCCATTTGACAATTGCTATACAAATTGTTCAGTGACATTAGTTACACTTTTCACAAATGTCAACATTCTCTTTAACTGCACTCTGGTTGTTTCATTTCCAGTACTCTAGTGACCCTGCCTCCCTTATCTTCTCATCTTTGCTTTAATTGTTGACCCTTTGGTCTCATATAGATGGTTTTTAATGAAGCGCCATAAGCACAGGTAATATCCTTTATTTTGTGTGCCAATCTGTTATTTCACTAAAAGGCGGCCTCAGGGGATAATTTTGGTCAAGGTTTAAAGTGTATCTCAGGGCGAAAGTCTCAGGGAGTCCTCTAGTCTCAACTGGTCCAGTAAGTCTGGACTTTTTAATAATTGGAACTCTGCTCCATTTTTCTCCTGCCCTATCAGGGTCCACCTATTGTGGCCCTGATCAGATTGGTCAGTCATGGTAGCCAGGAAACATCTAGTTCTTCTGGTCTCGGGGTGGATGAGGCCACGGTTTGTGCAGGCTATTAGTCCTATAGACTAGTTTCTTCTCTGACACTTTGGTTTCCTTCTTTTTCTTGTGTTCCTGTTGAGTAGACACCTGTAGTTGTATCTTAGGTGGCTGCTTGCAAGCTTTTAAGACTTCAGATGCTATTCACCTCACTAGGATGCAGAACGTGAACTTTGTGAACTGTATTATGCCAACTGATTGAGCTGTCCCATGAGACTAAGGTCCTAAACCTTCACACCCAGAAAGCCAGTCTCACAAGGTGTTTGGTTATGTCGGAGAAATATCTGTAACCGTGTCCTCTAGAAATACATGCACCTGTCCCCACTTCTGAACTTTGTCACACTTCCTTTTAGTCCATTTGTCTAATGGGACTGCACCCATATGCAACTCCCCAGGTGACCAGCCTGAGCAAAAATAGAAGTGAGACTATATGCCGATCATCAGATGATTCTAATGCACTACCAAAACCCAATATAGATTTCCCTGCGCTGCTCCGAGAAAGGTTCTCATCTGCAGCTCGTGAGTTCTCGCGTGTCCATGTTGTCCAGTCGTTTTTGATCTTCCAAAGGCCGCGCATCAGCTCTCCATCGGAGCATCCACAGTCGCCGATAAGCCTGTCTCACCCTTTACACCTGCTGCAGGGACCACACACCAAGAACGCAGCACAGACCCAGGGCTGCAGGGGGACACGACGTAGGCTGGCCTTCCCTCCACACGCCAGCAGCTCTTTTCCTTCTCACTCTGGGCACTTGAGTTCTTAGGCTGGCCTTCCCTCCACACGCCAGCAGCTCTTTTCCTTCTCACTCTGGGCACTTGAGTTCTTAGGCTGGCCTTCCCTCCACACGCCAGCAGCTCTTTTCCTTCTCACTCTGGGCACTTGAGTTCTGGATAAAGTGCCCATCTCCCACGGCCAAGAAGAGGTCAAATTAAGAATGGTGCTCTCTTTAGCAACTACAAAGAGTTCTCATTTTCTCATCGAGTAAAGTTCTCTAATGTCTGGTAGATGAGTCTAATTTCTAACCGGTCCTGAATTGGGCCATTTCCCCCTCGGTGACTCCAGCCCCCTGTGGGGCAGATTGCCACAGGCTCTGCAGGCACCCAAGGAGCCAGCAGGAATCATCATCTCCCCATCCAGCCTCTTTGCCTCCAGTGTGTTAACTCCATTCCAAACCCTAAGCCTTACATGGGGAAGGAAGGAGTCACAGGTTCTCAGACTGTCCTCTTGAACTGGATGTAGCAGCCTGTATGCCTTCAGGGAAAATTCGTCCCTCTTTTCTAGGCTGACCTAGAGAAGAAAGACAGGGGAAATGGAATGGATGGATGCGGGGGTCTCATGCTATAGAAATGACTCAAAAAAATCACTGTGGGGTTCTTAAACCCCAGCCTCTGTATCTATGGCTTGTAAATAGACCCTAGGAATGCATCCCACCCAAACAGCAGTGGAAGTGCATCTGTCTCCAGACCAAGAATCCCCCAAATGAGGCCTCAGGGCTCCCTACCTGGCCCTGGGCATACCACGCCCACCTGTGCCTTTTCCTGCCCCATCTAAGTCCAGAGTCCACAAGACATACACCCCAAGAGCCTCCCACTCTCTACGCAGCAGCTCAAAAGCAACCGAGAAGCAACTGGAACATCTGTTGCTGTCTACCGTCAAGTCGACTCCAACGCACGGCGACCTTACGTGTGACGGAATGAAGCGTTGCCTGGTCCTGTGCCGTCTTCATGACCGTTGGTACGTTCGAGTCCATTGTTGTGGCTACTGTGTCTATCCATCTCATCGAGGGCTTCCCTTGTTTTTGCTTTTCTTTACCAATCATGATGTCCTTTTCTAGTGATTGGTCTTTCCTGATGACGTGTCCAAAGTAACTGAGACAACATCTCAACATCCTCACTTCTAAGGAGCATTCTAGGTATATTTCTTCTACTGATTTGGTCATTCTTTTGGCAGTCCGTGGTATATTCAATGGAGCCCTGGTGGCGCACTGGTTAAGAGCTTGGCTGCTAACCAAAATGTTGGCAATTTGAATCTACCAGCCGCTCCTTGGAAACCCTATAAGGCAGTTCTACTCTGTCCTATAGGGTCACTATGAGTTGGAATCGACTCACTGGCAATGGTTTTGGTCTCTTTTTTTTGTTTTTGGTTTGGTATATTCAATATGCTCCACCAATACCACAGTTTAAATGTATCAATTCTTCTTCTGTCATCCTTTTTCATAATCCATCTTTCACATGCATATGAGGTGACTGAAAAGACCATGGCTTAGGTCAGACGCTCGGGTCTAGAATGCTTAGGAAGCCTTAATATGACTTTAATTTAGGGTAATGAGGCAGCTGTATATGACCTCACAGTCCTGGCTCTTAAATTCAAGTCAAATGACTCTTTTGGCCGTAGTCCATGCTGTCACCACTGGCATGGCATCTCCTGACCACTGCTCAGACCCCCAAGCCAGGCAAGTGTGGGTGCTGCTAGGTCAGTGTCATCCCTCTCCCCTCATTCCATCAACAGCTGAGGGCCCACTAGGTGCAGGTGATACATGAAGCCGACCAGCCCCCTGCCCTGAGGGAACCCACGTCCACAGCTGCTGAGACTCACATTCCGAAGTATCAGTCACAGGCCCTCAGTCAGCTTTAGCACAAGAAGGTAATCCTGCCCCCGCATCCCCAGGGTCTGGGGCTCAGTGGGGGTTAAGACCCCTGACTGGGACTCAGTCTCCCTGTTGCCCTTCTTCTAGAAGAAACTTCCAGATATGGGTGCTGGACGAATACAACCCCTACTACAAATCCCTGGCATCGGCCCTGGCTCCGGAACCTCAGGCATTCACAGACACGCTCTCACCTAACCCTTCAAGCAGCTTATCTCTCATTTCACAGTTGAAGAACTAAGGCTCACAGAGGCGTCGTAGTAACCTGTCTCAGAGTTCCGAAGGAAGTACGGGACCAGCTGTGTAATTCATGGGGCCCGTTGTTTCTGAAGTTAGAAGTTAATTAGAATGTCAAGACATCGGGGTCAGTAAACTATGGCCCCTGGGCCAAAGCTGGCCCTCCACCTATTTCTGTACGACTCATGAACTAAGAATGTGTTTTACATTTTTAAGTGATTGGAAAAAAATCAAAAGAAGAATATTTCACGACACATGAAAAGTATGTCAAACTTCACTGCCCATAAATAAAGCTTTGAATTTTGTCAATAAAAAATTTTGTGGAAATTAAAAAAAAAAAAAGAATGTCAAGACGGTAACAGCAGAGCATTAAACCAAGCATGGGGCCCTTCTGAGAACAGGAACAGGTCACGCTCCATGAAGTTGGCCCTGAGAGTTAGAAACTGAGCCAGGACTTCTGGGCAGGGGGTTTCAAAGCATGTTCCATCATCCCACAGCTGCCTCTTCTGCCCCTAAATGCAGCCGCCATCCTGGCCCGGGGCCTGCTGCCTCCTTGGTGGGGAGGGTCCTCCAAAGGCCTGGACAGCCGTGCCACAGGCTCCAGTGGGCCCCATCTCACTGATCACATTAGCTGAATTTAATTGTGATGCTCTCTAATTACTATCTTTTTCTAGAAGCAAGAGGACCAAACTGAATTAGGAGGGGGAAACAGTCCAAACTTTCATTCACAGGAAAAAACGGAAAAAAAGCAAAATTAGATTTTACTCTGTGGGTCCTAGATTTAGGAGTCCAAAGGCCCCCGTGAGTCTTGCCTCAGGCTCTTTAACTTGCATGTGATTTACAGCCAAAAAAAAAAAAAAAAATGTTTCCTCTCTTAGCCTTGGTTTTCTTACCTGTGAAATGGGAATAAAATGCTATTTTCAGAACTTTCACGCAGACTAAATAAGATAACATAATGCTACTTAACCTTTTGGAGGAGGGTCACCAAAAACACCCAACCTCGTGTTGAATTTCAGGGAGTCTCATGGCTCCTGAAGTACAGCCCTAGAGTCCCTGGAAAGACCTAGGAGCCAAGCAAAGAACTGCTGAAATAAGATGTGAAAGCACAAGACAATTAATTTTTTTTGTTGTGTTGGTATTTTGTGGGCTTTCAAATCCCTGTAATATGAATATATTGAATTAAAAAGGCTTTGCTGAAATATTCACAGACTTTTTAACCAACGAGCCAGAGGCCCTGTGCTTTCCTTTATTCTCTCTGGCATAAATATTTCATAAATTACATGCAATTATTAACAACATCAACACTAGCAAATTAATTACTGTCAATTCATATTAATAAAACTGCATTTTGTAATAAATAAAGTTAGTTTACTGCGCCCTGTCCCTCTCAGAGGTATTCACATTTGTCAATTGTCCTCTACTTCAGGCTAAAACAAAAGTAATCAAATAACTAATTATTGTACTAAATGTATCACCCCTTGCATGTCAATGAAAACTGACGGTTATTTATAACCTTAGGACCGAATATTCAAATCTGTGTTTATTCCTGGGCGAATAGCACTTTTCCAGCCCTCTCCTTTCCACCTACTCCCTCAGTCTCAGCCACCTGAGGAGCAACTCATGGGGCCCGGGAACCTTGGTGAAGATGTCTCGGCAGAGAGAGAATCTGCGGGTGATGTCCCCATTGCTTGTGGGAAAGGGGAGGGATTCCAGGCAGAGAGACCCGCACAGAGACACAGGGCTGGAGGGAGGACACCAGGGCCTGGAATGCAGCATACACCTAGGAAAAGAGTAACAACAGCAACAACGACAGCAATAATAATAACAGCAGCTCACATTACTGAGCACTGAAGTCCTAAGCTCTGTGCCGAGCACTTTAGATGTGTTATCTTAGCCTATGAGATATTATTATTATTAAGCCCATTTTACAGATGAGGAAGCTGAGGCCCAGAGAAGTTAAGCAACTTGCCCCAAATCACAGAGCTTCTAGCAACACCAGCAACACACAGGCCCCGACTAGCAGACAGGCAGTAGCTGTACATGAGGTGCATTGGCCGGGAGTCAAACTGGGTTTCCTGCGTGGGAGGCAAGAATTCTACCACTGAACCACCACTGCCTCTTCTCAAAAACATTGCCATCTTTTTCTTGTCTTTCAAAATCACAGAGCTTCTAAATGGTGGTTCCAGGACTCAGAGTCCTGTCCGTCCGACCCCAGGCCGGGATTTGGAGTTTACACTTTGTTCTGTGGCCAACAGGAAGCTCTTGCTGCTTCCTGAGCCTAAGGAGGAGCCACTGGGAAGCAGAGCTCAGGCCTCCACGGTGATCCCAAGATGGAGTTAAGCAACGAACATAAATATCCTAAAATAGAATTACGCCAAGGATGGGAGGTTTTTATTGCAGGCTGGTTACACAGGTGGGAAGGACTCACCATTTTGGTAAATGGTCCCCATGCCCAACACATGAAGACATAAGCTCATGTCCAACGGGCTCTTTCCATTTCTCTGAAAAGGACAGTATTGTTTTCAGTACACTGCTGTGGGTTTCAAACTGGCAAACAAAGAGCCTTTGGTCACCTTCAAGTCAAGGTCAACATGAGGGCCTCCATCAAGAAGCCTCAGGGACACAGTCTTGCTGGAGGGAAACAGAGGGCTGTGGTGATGTCCCTTGGTCCACTCGGACCTGGAAAGCGTGCCCTGCATCCACCCCACTCTCCGGGCCCAGGGGCTTAGGAGACACCATACAGGGACCACCAGCCCATCAGGAGGAGGTGAGAGGGCTTGGGCACATGGGAGCAGCATCCTTATCCAGGGGGTGGTGGGACAGAAGGGAGCCATACGCAAAAACAACAGCAAAACCATTCCTTTCACTAAGAGATCTGAAGACCTTCCAGGTTCCTAAGGAGCTTGGAAATCCCCTACTGGACCCTCTGGCATTGTACAGAGGAGGGAATGAGGCTCTGAGAGGCTGTCTCACCCAAAGCGCACAGACTCCCCCTAAAACTCCAGTCCAAGCCTCTCTTGGCATCCCCCTCTGCTGCTGCTTCCAAAAAATGTTTCTTCTTCAGAAATAAAAACCAAGAGAGCAGTAGATGCACACACATTTATACACACATATATGTACACACGTGCACGCACATGTGTGTACATATGCACATATGTACACACATGTGCATGTGTACACATCTGTACACATATGTACATGTACGTATGTACACGTGTACACATATGCATATACACATGTGTGCACATATATGTACACACATATACGCAAATGTACACATATAGACATACATGTGTACACATGTACACACGTATATACATACACACATATGTACACACATGCACACACATACACACTATTTTTAAAATCTATTTTTATAAAAAAATAAATAATTGAATTCAGGAAATCGAAGTCCAACCCAACACTGCCCTTTAATTACTGACTTTCCCTGTTCCTCCCATCCAATGCGTCGCTGAACAACACGAAGCGTGAGGTAGAGTGCCCCTATTAACTCTGCATTTCTCGTGTTTTAATAGTTGGTGTCACCACCTTTGTATCATTCAAATTTAGTTGCTTTGCATCTAATTGGAGCATGGCACGAGAAAAAAAAGAAAAAGAAGATAATGTGACTCCAAAGGAGGAGTAGGGGAGAACAAAGAAAAGACAAAGAAAAGAGGGGACGTATTACTTAACTTTGTGATGATAATTACCCGAACACAAAGACGCTTACAAGAACATGCTACATTGGATGTCATCCAGAAAAATCAAACCTATGTTGCTGCCTCAATGCATCTGAATACTGGGAATTGGCAGAAAAACATCTATTCTATGAATAATAGCCTCTGCAGTCCTGGAGGACAGCAGTACATAAATTTTTTAAAAAGAAAAGAAAGAAAGAAGAAAGGCAGAAAAAGAAAAAGCAGAGTCTCGAGCCTTTTCCAAAATGGTGCTAATGCGCCAGTGAAACTTAATTTTATAATTTACTGGCAGTCAAGATGGCAGGAAATAAAATAATTTGCTATATTCTGCACAACAAACCCTGCTTTTCCTGGGAAGGGGTAATTATCCCCATGGAAAAAAAAAAAAAAGAAAAAGAAAAAAATACGCCATCTCATATTAGGCTAAAGTCTCATCCAGAAGAGAAAAAGTGCCTCATTACACGTAATTACCAGGGAATTAGAAACATCATTTAACTAAATGAGCGAATAATGCTCAGGATATTGAAGAAACTTGCCTGCACTTCTGCAAAGCACTCTAAGTCCCATTACAAAAATTGCCCCTCTTTAATGGAATAATTTTAGGCCTTGTCTGCCTTGCTTTAAAAATAAAGAGCCTCCGAGAGGCAGAAAGAGGCTGAAACTGCCATAAACAACTGTTGAAAGGGACTGGAGAGAAGGCGCTGTCTCTCCCAGAGCCCAAGACTCAGGATGACTCATAATCTACCATAATCATGAAAATTAAACCTGAGGACTGGAAAAAAGGCTGGCCCCCTTTTTAATTGTACTTCCTCAAGGCAGCGATGTGCTTGAGAGTCTGTATGAGGGATAACTGACGAAAGATTTTCAGGTTCGGGTACAGGTTCCTGGCTCCACTACAAAAGCAGTTACAGCCATTCTGTGGGCTCTCAAAAAATAAAATTATAACATACCTGCAGATTGATGTTTATTGCAGCTTCATGGCATGATTTTCTAGCTGCTCGAAAGCTTCCAGGCTTGGGTTGGGATCCCCTCACCCCACCCCCCACCCCGTGCTCTTAATATTTGTCAAGATTTAGGATGAAAGTAGTGAATTTAATATAACTGCCTCTACCTGTATTCACACAGAGACCCAGAAGGGGAAGGAATGTTGCTCGTGATCGCTTCCTCTTAGTTGTTTGACTTTAAAAAAAAAAAAAAAAACCATTGCCATCGAGTTGATTCTGACTCATAGCAACCCTATAGGGCAGAGTAGAACTGCCCCATAGAGTTTCCAAGGAGCACCTAGTGGATTCAAATTGCCAACTTTTTGGGTAGCAGCTGTAGCTTTTGACCACTACACCATCAGAGAGCAAGTAAAATTCAGAAAGGAATTGATATTGGTCAAATAATTAGCAAATGGCTTTTTTTAAAAAGGGTCCAAAGAAGCCATTTTAAAAAGAAATCCAGAGTCAGGGAGGGGACTGCAGCATCATCCTGAGGGCCTTGCCCTGAGACTCAACAAAGGGCTACCTCAACCTCAAGCAAGGACCAGGTCCCTACCTTGGGACAGGTACCAACCAGTACCAGCTGAGATGACTCTGACTGATTTTTTAGAAGTAGGTCACAGGCCTTTCTTTCGAGGCACCTCTGGGTGGACTTGAACCTCCAAGCTTTCAGTTAGCAGCTTAGTGTATTAACCACTCAGGGACTCTGGGACAGGCACGGCCAAAGCCAAAAGAACTGCCATCCCCTTTGCTGTGGACTTAGCCATTGTCAATTCCAACCCATCTTTTAGGAATGAGGAGGCTGAGACCAGCCCAAAGCCAGAGAGCACTTGCCTCAAATCTATTACGGCCAAGTCCAGCCGTAAACCACAGCTGCCTCTCAGCAGTGCAGGAACAGCCTTCCTGCTTACAGCACTACATCTGAATTCTCTGTCTCCTTGGAGGTCCCATGGTCCAAATGTGTTCCTTACTGGTCCAGCACATGTGAATGACAGAAGAGAAAAGGATAAACACTGTGGGTGTGTGCTTCACAGACACCTGCCTTTGTGGAGGTTGGAGGTGGTGGGTGTGGAAGACACAGGTGCTGGGGTGATGTTGCCTGATCTATTCTTCTGCCTCCTGGGCCCTTGAACAAGTGCCTCTGAATGCTTTCAGGCTCTAGGTCCCTGTATTCAAGAAATAATAATAAAAAGTAATTTGTTGGCTTTCTCAAGGATGCGAACAGCCTCATATAAGTAAAACTTTGGGAAGATAAACCACATTCGAGGTTGATAATGGGCAAAATGCCGTGGGCTTTTTAAGACTCCTCATTTAGCTCTGGGATGGAACTTTGCACTTCAGAAATTTTCAGGTAAGATGAGAGAATTACAAAAGGGGAAGTTGATCTCCTATTCCAACCAAATGGAACAAAGTAAAAGAACACAGTAATGGCAACTACTGCTTATCTCATTTAAGGGAGATGAATCAAGTGAACTGATTTGCCTGCTAAGATCACACAACTAATAGGGGGGACCCAGAATCAGGCACAGATCCATTGGCTTCCAAAGCGTTTTCTCCAGGCCACACAACGCTGTCTTCTCCAATGAGCATTAACAAGGAGTATATCATTTATCACCATGCAGCACTTCAAAATGTTTTTCAAAGACCTTTCACACTGTTAGCTCCACTGAAGTATGTCAGGATGGCATAATCTCCATTTCACACTAAAACATGAAAAAATCTGGATAAAGTCATGCTGCCACCACAGCCAAGTCTGGTGACACTGACGCCTGACCAGATGGTCATACTGGTGGTGGTAGAACAAACTGTGAAAGAAGGTCCACCCGGCCTAACATTTGCAGACACAACCCCATTGATTTACGTCATCAACTGAAGTTTATTTTCTCAGTGTAGACAATGGCAGGAGATTGTAGATATTTAAATCACAGCTTTTATTTTTCTAATTGTTTTCAATCAGATCACCTATCTTGTGCCATCAGTAAACCAAAAATGTTTAAATCATAGGAGCTAACTAGTCAAGATAAGCTCATACTTTGATCACCTCTCTGTTCCAAACACCACAGCAATGACAGCTAAAATATAAGAGAAAACAAAAAAGATGGAGTCAGGCTCTGAAATGAAATAAATATTGATCTCTGGGGCTGCAAGTGGGAAAAAACAGCAGGGAGCTTGATTTTCCCTGGGCAAAAGCGGACCACTACCTAGGGAGAAGGAAGTATAAAGAGAAAAATCAGCAGCAACGACAAAGAACCAAAATTTAAAACTTCCACTCAAAATAAGCCAGAAAATTAAAATTCCAAGTCGGCCATCAAAGTCAAAATTGAAATGTGAATTTATACCAAACAAAGTTAATGTTATAGCTTAGCTACCAAAGACTTCAAATATTTATGTTTGAAATATTCAAGGAGGTAAAAATAACTTCATTTTTTAAAAATTCAAGAAATTATGTATCAAAAATAGACAAATATAAAACAAGAAGAGGCAGATATGGAAAAAAATTAGAAATCCTAGAAATGAAAAATATTGTTAAAAAAACTTACTAGATAGAATAAATTTGGACTGGACATAAAGAGAGAATTAGTAAATTGGAAGGGAGTGTGAAGAAACTCACCCAGAACACAGCATGGCAAGAAACCAACATAATAATATGAAAGAGCAATTAAGAGACATAGAGGAAGAATTGTAAGACTCTTCAAGCAGGAGTGCCAGGTGAAGGGAATGGAGGGACTGGTGGGGAAGCAATATTCAGAAATATAATTGCTGAAAATCTTCAGGAATTGAAGAATTGTGCTGCATTTTTATTAGCAAGCAAGGCTACGTAAAAATAAATCCACATCTAGGCACATTATAGGCAAACTACTGAATATAAAGCATAAAGACAAAATTAATAGCTTCCAAAAGGAAAAAAGATAGATCATCTGTGAAAGGACCACAATTAGACCCACAGCGCACTTCTTTCAAGGAAGTACAGACACTAAAAAATATATTATATACATATGCTGAGGAAAAATTAACAGTGAACTTAAAATTTTATATCCAGCTAAACTATCTTTCAAGAGTAAGGCCATCAGAAAAGAAGGATGAGAACGACTGCACAACTGGAAGAAGGTAATCAATGTCTCTGAATTATACATGTAGAAATTGTTGAACGTATGTTCTGTTGTGTATATTTTTAACAACAATAAAAATAAAATAAATTATATATATATATTTTTTTAAGTGAGGCCGCAATAGAGACATTGTCTGAAATACAATACTTAGGTTCTCGAGAAAAAAAAAAATTTTTAAACCTACTAAAGGATATCTTTCAGCAAGGAGACAAATGAACCCAAAGAAAAACAACAACTATGGGCAGAGATTAATAAAAATACATTGATACATGATACTGCTGAACTTTAAAAAGAAAGTAGCTAACCCTGATATTTAAAAACTAGATAAAACAAAAACTGTAAGAACCATTTATAAGATGGTAGGAGGGAGTATTCAGTGAGTAGGTAACATGTGAGACACCATTCTTGTTGTTGGAAAGAAGCTAGAAATACTGACTGACTATAAAGCTTGGTAGAAGATTTTACAGTTAATTATGAGTGTTAAAATTTTAAGGGTAGTTATCAATCTGTAGCTTCCAAACCAGGCGTGAGTTGGGGGAGGGAAAGGAATATAGAAAATGTTATCAATGCAACAGAAAGCAAAGGAGGAAAATGAAAACAAAACACTGTAAATAAAAACAATCAAATAAATAAGATGATAGAACTATAGAAATAAATATATCAGTAATCACAAAACAATGGACAAAGATTAAACCCACCTATTAGAAAACTGAAATTATTATATTATGTTTGCATTTTTTTAGACAGACCTAAAACCTACAAGAAAGGCTGAAAATAATGTAGCTAACCAAATAAAGGAAACCCTGGTGGCATAGTGGTTAAGTGCTACAGCTGCTGACCAAAAGGTCTGCAGTTCGAATCCACCAGGTGCTCCTTAGAAACTCTGTGGGGCAGTTCTACTCTGTCCCGTAGGGTCACTCTGAGTTGGAATCAACTCAACGGCAACAGGTTTTTAACCAAATAAAGGTCACAGAGTAATATTACATCAGCTAATTTTTTTTTTAATATTTAAAGCAAATCTTATTAACAGGAATGATGAGGCATACTTCGTAATAATTAAAGGAAAAAATCAACCTAGACGATATCGTAATCATAAACTTGTATGTACCCAAAAACATAGCCTCGAAATAATATAATTCATAAATTATATAAAAATACATAAAGCAAAACACATAAAACAAAAAGAGAATTACAAACAGAAACTGACAAATCAATAAAGAGGGAGATCTTAACACATCAAAAAATTGATATATAATGTAGATCAAAATTTAATAAAGCTGTAGAAGAGTTGAACAAGAAAATTAATCTAATAAATCCAAAAATTGAACCCTGCACCTAACAAAGAGAGAAAATTCTTTGCTGATGTGCGAGTCATTTATAAAAACAAATCATGTCACAAAGAAAAACCTAACAAATAAAAATTCATTCATCATTCAGACCACTCTCTCTCTCTGACTACACTACCATTAAGTTATAAAAACAACAGTAAAAAGATAGTTCATATGTTTGGAAACTTAGAGATGCACATCTCAACAAATCCTGGGTAAAGGAAGAAGGAAGGAATCTCAGTGGAAATTCTAAAGCATATGGAACCAAACAATGATTAAAGCGCCTCTTATCAAAACTTGTGGGGTATAGCAAAGAACGTACTTACAAGCAAATACATAGTTCTATAGGTTCATTTTAAAGTGAGAAAGACTGAGAATTAGTAGGTTTTGTGTTCAACTCAAGAAGCAAGAAAGAGTAAACCGAAAGAAGATGGAGGAAAAAGAAGAAATGAATGAAATAGAAAAGGAGCAGCAGACAGGACTGACAAAACCAAAAACGTGTTCCCTGATGGGAGAGAATTAATAAAACAGACAATCCTCTAGCAAGATTGAAAAAGAAAATCCACAGGCAAACAATATTTGGAACCATAAAGGAAATACACCGATACCGTAAAGATTTCTTAAATCTTAAGAGAATACTTGAATATTTGAAAATTTATAGGAATGGTTTCTAAAATATGTATATCTAAATTACCAAAATTGACTCAAGAAGAAATATAGAAAAACTCAATAAACCAAATTGAATCTCTAATTAAATCTCCGTTCCCCCACCCCGTCCCTAACACTTCAAACTTACAAAGTCCAGATGATTTTCTACACAGCTTTTACCAAACTTTCAAGCAATAGGTAATCCCTGTTTTAAATCATTTCAGAGGACAGAGAAAAAAAAAAAAAAAAAGGGAAACCTAGCAATCTGTTTCACAAAGTGAAACATAAACTTGATAATAAAACTGAACAAGGTCCATACAAGAAAAGAAAATTACAGAACACACAGTAACAGCACGGACACAGGGAACTTCAGCATAAGGCAGGAAGTGCATGTTGTTATGACCCTGTGCTGTCGAGTTGATTACGACTCACAGTGACCCTAGATGACAGAGCAGAAGTGCCCCCATAGGGTATTCTAGGCTGTAATCTTTACAGGAGCCGATCACCAGGTCTTCTCTCCTGCGCAGCAGCTGGTGGGTACGAACTGAAGACCTTTCGGTTAGCAGCTAAGGGCTTCATGAGTTCAGGTAGATGTGAAATCAGCAAAAGCCCAGACATAAAGCCACTGCCTCAGGACTAACGCACACCCTAGAGTGACTTCAGGGACACTAGATAGCACTGCAGGCATCCTCAGAGGAGGGTTTCTGTTTCCACATCAGCAGTTAAGAGTTTAGAACTCAATTCTTGTGAAAAGAGACCAGGGACTGGAGGGGGGCTTGGAGGATGTAGTTATACAGTGCACTGCTGGAAATAAAAGTCCTTTCAGATTAGGAAGAGAATATGAGGTTTAATGAGTCCCCTGAGAGTCTAACATTACAGAATGACACTCCTATATACAAAAACAAAAAAGGGGACAAGAGGGGAATAAATAAGAATCTGTGTTTATTTTTGGCTTTGTTGGTCAAAGATCACCTTCAAAAGCAAATGTGATATATAATAATAGCTAACTAGCATGTAGGAAACCCTGGTGGTGCAGTGGTCAGGTGCTACGGCTGCTAACCAAGAGGTTGGCAGTTTGAATCTGCCAGGCGCTCCTTGGAAACTCTACGGTGCAGTTCTACTCTGTCCTGTAGGGCTGCTATGAGTCGGAATCGACTCGATGGCGGTGGGTTGGGTTTTTTCTAACTAGCATGTACTAAGTTTTTATTATATGCCCAGGACTGGGCTAGGCACTTTACATACATTTTCAAATCTACAGAAAAGAAGGATAAAATCTGTTAGGAAAACAAAAGTGACCCTCAAAGGCAGTACTCTGAGCTCAGCATGAAGGTCTGTTCCTAGGTGAGGTTAAGGGCGTGGATTTGACGTCTCTCTGGTCCAGCTAAAACTGCAACTCCTAACAAAAAGTCGCCACCACTGGTGACAGAAGCATCCGGGTCACGTGAGAGGGAGTGAGGGAGGAAGGGATAAAGGACACAGATTCACACGTGGGGACTGCTGCTTCTGTCTGAGGAACTTTCATGAATCTGAATTTGCCTGGATCTGTACAAACCCGCTCTCACAAACGGTGGTGGGTCAGAACAGTCATCTTCACATGAAAAAGGCACCTCCTCATGTCCTAGAGACCACAGAAGCCAGAAAGGTTTTAGCACCTTCATCCACCTCTAGACACTTGCCCTTAACAACAACTTTAAAAGCAAAAGGCTTTGAAAGGATGAAAGTCCTTTTGAAAAGGACTTCACACTTCCTTCTAATTCTCTTACTCCTTGTGTCAGTCAGGGTTCGCTCAGGGGACCTGAGACACCATGATATTACGAAATACGAGCTTTATTATAGGGATCCAATCTTACACAGTTGCAGGGGACCTGGGAGGTGAAGGTCCAGAAGGTGAGCTGGAAGATCAGAGAAGGCAGTACCAGTCCATCTGAGAGGCTGGGTGTGTCCAGCCACCACAGGGACTGCAAAGGGCAGCTGGGGAGGCCTGGGGGAGCAGCTGCCTCTGCCCTGTGGGTCTGCAGCTAAGTGTCTGGTGACGGGCCTGAATCTCCCATAGGTCAGCAGAGCCAGGAGTCAGAAAGAAGAGCTGGGGGCAGAGCAGAAGAAAATTGGGCACGCAAGAACCCCTCAGGCACCTCTGCAACTCTCCATCACCCCAGCTAGCAGAGAAAAAAGCTCAGAAAGTAATGGCTGCTGCTCTCCTCAGTCTTCCCAGTCTGACCATCTGCCTCTCTGGGCTAACACTAACAGGAAACCATACACAGAAGGGGGATGCTGGGAAACGTAGTTCTCAGCTTAACCAAGCCAACCCAGCACTGTGCACCAGACTCCTTTAATTAAATACAGAATATTTAAAGTTATTATTCACATCTTTGGGGAGACTGTACATTTTAATCATAATTACATGATAAATATTTCATGGTATATATCTTTGTCATATAATTAGGAATAAAAAATGTAACCTCAAAAAGATGCTAAATAATTCAAGTGGCTGAGGATGTGATTAAGGCCATGACTGAAATATGGTCAGAATGTAACTCAAAGTCTTCAGATATGATCTCCCAAGCAACATGTCACAACTCAGGTATTTCCCTAAAAAGAAAGAAAAAAATCTATATGGCTTTAAAATGTGGGGTGAAACATACCTAAAGCATGCATCCAGGTCATGTTACGACAAGAGGCGAGAACTGTCTTAGTCAGTTTGTAAAATATAAATCAATACCCATTCTTCTCTGGCCATTGTCAAGGCCAGTACTCATTTTATGAAGTTCCTCTTCCTTTTGTCAAGTCTCTTGAGGTTAGGGACTTGTAAAGACCCACACAGCACATAGTACAAGGACAGTGGGCACTTGGGAACTATTCCTTGACAAATTTCAACCTAATTCCATATTTACCGCTTCCTACTTCTAATTTTTTTTTTTTTTTTTTTTACTTCATACAAAACACTATGCTCGGTGCTGGAGAACTACGCACCGGAAGGGTCCTTGATTGTTGTTGTTACTGTTAGCTGCTGTTGAGTCAATTCTGACTCATGGAGACCCTACATGTTTAGAGTAGAACTGCTCCATTGGGTTTTCAAAGCTGTGACCTTTCAGAAGTAGATCACCAGGCCTGTCTTCCCAGGGACCTCTAGGTGGGTTTGAACCGCCAACCTTTTGGGTAGTAGTCAAGTACTAAACTGTTCGTGCCACCCAAAGCCTCCCCTTGACCTCTAGGGGCTCATAAACCAGTACAAGCAACTGCTAGTGCACATAATTTACTCCAAAATACAAATAAACTGGACTTGGATAACTTCTATAACTTAAGTACAAAGAAACATAATTGGGGAATATGGGAGGAGGTGAGATTAATCTCATGTGGGAAATCTGGGCCAGCTTCTTACAGGAGGCTTGAAGGCTGACTAAGACTTCAAAAGGAGGACGTGTGTGTGTGTGTAAGACAGTGGGAGGGGGAAGAGTGCAGTTGAAGATAAATTGGGGAACTTGGGGGTAAGTTGGGGCATGACTTATCAATGGATCAACTGAAATGTCCCCCATGCCTGTCCTTCAACCTCCAGAAAAGTGAATGCCTGTGAATCCCATCACTGAATCTTCAAACACAGTAATAAACACTCCTATCAAGTTTTAGACCCTGAATTTAAAGAACTTGCACCCTGTAGAGATAACTGGAAACTTTCAGATGCATCCCGCAAAACGTTGTACCATGAGCCACATCCACCCTTCTGTGTAGTCATTCACGTATTAAAAAAAAGATCCATTGCCATAGAGTCGATCCCAAGTCATAGCGACCCTATAGGACAGAGTAGAATTGCCCCATACCATTTCCAAGGAGCCCCTGGTGGATTCGAACTGCAGACCTTTTGGTTAGCAGCTGTAGCCCTTAACCACCACGCCACCAGGGTTTCCGAAAACCCAAACCCATTGCTGCCGAGTGGACTCTGAGTCATAGCCACCCTACAGGTCAGAGTAGAACTGCCCCACAGGGCGTGCACGTATGAACATGTATTTACTGAGCGTATATTCTGGGCCAGGCCCTGGGGGGATAAAATGAAATTAAGACCTTCTTTGCCCTGAATCCACTCATTACCTAGCACAGAGTCTGAAACTTAGTATGGGTCGATAAATATTTACATAAAGAATGAATGAGTTGATGGGCTGGAAAATCGCACATCAGCATCAACTATAATACAGAGAGACAAAATGATGCAGCAGGTTAAGAAGAAAGGTAAGATGGAAAGACTATATTCCCATGATTACAAACCTTTGCGATTAGCTCTAAGCCATGACCAAGAAAAAAACAAACCAAACCCGTAGTCGTTGAGTCGATTCTGACTCATAGCAATTCTATAGGAGAGACTAGAACTGTCCCATGGGGTTTCCAAGGAGCGGCTGGTAGATTCAAACTGCCGATCTTTCGGTTAGCAGCCCAACATTTAACCACTGTGCCACCAGGGTCTTTTTTTTTTTAACCAAGAAAGGGGCCCTTTAATGGTGTGTCATCACAGCCGTCAGCCTGGCATAGGCTTCTAATTCCTGAGAGTCATGAGGCTCTTGTGAGAGACACCTGGTATTTTTTCCAGCAAGCAGTGACAGATAATTCCACTGAAGGGCAGCCAGGACTCCAAGGATTTTCTGTAAGGCCCTCAACATTCAATAAGAAGGTAGACCTTAAGAAACTTTTTAGACCCCAGTGCTTCTGATGTCCAAGGAGCTGGGATACCCTTCATTCGGCAGGTTCCAACATAGGCCAGAAGAGGTTTATTTCAAACTTATTTCTCCAATTTCCAATTTCTGGACTTTATCTGTGTTTCTAGAGAGCTAATCAAAACAAAGATTAATCTCCTTCTCATAAAAGTAATGACAATTCCACTCACAGGTATAGGCTTAGATTCTGACACAGCTGCCAGCCAGCCAACAAGTCCACTTCCTCCCTCGCCAGGTTCTTCTCCTGAGTTGCCAGAAAGCAAAACCTTTTACAGGCCTATGTGCCCCTTTCATTCCGAATCTACAATAAGGTGCTTAAGGCAACAAGTACTACAGGTAACTTCCCCTCATCTTAGTTTTTCCTCTCCTCCACCCACTACGAAGATCTAATCAGGGAGAAACCAGTTTAGATTAAAACGACGAAACCAAGAGGGAATGTTGGTAAAAAGGTCAAAACTATCCAAAAGAGGAAACAGGGATAATATTCTCCTCTGGATTCTACTTACTTTGGAATCAGTAAGAACTTTTCTGAAATTTTGACTGGTGGCCAAATTAAAATTTTGCCCTGAGAAGCCAATTTAAATAAAAATTGAAATTTCAGATTAGTCTTATTGCTTCCCAATTAATCCAAAGTGATTAATGTCTCCTCATGTTTCCTCAGGTTTGTCCTAAATCACCAGCTCAGAGGTCTTGGGTAACCCAACTGAGTCATCGTTTTCAGCCCAAAGAGCTTTTCTGTAGAAATACTGGACATGCCCAACCTTAGTAACATGGACGGCTCAGCAAGCTTTCCAGGCACAAGTCCTGGGCAATGCACAGATCAGATCATTATTACTCCTATGAACAAAAAATATGCTAATATCCACAAAGAATTCACTTTGGGGGGTTAGTTCAATATGTGCTTCTTCTCCAAAGTCAATTTATCACAAGTTCTGTGTTAACGGAATCCAAATACATGAGATTTCTCTTACCCTTAGGTAGCTTCAGATCTGAGTCAACAGCAAAGTCCTGGGTCATGACTGGCAGCATAAACAGATATACTGAAATAATCCATCTTACTGAAAAGCTAAAAAGTCCAACATGTAACAGGTTCACATTCTATTAGCATAAAGCAGAAAGCCAAGTCGAGTACTAAGATCTCAACAAACGGTGCCCATTCTAGACTTCTGCTAGTAACTGAGAAGACAGATGTTCATCTGATGAATAACAGCAAAAAAGGGCAACGTGTTGAGAGGCTAATTGTTAATATACTTGTCCTCCATTTCCATTATCACCTTTGTGCCCGACAGTCACATATGGAAAACCATCCCTCTTGTGAATAACACTGGCAATCTTGAAGGTCTAACAATGAACCCAATAAGACAGCCGCTCCCATGACCAAAGCTCGATGGAGACGTACATGGCCGTTGCTCCAAGCAAGGGCATTCCTTTAAGTGGAGAATGCTAATAACTGAATGCCCTGTTTAAGATGTGAAATATTGGCAGGACTGAAGGATTTTTGTCAGGCAATTCAGTAAGAATGTTAGGGTCTTACTGGCTGAGAAGATACGGGTAATAAAACATCAAAGACAAATTGTCTGGGCTCTTTAAGAATACATGGCTGGTCCTAAGACAATCTTCAAGAGCCAAGCATTTTGAGAATTATAAAGTGATATTATAACAAGGTCAGGAGTCTGGGTGCTTGGGTTTTAAATTACTGCAATAGCCTATAACAGAGTCCTATAAAGGGATGAAAGGTACTTCGTTACAACATTGGAAAAGCAAACTCAGGTGCTTCTGGACCAGTAGGTATAATTCATACGGCTTCTTCAGGTTGTGTTAACTGTACCAGGTTGGCTAGTCTGGCCAGAGGCGAAAGAATATTTCTTGGGAAATCAATGAATGAAATAAAACCACTGGAAATGAATTTCCAATTACTTAAATCTGACTCTATGATACATTAAAGCTCCGTAAAGTTAGGGGGATGGTATCTATTTTCCAAAGCTTTGTTTTTTGTTTTTCTTTCCATTTCTCTATTCAAGTCAGGTGATTTGGAAAGTCATCCCACCAATGCTATATTCCAGAAAAGCAAAACAACAAACTATACCAATTGCTTTTCATATAAAGTAAGTTCTAAGAGGCAGCTACCAAATCGTGAGTTACGCTAACTAGGCAGCCCAACTCATGCCATGTTCCCCCAATTACAGCTCTCTGTAAATCACAGAACTGTCTGGTTTTACCTTCAGAGTTTTCTCCAACAGGACACAAAATGCTTCTCAGCTAAGAAACCAGTGCCCTACGACGACCCCAGGACAAGTCCTGGAGTTATCCTCTGAAGATGAAAAAGCATTGTTACCACATGCCACTGATCAAGGGAAAGGTGCCTTTGTACTCACTGGTCCAACTGGTATTTTGTGGCCACTGGGCTTGGCAGCTTTCATTTCTCTTAGCATCAGTTCCAAAGCCACGTAGCCCGGTGCCATTTTTAAAGGAAACTGCTATAACTAGTCCTAATGACTTAAATCAGTACTTCCCCAAGTGAGAGATGGGCTACCCAGAGACATTTCAAAGACTGAGGTAGGAAAGCCAAGGGAGTGAAGAACCATGAGACTAGAACTGCAGTTTGCTTCCTGGATGACAACACAAATGTTCTTTTTTTAATAGATTAGATATATTGGGTACTATTAACACACTCACATAGTTTCTTAGGGGAACGAACTTCTGTTAGATTATGCAGTTTTCACCCATGAAAGACCTCGCAAGTCAGAGACGGTGGCCATTCCTTTTGTAACGGTGGCTGATCACATGTGAGGAAACCAGTAGCTCAGCTCATAACTTTGCTGCTGCTTAGTTTTGTTCCCTACAAATGGTAGTTTGTAGTTTTGTCCCTTTCCTTCCAGCATACCTTATTAACACACCTGATGTTTAATGGGAGTACATTAGCATGAAAGCATAAATGGGCACTAAACTTAACGGGAGGGGCCCTCATGGCGAAGGGGCTAAGTGCTCGACCATTAACCAAAAGGTCAGGGGTTCGAACCCACCAGCAGCTCCACAGGAGACCTGGAGATCTGCTCCTAGGAAATCCTATGCGGCAGTTCTACTCTGTCCTGTAGGGTCACTATGAGTGGGAAGTGACTTGATGGCAAGGGGTTTGGCATATTTAATGGGAATGGGACCAGGAAGGGGTACAAATGAGGCTTCAACTGTTTGTGCAAAGTTTTGTTTTAAAAAGAGGTAAGATAAATATGGCAAAAATAGAAACATTTTAAAATCTAAATGGTGGGTTTATGGATACGAATCTCCTATTTTTTTCTGAATGTTTGAAATAGTTCACCAATTAAAAACAAAAATAAAAATAAACCAGCAAGTTTAGAAATTCCATAGATAGTCAAGGACTACACTAATCTATGAAAAACTCTAAAAGTCAGCTACCTAATAATTACAGTGGATTAAATATTTTTCATCTAAAGGGAACAGCAAGTTGCTATTCATTGACTGTGTCAGGCACACTCCGATAAGCATTTTCCATACACTGTCTCGCTGATTGTATAACTCCATGACTAGGTGTCATCTTCATTTTACAGATGAGGAAACTAAGGCTCAGGAATAAAGTCACTTGGCCAATGACATAATAAAGCACAAAGTCAAGATCCAAAGCCAAAGGCTGGACTCCCAAGTCCATGCTGATATGTTCTGAACTAGTAGATCCAACTCCAGGACAGACTTTCCACATGGATGGAGGGCTCAAAGATTTGATAGGTGCTAGAATCTTTCCTCTCCAAAGTACCAACCAGAAGGTTCTCCAACAGCTTCCTGTCCTCACTGCTTTTCCTGGTGCCCAGGCTGTCACAGCTCCTGCATTAATCAGTTAGGTGACCTTACACTTCAGGGCAATCACCACACTTACCTGCTCCGTGAGGACCAAAGGTTGGCCAAGTGCTTAAAAACAAAATCTGGTCATGCTATGGTATCATAGCATTCGTCACAGTGTCCTATTGCCTGTACACTTGTCTACTACAGCTACCTCCCCTTGCCCCAGAATGGAAACCCAGTGTTATGAATTGTGTTCCCCCAAATTTTGCACTGTTAACTAACCCCCATACCTGTGGTTATAATCCTATTTGGGAATGGGTTTTATGTTAATGTGACAGTATTAGTGTAGGATGCGTCTTAAATCAGTCTCTTGAGATATAAAAGAGTAGATTCAGCAAGGAAGCAGAGGTGGGGGAAGAGGGTGCGGCCCTGGTGGCACAGTGGTTAAAAGTAGAGCTCCCTGCTAACCAAAAGGTCAGCAGTTTGAATCCACCAGCCGCTCCTTGGAAACCCTGTGGCACAGTTCTATTCTGTCCTATAGGGTCGCCATGAGCTGGAATTGACGGGAACAAGTTTTTTAGTTTAGATATCAAGCCGCATGGAGATCACCAAGGAACCGAGGAATAGAAGCTGAAAAGAGACGAGTATCTTCCCCCAGAGCTGACAGAAAGAAAGCCTTCCCCTAGAGTCAGAGGTCTGAATGCAGACTTCTAGCCTCCTAAACAGTGAGAAAATAAATTTGTTAAAGCCACCAATTTGTGGTATCTGTTATAGCAGCCCCAGATAACTATGACAACCAGTGAGGGCAGGGACCCTATCTATCCTTACTGCCAGAGCCCCAGCACCTAATATAGTGCCTGGCATACAATAGGCACTATTTGTTCAAATAATCAAATACTAGGTGGCCATTAAAAATAATACAAAAGATAAATTACGTGTATAAAGTAAGATACTCCCATGGCACGGAGCTCTGGTTAGCACTCACCTGCTAACCAAAAGGTTGGCTGTTTGAATCCACCAGCCGCTCCTTGGAAACCCTATGGGGCAGTTCTACTCTGACCTATAGGATCACTGTGAGTCAGGATCAACTCAAAGACAACAGGTTTGGGTTTTTTTTGTTGTTTTCCATAGCATGATCCAACTGTTATAAAATTCTTTGTACTAACCAGCCTCCCCAGCGGTGCTCGGGGCATCTTAAGTCACAGGTAAATAAGTTCACACCTGCTGCCTATTACTCAGCAACAGCCCATAGAGAACCACACGCCAAGCTGCTCAATTACAAACTGTCACCAGCCAAGGTCACCTGCCATGTGACACTTGGGGTACAAATGTGAAAGCATCGTTTCTGTCACACTGTTGAATTCCCATGGCCAGGGCCAGACTCCTCTTAGCCAGTCACAGGATCTCCTGCATACAGGCTTCAGACACTCCAGGGAGTGACCAGCTGTCCATTGAAGTACACCTAGGGCACACCCCCAAAGCCAATGTCATGCAGGCCACATAGCCACTATCTTAGTCCCAGTGTTCCAAATAAAATTTCCAGATCCATCTACCCAAGCATTTTCACATGATGTAGTTAGGTAAAACTTTTATTTATGGAGAAATAGGCACTGAAAATCCTGAAGGATGGATACACATCAAAATGTTGAAATTATGGGATTATGTGATATTTTTGCATGCTGTGTTACCTAAACTTCTCTACAATGAACATATGTTACTTGTATAATAAAGTTCTAAAATGCTTACTGAATGAATGAACAAAGCCAAAGGTCACGTCTAGTGCACTGGCCACTGAGTGACAATATTCCAAAATTATATTATTATTTTCAAAAAGAGACCATCTATATACTTTTGTACTTCAGCAACATCAAAGTGACCCAACGCGCATGCTCCAAGTATAAGAAAGATGTGGTCCCAGCTCTTGATGTAACGCAGTACTGAACCAAGATGTGCACACATTAAAATGTTAAAATGCCCCATAGCATGAGTGACTCCCTAAGGCATATAAGCAGGGTTCTTTCAACAACTTCTGAGAAAAGGCCACTCATTTGTGAGCTGGAACAAGAAGGAGGCCATCATGGAAAAGAACTTGAGCAGAACCCTTGCAGAAGAACTCACATTAAAACTTGAAATAGCACCTCAGAAAGAGGACAAGCCTGAGCAGACTGAGCCAGGAATCACCGTGTGTCAGCAACAGGGGAGCAAATAGCCAGGCTCTCAGAGAAAACAGAACTCCAGATTTTCTGGGGAACAATAACAGGTAAAATGTTGCGGGAGGAGGAGACGCAGAGAGAGCAGAAGCTCAGGACCAAAGAAATCTGAGGAAAATGGAGCTAAACAAAGTCTCAAGCTTTCTTTACTGCCAGCCTTCTCTAAGCTCTTAGCAGGCCAATATGCAGAGTTCCCCCCAGAGGGAGAGGGAATCTAGTTTTATTTGACCACAGTATCCTTTCTTCACTGAAAAATCAATGCATAGAAAACACAGATAACGAAGGCAAAAGATCGGAGGGTTTGAATGTCAAGCAAAACTGGACAGTCTGGCCTCAGTCCTTGTTAACAGGGCCTGGATTCCCCCCCAGAGCCAAGGAGGACACGCTAATAGCCCTTTAAGTTTTAGGGCCAGATATTGCTGCTGCCAGAACGGGCCCATGCCATCCACTTGTCAGAACTCCCAGCGAAGGAAAGTCCGACCCCCACACTTCTGAGAACAGCCCCTTCCCAGTGACCTGAAGGCTGTGGAAGAGGCGTACCTTCTTACGAAGCTCGGAAGGGCTGCTAAGAGCAGCAGGAAACACCGGAAGAGCCCATGGCATCATAAAAAGATTTAAGATTTTTAACAAGTCTTGTATGGTACAGAGCAGGTTTTTCAAATTACAGGTGGCAATGCATTTTTGTAAACTCAGTTCAGGGAGCCATAACCAGTAGTTCTTTATTCAAAAACAAAAAAATATCATTGCATTGCAAATAGGAAAGGCAAAGTATTACTTTACAAAACGTGTCCTTATACATACTGTACTGGCCTCTGTGGGTTCCAGGCTGTGGTTCAGACAGTATTTACTGTGGAGAAACAAACCCTCATCCATTGCTGGTGCAAGTCACTGTGAAAAAGTTTGGCAGTTCCTCAAAAAAACTGAACACAGGTAAAAAGCAAGGATGTCACCTTGAAGACTATGGTGCGCCTGACCCAAGCCATGGTACGTATCTGTATTTCCAGACCAATAAATTTGTAACTGTGCCAAAAAAAAAAAAAAATGAACACAGAATTATCATTACCACATGACCCAGCAATCCCAATCCTCGGTATATACATAGAAGGGAAGACAGGACCGCAAACAGAAACTGTCCACCAACGTTCACTGCAGCGCTTTTCACAAGAGCCAAAAGGTGGAAACCAGTATGTCCATCCACAGATGAATGGATAAACAAAACGTGGTCCATGCACACAGTGGATGTTATTACCAGCCATAAAGAGAAATGAAGCTCTGCTCCATACCATGACATGGGTGAACCTTGAAAACAGCATGCTAGTGAAGTTAAAGTCATAGACAAATACTGTATGATCTCACTGAAATGAAACAAGCAACTATACAGAAATCCAAGATTATTAATGGTTAACAAAGGTAGAAGAGGGGCAAAGAGGAAGTTTTAGTTTGGGGGGCACTGAGTTTTACGTTAAAGGTGACGGAATATTTTGGAAAAGGATAGTAATGATGGTGATACTACACGAAAAATGCAATCAATATCACTGAACTATAAATGCAGAAGTTGTGTTGACGAATGTTTTGGCGCGTCTATCTTCACCACATTTTTTTTTTTTTTTAATGTATTTACTATCAGTTATGGCCAAAAGGTTTGAAAGTCACCACGTTACAAGATGGAGGACTTGGAGCAGAGCCTGGGGGCTGCTGCATCACCGACGGGGGCGGAGGTGACCCTCTAAGGCTGTGGGATAGTAGGGATATGAAGAAAAGAATAAACAGAAACTAAGAAATAAAGAAGAATATGTGGATAAGGGAGACCAATGAAAACACCAAGGTAAGTACACCTGGGTAATTTGGGGAAAAGGTGGCTAAAATCATCAACAGGCAAACTGTGAAGAGCCGGTTAAGCGGTACACAGGGGAGGCAAGGAGAGCGAGTTTAGGTTAAGACACCCAAGTGGAAATACAAAAAAAGCTCCCCGACACTATGAGCTCAAGTAAAGGTCCACAGCATGGCTTTAGCTTGGTCACCTTTTATAATACTGTATTAATTCCCTTTTGGTTACACAATGTTTGCAAGTTATGCTTTGTCCTCAACCAAGTCGTTAGGGATTTAAAAAACAATCATACTAAAGAACCCATATAATCGGTTTCTTGGTATTACATTATTTCCCTTCCCCAGGGTCCCGCTTTGATTTAGCATTTGACGGATAAACAGAAAAGGGTCTGTCGTTTGGCTACACGCACAGGGAGGTACACGCTACACGCATCCTACTGTGCTGGCACTACCAGGAGGGTGTCGTGCCAAAGGGCACCCACCGGCTGCCACACAGTCTGTGCCCATCCAGAGTGAAGCTGCACAGCTGGCTCAAAGGCCCTGCTGATCCAGGGAAGGGGCACGAGGGAAATGGCAGGACTCCAGGAGATCACTTTATCCAGAGCTGAGCCCCCAGCGTACATCAGAGCAGCCCTAATTAAGAGAGGCAGCGTGGATCTAAAGGTAAACTGTCATCCCCACCATGCTCTTGATAAAGGGGGTTTTGCCTTACGGAGCCTTTTTAAGCAGTAAATTACACTAATCACCAACGTTTAAAAACATCCAACATGTAAGGGTTCTGAATCTCTGATTTATTAGACAGCACAGAAATAACAGGGGAGACTGTGTTACAAAACGAGCTCGTGCTGCTCAGAAACAGCGCCGGGCTTGCTGGGGGAGAAGACGACTCTTCAGACTGCTGCACAAGAACACACAGACTCCCAGTCCTACACAGAGTATTAAACGGTACACAGACAAATTTCCTTCAAGACAGAAAGCAGAGAGATCCACCAAGTAAATGACGTGTCCACAATGATTAGAACACACCCCTTCGGGAGACCACGTATTCGCAGGAAGGAAACAAAGCTTCCACAGGGAAGCCACTCTCACGGGATGATTAGGTAGACCTGCAATGAAGAAAACACATTTCAAAAGACAGGCTCAGACTACATTAAGTTTTCACTGAAATGCTTAAGAAATAAAAATAAGACACTTCTCTGTATCAAAAGAATTTTTTAAAAACTACATCATGGATAAATTTCATTAAGGACCAAGTCCTATTCAGAGATACGTATTTGCAAATAACAAAAAGAAAATGCTTAACCATAAAAGTACTATTTGGAACTACCTAGAATAGGCCAAGCTAAGTTCGTGTTCTGCTTTAGAGCATTACATTGAAATGAATCTCATTCTCACTATAATTCTTTTCTTTTTAACCTTAATCACCAACGGCTGGTCAACTGAAATGGACATGAGAACTATATAAATGTCAGAGAAATATGTAAACCTCATTAATGTTTCCAAAAATTCATTTAGAGATAGAAACAGGTCCAAATAGATGCCTGTCTAAATGTACTGCAATTACGTTACAATTATTTTCCAAATACACAGATATGCTCTGTCTTTTCTCAGTTCATTACTGACTCAAACAATTTGCCCTTCTGGGATCAATTGTTTGCTAATAAATAATTGTTTACAGTCACAAAATGATGTTAGGAGGTTTTCTTATTAGTTTTCCTTCTGCACCCTAATAAGATTGAAAACTAGCTGATTCCCAGGAGTCTAACCTTAACCTCGCTTTGTTTAACAGCCCAGGAAATGATGAACCATCTGCTTCAGAAAATAATGGACGGCCAAGAGGAAATATTGTTTAATTGTAGATTAACCTCCTCATGAGGCAGTCTGAAGCAGCTTCAGAATTAGCAACTATAACCAGCAAAAGAAACAAACGGCTCAAGAGCCTTTTCCTCTACCATTTGAGGTCCAAGAGGAATGTAAAGAGATTTCTATTACCTATATTTATTTACAAACACTTATCTCCACAATGGAAACACAAATCACTGAGGTCAAACCGATTCTCAAAAATGCAGTCACTGCCCTTCAATTCTGTTTGCCCAAATACCTTTAACATACCAAACCATCTCATGTATTAAAACTGTGTCTAAAAATAAATAAATAAAAACCTCTTTTCCATTATTTTCAGGTTCTTATAATATTGAAATTAGTATTTTTCCCTGGTTTCTTTGTTAAAAGTAATAAATCTACCACTGGTGAGTACAAATTGTTTTATTATCATCAACATGGCATTTAAGTAAATCAAATCTTGTCAAGCACATGGTAACTTACAAGTTCAAAAGAAAAAAGAACTGCATGAGATCGAAACAGCCGGCCAGGACACGAGATACAAAAGTGACTGATTAAATGCAAACACAGCCTTTACCCAACAGGCTTCACAGGCTAAGTCTGAAGCCACATCTGTGGAAGCACATGAATATTTAAGACTCTGCCACCTCTCCGGTGCTCAACCGGCCTAGCAAGGGTGTCACACCAATTTTAACGCAGATAAACACAGAATCCTGAAAATATTCAGTTATTCCATAAATATTTATTGAGGACATCCCCCAAGGGCATAGCGACAAGAGGAACAGAGACTAGGACAGACATTTGAGATAGGTATTCTATGAGTTAACACATGCCCAAGTATCGGTTTTCCCCCAAGCCTGGTGGAGGTTAAGTGAAACCACTGCCCTGTTGTACCGAAAAATTTAAATGGTTCCACTCAGTCGACAGCTACAACCACGAGCCAGAGATATCTACGAAAATTTCAAAAGTAAGGAGGTTTGCTATTCCAGGCAAGGCCGTATTACTCTGAGTTTCCAATATAACCTGAAGGTCATTCACACTGTGTAAATATTAGAAAAATAACCTCTGTGGAGAGGAAAGATTTTTGGCAGTTCAAATTCTTAAATATCTTAAATAGAATTTGCTAAAATAAATTATTCCTGAATTCCTCAACTTAATTTTGAAGCAATGAGCTGGTAATAACTCCAGAGATTCAAATAATAGTGACTATTCAAGAAGAATAAGAGTTTGACATTCTTCTCTGCAAAACAACTAGGCACAATTTTATCCATCAGACGTCTATCAACGTACGGATATTGAAAGCTTGGGAGAACAAGATAAAATCAACTCCAAACCTACAGTCAGCTGTAATATCAAGCAGGCATCAACACAGCTATTCATGAATTTAGAAAAATTAATAAATCCTGGGTTGAATGCAAGAAAAGGCTCCAATACAGGTGAAGCACACTCACTTGGGTTTTGTTTCTGCATCTGTCACTTGGCGAATGAAGATACCATCTTCGGGATGTTCCGTGTCATCCATTTCATACATATATGATGATGCTATTGCAAGTGTGGTCCCGTCGTTACTGAAGGCGAGGGAGGCAATGCTGGTGGGATAGCGGTGGAACTGGCACAGTCGCTTTTTGTTAAATGGGTCCCAAATATTTACGAATCCGTCAGAACCACCTGCAAGTAGTTTCAAACAGTTTAAATGGTTCTTAATACCAGATATGGAAATAATCGTTATCTTAACAAACTGTTTAAGGTCATAAAAGTTACATTTTCCCCCAAAGACTACTGTACGTTTTTTCCAAAATACTATAAAGAGCAAGCACATTTTGTTTTAATTCTGCCTAAGTTCTAATGTTTAATGTTTTATTAATAGCAAAATGAAACTACCTTAGTCATCAGCTACAGGCTAACAGACCACACTTTACCTGTGGCAAACGTATTGTGGATGTTGTGAAAGGAAATGGCATTGACTGGGTAAATCTGCTCAATATTATTTTCTTTTAGTCGGTGACATTTGAAGGCATACTTCTTCTTCTGCACCTCAGGGCTGGGGTCCAAGTACTCAACGGCCACCCGACCTTCAATAGAGCTTAATACATAACCCTACCAGAAGGAACCAGAGAAGGAAAAAACGGTGAATCCAGCTTCTAAAAACAAGGCACTAATTCCCAAATTCAACCCATACTACAGAAAGACGATCATCTCAAAAACGAAAAGAATATTTGACCAGGTTTTAACAAGGCATGAAGCTGTACTAGCATAGTTATGACCATTCCTAGACTTTAATACTAATAATACCTGTTTAAAAAAATAAATGAGGCTACCATCACTTGCTTTCTTCCTGATACCCGTACCTTGCATGTTGTAATCAATAATTTCTATTTACTCTGTCAAGAAAACAAGGACTGTAAAGTGTTTTAGTACTATTTATTTGTTGTTTTATCCAAAAGGGGACTCAAACTCCGTTCTGTCACTTCAAATCTGTTCTTTTTGTTCTACACCGCTAACAGCTGCAAGAACTGTTCCTTCACTGGGGGAGGGAGCATCATTAATCCAAATAAACTGAAAAAGCAGCCTTCCATCTCATTCATTCTGCCCCCTGCATTTAACTATAGTGAGTCAGAGCTTTAAGAACATTCGAATGTGGTTTACAATTTCAAACCTTTTCTCGCTTTTTCTTGAAATAACAAACATACCAAAGAAAGTACAATAGAAGCTGAATGTGAAATCTATTCGTTTATACGTGTTTCTTAATCCTTCAAGGTATGAAAAAGATATATCCCTGGAAAAGTGCTTATGGAGCAAAAAAAAAAAAACTCAGTAAGACCCTACTTTTGATTATTTATTCATTCTAAACTGGAGATACAGTGCTACAGAAAATTTTAGGCACAAAGACACATTAAAATATTTCTGAACGCAAGCTTATTTTAATCACGTATGTAAACCTCAAAAATCTCATGTAACTGCAATCCTTTAACTTAAAGGGCAATTTACAACTTCCTAAAATAAAGAATTGTGATCGTCATTTGAGGTACTGGCCTTTTGAGATAGAAGAATAACTGACATAAATTATCTCCAATCACCTCACTGTTTCAAGTTCTACAACCACTAAAGGGCAGCCACAAGGCTCCCAAGCTATCTGGTGTCTATAGTGACTTTTCCTCTTATGAAATTCCCACTACAGCTGACCACATCACCGACTTCCCTTAGAACCTTAAGGATTCGGGGTGGGGCGGGGGGGTGGTGATGGCTCACCAACAAATAGGCAAATCTCATACAGTAATAATCATGAACAGGGATGCCTCCTAGCCTCAACGGTGTTCTTTAAAAAAAAAAAAGTTATCAAAGTTCTGCTGTCAGATTGGTGAATGAATTCTATGATTATTAGGGTTACAAAGAGGCAAAAAAAGACAACAGCAAAATCCATAGTCCAAATTTTCATATTTAAATTTGAATTCACTGGTTTGTAAATGGAAATATCTGTAAACTCTCTTCAATTATCACGTACCAGTCAAGCATTCTGGCCCAGGAATCAACTAGGAATCAGCAAGAATAAGGCCTCCATTCAAACCACTGTGCAATCCCGGGCAAATTACTTAACCTCTCTGAACAGCAAGTCATTTCTAAGATGCAGTTAACACACTGCCTTTTAACAAACGGCTGTGAAAAACATTAAATGAGAATTATCTGAAAGAACTTTGTAAATTCTAAATTACCACTCAAAACGAACAAAAACTGAGCAAATCATTACTATTTTCAAATTCCAGAAAAGGGGAAAAAGAAACCAGCCAGTACCTGCTTGTTGGGAAAGGCGCGTATGCAGCGGGTCTGGTACTTCAGGCTGGACTCCCGGCGCTGCTGCACGTAGCCCATGTTCCGTAAGTCCCACACCAACACTCGGCGGCCCGCCGTCCCCACGATCAGCCGGTCTCCAGACACTGAGAGGGTGTACACCTTCAGAGCGAGATCGAAACTTGCTGAAAACCATTTACTTGCCTGAAAATGGCATTCTGCCCCAAAGTAAAGTGCATCTAACCATAAAACCATTCAAAAAATGTTAGCTGATCAAATTCCCAAATGCAAGTATCAATTTTAAATACTGCAGTAATTCAAACCAAGTAATTCACACAAACAGCAAACTCGGGATGTTCCTAACACTCCACCAAGTATTATACAATGTACAGAATTCGTTCTATAAAGGCGCTACTGAAGACTTTATTTTCTTCATTACTAAAACAAATCACGTTATTAAACTAATTTTTCCAACTTTCTTGATTTATTCAGAAAAACTACAAGTATAACAAAAATAGTCATAAGGGAGGTAAGAGCCATAAAATAACTCAGGATACCTTCCAATGGGCTTCAGGCTTTTTGTAAAGAAATCATTTTGGAAGTTATTTTTCTATGAGCACCTCTGGAAGGAGATTTCATTTTGCAACTCTTTAAAAAACTGTGACTTTCTCCGGCTGTCACACTGAATAAATAGACCTTTCTAGAAGAGTGAGGGAGCCATCATTAATTGGCTACTTAGGTGCTCTTGGTGGCACAGGAACACGAAATTAAAAGACAGGGAGAGTGGTCTGGCATATGACAAGGCAAATTTTTCTGCCCTGATGTCATATAAACACTCAAGACAGAAACTCATCGTTCAGGAAAAAATTTTACAGCATTTTTCCCCCTAAACATGTCTTATGTTCCCCTTATAACACCTTTTTCTTCAATATTAAAACTGCTTTCACAAGAACTCCTTTCTAATAAATCCTGTCATTTCCTGAAATCAACATTTAAAGTGGTTTCTTTTCAAATATAACATTATTGGGGTCCGAATAGTCAGCAAAGTCATAAAAATGGTGTCAAAAAAAAATTTCCTGCTATTACATCATTTTTAAACCCAGACTTCAGACACATAACTATACTCTGCACATCACTTTCAATTAAAAACAACTAATTTAATCTGATTTAATATTCTGAAACCTGAAGAATCATTATAAAAGCTGCAAAGGGGCCCCATGACAAAGTAAGACATCTCTTTAACGTTCACTAATTAAACCACACGGTAAATAATCACTAGGATGTTAACTACAGACCAAGAGTTGAAATAGCCAAGTTGGGTTTAACAAAGCAAGGACCCAATAGTACCTACAATCTAGCCTTAAAATTCAACAACTGATTTTGCCCTTGAAAAAGAAATTAAGAAATTCAAAATAATAAATTTAATATAAGTGGATTTCATTACAAGAAATATAACATCTGCCATCGTTCATTCAGGAAACAAAGTATCTACAGTAAAATGAAAATTTAAGATGTGTGAAGTACCAAACTTAAAAAATAAGAGAATCAGAAAGAGGTTGATGTATAAAGGTACAATTGTATCAGGAATTTTATCTTAAATCTTTACTACACAGGTGACACACGAGATTCAAGCAGTGCTTTCTAGCCCCACTGATCATAAATCAAGTGAAACTACTGTCATGCTACTGACTAGGTATATACATTTATCAAAGGAAGTATTAAAAAAAAGTGACATAATGAACCTTGCTGAACCAATAAGCAGCTTGATTCAGTGTGGCTGTCCATTATATGACATTCTGTCAGCTATTTATCACAGCTCTTAACATGTTACATACGACCATAAATCAAAACTAGAAACAATGCAATTATTTTATTCTGAACAAAGGTCTTGCCAGGAGTAGATTCAACTGTGATGTGACAAAAATAATGGCTCTGTGGATGCACTACAGTATATAATGATGGCTAACAGGAACTCAACAGTATATTTACAATGAGGAATAGACTCAAGTGAAAGATACCTTTAAACGGCTAAAACAATCAATCTTTCAAATTAACCACCACCTGATCAAGTCTGATTAGGATACAGCAAGAGTGTTCAATTACACTTTCAACACACAGACCAAAAGGTTAGAATAATACACAAAGTTTCAGCTTTAAGAAGCTTCACTCACCGAAAAAAAAAAAAAAAAATCCCTAAAAAAATTACATGTCACCATTTAACAAAATTAACAGGCAAAGCCAAGGGACACAGGACACCTTTCCGACTAAACTTGAAATCATAAGCCATTTCATTCCCTTAACCATCAACTCAAATGAAACCTCAGGTCATAAATGAATGAGTGATGAGCCACCTCATTTTCTGATTTGGGCAGATCAAATCCAATTTAAGACAGTCAACAATCTTTGCTAAATGACATCTCTTAGGAGGCTGTGGGTTACTTCTTAGTCCTAAAATTTAAAGCATTAACAACACATGAAGTGGGTTTATTTAAGTCTAATGCTCTCCAGTACAACAACAACAACAACAAAAGTTATCCATAAGGTCACCATGAAGCAGAGCGGATTCAATGACAACATTCAACAGCAAAATCCCCAAGTTAATTTCCCTTTATAGTCTAATTTTATTGTAGTTATGAAATAGGCTCTTCATTGACTCTTACCCTCTAAATTCAACACTACAGTCATCAAACATGCATCAAGTCAAATCACCCCAACGACCATAATTCCTGTTAATATAAAGTGCCTACCTTTTCAGGCTGAGAGAAGGTTCCGGCATTACAAGGAGTTCTAGGATCCCACAATTTAACTGTCTGATCCCAACTTCCAGTAACCATCACATTCACTTCTGGGCAGTATTCAACACATCTGATAGGGGCATCATGCGTCCCAACAAGATTATCTATAAGATGGAAAAAAATACTTAACACCAAAGTTTTACATCTCTACTAAACAAGATTCCTCGAATAAACAAATAAAGAAACATTCATTGGACTGTAACGAATCAGCTACAACCAATTCCAGAGAAACGTGTCTGTGTGTGGAAATCTTTCCATGACTGCAAAACGTCACCCATTCTTCTCTCTTCACCTTACAGTACATAGTTCAATCCACTAGCATGGCACCCTCAAGGGCTGCCTTGAATCACGGACTACATTAAAATGGTGGCCCATCTGTTACTTTCCCCTCTTCATTCTAGATTCCATAAAATCTGAAATTTTAACTCTGTACCTGATATAACTAGAACAAGGTCTAGTACATAGTAGGTGCTCAAGAAATACCTGTTGAATAAACAAATGAGTGAAGAACTTTGCTCTTCTAGATCTTGACAAAGACTCACCTTGAGTAGTAAAGCCAATGCTTATAAGATACTGATTTACATGGTTATAGGATCATCCGAGACCCTGGGATGAGGAAAGTGGGGAGTCTTATTTCACTTTGTTTTCATGATGGGTCAAACTCCCAATACAAAAATTTATCTTCTTTCAATGTCAACTCTCCACACCATCTCACTCATTCATTCAACTAACATGACTAAGTGTCTACAAGGTGGCACAATCTGTGCTACACACTAGGGATACAACAACGAACAATATGGGGTCTTGAACCTCAGGCAGGAAAGCTACTTGCTTAATAATACATCATTTACACAATGAAAAGTTGTGAAATTTGGCAATGATCTTCTGAGAATAAGCAGCCAAATCCCTAAATTATGGCCCATAATACCCAAAATCTTTGTTTGCTTTCCATTGTTTCCTGCCTTCCCCCAAGTTTTCAAAGAAATACGACCTAAACATGTAAACTTCTTATTATGTAGGGTAAGCTGCTGGCCAACAAAATCAAACACCGCAGTTACAAATTACAATACGAAGTAACTTCGTACACAAGCCTCTTTTATTTTTTTGGCAAAATGTTGTATCCATGCTTCCATCTATCCTCTCATTGTCCAACTCACCCTCTATCTAGTCATATCTCCGTTCTACCACCTCCTTCAGGTACTTCCATGTCTAACATATACGTATAACAAAACAAAGGCTCAGCTAGAGAGAGCTGTGCATCTGGGTTCCATTCCAATCTGTGCCCCAAAGTCACCATAAAAAAGTAAGCAAGTCATCTCGTATCTGGACTTCTAGGAAATTACTTAAGTCAACGAAAATATGTCATCTTGCTCTTTATTCAACAAATCCAAGTGAAGCACATTTTACTGCCGAATAATTACACACAGAGAATTAATACAGTGCCTAGACAAAACTAGCTATTTTATAATGTTAAAGAAATTTTAAAAAACAAAAAAAGAACCTGTCCTTCTTCATCTGAACTAAATTAGCTTCAGAAACTAGAACTCTGAAGCATCAGCACAGTGCTGGGAAGTCCAAATGGAACACAAGCCACACAGGATCCAAGTCCACTTATAAGGACAAAGTAAAAGTCAAATAGTTGAGTGCCACTTCATGTATCCCCCTGGGACAGAGATGACAACATACTTTACTGCAATATACATGCACATATACACACATATATATGCTTTGTGATAGGTAACTTAATGGTCATTGCTTGAATCAAAAAGCCCTAAATTCAAGCCACTTCTATCTGTGGCTAAGCAATTTACAAATGACTATTCCTAAGTAAATACTTATACCCTAGAAACTACACAATCTAACACAAAAATAAACTGGCAAAATCGTGATCATATTACCTTGATCGGTATTCAAATCATGCATTTTCAGTTGATGATCTAACCCCCCGCTCCAGGCGTGAGTTGGATCCTAGAAAAAATGAAGTTTCAGATCATTCAAAACTTCAAAAGTTTAAAAAAAAGGCCTGAAACCCCTCTCTGTACAGCCAACTATTTGGGTTTATGCTCAGAATAATGAGCATTGGGCTCAGCTATCCACTGCAAACGAACAGAACAGCATGAAAAGCAAGAAATGACAAAAACTACCATGTCAGCTAATTAAGGGCCGGCTGGTTTACCAAGCTCACCACACTGACTGAGCTTAAAAGGGCCTTCTTTCTAAACCTTCCTCTTAACAGGGCTGCCAAGCCCTTGTCAGATTTCTGATCCAAGTGTCAAACGTCCAGAAAGTTCGCAGGACTGCTCTACAGACTCAACTTGAAAGCCGAGTCTCCGACGTTTGCCTTTCCCCAACATCAGACGGTACCTGGCTCAAGACAGGTGTTCCGAGAACGCTACAGAGCCGCCCCACTAACTTCACGGGCACCAGCCTTTACCCAGTAGCGGCCCAGGGACCCGACTAAGCCGAGCTGCCGTCAACACAGCCAGGGCAGGAGCGGGCCGGACACCTACGTAGAAGGCGCAGTCCAGGACGGCGCCCGTGTGCTGGTACTTGAGCCGCATGGAGTTGGCCGGCACATCGTAGAGGCGCACGGACGTGTCCCAGGAGGACACCAGCAGGAACTGCGAAGTGTTGGGGCTGAACTTCACCGAGGAGATGCCATCCTCCGGCGGCTGGTTCAGCTTGAACTCGTTAGAGCCGGTCATCTACGGAAAAGGCGCCCACTCAGGTCCCCAAGGGTCCCGGCGTCGGGGGGCTCGGCCGGCCGGTGGCGGGACTCGGGGAGGGACAGAGAACGAGGGCGACCGTTCTCCGCGCCTGCGCAGAGCCTGCGCGCCGCCACAGTCGGCCTCACCCCCGCTGCCCCTCCCCCGCCCACCCGGCTAGCTCGGCCCGCGCCGTCGCACCGCTCCTCCAGCCCCCCGCCCGCCGCCGCACCCAGCCCTGCCGCGAGGCCCGCCGCCCAGACGCCGCCAAAAGAATACGGGGAAGGCGGTGGAAGCGCAACTGGCACCCCTGCGGACGGCTCCGCGGGCTCCCAGCCCCGGAGCTCCCTGGGGAGGCTGCTCCTGCGCCCCGCCGCCTCACCCCCTACCTTGAGCTCCTCTCAGAAACAACGCCGCCACCGCTCCCGCCGCCTGGCCACTCTCCGAGCATTCGCGGCGGGCGGGGGGGCGAAGTAGGCGGAGAGGAAGCTCTGGCGGATACCTGTCATTGGCTGATTTCAAACGCCAACGTCTCACTCTAGGCAGCCGATTGGTCCGCTCAGAGGCCGCCGTCAGTCAATCCAGTCATCCTGTTCCGGCTCAAAGGGAAACCGCGGCTTTTCCGATCACGTGGTCTCGCTTTACTCCCAGGCTAAGGAACACACTCGCGGACTGGAAGAATGGAAACTACAACTCCTAGCGATCATCGCTCCACGGCTGCGCTTACGCCCCTCCCGCCGGCGTGAGGCACGCTGGGAGTTGTAGTCTCCCCAGGCCTACGCCCTCCCTGTTCTCGGAGCAGAAAGCGGCGAGGATGCTCTTTCTAGCTCTTCTGTTGGCGCTCTCCCAGTCTCGATCTGTCAGGCACAAGAATCCCATTTTGGTCAACACTCCCTACAGAGCTAAATCCTCTCTTTTCCAGGACGTTCATAAACCGTTGAAGTTAGCCAAAATTGGAGTGGAGAAGGAAATATTAGTCCAATCAACTAAATTATTTTGTCCTAATTTTTTTTCCCCAGTTTCCTGGAATTTCCCCCTATGAACCAGGGTATTACATTTCCCATTGTCTTAAATTTGACTGATCTCACAGAAACGCATCCTCATTTACATCGTTTTATCTCTCCATTCCATCTTCTTAGAAACACTTCCTAAGTGCCCACTGTGTGCCAGGCCTGATGAGATGCTCTGGGGAGACACATTCAACAGGCTACTCCTTGCCCTGGAGCAGCTCTCCTCCAGAAGACTGGGCAGACTGGGAAGCCAACAACTACTCTACAATGTGGAAAGTCTCAAGCACCTTTTAGAGATCTGTTTGGGTAGGGTCCTAAAACAACAGCTACAAGACCACCCCACCCCACTATTCTCCAGAGTTGCAGGCTGCTTCATTTTCTGTTTCTTGAATTCTCTGGAAATACAAGGATCAAGAAAGTTGCTTCAGTCAGAGAAGTGATCTGATCATTCATGAAAGGAAAACAATATTTATCACTTGAATGCAGTGACTCAGTGACTTTTGAATGTAAAAGGCTCACTGAATTTTTTTGGTTCAATCTATGCCATAACCCCCTTTTCACTGCCTTTTGTGAAGATAAAAATTCTTATTTTATTATTTGATTTTGTATGAAGTGGGAGGAAATTGTTGGGGTTAAAGTGCTCAACTTTTAAAGTAAAAAAAAAAAAATACACCAAGAAAAAGTCTTGTTGATCTTTATGCATTCACACACCCCAAATTAGGTACACTTCTTTTTATGACTCCTGCCACAATAAACACACTCAGCAATAACTTCCCTTCTACCCATTGCACTGATGATATGACTGCTGAAAAAGACAGATTCTTGCCCTCTATCCCCACCGGTTCTCATACTTGGTTCTCTAGCTCTTCTCTTTAGTTAATGGCTAAATTCAGAATTTAAAGAGAAAAAAATGCAATGCTTTGCCTCCATTTTAAGTTTGGCTAAATAATTTTTACCTCCTGACTTACTTGGTTCCCTCTCCCCATTGTTTATTTAATTCGATTAGTGTTTCAAGATTCTAAGCATGAATTACCGGCTAATAAAATCTAAGTGTATTTCATTACCCAGTGTGTGTATGATTCAGGTCCCTCTGGGCATGCAGTTGCAGCCAGACTCTATCTGAGTTTTAAGAAACGTCAATCTTTTAAATCCAGTTTAGAGCCTGAAAGAAGGCTGATGATTTTGCTGATTATTCAAATGAAGTGATAATCTTGAGATAGGAAATCTGGCAACAATGGAGTCTTGAACATTTTAAATTCAAATGCAAAGTCTATTTTGTGTTGTTGTGCTAATATCGAGTTGCCTGTAAAAGAGGAATTCCTAGGACTATTTACATTGTTGGATCACCTTTGATAATTTCTGGATTGGTTACACTTTATGACGAACTGGGAAAAAGTCATTCTGTAAAATCTTAAGGGCAAAATCACTTTGCCCTTAAGTGGCTTGACTGACAGTGGCTAGAGAAAACTATTTCCTGTAAGAAAAGTAAAGGTAGGTGGATGGATATAAGGCATGAAGTACTGTGAAAACCACCATCTCTAAGAAAACAGAAATAGCATAGGTCAATAGTCCTGTACCAGCAGCTCTGCAGATACAATTTGGCTATTTCTGCATGGATTTCCTGGGAGTGGGATTTATAAAGGGATCGTCTGGAACGAGAGAGCTTCGTTGAAATCAAATATGTGTGCACTATAAATCAGAAGAAACGGAACGCAGGTCGCTTTTGTTTACTCGCGCTGACTATTCAATATTTAGCATAGTACTCAGCATGTACTAGGGACCGGTAAATATTTATTGCGTTGAACTAAGTTGAGATGAAATAAATGCAGTTGAACTAGCTTAATATTGGCAGATGTGTTCTGACGACATCTTGGAATAGATGGTGATTTTTATGAAATCCAGTGTGAGAAGAAAAATATATGCATTATCCCGAGATTAACAAAATCGGATTGAATCTTTTTAACCAGGCATTTTAGATGAAACACTGCAGTTCTCATACAGTTTACAGATATTGCACGTTTTTACAAAATGCAGATAATTTCGATGCCTCTTGGTTCAAAGAGACAAGTTTATCCCGTACGTACGCCCCCTTCGGAAACCCTGGTAGCATGGTGGTTAAGAGCTAAGGCTGCTAACCAAAAGGTCAGCGGTTCAAATCCACCAGGCGCTCCTTGGAAACCGTATGGGGCAGTCCTACTCTGTCCTACAGTGTCGCTATGGGTCGGAATCGGGTCCACGGCAACCGGTTTTGGTTACGCGCCCCTTCTAGTGGCTGAGATCTGGCCTAGGCGTGGCGGACTCCCAAACCCTTGTACCGAATCATAGGGCACGGGCCCGGGGTCCGGGCAGCAGTACCGGGGAGCTGACCCTCTCGGCGTCCAACCATCGATCTCCTCATAGCTCTTGTTTCCTTTTCCCATGTTTTACAAAGGAACAGGTGGCCGCGATCTAACAGGCGCGGGAGCCTGAGATTTGCAAGACACTCGCGCGTCTGCTCCCTGGGTGCCGCGCGCTCCCAGGCCAGGGGCAGCGGCAGGTGTCCGGGCGCGGGATCCTTGGGAGCCCTAGCCTAGCTTCACGGTTCCTTTCAGCGCGAGAGACGGCACGTTTGCCGGTGATACGACCATTTAGCTGCGCACGTTGCAAACATTTAACCACACGCGTCCTTTGCCTTCCGCTCTTCTTTTGCCTAGTCTGAGGCCTCGGATCCCTCCTCCGCCGAAGCGCGGACTTTCCACTCAAGTTCCCGCGTCGCGAGGGGCATGAACCTGTGCGACGGCCCAAGAGCTGGGCGCGGCCCCAAAGAGCGAATCGCGCCTGGTTCCGAGAGAGCAAAACACTTTACCCCGCTCGGGCGGTGCCGCTCCGCCTGCCCGGCGCCCTGGAACAGGGGCACGTGTTGGCCATGTCGCAGCGCGCCCTGCCGCGGCAAAAGCCCACGTCAATCCCAGGGCTGGGAAGGTGCTGCCCAGGCCAGGCCTGGCTAGTTCCGGGAGGCAGCAGTTCCCAGCAGCGAGGCCCGCCTCCCCGCATTTGTCCGTCCCGGGGCCCTAGTGCGCCACAGCCCGGTCCAGGATGCTGGGATACAGGGGTGGGGGTGGAGATGGGGGTGCGGCTCCAGCCACTTGCCACCTCAGGCGGCGCCAAGGTCCCAACCTTTAACCCCTGGCCCCGGCCCCACCCTCCACTGGGGCTATCCCAACCTTCCCCCGACGCAGAGGCCTGGAAACCCTTCCACCGAAAAGCGGAAAAAACGTTTGCGCGTTAGCACACCACACAATCAATCCCACCGAAGTTAGAACGATGTTTACAACGTTTTATTTTTTTTTTCTCCTGTTTAAAAATATTTACAGATCTAAAATCCCCCCTTTCTTTCCTACCCATCCTGGGGAAAAGGGAAACGGAAAAAGGAGATTAGATCATTGTTCAAAGCTCCCGAGGGCCTGGCTTGGCCAAGCATGTGCGCATGTACATATACACAGGTGTTTGTTTATATGGGGCGCGGTGGAGAGGTGGGCCTGTTTTGTTTTGTTTTCCTGATTTTTGTCTACCAACCAAAGCTGATGTGGCCAAAACTTCCTCCTCTTGCCACCACCCGAGAACACCCCCTCCAAAATGGTTTCCAAAGCGTATTGGTTGGTTCGTGTAGAAAGCAGGCGATCTGGACTGAAAAATGCTGATAAATACCCGAAATAATCAAAAGAAAAAGTAAGGCTGAGGCCATAAATAAGAGATCATGAATACACATGGTGTATATATTGCAGGAGACAAGCCGCGTGGCTCCGGAGCCCTGTGAAGGGCACAGGCTCTGCGTGGCCGCGGGAGGCGGCCGGGGCGGAGCGGGGCGCGGAACCGGTGGTCACTCAGTAGTCGAGCTTGTTGTAAAGGTTGTACAGCGGTAAGGCCGAGAGGTTGCTGCCGGGGTAGTAGAGCGGCGCGGGGAAGGCGAGCGAGCGCGGCACCGGCACGCGCAGCAGAGAGCTGTCCCGGAACACGAGCGGCATGCCCACCAGAGTCTGAGCCGACGCGTGCGCCATGTTGGCCGCCTCCAGCTCTGCCGACAGCTGCCGCTTCCACTTGTTGCGGCGGTTCTGGAACCAAGTCTTGACCTGCGTCTCAGTGAGCTGCAGGCTGGAGGCGAGGCAGGCGCGCTCCGAGCTGCTCAGGTAGCGCTTCATGTCGAAGGTGGACTCGAGCTGGTACACCTGGCTGCGCGAGAAGACCGTGCGCGTCTTCTTCTTGGTGGTGCCCGCTTGCCTTTCGGCGCCGCCGTCCCGCGGCCGCTCGGGCCCCGGCGACGGCGAGCCCGCGGGCAATAGCCTCTCTTTCTCTTCCTTAAAGTCCTGGTGCGCAGGGGAGAGGAAAGGCGTGCGCTCCGAGCCCACCGGCCCCGCGGCGCCGCTGCCCTTGGGAGGACCTGGGGAGCGAGAAGAGACAGGAAGGCCATAGCGGTGCGGGAGCCTCGGAGACCCCCAGCTCTCGCTGGGCCAGGGCACTGGCAGGCACCTGCAACCTTGGTCCCATCTTATCAACTCCTTACTCTTCTTCTCGCTGGCACCCAGAGCCTAGAACCCCGGCCTTTAAAAAGCAACAAAGGAGGGACCCAGTGCCCTGGGTCTCGAGTGTGGGTCTGGAATCTCTGTCCTCCCACCTTCCTGAAAAGGTAGGTGGCAGCAGGGGAAAGAGGTCTGAAGGGGGACATTAACACCATTTTTAGAGGTGATTTTTGCCTTGTAAGAACTGAGCTGGAAGAGTTCCCCGAGCTTTATAGGCCGGCATCATTTCACAGGCTGTTCAAAAATCTCGCTAAGGACTAACGCGGGGCTCTCCTTCGTCGGATGTTGTAAAGAGGAACCATTTCTGAAACGCACTATCGTCAGTCACCTTGGAGAGCTAATCATTGGGGGGAGGGAGGGGACAAAAAGACTCAAAAGAGATTGCGGTAGAGCTTCAGGTAAGAAAGAACACCGCTTAGACTCGCCTTCCAGACCTAGTGTCCGGAAAGAAAGGAACCGACGTGCAAAGGGCTATTGAGGGCAGAGCCGAGTGTGCGGCCTCCCAGTGCCAGTCCGCTATGGTCCTCTTTCCCTCCAGTCCGACCTTGAGTCCCTCCAAGACGCCCCGGCCACGCGGGCTGTGTGTCCCCCTTCTGCTCCCGAGCCGCCGCGGTAGGAACGGCCCAGGAGGCAGGGCGACCGGTCCCATCCTCTCGGCCCCGCAGCCCTGGCAGGGCGCAACCTCCCTCCCCTAGCTGTCGCTCTCTCCCACCCGGAGGCGAGCGCTCTTACCCAGGCAAGGAAAGGGGATGGGGGCGTGGTGCTTGGGGCCCGGCTCCTTGGGGCCTTGTGGGTCCGGGCAGTGGCAGGCAGGTGCTTTCCAGCCATCGTCCGGCTCCTCCTCCTCCGAGGACATCGACAGGCTGCGCTTCCTGGCCGGCCAGCCGCTGGGCTCCCGCGGCGCCTCCGAGGGGCCCCCGCCCAGGATGGACTGAATGGTGAAGCTGGAGACGCCGCCGGCCGCCGGACACCCCTTGCCCACATCTTCCTTGCTGCCCATCCTGGGTTCATAAGAAATTGGAGGAAACCAAGAACTCCCTTTAGAGACTATCTGGGTGGAAGGTGGCGCAGGCAGGCAGGCAGGCGGGCAGGGGGAGGGGCGGGGAGAGGAAATCAGGGGAGGGGGCAGCGAGGCTGGCGCAGCGTCCCCTCCGCGCGGGGGACACGCGGGCGCGGGATGGCTGTGCGGGGTCCCTTCCCGCGCTGCTCCGGGTGCGCCCGCCCAGCCCCGGCGCTAATGCCCGCCTGGCAGGCTGGCTCGCAGAGCTCGGGCGGCGGGGGCAGCGTGGCCTCATTTGCATAGAGGTTACCGGCTGCGACCAATCGCAGCGCCGCCGAGCGGCCCCGGAAATTTCAAAAAGGCCGCGGCCTGCACGCCGTGCCGGGCGTCCGGAGTGCGCTCGACCCGCGGGAGTCTGCTGCGTCCTCGCTGGGGGCTGCAGGTAGCATGGTTGCTGCCCCGACTCCTGGCCCCGGTGGTGACTCCGATCCCTCGGACTCCGGCCCTCTGGTGGGGTAGAGGCAGCCACGGGCCCGGAGCTGGAGCGGCCCGACACCGTCCGCGGGCCACGGGCTGCCGCGCCCTCCAAGGTGCCCGACCCTACGGCTCCAGCGCCGCGCCCCGCCCCCCCCCCCCAGGATCCCCTCGTAACAGCCAGCGGCAGAGCTGCCACTCGGACCCCGACGCCCCGAGCAGGAGTGAGGAGCATGCGCCTTGGTCCTGACGCGCTTTCCCGGAGCGCAGCCGCGGGCCCGGAGCCCACGAACTTCTGCCGTTCGCCGCCCTACACCTCTGTCACAGGCCCTACGGGGCTCTGCAGTCTCTGAGGCAGGGGGAAAGCCCTGAATGTGGAGTCAGAAGATCGGGTTCGAGTCACACCACCACCATTTACAAGCTGTGTGAACTTGGACAAGCCTGGTCCCAATCAGAGTTTCACTGTCCCCATATTTTAAGTGAACTTGTCACTAGTATCTCCCCCTTCTCCTGCTCTGAAGATGATGTTAGGGTGGAAAAGCGCCCAAAGGCCCAGAAGCATTAGGAACACGCAGAAGGGGCTTCCTAGATCTTTGTTGAATCGCCCAAGGCCCGCCCGCCCTCCTGTAAGTGAATCTCGTTTGGGGGCAAATATTGAAGGTTTCAGAATTGCTGCAAAACGAAAAGCGCTTTGCTCCCGGAAAAGAGAAGGGAAGGAGGAGAGGAGGAAGGGAACAAGGTTTTAAAATTGGACAGAGTCGATTCAAATCCTGGTTAGGTAACCTTGGACAAGTTGTTGAACCTCCTGAGCCTCAGTTTCCCCGTTCCTAAAATTGAGGGGAGCAATGACTCCCTCGCAGAGGCTCTTCTGCTTAATTTGCCCAGTACAGAACAGGATATGCTGTAGAAGCTCGATGCACGTGGCTCCCTTCCTCATCCTTATGTTCCCCTCTGAGCCCTGGGGTCTCGCCCCTTTAGTTCACAAATCAGCTGTTACCGGGTCTAGAATCAGTTCGGCGCCAGCAAAACGGTTCGGGGCCACAGTCTTCATGGGCAGGGCGAGGAAGCAAGGCCCCTAGGCTCCCAGACACCCTCACCCCTAGGTCTGAGGCCTCAGGACCTCTGGGCAAAAAGATCCGGGAAGCCCTGCCCCCAGGTTGATCCCCAAATGCTGCCAGGAGTGGGGAGAAACGCCCGAACCAGACCCCACGAATGTCAGAAGCTGCACCATGACAGTGCAGTTCCTTGCTCGCCCGCGCCGCGCCCGGGTTATGGAGTAAAGCGCTTATAATATCATTAGCAGCGGTGAGTTCCCGACCGCGGCCCTCCCCGCGGTGAGCCTGGCCCTACTTAACTCCTCCAAGGGCTAGTTAATGGGCTAATTGATTAGGAGTCGGCGGCGCAGCCCGGGCAAGACGGGTGCGGGGCGGCGGCCCGGGGCCGGGAGGCCGGCGAGGGGCAGGTGCCGGCCTCCCTCACCGCATTAACCTCTTCAGGGCTCGGCGGCGGGGTCGAGACACATTACAAATGGTCAGCTTTAATCATGGTGTCAGCTCATTAACCCGGAAGGACCCGGCGCTGAAATACAATTTGCGCGTTCTCCTCCGCGCGGCCGCGGCATGGGCTCCCGGACCAGGTAGCCGCTGGTCCCGCGCGCGCCCGCGCAGTTAGGGGGTGACCGGAGGTTCCAGAAAAGAAATGTCCCGCATTCTCACCGGTCCACGGCCTCCCGGCCGAGGTGGATGCTACCCCGGGGCCTAGGCCAAGGCGATCCCCGCAGGAGATTGGCCAGCCCAGCTGCCAGAGCCTGCTACCCCCTGAGGGGTGCGGAGGGGGGTGATGGTTAAACTATACTGAGCGAGTAAATAATTGGTCCCGCGAATGTGCTGGGAGTATTCAATCTTTCTTCTCTTTCCTCACACTACCTGTGAGGTAGATCATTCCCCCCAATGTATAGGTGGGGAAACTGAGGCTCAGAAGAATGAGTGACTAGCCCAGGCAGTAGAAGCCAAGATTGATGCTCCAAGTTGTTCGGGTGCTAATACCACGTCGGGGGCTGGGGGCGAGGCGGTAAGGGCCGGGCAGGCATTGGCGTTGAGCTTGGGAAATGGCTGCGGGGAGCGCCGAAAGGACACAGCTACCTCGGAAGGGCAGGGACGGGTGTATGGATGGCATCAAGGGCCCACGGAGTTGGCCTCTGCCAGGGTAGACACCATCGAGGCAGTAGCAGGCCTCTAAGGTAGCTCTCGGAGAAGCCCAGGCTGGGGACGAGCGGTGAGGGCTTGGGGATCTGTCCATGGGGCCTAGTTTGAGGACCCTAAACCGGAAACGATGCGTCCTCGCAACCTCACTTCTGCCTCCCTCCACCTCCTCCCCCATCCCTTCCAGGCCTAGTTTGGGAAGCCAAAAGGAGCCATTCGGCCTCGCCCTCGCCTGCCACGTCCCGCGCTGGCACTGACCCGCTGGTCCAGGCAGAGGTGCTCTGCTGCCGAATCCTGCTCAGCCTCCTTTCCCCTGCCTCTCTCTCTCTTTTACTCACACACTCCCACGCTCAGCCAGGGAAGTGATAGGGATAAGCGCAGGGCGGAGGCAGGGAGGCCTGCAGCAGAGTCCAGGCTGACTTCTGGCTCGAAGCCCGACGCACACTCCCCTGGTCTGCCGCCCCTCTGACACCGACAGCAGTCACACCGCAGGGGCTGAGAAGGCCGGGACCCGACCTTCCCCACCACCCCTTTCCGGCATCCTGGGATCCCGGCGACTTCACGAAGAGCTAAGGCCCAGACCCCTGTTCTGAGCCCAGCGCAGCTGAAAAATACACTTCCAGAAACCTTCAGCTCCAGGACTCCCCCCCCCACAACCTGGTCTCCTTGTCCCCAAGTAGGACAACTCTTCAACTCAGTATCCGTTCCCCCAATCTCCAGATAGCTCCGCATACACCCCCTTCACTACCCTATTCAACTTAAGAGCCCTTACCCAGGGGCACTGCCCTCCGCAGCTTTGGGATCGCCCCCCCGGGATCGCCCCCCCGCCCCGGAATTAGGCACAACCAGGTCCCAAAGAGTAATAAACTTTCTGAGACTTAAAGGACGCTTAAAGTTTAGGCCCCAAGATTATGCTGCTGCTCAATAGAAAAGCGGCCCAGAGCAAACTTGCCGAGCAGCCTAATAAAAATTGATCCTCTCTGCTCTGCAGCAGTCGGGAAATAGGCTGGCTGAGCGGGGTAATAGTGGAAGGAGGCTCCCTCCGAAATGACAGATGAAGTCATAAACAAGTTTGATCTTGGAATCAAGCTTCGATAAATATTAAACACAGTCTTCCCCCCCACCCTTGAGTGAGTGGATTATGATATATGGCGCGTCCAAACTTTAAAATAAGGAAATACCAGAGAAAATGATCTCAATAAATTTTCTAAGTATAAACGTTGATTATGTTTCGATTTTCATTCAAGGGCCTCTGCTGTTCCTTCTTTGGTGCAAATGACATCTCGCAATAGGCTTTTGGGGAAAAGGGCTCCCTGTTTGAAAAAGAGAGCCCCAGAGGTGTACAATTTATGTAATCTGCGGCTGGAAAATGAATTGTGTAATTTATTGGAAAACAGAAAGTCATGAAGATTGGATCAGCATAGCCAAGTCCCGACACCCCCCCCCCCCATCCATCAAGTTCCAATTAACAGCCTAAGCAGAGAGCTTTAATGGGATTCCAATCTAGTGGCCCTGATAGACTCATCAATTCCTCTGGGAGAAATTAAGAAAATCGACCGCCCCTTGGCGACGCAGTGTCATTCCTTTCTGCAACTATATGTCAAATTAAAAACACAATTAAAATTTAAACTGTTTCAATCAAAGGGTGCCCTGCAACCTATGTTTCACTTAATAGAACTTTGATGAAAATCTGATGCAGGCACTCCATCACCAAGGGGGGTGAGGGCTGCAAAGGAGCTCAAGAGAGAGAAGGGGATTCTTTAAGACATTAGCTCTGGGGTGAGGCACACCAGGTGACTCCATCTGGCCGCTTAGGCCAGCCAAGTGTTGGGCGCACCGCGATCTCCTCTGCGCTCTGGCTTTGGATCTCTCCATCCCTCCCCCAGCTCCTTTTCTTCTCCATCCACCGCAAACCGAAGGGAGCCCTTTGGAACCCCAGAGACCCAGACTTTGGTCCATTTCGACTCAGTCGACCTGGAGACGCATCTGCATGGAGCAGCAGCCAAGGAAGGGACTTGGACCAGTACAATCAGTGTGCACCGCCCCAAATTCTCTGACGAGACAGGCAGCAGCCTTCAGTGGTCCCTTGTCTTGTGGTTCCAAAACTGCCCCGATGCTCAAATGCTATTCTACGGGGTCCTGGAGGCTGAGGGGTTGGGAAGAGTTCCAAATGACAAATGGGCCCCAGTGAGGGCCAGTGCAGTGACTGCGCTCTTTTCCAGGGCTCAATTGCCCTGCAGCCGCAGCCTCCCACCCGGTGAGACTCCAGGGCACTTCCGCAGAAGTAGCGAGCGGGGGGTGCAACTGCACCCCAAATTTCAACCCGAGATCCCGGTCCAAGGCACCCAGCAGAGCTCAGAAGTACAGTCTGCTTAGTTATCTTCGCGGCCCTCGCGTCTCTTTGGCCACCTCCCCAACTGTTGGCAGGTCAAAAGATCAACACCGTCCGCCCTGCACGCCCTAGACCTGCACACTTCCAAACGCCTACGCCCAGACGCACGGGATCGTTGGCACCCGAACGCCTGGAAGGGCCTGCTGGCTGGAAGGGGGGGGGGCGCCAAGCGGAGAGTGGGCGGAAACCAGGAGGAGGAGCTGCGCGGAGCGCCCCTGGGAGCCACGTGGACGTGCAGGCGCTGGCCCGGTCCCCGGGGGCTGCACGGCTGAGGGTTGGATACCAAACTGGGATTTCGATGGGACTCACGGTTCTTGCACCCTGACCCCCCGCCTAGTTGTGGGTCTTTTCCCAGCTGCTTTGCGGAGCCTAAGCGCGGACAGCTAAAGCGGAGAGCCCCCTCGCGGGGTCGTAGGGCTGCGGAGCATGGACGGCTGGGGGAGGAGGGGCAAACGAGAGTCTCCGAGGCTGGCAGGGCGGCGCTCAGTACAGCCTCAGGTCCGCAGGACGTCTCGAGGGAGCTCAGGTACCCGCGCGGAGAGGTGGCAGCAGGAGCGCTAGACCCACACCCAGGAGGCCCAGCAGCGAGAAACCTAACGGGAGCACCTAAGGACCAGGCGGAGTAGCCCTCCCAGCCCCGCTGCTCCACCCGCTAGCCCCACAGCTCAGGCCCTGGCCGGCCCGGCGTGCGCCCGCAGAAGAGAAAGCAAATCCCACCAACCTTCTCGCCTCCTTCCTCTCCCCGCTTTAACTCCAGTATCCCAGGGAAGGAGAGGGGTTGTGTGGCGCGACCTTCGGCCCTGGACCCTGTAGCCTGCCGCGCCCAGTGGCAGGGGCAGTTTATATCTGTCTTGCTGTTTGCTATACACATACCCGCTCTATTTACTACCAAATAAAAGAAATACATCTGTGTTGCCAACAGAAACAGCATGCGCGTTAGCTCTACTGTCTCCCAGAGACACTCAGAGCCACAGAAGCCGGCACTGTGCGGACTCTGGCTCTGAGTGAGGCCCCGGCCTGTCGGACTGTGGGGGTATACGGTAGGCCAGTGGCGGCTCGGGGTAGTTCGTCCCAGGTGGCTTGTGAGGAGACAGGGGGAGGCATCGCTGCCGAGGATGTTCAGGACCCATGCAGCAGAGGTGGGAAGCCACCTGCTCCCTGTCCAACCCTTTCCTGAGGATTCTTCCCTAGTGCCTTAGCCTGGGGCCAGTGGAGAAAACCAGCTGCCCAGGGTCACCTCGATCAAGGTGCGTGCGATTGTGCCTTAGCATAGCTGTGATGCTAAACATACATATGGGTGGGTGACCTGGGAGCCTGTGGACATGGATGTCTGTTAGGACATCTAACTTTAATTGTGTGTACCTGTGTGGTGAGTGTTTAACTCAAGCAACAGTACAGTATCTCTTTGGGTGGTGCAGAAAGGGCATAGCTGAAAAACCAATCCTATTTGCTGTGGCTCCAAGATTCATTAAGATGCAGATCGGGAAAACTCTGAAGTTGAGGCCAGCGGAGACAGTCTGGGTTCCACTACCTAAAGGGAGTGAGAGGGTAGCATGGGGTGTCAATGCATCATCTTAAGATAGGGAATAGGAGCTGCCAGATGTGCCACAATGGAGCCGGTGAGAGGGTTTCCGGAGGAAGTTCGAGAAAACACCCTCATTCTCCTAATGGTCCCCTTCTGGTGAGCGGTTCCCGCAGCTCCAGGCAACCCCTGCGGAGGCAGCTGGGAGGTGAGGCATTTAGGGTGAGCGAAGATGAGCCAGCCAGCTCTCCCACCAAGCGCTCTCTTGGCCTGTCCGGCCCCAAAGGCCTCAGAAATACTGGTCCTCTCCACTATGCTGTGAGCGCAGAGCGGCTTCTGGCCCCGGTGTCCTCGCATCCGGCTCAACTCCTCTTGCACTGGGAGAAGTATCACGACCCCCACCTGATCGGAGGGAAGCAGAAGTTTCCCGCCTAGGCCGGCTTCTAGACTCACACGCGATCCCCAGGTCGCGACGGCCATCTGGCACCCCCACTCTCGGTGAGGGACGCTAACCCTGGGCAGCAGGGCTCACCAATAAGAGGGGGAAGGTGGCTGCGGGAGCGCGACAAAGGATAAAGGTGCTTGTGGAGAACCGGTAATTTCTCGACTTTGTAAAGACCAGGTCATTCAAGAACCGTTTTCCAGAATGCAAACACAAATAAAGAAGTATTTTCTTGAAGTTTGATAACATCGTGTTCTGGCTGTAAAAATCTAAGAACATGTTTGCTATTGCAACATTATTTTTAATGAGCTGTTATTGGCCTCTCCCGCAGTTAGTATTGCCAACAGTAAAAGGCATCACTCTGTTTGCAGGTAACACAAGGCACAACATATTTTGACCCCGAATTTCTGTTTATTTTTCATTTACGACACATGCTAGCGTTTTTATTCCAAACCAGAGGGAAATAAAGGGAGCTCTATCTTCACTGGAGGCCAGCTAAAATTTGGTCATAAATACGCATGCCGGTTTATTTGGGGGCGGTTTTCCATCAACAGAAAATCATACTTGACGTTTCAGCCAGAGTAGAATGAATTGGGTCGATTGAGTTCGAGGAACCCAGCAAAGCGCCTGGGAGAGGGACAAGAGCGCGTGCAGGCGCTCCCCAGCGGACGCGCCCTCGCGGTCCTCTCTGGGATCTTCGCCGCCGCTCGCCGGGCCCTCCCGTTCTCTTCTGGCTCCCCAGTTTCCAACCTGCCCTGACAGGACGCTCAGCTCGGAGGCAGGCGGCCGTGGCGGGTTTGCGACGAGCGCCTAAGCACCCACTTCCGCCGGGCCGGCCAGTCGCTTGCTTCCGGGCCTCCTGGAGCGTGCTGCCGGACTGGGGCTGGGGGCCCAGAAAGGCCGCTCTTGAGGGGTTGTGCACTGCTGAGCAGAGAAGAGCCTGGCTGGGCGAGGACAAGGTCCTACGTGTGCCCTGGCACTTGCCACTCCAGGACCGCGCCCCTGAGCCTGCCGCCCTTGGAGTCGCAGTTCCCTAAGGCCTGGGGAAGGTCCCCAAAGCTGGTATGCCTTCTCAGAGCTGTCTTCTCACAGCCAGACTTCACTTCCCGTTCCCACCCCAGAGGCCACCTGAGCTCATCATGCTCCCAGCGCACCGACCAGTGCCCACGGGTACCACGGCAGGAGCCCTCGGCCCTGGAAGTCCCCGCGGCCTGGAAGCGAAGGCGAGGTTACAGCCCTGCGCTCTGAAATATTGGCCGGCGGCGTCTCTGTCCTCTCGGCTGTTGCTTCCCTCGATTTCAAAAATTAGACAAGCCTAGGTCCTCACTCCTTCCTCCCGCATTGCTCCCTGTTTTCAGAGCGTTTCAAGCCCGAGGGGATACTACTGAGAAAGCGCCGCTGGTCAGGAACAAAGCCGCCTCTGTCCCCGCTGCCTCCTGGATTATAGGACGTGCATTCAGGGCAGACTCCACCAGGGAGCCAGAGGCAGCAGAGAGCGAGACAGAGAAGAGTTTCTGAGACACCTGCTCTGGGAAAAATCGTCCAGGTTACACACTCTGGCCACACCAAAGGCTTCGCTTTTCTTTTTTTAATTCAATTTCACCACAACGTTCAATGTAACAATATTTTGTGGGTCTTTTTTTTTTTTTTTTCTTAAAAAGGGACTGGGACTGACCCCAGGCAGACGTGGGGAGATGAAGGGAAAACAAAGCAGAATAATGGGTGTAGCCGACAGAAAGAAAACGGACTGGGTGGCAGAACCAAAAGCCCTGCAAAATTGAGGGTGAACTTTACAAGAAATCTGTACATTTATCAAATAAGTTAAAATTCTCCTAAATTGATTGTCCTTCACTTAAAGCGCTCCAGTATGCCTAACTTCCTCTTTAGAGTTTGCTACTTTTCCTTGTTTCTTTCCTTCCCCCTGTTTAATTTTCTCTTCCTACACAAATGACCACAATCATACAGTTAAAACGCTTGCTTCCCTCAGCGAGGAAGAAATAGGGCTGGCAGGACATTTTGTACAATATTGCACAGGTCAAAAGTACAACAGTTACTGGGGGGAGGGGAACTGGGGGAGAAGGAAAAGATAGTTTCTTTTTCCCCTTTTAATATCGAAATTACTCTCTCCAAACAGGGCACAAAATAACAATAGGGACGTTAATAATTTACCGAGAAGTGAAATCCCAAAATAAAATGCTACTTATAAATAAAGGGCCAGATGTGGAGCTGTTTCAGTACATAGAATTCTGATTTCGGGCTTCCTCCCCCTCCTTTAAACACTTAGAGAATTCCTTTGTCACAAGGGGGAGAGATGCGGGGGGGGGGGGGGTAGGAATTGCGAAAGACCCCTCCCAGTGAGAAAAGTTGACTGAGTAGGGCTTCTCGTGAGAGGCCTGTTCAGATTCTGAAAATTGGAGAGGATAATTGATGGGGGGGGGGGGGGACCACACCCAGAAATCCAGAAATAAATGTAGTACAATCTGAATTCTCTCTCTGGATTTCTGAAAATAGTTCTATAGAAAACGAATACAGGGATTCGTATTTGCGCTTATTTTCCTTCTACAAAAATAAAACCAAAAAGCCACAGTGCAGTGCAAATATTCTTTGGGGGGAGGACTGGACATTTTACAAAAGCTTTCAGCCCAAACATTTGACCTGGAAACTTTGTTTTCTTCCTCCTTTCTCTTCATATAAACCAAAACCAAAAGTAAGAGGGGAAGCGCCTCAAATCCAGTAGGGGTGGATTGCACGAAAATGCATTGCCAATACTTACAAAACGCTACCGACTGGGGGAGAGGAGGCCCAGCGCGCGCATCCGAAGCCCCGGGTTCCGAAGGCCGCTGGACAGCCCGGCGCCCTCGACCTGGCCGGCTGCCCGGCCCAGTCTTCTCCGGGGGCCAGGCGCTGCTCTCCTCTCGGCGCTCAGACGGGCCGCAGCAGCGGCACGGACGAGACCACTGGGTGCGAGTAGTAGACCGGATGCGGGAAGGTGAGCAGCGGCTGGCTGACTGGCACCGGGGCGCCCGCAGCCGCCGCGCCCTCGGCCGCCGAGTTCTCGTGGTAGAGGATGGGTACCCGCACGATGCGCTGCGCCGCGGCGTGGCTCAGGTTGGCCGCCTCCAGCTCGGCCGCCAGCTGCCGCTTCCACTTGTTGCGGCGGTTCTGGAACCAGATCTTCACCTGCGTCTCAGTGAGGTGCAGCGACGCGGCCAGGCCGGCACGCTCCGAACTGCTCAGGTAGCGCTTCATGTCGAAGGTGGACTCGAGCTGGAAGACCTGGCTGCGCGAGAAGACCGTGCGCGTCTTCTTCTTGCGGCACGCAGGCTTCTTCTCCGGGCTCTCGGCGCCCTTCTTCCAGTCCTCCGTGCCCGGCGCAGCCGCCGCGCCGCCCATGCTCGCCCCTGCCGCGCCGGGCGCCGCCTCCGACTCCTTCTTGCCTTCCTCCGAGTCGCTCTCCTCCAGAATGATCTCGTCCGGGCTCTTGGAGTCCAGCTCCTTGTGGTCGGGGTCGGTCTTGAGCAGCGGCTCGGGGGAGTCGCGGTCGGTGCCCGAGGCGGGGGAGGAGTCTCGCAGGAGGGTTTTCTCCGAGGCTGCAGAGAGACAAACACAAATACAAACACAAGCACATCGACACTGCCTTCAGCAAGGCCCGGGGCCTGGAGGGGCATCTCCCCCTGCGCCAGCCTCCAGGGTCCGGGCCCCAAGGCCTCCTCGCTCCCTCCGGCCTCCTTCCCTGGCAGGCCAGACTGGGGGCGCGTCCTGGGACCCTCCTCCTCCCGAGGACTAGAGGGAGGGACTGGGCTGGGAACAGTGCTGCCACTTGTTTCCCTGCCCTTAGCTCCTCCGCCAGGGGCCGGTGGAGAGATTCGCCTCCACGCTGGGGCCGTCCGGGTGGCCCCCTGGTTCCAGGCAATGTCCTCAGCTCCGGCCGCCTTCCGCCTCCCCATTCAGCACGAGGCCACTTTTCCCGGGTAGCGCCGCGTCCTGCTCTCCAACTCCACTTTTTTTCTCCCCAAGTGGGATTAGGTGCCCTGGCAGCGTACCCGAACGCGCGGACAATAGGTGCAGCCAGGGGTCAACAGCGGATTTGAGGGTGCAGGAACCCCAGGGCTGTGGGGAGCGGCAACGCGGGGCGGGGGTGGGACAGGCGCGAAGGAGGCAACCAAAGTTCAAAGAGAGGTCGATACCTTCGGGTCGTGGGAGGTGGCCGCCGGCGGGGGTCAGGGTGTAGGGGTACCACCAGGCCGGGGAACGTTCCAGGTAGTGCGCGGGCAAGGCAAACCTCTGCGCCGGGATCTCAAAGCGAGGGAAAGCCAGGTCGCCCACCTGCGAAAGAGCGAAGCCCGCGGCGCCCTCCAGGGCCCCTTTGGCCGCGGCAGCGGCGGCAGCGGCCGAGGCCGGCACGAAGAGCGTCCGTGGGGGCGGCTGCGGCTTGGGGGGCGGTCGGTGATGGTCTCCATTAAGCAGGTTCTTGATAGAGAACGGGGACTCCTTGGGCGCGGGCGGCGGGGGAGGCGGCGGCGGGGGCTGTGCGCTGGCGGCGCCGGGGGCGTCTGGCCCGGGCTCCGGCATGGTCCCCACTCCTCTGGGTCCCCAGGAGGGTGGGAGCGGGACAGACGGACGGCCAGGCGAGCAGGCTGGAGGTCGGAAATCAGACCATCAACAGAACTCCACTACGGGGCGCAAAGTAGGGGGCCGCCCCGGGCGCGAATCTACCGGCGGAAGGGCGGGGTGAGGCCCCAGCCGGGGTTGGTGCGCATGGGGGAGGGGGCGGCGGGTGAGGAGCGGCCCGGCCGCTGCTCCGAGGGAGCAAGGCGGCTCGGCGGCTGCAGCTCCCGAGGAGGAGGCAGCAAGAGCAGTCCCCTGCTTGGGGCTGCGTCAATCCGGCGCCGGATGCTAATGATGAAATCAAAATGTCATCCAAGTTAAATGCGGGGAGTATACGGCGATTGGGCGCGTACAATGGCAAATGGGATTAGGCAGGCGAAGGCGCAGCCGAGCCCTAGCCCCGCAGCCGCCTCCGCCACCGCCCCCTCTTCGCCTTCCCTCGGATTTTGGCGCTTTGGCTTCGGGCTATAAGAGCCCGCCTGTTATTGGCTTTATATAGTCCAATTAGGCAGCAAATGAGGACAAGCCTATTAGCACAAAAGGATATTGGCTCCCGCTAAAGAGGCACTCGGAGCGCTCCGGAGAGCGCAGGAGGCGAGCGAGCGACTCGGAGCCGGCGGCGCCCCGGGCCGGAACGCACTGACAGCCGCGGCGCCCAGAGCCGGCGCCGCCCTCTCCCCCCTGCGGCTTGGGACCCGCTTCCCGCCGTCAGGACCGCTGGAGGGGGCGGGGCGGGCCGGGCCCTCCCGGGTCACCTCGGGGTTATCAGTGCTCGCAGCTGCCGCTCCCCCGCCCCCAGGGGCCTGGCCAGGGCCCGCCGCCCCCAAGCGGCTGGAGAGCCACACCGCGCGGGCCCAGGCTGCAGGGAGCGATCTCCGACCCGCGGCGAACTCGGCACTTCCCTATCCTCTGGGGTCGGGCGGTCTTATCGTTTTCCCCAAAGCCTGCTAAGAAGTGCGCGCCACGAAGATTTGGGGCCCCCACCCGGAATCTAGCCGACAGGAAGGGAATGGGGATGGAAGTTCTTGCACCGCGTCCTTGTGCTCAGGAAACAGCGTGGCCTTGGCTTTGGCCCGGGAAAAACGAAGAGTGAGCCTTCCCCCAGGAGAGGGTGTGCTTCTTCGCGTACCCGCGTGTGCGGGCAGAGTCTGCCCAGGCCCGTGCGTCACTCCAAGGAGCCGCTGGGGCAGCCACTTTCCGGTGCTTACCGCTGCGTTCCCAGGGTCGTTCCTGGCCTCTCGCCGCTGGTGCCCAAGGCTCGGGAAAGAACTCGGAGCCCGAGGTCCCAAAGGCAGCACTTTCTCCTGGGAAAACTATCCGACCGGCTATCGGAGCTCCCTAACGCTTCAGATGGGAGCAATGCGAACCAAAAGGCACAGCGGTATACATTCCACAGCCTAGGCAGTGGCACAGGCGCCCGCAGCACGTCTTGGCAGCCTCCAAGTCTCCAGAGAATCCAGCTGGCCCTCTGGGGGAGAGCTGGGCAGAAGGTCACTCGACTCCGTCGGCTTTAAAAACAGCTCCCTGGTCTCCGGAGAAGTTCCTGCGGGCAGGCATTGAAGACTCTAAATTTAAGCACCAAATAAATTAGAATTGCTGGTGGGGTCCCTTCCCAAGAGACAGATGGCAAAGTGGCCATCACCCCCACTCCACCCTAGTGAAAGCCTGTTCACTCGAGATCTTTTTGTGGCCTCACTGCCTTCTTTTTCGTTAGGTCGAGCCTTTACCTAAAATTCAAGGCCTTGGCAGACCAGACGGCTTTGAGTCCCCAGCTGAGAAGTTGGTATAAGTTTTATTTTCTGGTCCCAGGGCTTCAGACCTTACCCACTAAATCTCGGTGGGCGCATTTCATGTTTCTTTCAGCAAAAATTCGTTTACTGTAGTGATCCCTATTTTTACACTGGGAACCTGGAAGCGTGGTAGATGCCGTTTCCATAAACTGTTATTTCCTTGAGTTAGTACAGGGCTTTACGAGATGGCAAAATGCGACACCTGACAAAGCCTGAGTTGGAACTAATCATAGCCCTGAGACTCAAACAGGGCGGTCTCGCTCTCGGATCTTACAGATAGAAACAGGCGCCCAGAGAGGAAGAAACCAGGCCGAGGTCACCCAGCCGTGCTGGACACCCACAGGTCATTTCCTCCCCAGCCAGTAGAAACAGCTCGGCGTGAATAGGTCTGTGCGGGTTGTGGCACTGCCGGCGCCCGCCGGCCACGTGGCCCAGGACTGGACCGAGAGGCGACCGAGAGGCCCCCGCGTGTGCGCGCGTGCTGTGGGCACTCTCCGGTGCCTGGCGGACGCGTGCAAACTTGGCCAAAGTTCTGGCGCACGGAAGCCGCCTTTAAACCGAGACGTAAGGAAAGACTTCTTGTCTCCTCGGAAAAAGACGGGCGCAACGGACATCACCGAAAAGGCTGAGGCTTCTGGCTGGGGAGGTGGGCTCTTGGCTTAAGGCAACTCGGAGACCTGACCTGGGCTGGCGGGAGAGGAGGGCAGGACGGCCCTGCACCCTGCTGCGCAGCTACCTGATCCTCACTCCCCCTGGTCGCCCCAAGTTCTCCCGATGTCTCCCCCTCCCAAGAGCCGCGCAGGTGCACTGCTGCCTATGCGCCTTTTGACAAGAACGGGGGTTTCTCGGTTTCAGCACCTTCAACTCATCCCCTGAATCTCAGGGATGCTGCTTAGAGTAAAAATCATTCTTTTCCATCTCCTTAGAGCAAGCTCGTGGGTTCGTGGGTGCCCGGCCCCGGGGCGCGGACACAGTCCCTCACTCGCCTTCTGACTAGGAGCCTCCATTCAAAGCCACGCGCCCATGCTGTCTTGCGCTCAGGCCTCCATTCAAAGCCAGGCAAACAGCGCCCTCTATGGGACATCCTCTTAAGCATGCGCGCCGCCTGGGCCGGAGAACCACAGTTCTGTCGCAAACCATGTAAAAAGCCAACTGGGTCTGCCTCTTCCCGGGCACGACTAGAGAGGAAAAACGTTTTGTCCCTGGGTTCCAGCAGAAGCAGAGGGTGAAACTGTCGCAGGTTTCTGCTGATCTTTATCTCGCCGCCCCAGGAAGTAGTCCTTTCTGCCTCTGACGCCTCTTCTTCCCCTGCCCGTGATTTAGAGCCCCTCTATGTTCCCCTTGTAACCTGGCCTCTAGGTACCGGTCCTGCAGCCCAGATGTGAGCTCCCGGGAGGGAGAGCTGTCTCTTTCATCTGCACACAGTCTGCTGGGGAGTGAGCGCTGAGTAACAGCGCATGTTAAATGCAGGAGTGAGTGAGTGAGTGAACGAATGAATGCACAGTCCCCACTGCAGGGGATTGGCCCAGTTGGTTAGGATCCTTCAGAAAGCCTGATCATACCCAAAAACAGTTTTAAAAAAGTTTAATGGAAATCTGGTGAATTTTGATGGGGTATTTTACAAAACCTAAAGGATCACCATGGCAAGATCTCCCTGGAGGGGCCCTCACAGGCTGATCCAAGATAGATGGCCATGTGGAGCAGGGTGTCTGTCCCTCTCCCCAGTGGAGTAAGGGGCTGAAAGGGCAGAGAGGGACTGGAGAGCACTAGTGATGAGCACCCGACTTTTATACAAAAGAAGTCAAGTAAAGGAGTGCTTAGATGACACCCTTACTCACCCACCCCCACCCCCACACATATACATATGCACACATGCTGTTTCAACTGGGGCAGGTCACCAGGTCTTTCCCACTTGGAGCCAATGGGTGGGTTTGAACAGCCAACCTTTTTGTTAGCAGCCAAGTGCTTAACCTTTGTGCCACCAGGGCTCCCTACATGCACACATACAGGTGAGTCCATAGGGGGTTCTTCAAGATGAGATGCATTTTCATAATTCCCAGACTTCGACTAAGTAAGGGCTGCTTCCCTCCAGAGCCAGAGCAGGGTCCTTCTTCTCAGGGTCGCTTCTCTGGCAGCCTACCTGCTTACCCGTGGAGATGGGGGGCGGGGGGAGGGCTGTTTTCTTTTAAGTGTCCTGATCTCTCCACAACTACATGGCCAGAGTTCAGTGGTACTGAGGGTCACATTTTAGAGCCAAACTCTCCAGCTTGCTGCTTGGCCCTCCTGACCCACGCGTTCCTTCTTTTTGCAGGCAGAATGGACAAAAGCCTGGGGTTGTGATTCTGGGGAAACGCTGCCCCAGGCTACCCTTGCTGGGGCCCTCTCACCCTGTGAGTCTCTCTCCCATCTGTTCCTATGCAGGAACAGAAATGCTGCGGAAATCACCTCCCTCCGGCTAATGACTGTGAGCCCAAGTGATACCTGGTCCTCAAGATGAGAAGGGTCATAGCCCTGCTGTCCTTGGTCACAGATGCACCCTTATCTGTTCCATATGCGTGGGTAGAGCAGCTGACCATTTCCTCAGAGTGATAATTATGTAGAGTTAATGTTAGCCAGGAGTCCCTGAGTGGTGCACACAGTTATTGCGCTCGGCTGCTAACTGAAAGGTCAGCTGTTTGAGTCTGCCCAGAGGCCCCTTGGAAGAAAGGTGATCTACTTCTGATAAATCGGTCATTGAGAGAGCGTAGTTCTACTCTGACATACGTGAGGTCACTATAGGTCAGAATGGATTCAATGGCAACTGGTTTAACTGGTTAATATCAGCTAACAGTCATGGAGCGCTCGTTATATGCAGGTCTGGGAGAAAAGAGGAAACCCTGGTGGCGTAGTGGTTAAGTGCTACAGATGCTAACCAAAGGGTCAGCAGTTTGAATCCACCAGGTGCTCCTTGGAAACTCTATGCGGCAGTTCTACTCTGTCCTACAGGGTTGCTATGAGTCGCAATCGACTTGATGGCACTGGGTTTGGGTTTTTTTTTTTTTTTTTTTTTTGGTTTGGGAGAAAAGACCTGGCAACCTGCTCCTGTAAAGATTACACATACAGCCTAGAAAACCCTATGGGGCAGTTCTACTCTGTCCTATAGGGTTGCTATGCATCAAATCGACTCGATAGCACCTAACAACATGCTAAGTACTTTACGCGAACTACCCTGTTGAATCCCCACCACAACCCACAACCCGATGTGGTAGGTGCTGTTATTATTCCTATTTGACACAGGAGGAAACTGAGGCAGAAAGTATGACAGAAGGAGATAGAGAGAGCCCTAAAACACATTAGGCCTCCTAGGGGTGTTATAAGGGCAGTGGGAGCATATAGTAAGCACCATCTAAGTGCTGGCTATTATTATGCCGTTATTCCTAATTCTGCCTACATTGCAGGAAGAACCCGCAGGCCAGTGCCCAAGGGAAGTTGGTTCTTGCAGGGCTCCCCTGAGAAAGTAACGGAGCCCTGGGTTTGCTCCCTTGCCTCAAGGAAGCCTCACTCTATTATTAAGGGGTGTTAATTCTCCAGCAAAGAGCCCTGGTGGCACAGTGGTTAAGTCCTTGGCTGCTAATCAAAAGGTTGGTTGTTTGAATCCACCAGCCAGTCCTCGGGAGAGGGATGTTGTAGCAGGGGTAGATTATCCAATAGGCAAGGTAAGCACGGTGCTTACCTTATCTGTGGTGAACAATTTCATATATATACATATATATATATATTTTTTTACCACATCAAAGATTCTGCTTCTAGGTATGGCTGGTATCTGTCTCTCTCCAAATCCCACCAGAAAACCAAACCTGTTGCTATTGAGTCGATTTTGGTTCATAGGGAGCCTATAGAACAGAGTAGAACTGCCCCATAGGATTTCCAAGGAGGGGCCAGTGGACTTGAGCCGCCATCCCTGTGGTTAGCAGCTGTAGTACTTAACCACTATGCCACGAGGGTTTCCCCAAATCCCGCAGCACCTCCTAATTTCTATAGAATCAAAGCCTCTTTGAATTTATAATCCCTGACATGGGTGGATGACCTAGTATGCAAGGTAAGCATGGGCTTACTTGTGCTTACTTACTAATTAGTAGTGAACAATTTCACATGGGTTTCACCACATCTTTGATTCACTGTGCTTACTTTGCCTGTCATACCCCTGTGTGACAGTCTGCTTTTGTAAAGATTGCAACCTTGAACACCCTATGGGGCAGTTCTACTCTGTCATACAGGGTCGCTATGAGTCAAAATCCACTCGACTCAATAGCATTAACTAAGTGAGATTTAAACAAAGACCCCAAGGAGGTGTGGTATTAGGAAGTGTGTTCCAGGAAGTGCTTGAGAAAGGGTTTGCTCCAGGGGAACATAGAAGAAGAGGTCTAAGAGGGGCAGGCCACGTGGGCTCTGTAGGCCAATGTGGGAATTCTGTCTTTACCCTGAGCAAAATAGGGCACCAACACAGAGGGTTTAAAAAAAAATTTTTTTTATTGTGGTAAAATATATATAACAAAACCTTTCCCAATTCCATGATTTTTACGTGTATAATTCAGTGACATCGATTACGGTTGCCATGTTGTACAATCTCTACCACTATCCTTTCCCAAACTACTCCGTCATTGTTCATAGAAACTCAGTGCCCCCTAAGCTAGAACTCCACCTTCCTCCTCCCTCCACTCCGATAACTGCTACTAAGCTTTGGTCTTTGTGTATTTGCCTCTTCTATGTATTTCATATAAGTGGGCTCATATAAGATTTGTCCTTTGTGTCTGACTTATTTCATTCAGCATAATGCTTTCAAGGTTCATCCATGTCATCCCATGTACCAGGACTTCATTTCTTTTTATGGCTGAGTAATATTCCATTGTATGGATAGACCACTCAGGTCCTGTTTCTGCTGGTGCCTGGGCAGGAGGTGAGGGACACGACTGTTTGCTCAGCTACCTGCAGAGTCATCCTGTGGCTCATGACAGTCTCTCCCCACACCACAGGGGTCAGCCTTGGTCTCCCAGCCCTCAGCGGGCTCATGCCAGCTGCATCTGAGCTGGGTCCCTTGATAGCAAAGCCTGGCCCCATGACCCATGTAGGGCTGTGTATGAGTTTCCTAGAAATGCTGTAACAAAACACACAAATGGGGGGGAGGTTATAAAAACAGAAATTTATTGCCTCACAGTTCTGGAGGCTATAAGTCCAAATCAGTGTGTTGGCTGGGCCGATTCAGAGGAGGGGGCAGGTAGAGCCCTGCTTAAGGTAGGGATCCAATCAGCAGTTTCTATTGGCCATCACAGTTTCCGTCTCCAACTGTGAGTGACCATTCAGCAATTTAACACTAATTGCCTTAGAGTTTTTTTCAGTAGCTAGAGCCCTGTTGGCTGTGCTCCCTCTCAGCCTCTGGAGAAACTTCAGCATGAGACCATACCACTAGCCCACTATCTTGATTGTAGTAGACCATGAAGATGCGGACTACTGAACCACCAATGCCCAAAGCAACTCCACCCCCGCAGATTTCCCCCTAAAAGACATAAGCATTTTCTAAAACTCTGAAAGGATTATAATGATTGATTAAATAAATTAATGATCCCGAAGTGTGCAGGATACTGTAATCTGTATGGTTTGCATGTGACAGTCCTTGGCTTGGGTAGGGATGTTTTTCCAGAACATGGGGTGATTAGAGTGCTGAAAAATTCAATTCAGTTTGGCAAACACATAAGGAACCAGGCATCAGATGCATCCTAAAGGGGCACAAAGATGATCAAGATGTGGTCTCTGCTCTGTGGGACCTTCTTGTCTGGCACAGACAGCCAGGGGATACAAATAACTGCGAAGTCAAGGGGAAACTGGGTAAGTGCTATCAGAGAGGCACAGAGAGAGGGCAAGTGTGATGAAACGAGGTGAAAGTGAATTCTGAAGGAGAGTGGGTTGAGGACAGCTGTCTTGGAAAGTCTCATGGTTGGGAAGTGTGGCATTTAAACCAGGCCTTCAAGATGAAGATTCCAACAAACAGATAGGAGTGGGAAGAGAGGGCACTCCAGGTAGAGGGAATAGCAAATGCAGGATGGGGCTGACAGGCTGCTGTTCTTGGAGCACAGTGTGTGAGGCAGGAGAGATAAACTTGAAAAGCAGGTTAGGACCAAGTCATGAGGAATCCTAATGCCAGGCTGGTGAGATGGGGGGCCAGAGAAGATACTGGAGTAAAGGCATTGCAGCATCAGAGCTGTACTTCGGAAGATAAATCTGCTGTCCGAGCGAGCCTGGATTGCAGCAGGTAGAGCCTGGTGGCCAGGAGCCTGGGGAGGAAGCTATGGCTACAGTTGAGATGTGAGTATGAACCAGGGACATGTCTGTGGGAATGGAAGTGAGGGACTGGATTTGAGAGACACTGAGAAGGCAGGGCCCCAGGACTTGGTAACTCATCAGACATGGAATTAGGGAGAGGAATTGAGAGTTCCTAAGATTGCAACTCACCACCAGTCTACCAGTTTGTCTTATTGTGGTGGCAAGTGTATTGCTGTCATGCTGGAAGCTATGCTACCAGTATTTCAAATACCAGTAGGGTCACCCACAGTGGACAAGTTTGAGCAGAGCTTCCAGACTAAGACAATCTGCTTCTGAAAATCAGCCAATGAAAACCCTGTGGATCACAACAGAATATTGTCTGATACAGTGCTGGAAGATGAGCCCCCTAGGTTGAAAGGTACTCAAAATACAGAGTGGCCACAGCGATGCACTCAAGGCATACCAACAATCTTGAAGATGGTGCAGGACTTGGTGATGTTTTGTTTGTTGTACGTGGAGTTGCCATGAATCGGGGGTTCACTCAACGGAAGCTAACGACAATAACCATTACTAAAAGATGATGGCTCTGGTGGCATAGTGGTTAAGAGCTTGGCTCCTTACCAAAAAGTTTGGCAGTTGGAATCCGCTAGCCTCCCCTTGGAAACCCTATGGGGCAATTCTACGCTGTCCTATGAGTCTCTGTGAGTCAGAATTGAATTGACGGCAATGGGTTTGGTTTTTGGTTTGGCTTTGGGCACGGAGAAGTGAATTGGCCTGCCAAAGCCACTCAACTGGACAGCGGTCATCCTAGATCAGTTTTCCCACAGCAGACCCTGGGGTAAGAATGGTGTATGATTAAGGATGTGCTCCTGGGGAGACTGGAAAGGGGTAAGGGAAGCAGGACAGGGAGGGTGGAAGCCAAGTTGGGGCATAATCTCCGGCCAAATTCAGGGAAAGGTGGACTCATCCTGACCCCAAGAGTAGCTTGAGAGTCTAAGTCCTGCTTCAGAGTTGTCCTTGTCAGAGACCAGGGTGCAGGTTTCCTGCTCCTATCTTGGGTAGTCTTTGGCCAAGGGCCACATGAATGGACATCCACTCCCAGGCACCCCTAGCTCTCTGTTCATTTGGTAAAGTGGCTCCAGGAGCTCCAAGGCAGCCAGGCCTCCAGAAAGAGCTGCAGGTGCTTGCAGGTGGAAGCAGGCACACCTGAAGCAGTGCTGGCTCAGGGCGGGGTAGGAGCTGGAATGGGAGTTTTTTTTTTTCTTTTTGCAGGACCCGGGGGATCTAGGTGAAACACCATCGCTGTCCTGTCAGTGGTGGAAGCAGGACCCCAGCCTACTGCTTCAGGCCCCTTCACCCTTAACTGGCCTAACCCAGCAAGTCAGGGGTGTCCCAAAACAGACACAACATCGGCATGCCACCCTTTGGGGGTCACCAGCCTGGCTTTTCCCCCCTTTCAGTGGCAATATTAAAACAAAGGAGTCCCCCTCCTCAATCCGTTCTTGTCTTTGGAAGTTTGTGGCAACCATTTCAGTCTGAACATATGACAATTAAATCGTTAGGAGTTCCGATGCCGAATTAATTACCCGGTAGAAAAGGGATCAATTGTGTAAATATATCATTTATGTAATGAGTCCTGGCTGTGATTTAGATGTCCAGATTGGTTTTTCTTCTAGCTTCTGTCCTGAAAACAAGTCTAGCCTTTGGGCCAGGGCCAAACAAACAGCCTCTATTCAGGCTGATCTGGGGCAGTAAGTGGTCCAAATAGGCAGGTGGGAGCAGGTGATCCAGGGGGCTGAGATTGTGAGAAGATTGGAGCAATTTGCCAAAATGAGCAAGTTCCTCCTGTTATTCCTCATGTGTCTGCAGAAAATTACTCTTCAGATACAGGGACTGGACGTTAAACATTCTCTCAGGTGACACTTCAGGAGTGACCTATCTCACCCGCCTCCACACCGCTCCGTGCACAGACCCCAGAGGCCAGTTGTGACAGTCTTTCCTTAAAAAGAAGCTTCTGATGGGTTCCCTGAGGTGGCACGAGCCCCCAGACGTTTAACACTCTTGGTGTGTGTGCTGCCATCCACGAGCTTGGGGAGCAAGTTCGCTTCAGTACTGCCTCCAGCTACACCGTTTGGCAGGCCCCTCTGGGCGGAGGCAGTCATTGCTCCACATTTTTTTTATTGCACTCAGCACTCTTCGATTGAGCACACATTTTGTGTTATTGTGCAGGTCCCCCCGCCATCCTAGGCAAAGTGGAGCCTCTCACCCCTTCCTCCTACCTCCCTGGGTTTATTTTCTCTTATGGAGCTGAACACATGGCCCCTTGACTGTCCCCAAGCTGCCTCCACCACAGACTGGGAGCCTCTTGAGGGCAGGAACTGCCTGGGGTCGTCCAGTCTCCCCAGGATCTGCATGGAGCCCAGCACATAGGAGACCCTCAAGAGTGTTTGCAGAGTGCACCAGAAGATCACCAGCCAAGGCAGGGCGCAGGGGAAGAGCTTGGGGTAGAGAGAATGGCTTCTAGGCACAACATCCTCAGCTAGGTTCCCACCGCCCCTGGGTCTCCCAGAGAGCCTCCCTCCTCTGAAGTACACCCCCAAACACCCCACGCTTTCCCTAGGCCACCCCTTCCTTCCTCCCTTCCCCTCTTCACACAGAACGATGTCTCACCCCCGCCCCTGCATTCACAGCCTTCCCTGGGATGGACTGGTATGGGGGAAAGTGAGCTGGCTTGGGTTTCAGCCCTGCTCTGCTCCGATCCTTGATCAGGGACCTCGTGCAAGACCTTTGCCTCTCAGGGCTGTGGTTCCTGACCTGAATCCTGATCTAATTTGGGATTTCGAGGTCCCTTTTTTTCCAGCCCGGTTCCTCGGTTAGTCCCAGATACCCATCCCTGGGGAAAGGACCTACAGCTCCAGCCCTATGTCAGTGGGTGAACCTGGAACATAAATGGTCCAGGAAACCTTGGCCTTGGGGAAAATGAGATTGGAGGGGGTAATTATGTATCAAATGCCACGTATTTGTCAGGAATTCATTGCTTAATTGATGTTTTATTGCTCCCACTGACACATGTGATCGAAATGAAATTGCATCTACAGGGAAAGAAGTGAAATTTATTTCTGCTTGTATCTTAATGGGGAGAATAAAGCATCAATTAAACAATGAAGATGACATATATTTGATGGACGACCTGAAGAAGGAATATTACTCACTAAAATGTTATTTTACAATTTACAGTCATAGAGCACTTGGTGCTAAGGGAGGGAGGCACGGTTCACACATTTTCCATTATTTAAAAATAGCAAAAATATATCATAATTAAAGAATACAAGAAAACTGTACTTTAAGTAGTGTGGAATAAAAATGGTACCCACAAGTTCTCTGCTGAGTTACTCATCTGGTGAATAACAAGTACGGGGCAGAGGAACCGGGAGGAGTGAACGGATGTATTTCCCTAATTGTGATGGATTGTTTTCTCCAAAATATGTGTTGGTATTCTAACCCCTATACCTGTGGAGCTTATTCCATTGGGGAATAGGGTTTTCTTTATGTGTTAATGAGGCCATATCAGTGTAGGATGTGTCTTAAACCTAATGACTTTTGAGATATAAAAATAACAGATTAGACACAGATAGAAGCAAGCACAAATGGAGGAAAGAGATGCCACATGGAGATCTCCAAGGAACGCTGAGAAGAACGCTAGAGAAGCTGAGACAAGGATTTTCCCCCAGAGCTGAAAGAGAGAGACTTCCTCTAGAGATGGTACCCTGAATTCAGACTTGTAGCCTCCTGAACTGTGAGAAAATAAATTTCTGTTTGTTAAAGACATCCACTTGTGGTATTTCTGTTACTGCAGCATTAAAAAGTAAGACACTGATCTTTAAAATAAGATGCAAACAGAACTTGGGATGCCGAAATCATAGCAGGAACTGTCCAGGATCTGTGCTGAGCTTGACCTGCATGAACCCTATACCTTACAGCAACCCTGCTTTACAGACAAGGAAACTGAGGCCCAGAGACCTTGCTCCACGTCATACGGTAAGTTCATAACAGATCTAGGATTTGAACCCAGGTCAGCCTGACGTTCCTAGATCAGGTGGCCAAACCACAGCAAATCCACTGTAGAGAGAATTTAGTGAGAAAATCCATAGAAAGCACTTAGCACAGAGCTTGGAATACAATATGGGCCCATAAATGCTTGCTATTATCATTATCATAATATTTATTGTTATTTCGATCATTATTACACACGAGACCTAGACCTGGCCAACTGGATGATCCTGCCAGAGATTTGGACTCTTGAGAGCATGATGCAAGTTTTGTGCAAAGGCAGTAGTGGAGTGTGCTATGTCGTGGAGTTCTGACGTGGCAGCCTTTGAAAACATTCCATTCAGGAGGAATAACCAACAAGAAGTAATCAATAAAGACCTAATCAATGGCCAGTACCAGTAACCAGGTGCATTGTGTTCCACAGAATGGTGGTATGGATGTTCTGGATCTTCAGGTCAGTCACGAAGAAGAGGTATTTGGAACAAAGGTTGCTGGATGCTTCCCCCAGCATTCTCTCCCCTCTGGTTTTAGGAGAGCACACAGCTGCCTAGAATAAAGGACTACACAACCCAGCCTCCACTGAAGCTGGGTGTGGCCATGCCATTGGATTTTAACCAATTAGGTATAAGCACAGGTGTCGCAAACACCTCTGGGAAACTGCTTAAGGTTTCTGTCATAAGCAACCAAAGTTAATCCTACCTAAATTTTTTTTTTTTAGGAGCCCTGGTGGCACAGTGGTTAAGAGCTATGGCTGCTAACCAAAAGGTCGGCAGTTCAAATTCACCAGCTGCTCATTGGAAGCACTATGGGCAGTTCTACTTTGTGTTACAGGGTCTCCATCAGTTGGAATTGACTCCACAGCAATGGGTTTAGCACAGCCTTAGTATTTTCATCTGTTTTTGAAAGATGGGGACGCTGGGGCTCAGGGAGGTTAAGCGACTTGTTTGAACGTCACAAAGCGAGAGAATGGAATTGCTGGGCTGAGACCAGCTCCTCTCAAGAACCATGCTGTCTTCAACATATGATACCATCTTGCTTTCTAAAAAATTAACAGTATTGAGGTATAATTTACACACAATAAAATGTACCAATTTTAAGTGTACAGTTAGATATGCTTTGTCAAATGCCTACAACCGTGGACCATCACCACAATCAATACAAAAAGCATTTCCATTTCCCCAGAAAGTTCCCTCCTGCTCCTCTGCAATCCTCCTCCCTCCTCCAGCCCCAGGCGACTGCTTCCTGTCACTGTAGATTAGTTCTGTCTGTTCTAGAGTTTCATATAAATGAACTCACATGCACATATTTTTGTGTGTCTGGCTTCTTTAGTTTAGCATAATGGTTTTGGGATTGATCCAGATTGTTGAGGGTATCAATAATTCATTCCTTTGTATACCATTGCGCGGGAATACTACTGTTTTTCTATTCACCTACTGAGGTACATTGTTCCCATTTTAGGGCTCTTAGGATGGTTACAGAGCCCTGGTGGCACAGTGGTTAGGAGCTTGGCTGTTAACCAAAAGGTCAGCAGTTCGAATCCACCAGCAACTCCTTGGAAACCCTACGGGGTGTCCTCTAGGGTCACTGTGGGTCGGAATTGCCTCGACAGTGATGGGCTTGGTTTGGAGGACAGCTGTTACGAATATTTTTGTGCAAGCATGTGTTTTCATTTTTCTTGGAGCGGAATTACTGGGCCACAGGACAGGGTTATGTTTAAATTTAAATTGATTTTGAAATACCTGATTAAAAAAATTAATTGTGAAATATCAAATTTAGTTAGGTGAGGTTTTTTTAGGTGAGGTTTATTTATGAGGTTTCCTTTAGGCCCCCCTGGTGGTGACCTGCTATGGTAGAGTGGGACATGCTTTCCCTTTAGATTCCAAAGATTAGACTTGAAATCCTTGTTCAGACCTAAATACTTAGGTTACCTTGAACAACTTACTTAATCTCAATGGGCATTAACTTCTCCAACTATAACAAGGAAGAGAGTAATAGTATCTACCCCCACACAGTTGTTGTTAGGATTAGGTGAGATACTATTTGTTGAAACACCTGGCATATCGTAGTTGCTTGTTATCTTGATGTTAGCTTTACGATGAGGGAGCATTTTACTGGAGAATAAGGCATCTTTTGTACCCTACCTACAGTTGAGGAGCCATCTGTCATCATGTTTTATAAGTTGCAGAAGTAAGTCCTTTCCAATGGATTTGCTTCAACAGCTCATATTGGAATTGCTGACACTCTTTGGAGCCATCCTGGTCTAGACAGCTCACGTAACTCAGCAGGCGGGGAAGTGGTTGACAGCATTAATTGTTTCATAAATAGTGTCAAGATGGTATTTTTTCCCCCTCCTTTGGCTTAAACCAAGTTACTGAAAAACCAATACTGTGCCATATGTTTATACTTTTCTTGGCACATAAACCAGGTATTTCACAGAGAGGGATGGGTAATAAAAGACAAGTACTCACTCAAGCCACATGTTTGATTCTCCATCAAACACAAACAGCTGTAAGCATCCCAATTCCACCGGCATTTTTTATCAGAACTTGCTGTGAATCTCAGACATTGGAGAAAGCACACTCAGTGGCTAGAAATGGCTACAAAGCTAAGACAACCCCCCTTTCTATGTCAAACGGATCTCTGAATATGTGCCCCACTTTCTCACTGGCTCTCAGTATAGCAAAAGAATTAGATGGAACACATTTGCATTAGTAAGGATAGCCAAAGAGCTGTCACTGTTACCCATGGCGGACTTGGTGACCCATTAGATTTTCTAAAAGTTGAACTGAGAAGCCCTGGCTGGTGTCCTGGCTGACCTGTGGTCCTTTTCCATCACAGAGAAATTGCTTCACGCTCACTTTCAAGTGAGCGTGGTCACTAATAAGCAGAGAGTGAGTAATTGATTCTGTCTCCAAGCGACACCACCCTGTGAGCATGTGCCCTGGGGTGAGTGTGGGATAGAAGGCCTGACCCTGCTCTTCCCCCCAAAGTCTTGTTCCCAAGCACCCCTTGGAGTGCAAGAATCACACCAAAGCTGAGTGCCACTTCAGGATTTCAAGTCTGTGTTCTTCATACCACTTGGCCCCTAAATGCCAGCCAACTGTTTGAGGGCGCTCCTCTACTTGAGCCAGGCTTGTTGGGAGGTGACCTGTCAGTTGCCCAGGTGGCAGGTAAATGTGGGATAATGCGCTTGAGGCTGATTCAAAGAACTTGCCAGGGTGATTTTGTCACTTCACACCACACATGTTCCCGACTTGTGCCTTTGCTCCTCTGTTTGGAATGGCTGCAGTGTTCTCCTGCCCCAGTAATTCCCAGCGTAAATCCCACCTTCCACGGGAGCCTCTCCCTAGACCACAGCCCCTGGCGTCTCCTGGAGGGGCAGGCTAGTGGCTTTCTCTGTATTTGGCTGATGTAACTTCCTAGAGAAGTTCCTGGATGGTGCAAATAGTTAGCGCACTTGGCTGCTAACCGGAAGGCTGGAGGTTCGAGTCCAGCCAGAGGTGCCTGGGAAGAAAGACCTGGAGATCTACTTTCAAAAAACCAGCCACTGAATACACTATGGAGCACAGTTCTACTCTGACACACATGGGGTTGCCATGAGTCAGAGGCAACCCAAAAGGAACCGGTAAGTTCTTAGAAAGTGAGCTTTGGAGCAGGAATTAAAAAAAAAAAAAAAAAACCCATTGCCATGGAGTTGATTCCAACTAAAAGTGACCCTATAGGACAGAGTAGAACTGCCCCATAGACTTTCCAAGGAATGCCTGGTGGATTTGAACTGCCGACCTTTTGATTGGCAGCCATAGCACTTACCACTAAGCCACCAGAATGGCCCTCATAAATTGTCCCAAATGCAGCTTCCCTTAGTGGTTAGTTCCCTTTTTATAAGCACATACACAGAAGCATCATTTTGGGTAAAGGTGGAGCTGCTCCAAGTGAGGCTGGAGGTGGGGCTGGGGTTTCAAACAAACCCACCATTTTGCTGATGATACAATGTGCCTGTGGCTGCCTGGTCCTGACGTTTCTAATCAGAGTGCAATGAAATTGTAAATATCATTTTCTGGAGGGAATTACAGGGAACTGTTGACAGTGATTCCCTTTGTAAGAGGGGCTAGGGGAGTGTGGGGTTTTTATTTATTTTTTAAAATACTCTTTAATTTTTATACCTCTTCATTTAAGAGGCAGAAGAGTGTAGTGATTACACACATGGGCACTAGAGGCCTGCTGCTGGATTTGAATCCTCACACTGTCCCTTCTTGTCTGGGTGACCTTGGCCATGTTTTCATGGTCCTGTGCCTCAGTTTCCTTATCCAGAAAATAAGGATAGTAACAAGGTCGCCCCTACACAGTTTTTGTATACTTAGAGCCATAGTGAGGACTGTATACGTATACTTTTCACTTCTAGTTGAACTTTCTGAGTATACCTACTTCTTTTATTTAAAAAAGGCCAATACGAGTTACCTGTGCAATAAGGTTGTCAAATATTCTCCCTAACATTTTTTTCTATTTATAAAGCCCTAATAAACATTTACAAAGTAAAACACAACCGCCTCGCATTTGTACAAGAGATACCCGTAGTATCTAGTGGGGACATTGGAGGAGGGGCAAGGCAAATGTCCCTGTTTACTGAGGTCGCACAGACAAGAGACCAAGCTGGAGCAGAATGGGTTACCCAGGCTCCCTAGGAGCCTTCGTCTCCTAGGGCTGCTGTACAAAATCCCACAAACTGGGTGGCTTTAAACAACAGACGTTTATTGTCTGACAGTTCTGGAAGCTACAAGCCTGACTTCAGGGTGTCAGCAGGGCTGTGTTGTCCCAAAGTCTCTAGGTTAAGATCTTTGTGTCTCAGCTTCTGGCAGCCCCAGGCACTCCCTGGTGTGTAGAAGCATTTTCACCTCTTCCCTCTGTTGTGTCTCTCTCTGTGTGTCTTCTCTTTTATAAGAATATTAATTGTAGGATTACAACCCACCATACTCTAGTATGACCTCATATTAAAACCAAAAAAATGGTTGCCATTGAATCAATTCTGGCTCATGGCGACCTCATGTGTGTCAGACTAGAACTGTGCTCATAAGGTTTTCAGTGGCTGATTTTTCAGAAATAGATCACCAGGCCTTTCTTCCAAGGTGCCTCTGGATGGACTTGAACTGCCAACATTTCGGTTAGCAGCCGAGTGTGTTAACCTTTGCACCACCCAGGGACTGCAACCTAATGTTAACGGATAACATCTCAAAGACCCTATTTTCAAACAAGGTCACGTTCACAGGTACCAGGGTCTAGGACTTCAACATAAATTTTGGGGGGACACAATTCAGTTCCACAACACTTGGTCACACTGTCTCACTGCCTGACTTTGGCTGGGCCTCCTAGGCTCCCTGGTTGCTCTGGAGATAGGCTGGCTGCATGAAGTGCCTCTGGGGGTCATTAGTCAGGAAGGAATTAGTTACGGAAGAAATCAGGCCCTTTGCCCCCCTGCTTCTGGCCAAGCGGCTGAAACTTTTTTTCTTTAACCTACATTTTAATTAAGAAAGTCTCCCTTTGGTGAAAATTGCAAAATTCTTGTACTTAAGAATCAATAAAACTTGCACAGTCTAAAATGAGATTTATAATGGCCAAACTATCTATTTTGGGTGTAATTATTTATTCATCAAAGAAAACCAGCTGCTTAAAACCACCGTCCATCATGAGCGCCTAAGACACTTCACTTCACTTCTGTTGTTAAAATTCCCTTCTATTGCTCTGTCTGGTGTTAAATATAAAAAGCAGGACGGTTCATTCTCTACCTGCATACATTTTAAATAAGAATTTCAACATTATCTTGTCCATTTAAAATAATTGTATGAAAATGTGAAGAAATATGATCTTGTAAAAGCTGCAGTCTGACGCAGCCAGGGAGCGAGCCAGAAAGAGCAAAGCCTCGAGTACTTAAAATTCATGGAGACGGTGGCGGCAAGATTGATCACGAGAAGCTCCTTTCTGGGACAACCCTGGAGCCCGGAGGTGAGAGGCTGAGGCTGAGGCTGAGGCTAGGCTGGGGGCTCAGCCAGGGCCCCAGACCCAGCAGGGGCCTGAGAGGGGACACCCACTGCCCTAGACAGGGACCTGGGCAAGATTGTCCCCTGGATTCCTGCACTGCCTGGCAGAGTCCCCATCAAGACTACCTTGGGAAAGGGGAGGACCAGCGCCTCTGTTGGGGGACAAGTCTGAGCCTCCCAGGTCACATCTCCTAGGCAGGAGTTGGGTGGCAGTTGGCTTGTGAAGCGAGGTGCTCAGGCCAGGCAGAGAAGAGGAAGGAGGAGGATGTAACGTGTCCTGCCCAGGGATCAGCTGAACTTTGAATAATTTACCACTCTGTCAGTGGTATGCCACATCCCTATCACCTCGCCCAGAGGGGCAAAGCAGCTGGGAATCTCAAAATATTTCCCCTCACCTGTGTCTCTGCCTCCTGACTGGCCTCTGCCACCAATGGGTCCTGGACCAAGTCAGAAACTTTGGGTTCGTTTCTGCTTCTTTCTATGAGACTGTATTAGTTTCCTAATGCTGCCATAACAAATTGCCACAAAGTTAGTGGCTTTAGTCCACACAAATTTTCTTATCTTACAGCTCTGCAGGTCGGAAGTCCCAAACGGGTCTCACTGGACTAAAATCAAGTGTCTCCCAGAATCAAGTGTCTCAGGGCTGCGTTTCTTCCGGAGGCTCTAGGGGAGAATCCATCCCCACGCCTTTTCTAGCTTCTAGAAACTGCTCGCATTCCTTGTCTCATGGCCCCTTCCTCCATCTGCAAAGCCAGGATTGGAGAGTTGAGTCCTTCTCATATGAAATCATTCTGACGCTCCTGCTTATCTATTGCCCCTATAAAACAAACAAACTCGTTGCAATGGAGTTGATTCCAACTCATAGTGACCCTGTAGGGCAGAGTAGAACTGTCCCATAGGGTTTCCTAGGCTGTAAATCTTTATGGAAACCAACTGCCACATCTTTCTCCCGTGGAGCAGCTGGTAGGTTTGAACCACCAACCTTGGGTTAGCAGCTGAGTGTTTAACCACTGTGCCACCAGAGCTCCTTTCCCCTTGTAATCACAAGGATAATCCAGGATAATGTTCTCTTCTCGAGATTGTTGGCTTAATCACATCTGCGAAGTCCCTTTTGCCATGTAAGGTAACACTCACAGGCATTGGGGATTACAACATGGACATTTTTGCAGGTGGTCATTATTCTGCCCACACAGTGAACTTGGACAAGTCACTTGGCCTTTGTGGGCCTCAGTTTCTTTATTCTTAAAGTGGAACAATACTACCTACCCCATGCCGTTTTTGTGAGGAGCTGGCGATGCAATGATTAAGAACTTGGCTGCTAACCAAAGGGTCAGCAGTCTGAATCCACCAGCTGCTCCCTGGAAACCATATGGGGCAGTTCTACTCTGTCCTATAGGGTTACTATGAGTCAGAATGGACTTGACGGCAACAGGTTAGGGGTAGGTTAGGGAAACACAGCAGTAAATGTGCTTTGAAATCTGTTAAATTTCTCAGAGAGACAAGATATTTTTGGTACATTTAAACAAACTGAACTAAAAAGTCTTCTCCAGGAAAAACACACACAGCTGAATTATGCCACGGATTCCGTTTAATTGAATCTAACATTTTCCCCTCTCAAAACCTGTTTGTAGTTACAGGTGGCTCAGTTCCTGAATTGTCTAAATTCTCCAATTAGGGGTAAACTGTGAATTTGTGTGAAAATGTCCTGTAGCTGGGACGTCTTCACACAACCCTTTGCCCAGTTGGTTTCCAGGTAGAGCCAAGACAGGCCTGGCTCCATCCACGTAGAAAGAAGGAACCGGAGAAACCAAGACTCCATGGCAGTGGTTAGTGAGGCAAGCACATGCCCCTGTTTATGGGAAGAAGAGGCCTGTGGGGTCACTGGGTGCTGAGGCCCAAGGCCAGCTCTGCCGTTCTGTGGTTGACCTCGGGCAAGCCTTCCCTGGGCTGCGCCTGGGCCTCCTCTTTGGTAACACAATGGGGGAGGGGTAGTATCCCCACCCTTGGATGTTTATCAGCATCACCAAGATTCTGTTTGGAAGACAAAGCCACTGAGGGTTTAGTTTCTACAAGTACCTGACTGATTTGGGGGCAGGCTGTGGCTCTGTAACCCCCCAAGTTCCTGCCACCACTGAAGATCCAGGCACTAGAATCTAGAACTTGACTGTAATTTATCACTGCCTCAGGGTTTCTCAAAGTGTGCCCTGGACCACCCATCTCAGAGTCGCCTTTAGAGGTGGGCGGGAGTCGAGGAATCTGCATTGGAACAAGCAGCGATTCTGACGTGCTCTGACATTTGAGAACCCCAGCTCTGACCACAGGTCAGCTGCATGGACACAGACGGGGCTCACCACAGCTCTGTTGGACCCTCCTGCCTTCTCCCTAGACCACATGAGCCTCCGCCTCCCCCTGCCCCAGCCGGTTCACAGGACTCAATTCCGCACCAACTTTTAAAACCCTGCCCAGACCTAGTCTCTCCAGAACCCTGTGTCGTCAGGCCCTACAAGGAAAGAAGTCCCTCTACGGGAAAGAGCTTTCAGAATAAGGAATTTCCATGTGGGACCAGAAATGAGAGGGGCCTAGGAACGCTCGCCTGGTTTCACCTCCGTATTTCCTCTGGGCAGGTGAGCCGCCACCTGTCTCCCGCATGCCTGCAGCTGCCCGAGAACACCTCATCCCCTCCTCATTTTTCCCTTTAAACTCTGTCATTTGTACAGCCTATTAACCTTTAACTTTATGACTATCCAAAGATGAAATACTGCAGCATTTAAGGCTGAGAATACTCCAGACCTACCTTCTTAGTTTGCGACAGGGGTGAAGCTCATTCTCTTAAATCAGTCATTTTTAATATCAGTCACACAAACGCTACCCACCGAGAGTATTTTTGGCTCCACATAGCAAGCTGATTCATAATAAATGTGGCAGCGCTGGTTCCTACCAGGCCCCCCCCCCCCCAGGAGGAGAAGGACTTCTTCCCCTCAGTCACTGGGATAAAATACTCTACATATTAATAACACCCACCACTTACTGAACACCTAGTGTGAGCACGATACCGTGTTCTCATAAAGACCCTGCAGAAATAGGCATCTTTACCTCAATTTTCAGATGAGGACATGGAGGCTTAGGGAGGTTAAGTAGCTTGACTCAAGTCACCCAACTAGTGAGTGACAGGCCAGCACTGGATCTTAGGTCTGCTTGACTCCAAATTCTGGGCCTGTAAGCCAAATTCATTTAAGTCTGTGTCATGGATTGAATTGTGTCCCCCAAAATAACTGTCAACTTGGCTAAGTCATGATTCCCAGCATTGTACGATGGTCTACCATTTTATCATCTGATGTGATTTCCCCCTGTGTTGTAAATCCTAGGCTATGATGTTAATAAGATGGATTAGCAGTAGTTATATTGATGAGATCTACAAGATAAGATAGTGTCTTAAGCCAATCTCTTTTGCGATATAAAAGTGAGAAGGAAGCAGAGAGACATGGGGGATCTCATACCACCAAGAAAGCAGTGCTGGGAGCAGAGTATGCTTTGGAGCCAGGGTTCCTGCATGGAGCAGCTCCTAGTCCAGGGAAAGATTGATGACAAGGACCTTCCTCCAGAGCCAAGAGAGAAATCTTCCCCTGGAGCTGACACTCTGAATCCACTAGACTGTGAGAGAATGTTGTCTTTTTATTGAACCACCCACTTGTGGTATTTCTGTTATAGCAGCACTAGGTGACTTAGTCCATCTTTGTCAGCCTAGTCATACTTCAAATTCGAGTGACAGTTCTGTCTCCAGTTTCTACAAGGGCCTTGGTGGGAAGATGGTGCCCTTGGGGGCAGTGGAAAGCAGTAGACCCAAATGAGTTTTAAGCCAGTTCTGCTGTTTGTCAGAGGATGATCAGCCATCCTGGTTTGCCTGGGATTATCCCAGTTTTAGCACTGAAAGGCCCAGGCAACCCCAGACAGCTGGTTAGCCCACTTACTAGAGCTATGTCACCTCTCAGCTCTGGGCTCTGGGCTGTGAATGTGGACTGTGCTGCCAGCCTTATAGGGGGGTGTAGGTTCCTCCCATAGAGTGGTGTCTGGTGAGAGGCTCTGGGTCAGGGTAGGGTGTCACCGGGAAACCCTAGGCAGACTGGCTTGAAGGGAAGCTGAGTAATCAATGGCAGGTCTGAGGCTGGGTGGGACACTCTGAAGGAAGTCAGGGCTCCAGACAAACAGCAGGGAGTTGGTCTGAAGGGAACATAACTTGGACTTGTCCCCTTACCCTGCTTTGTGGTCTCTCTATCGCCACCACCCTGTGACATATATTAACATGGCATGCCTGTCGTATTGCCCCTACTGGAATGGAAGCTCCATGAAGGGAGGGGCTTTTGTTTGTTTCCCTGCTGTATCCCTGGGACCTAGCATAATGCCTGATATTTAAGCTCTCAATAGCTTTTTGCTGAATGAATAAATGAACAAGTGAACTGGGCTGATGTGTTCTCCATTACTATAGAAGAGCAGCACCAGATGGCCAACAAACCCAAGGCTGGGCTGTGCAGGGGCTGCTAAGCTCCTTGTGATTGGGGGCCTCTGCATTGTTGACCCTGGAACCCACTCTCCATCAATGCCACCTGGTGGCCTGGACTCTTTGTGGCATCTGTCTTCCACAGAATCCCTGAAGCTGAATTGGGCTGTGACCCTCCTCTTGGATATAAGCAAACTGCTTTCCCATCCTGGCATCGGGTACCTGACTGGTCAGGTCTTTTCTGTTTGAAGCTATGTTCAAGGGTACTGGCATGGCCCTCAGGACGCTGGTGGCAGAACTCTCTCACATTTGGCCCCACCATATCATGCTGATTATGACCCTGTTGCCGTCTTCACTGTTCTCATCATACGGGCAGGCAGTGAGCAGCAGGGAAGGCCCAGATCAACAGAACTCTAAACCAGTTAGGAGGGAGACATTGGTACATGTCTAATTCACATGTAAGCTGAACTGTGATCTTCCTAACTTTTTAGCATTTATGTAAAAGTTTCCGCCTTGTTTTGGTCCCATTTTATGGTTAGTATAAGGCCAGTCTGAAAGATAATATATTGTGACTGTTATGTTATTTATTCTCAAGCCCACTTATTGATTATCGTGTGCTGAAAATGACAAATGATGTCTGTGCAAGACACGGTCAGCAGGTTCTATTAAAGAAATGATAGTATTGCTCATGGATTGTTAAAAGGTTCAGTTTAGGTTCTTTATAGGTTTATATCCATCACTATTTAATGACCAAATGATGAAAAATATGAGCTGTGGGGACAATTTTTTTCAGTTGGAGTTTTATGTCTAAGCAGTTAGCAAAATAAGATACTCCATTTTGGTGGTGGTGGGGGCAGGGAGGGAAGCACAGTAAGATTTTATCCCTCCAGATTTCATAAATCATAACCATTAATGCTGCATATTTTTAACCAAGCAGGAGGATGCTGGCAGAGTGAGCGCTGCCAGGTGGGAGAACCCACTGCCCGAGCTTCCTGCTGGTGAGGTTAGGGTGTGATATCTCCACCAGACTGTAACCATATGCTTTCTGTGGCACTGGAGGTTGGGGACAGCGTCTGGGGCTGACACTAGAGCTAGGATAGGCCTGATTGGGAGCAGTCATGCCTGTTGGCTCAAAACAGCCTGGTAAAAACCTTCTGGCCTACAATTGGCATAATAAAATCTATTAAGAAAACATTCTGCATCCCACTTTGGAGAGAGGCGTCTGGGGTCTTAAACGCTAGCAAGCGGCCATCTAAGATGCATCAATTGGTCTCAACCCACCCGGACCAGAGGAGAATGAAGAACACCAAGGTCACAAGGTAATTACAAGCCCAAGGGACAGAAAGGGCCACACAAACCAAACTACATCAGCCTGAGACCAGAAGAACTAGATGGTGCCTGGCTACAAATGTTGACTGCCCTAGCAGGGAACACAACAGAGAACCCCTGAGGGAGCAGGAGAGCAGTGGGGTGCAGACCCCAAATTCTCGGAAAAAGACCAGACTTAATGATCTGAATGAGACTAGAAGGACACTGGTGGTCATAGCCCCTAGACCTTCTGTTAGCCCAAGACAGGAACCATTCCCAAAGCCAACTCTTCAGATGGATTGGACTGGACAATGGGATAGAAAAAAGATGCTGGTGAAGAATGAGCTTCTTGGATCAAGTAGACACTTGAGACTACGTTGGCATCTCCTATCTGGAGGGGAGATGACAGGGCGGGGGGGTGGTTAGAAGCTGGTGGAATGGACACAAAAAGAAAGAGTGGAGGGGAGGAGTGGGCTGTCTCATTAGGGGGAGAGCAAGTGGGAGTATATAGCAAGGTGTATATAAATTTTTGTATGAGAGACTGACTTGATTTGTAAACTTTCACGTAAAGCACAATAAAAATTAAAAACAAAAACAAAAACCTTCTGGTCTGGCTGGAGGTGGCGGAGTCCACAAAGGCTCTGCATGTAAGGTTGACTGTCCAGAGTCTGTAGTGGCCCCCAAAGCAACCCAAGGGAGGAGGGGTGGTGACTAGGCACACTTGAGGAGGCTTGGGAAAGCTGCTGTAGATGACCGGGTAGACTAGTACCCTGACGCTCAGCCTTACTTGGAGCTTGTAATGGTTAATGTTAATATGTCAACGTGGCTAGGCCACCATTCCCAGTATTGTGCAACTGTCCTCCATTTTGAGAGCTGATGTAATTGTCCTACATTTTGTAGTATTGCATAATTATCCTCCATTTTATGTGTTGCAAATCCTAAACCCCTATATGTTAACGAGGCAGGATTAGTGTGGAGTGTACCTTGAATCACACCTTTACTAAAGGGCATGAGTGAAGTCACAGCCTTACTCAAGTCACCACCTTACTCAAGTGTGAAAACGGCATGAGAGCGGTGTCTGACCTCCTCTAACCCCACAAGGGGAAACGAGAACCAAGATCAACAGTGCAAGGCTGACTTCCATGAGGTGGAGGCCAGACAAGCTTCCTCTCTCCACCATCTTTACCAATTCTGACACCAACTGTCTCTCTCATGGCAGTCTCTACTTCTCTGCTGGGTTTGATAATTCATTGCAATGGTCACTCAGAACTCACAGACCATACTCACAATCATGGAACTTATTCAGGAAGTAACAGTTACAATTCGGGCTTCCATCAGGACAGCCTCTTCCCAGGCATGCTTGCAGGCACACCTCTCCCTGTCCCTAGGTCTCTGCCCAGAGGCACTCAGCTTTCTCTTTCAGTGGGCTGGGAAGCCCACCACACCATCTGCTGCTGCTGGGTCTCTGCTGCCAGGTCTCTGTTGCCTGCCACTGCTTCTTGCTGTCTTCAGGGTTATAGCTCACTCGCTCTCTAGCAATCAGTGTCCTGGATACAGGGGCTTCTCAGCGCAAGGATCCAGATTCCAAAGGATGTGATAGCTCCTGGGTGTTCTTTCTTGGTCGTGGTGGAATCTTCTCTTTCCTGCCTCTGGGATGGCTCATTTCAAGCCTGGCAGGATGGGCCACAATTACCATATCTGCCCAATTCCGACCAGTCCCTTGGGTGGGAGTTACAAGACCATGGCTAGAAAGCCCACAAAAAAGCAATCCACTACACCACATCAAATCACTACCTTACTCAAGTCATACCCTTACTTGAGTCACACCCTTACTCACGTATTTGAAGTAAGGGGAGTTTCCTTTAGGGATGACCTACATCCAATACATACAGACAGTCTGGCAAAGCTTGCTCTTGCACTGGGTCCTACATCTGGCTTGTCATCATCTGACCTCTGGTTCTTGGGACTCGAACCAGCAGCCTGCTGTCTGAATTGCTGATTCTGGAATTTTCCAGCCTCCACAGCCCCATAGGCCAACAGCCAGTTGTCTGACCTGCCAACTTGGGAGTCATCAGCCCCTGCAACCATGTGAGTCAGGAGAAGCCTCCAACCCGACACTAGACTCACAGATATGGACTCGCCAGCCTCCATAACCATGTGAGCCATTTCCTTTATAGTAGAACTGCCCCACAGGGTTTCCAAGGAGTGGCTGGTGGATTGGAACTGCCAACTTTTGGTTAGCAGTTCATCTCTTAACTACTGTGCCATATATATATATATATAAAAAATATGTTTTTATGTTTGTGATATATATATATATATTTCATTGGTTTTGCTTCCTTAGAGAACCCAGCCTAAGACAGTGGTCTATATACTGAGCTAAGGAAAGCAAGAATTACACAAAGGGTTAAGGCGCTTGGTGACTAACTGAAAGGTTGGAGGTTTGAGTTCACCCAGAGGTACCTCAAAAGAAAGAACTGAGAAATTAGTCTTTGAAAACACTATGGAAGCAAACTAAATGCCCATCAACAGATCACTTAATAAACAAAATATGGTATACACATACAATGAAATACTACTCAGCCAGTAGTAGAAATGAAGTCTCAAAACATGCTACAATATGGATGGAGTTTGAAGACATTATGCTGATTGAAATAAGCCAATCACAAAAGGACAAATATTGTATGAGCTCACTTATACAAAAATATAAGAAAAGACAAATATATAGCGACTAAAGTTCTTTATTTATTTTTTTTAGGGGTGGGAGGGAGGAGAAAGGGGAGGTTAGTGCTTCAGAAGTACTGAGTTTGGGTTCACAGTGATGGAAAAATGACTTTGGTTAAGGGTAGGGTTGCACAGCCAACTGTTTTAAGTACCACCAGTAAGTTGTACACCTATAAGAAGTTGAATTGGCAAAAGTTGTGTGATAGACATATTTACAACAATGACGAAAAAAAAAAAAGAGAGAGAGAGAGTAGCTGTTGAGGCTGCTTATGTATAACCAAACACCTCATAGGATTTGGTTACTTGGTTTGGAGGTTTAGGTCATGGTTTCATAGGACATTCAAGTTAATTCAGCTAATAATGCCTTCATTCTATCTCCTAGTTCATTGTGTAGTTCCTGGGGTCTTCAGAGTTTGCAAACGGCCATCCAAGGCGCAACAATTGGTCTCTATTTGCCTGGAGCAACAGAGGAAGAAGGAGAGTCAGGAATAGGAGGAGTAAATGGAATGTGTGGCTAATTGCCTTCATGAACAACTGCTTCCTTTGCCACAAGACGAGAAGAAATGAATGGTGCCCAGGTACCATTACTGAATATTTTGATCAAAGATTCCATAGAAGAACCCTGATCAAAAGGGGGAAAATTTTAAATTCTCATAGACTCTAACCTTTCTGGAGCCATGAAGGCTGGATGAACCCCTGAAACTATGCCGAGATTATCTTTAAGCCTTAAACCAAAAATATCCCCTGAAGTCTTCTTAAAAACCAAAAAATAGTTTAGCTTTACTAGTAAAAAATGTCTGCCTGGAGCATTTTGCTCTTTTAAGAACTATGTATATGGCATCAAATTGACAACAGCAACTTGAAAGATTAGATACGGACCTTAAGGGGCAGTGAGGTTATGTTAATGGGGGAGGAACAACTCAGAAAAGGAGAGCAAGAACTGTTGCACAACTTGAAGAATGTAATCAATGTCACTGAATTGTACATGTAGAAACTGTTGAATTGTATGTTTTGTTGTGCAAATTCTCAACAACAAAAACTTAAATTGCTGTCCGTTGGGAAATGATTAAATAAACCATGGTATCCCCCAGACCCCTCCCCCCTCCAAAAAGCCCTGTGGACCACAGCTCTACTCTGACACACAGGGTTGTCATGAGTCAGAATAGCCTCCACGACAACTGGTCCTGGTTTTGGTGCTGGTGATTTGGGACTCCCAACAACCAGCCAGGCTGAGCTCTTCAGTCAAGGCCTGGGCCCTGCAGTGGGAGAGGGTTGGGGCAGGCAGGGTGTCTTAGTCATCTAGTGCTGCTAACAGAAGTACCACAAATGGATGGCTTTAACAAAGAGAAGTTGATTCTCTCACAGTCCAGTAGGCTAGAAGGCTGAATTCAGGGCACCAGATCCAGGGGAAGGCTTTGTCTCTTTGTCAGCTCTGGAGGAAGGTCCCCGTCATCTGTCTTCCCTTGTCTTGGAGCATCTCAGCGCAGGACCTTCAGGTCCAAAGGACACTCTCTGCTCCTGGGGCTGCTTTCTTGGTGATGTGAGGTCCCCCTGTCTCTCTGCTTGCTTCTTTCTTTTATATCTCAAAAGATATTGGCTTCCTATATTACCTAATCTTATAGACCTCATCAACATAACTGCTGCTAATCCATCTCATTACATCATACTGTTAGGATTTACAGCATATAGGGAAATCACATCAGAAGACAAAATGGTAGACAATCACACAATCATATAAGGGAACCATGACCTAACCAAGTTGACAAATATTTTTGCGGGACACAATTCAAACCATGACACAGGACCTGCAGGAGAGGGAGTGGAGAGCCCACTTCTTCCCTGGGGCTCTAACAGAGGTACCCTCAGGGGGAGTGGGACCAGCAAAAGATAGTCTGTAGAACATGCCTCAGCTGCCAAAATTTTTCAGGGTGGCATTCGTGTGCTGGGCCCTCCCCCCCATTTTACCAGGAGAGGGTACTGCTCAGGGCTCACATGCAGCACCCCCTTTCCAAAGTGCTCAAGGGGCCCACTATAGGGTCTCTCTCCTCTAGGGAGTCCTAAGCCTGGCTCCAAAGGGCCAGGAATCAGATAGGGAACAGTGGGGAATCAGATAGGGAACAGGAGGAGAGAGGTAATGAGATTGAAGACATTTACCAAGTATGGTAGAAGCTAAGAGCCGCTTACCAAAACTTTTTCCTCTTTTTCTAGACACCCAGCTGGACTACATTTCCCAGCTTCCTTTGCAGCTAGCTGGGGCCATGTCACCCCTGTGATGTGTGTAATCTCCGGTCTGGCCTATAAAGATCTCTCACATTAGACCTCCAAGTTATCTCTCTTTCCACTGGCTGATGTTCATGTCCAGGGCAACCTCAGAAGCCACATACTGAAGTTACCAAGGCCTCTGCTAGGCTGGGTTCCTGAATGACACCGTGGAAGGAAAGCCTAATTGAAACCCAACTCCTTCCCTTCACCTCTACCTCACCACCCACTCGAACCGCCTTGAACTATTTACATGAATGCGAAATAAACTTCTTCGTTGAGGCCATTACTCGTTTTGGGGTCTTAGCCTACCTCGACCAGAAGGATGTGGTTCAGTTCTGGGCAGAACTCCTGCATTAGCTAAGGTTCTTTCGGAAACTCAACTCAGGTCAGCAAGACAAAAAAGGGAATTTGTTGCTCAGGTAACCAGTAGGCTAGGGATGGGGTTGGCTGCAGGCACAGGTGAAACCAGGACCCAGGTACCCTCCCCGCATCCTGGTTTTTGCTCTGGGTTCTGCTTTTCTAGGTTGGCCCATTCTCACTTCTACACACCCTTTTTCTATCTCTGTGGCAGCCCAGACTCACATTCTTCAAGCACCACAACCTCAAAGGCAAAGACCAATCCCCACTCAGCCCCAGCTCCAACAGAAGATCAAAGAACTGTGATTGGCCCGACCTGGGTTGTGTGGCCATCCCTTAGCCAATCATGCTGGCCAAGCTGATGGGACCCTCAGATCAGCCAGCCACATACCTCTGGTTATAGGCAGGAAAGGGTCCAGGAGGGCACAGGATGAGCAGCCAAGAATAGCCTACACACAGAAGAGTTTTCTCTTCTTAATTCACTCCCAGTTTTCAGACCTTTGTTGAGGTAGAGCAAGTGGTTCACAAGCAGGAATCACTCAGCTTTCCCTCCAGCAGGGGAGTAAAGTGTCACGTGAGAAGGAGGCTTCTACTGAGGTTCTTAGCTGTGAATCCTTGAGCAAAGCCCTCGACCTCTCTGATCTTCAATTTGCTCATCTGTTTGCTCAGGGGGAATTATCACATCACCCAGGAAAGTTACAAGGATTAAATTGGACAGCATATGTAGAAGGGATCGGGCATGCTGGAAAGAGACGCAAGAGGGAAAGAGTATCATTTCACAGGTCAGATTTCCTACTCCCCCAGAGGGGCAATGGCTGTGGAGTTTTCATGACTTTGCCTTCAGAAAGATTTGCCAGGCCCCTACCATCAACTCACCCAGGTTGCCTCTGTGAGACCCAGAATGCAGCTGTGTGAAGACATGAGGATCCCCAAGGCAGAGGACTCCTACAGAAAGGCTGTCTGCTTTAAGTCCCATGCCTGGGATTCTAGCAGTTCTACTCTGAATATGCCACTAAGTTATTTTCCTTAAGGACAAAATGATTTGTTGGAAATAGCTTAGGCTTTGAAGGAGGTCCAGAATTATAGTCTTAACTCTGCTCCTTGTTAGCTGTGCCCTGATATGAAGACCCTAAAAACTAATGAGGTACTTGACCAGAGTAAAAGAAGCTGGGATGGGGCCCAGGCCTAGAAATCCATTTTGTGTAGAAAACCTGTAGTACTAGAAAAGTGAACTCGTTAGGGCAGTTCTACCTGCCAAGAACAATGTTGTCAGTTTGTTCCTAAGAAGCCTTTATATAACCTCTACATTTCCAGAGCTGAATGTCTGGCAAATGCCCTGTAAACCCCCCTCCCCTCCTGTAAACCCCTTATAGTCACTAAGCAGTAACTAGTCAACAAAACCTCCTTAAACCTATCACCCAGTGGTAACTAAGTCAACAAAAACTCTAAACCTATCAATGTAAAGTCGCCGCTTTTGTCAATGCTTTGACAATGATGCATTAATGAATAATCAATCAGGATTTTTCTTAACTTTGCTTCTCTCTCTAATAGTATATTAGCTACTCCCTGACTGTGATTCAGCAGATTCTGCTAGTCTACCATGCATGGTGCTTGCTGGCAGATCCTTCATTAGAATGATTGTCTTTGTCTTGGCTTAATAAAAATCTCTTTTAATTAAATTTGAGTCTGGAGTCTTTTCCGCCTACCATATTTTGGTGTAGTCAGCAGGATCCAAAACTGTCTTCCCTCAGCAGGGCCCCCAAGGGGTTGAGGACTGAATGAGACACCAGGGACTGTGCCCCTTGTGCCTTAGCATTTCCATGGACCCCACCAAGTTAAGTGTTCTTAGATTTGAGCCCCTTGATTTACAGCATGGCCCCATGAGGTCTTTTATTAAGCCGTTTGTGTTTTTCTGTTCAGATTCTCTCAGAGGTTTTGGTATGCTTTTACTTGTTTATATTGTCTAAATTTGAGCATCTCGGTCAGTACAGAAGTAAATCTACTTTCAAAGAGTCCTGAAATTTCTCTGTTGTTCAAAACAAAACAAAACAAAAAAACCCTGAAAGTAGTTCTCTGAATGGGCGGTTTGTCTCAGATTGCTCAAAGGTAAAGATTTTGCCTGTCATCTAGTGAAGAGTAGTTGTAACTGCAGATTTCTGAATTTTGAGTTGCATGTGCTAAAGCTCTGGTAAGATGGGGAATGACTTTTTGGGGCAGAAGTGGATCTCCCTCTAGTACTCAGGCTGCCTACGTGGTTAAAAATTATGGGCCACATTCAGTTTAGTTTCTTGAGAAATGGCGTGTACTTATCAGAGATAGAGTTTCAGACCAGAGGGTGGTCTGAGGAAATTTTGAGCTCAGCAAGATTAACTTTTCTGCACAGTGGATTGGAAAAAGGGGCTCTAGTATAAATCAGCAAAGTTAAGTGGAAGCCTGCAGTTTCCAGTGCCTAGTAAAGTTCCCTCTGTTCCTTTGCTGGTCATTTCCTCTCTTTACCTGCTTCTTCTCTCTACCTTCTTACTTGCTAGAAACTAAAAACACCCTTACTTCTGAACTTTCACCTTAATAAAAAGGAATCAACTTGACTGAAATATCACTCTTGTTGCCAAGACTAACAGGGTAGGCTCATGAACTAGCTCAAGCCATAGAAACTAAACTAACTACTAAGACAAGTAAATTAATGGCTTACAGCCCTGTGGCAGCTATAAACCCAGTAAAGTGAGAAATTCCCATTTCAAAATGAAGCCCTAGAAATAACAATGAGTTCAGGATTTACTCTAAACCTAACTGCCCTGTTAAGAAGGGGCAAAAACCTCATTTTAGGAAAAAAAGAAAAAAACGTCCTATAGTCACTTTTACTCCTTGGTCAAAAGCAAAGCCCCTTGCAATTGTCGAAAAGTTCCCAATCATCCTTTAAGAACACCAACCTCATTCATGACTGTGATAATCGCACTTGTGAGCACGATGAAAATAAGAAATAGTTAACAACGATAGAAGAGTTATAACACTTGTAAATATGGCACCTATATAACTCTATCCTATAGGGTTGTTCTGAGTTGGAATTGACTTGATGGCAATGGGTTTTTTTTTCTATAATGGTTTTTTTTTTTTTTGCTTATTTGTTTCAATTGATTAATATGTTAGTAGGGCCTAGAAAAGCCTAACAATAGGCTAAAGAAGCACATTGGAAAAAACCCTAAAAAGTCATTAATGATTAAACCAAATGCTTCTGGTAGTTATAACCTTACTGAAATAACTCCAAATAGCCTTAGGAAACATCAGCAAAGGGCTCAAATTAATAACTAGAAAAAGAAAGGCTGTTATCAAGAACCTGATACAAAATTATGAACAGGGCCAAATGGCAAATTAGTTTTACCCAAATATTGGCATGTTCTCATAATTCAATCTCTACATGAGGGCTTCCAATTAAGAAAAGATAAGATGATAGAAATTTTAAAGAAATATTGGTAAGGGTACTTTTATGAAGCTGCTAAATGAGTGGCTTCTCAATATTCTACCTGCTCCCAATTCAATTTAGGCAAATCCTTTAAAGCTTCACCTGAGAGATTTCCTCTACCAGTACTTGAATGGTGGACAGATTTCATTCAACTTCCACCCTCAAATAATTACAAGTTTGTATTAGTGATAATTGGTAGATTTTACCATTAAGTTGAGGCTTTTCCCTGCCACAATGCTACTGCTGTTTCTGTAGCTAAGAAACTTCTTGAAAATATTATTCTTACTTAAGGAGTCCATTTTTCTAAACAATTTTTACGTTTTTTGTTTTTTCATTGGGGTTTTGAGCTGGCCAGATTTGGTTATCTGTTTGTGTTTTCTCTTTTGTACTTTCATTTTTCAGTTCACTCTCTGAACCTTTTGAAGGGTTCCAATTTGCAGGGGGAGGTGACAGCTCCTGCCTATTCTGTAAGGTTACTCACCCTTTTTCTTGAGGTGTATATTTAAGGACCCCAAAGAGGGTATTTGTTTCAGCTTGTGATCTTCAGGAATCTTTAAGGACATAACGGGCAAAACCAATTCCAGGGGGAGGTGGCAGCTCTTGCCTATCTTATTCTTTAGTCCCATAACATGGCTTTACCTGACTAGGGACAATTTAGGTTAGTGGCCACTTTGAGGATCTTTTGAATTTTATACACTTGTTTTTCCTGTTTTGTTTTGTTTACAAACACATGCAGGTTAATAGTTCTTGCAAGTATGCTTATTTTGTCTATGAGCAATTTAAAACTAGTTAAACAAAAGTGCTGGAAGCTGGTTTCTGTTAAAGTAGGTCGATCTTAACAAAGAATTGCTGTATACATTTTGAGAAGCTTTGATATAAATTGGTTTATTTCAAAAGTACACTAAAAAGAAAAAAATAAATTGTTTATTTTGATTGGTATAACAGGCCTTAAAAGAAACAAACTATTCTAAATTGCTTTCTCTAAAGAATTCTATGAAGCATGCAAAAGACAGGATTATGAAAATATAATAATTTCTTACCTCTGCATGTTATTCAAGGACCTCTTTAAAGTGTTGAAGAGCAAAGATGTCACCCTGAAGACTAAGGTGTGCCTGACCCAAGCCATGGTATTTTCGATCGCATCATATGCATGTGAAAGCTGGACAATGAATAAGGAAAAGCGAAGAAGAATTGATGCCTCTGAATTGTGGTGCTGGCAAAGAATATTGAACATACCGTGGACTGCCAAAAGAACGAACAAATCTGTCTTAGAAGAAGTACAGCAGGAATGCTCCTTAGAAGCAAGGATGGCGAGACTGCATCTTACATACTTTGGACATGTTGTCAGGAGGGATCAGTCCCTGGAGAAGGACATCATGCTTGGCAGAGTACAGGGTCAGCGGAAAAGAGGAAGACCCTCAACGAGGTGGATTGACACAGTGGCTGCAACAATGAGCTCAAGCGTAACGACAATGGTAAGGGTGGCGCAGGACCGGGCAGTGTTTCGTTCTGTTGTGCATAGGGTCGCTATGAGTTGGAACTGACTCAACGGCACCTAACAACAACAGCATGTTATTATTAGGTTATAATATTCCTTCAAAGAACTTATTCTAATTGGTTTAGTGATAAATAGCACTTGTATAAATCAAATAATCTTAATATTCCCAAGAATTGATGAAAATAATTTTGTTCTGACAAATATTTTTATGCCAACCTTGAAAACAAGGCCTTAAAAACTAAAGCTTTCTAAATAATTTAAGCTGGGTGTTATAAGAAATATGTTTTGTTTAGGAAAAAGCAATAATTTTATTAATTCCAGTATAAGAAGAAAGAAGGTTAAGGTCCTTACAGTAATTATGTTTTACTATACATCAACTTAAGTTACTAGGTAACTTACTAATATTAGGCTGAGTTAATGGATATTCACTATAATTAATGTTTATAGACACTTACTTGTATGCCATAAAAAGGAGATATATATATATTTAGATCTGATAATAAATATCTACATTTAAAGGGTTACACTCTAAGAAATACATAACAAAGACAAGAAATTTAGAGGTTTGTTAAAAATAAATTTCTTTGATAGGGTCAAAGTTCTTATTTGCTGTAATTATTAGGTTAATTTATAAGAATTTTTAAGAACTTTTAATATCAAATAACAAAGCAAATAGTCAAGTTTCTCAGTTAAAATAATAATTTTTTTTAATTAATGAGTTAAAGAGTTAATTTTATTATTTGTA